>NC_139967.1:40792764-42037764 GCF_963993115.1 Abramis brama
ACAAATTGTATGGCCCTGAACATTGTCCTTTCCATTTGTTACAGTTTTTCTCAATTGTTTACACACAAATACTGGTACTTGAGACACAATGACCACAACATGTAACTCATTCACCAACCCCCTGAACCAATTCTGCTAAACTATAAGCACAATTCCTAAAACACACCTTTTTCAAAACACTACACACAATTCTCTGCTTTTGGCACGATTTTCATGCAGAAAATCTCTTGTTTTCACAAGGAACACACTGCCATTCAAATATGCACACTGACTCATCATATGGGCAAACACCCGTCACACAGTTTTACAATTAGCAATCAGAGCTTTAGCATAAAAGGGCAACAGGTGAGCTCTTCAATGGAGCAATGGATGCCAACATTGGATTATTATTTTTTTTACTGTAACTGTATACAGTCAATTATTCTGTTGTTTTGTATGTAGACCACTGTATGTACAACTTTGTGTTGGTTGGGATGTACACTGTATACATTGTTTTTGTGGGAAAAATAAAATATATTCGTTACCGTGTATTTGTGTGTTCTGAGTATAAAAACAATATTCTCAAATATTTTACAACACACTTATGTATGTACTGTCTGTAGTAAGTGTAACACTGAACAAAAAAAAGGCCTAAGTCATTATGATGAATGGAGAAGAAGTGTTTTCCATTCATCATAGTGTTTTACATTGAGCACATCAGTGTTCAACTGGTTCTTATAAATGTCTATTCATATGATGGTTTGTGTGTGTCATTTGAAAAGAAAATACCATTTTGAGAAGAAATAACATTGTTTTGAATGTAAAGTTTCATTTTGCAGGAGAATTGAGGGGTTTTGCCCATTGTGTGTGTGTTTTTTGATTTGTGTGTAGAGTTCTGAGAATATGAGGCATGCTTTCAGAAAATGTGTGTAAACAATCGAGAAAAACTGTAACAGCACTGACTGCTCAATAGATTTTGACCGGTTGCAGGTTCATATCAACAAAGAACAAGAATTACAGTATCAGAGACAAAGGACAAGTTTGTGAGATGCAGGGTACAGTACTGTAAAAATAGGGGTACAAGGAGGAGGAAGAACAAAAAAAAAATGCAAAGAGCAAAGCAGAGTAGTAATTTCTTATCAATTTTGAGCTACTATGATAGAACACGTTTCCGTTCATCAAAAGACAATGACGGAAAAATATTAAATTTGTTTTGAGATTAAAAATGTACTTCTCCCTGAGAACTGTGTTTTGAACAATGTGTTTTCTATTTTTTGGTGTATTGTTTACTGACTGCTTGATAGTGTATATCATTTTGATCTCTTTGTTTAAGATTTGAGAGCAGTGTTTGATTTTGAACACAGGTAAAACTGTTTTGAGGAGAAAGTTTCATTTTGCAAGAGGAGTCAGAGGTTTTGTAAATAGTGCTTGAAGATGAGGTTTTGTGTTTAATGTTTTCAGAAAATGGAGCAAGGTTTCAGAAATTTAGCAATTGAGAAAAACTGTAATAAACACTTAAACTATAATACATTTTCTTTTTATTGCAAATAACATGCAATTGAGTGTACAAACAAAATAACAGTTTGCACAGTTATTATTTCAATAATAAGTACTCTTTTTAAAAATAAAGTGTACTTCTTTTTCACAAAGGTCTGTGATCAGAACTAGCCAGCCCTTCAGATAATATTAGCTAGATATTTGAAAGTCCAAGTAAGATTTAAAATTTCCATGAGAGGTAAAAATAGAAACTGTCTTGCAGTAAAAAAATAAACTGGTAAATAGATGCAGGTATAAAATAATGTGCAAATGGGGGCATAGCACGTTACTATAATACATAATATACATTATTATGTATAATAAATAATTAAATTAAAACCCTTAATTAGCTTCAAAGTAGGTGCTTATGTGTTAACTGTATACTTTCAATCAGTGCTGTGTAGCTTATAGATTGACAAGCTACCATTTTAAAGCAGTTTCCCAAAACTGGTTGTATATGGCAGCATACAAGAACACTGTGATGGATTTTTAATAGATAAGATAGTAAACTCTTTTAAACTAACCATGATTCTAACAATTCTAACATCTAAACCTTACTTCCCCTTTTAGGTCTAACATTCTAACACGTTGGGCAAAATGTACCAAAACGTTCTGTTCTTTGTCTATTTGTGTTATGGAAAATTCTCAAGTGCTGACCATGACAAAATCAGAAATATACTGTCTGTATTATGTCATGATATATAGAGTAATCAACTGAACTCTTTGCCCTTTACAATGTTTTTTGATGATTCAAGATATTTTTGTTAATGCCTAGTAGGGCTGTCACTTTTGAGAAAAATCAAATTCGAACGGGTATCAAATATCAAGCAATGTATTTGAATATATTCGAATATCTACGAGCGAATATTGGATGTCAAGGATGCGTAAGTAAACCGTTTTTTGCAAATTCGGCAAACTACTTTATCTTTAACGGTTACCGTATTTTCCGGACTATAAGTCGCTCCGGAGTATAAGTCGCATCAGTCAAAATCATGAAGAGGAAAAAACATATTTTCACGCCGGCGCGTGAACTGGAGCTCGTCTCATAAATGAACCGAAACTCAGCGCCTACTTGTCTCACAGACCTGAGACATATATAGAAAGCTTGAAATGTGTACTTTTAAACAGAACAATTCAAAACGAAAGAAAACAGACTGTTCTCTGCTTATGTCATCCGTATGAAATGTGCATTTCTCTCTGGCTATAGTAGTGGGATTACTGCGAAGATCGCGAGTCAGCATCGTCAACTTCATCGTTGCAGCCGACACTGACACAGAAAACACTTGTTTATTAGGTTCTTTGTGACAGCTTTTAGGTGCTTTATTGGCAGCGCCACCCTTACATGTTACATGAACGCATCACCACCGCATTAGCACCAAAAACATGGAGATTTAATTTCTTTTTGGGGGCATTTTGTTTGTGTTCAAGCTTTCTTAGTTGTCTTTAGGTTAATGTTTCTTGTTCCAGTTAACAGTTTTTCAGTTGTTTTCAGTTTATTTTTTTTTAGGGGTAGGCTACAGGAGCAGCATGTAGGCTACTCTCGTGGCTGTAGACGGTAATGTTTTCTCTTGGTTCATGTCAGTCAGTATGAATTAATTTTGATATATAATCTGGAAAATACGGTACTTTACCATCTACGGTGTAGAACCCAAAACATTTCCAGACACTACTTTTTAGATGAGTTGGGGTAGAATTGTCCGATCAGGCCAATAAAAAACAAACGGTCTAATCATAGACTGTAAAAAATGCGCTACACATGGGACTTTAAAAACTTAATAGTTTATTTATAAACTCCGTTTGATTACGGATATTTCACGTCATGTTCGAATGCATATTCGAATATCGAATAAAAAGTGACAGCCCTAATGCCTAGTAACAAGAGGGTTTGCATATGAAGAATCAAATTGTAGGGAAATTATGTAATGCATGTAATTTTCACCCATTCTCCTTTTCTATAAAAACTGTTGTATTCGTGTTTGCTGGTGGGATTCTCTCTGGGGGATTCTCTCTGAAATTTGTCTGAGATCGTCCAGCCGTGCTTCTTCTTGGGGGAGATTCTCTGAGAACTGCTCGGGAAACTCTCCCGGCCGTGATTAAAGTATTTGAAGGACATTTGCTGAAGTCTGTCTGTTATTATTGCTGCGCAGCAAGTTAGTTAGGGGAACAAGTGAGAAATGGGGAACGTCGATTGTAGACGAGACCCAGATAGACTAAATGTTGACTGTAGACGTTAGGGGACGTCAATTGTAGACAGGGCCGGCCCGCGGCATAGGCGGTATAGGCAAATGCTAAGGGCGCCACTCATCCATAGGGGCGCCAGAATGAGTGAACGAGTGATTTTTTTTTTTTTTTTTTTTTTTACATTTTTTTTTTATAATAGGCTACTATTTTAAAACCATTAATTCGAAATACTACCAAATAAAGCAAAAAAAAAAAAAAAAAAAGTCCGGCTCTTCAATCTTCCCCCGCCCATCGAGTGCTTGAAGTGCGTCAGAAACAGAGCGCACGCGCGATCAGTTGTTGGTAATTTGTTGTGTAGCGTGCCCGACGCCGCATCCAATGTAGACAGCACTGCTTTAGTTAACACACAGCTCGTAGAAACGGGCCTGGCAGCTCGCGCCAGTTCTAGACACGGTGAAAGTTTCCTGATTGTGACGGAAGGCCGAATTTACATGACACATTATAAATGAGCATAGTCTGCGATAGATACAGTGCCAAAAAGAAGAGAAGAGGATAAAGACAGAGGTAAAGTGATGTAGTGAATGAACAATTTATTGCATAGGAGTAAGATACTATAATTTCATGGCAGTTATTTTTACCTTAAACTTAATGTTAGCAGTTGTTCTGAGTTCTGAGTCCCCAGACTGTGATTTTGTAACAATCATGTCAGTTTTAAGACGCATTTTTTATTATCACTTTTTTATTAATGTTTTACTCTACAGTTGTGCAGTTTTGGGGGGATACAGTACAGGCCAAAAGTTTGGAAACATTACTATTTTTAATGTTTTTGAAAGAAGTTTCTTCTGCTCATCAAGCCTGCATTTATTTGATAAAAAATACAGAAAAAAATGTAATATTGTGATATATTATTACAATTTAAAATAATTTGTTTTCAATTTATTATACTTTAATTTATCATTTATTTCTGTGATGCAAAGCTGAATTTTCAGCATCATTACTCTATCACATGATCCTTTAGAAATCATTCTAATATGATGATTTATTATGAGTGTTGGAAACAGTTCTGCTGTAATGTGTGTGTGTGTGTGTGTGTGTGTGTGTGTGTGTGTATATATATATATATATATATATATATATATATATATATGCTAAATCATGAACACAATAACAGGGTGAAATGGGCTGTGATGCATGGGGCGCCAGGTAAAATCTTGCCTAGGGCAGCAAATTGGTCAGGGCCGGCCCTGATTGTAGACTTAGGTCAGGTGCGAAATAGAGAAAAATCTACCACAACACACATCAGTAGACACATCAGTAAATTTTCCTATGATTTTTTTTCTTTTTTTAAGATAGCTGTTTCAAAAGATGTTTTATTCTGTGCCGACACCTGACAACCCTGCCAGGTAATAAGAGGACATGAGAATCCAATTCAAATTAAATTGCTTTGACAGAACTGCTGAAAAACAAACACATCCCACTTCACTGGCCAGGTCACTCACTTTGCTAGTTTAAATGACAAAATTGCAGAAATCAAAATGTTTTTTTACTGAACACTGAGTCATTCTAACAGGCTTCTCACCCACTGAATGTCACACAGTTACATGCTATTTTCAAGGTCAATCATTATGATTGAGAGAACAAACTATAATAAAGCAGTACTATTCAAAACTACAATGCAGATATAGACACTTGAAATGTTGCCATAGTTCTGTCCAGAACAATCCCATTAAACACATTTGCATTTCTTGTTATTAAAGCCCTAAGGATTAAACTGGTCATTAAAACAACAAAAGTGATTATTTTGTGAGTCTTCACATCTTTTAAGGTGTCAGTCATGGCAATGCAGTAATTTGTGCTTTGAGCAAAGAACCCACGCATGAAGTCAGTTAAAAAATAACACTATAAATGGTCAGAACGAGTCATGCTGCTTGCACAGACCCTTGATTGCTGTTATATAAAGTCAGTAATATACATAGTCACTGAAAGACTCCATTAACATTCATTGACACTATTAGTTTCATTGTATCCCGAGGTCTTGAAGGCCAAACCATCTTCAGAAACCCAAAACTAACAGAGACAAACACTCAAAGCAATAATTATTAATAATGTTTATGCTGTAAATAATTCAAGACCTTGAAAATTACTGAGGCATCCAGTAGAAAAGTAAAGCTTTCCAAGGAAAAAAAAAAACACTTTTTAAAAGATTTAAAACAGGTCACTGTGCAAACTCAGATATACCCAGGAAGAATTCACAACTTTACCAGAAGTTCCATAAACTGAAGATCACTGGTCTAGGATGCATGTGGATCAGGCACCTCTAAATTAAAACCAAATGTGCAATTATAGTTTTTCTCAATTGCTAAAACACAATTTCTGAAACCTTGCCCCATTTTCTGAAAACATTAAATACAAAACCTCATCTTCAAGCACTATTTACAAAACCTCTGACTCCTCTCGCAAAATGAAACTTTCACCTCAAAACAGTTTTACCTGTGTTCAAAATCAATCACTGCTCTCAAATCATAAACAAAATGATCAAAATGATATACATTATCAAGCAGTCAGTAAACAATACACCAACAAATAGAAAACACATTGTTCAAAACATATAGTTCTCAGGGAGAAGTAAATTTTTAATCTCAAAACAAATTTCATATTTTTCCATCATTGTCTTTTGATGAACGAAAACATGTTCTATCATAGTAGCTCAAAATGATCATTGTACAGTATACAGCCTACAATGCACTGTACTACAGTATACAATACTAAAAGGGACAAAAATCAGAGGAGTAAACATGTGATCAATGTGCTTCTTCTTGTCTTTGGGCTGGGTCAGGCCAGAGCACTTCGTCGACATCACAAGCAATATTGTCCCTCCTGAGGCAACGGGGGAAGAAGCCTCTTCTGTGCCGTATCCAGCCCTGACATGATTCCTCACCTGTATCACCAAAGGCTAAATCCATGGCTTGCAGCAGATTTACTCTTGTGTAGGGTTGTCTATTATATACTTTCCATCTCCAAGAGGAGAAAAACTCCTCAATCGGATTCAGGAAAGGTGAGTATGGAGGGAGGTACAAGTTCATAAACTGCCCATTGATGTTAAACCATTCCCTTACCTGAGCAGCTCGGTGGAAACTGACATTGTCCCAAGGTGGGAATGGGATTCTCATTTAGCTCTTGACCCTGCTGCTCTTGAACCTGCTGCTCAAATAAAATATATCTTAGTTGAAAAGAAGGTTCTCTGCACTTCTGTAATCCACAAACAATCCGGTGCAACCAGGGCATGACAAAACAAACCAGACAAAAGGAATCGCCGGTGCAGCACAGATGTCTACTAATTAAAATATTTATTTAAGGTGCATAACAATGAATGACTAACGCCCATATTATCATGGTCTTGATCTTGCATTGACTATATTTTGACTCAGACTCACTCTATACTATCTTGTCTCTGGACCAAAGCACATTATGTTTGCTGTGGAGGTTCAGATATTTTAATATGGACATTTCTCCTTTCTAGATCAAATTATGTCCAAATTATATCTATTACATTTACATAACTAAAAGAGAACAGTGTCTTTTCTCTTGGTTAACATTATGGCCACATCAGATCCTACAGAATATGATCTTCCATAACAAACAACCCATCACTATCTCATCATCAGCACAAACATTTCCATCACTCTGAAGCGACCTACTGGCAAAAATATATTGCTAATGCGGATCTTTTTCCACCCATCACTAAATAATTCCTTCTACTCAGCTTGTCCTTGAGGCTGCTGGATGATGATGATGAGACAGGTGTTCTGGATGATTCAGAGAAACATGCCTCTCTGTTGCCCATTATTTTCTTGCAATTGACAGTAGCTTGGAAAACCTGCCATATATCCTGTTTTTACAGACTCAATATTACATATCAGTGTGAAATTTTGGTCAGATTCAGTTATTTGTCTTTTGACGAACACTTTTTAATACAATACATATTAAACACACACTTAGGACAGGGACAGTCACTTTAAAGTATTCTACACTGAGCACTTTGCTCAAGGGCACAGTGATGGTTTCACATTGATCAACCCTTCCAAGGTCTGAACCAACCACCTTTGGTTTAACTGCCAAAATCTCTTAGCCATCACAAGAAAACATGGGGGAAAATTGAGATATTGACAGCAATTTCTAATAAACGTTATACATCCTCATCAACGGGAAAGGATAAGATGGGCCAAGTTGACCAAAGCACAAGAGAAACGATGCAGCATTAGAATGTCACAGCTAGATGTTTCGCAACAGACACCCAGAAACTTAATGACGAGTGAGTCATATCACAAGCATGGTACTGTTACAAAAACCCTGCGTGTTGTAAAACAGCCAAAGAGGATTTACTTATCAACTTTTTTTTTTCTCACGGATTTGAAAGAGCGAAACAAATAGTTATTAAAGGGGTCATGACATGGTTTTTGTTTTTGTTTTATTATGTTTCCTTAGGTGCAATTATAGTATTACTATGTTTTTTTGGACACATTTTTTTAGTGATTTATGACCTTTTCCCACCCTGTTTCTCATCCTCTGATTCAAACAGTCTGTTTTGGGGGTGTTTCCCCTGTTATGATTGGCTAACATCATTGGCTAAAAGTAGTTTTAAGATGAAATACATTATGTTTGCGGCGTCGTTGGGACCCAGAATAGTCGGCACGGCCTGATCTTTAAGCAAAACTTTTCTGGCAAAGCCAGCATCATACTGCGATTTGTTCTCATAACAGTCATCCTTGAAATGTAGAGAACACGTTTAAATTAACACTGCCGTGTGTAATGTGCTGAGGAAGACAGGTGAAGACGAGGATCTAAACGCAGGGTATTTTAATAAAATAACAAGAAACATGAACACGGAACTCAAAGGAACAAAACCAGGGAATCACAGAGGCAACCATTACATGTACAACAACTGACAAAGTAACACGTGAAACACAGGGGCTATAAATACACAGGGACAAACAAGCTAAACAAGATAACAAGGGGGTGTGGCTAATTAGAAAAACCTGGGGAGACTAATCAACATGAAAAACTACAAAGGACTACAAAACATGGCACAAAACAGGAAATAACAAAAGGGCACACAAGACAAGGGAAACACAGGACAGGAATCATGACACCGTGACTGGGACGTACGCAAAAAATAAACTGCATCTATTTTTTCCTGACGTCTGGATCGTTCATCAGCATATTCAAACATTTCGTTTGTCCACAGCCAGGAACAGCACATCTGCGTGGCATTGCAATCTTCTTGTAAACAGACCCACTCGCTGCACGTCGACTGAACACCTGTGGGCGTGACAACGATGCGATGATGCGAAATGAGGTGTAGTTGTCTTGCGCTGGAGGCGGTCATATGCAAACGTATGCACTTCGTACCGTGACGTCACTTCTTACCGTGGATCCCCAATGAGATTGTCAGGGATCAGCCAGGCTCCACCACCACCCAATCACTGAGATCACTATCACCTGAATATGAATCACTAGCACCTGCACGCCATCACCTCAAGCACTTATAAGCACACACTTCACTCTGGCACTTTGTCTGGTCTGGTACATGAGTAAAGACTACCCAAGCTTCATTGTTTACCTAGAAGTTATTTCATCAAAGAATCTCCGTCTTCCAGTCCGTGTTCCCGAGCCTCCTGTGTCTTCCTGATTCGTCTTCCTCCTCATCTCTTTCGTCGTGCCTGTATTTCATCTCCTCTCTCCAAAATGCTGGTGTGTGCTTCTTCCACGTTTTCATTCATCATCATCAAAGACAGTCAGTATCTCCGGATCCATTCCCTCCGTTATTTTCTCCTCTTATTCAGATCCCGCTATTGCTCTTTGTATTTAATCAATAAACTGTTACTCATCTCAATCCACTTGTTTGTAGTGTCTGTTTTGTTACAGAGCTGTAATTAGAGCTTGATTAAATAAATGCTTCATTTATAATGGGGAGGACGTCTTTAGCTATGTAACTTGCAGGAAGTTTTAATGGTACAAAGACCTCTTTTAAACCAAAAGATCAAGGCAAATTTGGTTTCTCATGTCATGACCCCTTTAAAGCCGTTGCAGCCTGTATTTATAATGTATTTATACACCAAGACGGATGACAATTAGCTGTGATGAAATATTTTTAATTTGAATCTTTATTTTTTTTAATGTGTCTGTTCAGACCAGCAGTGTCAGGGTTCTGTCTTTGGTTGGCCTTGTTCTTAGCTCTTGTCTTATGTTCATCATGAGCTCTTGGTCTAGCTGTTTGTTCCCTCGTGTACTCTTGTCTGTGTGCTCTACACCCATGGCTTGTGATTGTTTTTATTGGCCATGTGCTCTTATATTGTCATACCACATGGCTTCTGACATGTTTCTTTCTATAGCTCATAATTGCTGTCTGGATTAGTGTAGACCAGGGAAGCCAACCATGCTACCAGAGGGCTACCTTCCTGCAGACTTCAGTTCCAACCCTGCTCCAACATACCCTGAACACCTTGATAATCTGGTTCAGGTGTGTTTGATTAGGTTTTGACCTGAACTCTGCAGGATGGTAGCCCTCCAGGAGCAGGGTTAGAGACCCCTGCTGTAGACCCCACCCACTTGTTATCTCATTATTAGTTAAATTGCCTCACCTTCATTACCCTCTTAATTTCCTTTCCTAGTTATTCTCCCTGTGTGCTCTGTTCTGTGCCAGATCATGATTGGATGTTCATGCATCTATAGTGTTCCTCAGTGTGCCTTGCCTTGAATGATATTCGATTCTTGAAAAAATTAACCAAACTTTGGCCTTTGGATAGCTAGAGATGGGTCATTTAGAAAATAGGCGTGGCCAAGTCCACCCAAAAGCCTATCATTCCTAAACGAAAACTCAAAACTTTACAAAAATAGGTGAGAAGATGCAATATAATATTCTAAACAAGCATGCAAACTTTTATGGAGATCGGACCATAGGTGGCAATATAACTGTTAAAAAGCTTTAAATAACATTTCCTTAGTAAATTGCCTATTTTGGCTGTAAATGGTAGTTCCCTTTCAAGGGAACTCGCGTTGCGTCGAGAATGACGCTATGGGGAACGCTTTTCGTGATGACGTCTTGAAGCACATGTAAAATCAGTCCAATGGTGTGGCGGAACGTCAGAGGCGGGTGAGGTCACGTGCCAGGAAGCTATAAAAGGCGGCCTGAAACAGAAAACGAAAGCTTTCTGAGTCTTCAGTCGCGCTCTGTGTTGAATCTGTCCTTGTTATTTGGTGTTGTCTGTCTATATTATATATATATATTCAGTATGGCGAGTAAGCAGCAGCAGTTTAGAGTGTGTGTTCATCCCAGCGTTAACGGGAGGTGATACTCACACTCTTTGTGTTGTTTGTTTGGGTGAAGAGCATGCCCAGTCAGCACTCGAGGGTGGTGACTGTGTGCATTGCGACGCGCTCCCTATGCGTACGCTCAGATCCCGCCTGGCTTTATTTCACCAGGATCGCGTTCCCCAGGGCTCGGGTCCCGCCGCTGCCGAGGCACGGCGTCGATCTCAGACCTGGGGTTCGCAAATGGATCTATCAGTGGATGTTGAGACGGGCTCTACCTTATCTCAGCCTCTTACTGATAGATCCAGTGCCTCTCATCAGGGTGTGGAAGCACGCGTTGCGGTTTCTTCCCCCCCGATAGAGGCACCAATACTGCAACTGTCCAGCTCTGAGGAGTTGGACGTTGTTAGTGTTGAAGCTGAGTCTGAGGATTCGCCACCTCAGTCTCATGCGTTTGAGGAATTGCTCGATGTAGTAACTAGAGCTGTCGAGAGACTTTCTATTGAGTGGCCAGAGGATAGGCAGGACGTTCGTTCGAAAAGTAAGCTCGACGAACGCTTCCTGCCATCTCGTGCACAGCCTCAGCGCAGAAGCCTTCCGTTTTTCCCCGATCTCCACACCGAAGTGTCGAGATCGTGGGGGAAACCCATGTCATACAGAGTTTACAGTGCACAAACATCCCACTACTCTTCCATTTCCAAATATAAAGAGCATGGTTATGGGGAGATGCCGAAGGTGGAGGAGACGCTTGCGAGCTATCTCTCTCCAGCAACGGCATCTTCCCTGAAGGCTTCTGTGTTACCCACCAAGCCAGTCAGATTCACATCTTCACTGATTAATAAAGCTTATTCCGCCGCTGGTCAAGCTGCAGCGTGTCTCCATACTATGTCTCTCATGGAAGCTTATCAGGCTGAATTACTGGGTGATTTAGATGAGGGCGGGGGGATTGGTCCTGAGGCAGTGTCCGAACTGCGTAGGGCCACAGATTTGTCTCTCAGGGCCACCAAGGAGACCGCTAAATCAATCGGGCGGTCTATGGCAGCCCTGGTGGCCACTGAGAGGCATCTGTGGCTCAATCTGAGCGATATAAAGGACAAAGAGAAACATTTTCTGTTGGATGCTCCGGTTTCTGCCTCAGGTTTATTTGGAGATGCTGTAAATAGTGCTGTAGTTAAATCTCAAGAAGCTTCTAAGCAGGCAGCCGCACTTCAAAAACTTCTCCCCCGCCGTTCTTTCTATGAGGCTGCTGAGCGGGAGCAGCCTCACTCATCTAAAAAGAGCGCTGAACATCGTGCCACTCAAAAACAGAGTGTGTCCTCCCGTGCTCCCCCACAAAAATCACGGGAACACGGAGGACGCTCTCAAACCCAGCAGTCTTTGAGGGGTAAGACGGATCTGCGGACCGTTATTACCGCCAAGAAGGCTGCTGGGAAAAAGTCCTGATGTCCGAGGGCTCAGGACGAATGAGGGTAGTCCCCCCCGAAGCAGAGCGGTTAACACCTCTTTTTACGGTGCCCGTCTCTCTTCGGTGCCCTCAGGGGACCGTTCTGCCAACCCTGCCGCCTCCGGTGTTACAGGGCGCAGCGGTCTCCAGCAGGGAGACCGGGTTTTACAGCCGGTACTTCATAGTTCCAAAGAAGGACGGGGGATTGCGTCCCATTTTAGATCTTCGAGTTCTGAACGAGTCAGTCATGCAGCTCAAGTTCAAAATGTTAACATTGAGACAGATCGTGCCACAGATCAGGTCCGAGGACTGGTTTGTCACGATAGATCTCAAGGACGCATATTTCCACATTTCCATCCGTCCATGTCACTGGAAGTTCCTGAGGTTTGCTTTCGGGGGCAAAGCATACCAATATCGAGTTCTTCCATTCGGCCTAGCTTTATCACCCCGCACTTTCACGAAATGCGTGGATGCAGCTCTGGCGCCTCTGCGCCTCCAGGGCATTCGCATAATGAACTACATCGACGATTGGTTGATTTTAGCTCAGTCACATCAGTTGGCAGTTCGACATCGAGATGTCGTTCTCGCCCATATGAAAGAGTTGGGGTTACGGTTGAACGCCAAGAAGAGTGTGCTTTCTCCACTACAGAGGACCACTTTCTTAGGCGTGGTTTGGGATTCTGTGTCGATGCAGGCGCGCCTGTCACCGCCACGTATAGAATCCATCCTTGCAGCTGTGAAAAGTGTAAAGCTAGGCCAGCTACTCACTGTCAAACAGTTCCAGAGACTGTTGGGTCTCATGGCAGCAGCTTCCAACGTGATACCTTTTGGACTACTGCACATGAGGCCCCTGCAGTGGTGGCTCAGGACCAGGGGGTTTTCCCCGAGGGGCAACCCATTTCGCACGATCAAGGTCACGCGACGATGCCTACGTGCCTTGGTTATGTGGAAGAAACCTTGGTTCCTGTCCCAGGGCCCAGTGTTGGGAGCTCCTTGTCGTCGCAAACTGCTAACGACGGATGCTTCCCTCACGGGTTGGGGAGCGATCCTAGAGGGTCGCTCATCTCAAGGTCTGTGGGAAGACCATCATCGTTCCTGGCATATCAATCACCTAGAGATGTTAGCTGTCTTCCGGGCTCTGAGGAGCTTTATCACAGATCTCAGGGGACACCATGTGTTAGTACATACGGACAACATGTCGGTAGTCGCCTATATCAACCACCAAGGGGGTTTGCGTTCGCGCCCATTATCCAATCTGGCACGCCATATCCTCTTGTGGTCCCAGGGGAAGTTGCTGTCACTCAGGGCAGCCTACATCCCCGGGGTTCAGAATATAGGAGCAGACACTCTGTCAAGACAGGGGCCGAGGCCCGGGGAATGGAGGCTCCACCCCGAGGTGGTGGAGCTGATATGGAGGGAGTTTGGCCAAGCACAAGTGGATCTGTTTGCGTCTCGAGAGACGTCTCACTGTCCACTTTGGTTCTCCCTCACGCATCCAGCTCCTCTGGGACTGGATGCTATGGTACAGACGTGGCCGAGGCTACGTCTGTATGCCTTTCCCCCAGTTGCTCTGCTCCCGGGAGTTCTGGAGAGAGTTCGCAGGGACCGGGTTTGCCTGCTTCTTATAGCCCCGCGCTGGCCGGGCAGAGTATGGTTTCCCGATCTTGTGTCTCTCCTCGACGGGCCTCCTCTGGAGCTACCCGTCAGGAGGGACCTTCTGTCCCAGGCGGAGGGCTCGATATTTCACCCTCGGCCAGAACTGTGGAGCCTGTGGGCTTGGCCTCTGAGGGGGCCCAGCTCATAGAGTCAGGTCTCTCAACTGAGGTTGTTGAGACCATTCTACAGTCCAGAGCTCCCTCCACGAGGAAACTTTATGCCCTGAAGTGGAGAGTATTCACTTCTTGGTGTAGTGACCGTCGGTTGGACCCAGTTAACTGCCCAATTGGTACAGTGCTGGAGTTCCTGCAGGACCGGTTCACGGCAGGTCTGACCCGTCCACTTTAAAGGTTTATGTGGCGGCCATAGGTGCTTACCACATTCCTTTGGGTGGAATGTCTGTGGGGAAAGACCCCTTGGTATCTCGTTTCCTTTGTGGCACTTGGAGGCTGAGGCCTGCAGTTCGCTCTAGGGTGCCACCATGGGATTTGTCCGTTGCGCTGCAAGGCCTTTCCCTGGCCCCCTTTGAGCCCATTGAGGAGGTTCCTGAGAAGTTTTTAACTCTGAAAGCTCTTTTCCTTCTCGCTATTTCTTCTCTCAAGAGAATAGGGGATCTCCAAGCGCTGTCGGTTGCTCCATCGTGCTTGGAGTTTGCTCCGGGTATGGTTAAAGCCTTTCTTCATCCTAGACCGGGTTACATCCCCAAGGTCCCCACTAATGTGGCTAGACCTATTGTTCTGCAGGCCTTCTGTCCTCCTCCTTTTCAGAATGCGGACCAGGAGGCTAATAATTTGCTTTGCCCAGTTCGGGCGTTAGACGCTTATGTCCACAGAGCTGCCCTGTGGCGTAAAAGTGATCAATTGTTTGTATGCTTTGGGTCCCCCAACAAGGGAGGCCCAGTGTCTAAGCAAAGAATGAGCAAGTGGGTGGTTGAGGCTATCTCACTTGCTTATGAGGCGGCTGGGCAGCCTTCTCCTTTGGCTGTCCGGTCGCACTCTACTAGGAGTATGGCGGCCTCTAAGGCCCTTATATCAGGAGTGTCCTTACAGGACGTCTGTGATGCGGCAGGTTGGTCCTCACCGCACACCTTCGTCAGGTTCTACTCTTTGGATCTAGACTCTGCTCCAGGGTCTCATGTTTTGTCTTCCTAGTGCTGCTCTCCAGATTTCACACGGGACAGACATTTGTAGCTATGGAGGCGTTGGTATAGACGTTCCCCATAGCGTCATTCTCGACGCAACGCGAGTTCCCTTGAAAGGGAACGCCTCGATTACGACTGTAGCCTCGGTTCCCTGAAGAGGGAACGAGCGTTGCGTCGCCCTGCCATATCTCCTTCATGCCTGTCAGCACGACTTCAGACTATACGAAGCTTTCGTTTTCTGTTTCAGGCCGGCTTTTATAGCTTCCTGGTACGTGACGTCACCCGCCTCTGACGTTCCGCCACACCATTGGACTGATTTTACATGTGCTTCAAGACGTCATCACGCAAAGCTTTCCCCATAGCGTCATTCTCGACGCAACGCTCGTTCCCTCTTCAGGGAACCGAGGTTACAGTCGTAACCGAGGCGTTTTCATCTATAATTTAAGTAGTTCTATGGTTGCTAAATAAAACACAATACCTTTTTACGCATTGACTTAAAGTGCAAAAAACAAATTAGTGATAATGCTTGGGGCGTTTCCCTCTGGTATCCATCAGCTTTTATTATACCCTGTGCACTCGGGTATCTACATCCAGTTACAATTAGCCAGAATGTGTAAAATATGTGGAACACATCTCAAAAAAATTTTCCCCTAAGTGTTGGCATATCCTGATGAATAGAAGTTGCTGAAAAGATGATAGTTACTCTTTTGTTTGATTCAGTGAAATTATATAGTGTAAATGTTCAGGTGAACAGGTCATTTCATTATGTTGGCTACATATAAAATGAATCCAGTCATAATTACAAAGGCCAGCATGATAATCACGGTAATTTTGCCAATGCTATGGCTGAAATCAAACTTGCATCCACCCATTGAGAGAGCATTTTAGTGGGAAAAGCATGTCATTTCTTTTATCTAATGTATTTGAATGGTACTTTTTTTTCCCGGTGTAATATTTTGAAATCTCAAGCAATTAATTTTCGCTGCTACACAATA
Source organism: Abramis brama (assembly GCF_963993115.1). Lineage (NCBI taxonomy): Eukaryota > Metazoa > Chordata > Actinopteri > Cypriniformes > Leuciscidae > Abramis > Abramis brama. Next base: position 40,809,008 of record NC_139967.1, read on the forward strand.
GTGCCTAACACTGTCAGTGTTATCACTTCTCACTTGCTTCACTTTTTAACCTACCTACATCTCTGATGTAAAGGTATCAATTACACGGTCTCCCAGTCGTGCTATTCATTTCCACAAGTTCAAACCGCTATCTCCTCGCATAGGGATGGGATTTCACAATGCTGACAAGCAGGTGTTAATTTATTTCACAATACAATAGCCTGCACACCATGATACCCCGACTCAAACTGGCCCTCAAAACATACTGCTAGTAATTCCTGCCTCTCACATGATGCTGGGGCGGAGGGCTTTATTGATGTTATTTTTGTTTAAGGCTCAAATCTGCATGCACGATTAAAAATGGATGTGTTTGAAGTCGGTCGGATCAAACCAGATGAGGGCAGTGAAGGTTTGATAGCGTGAAGCCCCAGCATCTACAAAGTCAGACATACCAAATGGGAAATATGAGTCAGAACAGGATGCATTGTTTGGCTTGTTCTGGGTGGACCATGCAAACATCCAGTGGGGCCGCAAGATGACTAGGACATAAAGTGGATCCAAAAGTTTGAAAATCACACTCTCAATACAAATTTTTCTTTTGTTTTAATTACAGCTGTGTGAACTCCATAATTAATAATTAACATAATTAATAGAGGCATTAGTGTGGGTTCAGTCTAACAAAATGAACAATAACAAGTTTCTCCTAATAACAAATATCAACAGAATGGATCTAGAGAAATGTTCAGTCACTGATCTCTTCAGTGGATTTACAAAGGGTTTTCCAAACCGGGGAGTGCAAATCCCTGGTTGTTAAACAATTAAAATAAATAATAAAAAAATAATAAAAAAACAATGAACATAAAATGCTTAATTAAAAAAAGAATATATATATCAACGTATGTGCACGTTTTGTTAAATTATTGAAATATTACCTTACATTTTTCTTCTTCAAGTAAATATGTCAGGTCAAAGTGGTTTGGCTGAATCTTTAGTTTGGAAATTTCTGCTCTTATGATTCGTCACAAATCATGACAGCTACATTCATTTTGCAAATGATCCTGCAATATGGGGGCCCTGTGTCAGACGAGCAACTGCCTTTGAAATGTTACCGAATAGCTTTCTTCAGGAAACTCCATAGAGGTTGTAAATATAGGCCACTTTTTCAATATTTTGACAAAATGAACCTTCAGGACCTAATCACATCTTAAAAAAAAAAAAAAAAAAAAAAAATATATATATATATATATATATATATTAAAGACATATTCATGATTGTTCTTTGATTTATTTATTTTTTTTATTTATATATATATCACTTAACTTTTGCAAATTAACATTTATCCAATATGTTTTCACTAGAATAAAAAAAAAAATATATATATATATATATATTTTCTTGGAAGAATATATTTAAATGACCAATATTCATTCATTCATTCATTCATTCATTCATTCATTCATTCATTCATACTTCTCACCTTGAATCATCTAGACATCTTACATCTGCAGAAGGAAAGCTTTTGATCATTTCCATTACTTTACCCCTAATGCCTTGGTTGTGGGAAATAACTGAGTGAGTTTTTAAAGTGGTGCATGCCATTCTGCAAAATAGCCTGGTGTGGAGGCCATCTATTTACTATAGCAACAACATCAAAGCAGAATACATTACGATCTACCCCAAGTGCTATCACCATTTTATCTCATTTTCTGTTTGAATTTGCTGTGAAGTGAATCAATGTGCATGTGGTACATTAAGTACACAGTAAAACAGAGCTCTTGGATGACTGTGACCTTCAGATGGATTTTCAACACAGATTGAAAATGTCAAAATATGTTAAGTTATACCTCTTTTTGAAGATATAACACTCATATTTAGGAAGTCAAAATCAGTTGCACAATAGGTTAAAAATGTTTAGTGGTACCATGTGGCAGTGATCAGATGGTTATACTATTTGATAAATATAGTAAACCATATTTTAAGTATTTACATGTACTCTAAGGGATTACCATATAAACATTAAAGAAATACCATGATACTATGTAAAATATGGTAAGATCAATAGCTTTTTGGTATTTCTTTTATTGTAATCTTAGTATGGATAATTTAACAAATCTTCAAAACCTAACGCACTGTATATAGGAATGAGACAGTTAAACAAATTACTTTCATTTGTGTTACATTAAATGATCATTTGTTGGCCAAAATATTGGAAGAAAATAAGTCAGTCTAGAGGACCTTTTACATCTTTTTCCTCCTCTTTCAAAAGGAGAGCACCTCTCCAACCTCAAAGTCCCCATGAAATCAAAATTGGATTTTTTGGCTTTAAGTATGATTTTGTTAGTCTTGTCATTATCTATAAGCTAGTGTGCTCCAAAACAATGACACAATTCGCATTTAAAAGATATAAGCAAAACTTCCAGTCTCTCACATCACTCTGCACTTCAGCTTCTCATCAGATTTTCTGTCCAATCAAATGCAGTCTGGAATCTAAAGCACCCTGTCCCCTACACTATAAGGCCCCATTTACACTGCATGGTTCATGTGACCCAATTCCGATTTTTTCCTCTCATGTGGCACAGATCGGATATGACTGGTGAACATGTAAGCAGGAAAAAGGCACATGGATTCCGATATCCTCATATCGTTTTCAGGCCTCACTCAGGAGCTGTTCAATATGTCCCACCCTGTCTTCCTGTTTCAGTGGAAATTACATCAACACATTGAATAATGCTTTGCGTTTCAAGGCACTTCAGTGGGCCTTTGAGAGACTTCATTTTCCATACAACAGATACAACAGAAGCTGCTGCCATTAAAAAGAAACAACTTTATGCAAGCAGCCAAGCAAATCATGGAGTGAACAAGCCAATTACATTTCTTTTTTGTTGTTTAGTTGTTTTACGAATAAAAGTGGAAAAACGTTCTCAGGTAACTCATGTAACCATGGTTCCCTGAGAAGGGAACAAACGCTGCGTCACTATGACGACCTTTGTGGAATCCCTCCAGCGTCGGCGCTCCTGAAGTCACATGTACAACTTAGTCCAATCTTGATTGGTGCGACGTCATCCCGTGACGTGAGCCGGCGGAAAGCGGAAGCTATAAAGGGAGCCGGCTTCACAGTAGCTGTCAGCCTTCTGATCGACTGAAGCAAGCCGCTCTCAGGTGTACGGAAGCATGGCATAGAGACGCAGCATTCGTTCCCTTCTCAGGGAACCATGGTTACATGAGTAACCTGAGAACGTTCCCTTCCGAGGGAACTACCGCTGCGTCACTATGACGACCTTTGGCCATGCTGACACTTGGCCATGCTGACGAAAAAAGTCTGTCCCGGTGTGAAATGAGGCACACCTAGGACATGATTGCTTGAGACCCCGGGGTCGCCGGGAGATCCAAACTATAGAATCTAATAAAGGTATGTGGTGAGGACCACCCCGTCGCATCACATATGTCCTGGAGTGAAGCCCCCAACCACAGAGCCTTTGAGGAGGCCATGCTTCGGGTGGAATGCGCCTTAACTGACAGAGGTGAGGGCAGCCCGCTCGCCTCATAAGCCATAGAAATGGCCTCAACGATCCACCTGCTTAAGGTTTGTTTAGTAGCTGGGCAGCCTTTCTTAAGGGGCCCAAAGCATACCAAAAGCTGGTCAGATTTTCTCCACTGGGATGTTTTTCTCACATACATCTCAAGAGCCCTGACCGGGCAAAGCAACCTAAGCTTCTCTAATTCCGCCGACTCCTGAGGAGGATGGAAAGCCTGGAGGACAACTGGCCTGGCCACATTAGGAACATACCCTGGTCATACCTATCATCTCGATGCTGTGCCGCCATTTCCTGAGACTGAGACAGAATAAGCCAGTCGTCTATGTAATTGAGGACCCTTACCCCCTGCAATCTCAGAGGCGCCAGGGCTGCGTCCATGCATTTCGTGAATGTGCGAGGAGATAGTGCTAGGCCAAATGGAAGAACCCGATACTGGTACGTTTTGCCCCCAAAAGCGAACCTCAGGAACTTCCTGTGTTCCGATAGGATGGAGATATGGAAATACGCATCCTTCAGGTCTATCGTGACAAACCAGTCCTCGGACTTGATTTGACTCACAATAATAGGAATCGTTAACATCTTGAACTTGTATCTCCTCAGAGATTGGTTCAAGTGACGAAGATCTATAATCGGACGTAACCCTCCATCCTTTTTCGGAACTATGAAATACCGGCTGTAGAACCCGGAGTTCCTCTCCTCGGGAGGAATAAGATATATAGCATCCTTCGCCAGAAGGGACTGAACCTCCTGCTCCATAACCTGCACGCGCTCGGGGGCTACCACTGTTTCGAGAATGCCCCTGAATCTTGGTGGTCGAAACCCGAACTGCAGTCTGTACCCCCTGTGGATTGTGCGCACTACCCATTGTGATATATTGGGTAGTGTTTCCCATGCATGCAGGAAATTCACTAACGGAATCAACCTCTCGGGGCTGGAATTCATAGTTTCTTGAGGAGCAGCTTCGGCGTCCTGAAGCAGTTGCCCGGCAGGAACTAACCGTTTTAATTTTTCTACAGGCCTCTGTATAGATAACGAACTCCCAGCGACCGCTATATTTTCGCTGGGCAGAGGTCGAGGATTGTGTTCGTCGGAAATCGTTGCGCCCCGAAGCGCCGAAGGCGGCGGGGTTAGCAAATCGATTTCCTGAGGGCTCCGCGGAGGAGCGGGTGTAATTCGCTCCACCCCCGGAGGGGGCGCCCTCAGAGGCCTGACCTGCCCGTCAGGACCTCTTCCCCGAAGCCCGTTTGGTCAGAATAACGGTCCTCAAATCCGTTTTCTGATTGACAGGCTTTGAGGCGGGGCTCGTTGTGCAACACTCTCCTTCTGAGTCTGTCTGTATGAGGAGCTAGATGTAGATGGCTGGGGCTGTCTCTCTTTGCCTGTAGCCCCATAAGTTTTCTGGCGACGGGGAATAAATCTTTGAAAGGCTGCTGCCTGCTTCTTTGCCTCCTGAAATCTCTCGACGACCGAACTGACAGCATCGCCGAAGGGACCAGGAGGCGAAAGAGGAGCATCAAGAAGAAAAGCTCTATCTGCGTCTTTTATACCAGATAAATTCAACCATAAATGCCTCTCCGTCGCTGCCAGGGCTGCCATAGAGCGGCCGATTGCACGAGCCGTCTCTTTGGTAGCGCAGAGAGATAGATCAGTTGCTCTTCTTAATTCTTTGATATCTTCAATATCTATATTTTCCCCTTTATCTAATTCATCCAGCAAATCCGCCTGATAAGCCTGCAAAATAGCCATCGTATGCAGACAGGCACCTGCCTGACCTGATGCTGCATAAGCTTTACCCACTAAAGAAGATGTTTGACGGCAGGGTTTAGAGGGTAATAATGGGGCTTTAAATGAGGATGCAGCGGAGGGTGAAACATAAGCTGCCAAAGTATCCTCTATTTTAGGCATGTCGCCATAACCGTTTTGTTTCCGTCCTAAATAGATGCGTAATGATGTACATTAGGACTAGAAAGCCTAGATGAATATGGCTTATTCCAGGATCTCGAAACCTCAGTATGGAGATCCGGAAAAAACGGTAAACCCCTTGAGACAGACAGAGAGCGCTTTGTTGAAGATCAGAAAGCTGACAGCTACTGTGAAGTCGGCTCCCTTTATAGCTTCCGCTTTCCGCCGGCTCACGTCACGGGATGACGTCGCACCAATCAAGATTGGACTAAGTTGTACATGTGACTTCAGGAGCGCTGACGCTGGAGGGATTCCCCAAAGGTCGTCATAGTGATGCAGCGGTAGTTCCCTCGGAAGGGAACTAAAGATATGAGTGGATATAAAAAGTCTACACCACTGTTTAAAACAGCTGTTTTTTGTGAAGTAAAAAATGTACCTTTTAAACAGAATTTTTCCAATTACAATGCCACGCCACTTCAACTTTTATAATTGGGTAATGTATGTGGCTGTGTTCAGAAGGAACTAATTATCAAGCTCATGTGAAATACACCGGTCTGGAGCTGTGGCTTTAGTGAAGGTTGAGGGTGTCATGAATAGCTGCAAGTACCAGTCGATTTGGCACAGAATGGTGTCTGCTAGAAGATAATTGTCACCTTTCAGCATTACAATGATCCAAAACACACACCTACATACACTGAATTTTTTACTTTTTATTATTTTATTTATTTTTTATTTTTTTATTTGTCAGTTCTCTTAGAAAATCTACTTCATGTGGTAACATCTACAATAACATTTTTTTTAAATGAAATAAATGATTTAAGATTACTGATTATAACTGAATTCAACCAACCTGAAAAAAAACTGAAGCATACTTTTAAACTTTTTTTTTTCAAACTTTTACTGAAGCATAACTGTCAGTAGATGTAACCTGATTTATCCAGCAAGGTAAAATTACTTAATGGGTTTGATATAATTTTTTTATTTTATTTTTTTTTTTTTTATGATGAAAGTCCTTTTTCACCTTGATGTAAATGCACTCAATAATAATTTAATTGAAGATATTTTTACACATAATTTAATTTAGTTCATTCAAAAATAAATCAGTTTAGTTGGGTCAACACAATTTAGTTGTATATCCTGCAGATCATGTATACACTGCCCTATAGGTCTGGTGCAGTGCGCATGTATCAAATGTGTCCATCCTGAGTTTTATTGGAAATTGTATATTGGTCAATTTGAACAAAATTAAGTTAAAACAGCATTCTCTTATTTGATGTTACATAAACCTGATTAAATCAGATTACAACAACAAAATTTGAATGTATAGGTAGAATCAGGTGGAAATACCTCCTTAAAGAAATAACTGCACGTTATTTATACTGCAAAGAACTGCAAAGAAAGATTTGTGTTTTGGAATGGCCCAGCCAGAGCCCAGACCTGAATCCTATTGAAAATTTGTGTGAACTTTGGTTCCCTTACAAGGGAACTCGAGCAGCGTCAAGACGCTGTGGGAACGCAGAGGGCGTGATTGCGTGATGAAGCACGTATGAAATCAGTCCACATCTGTCATTTGACGTCATCGACCAGGAAACTAAAAGCACACCTGGAACAAACAGTCATTAGCTTCTGTATCTTCAGCAAGCGCTCTGTGTTAAACTGTCTCTGTCTATATATTGTTGTTTGTCCACAAGCATAATATATATACGTATATCTAGACAGGAGTATAATGGCGAGCAAACAGCTTTTTGGATTGTGTGCTCGTCCCTGCCCTCGCATCATTATGAGTGGGGACACACACGAATTATGGGCCCTATCTTGCACCCAGCGCAATTGACTTTGTACACCGACGCATGTATCATTCCTATTTTGCACCCGCGCACAGCGGACTTTTCCCTCCACAGACGCACGTCTGTAAATTAGGAAATGAACTTGCGCTCCCGGGGGCGGTTCAGCGCAAAGAGGAGGCGTGTTCCGGCGCAAACGTTCCCTGGTGCTATTTTGCAGGTTTAGAAAACAATTCCGCCACTGACCAGGAAAAAACTAGTCTAAAGTCAGTGGCGCATTGCGCATGTTATTCATATGCTATTTTAAAGGCGCATGCTTGGCCATAATCAATGTAGCGTGTGCACAACGCGCATACACTTTGCATCTCATCTATACACAGACGCAGCAGTTCTCATTTTTAGAAAACCATACATTATTACAAGGAAAATATTAACACACGAGGGAAATCATTGTTGTGTCCATGAAGATGTGAAAAAATAGGCATAAATCTAGCTTACACATTTACCCAAATTATCATACGCCTGTTTAACCGAAGCTAATTTGGGTGTGTTTCTCCCATCCCCAATGTCACTTCTCTGCCTTTTACGGCCCTGACGAGAACGTCGGTCTCCTCGCCTGTGAACCGCTTCTGGTGCGCACCTGGCAAATCCACCATTATAATAGCAATCCGCCATGGAACAAGCGCGCCTGCTCTTAAAGGGAATGTGAGATGTCGCTCTGATTGGTTTATTTCACGTTACGCCCAAACCACACCTATGAATAATGAAGCTACTTCAGACCAACCCATTTTAGATTTGTGTCGGGCGCAAGAGTCATTTATCCCGCCGGTATAATAGCAACAGCGCCCAAAACCCGCCCACAAAGTTACTTGCGTTTCGTGCTTGGTACTTGCGTTTCAGATCGTTAAAATAGGGCCCTATGTGTTGTTTGTTTGGGAGTGGAGCATGCACGGTCAGCTCTAGTAAAAGGGGGCTGACAGTGTTCATTCATAAATTCCCGACGTGTAACATATGCACTATCGAGAGTTTTAGCTGTGCTCCTGTTGGCTTTCTTCTTGACAGGGAGTCAAAGGTTTACAGCCATTACTTCATTGTATCAAAGAGGGATGGATGCTTACACTCAAACAGATTGTGTCACAGATTCAGTCTGAGGACTGGTTTGTCACGATAGATTTGAAGGACGCGTACTTTCATGTAGCCATCCATCCTCATCACAGGAACTGTACCAATAGCGGGTTCTTCCGTTTGGCCTAGGTTTATCACCCCGCACTTTCATGAAATGCGTGGATGCAGCTCTGGCTGAACTGAGACTCCAGGGCATTCTTGTGTTGAATTACATCGACGACTGGTTGATTTTAGCTCAATCCAAGCAGATGGCAGTTCGGCATCAAGATGTCGTTCCGTCTCACATGAGAAAGTTGGGGCTGAGGCTCAGCGCCAAAAAGAGTGTGCTCCTTCCAGTTACAGAGGACCACTTTTCTAGGCAAGGTTTGGGATTCGACGACGATGCAGGCACAACTATCGGGGTAAATGGGGTAAAACTAGGCCAGTCACTCAGTGTGAAACAGTTTCAGAGACTTCTGGGTCTCATGGCAGCTGCGTCCAACGTAATAACTTTTGACCTCCTGTATATGGGACCCCTGCAGTGGTGGCTCAGAACCAAGGGGTTTTCTCTAAAGGGGAAATCTGTTTCGCATGATCAAGGTCACGTGGAAGAAACCTTGGTTCCTCGCCCAAGGCCCAGTGTTGGGGGCTTCTTGTCATCGCATAATGCTAATGACAGATGCTTCCTTCACAGGCTGGGGGCGATAATGTGTGGTCGCTTGGCGCAAGGTCTGTGGCAGGACCATCTACTTTCTTGGCAAATAAATCTCTTACATCAACCATCAGGTTGGTCTGAGGTCACATCACTTATGCAAACTGGCTCACCAGATCCTCTTGTGGGCCAAAGGGAATTTGCTCTCTCTAAAGGCAATTTACATCCATGGGTTTTTAAATCAGGGAGCAGACATCCTGTCAAGGCAGGGGCCGATGCCCGGGGAATGGAGACTCCACCCCGAGGTGGTGGAGCTCCTATGAAAAACTTTGGTCGAGCGGAAGCAGATCTGTTCGCATCTTAAGAGAGGACACATTGTCCACTGTGGTCCCCAGTCAACCAGCTCCCCTGGGATGGTATGGTACAGACGTGGCTGAGGTCACATCTGTATGCATTTCCCCTGATCGCTCTGCTCCCAGGAGTTCTGGAGAGGACCGTCTTCTGTTAATAGCCCCGTTTTGGCCCGTATGGTTCTCGGACCTAGAGTCTCTCATCAATGGCTCTCCTCTGGGATTCTCCTCTGGCTTTTCTCTCAGATGAGCAGGTTGATCCTTCACCCCCGCCCAGAATTGTGGAAACTTTGGGCTTGGCCTCTGAGGGGGCCCAGCTCATAAGTTCAGGTCTCTCAACCAAGGTTGTTGAGACCATGCTCCATCCAGAGCTCCCTCTACAAAGAAACTCTACACCTTGAAGGGGATATTTTTTCACTTCCTGGTGCGGAGAGCACCAGCCGGCTCCAGTTATCTGCCCAGGGGGTGCAGTGCTGGAGTTCCTGCAGTAGCTTTTCTCCACAGGTCTATCCCCCTCCACACTAAAGGTGTACATGGCGGCCTTAGTTGCTTACCACATCCCTTTAAGTGATGTATCCTTGGGAAGACACCTCTAGTAACGTTTCCTTTGTGGCACTGTGAGGCGTCAGACCAAGAGACTAGGAGTATGGCTGCTTCTAAAACATTATCGTCAGGAGTTTCCCTCTAATATGTTTGTGATGTGGCGGGATGTTGCCTCGCCGCACACATTAGTGAGGTTTATGACCTTTTTCTTTGTTTCAGTTTTTACATCTTAATAAAATCAGCTGTTTTAACAGGGGTGTTTTTATTTATATCCATGAATGCAAGAAGGTTTTTGATGGCCTCAGGCATTAACTGTCAACTTTGACCATGCACTTTAGTCTGAGTTGGTAACATTGTTGTAAAAACTCTTGTCCAAACCCTGTTAAAACATTTGTTTAATTCTTTAGTCCAAAATGTTATTACAGATAACTCTTGAAAACCAAGCCATGCAACTATAGTTTTGTCCAACACAAAGAGAAACAGGAAGAGTATCAAAAGATTCATGTGGACATTCAGTTAAAATCCATGCTGTGTAACAGAGGCTGTAAAACACTAACCACTACTCACTACAGAAGTTCTCACTACAGAAGGATCTTGGATGAGCCCTGAATCCTGATACACTGAGCCCTTTATGATCAATATAGCTTATGTAACCCACTTCAGAGTATGTACACCCTAGGTTCTTAGGAGCTGAGAAGTACAGTAATAACCAAGCAACACAGGTGTAACATTTGACATGTGTAAACTTTTAGTTCAACAAAATGTTTCAACATTTCACAACAATTTTTGTTCACAATACCTATGGGCCCAAAATAAATTTAGAATAAAATAAAATAAAATGTCCTTTGTTTGTTGAAAATGTTCCTTGGAAATTTTCCTTAAGAATTCCAAAGTTAAATCCAGAATTCAAGTCAGTTAGTCAAAGGAAATAGTCAAAGTCAAGGGAAAATCTCATTGGTGCCGGTTAGTTGAACTGACACAATCCTACCACAGGCTTCCGGAATGCTGTGGTGGAGATTCACGGCTCATTGGGAAGGCTCGCCATCTATGGATCAATGGTTCACCTCGTATTTCAAGGACTGGAGCTTCTGGAATTTCTGCTCACCTCATCAAAAAAAGACCTGACCTGTATATAGAACAGGTTCAGTCCAAAATCAATTATATCAAATAGTTCTTAAAGTATTGTACAACATTATATTACTGTTAGAAAATATCATAGCATAGTTCACGTGAAGAAAACAATAGCTATTTTAACTATTTAAATCAGAATATACCATTTTAACCTTATGTCATTACAATGAAATGTAATTATAGGGACACATTGTACTAATGAACTTTTTCTTTCTGCTTTTAATCCCTTTTTACATAGGATTTTTTTTTAGATTTTAAATCAAAATAACGAAATACAGTTTTACTTGAAAACCCATTTATATGAATTTACAGCATTTGCTGATTTAACCACTTTAACTTACTTAAAATGACATTTTATATTCTTCTGTCTGTAACTTTAACCTTTAGTCACATATATATCACAAAGTAAAAAATGTTACAAAAGCATCTTTTTTGTAATACATACCAAATTAGTTTACATTTCTCCTTAAACCATGAAATAAATGGTCTTTTATCATGTTATATTCCTTCAAAACAACAGAAATGTTTGAATAATCACTAATTGAACTAGCATAGCTACCTCGTGGTTTTTCCACACACACAATCATTGAACACGTTAGCTTACCAAGAGAGGATCTTCAGTATGAAAAGCCAGGACAGATAAAAGCGATTTCTGGGTGGCTATCCAACTTCTAAAACAAAGTATACAGGTGTTTACATAACGAACTAAATCATATTTAACTGTCAGCAAAACAGACAGGTTTTCATACCTTTTATTCTCAGTTTTTCCAACTCGTGGGAGAAACCCGAAGCAGTGCTCCATCTGATTTTAGCGATGTGAAGCTAACGGAAGTATTTTAGCGCGCTACTTCCGGTTTCCCACAAAATAAAATGTATTTTTCAAAATAAAACCCCCATTACTCATAAACGTGAAGTATGGATAAATAATGATAATAATTGAATACAATTAACTGGTTAACCCCTTTTTAGGTGGGTTACATCCTCCCCCTCTTAATTAACATGAGTCCCTTCATGTTCGTACAAGGGTAGGGGCACCTTCAAATGTTTCAACCAAAACTTTGTTAAACCCATCTAGTATAGTTTGTGCAAATGAAATCAGGGGTTTACCAAGCTGTGGATAAGTAAACTTAGCAGGTGGCTTTCTCACCCTTTCAGATCTGCGTATTTGGTCAGCAGTCTGATTGTTAGGAGCATCAGGATCTGCTAGCTCAAGAGAACTAACATCTTGTTCAGCATTGTCCATTTCAGTAGATTGTCTCCGTTCAGTGTCTTTGGACTGTTCGACTCTCTCAGGAGTTGTGGTATGAGAGTAATTGTCCGGTAGGTCATGTTCCATTTCGGTAAGTCCACTCTCTTGTTCATTTTCAGGTTCCAGTTCATTTTGTGTCACTTCCGCTAAGTTTCCATTTTGGTTTGACCTCCGTTTTTCCACAGGTTGATCCAGAATTCCGGGAGGTACGTCCATAGGTAAGTTTTCAGATTCCTCAACCTTGGGGAGATTCTCCTTTGTAGCATTCGTGTTTGAACTCACATTGTTTGGTTGAATAATCCTTGTGGTTGTTTTGATTGTTGTGGGGCAATAACTCTGAATATAGTCATCATCACTGTCAGAGTCAGGGGTATTTTCCTCTGGAGAGACAGAAGTTTGCCTTGTTTTGGGTTTTGAGGCCTGCTTTGGCTTTGCCATTTCCTCATCCTCTTCAGATAGAAATCCACAAGGGAGCAGTAAATCGCGGTGGAGTGTGCGCAATGGTCCTTCCTGACCCTCAGGACAGACTATATACACAGGCATATCTCCCGCTTTCTTTTGTACAACATAAATAGTGGACTCCCACCGATTGGCGAGTTTATGTTTTCCACGAAAACGGAGATTGCGCACTAGAACTCTATCGCCTGTATCAAGTGTTGACTCCCTTACTCGCATGTCAAATCTGCGTTTGTTTTTGTCAGCGATTTTCTTTGCATTAGCGGATGCCAACTGATAACTTTCTTTCAAGTATGTCTTAAGGTTTTTCACATACTGCGAGTGAGACATGCCCGGATTGTTCTTAACTGGTAGTCCGAACGCAATGTCTATGGGCAGTCTAGGTTGGCGCCCGAACATTAACTCATAGGGCGAAAACCCGGTGACGTCACTCCTTGTGCAATTGTATGCATGAGTGAGAGGCCGGACGTACTCGCGCCACCTAGTTTTCTCTTTGTCCTTGAGCGTACCCAACATACTGAGCAACGTACGGTTATACCGCTCGACGGGGTTGCCCCGGGGATGGTAGGGGCTCGTTCTTACTTTCTTAGTACCGACCAAGACGCACAACTCTTTGACAACCTGTGACTCGAAGTCGCGGCCTTGGTCGCTGTGAAGACGTTCAGGGAATCCGTAATGGACAAAGAACTGTTCCCAAAGGCATTTGGCTACAGTTAGGGCTTTTTGGTCTCGAGTCGGAATAGCAGTTGCATATTTCGTATAGTGGTCAGTTATGACCAGAATGTCCTTGCAATTATGGCTGTCGGGTTCGATGGACAAAAAGTCCATACAGACCAGTTCCATCGGGCGACTTGCCTGTATGTTGACTAATGGTGCGGCTTTGTCGGGTTGGCTTTTTCTTTTAACGCACCTTGGACAGCTTTTAATCTTGGACTCAACATCTCGAGACATTTTTGGCCAATAAAAACGAGATCTGGTTAGCTCAAGAGTTCTTTCAGCTCCTAAATGGCCCATTTCATCATGTAAGCTGTAGAGCACGGGGTTTCTCAAAGTTTTGGGTAAGACAAGCTGGTAGATGGTTTTGTTGTCACACTGTCTTTTCCGATACAACAGACTGTCTCTTATCTCAAATCGACTCATTTCTTTGAGCATAAGCTGGAGTTCAGGACAGTTATTACCATCAGGGACAGGTTCTGCTGACTCACATGACTGTATGATTACACTGATTACCGGATCAGCTCGTTGCAACTCAGCTATCTCAGCCTCACTGTACTTAGGGACGGTTGAAAGACCACTGAGATTCTCATCGTCGGAAAATGCTGAGGAAATAGCATCTGGATGCACGGCAAGTGACTCAATGTAACATGGAGACAGTTCAGGGTCATTTTGAAAAATAGTGTGGAGTTGACATGTGGCTTGGACAACGTTCACAGGTGCAAGATGGTATGAGGTAAAGTCATGTATTCTTTGACTCTCTTCTTGAGATGCACTGTCACTGATTAGTTCACCATGTGGCCTCCTTGACAGGCCATCGGCGTCTTGATTTTGCTTGCCTGCACGATATTTGATGTCGAAAGTGAACGTAGACAAGGCTGCTAACCATCGATAACTAGTAGCATCTAGTTTGGCTTTGGTTAGAACGTACCGCAAAGGGTTGTTGTCAGTAATGACTGTGAACACGTTGCCATATAAATAGTCATGGAATTTTTCGGTAATAGCCCACTTTAAAGCTAAAAATTCCAGCTTGTGGGCTGGATAGCGGGCTTCACACTGCGAGAGACCCCGACTCGCATACGCAATGACGCGGGTCTGGCCGTCCTGTTCTTGATATAACGCTGCGCCCAGGCCTGTTGTGCTCGCGTCAGTATGAACAACATAAGGCAATCTTGGATTTGCATACCCTAAAACAGGTGCGGATGTTAACTTTTCAATGATCTGGTCAAAAGCGTCTTGGCAAGATTGGGTCCACCTTTCCCCGAAAGGTTCTTTGGGATTATGGTACTTGGCGGCTACACTGGTAATCTTTGCACCTTTACGCACAGGAGGGTAGCCAGCTGTGAGGTTGGTTAAGGGCTTTACTATTTTAGAATACCCCTCCACGAACCTTCTATAGTACCCGGAGAACCCAAGAAATGACCTAAGGTCTTTTAAGGTCTGAGGTCTTGGCCAGGTCTTAAGTGCTTCTGTCTTTTGAGGATCGGTTTCGACTCCGTCGCGTGATACTATATGGCCTAAGTAACGAACCGAAGTTTGAAAGAAACGGCACTTTTCAGGAGATAACTTTAAACCGTTCTCTCGCAAGCGGGACAGGACGTTCGTGAGACGGGTTTCATGCTCCTCTAGCGTTTTGGAAAAGACAATAATATCGTCTAAGAACACAAGCACCTCGCGCAGATTGATGTTCCCCATGCACTTTTCCATTAAACGCTGAAAAGTGCTGGGCGCGTTTGTGATCCCCTGTGGCATACGATTCCACTCCCAAAACCCAAGAGGGCACACGAACGCTGTCTTGTCTTTGTCACTCTCAGTCATCTCAATCTGGTAATAGCCGCTTTTTAGGTCCATTACTGAAAACCACTGAGATCCGCTCAAGGCTGAGAAAGATTCCTCAAGATTCGGTAATGCATACGCATCTTTGATCGTTTGCATATTTAATCGTCGGTAATCTACACATAATCTGACATCACCGTTCTTCTTTTTGACTACGACTATTGGAGACGCAAAAGGAGACTGTGATTCGCGAATGATCCCTGCTTCAAGGAGAGACTGCAGGTGACGCCTCACTGCATCAAAATCCTGAGGATGAATAGGACGTGGGCGTTGCTTGAAAGGTGTTTCATCCTTGAGTTTGATTGAATGTTTCACTTTTGTTGCATGTCCGAAGTCGAGATCGTGATGAGAGAAAATGTCTGAAAATGTGTTTAACTTGTTTGTCATACGAGCTTTCCACTCCTCGGGAAGTGATTCTCCAAAGTTGAAGGTTAGGTTTGAACTTTGCTGCTTATTTGTTTGGCTAGTGGGCTGTTGGTGGCTACTGCAACTAGCGGGGTTCTGAGTTGGAACAATCTTTTTAACAGCACTAAGTTCACCGATGATACACCTAACAGGAAGGGAGATGTTTCGATCAGTTTCATTCTTTACCACTACAGGTATCTTGTATGGGGTGTCTCTTGGAACATTAATGAGACAACATTCGACAAAAATTCCCCCAGGTAAGGATGACACTGTAGGTTGCTCAAGCAAAACACATTGTTCATTGTTTGCCTCGTCGATATTTGCATATCCCTCTAGCACTATCCTTTCACCAGCACAGATTACACTTGGCTCATTATTTCTCAAGGTAACGAGACCCAGTCTGCCATTTAAACTATGCTTGTGTCTGATTTGTAGAGTTCTCAGGACTTGGTGGTAGCCACAGTAAGCACTCTTTCGAAATGTATTGTCATCACAAAACTGTTCGTACAGTGGATCGAGGGTGTTAGTTCCTATTAACAACGGAGTGAGACTGTTGGACCTAACATCTGGCACTACGAGGGCAAGTGTCTCTAATTCAGGCTGACTACCAATGAACTCTTTGGAAAACTGGAGTATGACTTTGACATACCCCAGGTAGGGCACTGACTGACCGTTTGCCCCTTCAATCTCTAGTAAATCAGCTACTGGGTGAATGGTCTGATCTGAAAGGTAACGGTTGTAAAACGACAGTGACATAGTTGTTACCTGCGACCCGGTATCAAGTAGTGAATTGCACTCAAGCCCATTAACTTTAACGTTAGCGGTGCTCTTGCTACCAACTAGCCCTTTAGGTAAGGTTCCGGTTTTTGTCACTTTGTGCTCTTTTAACTTGACTTTCGATTTGGTTTTTGGTTCAATTATGGGACTTTCAGGTTGATTTGTTTCCATTTGTCCCTCAATAGAAACACTGTTCAGTTTAAATGTTTATCGAGGGTTGGATTGTCTTTTTCCCAAGCTCGTTGTTTCTCTTTTAGCAGAGTTCTTTTTGCAGACACTAATGTGGGGTTGGGAGGATCATCACAGTTTGTGGCAATATGTCCATCCTCGCCACAACTGAAACAGTACCATGGTTTTGGCTTTGATTTGACTGTTGCGGATGCGGCTCCTGAGGTAAGTTTTGATGTTGATGTCTTTTTGTAAACAGGTTTCTCTTTTCGTTTCTCCTTTTCCCTTTTTTTTTCAGGTGTGTTTGTAGATGATGTCTGTTGTTTAGGACTCGATAGGGCAGCAATTTGAGCTTGTAGCTCAACAATTTGCTTTTGAAGCTGTTTCATAGCTGGTTGCTCGGCAGAGAAAGACTGAGGTGAATCGTATGTGTCTCCCACGTATACCTCATGCACTTGTGCTGCAGCTTGAGCTTTTGGTTTTTGAAACCCCAGATGTTGCTTCATCCGGTTCGCTTTTGCAGTTTGTTTGTCCTCCTCTGTGCGTAAAAGGAGTAAAAACTCTGGAAAAGTGGGCGGGTTATTTTTGCGTTGCTCAAGTTGAAGGTTATTAATCAGCACATTGTTCCAGCAGCCCCTACAGAACTGCTTTAAGAGCTGCTTGTCCGAATCTTGAGGCAAAATGGTTTTCATTTTCACAATTCTATTCAAAAGGGTCTGCAATCTCTGGAGATAGTTGGAAGGTTTCTCGCCTGAGTTCTGATTAACATTTAGAAACTGGGCGAAAAGTTCATCTCCATCTTCCACCGTAGCATAAGCTGAGTCAAGCAGATCAAGAAAGACTTTTGGATTTGCACGGTAACCAAGCGACTTGACAACCAAAGCGGCAGGGGGAAGCAAACTATCAACAATGCGTCTTACCAGCTGTGCACTGGAAACGGTAGGATCAGCCAAGTGACATTCAATGCTGTTCCTCCAAGTCTCATAATCGACTTCAAAGTTTGGGCAAGGGACTTTGCCGGAAAAAGGTCTAACTTTTGCTGGTGCGTGTATTTGCGAAGAGAGGTCAGAACTTTTGACAATATGTTCGACCACTACACGCTGCACCTCAGGCGGAGTAAGTTGTTCAGCAGTTTGCAAGAAGGAAGATACTGGCAATTGAGTGGGCATAGCATTTGCCATAGGTCTGAAGGGAGGGCTAAAGGGGTCAAGAGGACTTTGCTCATCATTGACTGAATCCATTTGAGTGGCATCAAGGGAAATGGGACCTGTGGCTGTTCTAGCAGGTGCCACAACTGTACCCTGAGGTCTGCTAGACTCACTCGGCTCTTTCAGTAATCCAGTGATTCGTGCCAACTCATCATGTAGCAGGTTTTCAAAAGATTTTCCACTGAGTTTTGCAACATTTTGGAGGTCAGAAAGAAATGTTTTAGTAATATCGGTACCCTTTTCACTTGAGTATGAACTGGCTAAAGCTTCAACGTGGAAGACAACATCGTCATCTGTATCACTGGTTCTATCAAAGGGTAAATCTTTCTCAAGTGTCTCCACAGCAGCACCAGATGCATATTCTACAAGGGCTTTACCATAAAACTCAGAGGTTTTGTCTAAAACCTTCACAATTCTGTTAATAGATCCAAATTGCTTTAAATCTTCATAAATCTCTTCGTCTACATCGGTATTTGTCAAACCTGACACAATGACGGCATTGGGGACCTTAATACTTTCTTTCTCAATCACATCCATTTTCAAAAAACAAAAAAAACAAAACCAAAAATTTACACTTTAAGGACACTTTTTTTTTTTTTGGACGAAAAGGCACCTGGGTTATTACTTACTCAAAGCTCCTGGCTGGCTCGCCAAATTTTACCGTGTAACCCACTTCAGAGTATGTACACCCTAGGTTCTTAGGAGCTGAGAAGTACAGTAATAACCAAGCAACACAGGTGTAACATTTGACATGTGTAAACTTTTAGTTCAACAAAATGTTTCAACATTTCACAACAATTTTTGTTCACAATACCTATGGGCCCAAAATAAATTTAGAATAAAATAAAATAAAATGTCCTTTGTTTGTTGAAAATGTTCCTTGGAAATTTTCCTTAAGAATTCCAAAGTTAAATCCAGAATTCAAGTCAGTTAGTCAAAGGAAATAGTCAAAGTCAAGGGAAAATCTCATTGGTGCCGGTTAGTTGAACTGACACAATCCTACCACAGGCTTCCGGAATGCTGTGGTGGAGATTCACGGCTCATTGGGAAGGCTCGCCATCTATGGATCAATGGTTCACCTCGTATTTCAAGGACTGGAGCTTCTGGAATTTCTGCTCACCTCATCAAAAAAAGACCTGACCTGTATATAGAACAGGTTCAGTCCAAAATCAATTATATCAAATAGTTCTTAAAGTATTGTACAACATTATATTACTGTTAGAAAATATCATAGCATAGTTCACGTGAAGAAAACAATAGCTATTTTAACTATTTAAATCAGAATATACCATTTTAACCTTATGTCATTACAATGAAATGTAATTATAGGGACACATTGTACTAATGAACTTTTTCTTTCTGCTTTTAATCCCTTTTTACATAGGATTTTTTTTTAGATTTTAAATCAAAATAACGAAATACAGTTTTACTTGAAAACCCATTTATATGAATTTACAGCATTTGCTGATTTAACCACTTTAACTTACTTAAAATGACATTTTATATTCTTCTGTCTGTAACTTTAACCTTTAGTCACATATATATCACAAAGTAAAAAATGTTACAAAAGCATCTTTTTTGTAATACATACCAAATTAGTTTACATTTCTCCTTAAACCATGAAATAAATGGTCTTTTATCATGTTATATTCCTTCAAAACAACAGAAATGTTTGAATAATCACTAATTGAACTAGCATAGCTACCTCGTGGTTTTTCCACACACACAATCATTGAACACGTTAGCTTACCAAGAGAGGATCTTCAGTATGAAAAGCCAGGACAGATAAAAGCGATTTCTGGGTGGCTATCCAACTTCTAAAACAAAGTATACAGGTGTTTACATAACGAACTAAATCATATTTAACTGTCAGCAAAACAGACAGGTTTTCATACCTTTTATTCTCAGTTTTTCCAACTCGTGGGAGAAACCCGAAGCAGTGCTCCATCTGATTTTAGCGATGTGAAGCTAACGGAAGTATTTTAGCGCGCTACTTCCGGTTTCCCACAAAATAAAATGTATTTTTCAAAATAAAACCCCCATTACTCATAAACGTGAAGTATGGATAAATAATGATAATAATTGAATACAATTAACTGGTTAACCCCTTTTTAGGTGGGTTACACTTATATATAGAGTGAGCCTCATAGTGGATTTTTAAGAAAACAAACCAAGTCAATAAAATAAAACAAAGTACACTGTGGTCATGTTCAGAATGTAAACCAAGCTTATTTACTGAATATTGCACAGTACTGTAAACTGAAATATTTATTAAATGAAAAGTATGTGAAACTGCAAGCATCATGACCTTATTAGGTTGCATGTATAATTCAGTGAATAGCATCCAATAATCATCTTCTAACAAAACAAAACAAAATGGTAAAGTTTTTTATTTTTTTATTTTTTTATTACGCCCCCAGTTTTGAGTAGGGGGAAAAAAAGCTTTTTGGCAGTCCAATCAAATAATGATTCATAAAAGAGATTGAAAATCACAGATGATTTATTCTCCAGGTCACCCATAATGTTGGAAATGGAAAGTTAAATCAAGTGCACTGCACTGTGGGACATATTTTGTGCAGTATTTTCTCATCAGTATGTTTAAAAGAAGCAATCTATTGCTATGTATCTGGAGTTTAGAAAAAAAAAATCTTTAAACAACTTTAAACATTTGAAAGCTAACAATATTGATGTGATTCTTCCTATGAACAGCCATTTCCAATGTTTATTCAGATATGAATATGCAATGTCCAATTCCACCATATTTAAGATTTTCATGTCACAGCAACTACAGACCGCCCAGTCAGCCAGCATGCATTGATTGTTTCTCCATGCCAGTGTAATGAAATGTATATATGAAAGCATTCTCATTCCACAGGGAAACCACTAAATCTGATTAATCGCATAATGCACATGCAAGAAGCATTTACACAAAAAAGAATGTGGGGTAAAGCATCAGGCATCAACTGGAAGACTGATTAAATTTACAATAAATAAAGAATCCCATTACACCAGTAATTTGCATCACTGACATCAATAGCTGATTCAAAATCAGCTACATTATATGATTTCTAGGACTATTAAAAATGCTAATTCAATAAAAACAAATAAAAAAATAAAGTATTTAACCATACCTATTCATAAAAGGAACTTTTCTATCATCAAAGCTTGAAGTACTTTATATAGTGTGTGTTGATGATAAAGTGCAGGTGCGGTGAATCAGAACTCTGGGGAGAGTGAACAAGTGGGCGGAGTGTGCAGATCTGGTGACTCCGTGACAGGAGGGGGCTTAAAAATGTTGTCAATCTGACAAATGCATGTGTAGACCAACAATTAAAAACTTCATGTGCAATATGGAATGCGATAATGATTCCATATCTACATCAGACAAAAGTACAAACTCAATTGCAAAATGAATGTGGATTGTAGACCAATGATATGTTTATTTTCAATTATTGAAACAAACTTAAGCCACTTTTTATTAGGGGTGGGAGAAAAACAAATCAATTCTCTGATGCATCGCAATTTCCTCTTAAACAATTCTGAATTGATTCTGCAAACGTAAGAATCAATTCTGATCTGTTTTCCCCCTGCATATCCACAAAGGTACTTTTGTGTGCTAGAGACATCCATATTCTGCATGATGCCAATTACACACAAAACCCATACAAAATCAAGTCATCAAGTATATAATACAAGGGCAATCACAGGCATCATTGCACAGCTTCAAAGCATTCTCAAATACTGAAAGCACTTTTTGTTTATTGTTTGTAATGTGCTTCTTTGTTTCCCTTTGCTTGATATGTTTTAAAGCTACATATGTAATATTTATTTTTAATTTGTAATTATTTTTAAAAAGAAATCTAATTATAAGCAATTTAATAAAATTCCACAAATAAATTTGATAATCGGTAAACCCAATAATAACAAAAAATTAAATCAAGAATCGGATTGTGATTCTAAGTATCAGAATATGATCGGATTTTGAGCTGCCTAAAGATTCTAACCACTATTTTTTATCATATCTTTTCAATGCTTGTTTGTCACAGAAATGTCTTTGAATGGACTTAATTTAAGGCCTTTTCTCAGAAAATATTAAGATATTGGACAATTTGCCAATAATCTGATTAATCAGCATAAAATATAATATATATATTAATTAAATGAATTGATTGACAGCCCTAAAGATATTCTGCTCAAGTAGCATTTATATTATTTTAGTCATTTCAGAACCATTATTTTAAATGTATTATTTCTGACTCACTGATTGTGTCTTCCATCATGTAATATGGAAAAAAAACAAAAAACAAAAAACAGCCAGCAGCCATATCACCCTGTAGCCCAAGACTGGTTGAAGCTAAGCAGGGTTTAGCCTGATTAGTACCTGGATGGGAGACCTCCTGAGAAAACCAGGTTGCTGCTGGAAGAGGTGTTACTGAGGCCTGCAGGGGGTGCTCACCCTGTGGTCTGTGTGGGTTCTAACGCCCCAGTATAGTGATGGGGACGTCATATGCTCTCATTGACAAATGCGGAACAATTAGTTCATGTGTTCATGACATCAAGGCTAGATTATTGTAATGCTCTTATGGGTGGTTGCCCTGCACGCTTAATAAACAAACTACAGCTGGTCCAAAACGCAGCAGCTAGAGTTCTTACCAGAACTAGGAAGTATGACCATATTAGCCCAGTTCTGTCACCACTGAATTGGCTCCCTATTAAACATCATATACATTTTAAAATATTGCTGATTACTTACAAAGCACTAAATGGTTTAGCTCCGCAGTACTTGAGCGAGGTCTTAACATATTATAGTCCTTCAGATCTATTGCGATCTCAAAATTCCGGCCAGTTGATAATACCTAGAATATCAAAATCGACTGCTGGTGGTAGATCCTTTTCCTATTTAGCACCAAAACTTTGGAACAGTCTTCCTAACATTGTCTGGGAAGCAGACACACTCTGTCAGTTCAAATCTAGACTAAAAACATCTCTTTGACCTAGCATACACATAACACATTATAGACTATAATTCAATGTTAGGCTGCATAGATTAGGTCAGCCGGAACCGGGAACACTTCTCATAAATCCGGATGTACTTGTTACATCATAAGAAGAATGGCGTCTACGCTAATATTAGCCTCTCTGTTTCTCCTGCGGTTTAACACAGTCCGCCGGATCCAGGCCATATCCAAATCTGATGAAGGACCTGCGCCTGGACACGATGACAACGCAGCCCTAAAGTGTCAACTAGTATCTCCCCTGTGAAGGCCTCCTTCCCCTCCCTTTACCTCTACAGATAAAACGTTGTCGGGATAATTCCGGTTCACATACATTTTAAGGCCAGACAAGTAGTTTGTTGAGGGTTGGTTTGTAAAGAAGGACTACACGCTTGTGCACATATATATTTAAACGTGCATACCTATAGACTAAACACGTAATACGCATGTGCACGCCATCAGCGTTCTCACAGGTTTGTGTTTTTAAAGTTTGCGCAGAGAGAACTTAAGGGTTTTCTGTTAGAACGGTGTCGTGTTAGCGGCCCCTAAGTTAATAACTAATGATAGTTGCGACAGAAGTGAATCAATAAAAACTAACTTTAGCTGGACAATAACTTTATTCTAGAGCTGCTGTAAAGCCAAAACAATCTCTGTTACTTTAATTTCCTATTATCATTGTAAAGCTGCTTTGAAACAATCTATATTGTTAAAAGCGCTATATAAATGAAGGTGACTTGACTTGACTATCAAAAAGCACCGTCCTTCGGATGAGATGTTAAACCGAGGTCCTGACTCTCTGTGATCATTAAAAATCCCAGGATGTCCTTCGAAAATGAGTAGGGGTGTAACCCTGGCATCCTGGCCAATTTGCCCCTTGGCCTCTGTCAATCATGGCCTCCTAATCATCCCCATACTGATTGGCTTCATCACCCAGTCTCCTCTCCACCAGTAAGCTGGTGTGTGGTGGGCGTTCTGGCACAATGTGGCTGCCGTCGCATCATCCAGGAGGATGCTGCACATTGGTGGTGGTTGAGGAGATTCCCCCTTCCATGTAAAGCACTTTGAGTACCCAGAAAAAAATGCTATATAAATGTAACTAATTATTATTATTATTATTATTATTATTATTATTTTTATTGATCAGATTTTTTCTTCCGTTGTTTGGATTTCTCATCACTGGTGACTTTTTTTTTTTTTTTAGGCCAGACCCAAATAAACAGATGCACAAACACTGGAGAGGAGAGAATCATTATAAGGTCCCATAAGCATTTATTAAGTCTCTTGCATGGTAGAGGGAACAACAGCTCCTCTATCAATGGCTAATGAGATTGGAGAGAATAAAGCACAGGTTTTGCTGGGGTCACTCAAAAGGGTTCGCTGCTGATTACATTTGCTTCCATTTGCTTGATATATTTATCAGCCTGGTGAAAAAGAAAAAGCATCCCTTGCAAACCTGCAGAGATTTAATCCAAAGTATAAACAAAGCTGAGACTGCTGTGGGTCTTTGGTGCATTACCATTTCAATCACATCCAATTTTAGTTTTCATTTTCTTTGTAATGTTTTGGGTTGTACAGCACATCTACCTGTGGGTTGGTAAGACAAAGACAGAGATGCACTTCACCATCCATATCAAACAGATTAGCACATTCAGGCTGACGCAAACAGGGTTTAGTGCTGTTACTGTGATCTGAGATCTTCCAGTACATTTGTGGCAATATATTTCCTCAAACAAGAGTGTTTTACATTGAATTCATAATAAAGTTAACAGTTTTGTGTATCTGTGTATATGCTTATTTGTTGTAATATACAGATATCTTAGATACATCCATAAGAAAAATCCCTTGTCTCATAAATGTCGCATATTGGCTGTGTAGTTTAATCCAAAAACAATGTGTGACGCAGAATGAACAATATAAAGTGAGATGATCATTACTGGAATCAAGGAACAGGTGAAAACTAATTAGTATCCATAGACACCAAAGAACTAGAACTAAAACCAAGACAGCACAGGAAAACCATGAACTATGAAACGACACTTAAAGGGAGTTAATCAAAAAAGGAAAATTCTGTCAATTTACTCAACTTATTGTATTGTTGTTCTTCTGCAAAATACATCTACGGAAGAAGATTTTTTTTTAAAACCACATTGACTATTATTGCATGAACCAAAAAGTTGCTACATTCTACAAATACTTTCCTATGAGTTCCAAAAGAAAATACTTGAATATATTCTACTATTATATTTAATAAAATAACAAAATATATATTGACCAACCCAAATATACATGCTATTCCAAGATGGCTTATGCTAGTTTGATGTTTGTCATGCTGGTAAGCACAGCAGTATCCAAAACACAACAAAATTATGTCATATATTTAAAATAATAACATAATTTTGTTGTGTTTTGGAGACTGGTATGCTTACAAAACATGATTAACTGGAGGTCAGTGACACTGTTTAAGCTTACTGTCACGTTGTGGGTTTTGTTTCTTGTTCCTTGTTCTTGTCTGTCATATATCATAGATCCCCTGTTCTAGTTTTATGATCCTGCCATGTGTTCCCTTGTCTTTTGTGTCATGTTATCATTGGGTCATTGTTTAATTGTTCGCAGGTGTCCCTTGTCATGTCATTAGTCTTTTGTGTATTTAGCCCTCATGTTTGCCTGTATCTTTGTTGAGTATTTAATGTTTCCTGTTATGTTGTGTAAGTTTATGTTCTTGTTTTTGAGTTCCATGCCTTTGTTTTATGTTTTGGAATAAATTGCATTTGGGTTCTGATTACTACTTGCCTTCAGTGGACTTCATTTGTTACAGAATACTTGACCAACATGGACCCAGCAATTTATCTCTTCCTCCTCAGCCAAGGTAGCCTTCCTATTGAGGATTACGTGGAGGAGTTTTGTGGGCTTTGCCAGGGAATGGATTTTGGTGATGGTGTCTTGAAAGACATGTTTCGCCATGGACTGGATGATCATATTTATTACTGCATGCCTGGCAATACCCCTCACTACACTCTGGCTCAATACATTGACTGTGCCCTTTTTATTGAGTGGCTCGTCATTTACTGTGGGCTTTGCGGATGAGGAGCCCTGCAAGCTCACAGTATCCTCTAAGCCTGAGCCAGTTCACGTCATGCCCACTCTAATGTTGGCAACTCCAGTGCTCACACCGCTCGCCAATGCATTCACGCCAGAGCTTCATCCTGTCATGGCCGCTGCCGAGCCTGAGTCTCTTCACGTCAGTCCTGCCGAGCCCGAGTCTCTTCACGTCAGTCCTGCCCAGCCTGCTCCGCCCTGGCTCCCTGAACTGCCAGCGCCGCCCACATCCCTTGCACGGCCCGGGTCCGCTATGTTAAAATGCATTTGGGTTCTCACTACTACTTGCCTTCAGTGGACTTAATTCGTTACAGTGCCCATTCCCCTGCATGAGCCTGGCCCTCCATCCCTCCCCCAAGACTGCCTCCGCTCCACCACCCTCCTGAACTATTGTTTTGATTGGTGTCGGGAGCCGCCCATAGAGGGGGGGCTATGTCACATTGTGGGTTTTGTTTCTTGTTCCTTGTTCTTGTGTCATGTGATCCCCTATTCTAGTCATGTGATCCTGCCATGTGTTCCCTTGTCTGTTGTGTCATGATGTCATTGGGTCATTGTTTAATTGTTCGCAGGTGTCCCTTGTCTTGTCATTAGTCTTTTGTGTATTTAGCCCTCGTGTTTGCCCTGTGTCTTTGTCGAGTATTGAATGTTTCCTGTTATGGCGTTAAAGCTTATGTTCTTGTTGAGTTCCATGCCTCGTCATGCCTTTGTTTTATGTTTGATCACGTTTTGGAATAAATTGCATTTGGGTTCTCACTACTACTTCAGTGGACTTCATTCGTTACACTTATACTATACTGTTTTTACTCGTTTTTATGCTCTCTTAATGAGAGATTGTGTTTTTGACACATTTCTGCAGAAAAGTTGACTATGAATTTTAAAGAATAATTTAAGTTTATCCATTAATGAGAAAACAATAATTGCATAGCTTCTCTGTATGATTATTTTTGCAATTTGCTGCATTAGCTATAACTAAGACATTCAGAATAGCTGATTCATTGTTTCAACATTCATTGGTTGCTTTATAAAGATAGTGTGACTCTGATGAAAAGAGTGCAGAGATGGTAAAAGGCAGTCACTGCAAAATACATTTTGTTCATTACTTTTACGGTCTAACAACTGCAACTGTACCATGGCATGATTCAGAAAGCAGAAATAGCCAAAGAGAGGAGGTAATAAAAAACACAGTAAAAAGCACATCCAGGTAACATTTTATTCCAAAAACAAATGAAAAAATAAAATGATCAAAAATGATCACATTATACATAAACGATGTAAAAAATGTTTGTTTGTTTGTTTTGTTTTTACCAACAATTGATTTTTGCATTGCAATTTCCCTGACAATTAGAATTTCTCATTACTATAATGCATTTGTTAAAGAATGTTAGATTATCAACACTGTAATACATTGTTTTTAATACAGCAATGCAATACAACAATTTGTTCATCAATCTAAGTAGAATTACAATATTACACAAACAAATGCTTCACAATTAAAATAATATATATCACAGTAATGAAAATTAGATTTTTGGATCTCATTTTTAGATTGGGATAATGAGACATTTATGTTATAAATGTCATAAAAATAGTGCCACAAAAATGCTTAATGGTCCTTAAAAAGGCTTAAATCTTGTTTAATAAATCTAACTGGGTGTGTTCTTGACAGGTTTCATGAGATCCACCCTGTTATCTTATATGCTGCATCTGTTCAACCATACAGTAAAAAGCATGTCAAGCAAAAGCTGATCCACAGAAGTAGAAGTAGGTGGTTTTGCTATATGCTAAAAGAAGAGAGCTGCCGTACAAGAACATAACCATTGTTCTACTGACACATCACCATGGTTACTCTTGGGTAGTGTCCTACTCGCTTGCCTGAAGGAAAAGCCTCTCTTCTGAATCAGGGTCAACCAAATATAGCCACAACTTATGGAAATGGCTTTCAGGATAAAAGTAATCTTTTAGCTAGTGGGAAATGAGGTCTACAGCTGGATCTTTAAAACTGGAGGTGTATTTAAACTATGTTTACCAACAGTTCCCTGAACTCAAAATGTTGCCTAACTAAAAACACACCCAAATTTAATGACTCACAAGAAATTTTCATGAGCATTGCCTGTGAGAGCTGCTGATTGTGATATGTCATTGGTGATAGGAAAAAAAGAACTGTCCAGTCACTGGTGCATTTAGGGATAGGTTTAGATTCTACCTCTAAAGTAGTTTTTAGTCAGTGTAAAAAGGTGGTGTAATGGGCAACAGCCACTTTGGAATAAATTAATTGGTCATGGCTTCTGTGCTTGCTAATTGATTATAAACAATGCATTCACTTGTACTGGACAGGGAATGTCCTCCTTGAAGGAAAATATGTGGGTAGTGTGTAGGATTAGCACTGAGCTCATTACAGACTAAAATTCTGAATCCAGGCTCAAACCGAGGGAGTAGTGCGTTTCTACAGCTCCAGACATTTGTCCTTATGCAAATTCTGTCTGATTCATCTTTTGCTCCTTTTTTGTATCTTTTTTTTTTTTGGAATATACATATCAAAGGGTATCCTAGACCTTTCAGTTTTTTACATTTTTAAATGTTGATGGTTTGGGAGTAGACAAAAGCTTCAGACCAGGAAATCTGTAAGAAAATTAAACATGCCACTTGTGAAAAAGAAGTGCACTTTACTGTACTGAATGCACACTTTCATATCTTAAAAGTATGTTGGGTAACATTTTACCGAAAGCCTTTATGTATAATGCATTATAAAGGTATTCATAATGTATGTTATAATGCATTATTTCTTAATTGCAACCGAAGTTAAAATGCATTATAATATTTGCAGATACATCTGAAATTGATTGTTTGTTATGTGTTTTAATTACACTTTCTAAAGGTGTGCCTAATGAATATAAGTGGCCTATTACAGTATAATGTATTATAACTGTGGTTACAATTATTCATGATACCATAAAATGCCTTATAAGGTCCAAATAAAAGGCATAGTTAATTAATTAAAAATTATTTTATAATGCCTATAGTAGAGAATACATTTGTAAGTGTCGATTAGTTAACCTGAAACCTCAGGTTAGTCACGTGCGTATAGGGGAAATCTACCACAAATATAGGCTCGGTTTCACAGACAGCTCTTAGACTAAGCCAGGATTGGGCCTTAGTTCAATAAGGGCATTTAAGTAGCTTTTAAAAACATTACTTTGTCTTGAGACAAAACAATGGCACTGAGATATTTTAAGATATGTAGTTGCTTAAAGGCTATAAAGGCTTTCAGTAAAGTGTTACTGTATGTTTTTTTTAAAAACTGTACTTGCAGATAATATAATATTAATGAACCTA
Organism: Abramis brama; assembly: GCF_963993115.1. Taxonomy (NCBI): domain Eukaryota; kingdom Metazoa; phylum Chordata; class Actinopteri; order Cypriniformes; family Leuciscidae; genus Abramis; species Abramis brama. The sequence continues at coordinate 40,838,226 of NC_139967.1, forward strand.
AAGGCCACTTAAGTGTATTTAAAGAGAGTGCACTTTCATGACTGTTTCTTAACACACTTAGGTAGTTTAAAAGTAAAGTTTTAATAACCTCTTTAAAGTTTTAAGTAAACTTATTTTGATGTGCTGACTAACATACTAAAGCACATGTAAAACACTTGATTTTAATTTTAACTTTGATTTGTTAACTGTACCAAGGGAGTGAAAATCAATTATTTCTTTGTGTAATTGTTTAGAAAGGATCTGCAAAAAGGTCATAGAAGTTAATATAGACAAGGAAAAAGAATAGGGTATTATTTGCATGTAGAAAACAAAGCAGCATAGAAATGTTACTAAGAGCTTGTCTAAATATAGCTAAAGCATTTTTAAAAAAATGAAGCCAGGAAGGGACTGATTTTCCCATGGGAGTAATTCTGTGAAGAGGGACACTTCCATAACGTGAAACAAGAAATTGTTTACCCACATTTTATCACAGTCACTTGGCAACAGTGTGTGCTACAGTACATTATTGATCTATTGTTGTGTTGCATTATATTTAGTACTTATGTTGCATCCTTCTTCTGAAACATGTCTTATCAGCTTGTATGTTGTATTGTGTTAATTTTAACTTTTATGTAACCAAATAAGAGGTTGAATGACCATTTCTCATGTCTGTTGAATTTATTTGACAAGCAGAAAGGGATTTTTTGAATGGTTCCGCATGAGTCAAAGGATTATGATACTGGTATTTTGCATACTTATCAAATTATTTTAACTCGTTAAGTCTTAATCCATTTGATATAATGATCAGGAAGACTGAAATACTGTGGGGAATTGTATGATGCTAATGATAATGTTGCAATTTAGTGCATTGACAATTATATTAACTTTAAATGTAATATTGAATAGCACACTGCAGTTATCATGCTTATTTAGCCACAGCTTTGATCTGTTCATACCCCAGCTTGTGATGCTAATAGACTTTGATGGTCTTGTCATGAAAACAAACCCTTTGTTCAAACCCTTGTTCAAACTACATCTGATCTGTTGCGAAGCTCCAAGGTTACTTCTGACACAGGTCACCTCTTATAGCTTCTACATTGAGTGTGTTTTTTTCATAAATTCATCTAATAAGCCCAGATAAACTCTTGATGAGCACCTGATGAAAGCTTTTGTACTCATTAGTAATGCATTATGGGTATGCATCTGAAGGATTATATAAGTAGTGTCTATGCACTTGAGGATGTATGCTTGTCTCTCTAAGACAACTTGATGCATGTTAAGTGTGAATGGAGCAAACTACTGTTGTAAACTAAGGAGTGGCCATCCACTACCTGACATTACTTCAATTAACAAACTGCTGTGATATTGACAGCTTTAGTATGAGTGTACTTTGCCCTCCAGTGGACAATATGATGTATGACACTGGTATGTGTCTAGCTATCTTGCCTGCTGGCTACATATTCTAATTTTAGTGCTATCTTGCTGTGCGATGCACTCTGCACGCCTCAGTCACACTTCGGCAGCCAGTGATTAGGCTTGAGTCATGAAATGGTAGAAAGGTTCACTAATGGTGCTGAAATGACTCATATCCACAATCGGTTTCTAAGCCTAGCACAGCTAATGGCTGTGAGTGTATGTGTGCATTTGTGGGTGTGTAGAAGCTCTTGGGCCCTCTTTCCCTCTCTCTAGGGGGTTTGGAGTAATACCGCACAGCAGTGAAATCTAATAGCAGCTGTGAAGAAATTAGCTGGGGTATATGGCCCCACATGCTGCCCTAGTGATTTAATCTCACTTCAAAATCTGCTGCTATAAAGATTAAATAGGCATGGTGGATAAAGATGGTATAAATAGGCAGTGCTAATCAGAGTCAGGGCTGATCTTAAACAACATTGTGTCACAGATTTGACAAGATATGATTATGCTTACATTTCCAGAAACATAGGCATTTATAAGATGGAATACTAGCATACTGCTTACTGCGTACCCTATTTCACAGTATACTGTATGCTATATTCTCCCAACAATGTATTCAAACTGCAAGATTACTAGGTTACTAGGTTGTAACATTGGTAAACTGAATTGATTCTGTTGCTTTTTGCTGTTAATCCAATTTTGTACAAAAATGTCTTAACATTCTATTAAAATAATGAGTCAAGAAAAAGATTCTACAAAGCTACTGAACAAGGTGTTCCTTATCAGTCATTCACGTTCGACGTTACGTCGACGTGATGACGTAATTGGGATCGCCTTGAGAGACCAATCTACTTCGGAAGTATTAAAAAGAGCCAGTGCACATTGGCATGCGATAATTGCATCAGTTGCTCTGCTTGCAGCACAAGCATATAACGAGCAGCAGGTGCGTCGCATATTTGTCTTTCGTTTTGGAGCCAAGCGGTTCTACTGTTCCTGCTCTACAATCTTCTGACAGTGTTAAACTTCAAAAGAAGAAAGCGAGTGTAACGGATACCAGCTAGTAGACGCTGTGCGAGTAAACCTCACTCTGCAGTCTTTAGCCTCTTTGTCAGAGAGCCTGACTCTCACACCAGAGACCTGGGTTCGAGGCCCGCACAGAGCGGGGCAAGTAGGACCCGGGTGGAGGGGTTACATTGGTGCCGTGACCCGGATGGGAGTGAGGTTTAGGGGGGTGAGTGTAACGGAGGCCAGCTAATAGTCGCTGTGCGGGTAAACCTCACTCCTCTGATCTCAATAGGCACTCTAGCGACAGACAGTCTTTAGCCTCCTTGCCAGAGCGCCTGACTCTCACGCCAGAGACCTGGGTTCAAGGCCCGCACAGAGTAGGACCCGGGTGGAGGGGTTACACGAGTCTGCTTCTCCAGGAGAACGCCTCTTCAAACTGGTGTTGGTTTTACAACAAAGACAGCACTGGCTGCAATCTCACAGAGAGCAGCAAAATAGTTGTTTTCACAGCTCAGAATGTTAGGCCTTCAATGGGAATGTGAGTGCTCACATCAGACTTGCACTATCATCCTGTTTGTGTATAGCCGTGGTCATCCCTGGGTGCTTTAGCACCAGAGAGAGCAGTTTTTCCTGAAAGAGCATACACGGTTTGACACTGCATCTTTTTTAAGACATCACTCAAACCGTGTGTTTCTGGATGCGGTCGTTTCTTATCCTCATGTGACGGCCACGATCACTGTTTCACATGCCTGGGCTTAAGTGTGCTGAAACTGTGCTCATGGATGGTTTATGTTCTCTCTTGAGAGCATGACCATGTCTGCACGTTGTTCGTCTTGCCTTTCTCATTAAGGTTTAAGTGATCAGTGTGCCGTGTGCAGTCGAGCTGCCGGCTGACAGTGCGGGTTGTCACGGCAACCCAGTGCGCATCGTTCTGTGATCTAGATGCGTGGTCGAGACTCAAGTGCCTCAAACGAGGTAGAGTCCCCTCACCTATGCCCCGATCTAGTTCTTCTTCTGGTGCTCCAGAAAAGGGCTACTTTTGCGTATAGCCAGGGTTACCGGAGGATTATAGTGAGTGCTTCCCCGCCCGGTAACCAATCCGTGTGGGCCCCTCACTCCTCTATCGCATCGCAAACATGTTGAGACTGTTTGTGGGTGGTTATATTCTCTTATGAGCACGTTGTATGTCTTGCCTTTTTCATTAAGGTTAAGCGATCAGCGTGCTGTGTGCCATCGAGTTGACGACCACATTCATTGTTCTGCATGCCTGGCAGCTTCATAATGGGATGCTGGTCATTCTCATGATGGACTTAGCATTTCATTCGGGGCTCCAGGGGTGGATTAGACGTCGATCGCAGCATCAGAGAGAGGGCTGTTACGCTCTGGAAATGAAGATGATGCTGAGCTCCCACTATAATGGTGTGCATGCTCATGCTGAATCAGATTCAGACTTGACAGCCATGCTTTCTCGGGTTACACTGGGGGCGCAGTGCGACACGTAATCATCTTGCCCCGCCCCCGTGCCTTCCCGGATGTGTGTGAAAAGCTTTTTGCAGAAAAAGTTTTTCCTCTCTCACTACCCTCAACGGTGGGGCGGCAGTGCTACTGCAGAACGCCTCTTCCCTGCATTCCCTTCCCTGACAGCCACCCTGCAAAAAATAAAATAAAAAAAATTGCCAAACAGTCATAATGCATGAGGGTAGTTCTGAGTTGGGGTTGAGCTCTGCCTGGTGACTGACCGTGTCTAAAGTCAGCCAAAGTTCGCTTTCTCGATGTTCCCATCTCACGAGGTGGCCTTTCAGCGACACTGTTGGAGACTGTGCCCAGCGGTTCTCCGCAGTTCAAAAGCAGGCTGAGGTAACCAAAAGCTTGCCACAATGTTCTCCCTGAGTCACTGGTGGGCTGCCCCTCAGTCTGTTTGTCGCCAAGGGTGTCAGTCCCCTGCGAAAAATGCCATCCGAGTCGGGTCCCTGCATTCCGCCACGCTTCCCCACTCTGGGTACTTCTGTTGTGCCGTTGGTCCCGCTTGTACGGTGTCTAGGAGCCTGGCTATCGCTTCCCAGCCCATCTCGCTGGCTCATCCGCACCATCAGATTTGGCTATGCGATTCAGTTCGCCCGGTATCCCCCGGCCTTCACCTGGCAGAGATCGCAGTCCTACTGGCGAAGGACGCAATCGAGCCGGTCCCTCCAGCCGATATGAAGACCGGCTTCTACAGCCCGTACTTCATTGTACCCAAGAAAATCGGTGGGTTACGACATATCTTGGACCTGCGTGTCCTGAACCAGTCCCTTCACAGGCTGCCGTTCAAGATGCTTACGCAGAAACGCATTTTCAAGTTACCCCGCACTGTTGCTAAACTCTCAGCCTGTGGTTGGACCCTTCGTTCCTGCGGGCAGGTGTTCCCCTAGAACAAGTGTCCAGGCATTCTGTGGTCACAACGGATGCCTCTGCCACCGGCTGGGGGGCCACGTACAATGGGCATGCAGCTTCAGGTCTGTGGACGGGGCCTCAACTGCATTGGCACATCAACTGCCTCGAGTTGTTAGCAGTACATCTTGCACTGGGCCGCTTCAAAATGCCGCTACTAGGCAAGCATGTACTGGTCCGTCCCACATCACTGCGACCGTTGCGTACATCAACCGTCAGGGTGGTCTACGCTCCCGCAGCATGTCACAACTCGCCCGCCATCTCCTCCTTTGGAGACAGAAGCATCTGAGGTCGCTTCGAGCGAAGGCTGTCACCCTCCACCCTTAAACTGTATGTTGCCACTATCGCCGCACATCACGATGCAGTTGAAGGTAAGTCGCTGGGAAAGCACGACCTGATCGTCAGGTTCCCTCACTCTCTATACCCTCTTGGGATTTGTCTCTGGTCCTTTCAGCACTTCAGAGACCACCCTTTGAGCCTTTGCAGTCAGCAGATTTAAAAATTATGTCCTGTAAAACAGTACTCCTGGTTGCATTGGCCTCCATAAAGAGGGTAGGGGACCTGCATGCATTTTCGGTCGACAAATCGTACCTAGAATTTGGCCCAGCTAACTCTCATGTGATCATGAGACCCCGGCCTGGATACGTGCCCAAGGTTCCTACCAGTCCCTTCCAGGACCAGGTAGTGAACCTGCAAGCGCTGCCTTCTGAGGAAGCAGACCCAGCCCTGGCTTTTTTCTGTCCCGTTCGCGCTCTGCGCCTATACGTGGACATAACGCAAAGCCTCAGGACCTCAGATCAGCTCTTCATCTGTTACGGAGGCCAGCAGAAGGGAAAGTCTGTCTCCAAGCAGAGGATGGCCCACTGCATAGTGGATGCCATCGCCTTGGCTTACGATGCCCAAGGCGTCCCCTGCCTGCCCGGGTTAAGAGCCCACTCCACTAGGAGTGTCGCTTCTTCTTGGGCACTGGCACACGGCGCCTCGCTGACAGACATCTGTAGAGCTGCAGGCTGGGCGACACCTAACATGTTCGCTAGGTTTTATAGCCTACGTGTTGAGCCGGTTTCTTCCTGTGTGCTCGCTTCAACCAGCCGGTAACACTGCTCTAGTGTCGGCTTGCTGTGCCACGGTGGATACGTGCGCCATTTGCTCCAGTTGAGTTCCCCTTTAGCCGAACCCTGTTGAGTTCCTCCACACCCCTTCGGCATTGAAAGTGGCGGAGCATCCGATGCTAGGCCTACCACTCGTATTCACTGGTGGAACTTGTGCTAGGCTGGGTCCATATGTTGCACTGGTGGAACTTGTGCTAGGCTGGGTCCATATGTTGCGATCCCTACGGCGATCCCATATGCATCCTCAATAAACAAGCTACAGTTAGTCCAAAATGCAGCTGCTAGAGTTCTTACTAGGTCAAGAAAATATGATCATATAACACCAATTCTATCATCTCTACACTGGTTACCTATTAAGTTCCGTATCAATTACAAAGTATTACTACTGACCTATAAAGCCCTAAATGGTTTAGCTCCTGGGTATTTAACGGAACTTCTATCGCCCTACAATCCATCGCGCTCTTTAAGATCACTAAATTCGAGGCTTCTGGTCATTCCTAGGATATCTAAGTCCACTAAAGGAGGGAGGGCGTTTTCACATTTAGCTCCTAAAATCTGGAATGGCCTTCCTGATATTGTTCGAGACTCGCTGTCCCAGTTTAAAATTAGATTAAAGACGCATCTCTTTAGCCAAGCATTCACATAATACTTACCTTTTATACTACAGTTGAATCAGATCGAATGCATTAATATTATGAACAGCAGCTATGCTAATTATTTCCCATCTGCTTTTCTGTTGTTATCTCGGGACGCTAGTCCAGTTCCAGTTTGTATCCAGCCTCTCATGGAAACTTCAGATGCCCCAACACCCGTGAAGAGACGACTCGACGCCTGTGAAGAGACGACTCAACGCTGGCGATATGTTATGCCCTAAATTAATACATGATTAACTAACTGTATTTTTCTATGTACATTTCTGAAACGCACTTTCTGTAAAGCTGCTTTTTAAACAATATGTATTGTGAAAAGCGCTATACAAATAAATTTGAATTGAATTGAATTGAATATGTGTATTCTTCCACGGTATGGCTCCCTGCGGCGAGCCTGTGTTTTCCCTTGGAAGAGCCTGCTCTGCCGTCACTGACCGGTTGCGTCTCCCCCCTGTTATCGGCTGGAGCCAACTCAGTGACATTCCATATGTTGTACTGCCCGATAATTTGCTCAGTCCATATGTGTTATCCTCCACTTGTTACCTCCCTACGGGCAGGATGTGGCTTCCGCAGTGTATACCTTCAAACGAAAGGTTAACGCTTTCCCAGTGGTCTTGTGGAACAGCAGTGACTTTCCTGGCCTAAGCCCTGTCCTATCTCCGCCTCAATATGCGGGAGGATCAGGTGGCTTTTGTCTAGGCACTGGAAGGTGGCAGCACTAGTGGCGTTTTAATAGGGATCCCAATCAGTCGACACGTCGACTACGTAGAACGTGAGCGACTGAAAGGGAACATCTCGGTTACGTAGGAGGGAACGGAGGGAACGGAGACGTAGTCCCATCACCACTTTTGCTGGACCACCGCTGACTCCGGGCTCTGTTCGGCTCCTCAGCGAAACCCAAGAGGTGTGTGTATCCGCTTCCGTGTTTATACCCGCGCTGCGGGGCAGAGCGCAAGATGCAATTCACGCACATCAATGTACATTGGCTCGTTTTAACAATACTCGAAGATGACAGGCTCCCTAAGCGTGATCCCAATCAGTCGACACGTCGACTACGTCTCCGTTCCCTCCTTCAGGGAACGAGGGTTACATACGTAACCGAGACGTTTTGTATACTGCTGACTCGAGAATGGTTTATTGTAAACAAAAGCAGACGTTTTGGCCAGCATTTCGTTGGTCAGAGGAGAACCGAGCCTGGTCCCCCCACCCCCCACACGTTGATGCATTATTTTCCTGATTTGAAACAATCTGTATTGTAAATAAAGCTGACTTGACTTGACTGAAAAGAACCTGAAAAATAGCGATTTGTTTACAAACAGGTATTAACACTTATACTTTGATATTCATTGGAAACAGCATCCTTGGTTAGGCCACAACCTGCACCAGCATGATGAATATATACAGGAAATCTTTTCATTTTGTTTGGGCAGATGTTTGCACATCTGTGTATCAATGTATCCTTCTATGCATAATTTATTTTCCCATCATTGGTGTTTGTCAAATACAGTCTGATTGTCCCTGCTCTATTGTGTTGTGTAATGAGTGAAATCATAGTGAAATTGTAGTCTCCAGAAGAGAAAATGCTGGAGCACAATCTGAAAATAATGAGAGTCAGCAGTACAGTCTATGACAGAAATGACTGTCTGTGTTTTTGAAAATATGTACAAATAGCAAAAGGGTCTGTATGTGTGCCCCAAAGTGAGAAATATAATGTGTTCATGTCATGTGTTTTCAAACTATAGAAGACATTTACTTTATATCTGATAGGCAGTTTTTTAATGATAAAACCCCCTAAAATGAATGAGGTAATTTAATATCTTGTATCATTTTGGGCACCACAGTCACATTGTTATCCCTTTTGGAAGAACCCTGTATCAAATTATACAACATAGAAACGTCCATGTAAGGGCAGGCTTCAGAAAACAAAAGTGACTCCAATTTTAAGACAGTTTAGAGCTAGAGAGTAAAAAGCTGAAAATAATTTTTTTTTTAAATTAACTGAAAAAGATTTTATTTTAAACATTTTAAAAAGATGACATTCTTTATGAGTCATTGAAGTAGATAATGAAAATGCCTTCCCAAACACTGAGATTATTGCTACTCTACTTCATTCTAAAAGGTAGGTCTATTAGACATCTGTGTATTATACACATACAGTATAATTGCTCTGTTATTTATTTATTTTTATTAGAAAACTTTCTTTCTATGCACACTTTTATTTTTATATATATATATATATATATATATATATATATATATATCTTTTTTTTATTTTTTTATTACGAATCTCATTGAATATGTGGGCTTATCTGTTCCCAATAAGCCACAGTCACCGCCATAAAGCTCTGGTCTCCACTCGGATGGATGATTAAAATGCCGTGTCAGTATGAATATGAGACTCAAGGAAGTATCCAGCAGCTGTCCCTGCAGTGGAGAAGCCCCAGGAACCAGCTCCTCTGCCACCTGATCAAGCACAAAAAGTACAGCAACTGCACAGCTGGATACTCAGTGCACTACAACCCAGGGAATATTACTCTCATCATCGCTGAGGTGAGACAGGAGGATTTTGGGAGGCATGTGTGTTCTGTGAGCAAGCTTCACGAATTTTCAGACGTCAGCATTGAATTAAGCCAAAAGGAAGGTGAGGATGGTGCATTAAATGAGGAAATTCACACTAATATCTTTTCATTAAAAAGTTATGTCAGATGCATGAATGCATGTACTGCATCAAGTTCTGTACTAACTCACAACTTGAAATCTTGTAATATGTTTAGATCTCTCTGGTGAATTACCAAAAGGCAAGGTAGATCAGTCAGGTACTGTATGTAATTGTACTCAGTTTATTGATCAGAGGACATTCATAAAATATCATGGATACAGTTTTTATGATGATTTTAGATTATTGATTGAGTGCCTAACTCTTTTACCCACAGGTTCTGCAAAGGATCATTTCTTCCTTCTTGGCTGCAGTATTTTTGTATCCATTTTTGGGTGATAAGACAAGAATAATGATCATTAGTGGTCCCAGACTAATCTTTCACACTAGCAGATGCCATATATTCTGACGTATGGGCTGATTCTGACGTATCTTATACTGTATATCCCAAAAATAAGAAGTCATTGTTTTTTATTGTTATTTTTCATAACAGCACCACTGGATGGCAGTATACTCATGAATATGCCTAAACCCAATTTTAAAGAAATGAGGTATGAAGTACTTGATGATTGATGTTTAAATAACATTAATTAACTTTTTTGTTATTGTTAAAGATACAATAAAAGTGCAAAATTAAGAATAAAAATATCGACATATTAATCCACATGAAATTTAACGTATAAGTTGAAAAAATATATTTTTTTCATTTTTTTCTCTGTAACTGGTTATGTACAAACATTTGACCCTGCATAACTCAAAATATGGGTAAAACAACTGAAAAATCATATTCATATTAACGTTAGCCCTATTTTATGGACTACAGTGTATTTTTTTTATTTATTTTTTAGATCAGCGTGGGTATAAAATGCGTATTTCAGTTCTTTCAGACAAAACTAGAAAAAAATCACTGTGCTTTGCACATCATTTCTGTCACTAATTCAAAATGCACAGTGTGTTTATGCATGTGCGTGTTGATAGTGGGGATGTGCAATGTCAAATCAGCATGTCAGATAATTGACAAAATAAATACAACAACACAAAGGTTTTAAAATACAGAGTGACATGTTGTTTACCAAGTTATTTGCCTTGTTATTCCTTGATTGATGCTTCTTTAATCAAAATGAATCTAGGATGTGATGAAATGACACTTGAATGAGCATTCATTTAGCATTAAACATTCAGCATTCATCTTTACAGACAGATTGGCTTGTATCCAATATATGGGCCTGTGACATGAGCTCACATGAAAAAGTGTCAGTATATAAACATGGCTGTATGTGTGCCTGAAGGATTCTGGCTTGACATGCCTGCCACCTTCTCAAAGACAAATCAGCCTTAAAGCATTTAATGCTTGACTTGCTATTTTAGTCATACAATGTATTTAAAGGACACAAATAGCTGGAAACAATGACAGTTATGTACATGTTAATACATAAAGATGCTATGGTAACAAATAAGTTCATGTTTTCATTGTTACAAATGCATTGTGGCAAAATATAATAAGTTATTAAGTATCTTGAATTATATATTAAATATTTAAAAACGTATAAAAGAGGAAGCGTGCTTGTATAAGAAAAAATATGACTCTCATTTAATCAAAGTGCACCAGAGGTTGTACAAGTGTAACTAAAATTAAGCACGCAATTTGAGAGTCTGCATGCATAAGACATCAGCTTTATTCATTTTAACCTGTCAGCATAGAATAACATATTAGGCTGCGACCTACAGATTAAGGCTAGTATAAATGTTTTAACTGTGGTGGTGCCATGGCACACTGATGATTCACATGCTGTTCTTTTGAATTTTCTATTCATCAAAGAATCCTGCAAAATGTATTACTTTCTACAACAATACTGTTTTCAACAATGATAAGAAATGTTTCTTGAGCAGCAAATCAGCATATTAGAATGATTTACTGAAGGATCTTGTGACACTGAAGATTGGTGTAATGATGCTGAAAATTCAGCTTTGCCATCACAGGGTTAAAAAATATATATTTACAAAACAAAACAAAAAAGGTAAGAAAGTATCATTTCACATCAGATTTATAATATGATTTGCGCTCATGCTAGTGGATGTTGAATGACAGAACTGGTAACATCTGAATCATCAGGTTATTTCGTTCAATTTGTTATATAACATATATTGTACACAAGCTGTTCATTTACATCAAAACACAACTATCTCATTTGACCAGACTGTGAGGGTTTTAACACTTTCCACTTTATCTGCTGGATCCACAACGGGTGCACAGAATAGGAAAGTGTATACAGTATACAGTAGGCTTGATTTCACACAACTGTGAGGGTGACTAACACACACCCACACTGTCTGTTGTGTTTTTAGAGTTGTTGGCTTATGATTTATATATTTGTTTTCAAATTGAATATGCTCTTTCATTAAAATGTTTCATAATTGTTTCTCCTTTTTAAAGTAAAATGTTTAAAATGTATAAAACATCTTTTAAAATGTTTTGCATTGTTTTTTCAACCCATCTTGTAGTGTTAAAGGTTGTACACTTTTGTACATTTATTTACAAAGTTTAGGGATAAGTTGTAGATTCCCTTGTAAAAAAAAGAAAGGCTACACTTTTGCATTTAAAAAAAAAAGAGTAGCTACTTATTAAAGAAACAATACTGAACTTACACTGAACTTAATGTATTGTTTTCAGACACATGTGCATGTTATTTACAATTAAATGAAAATGTATTATAGTTTAAATTTATACTAAATGCAATTACATGTATTTGAACTTAAGAGGGCTTTTTGGCCCAATTAAAAAGGTAGGACTTATACATCGCTATATGTATTCTAGTAGAATACGTCTTTATATTTAATTTCAATAATTAAGTCTATTGTCTTCGATATTAGTGTACTGCTGAATATACTGACAAGTATTTCTGGTAATATACTATGACTGTATGTCATGTATTTCGGTATATTTGTAATTACTTTTGAAATGATGGAGTTGAAATGTAGTACATTTAAAAAATATTAACTTAAAATGTAAGAACAAATAACACACTACAGTTAAAATTATAACCACGTACGTTGGTAACACTTTACAGTAATGTTTCATATGTTTATATTAGATCATGTATTAACTAACATTAACTAACCATGAGCAATACATATTTTACTGTGTTTGTTAATCTTTGTTAACTTTAGTTAATAAAAATACAGTTGTTCATTGTTTGTTCACGTTAGTTCACAGCGCATTAACTAATGTTAACAAATACAACTTTTGATTTTAATAACGTATTAGGAAATAACAAAGATTAATAAATGCTGTAGAAGTGCAGTTCATTATTAGTTCATGTTAACTAATGCAGTTAACTAATAATAAAACCTTATTGTTATGTGTTACCAGTACGTTAGATGTGCTTTGTTTAGGTGTGTTAAGAAACATGAAAGTATACTCTTTTTAAGCAGGCCAACACATTTAAGTGACCTTTTATGACTTAAAAAAACAAACAAGATAAATATGGATTAGGCTGTTTCACTTTATTTTGATGGTCCCTTTAACACATTCTGTTAACTAATGTTGCACCCACATCTATACTAACTCTCATTAGACTGTTAGTAGAATATTAGCCTAGAGTGGTAGGGTTAGGGTTAGAATAAGTTGACATTTTCTTGCAAAGTTACTTATAGTTAGGAGAATGTCTGTTGGGGGACCATCATAATAAACAGGAAGCATTAGGCAAACAGTCTAATACGCTAATGAGATTTAGTTGACATGTAGTTGCAAAGTTACTTATATTCACCAGAGGGACAGAAGTTCAAAAGGGACTATCTAAATAAGGTTATAGGATGGGAACATTTGTGACACATAGTCTACTGAAGAAAAAAAAAACTGTTATGGACGTTATAAAGCAAAATGTGTTCATTATAATATTTCCCACGTCTTGCAACAAAATAAGTTAAACAAAATGACAAATCTTGTCAAGGCTTCTTAAACTGGTTGCTTACTGGTTTAGGCAGAACCTACGTTCTTTTTAAGAGTAAAAAACAACAACATCGAAATCAAGTTTATAGAATGTTTTCACTTTCTATTGTACGTGTTATATATATAAATACGTAGGCTACAATAAAAAGTGAAAACTGTAAAAAATATTTAATCTATAACAATCAAATATAAAAGCCCAGATGAAGAAAGGCGATAAATGGTTGCGTGTGATGGGGAATATCACGCGTTCTGATTGGTCCATTCAGCTGATCATCATCTACAGACTGTCAGAGCACATACAGAGAGCTCAACACACTGAAAGAGAGAGAGACCACATCTTTACCGATATATTCTTCAATCATAGTTTAACTGGACAACAAATCTCAAACTACTCAAACCTGTCATCTCAAATCGCTATGGACTGTCGAAACGTAAGTGTAGTCCGTGTTTATGTTTGTACAGCTTAAAAAAAAACTTATGAATTATGCATTTCTAAGATATTTTCAACATTTATGATTTCTCCACAGTTAAGGTAAAATTGAACTGTAAATGTCGTGAGTTGATACATAATCCAGCATGAACTATACCAACTTGGTTGAGTTAATATTTTAGGATTTGCTTGACTCCAATTACTTTAAAATATTACATTTGAAAATGAATTAAAAATCTGCATTATGATTACAGTCTGATTAATTCGCTTAAACCAACCATTATCTAAGTGACTATTGACAACAGCATGATTTAACAGAGAGCCTGCTGTAGGTGGGTAGGAGTATTTTAAAAATGTTTCAGTGGTATCAATGTCCTGGCAGAGGAAGCACCACTAATAGCCTATGAATATTTGAGGAATATTAAAACAGTTTTAAAGTTTAAGGCAACATTGATGACTGGTCATGTTTTTGTTTTAAATCTGTTCATATATTCACAGTACAGAGAATGACACTTATCAGGCTATTCACTGTATGAAAGGACTTAAATGTGGTTATGTGTGTATTATGTGTATGTTAAGGATATGTGCAGTGTATGCAGTTGTTTGTGGCGAGAAGGGTCATTGGTTTGACATCTGGTCTTAGAGCACTTCATTTTTACAAGCTCAAACACTAGTACAGTTCTACTATTTCCACATTACATGTTGATTAAAGTGGTAAATAAGATAGAGACTGAAAGCTGGTTAATGTACAGTTGGTCAAATTGTTCCTTCCCATTTGTTTTATCTCCATGTACAGCAGGAGTACAAGCAGTCTTTGTTACACAAGTCATCTATTGCGTGGGCTTGGAGTTGTGTGTTTGTAGGAGGGTCTAGAACTTTCTAGAAACAGCAATTATCTGTGTATAATTTGGAAGATGTCGCTGTGACTGATGAGACAGATGGTCATGTTCCAAACTGATGGTACTCACAAGTAAAGTTCACACAAGATGTTCCTTGATTGACAATTGGTCTCAGGATCAGCGCCCATCATGCTTGAGAAAGCTCTGTTGTGAGGAACATTTTTAGAAGTCAGATAAATGTAGTTATTGCTTATCTTTGGTATTGCACATTTAAGAGCATGTAGATAGAAAGTTGTTGTTGTTGTTTGTTTTTTTGAGACATGAAGGGCTTTTTGGGGGCATGATCATGGTGAGCCCTTTGGTCCTTGTTTGTTGTATAATAGATTATTGTTTATCCCTGCATAATAGTGCTGAAACCTCAGAGGAGTATCAAGCTTCCACCCCACTCAGCTGGATATTCACACTGTTAGCCTGTGAAGCTCTGAATGCTTTCAGCTTCAGTCCCTTTACGGTGATGCACCCCCAGCAGGCAGGGAAAATTAGTCGAGCTGTCGGAAACTTGAGGCTCGCGAGGGACCGCTGACAGCTTGTATCCGACTGGATGAGGAGAGTAAAAGAATCAAAGAAATCAAACAGAAAGAATGTGCATTCCCCTAAACATAATGACTTACCTTTGAGATACTGTGTATTTTAAGTATTTGGATTCTGAGAGAAAGATAAAAGATTATAGAGAGAGAAACTTAATTAATGGAATAGTATTAAAGGTATAGTTCACCCAAAAATGAAAATTATGTCATCATATAAGAAGTTACAGAGATATTGATCATATAAGAAATTACAGAGATATTGTGAAGATTCCTAACTGTTTTGATTACCAGTGACTTCCATTATATGGACAAAAAATATCAAATTAACTTATTTTATGTTCCACATGAAGACATGAGTTTTATTTGTTTCATTTTACAGTTGCTGATTCTGTTTTAAATAATATGTAGCAGTATTATCAAAAGATTATATTAGGCTAATTAAATGATGGATAAGCACACTCATCCAGAAATAACTCATACAGGTGCATGAAAACATATTTACCAATATCAAAACCTAAAGCTGGTGCTCTGTCGCTCCCAAAGGAATTGTTTAATGGGACGTTCACCAAAAACTGGGTTGGTGAGAGTGCCATTAAACAATTCCTGTGGGAGCAACAGAATGCTGACTTTAGGTTTTAACATGACTGTAACAATACTTCACCATTAGGCACCCCAGAAAACAACACATTCCACCACAATCTTTAGAAGAACCAACACAATAATTGCAATGTATATTATTTTACATTTTGGTGGAAAAAAAAGTAAAAACAAAAGTAAAAAAGTAAGGCTGAATGTATATGTGATTTTGTCGCTCCTGGGAAATTAAGGCAGATCGAAATCCTAATCAATCTTAAATTATCTTCATATATACAATATATATATATATATATATATATATATATATATATATATATATATATATAAATTCATACAATTTCACCTGCTTACAGTTGCCCTGACAGTTAGGTTTAGGGATGAACAGGTTAGGTTTAGGGTTACTTTTTTTCTAAAAATTTCAAATCACATTGTACTAATTCATACAATTAGTACCACCTTGTAAAATAGCTACATTTTCTTGTGAGATCGGGTTGGAAGAACCTCTAAGCACCTTCCGAATATCCTATTGTGTATTCAAGATTAATATAACTTCAATATATACTTATAGGCTACCTCAAAGCTTTTCCATTATAATGGGGTTAATAGAGGAACCGCTGATGTAGAATCACTGAACCTCTTTAAGGTTTTTGCTGAAGCTTATTGGGATCCTTATGTAAATTACTCAGATAACTGATTTGCAATCTGCAGTCATTTTACACTTAGTGTTCTTGATACAGATTGGTCTTATGGGGTATTACAAAGTGTGAAAGTTTGTTGACACTCTAGTGTAAATCTTGACAAGGATCTGTAACTGTTCTTCTGCCATGTACTGTAGTCTTAGCTAAAATGGCTGACTGTATTTTATCTGAACTGCAGGAAGGATGCACTCAGCCGCAAGATGAGGACATCATGGACATTCCCCTTGATGACCCAGCTGCAAACAAAGCTGCTGCTAAGATTCAAGCTGGTTTTCGAGGTCACATGACCAGGAAGAAAATGAAGGATGACAAGCCTAGAGAGGAGGTAAGCAGCATGGGCAGTACATCAAAATACATTTGCCAAGGGTGACTTTACTAAAACCACAACAAAAAGACTATACAAAGTACCACACAAAGTACTCATTTACTAAATTAAATATTTTACATATTATATAAATTTCTTTGAATTACAGATTAGATTCAGTGCCTGGTTACATCTGTAAATTACACATAATAAAATATTCTTAAATCACTACTAATCTTTTTTATGTATCTTTATGATTGGTCTGCTTTGCATTATAGCCACATTACCACCTTGGGTACGCATTAATTTTCAATACCTCAATGGCCCATCATCAATTTTTTCATTTATAACATGGTTACCACATGAAAGGAAAACTTGTTTCAGCCACTGAAAAAAAAAAAAAAAAAGGTAATTGCAACTGACTTTTTTTCTCAGAATTGCGTGATATAAACTCGCAACTGTGAGGTATAGTCACAGCTGCAAAATAAAGTCAGAATTGGGTGATAATAAGTCCCAATTGCAAATTATAAAGTCAGAATTGCGTGAAATTAAGTCTTAAGAAAAAGTCAGAATTTTGAGATATAAACTCGCAATTGCAACTTTATATCTCCCAATTCTGACTTTATAACTGTCAGACGAGGAACAAGACGACAGGGGAAGTTACGGTGAATGCGCCCTTATTTCAGTCGGAGCAAATACACAGGAGTACAAATGATGACGAAGGTAAGTCGAACGCAGTAATAGCTCAGTCCACAATAACAAAACACAATACCAAAACTCCTTTAGGAGATGAAGAAGAAAACACGCTAAGCATGTAGGTCAAGCTCTTAACGGGACAAGACAGTGAGAATGGATAGGGGATGAGTATATATACGGTCATATCACGCAATTCTGACTTCATAATTCGCAATTGCGAGTTTATATCTTGCAAATCTGACTTTGTAACTCACAATTAGGAGTTTATCTCATGCAATTCTGAGAAAAAAGTCAGAATTGCAAGATGTAAGCTCGCAATTGTGAGGGAAAAAAGTCAGAATTGTGAGATATAAACTTTTTATTTTTATTCTGTGGCAGAAACAAGCTTCCATAACATGAACATGTTTATCTCAAGACATCTTTTATGTTTGGTCCCTAAACCTTTTTATGTGTATAAATACGATTTGCACCACTGATTAAATATCTTACTTAGAAACAGAACAAGCCCTACAACAAGTTTAAAAGTGTCCATAAAGAGCATGGCTGACAGAAATACAACTGTAATTTGAACTCGTTAGTGTAATTTCTAAATCCATTAAATGTTGAATGTATATGTGATTTTGTCACTACTGGGAAATTAAGGCAGATCGAAATCCCAATCAGTCTTAAATTATCTTGATCCATCATGTATTGAAAGAACAATAAACATTAAAGGTTCTTTGGAACTATTGTTATCATAAACTCTACACAATCGTTTCTGTCTGGAATCAGTATTTCCCTAGCAGACATCAGTATGGTTAAAATGGTATCCTAGCAATAACGCCTTAATTGCTTGTTGCTAAGCAATAATACAGATGGTACCCATTTAATCTCATGTAAGCACCCTTCTCAGTTGTATTGCCTACGTATGGTAATGCCCCATATGTTTTACATAAAAAAGACAGCTATAGCTACAGAATTTTGACAGAGTTAGACTTTTATGAAATAATTTTGAAAAAGATTAAAATTAAACGATTTTGTCATTTTTTGGTTTGAATCTAGCAAGTCTGTTTTATGCACAGGGACACAATACAGTAATTTGTATATGTCAGTTTTTCATAACCATCTTTCAGGAGTTTTGTGCAAAACAAAAACAATTTGTCATCTATTTCAGAAACAACGAGAGCAGAAGTAGCTAAGAGGAGCACCATCACCACCGCCCGATAGCACATCACTGCAATAACCAGAGCTCTTTTGTTTAAAAAGAACCCTTCAGTGTAGGATATGAAAGCATCAACGTCCAAACTACATGCAGATTTTGCCACCTGACTAGCAGACTCTTTCACACGTTCCTCTTCTTCCTTTAGCATTTGAGTGGCTGTTTCTGACTTGAAACAGTTTCACAGCATGACATTATATATTCAATTCATTTTAAGATAGAAATTTGTTTGTGATCTGTCAGCTTTCAACTCTTAAGAGTTTTTCTTGTTGCTTCAAGCAAGGCTAAATTTGTTTGAAGTTGTGCTTTACTTCTTTGGCTGTACTGAATCTTACAATACATTTACTAAACGTCAATGTTTTTTTCTAGCATAAATTTTGTTTATGCCTGTTTAATAAAGCAAATTAAGTTCCACATACTGGCTCTCTGTGTTCACTTATTGTTATATATGCCTTATTATTGGCATTTCTGTTTTGAGGGTGATAAAAATGTGGTACCACTTTATATTAGGTGTCTTTATACTTACATTTTAAAAAAATAGTTTGATGCAATGTACTTATTGTGCTCATTTTATTGGTGCAATGTACTTATTGTGCTCATTTTGTATTGCAAAACACTTTTGCTGATATTGTGGTGGGATACTGGTAAGGTTAGGGACAGGTGTCGGGGTGTGTGTAGGTTTAAAGGTGGGTTAAGGGAAGTGTCAACAATGTAATTATACATGTAATTACAGAAATTAATTACAGCTGTAATTACATGCAGGCATGGCTTGACATTAAAACCCGCCAACCCGCCAAATGCGGGTGGATTGCATCAGTGGTGTGTAACGCAATCCCTCCTACTAGCACTTCAATTTTATAATATATTAATTTTTAAATTGTAGTCTTTTAAAAAGGCATCTGAAATAATAAACTAAGTGCAATGTAGTGTTGTCAAAAATATTAATTTTTCGCACGCATATTGATACTGAAATATCTGAACCGCTTCCGATACAAATTTTCCGCAGAATATACACGATACCAGCTGCGCTTTTCTCTCATCTCTCCAACAGCGAGTTGACTCACAAACCCGTTTCATTTGCTCTGGATAAATATTGTTGGTGTTACAGGGCTTGAATTTCGGCGTGGGATTGCATGTATTACGCATAATTTTACTCATTCCCACAGATTTTGTGCGCCTCATTTAATTGCGCGCACATAAAGCAGTCTCTCAGTACTCAATTTAGTTATTTTTTGCTGCTTATTGCGTTTGAATTTTTAAAATGAATATACAATGTAAAACATGCATGTACACAATAAATGCATTGTATCAAATGTAATTATTAGAATAGAATAGAATAGAATAGAATAGAATATACTTTATTGTCCCCTAGGGGAAATTTGTCATGGACTCAAAAGTGCGTAGTGCATAGAAGCAGCTGCCATTACAGACAATAAATACACATTAAAAAATACAAATAACAGCTGAAAAAAAAAACGTACACATAGGTTACATACACACACAAAAAAAAAAATACAGAGCACCGAGTTATTGCACACTTCTCAGGCCTATCTATTACAGTACAAATCTATTTAAAATTTTGATTTCGAATTTTGATGGAGACTGGTACGAAGGAGTATTTAAAACGGTTCAATTTAGTTTTAGGGATTCTGTACCTTCTGACAGAAGGCAAGAGCTCATATTCCGTTTGAAGGATGTGGGACGGGTCCAACAATACTCTCCGCGCCTGCCTAAGTACAGATTGCTCATAGATGGACTGAAGGGAGAGCTTTTCAGTCCTCCCCATCACCTTCATAGCAGTCTGTACCAGGCGCTGCAACTTTGACTTGACTGTGGAGAAATTGCCAAACCACGCCGTTATCCCATACCTGATAATACTCTCCATCACTGCCTGATAAAATAAAAACATGATGTTCTGGCTGACACCAAACACTCTTAGTCTGCGTAAAAACAATTTAAATGTCAGTATAGTAATTAAAGCCTCTTAATGGGTCCAAAAATGTTAATTGCCGCTGATGGAAAATAACTGCTTAGATATGTTTTTAATTAATCAAGAGATATGGTTTACATCACAAATATGCAAGCTGTGCAATAGACAAGTCAAGTCAAGTCATCTTCTTTTATATAGCAGTTTTAACAATGTAGATTGTTCCAAAGCGGCTTTACATTGATAATAGGAAATTAAAGTAACAGAGATTGTTTTGGCTTTGTAGCAGCTCTAGAATAAAGTTATTGTCCAGCTAAAGTTAGTTTTGATTGATTCACTTCCGTCGCAACGATCATTAGTTATTAACTTAGGGGTTAATATTAACTTATTAACTTACTGGTTTACAATTCAGGACTGCGTTGTTGTCGTGTCCAGGCGCAGGTCCTTCATCAGATCTGGATACGGCCTGGATCCGGCGGACTGCGGTAAACCTCGGGATAAACAGAGAGACTAATATTAGCGTAGACGCCATTCTTCTTATGATGTAACGAGTACATCAGGATTTATGGGAAGTGTTCCCGGTTCCGGCTGACCTAATCTATGCAGGCTGCATAGAATTATAAAAGTCTATAATGTGTTATGTGAATGCTAGGTCAAAGAGATGCGTTCTTAGTCTAGCTTTGAACTGACAGAGTGTGTCTGCTTCCCGGACAATGTTAGGAAGACTGTTCCAAAGTTTTGGTGCTAAATAGGAAAAGGATCTACCACCAGCAGTCGATTTTGATATTCTAGGTATTATTAACTGGTCAGAATTTTGAGATCACAATAGACGTGAAGGACTATAATATGTTAAGACCTCGCTCAAGTACTGCGGAGCTAAACCATTTAGTGCTTTGTAAGTAATCAGCAATATTTTAAAATTAATACGATGTTTAATAGGGAGCCAATGCAGTGTTGACAGAACTGGGCTAATATGGTCATACTTCCTGGTTCTGGTAAGAACTCGAGCTGCTGCGTTTTGGACCAGCTGTAGTTTGTTTATTAAGCGTGCAGGGCAACCACCCATAATAGCATTACAATAATCTAGCCTTCATGTCATGAACGCATGAACTAATTGTTCCGCATTTGTCAATGAGAGCATATGACGTAATTTAGATATATTTTTAAGATGGAAGAATGCAGTACAGATACTAGACACGTGACTTTCAAATGAAAGGTTGTTTGGTATCAAAGAGCACACCCAGGTTCCTAACTGACGACGAAGACTTGACAGAGTAGCCATCAAGTGTTAGACAGTATTCTAGGTTATTACGTGAGGAAGTTTTTTGTCCAATAATTAGAATCTCTGTTTTTTCAATAGACAGAGAATATTGTTTGTATTTCCAGACAGCTTGTGTCAGAGCCATATAATTCAGTGAAGTATTCCCAAAGCTTAATCAATCTTTCAAACAGTGAGACTGTAGCCTTCAAATAGCACAGATGCTCATTAAAAATGGATTTGCTCAAAAGCACTCCTTGCGTGCTGTCCTGCATGTGCAAATCTTTTTGGTGCATTTGTTTTTCTGTACCTGTCTGTTTGTATCACATCATCTGTTGGTAAAATACATAATTTTTTACCTCGTGTTCTTGTAGCGCAACTAGTAGCGCATGCCCCATGGCATTAGCGATGCTAAGGTCACATACAGATAAAATGTATAGCGCAGATGCGCTGTAAGTCACTTTGGATAAAAGCATCTGCCAGATGCATATAGATAAATGTAATGCAAATGCCACTGGGAAGCATTCTTGACCTTATTGCTCAATGTTTTAAACAAGGAGGTCTATAATACCTGTAGAAAGCTCTGTTGTCATTCCCATTCATTTCAATGGCAGGTGTTTGGAAACCACAGAAGTACACAATTTGAAATGCGCCATCTTTAAAAGACTTTAAAAATTGTTATTTTGCCAAGAAAGACATGTTCCTGAATCAACTTATTTTGAACATTCAAACATTCCAGTCCGAAAACCCTACCCGTAAGTGATCCCAAAATTAGAGGGAAATGATAGGTGAATAACACTGATGCAGAAGCAGCTAAACCTGGTTATAAGCTTAAACTTGACGTAAACTGATAAACTGCTAACTTGTCTCTCAAATCTGATTGGAATGTTGTTCCAGGATCAACAAAAATGTTGATCCAGGAACATGTTGTACTTGGTGAAATCACATTCACTTTGTTTTTTAGTGTGAGCACACAACTCACATTATTTATGCTACAAAATAGCAAACAATGGGGTGCTGCAGTGATGACATTTTTTTACGATGAATTTAAAGGCCAACCAGGAAGTTAGCATCACCGTGGTTCCCTTGACAAAAACCCAATAGGATTTTCCATTGGCTTTTGAGTTGTTTCAGAAAATAAGCTCTGTAACCAACAAAAGTGTATGATTCGTACAACTTTTGTTCTTCATGATAACCTTCACAAATAAACACAACGTTTATGAATTTTGAAGCATACATACAATTGGCAGAAGTAAAAAGCTAAACATAGGCTATAAATTAAGTACAGCACGAACGCACTTCAGAGTTCCCAACATTAAGCTTCCGACAGCTCTTTCAGTCTTTATTTAAAAGACTTTTACTCTGAAAGAATAGATTAGAATAGTTTACAAATAGAGAGTGATTATAAATATAATGAGTCTGTCATCACTAGTGGGGGGGAAAGAGGGACTGTGTACAGGGGTCCTAGAGGCTTTGGAGGGCCCATTATGACCTCCCCTGAGGGCCCCCACAATTTCTACTGAGGGAGCACAATTCAGCCACTGAACGGTTTACCAATTCGGCTTGATAACATTTAATGTTTTCTGCCAATTATTGTAATTCCAACATGTACCAGCAGAGGCTAACTAGAACATGCTAATAAGCCAAACCCTTTTTGGTTTTTAACATGCCTTGGTCAAACAGATTTTACCAGTGGGTTATTTATCTGACATCCCATTCTTCCCACAGAGTGCTCTTTGTTGGCAGTGAAAGAGTTCCTCTAGAACTCATGTTTTAATTACAGTACACAACTCACAATGGACAGGGGAAAGTAGAGCGTGCTGTAATTATCTCTTCCTGCCCTCTCCCCTGACAGAGTTTTTATTACATCTTGGCCTCCTCAATGATATCAAGCAGTTAAAATAGAGCCGTGGCACAAGACTGCTGCAAGCTACAGTGTGCAGTTTGTAAAAGAAAAATTATATGTGGTTAAAAATCAGAGTGCAAAAGTGGATGGAAGTGCACTGCAAAAAGTGAAAAAGCGCTGACGGCAATTTTAAAGTCAGCATGAAACAGAATTTGAGATAGTGTTTTCTTCCTTATTGTGACGGATGTCAGAGTGAAACGGCTTCTTGAACAAAAACAAAATGTAGAAAAAGTGATTTAGGAATGGGGAATTGATTTGATTGTTGGATAATGTAATCTGCTTTTGCTGTGATGTCTTGTGAGTGAAAGGATGTCCTGCCCTCGAGCCAGTAAACCTGTCATCAGAGAAGAGATGTCACTATACAAGAGAGAGGAGAAGTTATGTTGATTAAAGATTACGAGGCACATGAATTAAAATTATAATGTGCTGCACAGATGAATTGTTTATAATAAACACTGTAATATGCCATAAAATAAAAAAAATTGTCCATTTTGATTTCATGATGACTGTTACGAACTCCCCTGTCTAGGGTAGAGGAGAAAGAACAGAAGGCGATATATTCTTTATATAGAGAAGACTATTCTCAGAAGGCGAAGCACTTATAAAAGAAGAAAACTTACAAAACACTGAAGTAAATAATGTAAAACAAAATCCACAACATGAGAAAGCTAGGTATTAGAGAAAAACAAAGTAACAGTAACAGAAACTAACTATAAATCTGAGAGACAGAACCAAACAAAAACCAGAATAGCTCAAGTAAAACAAGAAAACTAAAGAAGTCTAAATAAAGGGAAGTTAGTCTAAGGCCTCGTTTACACTGCAGGTCTTGACGCCCAATTCTGATTTGTTGCCTATATCCAATTTGTTTGACCGTCTGTTTACACGTTCTTTCAATTGTTAGCCATATCCGATTCATGTGTTTACACTTGACATACTATCTGAAACATCGCACATGCGAAATATGCTTGATGCTAGCTTTGCAATATATGCGAAGTTTGCCAAACATCACCATGATTTTGAGGCGGAGGAAAAGGGCCATCATTGCAGCCTGCGCATATGCTTCAGTTATTGTGTGCGAGAGAGATCTCAGGACTGGTGGAAACATACAACGCAATCTCATGAAAGTGCGCATCTATACCACTCATTGTATTTCTCGTGCCATTTATACGGCAAAAATAGTTTTTGCATGGATGATACGCACTGTAAACCCCTTGGGTAGGATTAGGGGTGTGGAGTGCGTGCGTATTACACACCATAAAGTGAATATCATATGCATGCGAAAACAGCACATCATATGCACGCAAAAACTAGCATGAGAATAAAATTTGTGCTATAGATATGCACTTATACGGATACGTAGCCTAATGCCTCAGAAAATCCGATCTGCCTGTTTACATGACAGTCGCATTGGCACATATCTGATTTATATCTGATTTATTTCCACATATGAACGAGGCCTGAAACCGATCTCAAAATATCCGAATGCATGCGTTTTTTTCCTGTTTACACTGTCATAGAACACATCCGATCTATGTCACATATGAGCAAAAAAATAAATAAATCAGAATTGGGTCACATTTCACTGACAGTGTAAACGAGGCCTAAGAAAACTGCAAGGATACAAGAAGCTACAGAGAGAGGTCTGGACAATCACACCTGGATATGACACGATACTTGAGAAAGGTCTTGGACAAAACAACGATCCAACAAAGACAAGCAGCAAGGAAGCACAACATAATGGGAGTGGAGCAAACGAGGACCAGGTGAACACAATTAGTGAAGAGGACTAGACAAGGACTAAACGAGGGGGCGTGGTAAGGGGAAACTAGGAGGCAAGACAAGGGAAGCACATGGCTAGGCACGTTTCCATTACAGATTTGCGCAAAACTTTTGCGATTTTTTTCTAAATGTCGACGATTGCGAAATGACGGCGTTTCCATTAACCGATGTTATGCGACTAAAACTTCCTTTTTCCTCTTGCGATAAGTAAAATCATTCCAAAAACAATGGCAACGGACGTTGGTAGGTTTATGTACTATATCCCAGCCACTGCACTAGCCATTATTATTAATCGAAGGAGATGTATGTGTGTTTTCCAAGCATTAATGGTAAGAAACGACCCTTATTATACTTGTGAGCGGCACATATGAGGTGTTTCTGGGTGTTTCTCCCTCATATCTGCTTCGAGGTCTTGATTGTGGCATTTATTTGAGGTTTAGAATCCATTATTCCTGTAATTATTTTGTCTTATATGAATTTAATAAAGAACTTTGTCTCGTATTCTGTCCAAACATACCGCATCATCTACGTCAGGTGACCTGTAAATGCACAAAAACTGTTTCCATTGCAGTTTTGCGAAATATCTCTTTTTCGAATTGCCTGAAAAACCACCTCATGTGAGCGTAAAAACTTTTTTGCAATAAATGGGAGTTTTTGCAAAATTTACATGTTTCCATTGGGCGTATTTTCAATTCGCAATTTCAATTTGCGCAATTTGAAGGGTAATGGAAACGTGGCTAAAGACAAAGCCATGTGCTCAAGCACAAAACTAACATGGAAACATTAAACAAAGATACAAGAGACAAACCTGCCAAGGCAGAACCCTGACACAACACCTTAACAAGGATACACTTTGACGTAACACCCCCCCATTTAAATTCACAAATACACTGAATTGTAAATAAACCTCATTAACCCACAGGACTATAATCAAATCAAGTCACATTTATTTATATAGCGCTTTTTACAATACAGATTGTTTCATAGCAGCTTGTTTCATTCAGCCAATGAATGAACAGTGTACTGTATGATTATGATTCAGGCAGCATTATAGGTCAGAAGTCAGGTTTGGAACAATCAGAATATTATCCAGTTCCATCTGGTTTAAGATCAGAGTCATCACACCGGGATGGAGACGGGTTTGTTGAGGATCAGTGCTGATGGCTGTCGTGTCGATGAGGCCTTCGATGAGAGTCTAGTTGACACAATCTCTGCTGACACTTCAGGGATGCGTTGTGGTCGTGTCTAGGTGAAGGTCCTCCATTTGGTCTGGATATGGCCTGGATCTGGCTGACTACAGCCATGCGTTGTGGTCTTGTCTAGGCGCAGGTCCTCCATCTGGTCTGGATACGGCCTGGATCCAGGTGATTACAGTAAACCTCGGAATAAGTAGAAAGACTAACATTAGCGTAGATGCCATTCTTCTTATGATGTAAGAGGAAGTGTTATAGGAAGTGTTCCCGGTTCCGGCTGACCTAATTTATGCAGCCTAATAATCATTTAACTGATTTGAATAATAGGAATGTATAATTTTGCCAGGTTAAAGAGATGTGTTTTTTTGTCTAGATTTAAACTGACAGAGTGTGTCTGCTTCCTGGACAATGTTAGGAAGACTGTTCCAGAGTTTAGGTGCTAAATTAGGAAAAGGATCTACCGCCAACAGTCGATTTTGATATTCTAGGTATTATCAACTGGCCAGAGTTTTGAGATCGCAATAGACGTGAAGGACTATAATGCGTTAAGAGCTCGCTCAAGTACTGGGGAGCTAAACCATTTAGTACTTTGTAAGTAATAAGCAATATTTTAAAAGTTATATAATGTTTAATAGGGAGCCAATGCAGTGTTGACAGAACCGGGCTAATATGGTCTTACTTCCTGGTTCTAGCAAGAACCCTAGCTGATGTGTTTTGGACCAGCTGTAGTTTGTTTAATATGCGTGCAGGGCAACCTCCCATAAGAGCATTACAATAATCTAGCCTTGAGGTCATGAACGCATGAACTAACTGTTCCGCATTTTTCATTGAAAGCATGTCGTAATTTAGATATATTTTTAAGATGGAAGAATGCAGTTTTACAGATGCTAGAAACGTGGCTTTCAAATGAAAGATCGGTATCAAAGAGCACACCCAGGTTCCTAACCGACGACGAAGACTTGACAGAGCAGCCATCAATTGTTAGACAGTTTTCTAGGTTAGTACATGCAGAGGTTTTTGGTCCAATCATTAGAAACTGTTTTTCAGAATTAAGTAATAGGAAATTACTAGTCATCCAAATTTTTATATCAGCTATGCATTCTGTTAATTTCTTGAATTGGCAAGTTTCGTTGGGCGTGAAGAGATATAGAGCTGAGTATAATCGGCATAACAGTGAAAACTAATCCCATGCTTCCAAATGATATCTCCCAAGTGTAGCATGTACAGAGTGAACAGCAACGGTCCTAGTACTGAGCCTTGTGGTACTCCAAACTGAACTTGTGTTCGATAAGACATTTCTTCATTTACTGCTACAAACTGATAATGGTCAGATAAGTATGATTTAAACCATGCTAATGCAATTCTACTAATGCCAACATCATTTTCAAGTCTATTTAAAAGAATGTTGTGGTCAGTGGTATCAAATGCAGCACTAAGATCAAGTAACACTAATAGAGAGATTCAACCACGATCGGATAAGAGCAAATCATTTGTAACTCTAATGAGAGCTGTCTCAGTACTATGGTACGGTCTAAATCCTGACTGAAAATACTCGCAGATACCATTTCTTTCTAAAAAGGAACATAGTTGTTACTACTTTCTAGTATCTATGACAAAAAGGGTAGATTTGAGATTGGCCTGTAATTGACTAATTCTCTAGGATCAAGTTGCTTTTTTTAATAAGAGGTTTAATAATAGCCAGCCTAAAAGATTTCGGTACATTTCCTAGTGACACAGATGAATTAATGATATTAAGAAGAGGATCTATGACCTCTGGAAGCATTTCTTTCAGTAGCTTAGTCGGTATAGGGTCTAACATACATGTTGTTGATTTAGATGATTTAACGAGTTTAGACAATTCTTCCTCTCCTATTTCAACAAATGAATGGAACTTTTCCTCAGGGAGACTACAATGCACTGCCTGATGCAATACTGTAGTAGATGGTTGCATAGTTATAATTTTCTCTCTAATATTATCAATCTTGTAAGTAAAGAAGTTCATAAAGTCATTACTGATATGCTCTTTGGAGACTTCAGAAGTAGAAGCTTTATTTCTTGTTAATTTAACCACTGTGTCAAATAAATACCTAGGGTTGTATTTGTTTTCTTCTAAGAGTCGAAAAATAAGCAGATCTAGCAGTTTTTAAGGCTTTTCTGTAAGCAATCGTGCTCTCTCTCCACAAAATTCGAAAAAAGTCTAGTTTTGTTTTCTTCCAGTTATGCTCCATTTTTCTGGCTGCTCTCTTAAGGGCCCGAGTGTGCTCGTTGTACCACGAGGTTGGACTATTTTCTTTAATCTCCTTTAAGCACAAAGGAGCAACTGTGTCTAAAGTGCTGGAAAAGAAGAGTCAAAAGTTTCTGTCACAATCGAGTGCTTCTAAGCTATCTGGGATGCTGAGGAGATGAAACTGATCAGGAATATTATTAATAAAGCAATCTTTAGTGGCAGAAGTGATAGTTCTAACATTTGTAACACGGAGTCGGCTTTGCAACCTTGGTTAAATGGAGTATACACAAGACTAGATAATGTTCTGAGATGTCATCACTCTGCTACAGAATTTCAACGACATTAACATTGATTACATGTGACAATATTAGATCTAAAGAATGATTATGACAATGACTGGGTCCTGACACACTTGTTGTCTAACTCCAATAGAGTTCAGAATGTCTCTAAATGCCAATCCCAATGCGTGTTTTTTTCCCTCTCTCTCTTATATATATATATATATATATATATATATATATATATATATATATATATATATATATATATATAGCTAGCACAAATGTCAAGCGTGATTTAAGCGTACCTAGTAGTATAGACGAAACCAAAATTTGCTTTTAGCCAAACCCATTTCAAACAAGGTTATCTTATTATATTATTGTTACCTTATAGACTCAAGAATACATCCATTACAGACACGGAAGACACTCTGATATGAATTTACAACATATTTATTTTACCAACCAAACACGTTAGAAGTAAACGTTTTTCCAAATGTTGTTTCTTCTTTGTCTCCCAAAGACGAACGCCGGCTGGCCGGCCGGCCATCAGTCCCTTTCTTTGTGTCAGAATAATGCTGCGAATGGGGCTTGAGGAAGTGACGTCGCCTGCGTCTGCGCAGTGCAAAATAATAATAATAACACGAATAAACAGGACGAAATAACGTTATAACATTTCGTCTCGTCTCGTTTTGGTGGACTCATTTAAAGTAATGTAATTGTCTGGTTTTAGCCAGGTTTCTGTCAGACACAACATGTCTAGGTTATAATCTGTAATCATATCATTAACAATAAGTGCTTTTGATGTAAAGGATCGAATATTCAGCAACCCGAGCTTTATCATTTGTTCATCTGTATTATATCTATTTTTTATTTGTTGAACATCAATAAAATTTTTACCTTTAAATGGGTTTGGCAATTTTTTGTATTTCCTAATTCGGGGAACAGACAGTCTCTATATGATGATATCTAGGTGAAAGAGTCTCTATGCAATGGGATTTATCTGACCTCATTGACGTGAGACAGCTAGCAGATGGTTGGTTTAGCCAGTCTGTCTGCTTCCTGACCTGAGCCCCAATTCATGTTTGAGCTTTAAGACTATGTGCCATATTACTAGAGAGAAGAGCAGCACCATCCCAGGAGGGATGAATACCATCTCTTTTCAACAAATCAGGTCCGCCCCAAAAACGTTTCCAATTGTCTATGAACCCTATATTATTCTGCGGACACCAGTTAGACAGCCAGCCATTGAGTGAGGACAGTCTACTAAGTATCTCATCACTCTGACAAACAGGAAGTGGGCCAGAGCAAACTACAGTGCCTGACATCGTACTTGCGAGTTCACACACCTCTTTAACATTAATTTTAGTGATCTCCGACTGGCGAAGTCGAACATCATTAGTGCTGATATGAATAATAATAATCTTAGAGAATTTACGATTAGCATTAGCCAGCACTTTTAAATTGCTTTGATGTCAGGCGCTCTGGCTCCCAGCAAACATGTGACTATGGTGGCTGGTGTCTCTATTTTCACATTCCGTGTAATAGAATCGCCAATAACTAGGGCACATTCAGCAGGATTCACAGTGGGTGTTTCACTGAGTGGGGAGAATCTATTTGTTATGGTAATCGGAACAGAAGAGCAGTGTTTTGTCCCGTGACTACAGCATCTCACGGTCACTCAGTTGCCCTGCTGCACGGGCTCTACAGCCGGAACCGAACAATGTACAGAGTTCACTAAGCTAGTCGCATCCAAAGCAGTATCTAAAGCCCTTGCATTCATACTATCCTCGATTAAAGTTTGGATGAGTGTCTCTACTTCTGAAAGCTTCTCCGTCAGCCTGACTATCTCCCTACATTTATCACATGTGTAGTCCTCACCGCTGACAGAGAATGCTATACTATACATGTGACATGAAGCGCAAGTGACAATAATAGAAGACATTACTCACCATGTTTGTTGACTGATCCTACTCACCACAGTTGTTTGATGGACTCGTAAAATGTGCGAGACGGCAAGCACTGATGGCAGGTTAACAGGCTAGTGAGATAGTGTGTTGTACTAGCAATAACAATTTAGATAAAAGCTAGCGATGTCAGATTAATGTGATATCAACATATATTAGAAATTGTCTAATATTGCCTGAGTAAGTTCTATTTAGCAATATAAATAACAAGGAATGATAGTAAATAGAGATTCAAAGCAGAAAACTATACGGAGCATACAGACGCAAACCAGCAGCAAGGCAGACAGACTATAGACTCTAGATAAGGCATCTGCTAACACATTCTCAGAGCCTTTTTGATGTTGAATATCTAGGTTGTATTCCTGGATTATTAAAAGACCAGCGCATCAACCGTTGGTTAGCGTTGTACATCCTGGACAAAAATATAAGGGTTGTGGTCAGTATACACAATTACAGGAGTGCTGCTACCACCCACATAAACCTGAAAGTGTTGTAAAGCTAAAGCCTCCTTCTCAATGGTATTATAATGAAGCTGACACTTTGATTTTTTAATTTTTTTTGAGTAGTAGGATACAGGATGATCCACACCTCCAGCATCAGCACCGCTCCGGCCCCCGTAGCACTGGCATCCACCTGTAACTTAAAAGATAGATCGAAATTTGGTGCAGAGAGAATTGGGGCGTTACAAAGAATATCTTTAGCTGCTATAAATGCACACTCACAGTCTGGAGTCCACACAAAACTCTTAGAAGCACTGAGTAGATCAGTCAGGGGAGACACAATGTAAGCAAAACTTCGACAGAACCCTCTATAATAACCGGTCATTCCCAGGAACCGGCGTAACTGACGTTTGTTTGTAGGAGTGGGGAGCTCTAACATGGCAGTAATTTTAGGTTCAATTGGTCGCACTTGTCCCTGACCAACCTTTTTCCCAAGATAGGTTACAACTGCTTTTGTGAATTCACATTTGGTCAAGTTCAAAGTGAAGCCTTTTCCAGGCGTTGGAAAACACACTTATGGGACTTTAGATGTTCTTGCCACCCATCAGAATAGATAACTATGTCATCCAAATATGCTGCACAATTTGGAATGTTAGCCAGTACTTTATAGCCTGGTTAAAACCAGACCATTCTCAGTAGTAACTGAGTTATGGTCTGGCAAAGCTTCATTAATAACTCATTTCCAAAGGGGCGTCACCAACGGACATCGCTCAAATGCCTCTGGGCACAATTGGATAGACCTAAAACCAATCAGAGCGATCGTCAAGTTACACTACGCCATAAAAGTATGTACTCTTTTTGTGAAGAAAAGGTATTTACTTTTGAATGTGTAGCAAAAAAGTAGGCAAGCTTTGGGACATACTACTTCGTCATCTTTATCGGACGGATCTGTCGCATGCATCCTGTCACGTAAAATGCCCAGTCAATCATCTTGTCACAGTTAAAATCCTCTATTAAATATAATTTAATTTCCTACCGTTTCGGAGAGAAATGTAGTAGCACGTTCATCTGCCAGTGGGTCTTTCATGGAGACTGTCCTCATGTGTTTGCAATTTGAATATAATAATGCATTTAAAAGTTGGTGCGCTTCACCAACGGACGTCGCTCAAATGCCTCTGGGTGCAATTGGATAGACCTAAAACTAATCAGAGTGATCGTCATTGTGTAAAGCCCACCTCAACGTTTCTGATTGGTGCTGCGATTTCGACGGATTAGAAATGGGCTTGAATGAGCTCTTTGCCAGACTACTTGCAGAGCAAATCTAAATTTGCCGGAAGTTGTCTGGGTTTTCCCAGGCTAAGTACTTTATGCATCAACCTCTGGAATGTCGCAGGTGCATTTCATCCCAAAGGCGAGAACGGAGTACTGCAAAAAGTTATCTGGCGTTACAAAGGCAGAAATTTCTGAAGCTCGTGGTGTTAAAGGAACTTGCCAGTAGCCCTTCAAAAGATCAAGCTTAGTCACATAATTAACTGATCCGTCTCTGTCTACACAGTCTTCTAAACAGGGCAAGGGAAAAGAGTCCGGCTTAGTGATGCAATTTACTTTTCGATAGTCTGTACAAAAGCGAAAAGTTGAATCTGGCTTTGGGACTAATAAGCAAGGTGAACTCCAGGGACTTTCACTTGGTGTTGCGAAACCATTTTGAAACCACCAACTTCAGCCCTCATAAACTCACGTTTAGCAGGATTAACTCTATATGGAAACTGTTTGATTGGCAGATTCTCACCAACATCAATGTCATGAACCAGAACATTCGTCTGGCTTGGAACATCAGAAAATAGAGTTGGGTATTTTCTGATCAGTTTACCCACTTCACTACATTGTTTTTCAGGAAGATAACAGGTAAGAATCTAGATCAGACAGTATGGAAGAGTTCTGCAAGCGTCCACAAAAGCTTAGCATTACACCCAGACAATCCATCATCGTCAGGACTGTAAGGAGAGGGTAGAATAGCAAACATAACAGTTAAAACTTTAGTCACAAGCTTTACCTCCATGACTTACAATATAAGGCTTCATCATATTGATATGGCAGACTCGAGTCTTTTGCCTTCGAATAGGGGTGCGAATTACGTAGTCAGAGTCACTCAGTTTTTTTTATTAACAGTGTAAGGACCAGAGAATTTGGCATGTGAAGCTGACCCAGGCACCGATAGTAAGACAAAAACATCACCAACTTCAAAATGGTGTGCTACACTCTTTTTTTATCAAAGTGTGCTTTCATTTTGGACTGCACAGATGCCAGATACATTTTTCCAGTTTCACAGGCTAAATGAAGTCTCTCACTGAATGAACTCACATACTCAAGAACAGATGTGGGCGATGATTGTTTAGATAGTAATTGCTCTTTAAGCAATTTTAGTGGACCGCGAACAGTATGACCAAATACTAATTCAGCTGGACTAAAACCCGTTGACTCCTGAACGGTCTCTCTCACTGCAAACATTGAGAGGCAGACCTTCCACCCAATCCTTCACAGTCTCCACACAGTACATTCTGAGCATGGTTTTTAGAGTTTGATGAAAGCGTTCAAGCGCCCCTTGAGACTCAGGATGGTATGTAGATGACAAACATCTAACTCTTTTGCTACTTGCTTGAACATTTTGGAAGTACAGTAAAATTAGTCCCCCGGTCTGTCTGAATGACTCTAGCCAGGCCAAAAACAGAGCAAAACTTGACTAATTCCTTTACCATTACATTTGTTTTTAGCAATCACAGTGGAATAGCATCAGCATATCTGGTAGCCGCACACATAATTGTTAAAACGTATTGATGGCCAAACTTAGACCTAGGCAATGGCCCAACACAGTCAATTATTAGACGCTCAAAAGGTTCAATAATAACAACAGGGATAGGCTGCAAAGGCGCTGAAGGAACTACCTGGTTGGGTTTCCCAGCTACCTGACAAGCATGATATGAGTGGAAAAACCACCTACGCATCAACACGTCATCATCCCAGAAATAAGACACACCAGTTTCTGGAACCATACTCAAATCAACAGCAACTTCTCTGCAGCTATTCAGATATGGATAAGATCTCTGAGCAGCAGCTAACTGTTGTTTCCCTACAAAAAAAAGGAATGTCGTTCAGGTCAGGAAATTTCTTGGACTCACTCAAATTTTCAGGTTTGACTGACAGTTCACACTGTACTGAATCAGAGGAGTCTTGAAACAGATTAGATAAATCCATTACATCCTCATTTTTCTTAGCCTTTGCTCGAGTTACTACACATGCGGGGAAAACAGCAGGAAATGTATCTGCTAATGCTGCCTGATCACCCAGCGCAGTGTTAGTTGACACGACCGGAAAAGGAAAATCTTTGCCACCTGCTATGTGATTCCCAATGATTAGACTTCATTAGATCGACTGGTAACAGTTCACGAACACCGAGTTTAACCAGTCCTGAAACCAAATCAGAGGACAAGTGAACATTATGCAGGGGCACATTAACATAGCCTAACTCCATACCTCGAATTAGTACATCAGTGCCGGAGTAGGAATGATCAGAAAATGGCAACATATTCTCAAGAATAAATGATTGAGCTGCACCGGTGTCTCGGAGCATGAGGACAGGCTTTTTCTCATCACTATCCGGCAGAGAAACAAACCCATTAATAAGAAACGGTTCATAAACATCCATCTCTGAAAATGGATGAGAGCTATCTCAAACTGTCACAGAATGTGCAAATGCCACATTTTTGGGTTTTGCCCCAGCATGTTTTTGTTTCCAGGTTTTACATTCTGAAATCAGATGGTTGGAATCCAAGCAGTAAAAGCAAGCTTGCCGTTCATCTGAACCTTTTGCAATAGGCTTGCGAGAAATATCTGACTTCGACGAACGCAATACTCGTTTCTCTGCGTGAGTCGTTCACTACCAACGAAGGAATTTTGGCCTGACGTACAGAAGGAAAAGTAGTTCTGTGTGTAAGAACGAATTCATCAGCGATTACAGCTGCCTCTGCGAGTGTTGTTACCTTTTGTTCATTTATATGCATCACAATGTTTTCCACTATATAAGTTTTAAAGTCCTCTAGTAGGAGAAGCTCCTGAAGTTGGTCAAAAGTCTCAATCCTACTAGCAGCGCACCACTTATCAAAGATAACCTTTTTTTCTCTAGCAAACTCTAGAAAGGTTTGTTTGGCTGGTTTTGAATGCTCCCTGAATTTCTGACGGTAGGCTTCTGCCACCAACTCGTAAGCTCTTAGTATGGCCACATTAACAACATCACAGTCAAGAGCCTATTCTACAGGCAATGCAGAACAAACCTCTTGAGCTTTTCCTAACAAATTACATTGGAGAAGTAACACCCACATGTCTTTTGGCCAATTAAATTTAACTGCCATACGCTCAAATGTAGTAAAATATGAATCAACCTCAGCTTCACAGAACTGTGGGTCAAATTTTGCATACACCAAAAACAGAATCCATGTGGCCTGACGATGGCGGTCTAGAACGAGGTGAAGGACTGGGTCGATTGTGTAATGTTTGAAGCTCAACTTCTAATCTACAGATTTTTATATCGCAATCTAATTCAATTTCAAGAGCTTTAAACCGCAACAATTGAGTCTCATGTTCTGTTTTTTTTAATGCAATATCAAGTTAATTTAATTGAATCACGGCTTTAGGATCAGAACAGGATACCTCGTTATCCGAACCAGCTGAACTCGCCTCCGCAGCCAACTCCATATCTCCACCCCTTTCATGCGTCTATTCTGAAAAAAAACAGCTGCTTCCAGTAACTGCCTATGCAACTAGTCTTTAATCTCTTGTTTTCTCGCCTCTCTAGAAACGGGCATATTATAGAATTCAGCTAACAACAGGTCTCTTTTTCTACACCGATAAAATTTCTCTAACGTTGGAGCCAATGTAAACTTCAAATCAAAATCCATACCTTTTTCACCACTATGGATCTCCTGCCCCCTTAAGGAATTCAAAACAGCCAAAGAAAGAAATAGCTTACCCGTTTTTTTTTTTACATTTACAACCGTAATCAGATGAGCGGTATTATTTGTGAATGATCAAGCTTCCACATCGACAACATTTGAATTCTCCTGAATTAAGAGAAGTTCTCAGTTGTCCCCTGTCTAGGGTAGAGGAGAAAGAACAGAAATAAACTATTTAAATAATCCCAAATTAACAAAACGAAATAAACATCTTCAGAGCCTCTATCTCCCGTCCCAGCACTGATTCAACACTAGAACCATTTATCAAATAAATAAATAAATAAATAAATATTTAGGGAACATAAGATAACAGTGACCAAGAAAACTCAAAATCTTTACAAGGAAGCAATTAACTTCAGGAGGAGGCAAATGCCAAAATAACAAACAAAACAAGTCTAACTGCAAGATCAAATAATTTGCTCTCCAATTCACAGCATGCTTATAAGCCAGGACACTCCACTAACACTGCATTGGTACAAATGGTAGACCAGTGGCTAACTTTTATGGATGACAAAAAGCTTGTTGGTGCTGTGCTGCTGGATTTCACAGCAGCTTTTGATGTTATTGACCATGACATTTTACTGTCTAAGCTTAAGTGCTATGGGTTTTCACATCAGTCTGTGTCCTTGATATGCAGTTATCTCTTTGGTAGAAGTCAGCAGGTATTTTTTAATGGGAGCTTTTCTGATTGTAAACAGTTGTCATGTGGTATTCCTCAGGGCAGCTGTTTGGGTCCATTGTTGTTTTCTGTGTTTGTTAATGACCTGTCACATGCTGTTTCAAGAGCAGATGTAGTACTTTATGCAGATGATGCTACAATGTTTTATGCATCACCTACAATAACTGACATAAGTTGCACCTTGCAGAATGAACTTAATGCCATTACAAATTGGGTGAAACTTAATAAATTAGCTCTTAATATATCTAAAACTAAATGTATAGTCTTTGGTACTAAACGTATGCTTGGCAAGCCTTGCAACTTAAATCTAATTATTGATACATCTGTGGTAGAGCAGGTGAGTCAGACTAAACTCTTGGGTGTGAAGCTGGATAGTCATTCTCTCTTGGGCTGATCAGATTGACCACATTGTGTCTAAAATGGCCAAAGGCATTGCTTTTTCCCGGAGATGTTCAGTATATTGTCCACCCTCAGTTATGAAAACAGTTGTCCAGTCTTTAGTTCTGTCACATCTGGATTACTGCCCAGTAATTTGGTCCAGTGCTGCACAGGGACATCTGAAAAAATTACAAATCGTTCAGAACAGAGCCGCAAGAGTAGCCCTTGGTTGCTCTTTTCGCTCCAGTGTGGATAAAATGCATACCTGTTTGGGCTGGCTAAAGGTGGAGGACAAACTTAATATAAGTCTTCTCTGTTATATGCACAATGCTCTATTTAAAAACAATCCAAAATCTTTTGTAGATAAATTGGTTTTTAGTGGGTATTGTCACGGACATGTTACGCGTCAGGTGAGCTCAGGTGTGTTAGTGGTTCCATCTGCAAGGTCCAATTGTATGACAAGAACAGTTTTAGTTAGATCGTCATCTGCTTGGAATAAATTGGACTTAAGAACAAGGCATATATCCAACATATGTAATTTTAAGAAAACTCTAAAACAGATGACAATTAATAGTATTACACCAGTTAATTTGTGACTGTTATAGGTACTGACATTTTCAAATGCTGTATGTGCGTGAATGTGTATATGTGGATAAATGTATACATGTGGTTATGTTATATGTTATATTTATGTATGTTATATTTGTGTATTTTAACTGTACACACGTTTCAGCACTTTTATGGGCCCCAGGAAGACTAGCAACCACATTGTGGAAGCTAATGGGGATCCAAATAAATAAACAAATAAACAAATAAACAAATAACTGTTTTAATAAACTAAATAACCTAAACACAGAATAACGATGTAAACAAAAGATGATACTAAATATAAACAGGAAAAAAAATAAGGGATTCAAATTAAATGGTGCCAAACTTCCTACAGCTTCCTTAAATTAAAACAAAGAAGTAAAGAAATAATGCTAACAAAACTTGAAAAACAACTCGCCCTGCACTCGGGGGAAAACAAATGAAAAAAAATCCTGTAACTGCGTCAAAACAACATTGCACTAATCTCTCACCTCAGTAATAGGTCTTACATGTTACACAAAAACAAATGGGGAAAACTAAAACACAGGACTGCAACAGGAGAACGGGACTCTTCGGAAGAGAGACGAAGGGGAAACATCCCCCCTTCGATCTTCCGGGGGGGCGCTACTCTGTGTGAGCGACTCCTGACATGGCTCAGCGTTTTTTGTGTGTTTTACCGTGTGTTTGTGTGTTTTACCGTGTATCGTCGGGATGTTGAGTGAAATAGCTCTTTATTTGGCCTATCTCTGGCTAATGATGGCCAATCTAAAGTATGTAAATGGACTTTGTTTACAACCGGTGCAGCCTCTCAACGCAGCTCAAGGTAGGCGCACCTACTCATGCGACTATCTAATGGAGCTGAGATATCAACCGGAGACCGGCGGATCCTTCCACACAAACACCATATCACTTGAAATACTACGGGGGCACAAGAGAAAGCGGATACGAAGGAAAAGAGGCTCGAGAGGAGGAATACGGAACAGACTGAGGAGGAGAGGCAGCCGGTTACCCTTACCTGCCATAACTCTATCGAATGTTAGATCATTGCGGAACAAGACAGAGGAACTTTCCACACTTATGAGATACGACCTGGATTATCGGCAGACCAGTCTCTTTTGCTTTACCGAGACATGGCTTACTGAGGATTCAAACTTTCATCTGGATGGTTTTAACGTCATTCGCTTTGACAGAGATACAACAAATACCAAGTCAATTGGGGGCGGGCTTTGCATGGCTGTCAACGACAAATGGGCAACAAACACTACACACTGTGTGCTGTAAACACTATGAGCTAATGACTGTGTCCTTTAGACCACACTATTTACCCCGCAAATTTTCCCAGATCACTGTCATCTTGGTATATGTTCCAGGGCCCGATTTTAATCTAGCCGCCGAACACATAGCTGAGAGCTATAATAGAGCTGTCAATCAGACTGGAGACCAACCAGTGTTTATTCTAGGCGACTTTAATAGGTGCGATATCACCACCTATTTGCCAAATTTAGAACAATATGTTACAATCCCCACCAGATTGCAGAATACACTTGATTTATGTTACAGTAACATTCCAGATGACCACGCCCACCTCTCAGCCGCTCTGATCACAATGTAATTCTGTTACTGCCAAAATACAGGTCACAATTGAAAACGGGGGAATCCATAACACAATGCATTAGAGTATGGAATAAGGAGGCAGCTGAATCCTTAAAGGGCTGCTTTGAATTAACAGACTGGGATTTGTTTTTTAATGATAGTGACAACGATCTTAACCTTTTAACAGATTTAATTACCTCTTACATTTTATTTTGTGAGGATACTGTAATGCCCATCAAACAAATAAGCATCTTTCCAAATAATAAAAAATGGGTTAACAAGGACATGAAAATGTGCCTGGTCCAGAAAAAGAAGGCCTTTCTGGAAGGAGATAAACTTAGGGTGAGGGAACTGGAGAAGGAATTTAGGAGGAAGGCCAAGCTGGCTAAGATTATAAGAACAAGGTGGAGCAGAAGTTAACTTCTGGGAATGCAAGGGAAGCATGGCAAGGCTTAAACATTATGATGGGTAGAAAACTCAAGCCTGCGGGGGTTGTCTGCCCAGAACCAACTCTTGCAGAAGAATTGAACATCTTCTTCACCCGTTTCAATGGGGGCAGTGTAACACCCACCTGGGCCCCCCCAACCCCCAGCTCCAACCGGCAACCCCTCTTTATCGACGAGCAGCTGGTGACCTCCACACTGCACAGAGTGAACCCACACAAGGCCTCTGGCCCTGACAGGCTTAGAGGCAGGGTGCTGAAAGAATGCTCCTCTCAGCTAAGTGGCGTTCTCACCAGGCTGTTCCAACATCTCCTAGACTCTGGCTGTGTCCCTGACCAGTGGAGGGAATCTACCATCATTCCAATTCCCAAAAAGGCACCTGCTAAGGAACTAAAAGACTACAGACCAGTGGCATTAACATCAGTGCTGTGCAAATGCACGGAGAGAGGGTGGTCTGCAACCTCCTATCAGGCATGGTGTTAGACAAGCTCGACCCATTCCAGTTTGCCTACAGGGCAGGACGTGGTGTGGAGGATGCAAGCCTCACACTTTTAGACACGGTCACAAAAAACCTGGACTCAGCCCATCCACACACCAGGATTTTATTCATGGACTTTTCCTCAGCTTTTAACACCGTGAGCATAGGGCTGGGGCGGTTACCGCATTACCGCAATACCGCGGCTTTTATCTCTTCTTCTCTGACTGCGCGCGCGCCTCCCCAAGTGGACGAGGCGGCATTTTATGCTTGACGCGCTCGCCATATACAATTCTTTGAAACGACAGCGGGCGACTCGTCCTCTAAACCATCAGGAATCAGCAGTGAGAAGAAGTAATAAGGTACACTCGTGAATGTTTATTTTAGAACAACACTTTAGTACACCAAACTACAAAATAATCGTGTAAGCAGTAAACCTTGAGATTATTAGGCTACCTGTGACATTAGAAACGTAACCTACAACTTAATTAACGTTATCTTACATACAACATTTTCATTTAGTTTTGTGAACATTTTTATAAAACATGGCTATTTATTTGTATTTAAAGGGCTTATGTCAACTATTGTAGGATTATTTTGTTT
Organism: Abramis brama; assembly: GCF_963993115.1. Lineage (NCBI taxonomy): Eukaryota > Metazoa > Chordata > Actinopteri > Cypriniformes > Leuciscidae > Abramis > Abramis brama. The sequence goes on from NC_139967.1 coordinate 40,879,509, forward strand.
ATTTAAGCAACTAATTTAGACGCAAGAACTGGGTGCGGGTGCTGTGAGATGTACAGATTTGGCGGGCGGGGGAGGGATGGGGGGGTTGATTTAAAGCGGTTTACCGCTATACCGCGGGAATTTCTTGCTTTTCAACCGCGGTAAGAAAAAATCCATACCGTCCCAGCCCTACGTGAGCATTGACAAACTTTTACATCACCTTTCTGATCTTCAGGTTCACCCAACACTGACCCTGTGGACTAAAAGTTTTCTGCTGAACAGACCACAACAGGTGTCTTTTAATGGGGTTAAGTCAACCAAGCTTATTTTAAATACTGGACTTCCCCAAGGCTGTGTTTTATCCCCAATCCTTTTTTCTGTGTACACCAACAACATCTTGTGTAACAGTGAAGGTATGGCACTTTTTAAATATGCTGATGACATTGCTTTGGTTGCACACATGCCTAACACTGATGCCCTAACTCGCTACCAGCAGGTAGTAAATAATCTTTCCCAAACTTTTGCTGAGCTCTCTTTGGAACTCAACGTTACAAAAACGAAGGAGCTATGCTGTGGGGGCAGAGACAAAGCATCACCTCTGTTCCAGCCACTTAACATCCAGGGTCAGCCAGTGGAACAAGTGCAGGTATTCAGGTACTTGGGCACTGAAATAGACACTTCCTTATCCTTCTCACAACACACAGATAAAATATACAAAAAAGCACAACAACGTCTCCACCTGCTCAGAAAACTTAGAACTTTTCAGACCAGCAAGGACGTGTTAACCTTGGTATATCGCTCCCTCATTGAATCAGTTCTTATTTTTAATATTTGTTCCTGGTATAATCAACTCACCATCAAACATAAAATAAGACTTTCGGGTATAGTGAATCAGGCTGCAAAAATAACTGGCTCCCCCCATCCCTCACTATCTGAACTGTATAGCCGCTCAGTGATCAGGAAAGCCAATATGATCACAGAGGATTCCTCTCACCCCCTTCATCATTCTTTCCTGCTACTACCATCAGGCAGGCGTTTTAGGGTACCACTGGCCCGCAAAAACATCTATAGGAAATCCTTCATCCCTTCTGCAATAGCCATACTGAACAGTACAAAATGAATACTATAGTTAGCTATTTTAATATGTTTGTGTGAATGTCTCTTTTTGTCTGAAGCCTTGTCAAAGAAAAATTTCTGTAACCCTTGTGTAACAGACAATAAAGTATTATCTTATCTTATCTTATCTTATCCCACCTCTATAACGCTGCAAAACTAGTCAGCTTTTATGGCAACGCACACGACTGCAAGAGCGAATCAGCAAAAGGAGATACTCAGGAGCGCTGATTAACAATAGGTGCTACTACTCATCCTATGGGAGAGCAGAAACAATAGTAAGAGCATTCAAGGATTCACAACACCTTAATAAGGATACGCACTTGACGTAGCAGTGACTTTAACCAGGAATCTGTAAAGCACGGGACACACCAAACCAATGTCAAACAACTAGTGGCGACGAAAGCTGTATGTCGCCTCTCCTCGGCTGCATATCGGCCAAAAAGCTGTGCTTGAACACACCAAAATGACTAAAGGCGACTGTCAACTAGCATGTGCGATCTGCACCTGCATGTAAGTAAATATCTGTCTATATCAGCAGATATCAATTGTCTGTTTTCGTCATTTCATCATAACTAGGACTGCAGATATACAAATGTAAACAAGGCAACGCTTGCTTGCCATTCTGAATATCAATCATGCTGATCATTTTCTATATTAATTCTAGGCGGCATTGTAGTCGGTCCATGTTTTTATGAAAATATTCATGCATTCGAATGCTGAGGTAAGATGACATACTATTATGACATACATAATATTATAAAAGCCTTCTGTCTATACCGTCTTCTTTGCTTGCTTTCATCACTTTCGCTTTTATTCTCGTGCACTGACTAGTAAAAAAAAAATAGGACGGGATCTTGGTTCAATCCATCGCTTGTTGATGGGTTGGAGCCAGATCTGAATGTGAACTTGCAGTCGACTGTATGAAAGGGGCAGAGTTTACTCAGACAAAAGGTGTGTCTGACTTCATGTGGCACTGTGCAGACCAATTGCTGTCTGACTTGAAGCAGTGCATGCCAGTTAGAAATTGTATCCGACTTGAGACAGCGCCAATGCCACGTCACTGACGCATGGCATCAAAGTACCACAGGAATGATTCGAGAGCAGACGGCTGACTCAGCCGACACAAGCTCTGATGACGACACAGCTGTTTCACGATTGGCCGGATTCACCAACGACAACAATGACGTGTGTTTCGTGTTCCACTAATGCTCACAAATCCGTGTTTTTAAAACAGTAAAAAATCATTTCATATAACCAGAATGTTATATTGTGTCATGTTTATCAAAATAACACTGATTACAAAAAGACCCATTTTATTGGTATTTAAATAGTAAGGTACAATGGAGTCAAAGGCACACCTTAAGAAAAATGTCCTTTTCACTGCTCCCATAATGTATGATTGCAGAAAAAAATATATTTGTTTGAATTGAGTATTGATAGAGCAACAGATTTTGTGTTAAAATAAATCATAAAAGTGGATTATTTTGTTTAAAAATCTTATAAATGAATGAGGTGGCAAGCATGGGGCAAAAAGCACACATTTATACAAATACTTTACTTCTGAAATCATTGAAGGGCATACCATATCAATTTAATCTAGATTTACAGTAGTAGCAATAAATTCTAATTTATTATATGATATGATTAATATCTATAATTTTTTTAATATGATGGTTTCATTATAAATATGGTGATTATCTCTAAGGTGGAAACCCAACTTAATATATGATATTTACCATCTGAATCTAATCATGTCGTGTCAACAACTGGAAAAGTCTGCCATGCTATTTATTATCATATCAAGTATTGTGCCTTTCACCCCAAATAATATACTTTTACATATTCTTCTGTTATTGAAAGACTGTTGCTTCATTTACCTTGAACAAAACTGAAAATCATTAAGAAGACCTTTGTCTCAAAATATATTCAATAGTTTTAGCGATTCACGTTTGCTAATTAAATCTACAACAATTTAAAAAACTATAAAATATTAGATAAAATTAGCACAGAATCAACTTTGTACTGCTGTCCATGATCACGTCAATGATCAGCCACATTTCTACTAGAATCTTGCAGATCAATTGGAGAGATTTGCTCTGGGTGATTCAGTCTCTTGTTTGTATGTATGTGTGAATGTATATATTTTTTTTTTTTACATAAAACTTGTTCATTTATATATTACCACATTAGGCACATATTTAGGTTACATGGCATTTTTTTACAGTGTAGAACTGAGAGAGTTGGTCTTTGTGTGCTGTGGTATTTCATCTCCGAAAGAAATGAACAAAACTTCCTTGTGCAAATCAGAGAAGTGTGATCAGGAAACCTATCATTTTCTTTCACATAATGACACACCTAAGAAATACTATTTTCCAAAAATATCTCTTCAAGAGCCATTCTCAAAAATAGGCGCTTAAGGGCAAATGGTTCATATCAAAGCAAATCGCAACTCAAGGAATTCAGCATAGCAACAACCCCAGCATGTCTGAATCCATGAGCAGTAACTGAATATCCTGCTCTGTGTTGCGCTGTGGGATGAGAGCCTTAAGTTGCTTTGGAGCCTCTGAGCCCACTTTACACCCACGTCGGCTCCCACTCACTCTGACACGTCCAGGGACTCAGCCGGGGGTGGGAGAGTTATGAAATATGAATTTCACTCAGGTTTCCAATGGCAACACAGACAAAATCTGCCACAGTGTTGCCTCCTGCTTCTGTAGGCTCATATGTTCGCCTTGCATCTCTCCTTTTGTTGGTAAATATGCCTTTTGTTTAGTACAGAAACCATGTTCATGCTAACAAGTACAAGCCTGTTAATGACAAGAGGTCATTACACCCACAATGACTTATATTACGGAAAATGAATTAGTCGCTTAGCTGGCTTAATTACTCCCTTTATTGTATGTGTATTAATGAAAGTGAAATGTGAACATAGATGTGAATGTCATTTTTGATAAGGTTCCCTTCACTTTTAGGCTTCTTGCCTGAAGTGTCTTCCGTGCCCTGTTTAATCAATGTATTTTATTAGAGATACAGTAAAAGTCAATATGGAGACCCTGAAGGGACACTGTCCATTTTGTAGTGAGATAGAATAGGAGGGGTCACTTTGGTGCTTTCAAGCCAGTGGAGGGCAGCATTGTATAAACATGCCCTATGGAACCCCAGCTGTCTACATACCGTAAAGTGCTTAAAAAGTTGTTGTCATTGAAAAGCATCTGTAAAGTTGCTGGGAATTGTGCCAATCAGAATCTTTTCGATTGATAAAACACAAGCAAAGAGATTAATGCAGCCAGACAAAAGAAAAAAACAGTTTTATAGAGACAAGTGGACAAATGTATAAATTTGTATCATACAAAGGTTTTAAGAGAATGACTAATAATCAGCAAACGTTGAACAGACTGTGTCTTTGTTATGTCTGATGGTCAAATTATTTAGGTGAAACTTATATAAGCTCATATAAAATAAATTCAATGAAATAAAGCATTGGGAATAAATGACAAATCACTGACAGTAAATTTAAAAAAGGGAGGTTTGCCGGATAGAGATTTAATCTTAGACTAAAATGGCCTTTTAAACCAGATTAACAGAATCTTTCAAACAAATAAATAGTCCTAGACTTAGTCTATAGAGTTTAATAAGCTGGTTAACTGGAGGAAGCTACTCCAGAACTAAATTGAGTTAAACCTACCAGGGGGCTGGTATAAATTCAGATTAATGTTGTGTTTCATAGAAGACATATGGATTACTTGGATAATGTACATTATACATACACATTACATATACGCACATATATATACGGTATAATACTTAAATTTTTTTCAGAAAAAAATTACTAACTAAAGAAAACTGCAACTAGTCACAGAATCTAAAATTATGCAAACTACCTTTGCATTCAAGTACATTTTAATCCAATATCTTAAAAGACAAAAAATATCCATGATATTTGCCAACTATCCATCTGCACAATCTAAAATCATTGGTTTTGTTTCTTGATATGCCTTTATAATGGTAAGTCAGATCCCAGATCAACTTAAATATGAATTTCTTCCCTTATCTTATTTTGCCCCTTCCTATTGATGTTATGAACAATGAGGGGGAGGGAGATCATGAAGCAACAATACAAAAAATAATGTCTATTTGGATTTCTTTATGAATTTTTTTTTTTTTTTTGTAAAGTCTATCAGGAGAGGCATATACTCAAAGTCTTACAGTACTGTCACTGCTCCTTTTGTTATTGTTATTTTCCAATTATTTTCATTCATCTAAGTTTTAGTTATGGTTTTGTTGCACAATTATCTTTTTTAAAGAATCTAGTTCTTTATTATAATAATTACTGTATATTACTCAAGGAAAATGCATTAGTAAAATACAATAAACAGTCAGGCCGTGAAGCAACAACAACCTCCCCACACATATATTACCACCCCTTTCTCCCCCTTACACAAACAGACCCATTCAATGACTCACAAACATGCTATCGTGTTGCACTGGTTGTGTGAAAGCATGTACACATGCACATGTGTGTGTGTGACTGCACGTCTGTGCGTGTTTTTGTTTTTGCGTGTGCGTTTGTCAGCTGCATGGCATAGCCCAGCCTCGGAAGGAATGGCAGGACTCTGAGTTGGGGGACAGGCTCAGAGTGAACAAATCATGCTAATTGTTTTGGGAAGACTGTGAAAGTTGGACCCAAGATGAAGGCAGAGAAGGAGTCTTTCTCTTGGGCATCAGCTGCTTTTGCAGCACCTCTCCTCTTGATCCTTCTGATTCACTCAGGTAAGAGGGACAAATGTAAATTTATATTCAATGACAACGCTCCACTGTTGGCCTTGACCGAGAGCTTATGGCGTAGTGCTGGCTGCAGGTTAAAAAAAATGACAGAAATTCTTTTTAGTTTTATATAGTCTATTTTGTATAAGATATGTCAAGGACTTCAATGTTATTGCATGTGTTGTAATGAGTAGAAACCAGAAAATAACCACCATACTATTGATTAGACCACAATATACAGAATTCGGACACTTCTGCCACACTTCTAGTGTATGAATTCCATAGCAGATAACAAAATATGAAACCAAGCGGCAAACAAATAATTCTAAAGCTTTCTAGTTTTTTTTTTTTTTAACTAGTCAACGTTTTTAGCTTTTTATTTCGTAAACAATAACTGGTGTCATTGTGATAGACGGTTGGCTACCCAAATTGGTAACACTTTATTTCGATGATCTACATTCTATAACTATGTAACTCTGTAACTACATGTCAACTAACTCTCATTAGAGTATTAGTAGACTAGTAGAATGTTAGTAGACTGTTAGGTCTTAGGGTTCGGGTTAGTAGAATAAGTTGGCATGTTGTTGCAGAGTTACTTATTGTCAGTGAACTTATAACAGACTTATAGTCTGTTGGGGGACCATCAAAATAAAGTATTTGATATTAAGCAGACAGTACGAATACTCTAATGAGTGTTAGTTGACTTGTAGTTGCAAAGATACTTATAGTTAGTAAAATGTCTAAAGTGGACCGTCGACATAAAGTGTTACCCGAAAATGTTTATATATATATATATATATATATATATATATATTCTGCTTTCTTTAATAAATGGTTTGAAATCTGGATGTATAATGCAATGACATTCATTCATTTTAAGTGTGACTTGATTTATTGAAAAATTCCTGGAATATTGCTACCATGGAAATGAAAAAAAAAAAAAAAATAGAGTAAAATAAAAGATGCTGTGTTTCTATAGGTTTCTGTGCTCTGTGAGTGTTTGTCTATCCGGATCTACCGTCAGAGCAGATTGAGACAATTAGTTACTAGAAGGACAAAGATGTATGGACTACTGTACTTCATATTCCTATTTACAACATCATGAAACCCCATTTCTATCCTCACATCATGACTACTTTAGAAGCTGTTTGTGTTGTACAATTGGCCAATGTTGTCATCAGCAAAGCCACAGGAGCCCCGTGTGTCACTTTTCATCTCATCACATGGATTGTTTGTCGCTCTGTGGGCCCTTTTCATTCCAGGAAATTGGGCCAAACAATTCAAGCTTTTGTGTTCTCATCGTTGGCAGACCTTTCACACTGTAAGCAGTTACCAGGGAGATGGGCTGTTTCCACACAGGCTTTATTATGCTGGTTATCAGAGTTTACATTAAATTAAATTACTTAAGGCTTTAAAAGGTGATCCACTAAAAATATATTTATTGTACAGTACAGAAGTAAAACACTTTTTTTTTTTATGAAGCATTGATATTTATTAATATTATCATGAATGGCATAAATGACAGGCTGATAAGGAAAACTGATATGTGAACCCATATTTAAAGTAGTCTGGGTTGTTTGCATGGCTCAAAATACAAAAGCTCCTTCAAAGAAATGAATGCTTGATTAAGCAAGAATGCCTTCAATTGGTCAAATGAGACAGTAAGATATATACTGTATAATATTGCAAAAGATTTTTATGTCAAATAAATGCTTTTTTAAAACTTCTATTCATCAAATCAGGTAAAACAATTCCACAAAAATGTTAAACAGCACAAATGTTTTTAACATTGATAATAATGAAAAAATATATCTTGAGCAGCAAATCAGCATTAGAATGATTTCTGAAGGATCATGTGATACTGAAGACTGAAGTAATGGCTTTTCAGAAAACTGAGGGTTTCAGTAAACAAAGAAAACAAAGGAACTTAATTAGTTAATTAACAGGGCACATGTTAATGACATAACTAATTAAACAGACTGGGGAAAACTAGGTCAGAGGACTAAACCAAAAACACATTGAAACATAGGAGACAGACCATACATGTAACAAATATTTCACAATATTTTTATTGTTTTTTTTAATCCAATGAATGCTGCCTTGGTGAGCATAGAATACTTCTTTCAAAAGCATTAGGAAATTTTACCAACCCCAAACCTTTAAGCAGTAGGCCTAGTGTATATTGCTACAATAACTAGTTGGATTTTGTTATTTGTTATCTGTCTATGAGCCTATCAGAACAGACTTGTGATCCATTTTTGGCCTGCACCTGGCCATTTGCTATTACATATGTGATTTGACTCATCAATATCTGATAGAGCTCAGTTGTAAAGGGTGTTTTAAGCTGTGTAAGTGTCCTGTATGAAGGTTATGTGGTTTTTCTGTCTGGCAAAGGGATCTGATGAGTATTATTATGGCTTCATTTGCACATGATTGCAGTGAAGTTAGACAGAAGGCAGGGAGAGGCCTTAACAAACTGACACATTAAGTGTATCTTCCCTGTATGTGTGGAAACAATAATAAGGGGAACGCTAAATCTACATGACCTAATGAACAATCATCAAAAGTGAACACATATGGAACTTAAAGTCTGAATAAAATGGAAATTCATCAAATTGTTAAATGCATGTTATTTATCTTATTATGAAGGTTTATTATTATTATTATTAAATAGCTTGTAATGTTTAATCAAAATGTCCTCAACTGAATCTTTCTGTGAAGTGACAGACTTCTCTCTGATGATGTATGTTGGACTTCTCCAATCATTTTGTCCAAAACTCTGCCCCTTTCTTGCAGTCGACCTCAAGCTTGCATTATGTTTCCAACCAATCAACACTCAATGCATAGAACCAAGTCCCCGTCCTAATTTATTTTCAATAATCTATTTCACTCAGATGTCACTACAAAGATGTCGCTACTTCCTTTGCATAGCAACTTTAAAGACATTAAAGACTGAAATGCTGAATTTACTTTAAAATGTCATGATTTCACAACTGTGTTAAATAGCATCAGTCATATATCAGACACTTTAATCCCTAGTGTCCTACAGTGCACTTACTACAGGTTCAATCCTTCTGGAGGAGCCTGAGGTGACGTGCTTTGCTCAAAAGCATAATGGCTCATGGCATGGGTCACTCCTTGTGTGGATCAAACCATTAATCTTCTGATTACGAAACCTGAACTTTACCCACCACACAACTTTTACACCACATGACCATTACTTGGATGCAAGAAAGTTTGTGGCATGTGATGCATGTTGGGGGAAACAAAAATGTTTTGATTAATTGAACAGAATACTTGTGGGTTTGTCTTTGTTTTGTTTTTAGTTAAAAAAGCACTATGCCAGTACAGTAACTAGACTTTAAATTTAAGATTTTTGTATTTGAATTGCACATGAGATTTCCATCCATTTGGGTTACACAGTTTTAACAACAAATTAATACACTTAATATGATGCATATTTGTCAGTCATAAATAAAACAGGTAAGATTAATACATTTATTCAAATTGCCGTCAGCATAAATCTGTTCATTGGGAATACAATTACATTTATTTAGTTAAAAAGTATGAACATGGTTAAAATATGCTAGCTGTAGAACAAGCAATATTCAATTAGTTGAAATGAATAAAAACAAATTAGATTTACTAATGATAAATATATATAAACATGGTTATTGTGTAGAAATTTAACCTGTTTCTTACCTGTTCCATTTGTGTATGACCGACAACTATCACATTTAAGTTTATTTATTTGTTTTTGTAAAAAATGTGTAATCCAAATGAATGGACATTTTATATGCAATTCAAACACTTTTTTTTTTTTTACTGGTAGCACTTTATTTTGCAGTGTCCTTGTTAAATATGTTACATGAACTTACTGTAGTAATAACAGTAAATGAAACATAATTACATGCAACTAACCCTAAACCAAACCCAAATCTTAAAACTAACTCTATAGTAAGTACATATTGTTAATTAATATTACTGCAGTCAGCACAGGATCAGGTTTATGAACTTGATAATGATGCCACAGCAGCTGACTTGATCTCGTCACATTTTGACAAACTAACATTAATCTCATAAATCAGATGTTTAATAGATGTTCATTTCACAGCATGTGTTCAGGGGGTGAATATTACCAGTTTTGAGAACCTGATCAGAGGGACTGTAGGTGGAGAAGCTCTGCTCTCTGTCCGATACTCAAGCAGAAGTCTGGATCCTCCTGTAATCAAATGGCAGCTGAAGAGGGACAAACCTGTTACAGTGGTCCAGTCCATTGGCACGGAGATCATTGGTAACCTGCGGCCGGAATACAGAGACCGTATCCTTGTGTTTGAGAATGGTACACTGCTGCTGCATAACCTCAGGCTGTCTGATGAGGGCACTTATGAAGTAGAGATCTCCATCACCGATGACACCTTCACTGGAGAGGGCAGCATCGACCTGACGGTAGATGGTAAGACTCTAGTTTAAGAAAATTTTGGGGAAAAAATCAGACATTGTAGATATTTGGGAATCATTATGATCTCATTAAATCATACCAATAAAATCTTGGTTGATGTTTTACCAGAGCCAATCTCTAAGCCACACGTCCACATGGTCACTTCCACTGTTCTGGAACTGACAGAGAACTTCACGATAAATTGCACCCATGACACGGGCACAAAGACTACCTATAGCTGGGCAAAAGGTGGCCATCCATTATTAAATGAGACCCGTCTGGTGCTGTCAACGGACCAGAAGGTCGTGACCATCACACGCGTTCAGATGGTTGATGATGATGTCTACAGTTGTATGGTGGAGAACCCAATTAGTAGCATGAGAAGTCTGCCAGTGAAACTCACGGTTTACAGTAAGAATGGGAACATTTGAACATAATGATCCATTTTTAAATACACTGATACTGTATTATATACTTTATAGATATGTTTATGTAATATTTGCAGTTCTTTAAGAAACAAAATGGCTGAAAATGTTCTCGTTTCCAGAAAGGAGCTCCCTTTATATCATACTGTCTACAGTCGGCATCTTCGTCCTCGTCACCCTTGTAACTGTGTGTGCTTGCTGGAGGCCATCAAAAAAGTATAAACCTATTTTTCTTTTTTTCACTCATCCATCATTAAGTTAACAATATTAGTGTAAATTAACATGTCACCATAAATCCTTTCATTGCCAGATCAAAAAAACAGAAGTCTAAAACTATTATACCAAGATCCATTCCACAAAACCACCACATCAGGTATCATGACGTCAAGCCCGAGGGTATGTATTCAGTGTAATTATGTTGTTATTTAATATTGATTTGCTGTCCATATCAAATGTTCATCAGAGTAAATGCACTCTGGGCTAACAAGCTTATTTTACTGATTCACCTTCTCTTTGCTCGTTTTCAGTTGACCCAGTTTTCCCATGTGTTTCTTTGATTCATCTCATTCACCTGGCCCTTGTTAATTAACTCATTAGTTCCCTCATTTAGTTCTAGTATAAATGCTTCCTGTTTTGTTATGTTCATGGTCCTGTCTTGTCAGTGTTAGAATGTGCTATTCTGTTTCTTCAAGTGATCTCATGTGTGTTTCTTTGGTGGAATCAACAAGTAAAGACTGTTTTGAGTATCTCCTTTGTCGTGCTCTTTGTTATCAGCCACATACGGTGACAGAAAACAGGACCAAAAGACAATGAAATGGGCTGAGCTACAGAGTCTAGCTGAAGATCACCTTCTCTTCTCCCTCCAACAGAGCGGTAGGCCCCTGGAACAATATGTTGAGGAGTTTTTGCATTGTTACAATCTGGTGAGCTGGAGCACTCATGCTCTAGGCTTGTTTTCAGGAGGGACTGGATGATGAACTGTATCAGTTTCTTTTTCCTGGTAAAAGCAGCTCTTTTTTGGTTGAATATATTAATTATGTCCTCTGGTTGAATGGTTCTGATTTGATTTCATTATTGAGGAAATGAATGAGGACATTTCCAGCTGTCATCCAGTCCCACCCCGAAAATGTTTGGGCACTCCAGCAAACCCCAAGCCTGCGTCCAAGCCCTCCACGGACTTTACCATCAGGACCTCCACTCCAGAGTCCACTCCCAAGTCCGTTCCTGAGACTGTCTGTTCCAAGTCCTTTTCAGTGAGAGATATTCCTGAGTCTTTTCCAGTGAGAGAAATCCCCAAGTCTGTTCCATTGAGAGAAATCCCCTAGTCCGTTCCAGTGAGAGAAATCCCAGAGTCCGTTCCAGTGAGTGAAATTTCCCCTGTCCATTCTAGTGAGTGAAATTCCAGAGCCAGCCCTTCCTGTCTGCCCTGGTGTAATTGAATAGGTGGTCCTTACCATTTATGTTGCTGTTATTATGTGTGTTTGGGCCACACACACATCCACTCCAGCCCCTGGCCAGAGTCCAGTGATGGATCCAGCCCATAAGCCTGCTCCAGAGTCTGCTCCGGTTCACAACCCCATAGTTCCTCCCAAGAAATTTTGTTTTGGGGGGCGGGGCTATATGTCCCTAACTATAGTGGTCGAGCCAAGCTCCCGTGGCAAGGCCACGGAGGCCGAGCCTTCCTGGCTCCCGGAATTACCTGTACCTCCTTGGCTCCCTGAGCTACCGGCACCTCCCTGGTTCCCTGCACTGCCATTACCTCCCTGGCCCCCAGGACTACCTGCACCCTCCCTGGCTCCCTGAGCTACCAGCACCACCCTGGCTCCCGGCACTACCTGCACCTCCCTGGCTCCCTGAACTACCAGTACCTCCCTGGCTCCCTGCACTACTGATACCTCCCTGGCCCCCGGGACTGCCTGCACCTTCCTGGCTCCTTGAGCTACCTGCGCTACCCTGGTGTTTTCCTAAGCATCCAACTCCTCCTGGCACCCCATGCTAATAGCGCCGCCCTGGAGGCTTCACATCCTGCCAGCGCCATCCTGGTCATTCCCTGCTACAGGCCTGCATCAGCCTCCAGGATGCTCACCCCTTCTCCCCCGCTGGACTCTTTTTCCCTTTTTGTTTTGATGCGAGGCCGCGCCTTCCGGGAAGGGGGAGTACTGTCAGAGTCTGTTCTGTCTTTGTTTTCATTGTTCCCCTTCTGTTTGCTCGTTTTCAGTTGACCCAGTTTTCCCATGTGTTTCTTTGATTCATTTAATTCACCTGGCCCTTATTAATTAACTCATTAGTTCCCTTGTTTAGTTCTAGTATATGTACTTCCAGTTTTGTTCAGTTCATGGTCCTGTCTTGTCAGTGTTAGTGTGCTATTCTGTTTCTTCAAGTGATCTCCTGTGTGTTTCCTTGGTGGGACCAACAATTAAGGACTATTTTAACTATCTCCTACATCGTACTCTTTGTTATCAGCAAGATACCATGACAATATTATATTTATTATATTATATTAGATTTATGCCATGTGCGATTGTCCATTTATATATTTAGATGAATAATGGCTGATAATGAGTACAGGATGCTGGGGCAATATATTATATTATATTATATTATATTATATTATATTATATTATATTATATTATATTATATTATATTAATTATATTATATTATATTATATTATATTATATTATATTATATTATATTATATTATATTATATTATATTATATTATATTATATTATATTATATATTTCTCCAAATCGTTTGTCCTACGTAGGGATGATGGAGCATTAACTTTATATTATATTTCATGTTACATTTTTAATTTATATATCTAGATGATATCATCCCAATAATGACTGATCATGAGCGGAGGAATCCTGTATCACTCTACATCTTAAAAGAGAAGGTATAATGACATCATTATTTAATTTCCCTCTCCCAGCACACCCACTTTATAGTTAAAAATAGTCTTTCAAGTGGATGAGTGGTCCATTATCTCAGCAGAACTGTCTGTGAGTCAGAGAGCAAAGGTTGAACCCGCAAACACCTGACTGCTTCAGAAACATTTCTTTGTATTACACATTAATATTCATGTTTTCACCACATATTCTAATATACAGAATAGGTTATGATGTTATCACACCTGTGTTAGACGTTTTGCATGTCTTGATAATATGAAAGTGCAATGATGTAGGCGTGTGAAGACTGTAAATTCCTGTACTTGACATCCTCAGGATTCTCCTCCTGGTGAACCAGCGTCAACATGCGAAACATGCAGCTCCATTAGCGGCAGCCCTCCAAGCTACTGCAGCTCAATACCTCCTCCATCCGACTTGCTTGAGCCTCCAGCTCGCTCCACTCGCAGATACCCTCGCACCTCCACCAAATCCCCACCCCACCATCGCCGGAGGAAGGGACACAGTCAAAGCCCACCAGCCCCTTCCTCGCCGTATATTCGAGAGTCCAGTCGAGTCTCACAGCCCCCTGAGTCCTCGTCTCCAGCCAGGAGGCCTGAGGATATATCCACCTCTCCACAAGAACCCAGAGGCTCCCCAAAAATATAGATGTTGATGCACTGACCACGTCTGCCAAGCCCACATGCTGCAAAAAGTCAGATAATGACCTGCACAAATACTTTTGCATTAATGTATGTAAATATGTAAATACACATGTGTCTATGCTCCAAAAGTCTGCATTTCAAACTTGTTTAGCTTCATCATGTTAAGACACATTTTATTTCAAAGCATATTGTGAATGTTGAGTTGATCTAACACACTATGTATGGGCCAGATTTACTAACAGCTTGTGCCAGTGCAAACTCTTTTAGCGTTTAAAATCTATTGTCAGGATTTAGTAAAGACACGCAGTGAAAAATTAGTGTTGGAAAGGCGTGGACAAGGTTATTTTTGCGGTTGATCTAATTGCATATGCATTTGTTGGAGTTTCCCTTTCAGACGCAAAATTTATGGGAGTAGAGTATTTAAGTAAATCAAGCAGTGTTCAGGGTTCCCACACCTCTGTTAATTTCAAATTCAAGGACCTTTCAAGGACTTTCCAGGTCAAATACCCTCAAATTCAAGGACTTAATGTGGGGACACACTTATTGTGTCCAACAACAAACGTTGAGGTTCCATCGTAGTAGTTTTGTGCGTGCGTGAACATTATGGCAATGTACAACACAAAGTACCTCACACGGAAAACACTTACAGTACGTAATGCGTAAATGTGTGTAACTAACGTAAATCAAGCAAGCTACTGCGCATAGGCCACGAAGTGTTGGCGAAATAACACATTAGCGGACCAGAGGGAATAATATGGAATTTTATCTAGAAAACTTTTAAAGGACCTGTATCTGTATGTGTTTATTTTCGAAAACTTTCCAGGGCCTTGAATTTTTCTTTTCAGATTCACAAACTTTCAAGGATTTCAAGGACCCGTGGGAACCCTGATATATACTAAGGTTTGCGCTAGTCAATTTACTGATATTTACGCCATTATTTAAAGAGATAGATCACCTGAAAAGGGAAATTCTTTCATTAATTAGCCTACTTGTCATCAAGATCTTTCTGTACTCTCCATACACAACTACCCCTTTGACACTCCAAAAAGTTCATAAAGAGATCGTAAAACTAATCCATATGAATTAAGTCAATATTTTCTAAAGATACTCGATTGCTTTATATGATAAACTTATTTAATTTAGGCTTTTATACACATTTAAACATTAATCAGTGAACATAAACAGAAGCTCAACCGAACCTGCTTGACGCGCGAGAACAAAACTCATTGGTTCTTGCAGAAGCTCAAACGTGCTGCATAACACACTAGAATTAACCTCATCGGTTCTCGCACGTCAAGCGAACATGCTTGAGCTTCCGTTTACCATGTCGATAAAAGCCTAAATTCAATCTGTTCATCATATAAAGCGATCGTGTCTCTTCGGAAAATTTTGACTAAACCCCTCAATTCATATGGACTTGTTTTACATTCTCTTTATGACCTTTTTGAAGCGTCAAAAACGCTTTTGCGTAGCTGTCAACGGAGGGACAGAAAGCTCAGATTTCATCAAAAATATTTTTATTTGTGTTCTGAAGATGAACAAAAATCTTATGCATTTGAACTTTGCACTCCCATTGCGTTTTTTATTTTTATTTATTTTTATTACTCTTTCATGCTAATTTGTCCTGATTAGTAAATCTGGCCCAAGGTCTCTTCACTCTCAGAGATGTCTGGTATACTGCAATGTGAAAGGGGGTGTGGGAATTATATGCGTTGAGGTCAAATAGGGATGCAAAAAACCGACAACATAACTTGACGATACTTCGTCATTTTGTTCTACAACGTAAATTACACACACCGAAAATGTGAATTTTGAAGCAGTTATGTTTATTTTTGAAAATGTATGTTTCTCATAAGTAACTAAATAAGACAGTTTGGGGGTCACACGTTTACACACTTTTCATGTGTGTAGTTTACGTTGTAGAACAAGACCTCAAAATATCGTCAAGTTTTGGTTACCACAGGTTTTATTTTACTCAAAAAAAACAAAACAAAAACAAAAAACATTATAAAACCTTATTGGAAAATCTAGGATCCACTGGTGAATTAGTCTTCCAACCCGGAAAACGTCACCTGCAAAATCATCTGCTAAGGTCTATACCTTAGGCTTAAGTCCCAGAATAAAATATGTAAAAATATATCTTAAAATATGACAGTGCCATTGTTTTGTTCTAAGGCACATAATAAAAATTACTTAAAGTCTATACCGTAGCACTCATAGCAACACACTAGTAACCAACCAGAATTCCTAAGCCATAGAGCTATCTACATACTATTCTAGATATTCCGCATTGGCAGCTGTTTCAATGGGCTGCTACATGTAAGCCATCAGCCATATTGGAGCGGTCCGTGAGCATTCGAGAGCAAGTTGACTGACTGACTGCAACCGTAGTGAGACGCATATATAAATATCTATATATGAAATAGACTTTAGCAGATGATTTTGCTAAACTAACACAATACAACAAGACGAAAGCGTCAGCTAACACGTTAAAAAGTTACCATAGTAAAAGTAAAAACATGTAATATTGAGTTAATACATATATATAAAAAAAAAAAACACATTCTCACCTGAGAAAGTTTATCCCATTTCTTCAGGAATTTAAATCTCGGCGGTTTCAAAACCATAAGCTGTGCAATGTTGTGGCATCATTGATTCTCACTGTGAGTGACAACACGCTGAGCGTTGCAAGATGGCGGGCTCGCTGACATGTCTCACGGTGGAATGTGGATCCTACGTATAGCTACATATCTATGTCCCAAGCAATTACCTACAAACCACCCAGAACACCCTAGCAACCCCCTAGTAAGATCTGCATTCAAACTACTTAATTGAACTCCAGGCTATAGCTTTGTCAAGCCAACAGTGAATGTTTTTCTTTCCTTTTTTCTTTCTATTATTGTTTTTTTTTCTTCATTCACTTAAAGAACATGAACAGGCCTGTTTTTATTTTGGTGAATGTAAATGACAAGTAGAGTTGATCTGTAAAGAAGATGTTAAATAAAATATTGAGAAAGATCTAAATGCAATCTTTCACATATTTGATGAGACTTTGCACAGTGTTTCACCCGCTAATAATCTGAGCATTATGTAATCGTGTCTCTCCCGTTGAAGTTCATTCTGTCCCTGAAAAGGGAGAGACAATGTGCATGCTGATTCACACAAAAGACACAGTAGGCTCCTTGTTATGCATGGGCACGGCCGTTGAGAACAGGCATTGTAAAGGGAGCAGGCTGATGTTGTGTTGATTCATACCCATGCATAAATGTATAAGTTGGAGACAGAAACCCAAATAAGCACAGATAATGCAAATAGCTTACCCTGTGGAAAAACAATCACTCTAAAATAGTTTCAGGTATTTAAAAGTCAGGTCAATTCACTTTTATTTATATTGCGCTTTTTACAATACAGATAGTTTCAAAGCAGCTTTACAGTGATAACAGGAAAATTATACATTTCGGTGTTGATTCAGTTCATCTATAAAGTACTTGAAAAAAAAATGATGTAGCTAATCGTAGAGCTCAATTCAGTTCTCATACAACAGTATCAGGACAGTCAGATCAATAATATTGTTGAATATTAAAAGACTAGCCTACCTCCCGGTGTCATGGTGTTTTTTATTTATTTATTTTTTATGGCACATTAATAAAAGCTACTTAAATGCCCCTACTGAACTAAGGCCTAATCCTGACTTAATCTAAGCCTTGTCTGTGAAACCGGGCCTACAAGTTTTAAAAAGAAGCATAAGTAGGACATTACATGACAACAGTGGCTATTTAAAATGATAAAATTACCATTTTCTTTCTCAAATGCGCATTAAAAATAAAACGTTACATCTTTGCAGTGAGGTTGTAAATAAATAAATAAATAAATACATACATAGTCTACATACATACATACATATTCTGTTTTAAATTGCTACACAATATACATTAGATTTACAATAACAAAAATCAGAGCTATGAAATTCTGTGTAAAACCTACTATATTTAATTTTAGTCGCTGCAAATTCGGTTAGGTAGACCGGTCTAGACTAGAGAAAAAGTAGTATAATATGCGTGGAACTAAAACGAGCAGGTAGTCTGCTTCCCATCGAACGTACATTTAGGAACACATCGGGCGTGACCAAATCGCTACAGCTTTTGAACGGCGTTACTTTCGACAAATAAAATCATACCTTTACAAAACTGTGGCCAATAGCATCATAAATGGGCGTGTCTAAAGCGGTTGTGATTATGTTAGCGTCATTGACAACGGAGTTTTAATTCAGTCAGTTACAGGAATTGAAATATTAACCCTATTTGTATGAGGACGGTAACAACATTATGAATCGCTGTCCTTTAAAAAGACTCCAGTAAAGAAGCTCGAAGGATCAATGTTGTGTTTGCTAATAAGGTCAGAACATCAGTGACTCCCGAAAAGCCATACATGCTAGTTAACTTGTTATACCCATTCATATCTACCAGAAGAAGTTATACGAAAATGAATCAAGCAAGAACAGCTAACGTTATAGAAAGAGTTTGCTCTTCGATAACGCAAAAGAATGTATTAAAAGAAAATAAAAGGATAACCTCTGGAAACAGAAGAAAGACCAAAGGTGTGAGAGTGTTGGCCGAGAGGAACCCGGCTGTGGCGCCTGTGGGTGTTTGGGTGGAGAGTGGAGATGAGTGTCAGGAACATCCCGCGGTAAGAACTGATCTGAGAGCTGTAGAGATTTAGTTAAAAACGGGCTTCATTGACGGACACTTTACACTAATACGATACACGTTGGTGTCGCGCTTAGTGTAGTCTGTCCCACATTCTTTATTGACCTGGAAAACGCGTCAAGAAACACTCCCACATTTTTTTTTTCCTTTAATTTATTTGGAAAATAAATAACAGTAACTAATTACAAACCGAAATCTAGGCCCAAACTAGCTGCCACTGAGTTACATCTAAATTCTGGCTGCAAACCCCTGTAACTTTCCATATTACCAGGGTTATTATATTATGATAATAATTTTATTATATTATATAACTAAGCTAAGTTAATTGCCAAGGCAGCATTTCGAATTTTCGTTTAGTTTAAGTAAGTTACTAAAATAAATAAAACTGAAACAAAAAATAATAAAACTCAACAAAAACACAACAGTTAAGTTACTAAAACTAATATTAAAATGTAAAATTATAAACATATAATTTATAAACATACATATGCATATATATATATATATATATATATATATATATTATTAATGTGAATTAAAAAAAAAAATATTTATTTATAATGTGATTTTTAATAAATAATATATTATTTATTATTTTAAGCTGTTTTTAGACACATTCCAAATTTTCATAAAAGGGTTGCAAAACTTGCAAACACCAAATAAATGGGATCATGAAATCATGGGATCATCAAATGACCTCTTGAGGTTAAAGAAGAAGAAAAGAAAAGAAAAAATACTTCAGGGCCCTATTTTGTACCTTATTTGTGGAAAGTGTCAACTAGCCAGTCATGTAACGTAAATCTCACCCTGTGTGTGGGGCAGGTCCGGGCTTTGCTTACGGAAGAGCTTCTGGAGGAGACCCGACGAGAGAAAGAGGAGAGTCTGCGCCGGTTTCAGGATGCTGTTCGTAAACGTGTTTCACAGCAGGTCCATCTGCGCAAACAACAGCAGCTACTGAAATCATATGAGACGGTAAGACATGTCTGTTAATGAGCAACAAAGGATTGCACTTTTTTCCCTGAGTAGGGCACAATTTGTCCATTGACTATTATAAGCAATAAAGGCACAAATCATGTGTTCTTTGGAAATAGAACCATGTTAAACTATTGCATTAACTTAACACTTTTGTTCAAAAATGTAGAGTAATTTTTAATGTTTGTTTCAGAGGTCTCTTATGCTCACTTAAGCTGCATTTATGTGATTAAACACACAGTAAAAACATTAATATTGTGAAATATTTTTGCTAGTCTTCAAAAATAGAGTTTTCTATTTTCTATTTTAAAATGTAATTTATTCCTGTGACGGCAAAGCTGAATTTTTAACAGCATCATTACTCCAGTCTTCAGTGTCACACGATCCTTCATAAATCATTATAATATGCTGTTTGATGCTTGTTGATGATTTGATAAAATTGATTTAATTAAAACATATTTTTGTACAATTGAATGCATCTTTACGGAATAAAGTATTTTTTTAGTATTTATATATTGTTCGATTATTTATTAATATGTACATTTTCAGTTTTCATTTTCATTTTAGTTGATGTTGTAATTTTGTTGCACTTTTGTCATTTTATTTCAAATATTTTTTATTTAGCTTTCATTTATACTTATTTCAGTTTTAGTTTGACTAAATTTAGTACTTCAACTTCAGTACATTTTTTCCCCAGTAAGTTGCCAAGACAACCAGTTTTGCATCTAATATTAATATTCTATTTCAGTTTTACTTTTCTTTTTTGAAAACAATTTCTAATAATTTTAGTTTAGTTAACAATATTATTTAAAAAATAATAATCTTACTGACCCCAACATTTCGAACAGTAGTAAACATGGCATAAAAAATTAGCTAGTTTTAAACTCATCAACTATTTGTGATAAGTGCCTTTTGTATTTTATTGTCACCAACAACCATAAGTTTCCTGTGTGGAAAGTCATGACACCTTATTCTAACAAATGCTCAAATAGTCATTTGTGTGAACTTTTCTTCTTTTCTTTTTTTCAGGTTGAATGTGAGGACAAAGTATTGCAACAACCCAGCAAAGCAGCCCATCGCCTTACACCTCAAACCAATTTATTCCCTTCCTGGACACATGGGCAGCGAGTTATCTGCAGTCCCAGCTCTCGCTTGGTCAGTGCTCAGGGGACAGAGGCCATTTCTTCCAGTCAGCACACACATCATGTACGGGTATTTACAGGCAGAACCTGATTTCACCAAGTGCAACATCTTTGTTGATCCTGGAGCAACATTCCAATTAACCAATCAGATTTGAGGGACAAGTTTAGGCTTACAACCAGGGTTAAGTGCTTCCACATCAGTGTTATTCACCTATCATTTCCTTCGGATTTTAGGAAGAACTTATGAGTAGGGTTAGGTTTAAGGGTAGACTAAATTTTCAGACTGGAATGTTGTTCCATGATCAACAAAATAAGTCGATCCAGGAACTCGTCTAACTTTGCAAAATCAGAATGTGCGTACTGTATTTACAGAGCATGATTCTTTTGTATCTATCTGGATCATTTTGCTTGCATGTTTTTGTCAGAATCTAGATGTACATGTAAGGGAGTGTTTCTGGACACTTTTTCCAGGTCAGTAAAGTCAGGAAGCAGGTGAGACACAGACTAGCTGCTCGTCAAGTAGTGCAAGATGGAGATGAACTATCACAGCTACCTGGTGGGAGATGGAAAATATCCCCAGCTAGAAATGTGAGTCATGCATGATGCATTTGGGTCATTTCTGAGACCTGAACGTTCAGTGTTGTAGTATTAATATCTTCACATTTGTTGTATACAGAAACCTGAATCACATACTTTGAGTGATCAGAAGGATTATACTGAAGGTTCAAATGATGGAGGAGAGGAAAACGAGCAGGATGTTGACTCGAAAGATGAGATGCTGTTGGGGCAACATGATCAACCTCTTCATTTGCATCGCCACAGAAGCAAGGCTGTAACTTTTCAGAACGATATGGTGAGAAGATCTTGTTTGGCCTTAAATTTAGTCCCAGATGGCACACCTACGTTAACAGACATACCGTGTAAAAAAGTCCTGCCTGTCAGTCCGCTGGAAAGCAAGGCTTTGCTTACAAAAGTCTGTGCTGCTACATTGAAGTTTGTGCTTCTGAGGAAAAACACTGTATTTTTCAAAGTTTGTGAGGTTTTTGGCATAGGATCTTAGGAAGACATGGAGAGTAAACAAGGTATCATTGATAACAACATTATATCCTTGTTTGTGCACTATGTTGATTCATGTTGATATGTGTATTCACGTATAAAGACCCAATTTAAACTGAAAAATGTATATTATAAATGAAAATATATTGTAAAATACTGAGTTTCTGTTAAGCTACATTATCAAGTCTTTTTCTTCTCACTAAAGTGTTGTACTCTTAGAGGGCTGTCAATATTTTGGCATATACTTTTTTAACATTCATATACTCCAGATTTGATAATATTACTATTTCATTTAGCTTCTAACTATCATTGTGATCATTTTATTCTATTAACAACACTAGTTTTAACACGAAGAAAAACATAAAATGTCCATATAGCTTTGTGGGGAAAAAGTTAACAAAAAGTAATTGACTTTAATCTATGACAATATAAAAGCAAATTATTTAGTTTTCTGGTCTTTGTAATATCACACATAGTATTCTTCTCATGTAGTATGAATGTGTTTTAATACATGAGAATATATAGCTGCTTTATGTTTTAGACAAAACACTTTTGCATCTTGGAATCAGCTACCAGTTTGTTGCATACTTAATTATGATTGTAATATAATTTTTAGTTTCACCTTTCCTTAAAAACTGGTTGGTGTTTTTTACATATACCTTAGATTGCCCCTTTCTGTTTTTAAGTGGACACTTTAGAATACTTTCTGAATCTGTACAGTTCAAGCTGTCTTACACCAAATGGCCTTTTATTACATTTTCAACACAATATGTTATTATTTCATGTATATATTTTGATGTCTCTTTAGGTCTATGAGCCAGATCCCACGGCTTCCTGCACAGGCTTCACTACTGACTACAGAGCTTCCCGAGTGCTTTGGCCTCATGTGAATCAGGAGGAGCTGAAGAGGCAGGTGAGGAATCACACTTTATTTTGAGTAAAGTCTCCTCTTTAGGCTCTTTTTATTAGGGAAATCAATGTAGATTTTTATAAAACTGAATGTCTGATTGTAAGCATATTACACTGAAAAATATAGATAATTCAAATGTACACTACAGTTCAAAAGTGTGTCATTAAATCTTTTTAATGTTTTTGAAAGAAGTCCAAGGCTGCATTTATTTGTTCAAAAATACAGTAAATAACTGTTACTTATCAAATATTATTACAATTTAAAAGAACTTTTTTATTTTAATATATTTTAAAATATAATTTATTCCAGTGATGTCAAAGCTAGATTTTTATCAGCCATTACTCCAGTCTTTAAGGTCACATGATCCTTCAGAAATCATTCTAATATGTTGATTTGCTGTTCAAGAAACATTTCTTATGATTATCAATGTTGAAAACAGTTGTGCTGCCTAATATTAAGGTGAAAACGGATATTATTTTTTTTCAGGATTCTCTAATGAATAGAAAGTTCAAAAGATTAACATTTATAAATTATATTGAATATTGAATAAATGTCTTTAATGTCACTTTTGATCAATTGAATGCATCCTTGCTGAATAAAAGTAATATTTCTTTAAAGGTGCCATAGAATGTGAAATTGAATTTATCTTGGCATAGTTAAATAACAAGAGTTCAGTACATGGACATGACATACAGTGAGTCTCAAACACCATAGTTTTCTCTTTCTTATTTAAATCTCGTTTTTGAAAAACACCCCTGAAAAACGGGCGAATCTCCACATAACACCAACTGTGACGAAACAGTTGGGATCATTAATATGTACGCCTCTAAAAATTTGCATATGCCAGCCCATGCTCAGTGCCAGGCGAAACTGCACAGCCGAATCATCAGAAGTTCTGCAGGTGAAGAAACAAGCAGGAGGAGGATCATAGGGAAAATGGCAGATCTATCTATAATCTATCTATCTATAATCGGATACCGCTACAGTTTAATTCGAAGTTGTTTAGTTGCTCTGCCCATTTCACCACGGACTGTTACAACAATATCAAGCAGCCAGGCTTCTCTCGGCGTCTCAAACGGACGAAGGGGGCAATTTCAACTAACGTTATATTCCCGCAAGCGGCAAGTAGGGATTTTATTTACGATAATTTACATTGTGTTATCTAGATCCAGCGCGATATTGTTTTTTCCTCGAGAGACATCATGGCTTGCAAACGAGCGAACGAAGCATGGCAGTTGCTCAGTGTTTGGTTGTACAAATGAACACAAAAATATTTTTTTGCTCCTTCATCCGAGCCTCTGGAGAACCAGTGGGTTATGTGAATTTCTGATGTGTAATTGTTCAAATTCAGACAGATAATCTTTCTTTCAAAGTCGTTCAACACTGTTTATGCATCAGTATATCGCGTTGCAGTGATAAGATCTTCATTCACGCGATCAACAGGCTGTCATCTGCTCAGTGCTCATCACTGAAACCTTTTATGTGATGGGAATAGATCTAAATACTTTAAAAAAAACTTCTCATGATTCGTTAATCCCGATAGCTGTAATAGTAAAAACATATAAAAGCTGTAATAGTAAAAGTTTTCCAGATAGCTCTACATGTAATGCCAGACATTTCATATGCAAGCATGTCAGCCAATCACAGCAGTGGGCAACAACACTGAAGTCTCACAGCAGACACGCCCCTTCAAACAGAGTGTTCAAATCAATGGATGAAATCAGGCTAGGAAATATGCCTTTTATTTCTAAATTATAACAAATTTTGATCTAAAAAACATACTAACATTATAAGGGCACCCCAGGAAACATTATAAAATAATAAAATAATCCATTCTATGGCACCTTTAAAAGAAAACAAATACCAACTCTAACTATAGTGTATTTAGCGTTTAGTCTTGATTTAGGTGGAGTCTTCAAAGTGCTCACTGTATTGTTTCAGAGGCAGTCTCAGTTCCTCATGTATCGACGTCACTTCATGGATACTGAGCGAGAGCAAGTGAAGGAGCACCAAAGGCACAGGAAACATCTGAAGAGAACTGCAAGGTTGAACCTCACCACATGTTCACAAGTCTTTTTTCTAGCGCTGCATGTTCATAAATTGACTGCTACTGAAAAGAATGTCTATTTTCATTCCTTTCCACGTGATGGTTGCTCACTTCTCTTTTAGTTTCTGTAAGAAAAAATGATGATCTCGATTAAGCAGTTTATTGCAGCATAGCAGTGACAAAGTACACGAAGCACCTTGGGTTAAATGGAGTCAGAATGAACCCTGAACAATACAGGCTCAAACATTTTATACTGTTTCTACACTAGTCCTCCCTTGCATCATGTAAACAAGGTTTCGTTTTAAATGTAAATTAAGTGATAACCTTCCGTTCCCACATCACAGATGTTGGTAAAGGTGTGATAGGATTATACTCAGAAAGACATCTGTCTTTATGATTGGTAATCACGGTCACTTTGTCACAGGATAGTTCTTGATGTCCTGCGCTTCCATGCAATAACTGATTAAATACTACTCCGGTGATACTATTCTCATATTACTGAGACCAGAGCAAACGGTCTCTATGATAACAAAGCCATTTTGTGGACGAGTTCTTTCTAACATGTATTTTGGAGTGTAATCTGGGATGAGGCAGATTATAATTTCTTACATTTCTCTCCTGTAGTCAGGCTACGAGAAATAGTTTACATGACTGATTAGTTCATGTAAAATAGTAATAATACTGAATTTAAAATAAGACTGGGCAGGGTTGCCATGTCTTTGTGACAAAGACCAATGTGAAAAAGACATGATTTAATATTCTAAAAGATCACTCCCATAACCATTATGCTGTTTCCTTTTGATTCCCAGAAAAAACATATACATTGTCAAAATGTAGGTTTTCTATTAATGATATAGAATTTAGGTCAAAGTAAATAGATTCTAACAAAATGTATATGTATGTGCACATATGAAAATATTATCATTTAAAAATGATTTTTAGATGTAATTTTTTATTACAATAAAAAAAAAAAAAAAAATTCATTTTAGAAACCTGTCCCTACGCTTTACTGCATGTCTCTTGCTCTATTGAAGCAAGTAACCACACATAATTTTCTTTTCATTAAGTTGTCCAAGAACACAAAAGACTTCATGTTGCGCTCTATATTGTACTTTCTTTTATAAACCCAGCGAACTCTTTGCTATGTGTAGGATTAAGAATGAAAAAGAACAACTCAGGAAAGCTGAAGAGAAGAAGATGGAAAGGCAGCGACAGCTGGAGGAAGAAAGAAAAGACATGGCTGAGAGGGAGTATTTGATTTTGGAGCGATTGAGGCTTGATGAGGAGGAGGCAGCAGAGAAGGTAGAGAGACGAGAAAGAACAAAATGGATCAAAGAAAGTAAACGGTACATACTGCCAATAAATGTATGACTATGTTCATTATTATTACCATAAAAACGCTACTGTTCAAAAGTTTGGGGTCAGTAAGATTTTTTTTTTTTTTTTTTTGAGAAAAGTCTTATGCTCACCAAGGCTTCATTTATTTAATCAAACAATACAGTAAAATTCATAATATTGTGAAATATTATTCGTTTAATATAACTGCTTTCTCTTTTAATATATTTTAAAATGAAATGTAATCCTCTTTTGGCAAATCAGAATTTTTAGCAGCCATTATTCCAGTCTTCAGTGTCACATGATCCTTCAAAAATCATTTAAATATGCTGATTTGCTGATCAAGCAACATTATCTATGTTTCCATGCAAAGCTGTGAATTTAAATTGTACGCAAAATTGGAATATCGCATAAAACATTTGCGATATAAAGCAGTGTCTCCATGCCATGTTTTCAAGAGAACAAAATTGCCACTTCCTGGGAAATTGACTCAAAATATCTGTAATGGAAATGGCTGCAACCGGATTTTTTTTTTCCTCCATCATAAATGACTTACTTCTCAGATCATGCAGATGAAATGCAATAAATGCTGTCATTCATCTTGCGTTTGGATGCCTGATGTTTGGGAACACAATCATGTGATTGTGGTCATTATGCCAAATCATTTTGATGACAGACTTTTGTTCAGGCATTTTAGAATAACTAAAACAACATTTGAGATGCTGTTCAATATAACTGATCCGTTGTTTAGTCCAGTTATCCAATCACATCCTCTGTTTAGGCAAAGTCACATGAGTTTTGTTTGTTTGTTTTGTTATTTATTCTGTAAATGTGTTTCCGGCATAGTTTATGCGCATGTCTTCATGACTCAATTAAGCGTGCACATTTTTAGAATTGATGTGCATCTTAGCATTTCCATCCAGCGTTTATTTTTTATGTAATATCCCAAAATTGGCATAAACATAGGTGGATGGAAACCATGGCTGTTTTTGTTTTTTTTCAGGATTCTCTGATGAATAGAAAGTTCAAAAGAATAGTTTTTATTTGAAATAGAAATCTTTTGTAACATTATAAATTTGATCAATTTAATGCATCATTGTTGAATAAAAGTACTTGCTTTAAAAAAAAAACGAATGACCCATAAATGCTAGGATTCCATAAAAACCATAACCATAAACAAACCGTAAATGCACCATAACATCTATTGTTTCACATTCAGTAGATCAGAATTGTGTTGTTAACATGTAAAGAGCTGTCATGGCATGTGATGATTCTGTGACAGGTACATTGAGGCAATGCAGGCGCTGCTGAAGGAGAAACTGGAGAAGGACAAAGTAGAGCTGCCTCCTCTGTGTTCCTGTGGAGACACTTTCTGGGACAGCCATCCTGATACCTGCGCCAACAACTGTATCTTCTACAACAATCCAAAAGGTAAACTGCTCACTCTGTATCCGTTTCATTTTATATTTTAGAATAAGGATAGAACATCTCACTGCTCCTTAAATGAAAATAATCTGGGTGTCCTATGACACTGTGTATTGAGGTTTTGCTCAAGTGACAAACAAGTGACAAACATGTTGTTGGTTGCTTGGTTCCTATATCTGTGGTGTTGTGTGAGACAGCGCCCCACCCACAGTGAAACATAATTCGTCCAAAATCCTGCTTCCTCATAACTGTAGAACGAAATTCAGGAGTGTTCTGATTGTGTTGCTGGAAAGGAAACCTTGTCACATCGTGCCTGGTTAGAAAATGGTTTTACTCACAGTATCGTGACTTGACGGACGGTGCATGTGGGCCCTCTGTCACAACTGACATCTTTTGTTCTTCCACTTTCCATGACCTGTCATAACTGTAGATAATTTTACCAGACAGTGTGAAGTTTAATCATGGATTTAGTTAATCATAGGAACAGCCTTATATAACTAGATGAAAACAAGTTTTAAATACCCTTATGAAAAAGAAGTACACTTTGGCATACTTTTTAAAAGGGTACTTACGGTTATATAACTAAATGGAATGTATAATTTATATTTAAATTAAATTAAATGTACTTATGAGTGCTTTTTTGACCCACTTAAGTTACTTTAGGTACAACTGCGTAATCTCATAATTTTTTCTATTGTCTTTGAAATATGGTTAAAGTGTACTGCCAAATATAATGACAAGCATTTATGGTAAACTTAGATATACTTTAATGACATTTTTATTGAAACTTATATGTCATGTATTTAAATATATTTGTAAACATTTGTAAAGATGAAGTTCCAATTTAGCACATATTACAGTTTTTTAAAATTGCTTACGCACTAAAAGTGGTACTTGAGGCCCACTCTGTGAAACCATTCAATTAGCTAATCTTCACACAAAAAAACAGCAAGCACATTATCTGCTTTACACTCAGTTTTTATCTGTAAAGCAAACCTTTTGCAAAATGCTAAACACGGTTCTCTACATTAGACACATTAATAGACGCATGCTGTTCAAAACTAACAGCTCTTGTGTTTAATTTAGAAAACACTGCCATTTAACACTCATTTACCGATTACCTACACCCAGTGATCATGTATGAAAACACTTATATATAATTTGTTCACTCTGAAATCAAAACTCGTTGTTTTGAGAAAGAAGTAATGTATTTTCACCCCCTTGTATTTCTGTTTATAGTGTAAATATACCTAATTTGATCACTCAAAACTCAATGTTTTGAGAAACGAATACATTTTTCATCTTTGCATATCTGTTTATTTTCTAAATATATACGGAATATCCTTGTGAATCAAGTCATCTTTATTTGTATAGTTCTTTATACTTATTATATTTCAAAGCAGCTTCACAATAGTAGCAAATTCAACTTCTGCTGTAAAGCAGCTTTAACGAGCCAATAGTGTCATTATTCAGTTCAAGTCACTTTAGTGTTAATTCAGTTCAGTTCAATAACTGTAGAGTTTATCAATGCATGTTGTATACAGTGTATTTGTGCACATACATACATGTGACAAACTCCTGTACACTCCACTGCACACTGATCAAGCAAAAACACAGTTGTGTTTTACATTTTTCACATCCGTGTGTAGTTTGGCTTGTATATTACTAGTTACTTGATGGTTTGTGTGTAGAGTTACTTTGCAAAAACACCATATTTAGAAGAGTTAAAATAGTTTTGGATGAAGTGTTTGCTTTTGCAAAAGATGTGACGTTTTGCATGCTGTGCGCGTTTTTGTGGTTTTGTGTGTAGAGTTTCGAAAAATGAAACCATAGTTTCAGAAAATGTATTTAAGCAATTTTAACTTTAAATGTAATGTCAAATAACACTACAAGTCCTTTACATGTGCTTTAGTAAGTTAGCACATGAAAATAAGTGTACTTCTTAAAAGCGTGATTAAAAATGGTTAAAACATGATTTAATTTACTTTTATTTAATTTACTTTAAAAAGTTTAATTTTACTTTATGAAATAAACTATAAACCTGGCATTGTATATTAAGAATATTGTTGGCTTCTTGACGAATTTCTTTGTTCCTCATTTGTAAGTCTCTTTGGATAAAAGCGTCTGCTAAATGCATAAATGTGATGTTATCTTTTTTTTGCAGCATATGCTCAGGCTCTGCAGTCTGTCTTGCTTAGCTGTGATCTGAAGGAAGGAGGTCTTGGACAGTATTTGTCCACCTGGAAGGCATCCTCTATGGATGTTCATTCTCAAAGGAAGTGATTGTATTTCATCTTAAGAGTCATTATTGAACGTGTTTTAAGATTGGACAGCCTGAAGTGTTATGTTCTATTAACTTAATGAGTACATGGTGTGATCTTTTTTTATTGTACTCATGGATGGTTTTAAATAAACTGACATACCTCAATGTGACCAATATTTTTACTGTTTTAATAAACCTTAATGAACTGAGAAATTCAATTCTTTGATCGTTTATTGTGTCACAGGTTGGATTTCTTAGAGCACCTAAATGCAGTGCTCGAATTGAAGCCCTCCATAAGGCATTAGGGACCCCCCATACAAAGTAAAAAATTGTCTTAGTGGTTCTGCCATATATTTTTATTTTAGTAGGGATAAAGACAAATCTGATTAAATTCATGCAGTTAGGATACGGTAAATTCCGTGAATTAATTATTTACAATCATTCTTGTGACTGAAGTCTGTTTCATGTCTCTTTAAAATGTAAACGCCCCTACATCTTAGACCGCTAAGGGCACATTATGCTTGCCTGGCACCGCTCCGGTGAAGCTAACTTTAGTGAAAAAATGGAGAATAATAAACCTCCACTTGGGAGTCGGAAAGACTTTTCTCTCTCTATCTTTCTAATATATTTATCCACTTCATGTATTCCTTACCTGCATAAATTGTAAACATGCACTCATTATTACTTTCATTATTACTATTTTTCACATTGTATAATTATTGCAAAGTCATCAAAACTAATTATGTTGTGAACTTTAAAAATAAATAAAACTTAAATGTATAGAAAATAAAGTCAAAATGATCATGCATGCCATGTGAAACTATGTGAAACTCATTTGCAAAATCACCACCAGGTGACGCAAAGGACAGTGAGCACCATTGATCAGTAAGGCTAGAATTGTGACATTTTCACTTGTAACTGAAGATAAAATAATGAAATCAATTAAACAGATAATTGAAGGTCCTTTTTTTTTTTTTTTTTTTTTGACTGCTCCTTTATCACTGCATTCTGAGAAATGAAATAATTATTCCTGTGCCACAGCTGAATCTGACAGTGAGACCCTCCAGTGAGTTTAGAAGCCCATCGGATTATTTTAAATGTTTTTGAGACATTTCAATGTATTTTGAAGTTGCATGCTTTTTGTCGGTCTTCAAGTGCCTTATGTCAAGTCAAGTCACTTTTATTTCTATAGTGCTTCATACAATACAGGTTGAGTTAAAACAGTGATAAACAGGAAAATAGCAGAGTCAATTATGGAAACTTTGATTCCGTTGTAAAACAGCTCTAAAAGGCTATAGTGTCATTATTTCACTCAAATTTAGCTTGTATGTAGTCACCTGGTTGGCAAAAGAAGCGGTTTGGGTCTGCTGCTTTATTACATAAGAATAGTATAGCTTATCGCTATTTTGTTTTATATATGTGCACTGTATACAGTATATACTATTGCCTGGACAGAAAATGTATAGTGTATATATATTTTCTTTCCTGATCAACACAAAAGCCAGTTCTCTGGTACATAGTTGTAAATAAATAAATATATATATATATATATATATATTATAAATACATTTTATATTGCAAGATATTGCAATATATATTGTATGTGACCTTTATACACTTATTCAACCATTATGCAAATAAAATCCCTGAATATATGCTTTAGTATCTGGTTGAGAAGTCAGTAAATGAATAGCAGTCACATTTTTTTTTCTGTCTGTGTCTATGGAAATAAGAAGTATTTATTTCCAT
Organism: Abramis brama; assembly: GCF_963993115.1. Lineage (NCBI taxonomy): Eukaryota > Metazoa > Chordata > Actinopteri > Cypriniformes > Leuciscidae > Abramis > Abramis brama. Next base: position 40,911,393 of record NC_139967.1, read on the forward strand.
TACAGAAAGCTTCATCCTCATTTCTAGTCAAATGTAAGTTGTTTAGTTTTGATACATACAATCTTGGGTTTATTTGGCATATTACATAACTCATTTGTATTGTCAGTGCAACCTATGCTCAAGATTTGTGCAGGATAAGCAACATACATATTTTGAATAAACACTGTAATATTAAAATGATTTAAATCTGATACCTAAATCTGAGTGGATGAGTAAAACAGGAACTAAGGAACTATTGTACTTTATTTTGATAAAGTATTGAATGTGTCAAATATCATACTGTTGCCTAAATAAAAAAGAAAGAAAGCAGGACCATGCACTATGTTTTATTTATTTACTCCTACTAAAATCACTGTAACTGGTGTATTGCTTTAACACTTATCGATTTGTTTTTGTAATTAGGAAAATTTAATTAGGAATAAATAAATAAATAGGAACAGCCTTCTAAAATTTATTTAGATTCTGTAAATTCTGTAAATTTAGATTCTTTTTTTTTTTAAACAGAAAAGCTCAAAGAACTGTATCCCTGCTAAATGAATTTAACATTAAGTTTCTGATGCCCTTTAATTTTAAGTTCCCTTTTCTCTTTTTCTTTTTTTAATTATTGTTGTGTTTCAATTTATACTTGCAAAATGTGAAAATGTGTAAAAGAAATGTCAAGAACTTGCTGTTGAATTCTGTATTTTTGATTTTTGAAAATTAAAAAATTAAAAATAAAGACCAAAACAACCATAGACCAAAGTTTCCCAGACTGGGATCTGCAAAACCCTGGCGGCTCCTGTGGGAACAGCAGGGGGTTCTTACATTAATTAAACTATAATAATTAATTGATAAACATTTAAATGAATAAATAGTTTGAAAATAATAACAATTCAAATATTTTTACACATATATTAAACACAATATTTTATTTCTTTACATACATGTCATGTGACCATTGACCGACATCAGAGAACCGTGAACATGTGACAATGTTGCTAAATTGTTGAAATATTGAACATTTTAAAACATTTTAATACATATTCACTAAATAATTAAGTAAATATTTCAGGTCAAAGTGGTTCGGCCGACGAAGGTTTGTGAATCCCTGCTATAGACAATGGGGCCAGTTTAACCGAATAATGAAGGGTTAAGGCTCCGATGACGTCAGGTTATCACGAGTTCACTCCGCCGTGAGATCGAGTCCAGTGTGCCGCAAATCCGGGATGGAAATTGAAAACAGGAATGGCGACGGTACAACTGCACTGCCTGAGCTAAAGATCAATGAATTCTCATGTGATGTTGTAGACCAGACTAACGGGTATTAATAGCACCCGGCTTAAAACGTAGACGGACCACCAGTCAATGCAACCATGGAAATCTTTGGAAATTCAGAGCGCTTTAAGGTTTTTCCACCTCTGGAATTAGGAAATGACAGTACGTCTCCGATACTTTAAAGGCAACATTTACATCTGGTTTAGGATTCCCGGCTTCCAATGAACATGTTTAGATGGGCTTGTAGTTTTAGGTCGTGAGAAATGAACGCAAGCTGATCTGAGGTAACTTAACTTACAAAACACGATTAGTCAGCTAGTTTCGTTGTAAGTTATGTTTGTTTTAGGCTAACGTTACTTGCTTTTGATTTTATGGGTACGATTTTAATCTTAAGTTTGCGTTTTTACAAATTTTAATAGAAATGGGATTTTTAATGTATTGTTTATAACGTCGGTTAATCTTTAGTAAAGCTATTTTTTTTACAACGAAACCAACAACCTTGTAAAAATGAGATCTCTTGCCCCGGGCATCAAACTCATTACCTCTTTCTCCAGAGACAGCTGGTGAGTAAGAGCCCTATGTAAACACATCATACTTCTGTACAGATAACATGCTTTATGATGTTAAATTTATCCCATCATGTGTGTTTTGTATTGTTGCAGACGTGATTATTGAGTTTTGGTAATGTTATTAATTTTTGACGCTGCTTAAAAGTCCCTCATTTATCATCGGTAATGTTTTCAGATAGTGCTAATGTAACTTACATCTCAACGTGTTGAATACACAATTTTATTTAATTATGTATTTGTTTTATCTGATTAAAAATCACTAACCACAATTTAAGTATGCAGTGCACCATATAAATTAATTTACTTACTCAAAACACTGTTTAAAAATCCAAAACTTAATTTTTTCGAATTATTATTTTTGTTTTGTTTTATTTGTTAAGAATCTTCCATCACAGTTTAAACCTGCTTATTCATATGTGCGTATGAGCAGAGCACAGAGCAGAGAGGTTTCTCTTTTGCAGTGTGCATAACCCTCAAACTGATGTACGCTGTGTTAACCATGCTTCCCCCCCACAGGAAATGTGTAAAAAAAATTCATATAGATCATTCAGTGTGTGTATGTGTTTGCCTTAGGTGAAGTGTCTTCCTGTGCGTCACGAAATGTGGTTTCATTTCTATCACTGCTGACTGTTTTATGTAATAAGGCAAACACATTCTGCTTTCACCAATATTGTAAATAATTTTATTTAAAAACGTTCCTTTTATTTATTCCTTTTGATTAGGTACAGATTCTCCATCCTCATCCTAACGTTTGTCTTCTACACCAGCTACCACCTCTCTCGAAAGCCTATCAGTATTGTCAAGGTAATAAAAATTCATAGACCTGGAAACTAAACATTAACTAGCTGAGTGATAGGCCTGATCTGTAGAGGTCATGCAACAAACAGATTTTTTTTTATACAGATAAATCACATGATTGCAGTTGCATGTGTATGATTTGTTAAATAATAATAATAATTTTTATTTTTATTTTTCTTGACAGAGTCAGCTGCACAGAAACTGCTCTAATGTTATTCACCCAGCAGACGTCAACATCACTGACAATGACACCTGGTGTGATTGGGCTCCTTTTGGTGAGTTTGATATTTTGATTTCGTTTGATTGAGTTTTTAATAAAGTAAGATCTGCACTTCATCCCTCCATCCATACACTTTCAAAAGTTTGAGGTCGGTAAGATAAAAAAATAAATGCTTTTGAAAGAAGTCTCTCATGCTCTCCAAGGCTGCATTTATTTGCTTAAAATACAGTAAAAATATTGTGAAATATTATTACAACGTACAATATCTATTTTTACATATTTTAAAAAGTAATGCATGGCAAAGTTGCATTTTCAGCATCATTACTCCTATTCTTCAGTGTCACATGATCCTTTCAGAAATCATTCAAAGATGGTGTTTTGATTGCTCAAGAAACTGTTGAAAACAGTCGTGCTGCTTAATGTTTTGTGGAAACAGATTTTTTTCAGCATTCTTTGATGAATTGTACATTTAAAAGAACAACGTTTATTTGAAAAAGAAATCTTTTTGACTTTTACTGTCATTTTTGACCTATTAATATGTCCTTGCTGAATCAAAGTATTAATTTCTCAAAAAAAAGAAAAGTCTTTCTGACCTTAACTTTTAAACAGTAGTAACTTTGATTAACGCATCAATCTCTGTGTTCAATTCAGACCAGAACAATTACCAGAACCTATTTGGAGTGTTGGACAACTGCTTCCTCGTTGCATATGCTATCGGCATGTTCTTTAGGTATGCTATTGGATTTTCTTTGTTAGACTGGTGTGTTTTGCTTGAGGTATAACACCTGTTTTTGAAATATTTTTGACAGTGGGATGTTTGGAGAGCGGCTGCCTTTGCGTTACTACCTGAGCTCAGGGATGCTTCTCAGTGGCCTTTTCACTGCTCTTTTTGGCCTGGGATTTTACTGGCGAATCCACTCTTTGTGGTATTATTGCTTAGTTCAGGTAAGCTAGATATATTTTATAAATATAAACCAATGTGAAAAGGTGTGTTGCTTAGTGAAAAATTCATCTAAATCTCAACTTTGCCAGAGAGAGAGAGAGAGAGTCCCAGAATTTCTCATTGTGAAACCAAAAAAAACAGAAGTGATTCTTCCCCAATGGCACGTTTCTAGTCAAGGAGTGATTTTTCGAAATTAAATGAAAAGCATTTGGCATATTGTCAATTAAAAACATATTGTCAATTAAAAACACTCAAAAAGTGTTTGACAGACAGAAATATATCACGTTGAGCATTATTCGTTGAGTTATTTCACAGTAAACCTTGAGTCATGTTGGTACGAGTCACACGGCTAGCACATGACCGAACCGTGCGGATTATACTGCTTCTTGAACATGTCCCATGTGCTCATTAGGTTTGCTGATTGATACGTTTTTCTTTTGCAGGCCTTAAATGGGCTGGTGCAGACAACAGGCTGGCCGGCAGTGGTAGCGTGTGTTGGGAACTGGTTTGGGAAGGGAAAGTAAGTGACTGTCATATTCTGTGCTGCTTGCTCAGTATATGTGTTGTTGACAGTGCAGAATTGTATCTGCATTTTCCACTAACACAACTAAATGCAGATCTCCACAGTCCATACCTGCTGCTACAATCCCACAATGCCTAACATGAATTCATAAAATCATAAACATAAAATCATACATAAAACATAAAATCAATATTAAACCTCAATTGCAAACCATTTTACTTCAATAATATGACACATTTCAGGGTGAAACAGGATATTTAACAAGAAAATGCATCATTATCCATCAGGAATTGATTGGATGGTGAAGTGTTTTTTTTTAAAGAGCCAGATATGATTTTGAGTTAGTAAACAATTCCAAATAACTATTTATAAGCTATTTATTAACGTTATCCAATAACCTGGATGGCCTAAGTTATGCCAGAGGCAGACAAAGTTATTACATTTTATTACATTTTGATTAAAAACTTTTGGGAACACTTTAAAAAAAGGTTTAATTTGTTAACATTAGTTAACATAAACTAACAATGAACAATACTTCTGTAGCATTTATTAATCTTAGTTAATGTTAATCTCAACATTTACTAATACATTATTAAAATCAAACATTTTATCTGTTCAGTTACCATTAGTTAACACACTGTGAACTAAATTATAATGCTCACTGTTAGTTTATGTAAGTAAATGCATTAACTAATGTAAGCAAATGGTACCTTATTGTAAAGCGTTACCAGGCTTTTTTTCATGCTTTAAATATTATCCTCATCATTTTTGGGTCAGTACGATTATTTTTATATTTATTTTTTTATTTTCTGTTTTATTTTATGTAAGTGACAGTACAGACATTTATAATATTACAAAAGATTTATGTCTCAAATAAATGCTGTCCGTTTGAACTTTCTTTTTAATTAAAAAAATCCTATTTAATATATTCAAACAGATAACGGTTATTTTAAATTCTAATAATATTTTAAAATATTACTGTTTTTACTGTGTTTCGCATAAATGCAGCCTTGGTGATCAGAAAAGTCTTTTTAAAAACATTCAAAGATCTTAACACCACACTTTTGAAAGGCAGTGCATTAACAAAGTAAATGGGGTCCATTTTGATGTCATGTTGACCTTGAAATTCCAAATTCAATATAACTCCAAATTAATTGGTAATTGAATCTTAAGATTTTCAAAGTGCCAGGTTGCTCTGTATGTTCAGTCCTCCTGATGCTCTGTTCATGCAGGCGTGGATTCATCATGGGAATCTGGAATTCTCACACCTCAGTGGGAAACATTCTTGGTTCGCTCATTGCTGGTGTCTATGTGTCGTCCGCGTGGGGCATGTCATTCATTGTGCCTGGTATCATCATCGCTTGCACTGGAGTCATCTGCTTTTTCTTCTTGGTTGAAAGTAAGTCACACGTGTTATATCGGTGGGGAATTGGCATGTTTATGCATCCATGTTGTTAACAAAAGACAGGAACAGAATCACAACATGCGGTTTCTCTTTTACAGAACCTGAAGATGTGAACTGTACTCCACCACAACACCACGTGAGTTCATTTAAAAATGACTTTTCTCCTGCTGCAAAATATTTGACGAGGTATCTACTCAATGAAACTTTAAAGCTAGGTTCTCTACCATAAATTTGCTTATCTTGAATGACCAGCAAAACAGAAGTTCACAGCCATTTCATGTGTGAGCTGAGTTGCAAACTAATGTGAAAAGGCTTACTGACGCTTGTTTGACTGCCATTAGATTACAACAAATAAAACATTTTTGACAAATTAAAGTATTTGCTTTACCTTTAGCCTCTCATTTGCAACACAGCACTAGTGAATTGGCTGAGAAATTACCTGAGAATTGAAAGCAGAAGCACTCGTGAACAGAGAGAAAATAGCTTGTTATGCAATCTGGATGAGTTTTAAGCTGTCTGTTGAACTGTGTTATTATCTAAGTTGATCTCAGTGGCTGGAATTCATTACATGACTTTTACAATCTGAACATTTTAGAACACTTGTTGACTTTGTAAATGGTTACATAGGACAAACTGGGCTCATACACTAAATGACTGAGAATCACACACTACCAGTTTTTCAAGTTGTACCGAACACAACAAATCTACACAGAAACGTGCCTCATTGCTAAAAGACACATGATCAAATAAAAACAGTATGTGTTCTAAGCTTAGAAAGCTTAGAAAGAAAAATGGGAGTCTCTGCCCATCATACACTGATTTTCTATGAAATCTGTCAACTCTGTCTAACCAAAATCTGCAGACTGGCTATAATTTCCAGCAACTAGCATTGACTCCTCCAGACTGCAAATCAGGAGGAAAAGCTGTGCAAAAGTCATGTAGTGTATTCCACCATTAAGTATACAGTATGTACTTTAAGTATTGTCTCTTACTGTTCTTCCTTTAACAGACAGTTTTTCCTCCATTATATAACACTAACAGGCTCTGTTGTGTTTAGGAGAGTGTGGAGCAGGAGCCTCTCTTGAGGAACTCGTCCAGTAATGAGGAGATCTTCAGCAGTCACACCTCCACAGCCGTGGAGCCGGTGGAAGATCACACAGAAGCCATCAGCTTTGGCGGAGCGCTCAAGATTCCTGTGAGTGACCTGTTATTCACAGTTTTACTCCCACAGCTGTTAGTCAGTCTATGTAAAGAATGTATTTTTAAGAGATGGAGTTGACCTGATCTGTTCATTATTGTAGATGAGCCAATTCTGCCAAGTGTAAAAAAAAATAAAAAATCATGCTTTTTGCTTTCCCAATCTAAATATATTTTTTTTGCTAAAGTGTACACTGAAAGAAAAATGCTTTTCTTGCTAGTATTTTTGTCTTGTTTTCTATAAAACAAATATTTAAACATTCTTAAGTCAATGTACATTTACAGGGGAAGCGAAATGACTTAAAGGGATAGTTCACCCTAACATGAAAATTATGTCATAATTTACTCACCCTGGAGTTGTTCTAATGCCGTATGCCCTATCTTTTTTAGACCACAAAAAGGAGAATACATTTTTTTTTTAAATGCTCCCCACTCATGCTCGTCCATGTAATGGCAGTGAATAGTGACCAGCATCAATCTTTAAAAAAATAAATAAATTGTGTAAGGCGTGTGCCAGTAAGTCAGGGCTACCCCGCGAGAAAGCAAAAGGCTCTCCTGAGAATTAACATTTGAACTCTCTCTTGCATATGTAACAGCAACATCCGAGATGCACCACACAGTGCAGCTCACACCTCTTTTAGTCTCATCATCTCCCCCTACTCCCTCTCTTCTCCTTCTCACCTAAAACTCACTAAAAACCTATGCAAAGTTAAATGTGTACAATAAGTAATTATACATGTTTGGTATCATTTGAAATGTCTCAGTGTGACTGGTACAAAGGTCTCATTCACAAAGAAGTAAAACAAAAGGTAATAAAGTTTTTAAGAGTTTAGAGATAACTTGCATACAGAGGAGGGTGCGTCTTCCAGGCAAATGGCCTCCTGCTCTCAAAAGGTGTAAACTCTGAATGCAAATTCCCATTGTTAGCAAATGTTTCCATGTGAAAGAAGTTTCTGTCTTGGTCTGGGTATATAATGAATTGCAACAAGAGGCTCAGGGCGATTTAACTCAAATGAGCCTGTGATGGTGAGTGTATGCAAAACACTTCGCATCATGTATTTTATAATGTCAGGTTCGCATCTTCCCTCTTTATTCCAGAGCATTTGATGTTTTTTATTTATTATTATCTCTGAACTGATTATGAAATTGGCATGATACTCTTACCTGGCATAATAAATTGTTACATTTGATTTTATTCCGACTAACTCTGAAATTGTTTTCCCAAGTAGATTAAATGGATTCGTGTGTTACCGCAATTTTTGCGTCAGATTAGTGACGACTAATATTTGGCACTAATTCAAGTGTACGTGTTTTGTAAAGACAAGAAGTGAATTTCTGTATAGGGCAGCAAAAGTGCTGCTTGACCAACCTAAATCTGGGTGTGTTTTAATTTAATGTTACTTTAGATAAGTGTATGTGGGAAACCACGGCATGGCCAATCCAAAGCTGTTACAAGACTGATAAGTTGGCTGACTTATATCTGTAGTAGTGGCCATACCTCTACTGAAGTAAACGTTATTTTAATTAAAAAATAAATAAAAATAAATCATCAAAATTAAGTAAGTTTGTGCTTAAAACAAGAAAAATATGTTTAAAAAAAATAATTCAAAGGGAAATCAAGATTATTTTTCTTACCTCTAAACTCCCTTAATTTTAATCAAATTTCAAGCAAACAAGACTAAATATCTTAAGTAAATTTGCTTCTCATGTTAGTGTATCTTGATTTAAAAATGTTTCTAAATTTGTAGTGGAAAATAAGACAAAAATACTTAGTAAGAAAATATTTTTTTACAGTGTAAAATGCAAAAATAAAAAGTCTTATTTAATTCCATTTATGGATTTACATTTATTCCTTTACCTTTAGCAGATGCTTCATGTAAAGTAACTTGTATGACGAATGCTACGAAATAAGCGATTCACCCTATTGAGTAACATCAGAAATAAGGAAATATGATGTTGCAAATGTGTACAAGTTAGTACAGAACAGTAACAGCTACATTCATTTGTTGCCAGGACAGAAGTAAATATCATAATGTCATTGTTGAAAAATGTGCTGTTTTCATTCTGCAGGGTGTGGTGGAGTTCTCCTTGTGTTTGCTTTTTGCAAAGTTGGTCAGCTACACCTTCCTCTACTGGCTTCCTTTATACATCTCTAATATTGGTAAGAGTCCTTTATCAGATGCTCTCAGATTTCCTTCGGCTCTTATGCACAAATAAACAGTCAAAAAAAGTCTGCTCTATTCCTTAGCTCATTTTGATCCTAAAGAAGCTGGGGACCTATCTACATTATTTGATGTTGGAGGAATCGTGGGTAAGCAAGTGGATATGATAAATATTGGATTTATTTTGGCCATAAGAAATATCTAAGTGTTTTTCTTTTCTGTGTTAGGTGGCATACTGGCTGGATTGATATCTGACTACAGCGGGGGCCGAGCCACGACTTGCTGTGCCATGTTGATTATTGCTGCTCCTATGGTGAGTCTCAGTTGTTCTTTTGTCTTTTTTGCCCAGACTTTGAGCAAAATGTCTACAAAATAAACACGAAATGCAAACTTCTGTTTTAGCGAGATATTGCAAATTGATTTGAACTATTAAGAGGATGTAAAAGCATTGAATGTTCCCTTATCCATTGACTAAAGCTAATCCATTAGTTTTATGGACCATAAAATTTAGATTTGTTCAGATATAATGTGCAATGTTTATGTCTAGCGACACTGATTCTGTCTGTAAATGTTCCTCATAGTAGATTGTGCTTCCTAGAGAAAAGTGTCAAACTGGCCAGCTCGCAACAAGTTGTCAAAGTTTGCTCACAGTTTTTACAGACTACTGAAATCTTGTACACACAACGCCTTCAAGCTCGAGTTTACCTGTGAACCTCTCTAAATGGATGGACAGGTTTATCTTTCCTTAGAGAACTGCTTATTCATATTTGCTTTTCTTTCTCAAGCTGTTCCTGTTTAATAAGATCGGCCAGAATGGCTTGGCAACCACCATCGGTGAGTATAGAGTACCTTAAATTTAAGTTTGCCTTTGAATCCACCATAACAGTCCAATGATGTTGTTAATTATCAATTAAACAGTTATGTTGTGAATATTGATTCCCACAAATAACAGCATGTCTCTTTTGTGTCTGCACCTCCTCCTATGCCCTTTTCTGACCCGCAGGCATGTTGCTGTGGTGTGGTGCTCTCGTGAATGGACCCTACGCCCTCATCACCACTGCTGTATCAGCTGACTTAGTAAGCGTTTTCCTCCATGTGCTCTTCACATGGACATTTGTAAAGTTTCAAAAAATAAATAAAGACTCAAAACAGATATATCAACACTGACCTTTAAAATCTCGCTGTCAATAACTGATCAATAAACTGTTTTGTAATGTATCAAGCTTTATGTGTTGTAAATTTCATAATGTTTTTCTTATCTTTTAGGGAACCCACGAGTGTCTGAGAGGGAACTCTAGGGCACTGTCCACTGTGACCGCCATTATTGACGGCACTGGATCAATAGGTATGCAGGGAATGTGAGGGTTTTTTTCTATTTATTGTGTTATAATCTGGCAGTGAATTTTAAACGTTTTGTTCTTGGCATTTAAAAATCGAGCAATGTTTTTAAAAGGCTATTGACAGTAAATGTAAATGTAACATTAAGAAACCAATGTTTGTTTTGAAAACTTCACAAATGTTACATATTGTGTAATGTTTAATGACCTCTAGGTGCCGCTGTTGGGCCTCTGTTGGCTGGTCTGATCTCTCCCACCGGTTGGAACAATGTTTTCTATATGCTCATTACTGCTGATGTACTGGCCTGCCTGGTGAGACTTCAGTTGCTGTTTATCATAATGATTGTTTATTCCAATATTATCTGTAATATTATCCAATGTGTAATAGCATGATGGGTGTGTGTTTTCAAGCCAGTTTCTCACTGTCTCCCCTTGTTCTTATTTCTGTAGCTGTTGTCCAGACTCGTCTATAAGGAGGTCAGAGGATGGTGCGGATACACTACAAGGCAGAGAGGGTGAATATCCCTAATTCACTCTTGCTCTTTGCGTTTATGGTGAAATATGTAAGGAGATCCTGAATATATTAATGTAAACATATTGATATATATATATATACTGTATATATAGGGCTGTCAATAGATTAACATTTTTAATTGTGATTAATTGCACCCTTTAGTATTATTAATTACATACTTATCGTAAATTTTAAGCATACATCATTTATCTTGTTTAACGTGATTATTTTGTCAGCATTTGCTATCCAGTAAAGTAAACTATCAGATTGAAGGATGATTCTCACTAAACGGTATTTTCTGCAAGCTTTTTTTCAAAGTAAATTTAGATGTCTTTCCAAAAAAGGACCCTTAGAGACTCCAAAATCATGACACCTAATAACCAAATGATATAAGGAGTCCATATAATTCATACAGTTATGCACACCAAAGCTCACATGAAAGAAAAAAAAATCAGACCAAAACTTTTCAGAATTCATTGTATTCTATATGTTCGTGTTTTAAAGCTAAACAGACAACTGGCTGCGTTACTGTTCTCTCTGCCATCTCAGATGTTATAGCCTAAGACTGATTTTCTTTGCATTAGTGCTTTTTTGAACTGGACTGAAAACTTTCCTGCAGTTTTGCTGCTTAAAATGATCTGATTGGAAACAGAGAAACGAAAGGTTTAGAATAGAAAGTTCTTGCAGCATTGTAGATGTGTGTGATAAACTCCTTACTTCTAAGATCATAACTGCGTGATGTAAATTACTTTAATGTCATAAATTTGCATGCTTCATTAATTTATTTGCTTTAAATTATTTTAACGTGCTAAAGATTTTGAAATAATTGCATGCAGTAATGTTGACAGCCCTAATTCAAATTTATGCATGTATATATGCATGAATTTCTCTGTTATATATATTTTTTCATTTGCTCTCTCTTCACCTTAAGATTGTAATGAAGATATTGAATATTTTATTTGAATATTTCATGTGTCACATGATCCTTCAGAGATCATTCTAATAGGCTGATTAAGAAATGTTTAGATTATTCTTCAATAGGAGTTCATCATCTTTAATAGCACTTTTTTTTTTGCTAAATCTTCCATGCTATGACATCATTGGCAGATGACTTTATTAAGGTTTATTTTTAACCATCAATATTTTAACTAGTGGCCTTTAAATCTGCAGAATGATGCTGCTTGGGCTAATTGCCATTACATGTACTTGATATTAGTGGCTGCCCAAAATACATATCGTCATTACCAAAGCAATTCTGTACTTGAACTAATTGGGCCTTCCTGCTTTCAATATAATTCAGTGAAGGCTATTTTTGGAGATTGCAAGGCCATCACAATTACTCCAAGAGGTTGCAACCCGTCTTGGGAGTTGTTAGTTTTTACTGTTTTCCCAAATGACTAGCAGAAATGTGTGTGTTGAGGTGGAAAATGATGTATGCACTTCAACTGTCATATCATTATGTCTCTAACACCCTTGTAATTATCAATTCCAGTAATGAATTTTCAATTAAAACAAAAAAGGCTAAACTAAGCCTTTTTTTGTGCTTTTTACTACATACATTCATTCCACTAATGGTCTCCAATAGCCACTTTTGACACTCGTCAAATCCACAGGTGGTGATTATTTGATCTGGTTTTTGTTTTATTACATTGAGTGAATCTGCTGATTATTAGGGAAGCGTTTAATTTTGCACCATGTGTTTGCAGTGGTCTCATCTGTTCTTTTCTTTCAGGTTCAAAGAGATCTGAGGAACAAGTGAATATCACACCTGCGACGGAAAATTACCTGCAGCATAACGACAAAAAGGGACCCAGGATTGAACCAACACGCCAAGCCTTTTTAAGCCCCAGGGTTATTTTATATGAAAATTGTAACGTGAGACTTTCATCCTTTTATACTGACAATGGAACAAAGCTCAGCTTCTGCAGTGAAGGAGGAGGAGAGTTACACACTCCCTCGTCCACACGTCACCTGAGCGAGATGAACACAAGAGAATCACTAAGCTCCTTCATTTTAATACAGGATGTTTTTAGTGACTGATGCTTAATACAAATGTACCTTTTTTCTTGCATTAAAATATGCCATCAGTGCTCAGTCCTTTTATCTGCGCGGTGTTTGTGATTATTCATAACCTCACTTCATGTTTGTTATTGGCCTGGCTCTCCGTGCGATTGAATCGTTCCTGCAGTATGTGTGTTTGAACAAGACCTGAATAAGTATTGCAGAAGGTACTGAGGTCGTATCTATGTACGTACACACCTAATCAGTCAACTTTATAAAAATAGCAGGTACTGTAGATCTGAGCATCCCAAGAGAACCTCTCGGCTTTATTCCCTGAGGCTCCATATGTGCGGAAGAACGCTAGCTGGCTTTCTTGCTTTAGGGTCCAGATACTATCAGCTTTTGTCAAAATGAAACCACATGTGAAAGGCAAACAGTCATAGCTGCAGAATAATGCTCTGTAATAAATCATTTCTGGACACTGATGATTCTTGACTGCACATTAGTTTAAAAGTAAACTATGCCATTGTTTTTTTTGTTTTGTTTTTTTTTAAGTTCATGTGCAGGTCATTTCACACTATATGCGGTGATTTGTCACAATGCAACCTTACCATCAAACAGCCTGTTCGGCTTTTTTTTTTAATAAATTTAAATAGTAAAAAAAAAAAAAAAAAATTATTAAACATCGAAAATGCACAAGATGACATACAAACGTATGAGACCATTGTTTTGGGCAACAGAAATTGCAATCATTTCTGTAATTAATTAATAGATTAAATAATTATTTGTAATAGTATGAAAATAAAATCATAATTTATGAAAATGAACCTTTTTTTGTTTTTTGTTTTTTAAATCTACACTACCATTAATTTGCGGTCCATAAGTTTTTAGCACTAGTAAGACCTCAGCACTACTTCCGGATTACGAAAGTGCATTAAGTTCAAATTAGTTGTTACAATTTAGCAGACTTTAAGTACACCAGCTTAGTTCTAAAAGTGTAATTGCAGGATATTTAAGTACATATGTAAATGTATTTGTAGTATACTTATAGAAATAAATATATTTCAAAAACATTTAATTTAAACATATTTATTTTTCACTATAGAGCAAACCCTAATCCTAACCCTGACCCTAATATTCCTCAGTACTTAAATGTATAATTACACTGAAACAAGGACAGCCTAGTGACCAAAACCTTATAGTTTCTGACATACAGCCCTTGTGACAACTTGCCCCGGGTTTTCCCTGTATGTTTCTCATGCCAACAAAAAATAAAAATTGATGAAGCATAAGGTAGAAAATTAGATTCCACTTTATATTAGGTGTCTTTAATTACTATGTACTTACATCATAAAAAAAAATAAAAAAAGTTAGTTAGGTACATCTACTTATAATGTTCATGTTGTATTGCAAAACACTATAGCTGCTATTGATGTAAGATACAGGTAAGATTAGGGGCAGGTTTGGTGGTATGGTTAGGTTTGTAGTACACATAGTTAAAGACACTTGCAGTAATGTAAAGAAAAATGAAAATTGTGTCTATAAAATAACATCAAAAATAACATTCTTTATTTGAGTATGTTTGGGTAGATATTGCATGTGTCATGAAAAGGAGCAGTGTTGTAACGGGTACGTGTGTCGCCTCCAAGCAGTAGATGACATGGAGTGCATAGTCAGCTCAGAGCTGGAACAGTTCCTTGGCAACGCTGGAGAGCAGGGGAGTGAGTGATAGTCTACTTAAAGAGCAGAGCTGTGACTCCACCGCATCCAACACCTCCATCAGCATCTCTGAGTGAGCGGCTGCAGGAAACTGATGGCACATGTTGAGGTAGGGCAACAGCTTGCATTTATGTGCTGTCAAATATTCTGCAAATGCTTGTTTAAGTGCCATGGATCCACTTTATATCCTATGAATCAGCTGGTGCATGTAACTTGTGAATTAAGAGAACACTGAGTTCATTTTAATGTTCAAATTTTGTTTCTAAGTGTTTTTTTGTTTCTGGCTCAGAGAAGGAGGTAACTATAGATTGTGTATCTGTTGCAAAACCATCATCACCATCAGAGGTCATGGGGTCGAGTTCCTCATCTTATGCCCCTAAAACTGTTTATCTGGATGTGGATGGAAAGGTGCAAAGGGTGAGTCTCAAGATTTTCAACATAAAGGATTAAGATACTATTATAATGAGATGCATTATAATTGCTAATGCAGTTGCTAATTTTATGGTCAAATATTTAATTGTATGTGTGGTCAAAATGATGAACTAACGCTAAACAATACTTTTGCAGTATTTATTAATATTTGCATTATTAAAATAAAAAGTTTTATCTGTTAACATTAGTTAATGCACTGTGAAATAACATGAACAAACAATGAACAATTGTATCTAACATTAAAAAAGATGCTTTAAAATATATTTCCCAAAGTGGTAACACTTTATAATAATTATACAGCAATAAAGTATTATAAATCATTTGCAAACTAGGTAATTCATAGTTAATATATTGCAGTCTCATTCATTGTCACTGTATAACCAAATTATTATAGTTTAATTAGCTCATATGTAAAGATTTAGATAATGCTTTGTTAACAACTTATTAACTGTAAATAATTCTCACTTTAGATTAGGTCATGGAAAATGGAAAAATGTTGAACGCTAGAGCTTCTCAGGGCTAACTTCACTTCTTGGAGTCGTTTTTGCAATTATTTTAATAGACTAGCGTGGCAATGACTTGTAGTGGATGTATGAAGTCAGTTCTCCTCAACTTCAGTAACCAAGTGTAGTTCATTGCATTAACTATGAACATGACCCACTAATGTTTGACAACCAGAAATTGTCACAACACGTTTTGTCTTCATTTTGAGCACTGTTTGTTGTTTTATACTTTAAAAACTATAAAAATGTGTGTGGAATTCTTGCTGTCCTGCTTTAAGATAACTGGTTTGATATTTTTGTATCTAATATTTTTTTATTTAAATGGCTCAAGTGTCCAAATAACTTTTTTATTTGGACACAAATAACCTCTCCAGAATAAATAATGTGTTTTCTGTTTGTATATCGTTTCAAGGTTTAGGGTTGAAAAGTCTCTTAATCTCACCAAGGCTGCATTTATTTGATCAAAACAGTAATATTGAGAAATATAAGCAATTTTAATATATTTAAATATATTTTATAATGTAATTTATTCCTGTAATGGCAAAGCTGAATATTCAGCATCATTACTCCAGTCTTCAGTGTCGCATTATCCTTCAGAAATAATTTCCAATATACTGATTTGGTGCTCAAGAAACATTTCTTATTGTTATCAATGTTGAAAAAGCAGCATTTATTTTAAATAGAGATCTTTTGATATTATAAATGTCTTTTACTGTCACTTTTGATCAATTTAATGCACCTTTACTGACTAAAACTGCTTATGTTAAAAATATATATTGAGGGTCACTGTGGGTGACACATGGTGACTCAAGGGCAAATTATATATCATCACCTCACAGCTAACATGACTGATGGGGTTATGACAAATAATGTTCTTTGATTCTTCTACTTTTTCCTTAATATGAATTCTTATGTGTTTAGGTGATTTTTAGTCGACACTGTAGTCCATGTGACATTAAGGAGCTTCTTTGTTCATCATCCAATATTGCCAGGTCAGTATCATTGTATCACTGCAAAAAGTGATTTTCAGACTCAGTATTTTTGTCTTGTTTTCCAGTACAAATATCGAAACATTCTTAAATCAAGATGCTTGAGAAGCTAAATGACTTTAGATAATTACGTCTTGTTTACTGAAAAATGTATCAAAACAAGTGTGTTCTTCACCTTCATGTTGTGTTCGGATCATTTTCTTTTTCCCGAAAATGTTATCGCATTGGACTAAAACTTATTGGCTTTGCTCACACAGCGTATAACTACTTCCCAAAGATTTTAGGATAATCTTTGTGCTTTTTTGGGACTTTTTTCACCTTGTGTCACTTTTGTTCCCAGTCAAAAATGAATGGTATACAAAAATAGCTTATAAATCTCGTTATGCTATATTATCACCAAATATTGGATTCAATATTTTAGTTTCTAGACATTTTTAATGGGAAACAAGACAAAAAATACTTAGCAAGCATACTTTTTTTGTTTTTTTGTTGCAGTGTATGAATTTCCATCAAATTTTTTGTGCGGATTATTGTCCCAAAAGTGACTGGAATATGTTGTGCTCATGTCTCTTCAGAAACACAGCTATACTTCTGATTGACTCAGAAGGAGCATTGATATCTATTGACCCTACCATGCCTGCAAACACTCCAAAGTAAGAATTCAAAATTGGGATAATGGTGACAACTTTAATAAAGACTAAAAATTATATATTACAGTTACTCAGAAGCAATTTGTGTTTTACTTTCTTTGTTTGTTTCAAGCAACTTATATAAGGTTATGCCCCATTCCACAAACCAAGGAGGAGGTTAGAAAACTTTTTACTCTTGAAATTTTACATAATTAGTCAAAGGCAATGGCTATTACATGTGTCTAAAAATAGATTAGAAATGAGGCAACCGACAGTAGCATACACTATAAATACACAACTTTTTATTCCCTTTAAAAGAGAAGGAAGACATGTTCCAGAACGTCCTGTCACAAGTGGCTGAGCAGTTCAGCAGGTACAGTAAGACACGTCATATTCTGTCAAACTGTCTGCATTTGCTGTAAAGTAAATGCTATGATGATTCAAATCAGTGTGTGAAATTACATTACGTGTGCACTGTCACGAATGTGAAAAAATGTTCAGGGCTTTCAGGATCAATGAGCTGAAGACTGAAGTGACCAACAGGCTGGCCATGCTGGAGAAGAAAGTGGAACGTGAGTGATTCTCTGGGATCTAATGCAATCTCTGTGTTGTTTATCTGGATGTGGAGGGAAAGGTCTCTAACCTGATGTTGTAAGCTAATTGTCTCTGTATTATTACAGTCGAGGGACTGAAAGTGGTGGAAATTGAGAAGTGTAAGAACGATCTTAAGAAATTAAGAGATGAAATTACCTCTAGAGGAGGAGTAAGGTATGGACGCCTATATTTTATTTTATTTTATTTTATTTTATTTTATTTTATTTTATTTTATTTTATTTTATTTTATTTTATTTTATTTTATTTTATTTTATTTTATTTTATTTTATTTTATTTTATTTTATTTTATTTTATTTTATTTTATTTTATTTTAATTTATTTTATTTTATTTTATTATTTTATTGCAGTAATTCCATAAGGAATTTTTATTTGTTTGTTAATCTCTTGCAACCAGAGTGAACTGCAATTGCAAATTCAACTTTACTGATGATGGGAAGAAACTCTCTCCCAGACGAGATGTCCCAAACTACCCAAAGGTAAAAACAAACAAAATAAATACCATTTGTATTTTGGCATACATAGTGCAACCATGTAAAATCATTGTAATGATGTTTCAATGTTGTGTTTTATCACTCTGTTATGTGTTTGTGCAGTACACTCTTTCTCAGGAAACCATAGAGGCTCTGAAAAAGCCCACCTTTGATGTATGGCATTGGGAACACAATGAGGTCTGTCATCTATTTTTGTGTTAAGATACCTTAAGACATGCATTGTTTTGATTTTTATACAAGAAATATTTTTTGCCGTTTTATTACTCTTTCATGGCTCAGAAGACTTAACGAAGTTCTTAGTTGTGTTTCATTGCAGTAACAGTTTGTTTGTTTGTTTTTTAATTCAAACTGAATAGGACAAATGTAACGTTTGGTTGCAGTAATACGCACGACGCAGGAGATTCAGAGAGACGAATCGTATTTAATAATGAATCCAAGGAGAAACTCATAGAATGCAACCATCAAATATAAGCAAGACAATAATGAGGGAAATAATGAACAACAGGTGAACATAATCCAGTCAGAAACCATAGAAACTAACTAGCAAACAGATCTCAGGCGAAGCAGAACAGGGAACAGAATGAAAACGAAACAAAACCAAAACACAATTAAACAGACTTAGGGTACATTTACACGACAACAATGTACTAGAAACTGAAAAGTTTTTCCTTTGCCCCATTTTTTTGCGTACAGAAGACAACGTTGTCAAAACAATCTCCGTTCACATAAAAACGTTGTATTATGCATGCCAGGCCAGTAGTTGGCGGTCACTTTGTAAACATACTAAACATAGACTGAACTCGTAATATGCTTTAATACAATAAAGACTTATTGTAATATATATTTTTGCCACTGAATTGCATGTTTATTGCAATTAAATTAAATTGTATTATAAGTTAAATTTATATTAAATGTAATTAGCTAAAATTTAGAGGGTTTTTTGACCCACTTAAGTACATCTTTATATATAATCTCATAATTACTTCTAGTCTTTGGTCTTTAAATATGGTTGAAGTGTACTGCTGAATGTACTGACAAGCATTTATGGTAAACTAGAACATACTTTATTTTATAGTGTCCTTGTACTACGTACTTACCATAGTAATAACAGTAAGTATGCATAATTGCATGCAACTTACCCTCAACCAAACCCTAATCCTATAAGTACAGTACATGTTGTTAATTAATATTACTCAGAACTTAAATATATAATTACACTGTAACAATAACACCTTACAATAAAGTGTAACCACATACTTTAATGTCATTTCTATTGAAAATGATTTAAATTAAAACTTTTTATTTAGCATTATGACAAAGTGCAATTTTAAGTGTACTTAAATGTATTAATAAACATAGTTGTGAAAGTGTACTCTTTTTAAGTGCACTTTCATTGAATTAATATTATCTGCAATTACAGTTTAAGATTAGAAAGACACTACAAGTGCACATGCAATCACAATGGTGCATTCTAGTAAAAACAACTGAGATATAAATGAGATTTCATTTGTAATTTGTCATACTCTGTAATAAAAATGAAGTTTGTGGTTATCAGCATTAGTTTTTATATCAGACATAGGCCTACAGGTCACATGGAGTGATGTGTTTGTTTGTTTGTTTGTTTGTTCATTGGCTGTTTACAGATGCTTAGCTGTCTGGAGTATATGTATCATGACCTTGGGCTGGTTAAGGAATTTAACATGAACCCCATAACTCTCAAAAGATGGCTGGTAAGATGAGCTTTCTGTGACCTGCTTATTAACTGAAGTAGGCCTCAAAACTCACCTGCTGTGTCTCTGCCCAATCAAAGCTGGCAATTCAAGAAAACTACCGCGACAACCCTTTCCACAACTTCCGTCACTGTTTTTGTGTGAGCCAGATGATGTATGGAATGATCCATCTGTGTAACCTTAAGGTGAGGTCATGGTGACACATGTATCTGTCCTATAGAGACAGTGCTTGTGTGTGTTTGTCAGATCAACATGCTACTTGTTTTTTGTTCTCTAGGAGAGGCTGACTATGACAGACATGTGTATTTTGGTGACTGCAGCAGTGTGTCATGACCTGGACCACCCGGGATACAACAACACGTATGTCACTGACATATGAACCCTCTCAGAGAACAATACCACTGACAACACTGTTCTGTGTATTTTGCCAACTGTAAACTAAACTTAATTTACTGTGTTTTGAAGTTAAACTTAAAAAAGTTTGCCCATGCAAAAAAAATACATACATACATACAGTGCTGGGTGTAACTGATTACATGTAATCTGGATTACATAATCAGATTCCAAAAATTAAGTACTTGTAATTATATTATATTTTAAAATACTCATAATCAGACTGCAGTTACTTTTTTACTGATTACATGATTGCATGTTATTCTCACAATGGCAGTAAATTATTCATTGATTATCCCTACTTCAGCCACTAGTCGTGCTTATCACTGAAATCTAAGACCCAGACAGCTTTTGATCATTTCAAATGAGAAATCATTTCAGTTCAAAGTGTTTTCTCAACATTGAAACCTTGCATATCTAATCAGCTCTTGACAAACACATTAATTATTATTTGAATAATCCCTCAGTGAGTCATTTAACCATGCATTACTGTCTTTGGAAGGCTTTTGTCTTTCAAACATATTAAAATGTACAAATTTACGTAATTTCATATTTACATGCAATGCAGGGAATCTCCAAATATTTTGTCACCTGAACATTTTTGACATAAAATCTCAGGGGGTACTTGAAGTAGATATATTAATAAGTTAGGTCAGTAATAAAATTAAATCAATAAAAAATTAAGTTCACGGCTCTCTGATGTTGGTTAATGGTCACATGACATGCAGGCAAACAAATAAAATATATTTTACTTTAGTAAGCGTTTTATTCTGATTGTTTTTATTTTTAAATTATTTTATTTAAAAAAAATATACTTAATAGCTTTTCATTAAACTCACAAACGCCCTGCAGTTCCATCATGAAACCCACATGTAATGTAATATTTAATGCACTGTTGATAACAAAGAATGGACTATATTTTCTTTCTCTTTGTATTTTTAGATCAATATGGTTCAAGATTATCCTATTCAAATCAATGTGATAATTACAAAAGTAATCTAAAAGTAATCAAAATTTAGTCAGATTATATTACCTTAAAGGGGTGGTTGATTATGATTTCACTTTTCTAACTTAAGTTAGTGTGTAATGTTGCTGTTTGAGCATAAACAACAAATTCAAAGTTACAACGCTCAAAGTTCAAAGCAAAGGGAAATATTTTCTTTTAAAGAAATCGCTTTTTAAAGTCCACATGAAATCAAAATTGACCATATTTACTATATTTACTATTGACCATATTTACTGTTTGCCTAAATTGATCGTTTTGTGGTGAACAATTCATCCATGCAAGTCAATCCACACAAAAAATTTTTTTGGCTTCGTAATCTTTAATCAAAATCTGAAAATGCCCCTCCCCTCTGCATTGGAGGACCTTCCCTGATGACGTAGGTTTGAGGACTTGGGTTGGGAAACGCTTAACCACTCCCCTCAAACCGTTAGTCTGTTATGAGCGAGAGATGGAGAGGAGGAGCGCTAGAGTAAAACCCTGCCCTCTGTTCAATATTCCTTTTCACTGGGAAATACGTCACAACACTGGAGAAAAGTCGTTTGCAACTTCCGGTTCACGCGGACTTTAAGGACTACAACAAACGGCTGGTGGAGACTACAAGACAACCCTAGAATTTACATAAACCCCGCCCCCGGAACACGATTTATAGATTATCAAGACAGACTATGCTAATCAATGACTAGAAGATATCTACACATCAGAACAGCTACATAAATTCATCAACTAACCATTCAGAAATGTCCTGTTGCATCCTACATGTTGTCACTTCTTCTTGAGTCTATCCATCATTGACTCCGTTGACATCATCTGACTCTGGTTTGAACATAAAAGGCTAAAAGTTTTTGAAATTTCCAGTGCATGTCTGTGTGAGGTAAAAGGACACAAACTGTTGTAGCTCCGCCCTCTGTGCTGGGAGCAGCAGCTCATTTGCATTTAAAGGAACAGACACAAAACAGTGCGTTTTTGCTCACCCTCAAAAAGTGACAACTTTAACATGCTATATAAAATATCTGTGGGGTATTTTGAGCTAAAACTTCAGACACACTCTGGGACATCTAAGACATATTTTACATCTTGTGAAAAGGGCCTTATACCACCGCTTTAAATGTGCAATGTAATGTGATTAAACTACTAAATACAATATTTGTCATGCAATTACAGTGTTAATGGGAACGTTACTTTTGAATGTTTTCTCAATATATATGATGAGTTAAGATTTTTACAGTGAAATGGGGAATGTTACTCTTGAATGTTCTCTGAATATTCTGAAACAAGTAGCATTTAAAAAACGTTTGGCGAAAAAAAACATTTTTGAAACATTTCAAACATTTTGAGAAAAAAAAAAATTTATAGACCAGATAACTTTGAACTATTGTTTTATTAACGTTACTGGAAGTACATTTGTTCATAACTTTGAGAGCGCCTTGCCACAATGTTAGCGAAAGTTCTGAGAACATTCCCAGTTAGCTTGGTAGTTTAATGTGTTCATTTTTTTTATACAGTAGGAAGTGATAAAAGTTTTGCCCTCTATGGTTCTGTAATCAGGTATCAGATTAATGCTCGCACTGAGCTGGCTGTGCGCTATAATGACATCTCTCCACTGGAGAACCATCATTGTGCTGTGGCCTTCCAGATCCTCTCCATGCCCGAGTGCAACATATTCGCCAATATAGAGCCTGACTCCTTCAAACAGTTACGACAGGTACCTCTGATCCCACACACACATCCACATCATGTTGCAGATGCAGTTTTTATCCAGAGGAACAATGTTTTGCTCAAAGGTTGTTTTTTCATAGCTTCATGAAACCAGTTACGCCACTATTCAAAAGTCTGGTAAGATTTTCGGTTACACTTTATTTAAATGGTCCACTTTAGACGTTCTACTAACTAGAAGTAACTTTGCAACTACATGTCAACTAACTCTCATTAGTATTAGTAGACTGTTTGGTTAGGTATGGGTTCAGGTTAAATTGACATGTAATTGCAGTTACTTATCAGTCAAATGTCTGTTGGAGGACCATCGAAATAAAGTGTTGGCAGATTTTTTTATGTTTTTGAAAGATGCTCACCAAGGCTGCGTTTATTTGATCAAAAATATAGAAAGCATAGTCATTTTGTGAAATATTATTACCATTTAAAATAACAGTTTCCAATTCAATATTTTTTTTTTATGTAATTTATTCCTGTGATGGCTAAGCTGAATTTTCAGCATCATTACTCCAGTCTTCAGAAATTATTACTCAAGAAACATTTCTTATTATTATCACAGTTGAAAACATTGTGCTGTAAATTACTTTGGTGGATACCAAACCATGTTTAATTTTTTTCAGGATTCTTTGAAGAATAAAAAGTTCAAACAAGCAGCATTTATTTGAAATATAATTTTTCTAGAAACAAATTAAAAATCTGATCAGTTAAATGCATCCTCACTGAACAAAAGTATTCTGCGAGCAGCAATTATCGGGGTTCAAGCACTTTAAGGCCTTTAAGCACATGCGTAAAAAGGTATTATGTTTTATTTAGCAAAAAAATAAGTAAAATGTCTTACTGACCCCAAACTATAGTGTATGTTTCATTTAAGTATCAACTTCGTTTTCAACACTTCTTCTAAATTTGGAAGTGGGACATAACAAATGGGACATTTGCTGACAGTCTACAGTATTACATTCACAGTATATTCACAGTACAGCACTTTTAAATCAATCTGTAGAAATTTGCTTCTTTGCATTGTACACTCTTTAAAATAAAGGTTCTTCATTGGCATCAGTAGTTCCTTAAAGAACCTTTAACATACATGAAACATTTCCATTGCACAAAAGTGGAAAAAGGTTCTTCAGATTATTCAAATGTTCTTTACATGTTCTTTACGAAATGGATATTTTGGAACCAGCTTTTGGAACCTTTATTTTAAAGAGTTTAGTCAAAATTCTGCTGACCGTTTTAAACAATCCTGAATGTATTTTCTGTGTCCACTGTAGGCGATCATTACTCTTATTCTGGCGACGGATATGGCCAGGCATGGAGAGATACTGGACTCCTTCAAACAGAAAGTGGACAACTTTGACTTTACAAATGAGGAGCATGTTAAATGCGTATGTGTTTCTTGCTATTATGATTGAAATAGCTTTCTAAGTATTTATTGGCTTTATACTGTATATTCAATTCTGTGTCTTTCCAGCTGAAGATGGTCTTGATCAAGTGTTGTGACATCTCCAACGAGGTCAGACCCACTGAGGTGGCAGAGCCGTGGCTGGACTGTCTCCTGGAGGAGTACTTCATGCAGGTATCTCTTTAATACGAGCCGTTTCATGCAAGTGCTTTGAAAATGAATGTGGTCAAAAGCTTATTAAGCTTTTGTTTTTTTAAAGAAATTAATACCTTTATCAAGGATTTTATGTTTACTAAAACTAAAACCATAAAAAAACGTTCATTAATTGAAATAAAATAAACAATAACTGAAATAAAACAAAATAAAACAAGCATTGTTAAAATCAGCATATTAGATTGTTTTCTGAAGACTGGAGTAAGGATGCTGAAAATTCTGCTTTACAATCACAAAACTCACCTTTTTTGGCCTCATTATAGTTTGCTTTTTGGTTTGTTTTGGCAGAGTGACAGAGAAAAGTCAGAAGGTCTTCCTGTGGCTCCGTTTATGGATCGTGAAAAAGTCACCAAACCAACGGCACAAATTGGCTTCATTAAATTCGTCCTCATCCCAATGTTTGAGACTGTCATGAAGGTTTGCACAGCCATTATACCCACTGACATTTGAACTGGATCTTTGAACTGAAATGATATAACATGGAAACTGTGTCTGTGTTCAGCTCTTTCCACAGATTGAGGAGCTCATGGTTCAACCTTTGAGAGACTCCCGTGATCACTATGAAGAGCTCAAGCAGATAGATGATGCCATGTCGGAGGTAACAAGAGCATGTAGAGGAAGTCCTAAAACTTTATAAACAGCCTTCAGAATGCAATGCAGATTAACTATTATTTTGCCTTTGTATGATGCATCAGGCACAGAAGAAGAAAACAGAGAGCATGTCTTTGGGTGGAAAGAAGAAATAGGCAATCTGCTTCTTTAATGGTATGCAGGACAAACTTTCAATCTCGCCATTTATTAAAACAGAAAATTGTCTTTCTTGCATCAGATTCCTGACCTGCTTTTGCGTAACTTCATTGGATAGGAACTCAAAAATTTAAATTCTGTCATCATTTGCACATTTACCCTCATGGTGTCCCAAACCTGTAAAATTTTGTCTGGAACACACAAAAAAAGATAATTTGACAAGTGTTTCAACTGTTTTTGTCCATATACTGAAGCAGACTGTTTGCATGGAAAAAAAAACCTGAGACCTTGTTGACTCACTATCCCATTCTCTTCCTCTAGGGATCTCAGGCTGATCCAGCTCCCAGTTTCCTGAAACTGAGGTTTTGAACTGTTTGGGCTCTCCAAGCACCCTATTTCTGAAGGAGAGTGTTGGACACCTTCTATGTATTGAGACATCAAGAATGTCCAGAAAAGGCAGTCACCTGTAGTGAGGGAGTCAAAATGACTGATTATGTTGATTTTGGTGGTCTAGTTATTCTTCACAGATATGTTTGTACTAAATGAAGTAAATGAAGTTTAGTATGAAGTTTTCACTTTAAATGAAGTGCTTG
Organism: Abramis brama; assembly: GCF_963993115.1. Taxonomy (NCBI): domain Eukaryota; kingdom Metazoa; phylum Chordata; class Actinopteri; order Cypriniformes; family Leuciscidae; genus Abramis; species Abramis brama. Next base: position 40,937,485 of record NC_139967.1, read on the forward strand.
ACCCTCAAATATTGATGTATTGTCACAGGCTAGACTAAAATAAATCCCTTTAAGAAGGCGCAGTCAAGATTTGTAACTTGAAGATGCTTGGTCAAATAATGGCATTATATAAAAACACAAACTGATTTGTACTTTGGTACATATTGTTTTTAATTCTGGCACTGAGTGAATTTTGCAGGAACTGATTTCACCAAAGTTCCAAAAGAATGAACAAAAAATATTTCAAATCAATAAAATATACATTAATCTTGAAACTTGTCTAAATTGGTGTTGTGTTTTACTTTTTGATGGGAATGTAAAAATGTTCAGCATTAAAATTAGATAACTATTAAAAATTAATTTCTAGATGAGCATCTTTAAAAAGAAATTAATCCGTAAAAAAAAGTGAGGCATGTTTCAAGAAAGGCCTTTACTAAGGCACATCTTCTGTTTAAAGACAGGTGTTTTTGAGGGCTGCAGGTGCAAGAGACACGTCCGTTGCTCTCTGTCCCCACTGGATCTGGATGTGACAGTTATTACACAGCTAGAGTCATTCACAGGTTTACAGCTTTACTTAAAGTCCCCCTGTAGTCAATATAAATGTATACCTCATTTAAAATTTCAAATCTTTGATCACCAAAATGACATATTTAAAAGTTTTTTCCTGTGGAAAAAAAAATGTCTTCATGCCTTAAAATAGCTTGAATATACACTCTTGCTCCATTTAATATACGCAGATACATGAATATGCTAATTAGCGTGACTGGTTACAAGGTTATTTGTGACATCAGAAACACCAGCGATTTCAAACCGTGTTTTTGGGACTGTCTTTAGATCACTGCAGTTTTAAAGAGAAAATACTCAGCAATGGTGTTGACTTATGAATTTGCACATGGTTTGTCTTGAAGCATATTAAAATCACCACATAGACATAAACAACATTAAAAGCTTGATTTTCAACACAATAAATGCTTAATTGCCCAGCAGAGGAAGCAATTAAATACTTTTCAAATACTGTACTCACTATGATGTTTCCTATTGCCTTGAAAAACAAACAAGAAATGCAATTAAATATATAAGACGTGTCAAAGTTGATGAGACCTGATTATACAAAAGGGTTTTTTAGACCTTAGATTTTAGGAAAAAAATTAACTAGAAAACCATCAGAAATATCGGTCCCACTTTAAGTGTCTTTGACTATAGGCTATGTACTAAGATTGATACAATGCACTTATTGTGTACATACATGTTTTACATTTTACTTGTATTTAAAAATGCCTGCATGTAATTACAACTGTAATTAATTTCTGTATTTACATCTGTAATTACACTGTTGAACCATCCCTTACACCTTCATCCACCCTTAAAGGGGCTATATGCAACTGTTTCCCCAAAATAAACGTAACAATAGCCTTTTTATTTGACCATGTATGACTCAAACATCTCCTGATGAGCATACTGACACCTTGTCAGCTCACAGTGGGTGCACCTATAAGCCTGTATCCTATTTTTCCTATTTTCTGTCGGGTCGGATTTTTCGCGCGCTGTCTGCGGATATGACGTCAAGCGCGTTCATGTTAAACGTTTCAGATCACTCTGCCACCACCGCTAGTCAGCAAACAAACTTAGTTTCTCAAACAATATATGTATTTGACTGTTCTTACCTCTGTAAACATAATGTTGACTTCTTTGCAGCGGATGACTTGTGAAGTGTGCACGTACGAGAGCGAGCAGAAAGGAAGAGCAGTTCCGTTTTTTGGCCACAGGTGTCAGTCGCGAGTTTAAATTTCAGAAAAAAGCATATAGCCCCTTTAAACCTAACCATATCACCAAACCTGTCCCTAACCGTACCCGTATCTCACCTCAAGAGGAATTTTTTTTATTTATTTTTTAGAATAGACAGCATTTGAATTGGATAAACTGAAGAATTACATTCTTCATTGAGTGATTCATGCCTTTAGTTTCAGGCCACTTGTCTGAACCCCCTGCCAGCAGTTAAGGTCTCTGCTCTGAGGGGAACCTCATTTCGAATGACTCCAGAGAGTCTGGAGATTCACGAATTCATGAGGCTGTAGTGAGGGAGGATAAATATCTCCATAAACCTCACAGTTTGCTGGGGTCACAGGTCATAAGTGGCTCAGTGGGAGCACTTTACAAGCCAGGGCATGTTTTCACAGCTCTAGTTATCATGATGTTATGTTATAAATAGAGAGGTATGCTGTAGATTAATCAGATTTAAATATGTGAGCCTGTGCGTGGAAAATCATCAGAAGGAGTTGATGCTATAGTGCTCATAAAAGTTGGCTTTCTGCAAAACTGGACCCAAAAAATATATGGCCATTATTTAATCTTAGTGTTGTAACGGTTCCATTGAAGTTTAGTCATTTTTCTGTGTTTTATCTTAAATCTTATCTTTAATCTAATCTTGTGTTTAATCAGTTGTGTGCTGCTGTCTTCTTACACATTATTATAGTGAATTATAGTGCATTCCAGGAATGCGTGTTTAATGCAAGCTTACAAGAAGTGTTGAGAAGATCAAAAGGTGAAAGTTCAGGGTCTGTGTTCTTCCTGCTGCCACCCACATCTGATGTGAGGCTCAGGCCTTTTTAACACTAGAAATTCATATTTTTTTGTTGCCCGTGTGCAGGTTAGAGTTAAGTAAATATTTTTCTAGTGTGAAAAAACATTTAAAGCTGCAGTCCGTAGTTTTTCCTCTTTGTCGCCATCTCTGTTCAAAATCTGCAATTGCAGTTATTCGCAGAATTATCAACTTTACGTGGGTTGTGCCTCGGCACAGCGTGGATGAATATGTTTTGTGGAGAATGTGCGGCTGTCAGTCACCGCGCCGGTGTGGATACTGTCATTTGCAATCACAGATTCTACTTTTTGGAAGTATGACCAATTTTCACCGGAAAATGTCATCTGAACAAGTAAGTGACATCCACTTTTGTTCTGACCAACTAAGGGGAAAAAATCATTGCAGTAAATTGCGCCGATTAAATCTAACGATCGCCTATCATATCACATCAAACTGTACAAATTACTTTGTTCTCCAAATTGTTAATGTTAACAACATCAGCATTGCGTGACTACATTTAATGTGTATTAGGGCTACCTGTAGTTCAGTAGCCTACTCCGTAACTGTATGAATTAAGCGAACAAGTGCGCTACTGTAACATAATTGAACCAACTGAAATGTCTTACCTGTCCAGCAGAAAAAAAAACATCTCTGTGTCCATTTTGAACCCCTTCAAAACACAGAGTTCACGCCACCTTTCAAAAGCCCTTCCGATATTATCCTTGTTTTCGCATTGCAGTGGCCCGGTTGCAGTCTCTTTTTTTCAGTAGCCACTCCGAAGTCTTTCGCAATTTACAACGGTTGAATCTCCAGTTGTCACTGGTGATTGTCGTTTAAACCTTTCTGGATCCGCCATCAAATAGAAAAGTTTAATTATATCAAGTGCTATGAGAAAAGGCTATAAATCTCCACCTCCAACATCCTCACACACAATATAGCCTACTAGCCGAGACTCCTTCTTTATGTGTGCAGATGTGACGTAATGACGCAAAGACATGCTCGAATTTCCCGCGGAAATCCACCAGTACCACTGGAATTAAAAACATTATTACAAGCTTACCATTTTGAATCGAGCTACAGCAAGCAGATAGTTTTGAACACTGGCTGGTTATGTACTTGCTCAAACATTTATTTTGGATAATTTTTTAACCCAAAAAAGTTACGGACTGCAACTTTAATTTCAAAACATTTCTTTCTTCTAGAGTGTTTGGAGGGGAGCGGTTCATCTTTTTTCAACCCAAGCCGTCAAAATTATGTCATCAGTGAAGGAATGCTGTTCCAGAGCGGAAGCAAATTTTCAGATTTTGATTAAAGATTACCAAAAAAAAAAAAAAAAAACTTTGGTGACTTTAAAGGGATAGTTCCCCAAAAAATATTGTCATTCCAAACCCAGAAGACTTTGGTTAATCTTTAAAATACAAATTACAGCATTTTGAATTAAACCTGTGAGGTTTCCGTCCCTCCACTGAAAGTCCAGATAACCAAAAATTAGAAGATCCAAAAAGGTCATAAAGGCGTCATAAAACGAATCCATATGAATCGAGCGGATTAATCCAAGTATTGTGAAGAGATATGATTATTTTATATGGCAAACAGATTTCATTTAGGCTTTTATTTTCCATCTAAACAATGACTGACACACATACATCGAGCACATCAGATATGGTAAACATGGAAGCTAAAACCTGCATGTGTGTGATGCACGAGCACCAACTGTTCTAGTGAATGATGCACGCATATGAAACGCACTGCCTTCTGTGTTTACCATATGTGATGCACTCTATGTATGTGTGTGTATATGTGAATACAAGCCTACATTTTATGTGTAAAATGCCTCAGTTTTGGTTACCTAGACTTTTAATGGAGGGACAGAAACCTAAAATATCTTAATTTGTGTTTCAAAGATTAACCAAAGTCTTGTGGGTTTGGAACGACATGAGGGTGAGTAAATTAAGACAGAATTAATAGTTTTTGGAGCAAGTGGTAAGTGGTATAAAGAAATTGATAATGTCCTTTGTCTTAATGTTGGCAAGTCTGTGAATTAGATTTTTTTTATCATGATTTTAAAAGATATTGGAAAATAAATAGCTATTTTAATAGATAAAAGAGCTAATTACCTTGATAAAAAATAATAAAAATAATAATGATATTATTATTAGTAAGGGTCAAGCTTCTACTGGTTATGAAATCTGAATAATGGCACTAAATGAGACTGTTCATTAAACAAAAGCTTAACATAATGGGTTCTTCTAAGGAAAAAAATAAAAATTTCCCCATTGTGTCCCCTTATTACAGGATGCTAAACTTAATAACATTACTTTAACTGGTTGAACTCGGTTTAGTGTGTAATGCAAAAAATGAAAAAACGAAATGAAAAACCTACTTTATTTAAACTAAATAAAGAAATAAAGAATAATATTTTTAAAATTGTGCTTTATTACAATATAAAACAATGTGCATACAATGTGCATGCACCACATTTGTGAATCCAGTTAAAGGTGGCAAGTCTTGAAATCTGAGCCTGTGTCTTTAAGAAGTGGCCCCATGTAGTGTTGGGAGCCCGAGGCGCCTTCAGCCAAATTACTGAAGTTCAGAGGAAGTGACGGGGAATACAGGAGCTTTAAGAGTTACTAAAAAAAAAACTATACGCAGTGGAGAATTTCTAGAAGAAAACTTTTCGTGTATAATTAATTGTGTTTTCCGAATATCTAGGCAAAAAAAAAAAGATGAAAATTAAATTTTTGATAGAAGCGCAATTTGTTCGCGGTCATCATCGAGCTGTACAGAGCCTGTAGCCTAGTTTACCATCTCGCTTATTTTATTAACGGACATTAAACAGTAGTTTGCATTCGCTGTCCACAGTTTTGTTTAAAGTCGTTTACTTTGACGCTATGTCCCATTGTTGTGTTAAATGAGTCTGCATCCTTAGTGCCTTTTGTAATGAACGCGAGAGTGACTCTACCGGCTTCAGTCCAGATAGCGTTTGTCGTGTTTACTCTGGTATTATCGGTAAGTGTTTGCTCACAGTTGACGGTTTTTGTTCGTCTTAACGATGGTCAAATAACGGAGGAGCTGTTAGAGGCGGATAGTGAGAAGGACATTATAACAGTGGAGTTCAAGCAGGCAGACGGGACTCTCATCACATTCCTGTCTGATTTCAAGCGCGTGAGTACAAATCCAACTAAACAGAATTCAACCACAGCTGTAAATTAACTGAAATAATGCACTTTTAAATACCAGTGCAGGGGATCACTGTGTGGTAAGAAAACATGAAGTCAAGAGTGTAACAATTATGTGTTTTTTGGGACATGCACCATTGTAGTGCTTTGGAAACACCTTGGAGTAAATACCATACATGGTACAACTTTCATGTTATATCAGAGTATGTATCATGATATGCCTGTTCCATGCAAGGACCAAGGTATTTCCAAATACCCATCATACATTCTAAACAACATGGTAGTACCATGATACTTTTTGGTAGTTTTTGTAAGTGAAGCATTTTTAGTTTGTTTGTTTTAGTATCAGGGTAAACTAATTTCTAAAATCTAAAATCAGGGTAAAATCTTTAGCATAATTCTCTATCATGGGACGGTACAATATCAAAGTAGGCAATACCATAAATAGCATAACTACCATAGACTTTGAGAAGGTACAGTAAATGAAGAACAGTATAAACCTACAACAAACAAACACAATAAAGATGATTACCTCCATATAGGAGTATTGCAGTATTGAGTATTGAGTCTTATAAAATAAAATAAAAACAGTTGTTAGACTTTCATCACTCACAGCATTTTTTTCCCCACTAGACATACTTAAATGTAGAGACTTATCAGGACTTTTTTCCTGTTTGATTTTTTTCATCCATGGAAAGTTGGAGGATATCAAGCTGTTATTTGCCAGAAAGTAATGCAGCCAAATGCATGCTGTGGGCTGTATGGGGCAACATCAGGCATTATGCAAAGCAGGCAATGAAACACAGAGCTGGGAACTGGGTGGGAGCTGGGAATCATAGACTTCATAATTATATATTATACAACAATATAAATAAATTAATTGACCATTTGTGGTACATTCATTAATTACACTAATTACCTAGATATGAAAGTCATTGATACGGATGCATTTGCCAAGGCAAAATAGTGATTACCTCAAAATTAGTTTCATTTGTCTAGTTTCACTTCATCTTTTTCTAAATAAATAAATTCAAAGCAGATTTACTGAAAATCATGATGTGAATGCTTTTAATGTCTTAACATCTTTCCTTGTAGTCACATTTAGCAGGTTAGAGCTGGTTGATTACATTTTGCAGCAATAAGCAATCAAGAAGTTGAGGATAAATGCAGATCTATACTGAGGATATATGTGGGAAAAGTTAGACATACTTGTTTGTAAAGAGCTGAGCCATGATAAAGTTAAATTTTGCTTTGAAATAAAGATAAGAAAATTGAGATTTTCTATATAGTATATATCACTTACTGGTTATCCTTCTGGAAGTAGCCATCAGAAGATGGGTACACTGTGGGCATAAAGGGATGGACATGGTCAGCAACAATACTCAGGTTGGCTGTGGCATATAAACAATACTCATTTGGTACTAAGGGGACCCAAATGTGCTGAGAAAATATACCCACACCATCACACCACCACCAGCAGCCTGAACTGTTGATACAAGTCAGGATGGATCCATGCTTTGGTTTTACACCAGATTTGGCCCCCACCATCTGAATGTCGCCTCATCAGACCATGCAATATTTTTCCAACTTTCTGTTGTCCAATTTTGGTGAGCCTGTGTAAATAGTAGCCTCAGATTCCTGTTTTTGACAGGACTGGCACCGGAGTCTTCTGCTGCTGTAGCACATCTGCTTTAATGTTTGACGTGTTGTGCGTTCAGAGATGCTCTTCTGCAGACCTGGGTTGTAATGAGTGGTTATTTGAGTTACTGTTGCCTCAGCTCGAACTAGTCTGGCCATTCTCCTCTGGCATCAACAAGGCATTTTCGCCCTCAGAACTGCCGCTCACTGGGTATTTTGAAAAATGAAATTCCCAGTATCTGAAATACTCAAATACTGGCACCAACAACCATGCCAAGATAAAAGTCACTTAAATCACCTTTCTTCCCCATTCTGAACTTCAGTAGAGCGTCTTGACCATGTCTACATGCCTAAATGCACGGAGTTGCTGCCATGTGATTGGCTAATTAGGTGTTTGCATTAACAAGCATTTGAACAAGTGTACCTAATAAAGTGGCCGTTGAGCGCATATAGATAGATAGATGAGATGCCACTTTTTGTATGCCACCTTTTCTAATGCCACCTTCTCTATGATTTCATATTTCTCTGTAACAGAATCTACAGGATAATTATTTAAGTTATTTTGAGCAAATGAGTCTGGCTGACATTCACATTGCTTCAGTCGTATTCAGTGTGAATGCTGTAGTGCAGTTACCGCTGGGACGGGCGCAAAGAAAAGCAGTGTTGTCATGAAAGAGGCTGTATTTTTGGTTATGTGCATATGGGAGCAGTTGGTAGATCAGCTGATGCTCGGGGTCGTGGTAAGAGGTTACGCTTCAGTTGCATGTGCTCTGAAGAGCTGGTCTGTTTATAGTTAGACAGGGGCCTCTGCTTTGTTTTAGTGCTCATGAAATGAAGGCTTTTAAAAATGTTTTTAATTTGGTTGCCTCTCCCTGCAGTCCAAAATTACATTGTTCACATTCATTATTTCTCATTCGTCGTCAGTGGAACGTATACTGTATACTGCAAAAATATAGTAAAATCTGAAAACTGCAAAAGACCAAGACAAAATATATATATATTTATGAGTCTTTTTAATCAAAAATATTTGCAAAGCTAACCTTTGATGGAAGTAAAATTGTAGAAAAATAAAAGTAAATAAAATTGTGACATAATTATAAAGATTGTGGAGATCTGTTACAAGAGCTGCTATTTTGGCAAAGGGAAGGTGCACAGAGTAATACATTAACCCCTTAGCTGTCACCCCCCTTTTTGAGAATGGACATTAAAATGCACTATTCAAGCTTAAATGGTTGTAATTCAAGAATGCTTTGGAGTATAGACCCAAGTTTGGTCTTGTTTTAAAGGGAAAAAAATGCAGATTATTTCTGAAGTGAAAGCACTTCAAAGAATTAAAGTATGAAAAAGTTATGTAAGTTTAAATTTACATTAAATCAAATATAATTTATTTAATATTTTTCTTTTATATAAAATATATATTTTACAAAATATGTTTTACCAAAAAAATACTATCAAATCAAAGCCATATATCTAACCAAGTTGTGTTCCAAATTTGAAGTTGATATCACAAAAATTGAAGTTCCCATGAGATTTTGTTTAGGCGTATTACCAAAAATAGCCACCGGGTGTCATTGAATTCCATTGAATTTAACTGTATGCATTCTACCATAACAAATTAATACATTTCTGTCCAAATATCACTTCTGTCACAAAATATGGAACCTTGAGACTCAGACCTTTCTGACAATATGTGTTTTGTCAAGATTAAAAAATATTTTGATCATAAATTATGAAACATGACGACGCCCAAAAGGGGAGGAGCCTGATAAAATAATTTAGAGTACTGTTTCTATGGTAACACAATGTCCAATTTCAAAACAGTTTTCACAGGATGAATTCTGAGATCGTAAGCTTTCAAATGATACCTTATTTGTGATAACTACTAAAATATGTGATGTAATAAAAAAGGCAATAAAAAAAGATAATATTATATTTTAGAGGATAATATGTATATTATACTTTTTAGAGGATAATATTATTTTATAATTTTTTTTTATTGACAAATACTAGATTAAATGTTTAATTATGAACTTTTAGCATGAAAACCAAAGTTTCAATTATTAAAAGTGTGTGCGTCGACTTTTTGTGACAAACGCCAGAAACGCCTGTTATGATGTAGATTTTTTGAGGTGCGCTCTTGTCATAAATTCATCTATTACTGTTCCTGCATAAATTGTAACAAAAAACAGTGCTGAAATATCTATTAAGGAGTCTTAGACCTTTCCAACGATATATAGTTTGTCATGATTAAATTAGGATTTAATTGTAATATAGTGAAGTAAACTTAGTAAACTTAAGTATACGGGACGGTGACAGTTAAAGGGTTAAAGGGGTGCCAGTAATTGCGGCACACATTTATAAGGTTTATAAAAAAAAAATCTACTTTAATTAAGTTGTTAGTTTTTTGTAGTTAAAAAAAAAAAAAAAAAAGTCTATAAACTACAATTAAGTTTTCCCCAGCCTGTTTTTCTCAGTAATTTACCAAGGTTACCAGTGTTAAGGCCCGTTCACACCACGAACGATAACTATAATGATAACTTTCTCAGCATCCACACCAGCAGATGATATTCTGTTTTTTCTAAGCGCACACTGCAGTTTTGTCATCCGCCGTTTTGTCATCCGCCGTTTTTAATGCTCGAGCTATTTAAAGCAGGACGGATTCTGATTGGCTGTCAATGTTTTTATCGCTCATCAGATGGGAAAAAATGGCTCTAAAAAAGTGCTTCCAACGTTATTGTTTCTCTGTGCCATTATCATTATAGTTGTCGTGTGAACTCTGCTATTCTTTAATATTTAGAACAATTTTTAGAACTATGTCTTTATCTTTATCATTATAGTTATTGTGCTTGGTGTGAACTGGCCTTTAGTGGAAGACTGTATATCAGCACAGCAAAAAAAAAAAAAAAAAAAAAACTTGTTCAAGGTTTATATACTTAAACAAAATGTAAACTAACGTTAAGATATATTCTTATCTTACATCGGATCCCAAGTAAATTAATATTGTGTAAGGATTATATATTTGTACTGGACAATAATGTATGTCTGTACATATATGCTTGCCTGTTCTTCTAATTTGCATGTCCTGGAGTTTCATAGGAAAAACATCATGATAATAATATCCCCTAATTCATTGTTAAAGGATTAGTTCACCTCAGAATGTAAATTCTGTCATCATTTACTCACCCTCAAGTTGTTTCAAACCTGTATGAATTTCTTCTGCTGAACACAAAAGAAGATATTTTTAAGAATGTCGGTAACCAAACAGTTGATGTATACCTGTAACGGTCACCAGCTGGAGTGCCCTTGAGAGCCAGCAGAGGGCACTCCACACCAGACTATTATCACTCCCTCACAAACTATATTTCCCATAACTCACTGCCTGGACTCATCATCACTGATTGCATTCACTTGTGTCTCATCACCCTGTTAGTCTCAGCCTATTTATACCATGTTCACTCATTCACTGACTGCGAAGGTTTGTATGTTGTTGCACTGCATTTCTGAGCGGTTTCCCTGGTTTCATGTCTCTTGGTTTTTGGATTTTTTGCCTGTTCCGTGGATTACTCTTTTGCCTCTTACCCCTGCCAGTTTTGTTTGTTTGTTTGTTTGTTTGTTTGGACAGCCTACCTGTGTTTTGACCTATTGCCTGTATATTGGATTATGTGTCTGGATTGCCCCTTAATTAAAGCTGCATTAGGATCTCAACCTTCGTGTCTCTGAGCAGTTTGTAACAATACCATTGCTTCCATTGTGTTTTTTTCCTATTATGGAATGGGGTACAAGTACATCAACTGTCTGGTTACCGGTATTCTTCAAAATATCTTCTTTTGTGTTCAGCAGAAGAACTTCATACAGGTTTGAAGGCAAGGCAAGGCAAATTTTATTTGTATAGCGCATTTCATACACAGCAGCAATGCAATGCGCTTCACACAAAAATATGAAAATAAAAATAAAAATATGGAACTACATTCAATTTTGGCAATAGTAAAAATAATTAAAATTCTATATACACTCACCTAAAGGATTATTAGGAACACCATACTAATACTGTGTTTGACCCCCTTTCGCCTTAGAACAGCAGAACTGCCTTAATTCTACGTGGCATTGATTCAACAAGGTGCTGAAAGCATTCTTTAGAAATGTTGGCCCATATTGATAGGATAGCATCTTGCAGTTGATGGAGATTTGTGGGATGCACATCCAGGGCACGAAGCTCCCGTTCCACCACATCCCAAAGATGCTCTATTGGGTTGAGATCTGGTGACTGTGGGGGCCATTTTAGTACAGTGAACTCATTGTCATGTTCAAAAAAAACAATTTGAAATGATTCGAGCTTTGTGACATGGTGCATTATCCTGCTGGAAGTAGCAATCAGAGGATGGGTACATGGTGGTCATAAAGGGATGGACATGGTCAGAAACAATGCTCAGGTAGGCCGTGGCATTTAAACGATACCCAATTGGCACTAAGGGGCCTAAAGTGTGCCAAGAAAACATCCCCCACACCATTACACCACCAACACCAGCCTGCACAGTGGTAACAAGGCATGATGGATCCATGTTCTCATTCTGTTTACGCCAAATTCTGACTCTACCATCTGAATGTCTCAACAGAAATCGAGACTCATCAGACCAGGCAACATTTTTCCAGTCTTCAACTGTCCAATTTTGGTGAGCTCGTGCAAACTGTAGCCTCTTTTTTCTATTTGTAGAGGAGATGAGTCGTACCCATTGGGGTCTTCTGCTATTGTAGCCCATCCGCCTCAAGGTTGTGCGTGTTGTGGCTTCACAAATGCTTTGCTGCATACCTCGGTTGTAACGAGTGGTTATTTCAGTCAAAGTTGCTCTTCTATCAGCTTGAATCAGTCGGCCCATTCTCCTCTGACCTCTAGCATCAACAAGGCATTTTCGCCCACAGGACTGCCGCATACTGGATGTTTTTCCCTTTTCACACCATTCTTTGTAAACCCTAGAAATGGTTGTGCGTGAAAATCCCAGTAACTGAGCAGATTGTGAAATACTCAGACCGGCCTGTCTGGCACGAACAACCATGCCACGCTCAAAATTGCTTAAATCACCTTTCTTTCCCATTCTGACATTCAGTTTGGAGTTCAGGAGATTGTCTTGACCAGGACCACACCCCTAAATGCATTGAAGCAACTGCCATGTGATTGGTTGATTTAGATAATTGCATTAATGAGAAATTGAACAGGTGTTCCTAATAATCCTTTAGGTGAGCGTATATAAAACACCAACAAAGATTCTGTTAAAAAATTAAAAAATAAAATATGAAAATAAATATATTTATTTATTACGCATTAACTGCAGAAAGCATCTGAAAAAAGCTTGGTCTTTAGTCTAGTTTTAAAAATTGTGATAGTTGGAGCAATTGTGGAGTTGGATAGTTGAAACAACTTGAGGGTGAGTAAATGATGATAGAATTTTCATTTTGAAGTGAACTATTCCTTTAAAATGTAGGTTTGTCTTGTGACTGTGTCTATGCTCACATTTTCTATATTGTTTTTTTTCTAATAGCGTGTGAAGATCTTTCGTGCCCTGGTGCTTGGGGAGCCAGAGAAGGGCCAATCACAGTACCAGGCCCTCTGCTTCATCTTACATTTGGACCATGGAGAGCTCATCCCCAGTGAAGCCATGGCTAGACTCAGACAGGTCAAAATTTAAAAGATAAATAAAGCACCATCTGTGGCACCTTGCTGAAAAGACCAGCTTAGGCTAACTCAGGTCCAGGCTTAAAGGGACAGTTTATCCCCCAAAAATGAAAAAGTCTGGGGACAAGGCATTGCGCAGGAATACACATTAATTTTAAAGTAAAGCCACAAGCTACACAAGTATTGGACCATTGATGGTGTATTGTTAGTACTCTTAGGTATTGTGTATTATTATCAAAGTATTAAACTTATGACCGTTCTTATGATTGTTGTTTGAACTCAACAGAAAAACCCTCATTTGGTGCGGAGTGCGGAGGAGAGACGTGGTGAGGAACAGTTCACTATGAACGCGGTGCTCAACATGAGTCGCTCCTGGCACCTCAGTACTCACATACATAATGTCTGCGGGGATGCACGAGACCTTGTGTACACACGGCAGCAAGATGTCAAACACTGGCTGGACAAAGGTTAGATGAGAGGGTTGCCACTGTGTGTTCTTACACAGTTGATGCAGTGCTGTAAATGTATGTTTTAAGCCCCTTCCCTGCATGCTAAGAATTTTCAGCAATAACTGGGTCATTCTCATAAACTGTGTCATTTGTGCCTGAAAATTTCAGGAAACATTTTTCTTTCTGTAAGTTTACAGCTGAAATTTTAAGCAAATAATTATGCTTAGAATAAATATCTGAGTAAGATGTGGTAATATAATTACCAAATGTTATTATTATATTATTATTTAGTGGCCAGAAAAAAATAACTCTTTCTTATGGGTACAGTGCTACTCAAGAGCATGTAGCTGTAATCGCATCATTAAGGGGACGTTGTTTTGCAAGCAGTGACCACAGAATTCAATACTCCAATTAATGTGCACAAAAGTTTTATTTACTAAATCACGAACACATAACTAGTCTAAACATACGCATACAGACAATCGCGCATACATGGGTATCATTAACAGCGAACTAGCAGGGGAGTCTCGAGAGATGCTAAGTTATCCTGGTATATTTTTTTTGTTGATATGAAAAATCGTGTAGATTTAGCAATATAGCGGGTGTATGATGTTTATTACGATGTTATGATGAACTATATGCCTTTCTCCACTGACGTTCGGAGTTGTTCAAAGCGTTTCTGATGATTGTTAGAAGGCAGACTGAGATGGTAAATGGGAACATAGTTTGTGTAACATTAGCAACACATTATTAGCTGTTTGATAACATAGTCAAGCAAAAGGCTTATAATATTAATTACTGTTATGTAGACGTGCCGGTATTCGGTAATGCGATAAATCGCGGTAATGAATGTAGCCTACACTATATTGTTATCGCGGGCACTCCAAAATACCGTGAAAAATAATAGATCCAAATTCAGATGTTTAGAACGCGCATTAGCTAATTTTCCATCAATCGCTTAAAAAAACACTGTGTATATGCTGCGCAAAACACGTGCGCACTCTGATGTAAACAATCCCCACATGTCATGAAGCACTGTGTGCATGCGGCGCAGTGCGCACTCTAGTCTAAAGCCTTGTTTATACTTTCGCCTGGCTCCGCAGCGCGAGTCTCCGCAGACTGCGCGCGCACTTCCCCAAACGGACGAGGCGTTTATACTTGACGCGCTCGCCGTTGTACTATTCTTTGAAACGATAGGGGGCGACTCGAGTAATTGTCCTCTAAACCATCAGGAATCAGCGGTGAGAAGAAGAAAGCTATACACACGTGACAATGTTTATTTTTATACACCACTACCAATACCACACTACAAAAAGAATCGTGTAAAACTCAGTAAACCCTGAGATTATTACTCGTGACAATAAAACAAAATATATGGATATGAGATGTGCATACAACATAACTAAATTAACGATCTCTTACATATTTTCTAATTTCACTAACATTTTATTAAGTTTCGTGAACATTTTTATTAAACATGGACCTTTATGTTCATTAAAAAATACTTTGTATGCTATTGTATGCTCATTTTTTAAATGACACCGCCAGGCGAAATTGGGTCTTGCGAACCCAACGCGCACGACCGCCCACACCGCAATGACGTCACCTTCGCGCTCGTGCGGACGCGTCGAGTATAAACCAGGCTTAAGGCCAATTTATACTTCTGCGTCGGACCTACACCGGAGCCTCTACGCTGTAGGCAACGCGTTGGTTTTCATTTATACTTCTGCGTCGTTGTATGCGTTCACGCGCGCAGGGGGAGCATGTGAAACCCGAGGGAGCGGTCCTAGCAGACCAATCACAGCGCTTGCGTCCGCGTAGAGTTGACGCGTTGTTAAGGCTGATTTATACTTCTGCGTTGGACCTACGCCGGAGCCTCTACGCTGTAGGCAACGCGTTGGTTTTCATTTATACTTCTGCGTCGTTGTCCGCGTTGACGCGCGCAGAGGGAGCATTTGAAACCCGAGGGAGCGGTCCTAGCAGACCAATCACAGCGCTTGCGTCCGCGTAGAGTTGACGCGTTGTTACATTTTTGGAGAGGTGCACGTCAGGGTACGGCGAAGGGTACGCGCGCTACACACAGCCTACGACGTAGCTACGGCGTGAGTTCGACGCAGAAGTATAAATTGGGCTTTACATTTTTGGAGAGGTGCACGTCAGGGTACACCGAAGGGTACGCGCGCTACACACAGCCTACGATGTAGCTACGGCATAAGTTCGACGCAGAAGTATAAATTGGGCTTTAATGTAAACAATTCTCACATGGAGAAGAAGCACGGTGGAAAGAGGGACACTGCCGACGATTTATCCCCCTTCTAAAAGCAGGGTTGCCAACTCTACGCATTCACCGTGAGATTTACGCAATTGACACTTTTCACACGCTCTCGCACCACACATCCATTTTCTCACGCAGAGAAAAATCGCGGAGCAAAGAGGACACTGACACCGACAGACTAGACAGAGCAGGTTACTTTTGATATGAAAAAAATTATCACCTCTCAGGTTCTGTCCATTTTATTACGAAATTCAGACAATAAATACCGTTTTGGCGCTTGTAAATGTGACGTGACAGATCGCTGTAGGCTAGTAGCGCCTCAGTTCAAGTAAACCGATCATCTGTTACTTTTTATTTAAAGATACAGTACAACTTACTGAAAGATATATATGCCTCATCCATAATATCGATCAATCAGTGTTTTTCAGCCACGGAAAGGTCAATAAAACTGCAGGATAACTAGGTCACAGAACCTTACATTTACCTCAGGAAAGCCATTTAATGACCATAGCACGTTAGTTGACTAGAAAAAATAGCTATAGAGAGGAGTATTTTGCTAAATATGTGCACTATAGTACATTATTATATTTTTACTTGTGTCATTACATAATTGTTATTATAATGAAAACCGCATTATATTTAATTTAATTTGTTATTTTTAACCTTTAATAATATCAGCTGACAGGGCTCTCTGTATGTTTACAGCATTATGTGACGTATTTTTTCTTCAGAAAAATTAACATGTAGTCTATCTACTGTAGCCTACGTAATATTAAATATAAATAAATTTTATCCAAAGAGTCAATATTGAATCAACATTGAAATCAAATCCAAGAATTGAATTGGAATCGTGAAAATTGTGTTAAGCAATAATACAAACAGTAACCATACCAGTCATTGTACCATGTAAACATTGTAACATGTTGTCACTAAACTTAATACAATTCTGTTTAGTTACCAAATGTTTTGACAATCACAATTACACCTATTGTGATGCAAGTTGTTTTTTTACATCCCCCCCCAATCCATCCATTTCTCTTGTGCAATTAAAATATCGTGATGATACCATATACCGTGATAAAAGCTCAATCAATTAATCGCAGCATGAAAATTTGATACCAGCACATGCCTACTGTTATGTGTCCGACATTGTAAATACCTTATGTAAATACCCAATATGTGATACCTTTGTGTAGCTTTTACCTCAGAAAGTTAGCCGAGTGAATCCGTGAGCTGGCATGAGTGGAAGCGGGGCTAATTAGCATATCCATGGATCCGCGTATACTAAAGAAAAAACGTTTAAATATGTAAGATGAGTTTTAAGGAATAAAATGATTGACTACAGGGGGACTTTAACTTCCACAGAGGTCACACCTCTCGAGTTTGGCTTGACCCACTGAGAAAGGTGTAATTTTGAAGTGGGAAAAGCTGATTCATTTGGATAATCAGAGTGGGCTGGCAGTTTGGTGTCCCTTCATTCTCTGAATTAATAAAACAAGCATCCAATACATGCTATGAGAAGGTGATGTAAACCAAAGTGTAAGATACTAAACAGGATTATTTTGATATCAAGCATGATATAGATGAGGTTTCATTAACTAGTAGTTCTATCATAAGACATGCATAAAACAGTATACAATACAACAAATGACAATTTACAAAACAGTAATAATACACACAATTTCCTAATGATATGCATGTTTATTCATAGAAAGGTTTGTCAATGAATTAATGGAGAGAAGTCCGTTTTATGGGCCTATGTCTTATCTTCCCAATGGCCTTTGCTGTTGCATGTGGCCACCTTCCTTTTTTTTTTTAATGTCGTAACCTAAGGGTGGGGGGAAAATCGATTCACATATGAATCGCGATTCTATTTTATGGCGATTAGCATCGATTCACAAATTGTAAAAATCGATATTTCTAAAGTGTTACATTTCTTAAACTTTGCTGTACTACTTAAAGTTATTGGCACATTGAAGTGTTATTAATCACAATAAGCAGCAATTCAGCAATCCAGTTCTCTTTCACATTTGAATGGTCTAATACACACAATTATGTCAAAATGCACATCATGTGAAGTATTCGCATAAACACAGTCTGTTATGTCTTACGTCAGGGAACGACAACTGGCGGCTTTTGGCCCGCGAGGAATATTTTCTGGCCCGCCGGATTAATTTGGAAGTCCTAAATGCTGCACAAAACTCTTCCAATACTTGAGAAAAGCCGTAGTCGCGCGGCGATTTCACCGCCGCATACTGTGTGAAACGCACATAGGGAATCATGCGGCGCGGGATTACATTTTAAAGTAGGCTATAACTGTACGTTCAAACCGGACGCGAATAGCGCGTCAAATTCGCGCCTGCCGCGTCTAGTTATACGCTTGACCACTTTGTGTCCATTCGCGCGTCAAAAGACGGTAGCGGTCAGAACTCTGGTTTACTTTGGACGGAGCGGGCGGTCTGACTGACAATAGCCCACTCCCGACATCTTTTGACAGCGTATCCGCACTTAACTCTGAACACCTGTAGGCTACACCTAGCTCTGAGGAGCTGTTTGGTACTGAAACCATTGTCAGTCAACAACATTCTTTTTTTGCAAGGATGTTTGAAATAATTCGGCAGAAAATAGCCTACTTCATTTGTCAGTAGGGCAATATGATTTTCGTTTATGTTGCTTAGAAATTTGAGTGATTTGAGTGTGTATGTGTGTGTCCCGAATAAATAATAATAATAATAATAAAAAGGAATAAAGTTCCAAAGTCGGACTGTAAGCGAATGAGGCATGATTCACACCTTAAATGGCTGTAATCTGTTACCACAATAGTACTTGATCTGTTTAAAATGATTTCCTTGATATATGCTTAAGGTGTTAAATTCAAAATATAAAAAAATCTAAATTAACATTAGTCTAATCCAGTAATTAATTTTTTCTATTTTTGATCTGAGCACAATCAGAAAACCCGTCGTTATCCGTTTTTTCATTTTAGTTCAGGAAATAAATAATGGAAAAACAAGTCGTTTTTCATCTTTTTATTTTTGGTTTTAATTTGAAAAAACGATTGAACGAATGACGGTGACGGACCCATCATATTCTGCGATTATAGGCCTATATAAGAGTATTTAATTTGTATCCATGGGCCTACTCTGTGTAGCTGGCCCGCCACCTGGCTAAAAAAAATATTGGCCCGCGGCCAAAGTTACTTGCCGACCCCTGTCCTACGTGAATGTAAACCGAAGAAAATCAGATGTGTAAGAGTATTTTACATCTTAAGTCACCATCTTAAATAGGCATTTGTTTTATAATATTAGGTTGAAATTGTATAACTTCTTTCGAAAACATTTGTACCGACCCCAAACTTTTGAACAACAGTGTATGTATTTTTTTTAGTCAGTCTGTCAGTCAGTCAATTTATATATTTTATATTATACAGTTTGTACCTCTGTTACATTCAAAATGTTTTTGGTTTAAAATGAATAATTATGCACTTAACCTGCAAATACCATGACCACTCAGTACTAGATAAAGTCTACATTTTTCTGCTTTGTGCCAAGAAACATTTTTTTTTTTCCGTTGCATTATTTTTTTTTTTTTAACCCATTTCATTTTTCTTTACAGGGGTGGAAGGTTCAATATTTGAAGTCTTTCCCCAGAGTCTGAATGTGAGTGGCTTGCAGAGCTGCAGCTCCACAACAGACCCATGGCAGCCCTGCACCTGCACTTACAGGTTAAACCTGGAGTGGTTCCCCTGCCAGCTGAAGTACTGCCGGGGTCAGGGGTCCAACCCCTACAAGTGTGGCATTAAGAGCTGCAGCAAAGGCTACCGGTTTGACTTCTACACACACCATAAACACCTGTGCCTTTGGGATGAGGACACTTAGTACCACCTAAGAGAAAGGAAACTTGTTTTTTTTTTTTTTTTTTTTTATGGGAAACATGCTTTTGTAAGGTACTCTACAACAAAGCAGAAGTTTACTTGTACCTCAAGGAAATTTTTTGATAATGAGATTATCTAGATATTACTTGTGCGCTTCAAGGTATTGAAAGCAACTAAACATTTTGTTTCAACAGGGAACTTTCTCTGAATTTTATGCATTGAGTGAAAGAATGGATTGTCAAGCCATTTGTCTTTTCACATTTGGGCATCACTACAATGATTCCTCAGGGCAGAAAATTCTGTTTTAATGATTAACTTGTATGTTTAGTTCTGCTTTAGGATGGCTGTCTTATAGCTCTTGTTTTCATTCCGTTTAGTTTTTACATTGCTGACTGAATTTTTTACATGTTAAAATATTTGAATGTTAAAGTATTAGCTTTCCATAACATTCTTTTAGTTGAGGATATAATTAGTATAAAGGAGAGTATTTTGATAAATATGTACAAAATGTTTACAATATGAAGTCTGAATGTTGCAAAATGTTGCCTTCACTTTATGTTGTGTTTAATAAGCTTATGATTCTGCTTACTGCATTGTCTTGTCATGCAATAATCTGCAACAGTTTGACTGCTGCAAAATAACATTTGACTGTTTACAATATTGTCATACACGTTTTCAAAACAATTCACATTTTTGCTCTCCTGTTTATGAAGCTAAGAGTGCAAAGCTGTAACAAAAGGTCTAAGTGGTAGCTAAGACATTGTCTCTGAACATATTGTGAAGTCTATTTATTGCAAATTTATTCAGTAGATGCCAAATTTCTTATTCTCAGCTAAGTTGCCCTCTATAGCCATGACTAATTCTAATTTACATTTCAATTGCAGCTGTCTTATGAAGAGTCTTTTGCTTTGGTTTGTGATATACAACATGAAGCTTTGGTCTGGCTTTGCATTCTGAAGATATGGCCCAGTATTCTCATCTCTTGTTCTCTGCTCTCTTGTGCCTTCATCTTGATGTTGTCTGCTATTTTCTCAGATTTATATTTTTAGACCCTTTTCTTTAATTGTAGTGTGAAAATATTTACAAGATGAAGTATTTGTAATGGGTTAATTTTGGTTCTGTATGCCAAATAATTTCAACACTCAACAGAAGAAAAGAAAAAAGTAAAGCGTTCTGTTGTGTTGTACTACCAGTTTTGGGGAAAGTAACTTTTAAAAGAAATGCATTACGATGTTGTGTTATTCCCTTAAAAAAAGTGACAAACTGCATTACTTAGTTACTTTTTTGTAAGTAGTGTGTTACGTTACATTTGTGTTACTTTTCTCATCTGGGCTGGGATTTCTTGTTTGTTTTTTAATAGCAAAAAAAGTTATATTTTTCGCTAATGTAAAGCCTGTCCAAATACCCACACTTGCAGTCTTTGCATTTGACTATTTGTGTACTTGCATGGCATATTTTCTGTAATTTGCCCATGTGTTCAAGTCAAGTCACATTTATTTATATAGCGCTTTTTACAATACAGATTGTTTCAAAATAGCTTTACAGAAATACAGTAACAGGAAAATGCAACAAAGTTTGTTTCCAGAATAAAAGAGAGTCACAGTCCAGCTTAAGTAAGTTCAGTGATGTTTAATTTTGTTGTAAAAGAAAGTTATTAATTTAGTTCATTAATATATAGCCGCTCTGGAGAAAACCGTGATGTCATCGTCCAGCTCAGTTCAGTTCTCATATAATAGTGTCAATGCAGGCAGATCAATATTATTGTTGAATATTAATATTGACCCTGGATCACAAAACCAGTCATAAGTCGCACGGGCATATTTGTGGCAATAGCTAACAATACATTGTATGGGTCCAAATTATCGATTTTTCTTTCATGCCAAAAATCATTAGGCTATTGAGTAAAGATCATGTTCCATGAAAATATTTTGTAAATTTCCTACCGTAAATATATAAACATTTATTTTTGTGAGTCAATGCAGCACAATCGCGAACATAAAACTTTAAAGGCGATTTTCTCAATG
This sequence comes from Abramis brama, assembly GCF_963993115.1. Taxonomy (NCBI): domain Eukaryota; kingdom Metazoa; phylum Chordata; class Actinopteri; order Cypriniformes; family Leuciscidae; genus Abramis; species Abramis brama. Next base: position 40,959,149 of record NC_139967.1, read on the forward strand.
TTTTGAATATGTTTTTTTGTTTGTTTTTTTTGCACCCTCAGATTCCAGATTTCAAATAGTTGTATCTCGGCCAAATATTGTCCTATCCTTGACCCATGTGACTGGTTTTGTGGTCCAGGGTCACACTTAATGTTTTACTACCAAATTATTAGTAATATTGAATTAATTTAATTTACAGTGGAATGTTTTCCTTGAAATCTCGTGATTTCGGGGCACATGAGTTCCTGAACATGATGTATGATGGGATACGCTTGGCCTCGGATACTGTGTGGGTTTAGTGTGTTAAGGGCACTGACAGTCCTGCACTCTTAATTCCTTTTGCGTGCACGTGCTCTCAATTGGACAAGACTACAAGTGTGGGTATTTGGACTGGCCCACTCTTACTTATGCAATAAAAACCAAAAGGTCAGCTGCAAAGACATTGGTTAATAAAGTGAGATTAAATACATAAAGTACATTTTCGTAATTTTACGTTTAATTTTTGCAGGTTTACATTTCACTGTTTTTATTCATTTTGATTATTCTGAATCTGTATTTGTGTAAGAGATGAGTAAATGCATGCTCACATTTAGTCTAGAACTACGGTAACCATGTTTACACAATGACTGCGTCCGAAATCGCATACTGTCTTGAGTAGATACTTATTTTGAATAAGTAATTACTTCACAAGCGCTAAAAAAGTATGTTCTATATGAATGTGTGTAGAATGATTGTATATTCGCCATGTTGTCATTATCATGTGACCTACCAGCTCACTGCCATTCATAACTTCTCTCCTCATTTCTCTCTGCATGGGGACATGAGGTGTCAGTCAATAAATGAAAATGAAATGAAATAACCCACCAAGCAAAAGTCGTCATTTCACAGTCTAGGTTAACTATAGACCCTAGCCAACTATAGACTTCTAGCCAAAATAACTTTGAATTTGGCTACATGTCGTTTTTGCCAAAATAACTTGCGAGATGTATGATATTCCATCATGTAAGCAAAGTAAACAGTGATTACAAGGTGTTTGGTTTAATTTCTTCACTCATTTCATTTCTTTATCTAACTGATGACTAGTCTATTCCTGGGTTATGGTTTAGACGTCTATTACATTTTTACTGACAGGCCAAATTTTTATTTTACTAGCACTTTGGCACTAATTTCAGAACCCTAATGTCTTTTTCAACACTAGACTCAAAAAGGTCTTTACTTGTAACACAGGCTGCCCAATGGTCAAAACATTGCATTGTGCATTCATATCTTTAAATAAACCTTTAACTTGGAGAACCATTGGTTCAAATACCTTAGTGTGATATGCCATAGCAACACTAATTTTGATTGTCCACAAGACACTGATAGTTTCACTGTATAGTTGTTCATACAATCATTAAATATTCTAGCGCAATATATTTTAAACAAGTATTATCATTATGGTACTACATGTAAATAATCACAGAAGAAAGAATACTAAAGACAATCATTTAACAAAATCTGAAATTTATTGATGAAATATAATCCCTAGTAAGGATTTGGCAGTATTGGGAAAAGCAATTAAAAAGGCCTGCTTACTGTTCTGTAAAATCTGAAAATATGGTTTGGAAAAGTGGTACAGTACATGGGACAACAGTTTCTGAAGATTATGATGATGCAATTTTCCACACATAATGAAGTCCAGTTGGTTCATGTGGTAATTTGGTGTCAGTGATTCTCATTATCCTTAAATTTTTTCATGAACTAAACATTAATTAAACTCAGTTTCCAACTATTAGTAATGCAACAGTTAGGCCTACTTATTTTAAGCAGTTGTATCAACAGAGAAATTACTGTCAAAATGGTCTAAGATTAAAATGCTCTTTCTAAGTATCATGTCAAAAACCTACTTAAACATAGAAAGTAAATGTGTTTCTTAGCTTGTGAAATTGACAAATTAAACTAAAATGACTGATGCACAAAGATTGTCACTGTAAAAAATCCTTCAGTGTGGTCTTTTTTTGTTGTTAGACACTCTAATTATCATAGAGTGATAAAACATAGAACAAGTTAAAATTACAAAAAAGTCAACTTTTAAGTGATTTGATATAAGCAACATGTTTTTAAACTGTGAGAACTAATGTCAAGTTTGGTGCGGGTAGAACTGATTCTCAGTTCTGCAAAACCGTTCGAAGCAGAACAGTTCCACCTTTTTTAACTATACCTCTATGACTGTTGCAGCTTGTTTTGACTTGATTTGATGATTAATATTTATAAATAATATAATATTCTATTATTTAATATGGAATGTATTTATGAAATGTAAATATTGTAATACAGTAATTACCTGTAGGTTAACAGTTTGTGTTTGCATTTTTATAAAGATATAAAGGATAAGCACTTTGAACCTCACATTGTTTAATCTATTACTGAGCATGAGTTGCATCGTGGCTCGGGGTAATACCAATATTATACCAATACTTGCACCTGAATTGTTTAATTTTGTGTGTTCGGGTCAAAACATGGGGAATTATGAAGATGTGTACATTGGTTGTCCTTTAGAATTAAAGAATAAACATCAATTTAGTGTTTTGAGTTTGTTTTATTTTAAAATGTCACCATTAGTGTGAATAGGTCTTTTTGGTTTTCTGCGCCAGACCCACCGCCTGTTCCTCCCATCAGAGACCACACCGATCGTCACACGGAACCACGACTACAGGACTACTAGTACACTTATACTGGTGAGCCACAACTGTCGATCATTTTTGACCAAGTGCCCTTTGTTCTTCAGCCATCAGCATTTCCTACCGAGCAATCCAAGGTGTTAGACATTGCAGTTGCTGGTCACGAAGCGGCGCATGTGTGCTGTCTGAATTGTCAATGTAACCGATCAGTTACAGATGAATCTATTGAGTTTTGCACACTCCACGTGGAGCGAGGAGGCACAGTGGGATAATGTTCCTGCATGGGTTGGCTGACCATATTTTAAAATAAATATGCGACAACTGCTGGCGCTGAGCCAGCAACGCCCCCTGGCTTTCGGGAGTCTCAGTCTTCTACCACACATATAATTCACCAGAATCTCTCTTCCTATATGTATAACGACACCTCACTGCCACAAGTCCTCCTGCTAGACCAAGCTGCTCACCTCCAACCTAGTGAACTATATAGCCTTTGGTATTGACTGACATAATGCTCAGCCTGACCCTCCTCCAGTTCGCCCTCACTCTACCCAGCATAGTAATTATGAGGGTCCTGCTGAACTGTCCCCCTGCATAGATCTATGCATTACCCCGGCATACCTGCATACTCCTATCATGTCCTTACAGGCTCCTATCACTGTGCAAATTGGTTCCACAACAGCAAAATGGAATAGACCTAAATGCACCCTGGCTCGCAGACTTAACCCATCTAATCTACTTCCTATTCCTAAGAAACCACCTGTTCCTGTGTAAAAAAAATTTAATACAGTAAAACTTGCTCTGCTAAATATCAGGTCACTCATAAAAAAGTCTTTTTTAATTAACGATCTTATCTCCACATATAAACTTGACTTTTTACTTTTAACTGAAACCTGGCTTGACTCAGTAAACTATAATACTACCCTAATTGAATCTTCTCCCCCCGATTACAACTTTATGAGTGTCAAATAGACGTGGGGGAGGAATAACTTAAAGCTTCTTTTCGGTGTCAACAGTCATCCTATGGTGACTATGCTTCTTTTGAATATCTTTGTGCTGTTCTTAAAAGTTGTCCAAAAATCCTGCTGCTAACTGTATATAGACCTCCTATTTTACCAGTTGCAGTCTTCCTTGAAGATTTTTGTGAATTGCTCTCTGAAATCTGTGTTCACTTTGACAGCATTGTTATATCAGGTGATTTTAACATCCATGTAGATAACCCTGAAAACCCTCATGCAAGAGACTTTCTGGCGCTGATCGATGCCTTCAATCTGACACAACACATACAGGGCCCCACTCACTTTCAGGGCCATACACTCGATCTTGTCATCACAAAGGGTGTAACTGCCTCTTCATCTGTTGTGGATTTAGCTTTATCTGATCACTGTTGTATCTTTATTGAAGTCTGCTTGTCCCCCTATCATCAGAATAACTCCATTATGATCAGAAAGAGAGCTATAAATGACAAAACTTGTGTTCTTTTTACTTTGTACTTTGTCTTCTTTTTGAGCAAGCACTCTTTGAGTCCAAAAGCCCATTCCTAAAGACTGCTGATAACTTGCTGGAAGATTTTAACTTAAGAATGACAAATGACATTGCTCCTTTAAAATTGAAAAAATTCACTGGCAAACAGAAAGCTCCATGGATGAATGACCCGTCAGTTAAACTGCAAAAGAAAGAATGTAGGAGAACAGAAAGGAAATGGCGTTAATCCAAACTTAATTCAGACTATCTGATCCATAAAGGGACACTTTACGAATACAATTCTGTAATTTGTAGAGCAAGACAATCTTATTTCTCCACTATCATTAACAGTAAAGCAAATAACACCCGTGCGCTATTCTCCACTATTGAGAAGCTAACAAATCCCTCCCTGGCTCCTGAACTACTCTCAGTTGATAAGTGCAATGAATTTGCTTCTTTTTTTAAGAGCAAAGTAGACATAAGACATAAGACATTATATTTCATATACGTCGCATAGCATCTCTCACTTTGAATCACCAACTAGTTTGAGAGATGAGTTAAGCACTTTTTCAAATTTCAGCCCTGTCGACCTTGACACTCTTGAAAAGACTGTACAAAGTCTAAGTTCCTCTACATCTGAGTTGGACATTTTACCCACTAGCTTTTTTAAATCTGTGCTTCATCTAATAGCAACTGATGTGCTTTTAATAATTAATACTTCTCTACTGAGCGGCGTATTTCCCAAGTCTCTTAAAACAGCCGTTGTAAAACCTTTACTTAAAAAGAACAACCTGGATGGGTCTGTCCTTAACAACTACAGACCCATGTCAAATCTACCTTTCATCGGCAAAATAATTGAAAAAATTGTTTTTAATCAAATATCTGCTTTTCTGACCTCAACTTCCTGTCGTGATCTCTACCAGTCAGGTTTTAGAGAGTACCATAGCACTGAAACAGCCCTGGTTAAAGTAGTCAACGACATTCGGCTAAATAATGACGCTGGAAAAAACACTGTTCTTATGCTGTTGGACCTCAGTGCGGCGTTCGACACTGTTGACCACAGCATACTAGTAGAAAGACTTGAATGCTGTGTGGGTCTCTCTGGCTCAGTCATCTGCTGGCTAAAGTCCTATTTAGAGTACAGGAGTTTTTATGTGTCTATTGGTCATCATGCCTCAGCTCCTATGTCCCTAACATGTGGTGTCCCTCAGGGTTCAATCCTTGGCCCTCTTTTGTTTAATTTGTACATGCTCCCGCTTGGCCAAATTATGAAGAACCATTCTATTAGTTACCATAGTTACGCAGATGACACACAGTTATACCTATCCTTGTCTCCCAATGAGTTTGCTCCCCTTGAATTCCTTTATCATTGCCTTAATCAAGTTCATGACTGGATGGCTAAAAATCTTCTTAAATTAAACACAGACAAAACTGAAGTAATTATCTTTGGGAAAAAGGATCAGAGACTAAAGACTGCCACACTATTGGGAATGAAAGGTTTTGAGGTAGCGGAAACCGTGAAAAACCTCGGGGTCATTATTGACAGCGACCTAAGCTTTAATAGCCATATGAAGGCAGTCACAAAATCGGCTTTTTATCACTTAAAAAATATTGCGAAGGTTAAAAACTTCATATTACCGGTAGACTTAGAAAAGCTTATTCATGCTTTTATCACCAGCAGGGTGGACTATTGTAATGGTCTTTTCACTGGTCTCCCTAAAAAAACAATAAAACCTCTTCAAATGATCCAAAATGCAACAGCAAGGCTGTTGACCAGAACCAAAAGAATAGATCATATCACACCAATTTTAAAATCTCTACACTGGTTACCAGTGATTTATAGAATTGATTTTAAAGTCCTTTTTCTTGTTTTTAAATCACTAAATGGCCAAGGACCTCTCTATATAGCAGAGATGTTTGAAACATATAGCCCCTCAAGATCACTTAGATCAGCAGGAAAATTCCAACTGGTACAACCCAGCGCCCGTACCAAGCAGGGAGAGGCAGCCTTTAGCTGCTATGCGGTCCGTCTCTGGAACCGTCTTCCTATAGACATTAAGACCTCTCCCACCATCTCCATTTTTAAATCCAGACTAAAAACAAAACTCTTCTATGATGCCTTCCACTAACCCTCCTTTGTACCTGTGGTCTGTAAGCTCTTATGTTTTTATCTGTGCTGTGTTTTTTTTTTTTTTTTTCTGTTTTGTAATTATTTATTTTGCTTTTCTGTGTATTATGTTCCCTGTGAAGTAATTATTTACTTGTTACTTAATTGTTATGATTATGTAAAGCACATTGGGCTACTGTTCTGTGTATGAAATGGGCTATATCAATAAACCTGAACCTGAACCTAAAAGAGATATTTGCCTTGGATTTACCCACCGACTTGGATGCTTTGATTGACTTGGCGATCAGACTAGATGCTTAATTGCAATGTTGTGATTAACGTGCTCTGCAGAGTTTTGTACCTGAGAGGGAGGCTCGCTCTTCGCTATCTCCAATGCTACGGTCAGCCCCGCTTTCGGAAAGGACTTTGGGATTATGTCTACTGTGGAGCTGCGGGCCACATTGCAGCGCAGTGTCCAGCAAAAGCCAGCCCGTAAGTAGTTTCGAGGTTACTGATGGGTGGCATTGCTTTTGAGAAATCCTCCTTATCCGTACTCTCCTCCCAGTCAGACTTCAATGGGCTGCTTCTCATCACAACTGTCACGCGCTTCCATCCGTCGCTCATTCCACTGTGAGTCTCATCACTTCAGGCAACCACATAAAAGAGATCTATTTCATGTTAATTAACTCTCCCTTGCTCCATCAGTCCTTGGACATCCCTGGCTTACCCTGCTTAACCCATACATCAACTGGCGTTAGAGCAATGTCTTGTCTTGGAGCAATCATTGTCATGCCTCTTGTTTGGTGTCTGCGTGATCTTCTGTCTTGTTCTGTGTTACAGGATGAATCTGCGGACCTGTCTAACGTGCCTAAGCTGCTTCTCTCCCTCCTCATCGTCCCTATGACTGTGCTATGACTTGTTACCAGGTTCGTCTCCGCCTAAAGGCAGGTTATATTCACTTTCTGCTCCAGAAAGGGAGGCGATGGAGAAATATATTTCTGATTCTCTGGCAGCCAAACTCATCCGTCCTTCCTCTTCTCCTGCAGGTGAGGTTTTTTTCTTCATGGAGAAGAAAGATGGTTCCCTGCACCCTTGTATTTACTATCAAGGTTTGAACAGCATCACGGTTAAGAATACCTATCCTTTGCCGTTGATGTCTTCAGCCTTCAAGGGGTTGCAGGGAGCTTGCTTTTTCACGTTTGGCATAAGTGACGGCTGGGGTTTGCTATAACGGCCCACATCGGCGAATGTTGTAACAAGATGAACCCCCCCCCCATTAGGCTTTTTGATAAGAAAACAATGGGCTGACATATTCAACATCGACGTCAATGTCTTCGGGCTTTCAAAAACAACCTAGCGATTCTAGCATGATGCTACTTTTTCCAACCTCAAGAGATGCATTTTTTCAGCTCCCATTCTTATTGCCCCTGATTTCTCTAGTCAGTTTTTGGTGGAGGTCGATGCGTCAGAGGTGGAGGTAGGTGCGGTTCTTTCATGAAGATTTTTCATTTCCGTTTTTTACGTTTTTGAATGGTGAAGTCTCGTATGCTTTTCCCAGTGCACGCCGTCAACTTTAGAAAGGGAGTGAACTCAGTGTCCAAAGATAAGTGTAGACAAGGTTCTGACACCAGTTCTCGAACTTTTGTGAGACACCATTGCTTCGGTGCTCTGTGTGTATTCGCCATAGCTTAAGTCTCGAGTTTTGTCAGTGGAGATAATTCACAACACGGCTTGTTTATGCACGACTATAGTGTGAACTGATCTCACATGAGCTCATCTCACGTTCTCTTTGGGGAGTGAATACGATAACACTGCCACCACGTCAGTGTGTAGAGGAGGCAATGAATCGCTGACACAAGATAATAGTTTAGTCAACCCTTTAATGGTGACCACATACCCAACAACAAGCTGTAGCACAAACTCATACTCCGCCCATACTCAGCGGCTCCACGTTCAATGTCAAGAACCATTTCATGTCACACTCCACATACTGGAGGAAAGTAGAACTGAATTTTTTTATTGTTTTAGTTATGATTATATTATTATGAGGATTTTGCTGTGTACTCATAAAATGTAACCTGCATTATGTGTTTTTCTGTATTATATAATTTATTAAAATTGTCTTGATCTTTATTTAACTATAAACACACACTAAGAAACATGATATTTAACACATGAGTTTTGTTGTGGTCTTGCTGGGATCATACCAGCACCCAAAAGACAACATATGCTGGCCCACCAGCACACCCGCTTCCCATGCTGAGAACCAGCAAACCCGTAACCAGCATCCCATGCTGGTCCCAGCGTGCAAAATATACCTTATGCTGGAGACCAGCAATGCTGGATTTTTCAGCAGGGTTTGTTATTATTTTTGCCTCTTTTGTTATAATGATCTACAATTCTCAACTATGCACCACTGTCAAATCAACCATACCTAAAAATCATGCAAATGGTCAATAATGGCTTTATGCCAGCATTATGTCTCCTCATTTGACAGAGACTGAATGCTGCCCTCTTGTGTAAGTTTTCTGTGTTATTCAGTCTGGATATGCGACAGTAAAACTCATCTTTAGATGGTAAAGTTACAACTTATTAACGTAACGGGGTCAGTCAATGTAATGTAGAGGTGGGTCTTACTTTACCAGTCAAAGTGTAAATATGCACAAACACAAGCTATGGCATCCGTGATCAACAAAACGCAGCTGTGCATTATAACCGATGTTACTCCCTGGTGAGTTTATTTTTTCAGTCTTTATCTACATTAATGTTTATTGGGGTGACGAAAACGATATGAACCGGTTCGAAAGAACTGTTTCGCGCCCCTGCATACCAATTCATGAGAAACTTAATTACATGATCTCAGAATTTTGCCTGGGAAACCCCCCAAAGAGATATTTCCACAGAACTCTGGCTAAAGAAACAATTTCTTAATCTCTGTTGTGGAATGAACTGTAGCCAAACACCCGGCCAGTGTTAAATTGATAAAATGTGAAAATGTGAATCATATTGTCTGAAAAGTTTTGAACTGAAAAGAACTGAAGACTGGAGTAATGATGCTGAAAATTCAGCTTTACATCACAGAAATAAATTATATTTTAAAGTATATAATAAAGTATGTTAAAAAAATAATAATAATAATAAAAAGATGAGCATAAGATAGACTACTTCTTTCAAAAATATAAAAAATAGTCATTTTTCCAAACTTTTGACCGGTATTCTGTATATATATAATATCCTATATAACTCATTCAGTCAAACCCATTCTCTTATAAAGCCTAGTAAAAGAAACATCATAACTCCAGCCTTTATGCATAGTGCTACATCTGAATAAATAGAGCTATGCCATGTTCAATCAAAGACCAGGCACACTTTAAGTTTGCCAGTGTACATAGACACAGGCAGAGTTGCACGCACGCTCTTATTCTCAAGCTTTTCGAAGTTTGCTGTCTGCCTATTGTTGTTTTATGCAAAAAGTCAGAGTCTGGATAGGACACACCAGGGCCTTATGCAAATGACGTGTCTATCGGCTGGTGTGGGATACTGGAGAGGTGAATGCTCTTCTACTAACCCACTTTGCTAAATGTGTTTCTCTGAGAAAAGCACCACAGAAGCAGGGATTTAATCTACAGAGCCTGGATCCGTAGATCTTTGCTTTTATAAGGTAAGTGTAGATGTACTTCTCAAAGTTTTTATAGAAATGCTTAATTTCCCAGATTCCTGCTTACTTCTCAAGCGGAGACCGTTTTGTGGAATCATATTGTTTTGCATTGTACCTGTACACAGCTCTAGATATTGACAAATTTAAATGTTTTTGACTAGAAGAGATTAGGGTGGAGAGACAGAGTGATTGTGGTGAATGGTGAATGGTGAATGGGGATACCCTTGCTCTTATGAATATTACAACAAGCCCTTTACATAAAGGAGACCATTTGAAAGCTGGACACATTAGAATAAACCTCAAGATCATTTTACTGGCTGGGCCCGGGCATGAATTGCCTCAGTGTCTGCATAAAGTTGTGATCCTGTAGGAAAATCAGCTGTATTTATCATTACAGATATTAAGATGAGCACAGAGGCTGTTGAACAGACAGAATCTCAGCATGAACCAGCTGGTAAGGAGCCTTTTCACTCTCTGGAATACTGTCAATTGCCTTGAAATGGAACAATTACCTCTTAACTAATGCATGGTGACATTTGAATGTAAATAACATGGAAATATAAGTCAATAAATTATACGGCAATTATATATATTTTTAAAGTTGTAAAATAACAATTTGTGGCACGAAACTATTATAAGTGAGGTTTACAATATTTAAAAACTATAAAATATGACATAAATGTACATTTGAAAATATTCTGTGCTACATTACCAAACATATTTGATTATTTTCTTAAATATTTTAAATAATTTCACTGCTTTTATGTCCAAATGTGATTTTTTTGGGGGTATTTTCTTACAAATTGTCTATTTCCAGTTATTGAGCCTTTATTATCTGTGGTTAAATGTGTTAAATGTTAAATGGATAAACACAGTGTTTGTGATTCACCTTTACGTTCACTAGAAATGAGGATCATAATTTCACGAACTGCCATCGGGCTTCTTTACAATAACCGTTTGTGGTTATGACCAAAAGTTTAACTCTTTGTGTTGATGGGACACTGGTCACGCTCTCAGGCAAGTTTGTACAAATGGCTTTGTGCCAACCTTAGGAGTGCATTTATTTCTATACATTTTCTTTTTACTTTTTATTTGTCACCCCATAAATTGGGATTGTACTTAAAAAAGGCATTCTTATGTATTGTTGAATACCGAGTACAGAGTGCATAAGGCGTCTAGGTGTGTGATGCATGCAGGCTGATGGATGTGAAGTCTACCAGGATGTATGTGGCGGTTTGTTTGCAGTGAAGCGCTCATAGCCTCAGGCACTACTGAATCTTGGTCTGGTTACAATGACTTCTGTACGGAACCATCTCGCTCAAATGAGGAACCTGAGAGAAATGAGAATTCAGAGAGAGCAGTGTGTTGTCCCTCATTGTTAAATATATATTTAATTTATGTTCCATCACCTCTGTGGTGTGAAATGTTTGGATATGGATTAGGGTTCAGGTTAGACCTATCAGATGTCCCATCAGGTCATGTGATACCTACAAATATTTGGATTGTACAAAAGAAATGTTGTTCATGTTTACAAACACCTTTATATGAGCCTACATGAAAACTAATGAAAGTATATCTAAATCAATTTTTTCCACTGTTTTGTAGTAAGGACATTTTATTGTTTTGGACTTGTACAATTGCTATTAAGTATCATCACAGTTTATGTGCAAACACGTATGACTGGATGACTATAACCATTCTGACTTTAAAATCAAGGATTTTAACGAAGTATAATGCAACCAAAATGAAGGAAATGGGTCACGGCAGGTTTTATAATCATAATTATATGTGTGTGTGTGTGTGTGTGTGTGTGTGTGTGTGTGTGTGTGTGTGTGTGTGTGTGTGTGTGTGTGTGTGTGTGTGTGTGTGTGTGAGCGAGAGAGAGAGCGAGAGAGGGAGGAGGGAGGGGGGAGGGGGGGTGGATAAGAGATGCACCTGGAGGTCTGTAAGTATTCAAATGTGAAGGCCTCTAAAAGTTGCCATGGAAACTCATTTGCATGATCTGATGATTTCCATACTGGAAGTTTGGCTCAGGAGAAGGCTATATTTCCATATTGTGGAGTGAGTGAGTGTCGTTCTAACCACGGCCTCATAGAGATAGATTTGAATTTCAAATGAAGAGAGATTACCTGGTATTGACGACCTTTGAACTGCTGACTAACCCTCCTTGCTCAGTTTAATGGAACATTTGGGAGTTTGTTTTTATGGTCCATTATAAGTCTTAATATGAAAACCCCTTGAAATAAATAATGATACAAGTTTAAATGAATACTAAAATGTTTTGTAACATTATCTGGATCCCTCAGCTGGGAGACAGTCTGAATGTTTATGCATAACTTTACTTTAATGCTAAGTGTGATTATCTTTTTTGTTTTCCAGACATTGAACAAAATGGCATTGACTTCAGCAGACAAGTAAGTACAAACTTTGCTTTACTTAATATTCATCATGTGAAAACGTACTGTTTTGGTATTCGGAGCAGCGCATTGCTCCTCTCATGAGGTGAAACTCTTTGGGAGTTCAAGTGGAAACGGATTGAAAGATTACAAATGTTTTCTAGTGTTACACTACGTGAGACATTTGAGTCATTATAAATAAGCTTCATTAGTCTTTTAGATAAGCCTGTCATATGATCTAGTGGTGAGGACAGAGAAAACTTTCGTGCACAGGAACTAGCTTCAGGCTTCTAAGGGCATTTGCATACTGCGCCTGCGGGAAGGGAAGGAATGTTTGTTAAAGGCCCTCTGCAGAACGAGTCCTGCAGCCTTACTGGTCTCTGAGTACACACAAAGAGTGCATGTATACACACACAAACACACATGCCTGAGGCCAAAGCACAACAGTACACATCTTGAATTTGTTCATTAACAACAAATTCGAACAAATTTGGGTTATCTAACAAATTATTTGTTTCACGTACAGATAAAAACTGAGAACCTGAACGATTCACCTCATTCTGGTTCGTCACACAAGACATGCCACTTAACTCAGGGATCACCGGTGCCTGGTGGCCAGCTTACTGGGGTAGGTCTTTATCAACACAGTCAATGAGAACTCATGCACACACACACACACACACACACACACACACACACACACACACACTTATGTTTTGTATTAAGAAAATTAAGCATATTTAGATCATTAGGTCTTTTGGCATTGTTACTTTTTTTAATAACAGTTAAAAAGATAGTTCACCCCAAAATGAAAATTCTGTCATAATTTACTCGCCCTCAAGTTGTTCCAAACCTGTATGAATTTCTTTCTTCTGCTGAACACAAAAGAAGATATTTTGAAGACTATAGGTAACCAAACATTTGATGGGCCCCATTGACTTCAATAGTATAGAAAAGAAATACTATGGAAGTCAAGAGGGTACATCAACTGTTTGGTTACTGACATTCTTCAAAATATCTTCTTTTGTGTTCAGCAGTTTTGGAACAACTTGAGGGTGAGTAAATGATGACAGAATTTTAATTTTGTGGTGAACTATCTTTTTAAGCACCAATTAAGCATTGATTTCAGTCCCAATTCTCATAACTGCAAAAAAAAAAAAGTCATTACTGTAAGGTGAGAAAATGTTATATATTAAATATTTATTTTATTATTCAAGTATTTATGAGGAAAAAAATAACACATTAAATATATATTATTTATTCTATTATTTAAGTATTTATAAATCACGGAAGCATTTGTTAAATGCCTTTAATTTATAATGACTTATTATAACAAGTTTTCATATAATACAGTAAAAGATAATCTAATTAGAATCACCACTGAAAATAATGTAAATAAAAAAGGTAAAAGCATTATGGTAATGACATTTTTGAGAAAAGTCTGCTTAACGGGATAGTTCACCTAAACATAAATTCTGTCATCATTTACTCACCCTCAAGTTGTTCCAAACCTGTATGACTTTCTTTTTTCTGTTGAACATAAAAGAAGATATTTTGAAGAATGTGTGTAACCAAACAATTGATGGTAGAAGTTTTTTTTTTTTTTTTTTTTATAACCTCATACAGGTTTGGAACAACTGGGTGAGTAAATGATTTTCACTTTCAGGTGAACTATCCCTTTAACTGTCTTAAAAATTATTTCTTAATTCAAAATATCTTAATAGACTTTAAGCAAAATATTTTTCTTATTTTTTTCTTCTTGGATGCAATGTGACCTGAAAATGTTTTGTGTGATTTAATGCTGGAAAGTTCACACAAAGTGTAATTGTGGTGAAAGATAAGGCATGCATGTAATGGCTGGTGATTGGTGTTTTTAGGAGCTGCCCTCCCTGCACTCTCTGCCTCAGCTCGTCCTGATGCCTGGATCTCATCTGTCCTCTCCATCATCATTTCTCCTCTCACAGGCCCAATCAGGACACCAAGGTCAGTGGATGTACTGGATCATATTAGGGATGATGTTGCTCACTGAGAAAGTTATTTTTGTTTGACTTAACTACAGTACATACATGTTTAAATGCTGTTTCCTCCAGCACTGCTGCAGCCCAATCTGCTTTCCTTGCCATCCCAGTCCCAGACAGGACTCTTACCACACCAGCCAGGTCTCGCACTCACTCCTCAGGTACATCAGAGCCTGATGTTGGATTATTTCTTGAAATATATTAATTTAAAAGTGTTAAAAACAAACAAACACCAGAAACACTTTACAATAAGGTTCCATTTGTTAACATTAGTTAACATGAACAAACAAAGAACAATACTTTTACAGCATTTATTAATCTTAGTTAATGTTACATCAAAAGTTGTATCTGTTAACATTAGTTAATGAACTGTGACCTCACATGAACATGAACATTTTATTAACATTAAGAAAGGTTAATAAATGCAGTAAAAACATATTGCTCAGTGTTAAATTATGCTAGTTAAAGCACTAGTTCACCCAGAAATGAAAATTCTCTCATTAATTACTCTCCCTCATGTCGTTCCAAACCAGTAAGTCTTTTGTTCAACTGCAGAACACAAATGAAGATCTTTTTGATGAAAGCTGAGAGCTTTCTGTCACTCCATTGACTGTCTATGTAACTACCACTTTCAAGCCCCAGAAAGGTAGTAAAGACATCTTTAAAGTAATCCATGTGGTTTAACCTCAATTTTATGAGGTGATACGAGTGCTTTGTTTGCACACAAAAAAACAACAACAACAACATAATTTAACACTTTATTTTACTTTAACATTACTAAATATTAATCACCGACGTGCATTCAGGCAACAGCGTCTGCTCTCGTGTCAACATAACGTGTGATTCGTGGTCCTCTCAGGAACTCTCTTTGGAGATTAATATTTCGTAAATAAAATGGTAAATTATGTTTGTTTTTGTTTATTTGCACTCTCGCCGCTTCATACAATTGAGGTTAAACCACTGGAGTCACATGGATTACTTTAAAGATGTCTTTACTACCTTTCTGGGGCTTGAAAGTGGTAGTTACATAGACAGTCAATGGAGTGACAGAAAGCTCTCAGCTTTCATCAAAAAGATCTTCATTTGTGTTCTGAGGATGAATGAAAGTCTTACGGGTTTGGAACGGCATGAGGGTGAGTAATTAATGACAGAATTATAATTTTTGGGTGAACCCTGAAATGCATTATCTAACATTAACAGATGAGAACTTGAAAATTGTAAAGTGTAACCAAAACACCTGTTTATTCTTCACTGTTACTATTTTACATTTATTAAATAAGTCATCAACACTATGAAAGAACACAAATGAAAGTATGGGAATTATATAGTGACCAAGAAATGGTCAAAACTATCTTTCACCCTATCTTTTCAATATTTT
The DNA here is from genome assembly GCF_963993115.1 of Abramis brama. Taxonomy (NCBI): domain Eukaryota; kingdom Metazoa; phylum Chordata; class Actinopteri; order Cypriniformes; family Leuciscidae; genus Abramis; species Abramis brama. The sequence continues at coordinate 40,974,806 of NC_139967.1, forward strand.
TTTTTTTTTCTTGTTTATAGCTTTGTTCCCTTTTTCCATTTTTATTTTCAGAAGAAACATACATTTGGGCAAATGCCTCTAAACCTTTGATATATATATATATATATATTAATCGGTTCATATATTAGTTATTATATTGATCTACCATGATATTTAAACCTATTAACTTTTACTCCCCTCATCATAGATGTAAAAATGCACATCCAAACTTAAATAGTTGTAATTCATGAATACTTTGGAATACAGAGCTAAGATCTCTTTTCAAGGTATCTTTTTTAAAGAAGACACGCAGCAGATTATTTATATATTTTACAAAACAATTTGGACTCTAAAATTGCTAGAAAACCAAAGCCATGTGTCTAACCAAGTTTTTGTTTCCCAATTTGAAGTTGATATCATAAAATTGAGGTTCCTGGCACCTTTTTTAAATACATTTCTATCACAATGTCACTTCTATCACAAAACAATGGCCAAATATGGAACCTTGAGACTCGGACCTTTCCAACGATATGTTTTTTATCAAGTTTAGAAAAAGATTTGATAATGCAGTAAATTTTGAAACATGACACCATCCACTAGGGGGAGGATCCTGCTAAAAGGTTTTAAAGTACTGTTTCCATGCTAACGCGATGTCCAATTTCAAAACAGTTTTCACAGGATGATTTTTTTAAGCTTTCGAATGATAATTTATGATGATTTCTAAAATATGTGATAGAAAAAAAAAGAAAAAAACAGTGGTACTGTAAGGTCTTTCAATGAATTTCCATCATGGTAGTGAGAAAAACATGGCATTGCCATATTGACATAGACTATTACTGTAATGCCAGGGTACCAGGGTATTTTTTTAAGGGCAAGAGAAAAGGAAAACACTAAAACACACCAAAACAATAATACAAATAGCATGTAAGCAAAAAAGGGGATAACTGATTACCTAGACTCTAATAGCTTTATTTTCTCCTAAGGCAATGGGCAGGACAGGGCTGGCTGGCTCCTCTATGGATGGACATCTGGACATGTCTCACTTACAGGTCCCTAAACATGTGGGACCACCACAAGATGAGCCTAATGACCTGGAGGAGCTGGAGCAGTTTGCTAAAGCCTTCAAACAAAGACGCATCAAACTAGGCTTTACTCAGGTAAGACTCTGTGCCTGGTTTTATAACTGTTTTAGATGTATATTTTATGGTATTGAACAGACTATATGCAACCAGTCCTACTCGACCCCCTCCGAGGGGTCTCCGGCGTGGGAGGCGGGTGCTCTAAAAAGGACGCTAAAGACAGCAGCCTTTAGCATCAGTCGCTAGTGCGCATCTTGAGATCAGGGGAGTGAGGTTTACACGCACAGCTCTTACTGGCCTACGCAGTGTTGGGAAAGTTCACTTTCTACATGAACTAGTTCAAAGTTCAGTTCACAAATTTTAAAATGAACTAGTTCAGTTCATAGTTCATACTCAAAATTTTGAACTAAGTTCACAGTTCCAAAAATGAACTAGTTCATAGTTCTTTTTTCCATGTTGCTGCGAGATATTATTTTTAAAAATGATTGCCACAGCCTATATAGAACCACAGATAATTTTTTAACACTGAAGCTATTCGTCAGATTTTTCCCATCCTCACCGACCTTGTCATAAAACTCGTTTAAATGATCATACGATGCCTCCTTGCTGCTTTTTGTTTTGATTTGTAACGCAAGTGATGAGTCGTTCATGAACGATCCATTCATTGCGTCTGTCACGTGACAAATGAACGAAAGACTCGGAAGGTAAAGTAATTATTTATGTTCCCTGTAAACGATTTTTGACTGCATTATAATGATTTCTTAATTCAGAATATGATCAAGATTGCGTAGGTGGATGTGTTCTGGGAATTTGCCAGTTAATAGTATAACATTTAAAGCCCCTTAAATGAACGAAATTACTCGAAAAAAGATTTGTTCATTTTGATGAACGAGATCGGACAAGAGAGTCAGAGGTGTTTTTTCCGCTACATATTAAGGCCGGTTTACGGTGTGTTTTAGCCGGGTTTTCGCCTGGAAGGCTCTATAGAAATCTGGCACTCTATTGAACGAAGTTAAACTGAGAGAGCGTGGCGTTCACAGACACCAGAATGAACGAGTTCACAGTAACGTTCATCAGGCAGTAATACAGTACGTTCAGTTCACGTTCGCCCAAAATATGAACGAGTTCATGAACTATCGTTCAATGAACGCGTTCAGGCACAACACTGGGCCTACGACAGTTGTACTCACTCTCCTAAACCTCACTAACATCCGGGTCACGGCACCAGTTTTAACCGGTCCTACTCAACCTGCTCCGAGCAGGATTCGAACAGGGGTCTCCGGCGTGGGAGGTCGCCACGCGAACAAGAACGCTAAAGACAGAAGCCGCTAGTGTCAGTTGCTAGTGTGCCTCTTAAGGCCAGGGGAGTGAGGTTTACAAGCACAGCTCTTACTGGCCTACGACAGTTGCACTCACTCTCCTAAACCTCACTAACATCCGGGTCACGGCACCAGTTTTAACCGGTCCTACTCAACCTGCTCCGAGCAGGATTCGAACAGGGGTCTCCGGCGTGGGAGGTGGCCACGCTAATGCTAAAGACAGAAGCCACTATTGCACCTCTTAAGGCCAGGGGAGTGAGGTTTACACGCACAGCTCTTACTGGCCTACGACAGTTACACCCACTCTCCTAAACCTCACTAACATCCGGGTCACGGCACCAATTTTAACCGGTCCTACTCAACCTGCTCCGAGCAGGATTCGAACAGGGGTCTTCAGCGTGGGAGGTGGCCGCGCTAACAAAGACGCTAAAGACCGCAGCAGCCAATAGAATCAGTCTCTAGCGGGCCTACGTCCGTAACATACATTATAAATATCATCAGCTTCCGTTGAGTTTGGAAAATTCTTTACACAGTAGCCTATCAGAATATCTCTTCTCCTGTCTCTGAAAATGTCTTGGAGACACTCATTTTAAGTGGTGTTTAGTCAACTGGGTGACTAGGGCACATAACCGGAAATAAATTAATCGTACTATTTCAAAGCGGAAGTGCATCACGAAGCTCAGTGCAAGTAGTCCATCCCAGAAGCGAAAGACACAGATTGTGTTTGAAGCCGCTAAATTCTCATCAGATTGCATAATTAATAAAAAAAAAAGAAAGAATAGAAACAACAATTCTATCTGAAGACATATTAAGTAAACGTGTGAATATATCAATATTTCTCCCTAATGGACATTGTTTAGTGATCACAAATAAATGGGAGTGAACGTGATTGAATACGTACAGATATTCTATTCAAAATATCAATAACTACCGATTGATATTTTATAATTTTGCAATCCTGACAGAAATGAGGATATTGCTGTCATTGTAACCAGGTTTTATCATAAACAGTGGTCAAATATTGAAGCTATTCTGATTCAGTTTCTCAAGCTCAAATAAGAATGCTTTGTGTTTTACATGTCAGTGAATAAACAAGCATACTTAGTCAATTTTTATGTATTTTTGACTAATGAAATCCACATATATTGTGACAGTGTCGTTTTTATTATTATTATTATTAGTAGTAGTATTTTATTATTGCAATTTTGCATATTTCTTTCCCTGTCATTTCAATTGTCTTTTCAATTTAACGTCATGTGGGTATATCCACTCAAATTTAAATGGAAAAGGAGCCCATTTTAAATAGGCTACTCAATGTTGCCCAACCCTTTGTGGATCTCATCCAGTTCTCAAACTCTCCTGTGATGTGTTTGCAGGGTGACGTAGGTCTAGCCATGGGAAAGCTGTATGGAAATGACTTCAGTCAGACTACCATCTCACGCTTCGAGGCTCTCAATCTTAGCTTCAAAAACATGTGCAAGCTCAAGCCCTTGCTAGAGAAATGGCTGAGTGATGCAGGTATGTGCTGCTACTGCCCTCTAGTGAACAGAACTTAAAAATGTTTCTGTAAGCATCAGTTGGTATTTGTTTTGCGGACTGTACTCAAATACCTGCAGTATTAAACCTTCCCTTCACATCACCTCAGAGAACTCGCCATCCGACACCATGACCAACCCCACCACCCTACCACCCCTTTTGGAGGGTTACGGAAGGAAGAGGAAAAAGAGAACAAGCATTGAAACTAACATCAAGCTCACACTTGAGAAACGCTTTTTAGATGTGAGTTTGCCATTTTTACTCCTTTTTTGATGCTTCAGGCCCTCATATGAACATAATTTGAAAGAAATTCTCATTGTAGGGAGCATGACAGAAGAATGATAAAATGTTTGGTCCACAGAGTTTGCCATACAGAGTACAACAGTTTACGATAAGGTCTAACCCTAACTAATAATGAGCAACACATTTGTTACAGTGATTGTTAATATTTTTAAACATTAGTTAATAAAAATACAACTGTTCATTGTTAGTTCATGTTTTCTCATGTCCATTAAATATTATTAACAGATATTAAGAATTATATTTTTTCCCCCCAGTATTTCAATGTTTAGAAGTCTTATGCTCACAAAAGCTGCATTTATTTGAAAAATACAGTAAAAATGGTAATATTGTGAAATATTATTCCAATTAGTAACTATTTTCTATTTTAATATATTTTAAAATGTAATTTTTTCCTGCGATGGCAATGCTAAACATTACTCCAGTATTTAGTGTCACATGATCCTTCAGAAATCATTCTTAAATGCTGATTTGCTGTTATTATTGGTGCTCAGTTATTAATAATGGTTCTTATAATTGTCAATGTTGCTGGTGATATTTAAATGGAAACCATGACACATTTTTAAGGATTCTTTAATGAATAAGAAGCTCAAAAGAACAGCATTTTTTTAAATAGAAAGCTTTTGTATCAATATAAATGTCTTTACTGCCACTTTTGATCAAATGAATGTGTCCTTGCTGAATAAAAGTTTTTTTTCTTCAAACTTTTGAATGATAGTGCATCACGGTTTTGACACTATAATATGAAGCACAACAGTTTTCAACATTGATAATAACAAAAATGTTTCTTGAGCAACAAATCAACATATGAGAATGATTTCTGAAGGATCATGTGACACTGAAGTAATGATGCTGAAAATTCAAATTTGACACCACAGGAATAAATTACATAAATATATTCAAATAAACAACAACTCTTTAATTGTCATGATATTTTACTGTATTTTTGATCAAATAAATGCAGCCTCGGTGAGCATAAGAGACAAAAACATCTTAATTATTCGGTAGTGTAAATGTTGAAATTAACATTTACTAAGATTAATAAATATATTCTTTATTGTTAGTTCACGTTTCCTAATATAGTCAACTAATGTTAACAAATTGAACCTTATTTCAAAGTGTTACAATTCATTTATCATTTACAGTAATATAGTATAATTTTGTTGCATTTGTAATCTGCCACAAGTTAATTTAGTCAACTGTGTGCTGCATTAGCATGTGGAGGTTTAATCCTAAACTATCCCAAGATTTAGAAAACTATAAGATGTCACTACTTGCTGAAGAAAGTCCCCAACCTGCTCCTTTCTAACTTAGGGTAACAGGTCCTTTTCAGCAATGACAAAATGCATCAGTTTTCTTTCAGTGCCGCCTGCAGGCTGTGATACATAAACACACTTTATTCCCTATATCTAGAACCCAAAACCCAACTCTGAAGAGATTACGCTCATCTCAGAGCAGCTAGCCATGGAGAAGGAAGTAGTGCGGGTTTGGTTCTGCAACCGGCGGCAGAAAGAGAAGAGGATATACTGCCCCATTTCCACTTCACCCATGAAGTCTCACAACTACAACCCTCGTCTGGTGAGTCTGAGAAATCATTATTGATTGAGATGGGGGTCTGTCTTTTTCCTCTAGTAATGATTGATCTAGTCCTGAGGAAATTATTAACAGTCCAGTTAAGCTCCCCCTGAAATTTTGCAAAATGGTAGTGAACATGATTCATAATGCTCGTGGCATGCTTTTTTAGACACACCCAGTCATAAAAGTACAACCTGAATGGTGACCATCAAGTTTTATTACTAATAATCTCTGGTTCGACATGGATTGAGCCACATAGGGCAGATCTTGTTTTGAAGAGAAGAAAAGGAAGTTTCTTCTATTCTATTCTATTCTATTCTATTCTATTCTATTCTATTCTATTCTATTCTATTACTGTCATGAGTATGTTAGTTTCTTTGTGTTTTGGTTTGGTTCTGTTCCTGTTTGCTTGTGTTCCCGATCCTTGTTCGTTTCTATGGTTACTGTTTATGTTACGCACCTGTCTCTACTTCTGTTGATTAGCCTCCTTGTGTATTTAAGCCCTGAGTTTTCTTTAGTCCCTTGTCAAGTGTTAATGTTATGTTATAGTGTGTAGTGCTTCTTTGTTTCTCCCTGGGATTACTACAGCTAACAAATAACAATTTTATAATATTCAATACAATTATATAATATATAATATGTTATATTATATTATACCTTTCCATGGTTTGGGGTCAGTACAATTGTTTAAAAGAAATTAATACTTTTATTCAGAAAGGATGCATCAAACTGATCAAAAGTGAAAATAAAATTTCTTAAAATGTAACATTATATGTCTAATAATTCTAATTTCTAAATCTTTTTAACTTTCTATTCATCAAAGAATCCTGAAAGATATGTATCATGGTTTTCACAAAATATTAAGCAGCAAAACCATTTTTAACTGTGAAAATAATAAGAAAGAATAATAGTTGAATGTTACTTGAGCACCAGATCAGCATATTAGAATGATTTCTGAAGGATCATGTGACTGAAGTAAAGGCTGCTGAAAATTCACCTTTGTCATCACAGGATTAAATTACATTTTAAAACATATTCAAATAGAAAATAGTTGAATTGTAATAATATTTCACAAAATTACTGTTTTTACTGTATATAAATGCAGAAAATCATCAAAAATACTAAATAACCGTAAGGTTGACCCCAGACTTTTAAACGGTCATGTATTTTTATTATTTCTACATAAAAGAAATGGGACAAATGGATAAACACATTATGTTATAATAAACTTTAAATTAATAATTCATTATGTTGGCATGTTTATAACTTTATCTTCCTCCCCAAACTGTGTGTGTTTTAGAGGGTTTGTGATTAAAGGGATGTATGTTTTTCCTTAAAGAAATGTTCTCCACCTTGTTTCCCACTAATTTGATTCATTTCCTGTTTCAGCCTTCAACCTCACGCTCATTCAGTCCACTCGCCTCTGGAGGTGGTAAGTACAGAGCTGTTGGGATGACAAACCCCACTATTGCCATTGTAGGAAAATGTATTTATAATTTATAACCTTAATGTGTTTTCTGATGTTATAACACATTTTTCTTGCAGTGTCATCAAGCTCCTCCCCCAACAGCCCCAGTCGAGGCTCTTCCCCCAACGCTCTGTCCACCACATCCAGTCCACTGACGGCACAGGGGGTCAACCAGACGTTCAACACCACAGGGTAAAACTACATCAAATACCTTCCCTTAAATTACTTAATACATGCTGCCATCTTATGTGTAAAGAGGCCATATGATGATATTTTAAAAGGTCATTGTTTTGTTTATTGGGAATAGTAGAATAAGTTAACATGCTTTAATGTAAAAAAAAAATATATTGCCGAACCTCTATTCCCTGTCTATCGGAAAGGCTCTGATTGAATTCCAGTTTCTTCAAAGCCCCTCCTTCTGAAAAGCCCAGAGTGCTCTGATTGGCCAGCTGACCCAGTGCATTGTGTTTGGCCAAACACCTGAAGCGTGTGTCTGAAATGTAACGCCCCTTACCATAATAGCAAGCTTCAGCTTCTAATGCCCGGTACACATTGTACGATTTTGGGCTGTCCCAGATGAAAGATGACCAGGCGATTTCTGTGGTAGTGGCTCCTAAACGGTGGTCCTACGTCGAACAGTGAAAGAGGTTCAAGACGGCCGTTGTCACGCTCTTGCGACCAAAGATAGTTTGCGATAATTTTCTGACAGTGTCAGAAATTTAGCATGATCATCTCACAGTGTGTTTGCTGCTACAACCTACGTCTACTGACTAGCCAATAAAAATGCAACATGAAATGGCGCACTGATCAACGTGATATGACGCTAAAACTACTAACCTCCATTTGCAAAATTGCCATGCCAAATGGCCTCTTTTCCCTAGCTATGACATGTCCATATTCTCCTCTTTTGCTTCCTTTTTTTCAGTGCTCATAAAAACCACAATTGCCAAAGTGCAATTCATCTTGCTCTATTTGTTTACCACTAGCATATGCTGATGACATTTTATTCTTCTATGCTAACTTGCGTTGTAGCCTACAATTCAATAGGTGTCATCACCGCAGTCGGCACCAGGCAATCAAGCCGAGTGTGAAATCGCCCTAAAAATGTGGATGATCAAGCAGATTGATCAGAACCAACTTTGTAAGCATGACTTGTGTATAACCAATGTTGTACTCTCCCAAGTTCAGGAAGCTCTCATCCATTAAATGCACATTACACAAGCTTACTTTTGGGTTGTACTACTCAGGAACAGTAACCACTGATTCCTAATTTCATCAATTTTTGGAAGGCCAAATGAAAGGGGTTTGCTTTCATATAGAAACACACAGCATCTCAACAACATGGTATCAACACTACAATTTACTGAAGCCTTTCTTTCTTTGCATTTGCATTATGCTAATATTTCAAATTTATGTCATGCGTTTACGTAAATAATATCTGGACTTTGATCGAGGCATTTTAGGCAAGTCTGGATCAATGTTCTCTTTTAGAATAAATCCCTTTTGTAGGAGAATATGAGCTTTTTGCAGATCTTATACATGCACAAACAGATACATTACATACTAAAGGAAAAGGAAAACATTAAAAAGTATCATATGGCCTCTTTAATTAACCAGTCAAACTGACATATGATGAATTTTACAGATCCTGGTATCGCTGGAACACCACGTCATACCACCACTGAGCACCTCTGAAGAGCTCCAGTACCATCCGGAGGCAACAGCTTCACTTCATAACTTACCAGACGAGAGAGATCTCTGTGAAAGAAAGGAAATATTCATTCTGTAATGTTTACAACCTGCACTAAACGTGGAGGCAGAACACAGAGAACTACTATTCTGCTTCTCATGGTCTAATGTTCAAAATGCTTGTGAATAGAGCTTCACTGCTAATTACTGAAGGGAAAAAAAGCACTAATATGCAACGGCACATTGTTTAGATATGCAAACTTGCTGCAAAGAGCATGACAAACATGTTCGGCATTTTCAGGAGAGCTTTTAATGTGCGTGAAACCTTATTTCACTTTTTGTGCAAAATCTCTGTGCCAATTTTGTTGGAGATGAAGGTTCAAATCTGGCTTTATGTGTATTGATAACGATGAATAAACTGCTCAAAACAAAACACAACTTTTAAAAAAAACACTGATATTTGTATACCTTGTTTACATATTGCTTTATCATAAATTTGTGTCACTGTTGTGTAATTAAATGCTGAACATTGACAATTTCATTGACAATTTTAGACGCTAGGTCAAGACTGGAACTGCTGGCTCTGATATGTGCAGTTATTTTGAGAAAACATTTAGTTGATTGGTCAGCACAGTTTACAGTTCTTAATATATTGTTTGGCATGCACCTAGTTTTGTGTTTCTGAATTTTTCTAAGGATTTCTGGCAGGGAAAACATTTTATATGCCTGGTGTGGAATATAAGCATTTCACACTATTTCTTTTTTATGCAGCATTGTCCAAAGCATTTGAAGTGCCTTGAGTTTCACATTTTAGATTTACTGTATGATTAATAATATTATCTAGATATTGTTTGGTTGTTCTTTGCTTTTTTAAAATTTGTATAACACTGTTGTATATTTCAATTTCACTGTTATTAAAATTTGCACTTACATATGGCTCTTTTTTATATACTATTCAACACATGCATTTGGGGCATATAATTATGTCATAATTAGAAGATAGAAGTCAAATTTATGAGATGACCTAAGTATAATTATGAGATAAACAGCAATCAAACCAACAATAGGGCAACAACATGCAAGTGCTGTGACTAGTCTCAGTTTATCAAGCACAGTTAGCAAGGTTTTTATATATATATATAGAGAGAGAGAGAGAGAGAATAGTAAGTATTAATGGGTCAAGTGTTGACGAAAAAGATGCGTCTTCAGCCATTTCTTGATGTTGAGGTGTGATGTGTGCTCTCTTCGGCTCATCAAAGACCACTCAGCATTCTGGATCAGTTGCCGAGGTTTGACAGTCCATGCTGGAAGGCCTGCCAAGAGAGAATCACAATAGTCCAGTCTGGATAGAACAAGAGCTTGGACAAGGAGTTGTGTAGCATGCTCCGATAGGAAGGGCCTGATCCTCCTAATGTTGTATAAGGCAAATCTGCAGGACCGGGCAGTTCTAGCAATGTGGTCTGTGAAGTTTAACTGATCATGAATCACAACTACAAGGTTCCTGGCTGTCTTGGATGGAGTTATGGTTAATGAACCTAGCTGAATGGAGAAGTTGTAATGAAGTGTTGGGTTGGCCTGGACCACAAGCAGTTCTGTCTTCGCAAGGTTGAGCTGAAGGTGGTGGTCCTTCATCTTGCAAGAAATGTCTGTCAGGCAGGCCAAGATCGTCGGATGATCTGGCTGGCATAAGAGGTAGTGTTCAGCGTATGATCAGCATAGCAGTGATAGGAAAAACATGTTTGTCAATGACTGATTCTAGTGATGACAAGTAGATGGAGAAGAGAAGTGGTCCAAGCACTGAGCCCTGAGGCACTCCAGTATCTAGATGTTGCGACTTAGACAACTCACCCTTCCATGACACCCTGAAGGACCTACCTGAGAACACTGGAGTGTGGTTCCTGGGATGCCCTTCGTCATGAGGATTGACAGGAGGATCTGGTGGTTAACTGTGTCAAAAGCAGCAGACAGATCCAGCAAGATGAGTACTGAGGGTTTGGAAGCTGCTCTTGCCAGTCTCAGAGCTTCAATAACTGAGAGCAGGGCAGTCTCAGTTGAGTGGCCACTTTTGAATCCAGACTGGTTGTTGTCCAGGAGATTGTTTTGTGGATGTAGAGACTTGGTAGAACACAACTCGTTCAAGTGTTTTAGCAATGAATGGAAGAAGGGATACCAGTCTGTAATTTTCTAAAAGTACTGGGTTTAGAGTGGGTTTCTTAAGCAGTGGGGTTATCCGAGCCTGCTTAAATGCTGTGGGAAAGGTACCAGAGTGGGGAGAGGTGTTGATGATGTGAGTAAGTGTGGGTACAACTGAGGAAGAAATGGCTTGAAGGAGATGAGCTTGATAGGATCAAGCGGACAGGTAGTAGGGTGATTGGAAGGAAGAGTTTGGAGACTTCTGCCTCCAAAATCAGAGAGAAGGTGGGGAGAATGTGTTTGCTTTTAAGATGTTTTTGAAATTATGTTGACAAAATTATAACATAAAAAGTCTAAATTATGAGATAAAAAGTTATTAAATATTTGTTATCATAATTGATTTAAAAAAAAAAAATTAATTAATTTTTTAACAAAACAAAAGTCAATGACTTCACCTGGGTTTCCCAAAGAACGGAGTGCTACTAAACAATGATCCTCCTTAGGTCCCTGAACTGCCGGCTCCGCCATGGTCCCCTGAACTATCGGCACCGCTTCCCGAAGTAGCCCACCCTTCCACCCCATAGAAGTATTACGGCGCGAGGACAGGTTACGGGTATCTTTTTTCTTTTTTTTTTAAATAATTCATAACAATGGAAAAATCATTTATAATAAATACTGCAACATTCCATAAAAAATAAGAATTATCCATTTTAATTTCATGGTGACTTTAAATGACAGAACGACAGATGATAAAGTATAACTTTAGACTTATAAGCATAACGGCAATAGAGAGATTAAATGTTCTTAAGAATCAATATTGATTTCACAAGAAGCCATGCTTGCAATAGTAATAAAGAAATATTTTGGTCTGTTTGTTCCACAAAGCTATTGTATGACTTCAGAAGGTGATGTGGAATATAGTGCACTGGTTGTATGGACCACTTTTATGGTACTTTTGAAGCTTGAAGATTCATCATTTTGTGTTCCACATAACAAAGAAAGTTGGGTTTGGAAAAACATGACGTAATGAATATTAGTCATTGTCCCTCAACTAGTCAATATAATAAAGGATTTATGGTGTCAGTTAGAACATGCCTTCCAGATTGAAGGCCTCCCTAAGGTGTATCGAAGGGAAGGGCTGTTATTTTATACACACCTGGACAGACCTGTTCTCTGTGGTTACTGATTGGCTCAATCATACTGTTCAGTCCTGCTTGTCTGGTTTTCAGCCATACTGTTATCCTTTTATTTCCCATCCCACAGTTTTATCCAGAGCATTGTGAGTTGTGCACACACCTGAACTCTACAGGACAATATGCTGACTGTGCTCTTCATCCTGGGGGCGCTGTGTCCCCTAAACTTTGCAGGTAAAAATAATAACTTTTTATAGCTTCACATTACCACTACAAACTACTGTTGCTTAATATTTGTTGCCAGTAAGTGTTTAAATACATTTAGTAAGTGTTTATTCAAAGGCTTTGATTATTATTTGCTTTTTAGAAATCCCTATTAAAGTGCTGAGTCCTGAAACAGACGGGGTGCTGGCGGGCAGATTCCCAAACTCTTTTCTTCTGAAACTGCCTGACTGCTCTACTTATGGAAACAAGTCCGCTGAACTGCTGTACATAGAACTGCCCAGCACTGCAAACAGTATGCATCGCTTTCATCCAGAATTTGGTTTACATGACATTGTCTGAAGAGTAAGCATTATGACTTGTGTGTCTTGCAGAAACAGAGACTTTCAAGGTTCCATCTTGTCCTGTCAGTCTACCAGGGTACCTTCTGAAAGGCCTAAAAAGTGGAACAACTTACAAGTATGTGTGTGTGTGTGTGTGATGGTTTAACTTAAAGAAACCTGGTTGCTTCATTAATACTAAAATTCGAGTTAATACAAAGAGATTTGTTTAATCAACAGAAACTCAAAATATTATGTTATCTGAAAAAAGAGTTTCTAATTATTGGACCAAAAACCTCTGCACATAATAACCTAGAATACTGTCTAACAAATGGCTGCTCTGTCAAGTCTTTGTCGTTGGTTAGGAACCTTGGTGTGCTCTTTGATACCAACCTTTCATTTGAAAGCCACGTTTCTAGCATCTGTAAAACTGCATTCTTCCATTTTAAAAATATATCTAAATTACGACATATGCTCTCAATGACAAATGAGGAAAAATTAGTTAATGTGTTCATGACATCAAGGCTAGATTATTGTAATGCTCTTATGGGTGGTTGCCCTGCATGCTTAATAAACAAACTACAGCTGGTCTGAAACGCAGCAGCTAGAGTTCTTACTAGAAGCAGGAAGTATAACCATATTAGCCCAGTTCTGTCAACACTGCATTGGCTCCCTATTAAACATCATATACATTTTAAAATATTGCTGATAACTTACAAAGCACTAAATGGTTTAGCTCCACAGTACTTAACGCAGTACTTAACCCTAACGCATTATAGACCTTCACATCTATGTAATCTCAAAATTCTGACCAGTTAATAATACCTAGAATATCAAAATTGACTGCTGGCCTTTTCCTATTTGGCACTTAAACTTTGGAACAGTCTTCCTAACATTTTCCAGGAAGCAGACACACTCTATCAGTTTAAATCTAGACTAAAAACACATCTCTTTGACCTAGCATACAAATAACACATTATCAACTTCTATAATTCAATGTTAGGCTGCATAAACTGTCAGACGGAACTGAGAACACTTCCCATAAATCCTGATGTACTCGTTACATCATAAGAAGAATGGCGTCTACGCTTAGTCTTAGGCCGTATCTAGATCTGATGAAGGACCTGGACACGACGACAACGCTGTCCTGATGTGTCAACTAGTCTCTCCCCTGTAAATGCCTCCTTCCTTCCCTTTACCTCTGTACAGATAAAACATTGTCAAAATGATTCCAGTTCGCATGGATACGCAGAAGCGACTAATTCTGTATTATGCAGGCCAGACAAGTAATTTGGTGAGGTCACTTTTTTTTTTAAAAAGACTACTTGCCTGCCCACATATATATTCAAATGCACATACATATAGACTAAACACATAATATGCATGCTCGCACAGATTCAAGTTTTTGAAGTTTACACGGAGATAAAGTTTTTCTACATTTTTCAAGACTTGCACATTGGAACCTATTTCAAAATTTGCGTTCTTGAGCCACCAAACACTGTTGTCATGCTGTTCTATATGTATGTGTTCATGCAAATGAACAGCCAGAACACATTAAAAGTTTTCTCGTTTCAGTTAAAACGGTGTCGTGTTAGCGGCCCCTAAGTTAATAACTAATGATCTTTGCGACGTAAGTGAATCAATCAAAAACTAACTTTAGCTGGACAATAACTTTATTCTAGAGCTGCTGTAAAGCCAAAACAATTTCTGTTACTTTAATTTTCTATTATCACTGTAAAGCTGCTTTAAAACAATCTATATTAACAATATAAATGAAGGTGACTTTTTGATTTGAAACTATGATTTTTTTTACAGTTGAATGAAATCCATTAGAGTTCCTCATTAGTGTCTAAGGTCTCTCTCTCTCTCTCTCTCTCTCTCTCTCTCTCTCTCTCTCTCTGTATGTGTGTGTGGTTCAGGTACACTTATGGGGACAATATGTCCTCACAAATATGGCAATATCTGGAATTCTTGTCCTTGTGGGGAAATTTTCTGGTCCCCAATCGGAAAGCAGCTTAGAAATCATACTAAGTGAATTTTTTTGAAAATGTAAAAATGCAGAAAGCTTTCTGTTATGGGTAGGTTTATGAGTAGGGTTAGCGTAAAGGGATAGAATATACAGTTTGTACAGTATACAAATCATTACGCCTTGTAATTTCCCCATAAAACATGAAAACCCAATGTGTGTCTGTGTATGACCATTACACAGCAAATCAAATCTCATTATAAATGTCTTTATCTTTCAGCCTGATGTACAAAATTGATAATGATACCAGCGCAGTCTTGACTGATACAACTACCACCGGTAATAGACTTTCTGTGATTTTAAATCTTTAAAAAGCTGCTTGTAATAAATTATACATGTACCAATTTTATCATGATATATCTTTTATCATATCAAAAAATGTAAAGAATAAATCCCCAGCTTGTATTGTGAGATGAGTATGTAATCAGGTCTGTTTGTTTTTCTTGTCTTTTTTCCAGTCACTGATTATCAAGCGATAAACAGTGGTCTCCCCGCGCGCAGTGGAGCCATGGTGGTCATCACCGTCATTCTGTCTTTGGCTATGGTGGCCCTCGTGGCTGGACTCATTATTAGTGTGTTCTTTTCAGGCTGAGCTCAATGTGATTCACTTCAGTAACACTTCATGAAATCTATTGAACTTCAAAAATAATTCAACCGCATTTTCGATAACTTTAGAAAATGTCAGTCTATATTAAGTAACAGTATACCTATTGTGTTGGATGTAAAAGGGAATTACACAAAAGTACTATATTTATCAATCATTTCAAACTGAATGGTTTATTGCTTTTCAAATAAATGTTGTTCTAAAAACATGGTTTTATGTCTGTAGTTTTTTTTTTTTTTAGGGCCTTCTTAAGAGAGGTGTATTTTTCAGAAATATTAGGTTAGCACAAGTTTCCATGTTTTATAGATAGGCTATGTTTCTAGTTTTATAGGCCTAGCTCATTTATCACTTATGTTGTGAAATAGGCTATTTTTATTTTTTTTTATTTTAGATAGGCCTATAGTATTTCAAATAATGGCATTCCACTCAAACCAGTGTCAATAAATACAGCGGGGAATGTTGTCACAAAACGTGAACATGTGTTAAGCTGAATGAACTGTCTCTTCCTGGTCAACAAACCCAGTGCGGAAATGTTTAACACCGTTTTTGTAGTCAAAATGTATGCGCATAAAAGACGAAGTGACGAACTGATTTTAGAATGACAATTGGCGCCAGTGATCAATGAAAACTTGTTGAACACTCTTGATTCCTAATAAGCTTAATGATTCCCACCTGTTATAATGAACGATATCGCCACAGTTGAAGTCTTAATTGATACAACGACACATTTATTTGAATAAAAAAAAGATACTGGGCTTTATTTAGCCTACACACGTTTTGCTGGCTGTTCTAAAATAATCGACAAAATGTATTTACAGCTTCAATCCAAAAGCAGAATTCTCGACCTTCATTTAACCAGTGGCTTACATGACTGGGACATGAACGAAGAAATAAAGTTAACGACGACGACTGATCAGTTTTACCACGGTAATATAATTTCAGTGAGTAATTCACTCGAGTCTGCGAAACAGGGCCGTTTGTTGAGTATCACTGAAGTGTCGTGGTTTGGCAGATGACAAGCGGACTGACCAGTATCTGGCGCAGTGGCACTACGCCAGAATCTCCAGAAGATCATTACCAGTAACACCAGTAGCAGCTCACAAGAGTTTCCAGCTCCCGCTCAGCGCCAGAGGTGTGTGTTCATCCGTCACATCACCAATAATATAATCTCCTACTACACCATTTATAGGAACAAACACAGATCTCCCAGTCGATGAGAGGTTTTTCACAGAGGTTTATTTTATTTATTTAGAATGACATTTCAAGTTTATGTAGGCTATTTATTTAAAATGTAATTTTATTTATTTAAAATGTATTTTCAAGTTTATTTTATTAAATGTTATTTCAAGTTTATTTTTATAATATTTAATTTCATTGTTTATTAATTTATTTTAAAATATATTTTATCTATTTATTTCATATTTTAAGTTTATGTATTTATTTAAAATGTCATTTCAAGTTTATTTTATTCAATTTGTTTTCATGTTTATTTTTATAATATTTAATTTATCCAAATATTATCTGTAAATTAGCCTTCTTGCTTTGACAGTTGGCAGTTTTTTCCCCCGCCCAATGGCAATATATTATTTCATTTAAACTAGTAGGATTACTGCTAAATAGTACACCATTAGTTACATTAAAATGTACATGGGCTTAATTTGATACCGTGGATTAGGCCTTAGTTCAATTAAGGCATTTAAGTAGCTTTTATAAATGTACCTTAGAAAAACACATTGGTGTGCATCTTGAGACAAAACAATGGCAAAGACATATTTTAAGAAATGTCAGTGCTGATTGCTTTAAATTACAGGGGTACAAATTCCAGATTATCCTGTAGAATAGTGTTTGATTCTCTGAAAATACTTAATTGAGGCTCCTTTCGGATTGGTTCCAAATTATGAAAGACATTCTGATAAGAATCTTGTGTACATTACCTTTTTTTTTTTTTTTTTTCAACTCTTCAACTTTCTTCAAAAGTCTTGTCACTGTGCCCTTCAAACATAATTGTTTCCGTCTTTTAAAGAGCCCGAAATACAACCTAATCTGTGGTTGATGGTGAATCCCAGTTTAGCCTGCCCCATAAAATACCCTAGTAATTACCCAAAAGCCCCAACACCCCAAAAACTAACAGCGCTGTCAACGACGCCAAGAACCACCACACCTCAGGAGAAAAGTGTGCGTCGAGTGATCCTGCCTGATGAGACCTGCCTGAATGAGTCAATACACGACACCTCCCTCTCCAGCGAGTATCAGGTATGAGTCAAACAACATTACATGCTTGTTTGCTACGTTAATATAGTGTCATGCGAACCTGACCGTTTCCACCTTGTCCCAGTTGACCGATGAAGATGACGCTTCCTCTGTAGACGTGCCTGTTTGTCGTAAGGTGAAGGGTGCTCGGAAGGGGAGGACTCCTAAAGTGTCCCCTCGCAAACTGGGTCTGACTCAGAACAGAAGGCTTCAGAGAGCACTGCAGGACAGCCTGAACCTGAAGAGTGGCGGATGGCCTCGGCCTCCTGTGAACTACTGCATCCTCATCGCCATGGCTCTCAGCAGCAGCCGACACGGCAGTCTCAACGTACAGCAGATCTATAACTTCACCAGGTCCCAATGCTCTTTTATACAAGGATAGGGTTAAGGATTTGAACCAACTCCAAAAGTATATAGATGATGCATAACATCTATATCGGGGTTGGTTATATCGGCCACCAAATCAGTATCGGACGATATTTTTTTCATTTTTAAAATTATCTTTATCGGCCCGATAGGAAAATTAGGCTGACATCTTAAAGTCGATAGGTAATGGATTATTTCCGCCGAGACGCGCTGTTTGCCATTATGGTTTTGATGTGCTTGGAAAAATTATTGTGCAGTGCAAGTCTGTCTACAAAAAAAATTTAATGAGAATATTGTAATTGTGTGCTTGGGTCATGGCTTTTAATGGTGTGACTTTTGTTTTTGTAATCAGGCTCTCAAAAAATATTAAAAACCTGTCAAAAGTTTGAAAATATTACAATTGTGTTTGTCTTATGCTCACCAAGGCTGCATTTATTTAATCAAAAATAGGGTAAAACAGTAATATTGTGAAATATTATTACAATTTAAAATAGTTGTTTTCTATTTTAATACATTTGAAAAAGAGAGAATAATACTTTTATTCATCAAGGATGCAATTTAAATTGCATCTATTTAATAAAAGCTTTAATAGATTTAATAAAAGCTGTTCATTGAACTTTCTATTCATCAAAGAATCCTGGAAAAAGTATCACCATTTCCACAAAAAATGTTTTCGACGTAATAAGAAATGTTTCTTAAGCGGCAAATCAGCATATGATTTCCGAAGGATCATATGACCAAGAAGTAAATTACATTTTAAAATGTATTCAAATAGAAAACAGTTGTTAGAATTTATAATATTTCAAGAATCCTTTCAAAAACAAAAGAAATTGTAATGTTTCCAAACTTTTGACAGGTGTGCGTGTGCATATACATGTACATATATTTATATTTGTTCACCCCTTCATTTGTTTTATTTACTTTTTCCAGTGCTTCTCATCCCGTTTTCTTTTACTGTCTTTCTAGAGAGCACTTCCCCTTTTTCATCACGGCTCCGGACGGGTGGAAAAACACAATCCGACATAATCTGTGTTTCAGCAACAGTTTTAAAAAGACCCCGCAGCAGGTGTCTGGAGATGGCAAGAGGAAGTCGTGTCTGTGGCATCTCACGCTGGACGGCCGGCAGAGACTGAGAGATGAGATCCACACACTCACAGGAGATTCCTTCAGAATGCTGAAGAGGAGCATGAACTATCCAGGTGAGGGTCGAGTGCTGAAATGCGCAGCATTCTGTTGATCTGATCTCACTCTTAATGTTGTCTATCACAGATATGATTCAAGCGTTGTTAGAGCTGTAATTCTACTTTGACTCCTGAAAAATGAGATCATCAGGGTGGACGGCAAGACCTCCTATGATTTATTCTTCTTTATGAACTTGTGAATGTCATCAGCTTTTCTTTCTTTAATTTTGTTATTTATGTAATTGTTTTGTTTTTGTGTGCCATTTTCCTCAAATTACTCATTGTGCCTTATTAAATAAACAAATGCATGTTATGTCTCTTTATTTCCTTAAAGCAGCTGAAAAAAGGAATTACTTAACACGAGAAGAACTACTAATAGTAGTTTAAAAGAACAGTTCTTTCTCAAACTGTTTAAACATAAGAAATGTTTCTTGAGCACAAAATCAGCATATTGTGATTTCTGAAGGATCATGTGCCACTTTACAATCACAGTAATGACAAGAAATGTTTGTTGTTAATAGTAGTATTTCAGAATACTATTATACATTTCTGATCAGAATGCAGCATTGAGAATCTATTTATATGTTTGCTGCTTGGGTTTTTGTTTATCAGTGATAATGTTTGTTGTTTAAAGAGATTTAATAAGGGTTAAAAAAAAGTTTATTTATACACCCCAACCACAAGAGGGCGATGCTGCATATTTAACAACACAAAACGTCACTGTGTTTGGGAAAACATCATGCAATCCTTATGTATTGGATCGAAAAGTGCCATCTGCATGCATTGGTCACAGATTTTACAATGTACTGAAGGTGTTACAAGGGGTGAAACGTGCATCTTCAGAAAAATACGAAATATGTTATGAAATGATAAAACATCTTTCAGATGTAATGTCTGAACATTCATTTTAGAGGTTTTTTTTTAATAAGATTTGAGAGTTGGGAAAACTCCCTACTTGGTAACCTGGTGTGATAATTCCATTTGCAAAGCCTAGAAAGGACCACTCAATAGCATCAAATTATAGACCAGCTTTAACATCTAATTTATGCAAAGTGATGGACAGAATGATAATAACCAGATAAAAATATGTAATGGAAAGGAAAAAAACTATTATGTTCATATCAGAGTGGCTTTAGAAAAGGCTGTAATGGATTCAATAATATGTTTAGAATCTGAAATTAGAAAGGCAATAGTGAATAAAGAGGTGTTAGTAGGGTTTTCTTTGATTTGGAAAAGGCTTTGGAAAGAGGGACTTTTAATCAAATTAGATAAGATGGGAATTAAAGGAAAAATGTATAATTGGATTATGGACTTTTTGATTAATAGAACACAAGCAAGGGTTGGAACAAGTTACTAGGACTTATTCAATAGATAATGGGACCCCACAAGGAAATGTGTGTAGCCCAGTATTATTTAATGTAATGATAAATTACATGTGACCCTGGATCACAAAACCAGTCATAAGTTGCACAAGTATATTTGTGGCAATAGCCAACAATACATTGTATGGGGCAAAATGATCGATTTTTCTTTTATGCCAAAAATCATTAGGCTATTGATAAAGATCATGTTTCATGAAGATATTTTGTAAATTTCCTACCATAAAGATATAAAACATTTATTTTTGTGAGTGAATGCAGCACAATCGCCAACATAAGTTGTATGTCGGCCAAATATTGTCCTATACATCAATGAAAAGCTTATTTATTCAGCTTTCAGATTATGTATAAATCTCAATTTCAAAAAAATTACCCATGTGACTGGTTTTGTGGTCCAGGGTCACATATTTACAATGATTGGACAAGGAATAGGTCAATCTTTATATGCGGATGATGGTGCCTTATGGAAAAGGGGAAGAAATGTAGTGTATGTGGAAAGTAGTATGCAGAAAGCAGTTAATGAAGTGGGAAAATGGGTAAATAAGTGGAGTGTTAGACTGTGAGTAAAAAAGCTAAAGTGACATGCTTCTCAAAAAAGAAGAAATCTCCAAATATCGGAGAATTAATGTGGAAATGGCAGAATTGCCTTTAGACCTTCGGAGACTTGAGTTATAGATGGCATACTGGTGTTCTATAAGGGGGCATGTTGAAACCCATCCAGTCAAAGAATATTAAAAAATGTTGGGAACATGAATATGTAAATTAAAGTAGTTTTGGATGGAATGCTGAGACAGATTCCAAGAAGTTAGGAATTGATGACATAAAAATAAGCTCAACAGTAGTAATACCTATAATACCCCCTTGGCTGTTCCAAATGCTAATAGTAGAAGTTGCACGTTAAAATAAACGAAAAGGAAAGATGTATGCCAAAAGAAAATAATAGTGGATAAATATTAAACAAAATAATTTTAATAGTATTCAAATCTATACTGATGCGTCAAAAAATCCAGATTCTGGTTTTACAGCAGCAGCTATATTTAGTATTTTGTTTTAAATATAGCATTGTTAAGAGATTATCAAATCACGTATCTGTATTCACAACAGAAATGATGGCAATACTGTTGGCTATGCAGTGGGTGGAAGAAATCCATCCATTAAATGTAGTAGCCTAGTATATTCAGACTCATATTCAGCATTAAATAGTGGGAAATCAGATTCAAGACAGGATATTTTATCTGAAATTTTACAGAATTTATATAGAATTAATCAAACAGGAGTAAGAGTAGGATTTTTGGGAAGATATAGAAATTCCATTAAGTAAAACAGAAGTAAAAATGTATTATTAAAATAGTAGTTGGAAATATTTAGCAAGAAGAATGGAATAAAGAGTCAAAAGGGAGACACCTATTCAGCATTCAACCTAAAGTGGGGATTGATAGAAGGGTATATGGAAACAGAAGAGAAGATAGGCCTACTATTATGACCAGGCTCCATATAGGACACACTAACCTTCATTATTCACTGCATATTATAGGAAAGTGTGAGACAGACTGCTGCATTTATTGTGGAAAATCAGAAACAGTTGAACATGTTATTTTACACTATAAGGCATATAAAAGAGAAAGAAATCATCAGCACGTTGAAAAATTAAGAGATTTGGAAATCAATGTCATTACAGTTCAGAATATATTTCAGAATGCACAGAAACAGTTCAGGGTGTACGATATTCATCTAAAATATTTAAGAGATACAGATTTGATTAGAAGGATACACGAGGCTTCACTCTCCATCCCAGTAGGTGGCGGAAATGCACCTCAAGCTGGTTTGCCAACCGCCAAAACACAAAAGAAGAAGAAAGAAGAAGAAGAAGACATCATGCTAGCGCTTGCTTGCAGTGGCTAAAGAAACCATGGGTGCATTTTATTGCTCGATCTGCGGAAAAACTGATTTTTCTGGAAAAGGACACATTCATGGGAAAAGCCACCAGAGTAAACTTAAAGTGATTCTTGTCAAATTCATGGATAAGGTAAGTGTGCTAACTAAACAACTAGCTGACGATACTGCTTCAGTGGCTCCAAATACGATTTAGGCACTTAAGTCACTGTCAGATAATGTTTGTATTTGATTGTATTAAATAACAAAACACCCAAAAAGAGAGAGCCATTTCTGAATTTCATTTTAATCAAGCCAAAGCGATTTTAGTGGCTGTATGAAGTCAGTTCAGTTCATAACTTAGTTGACATCAATATCGATGAATGGGTCTGCTGATTGCAGACAACCACAAAATGTGCTCTTAAAAAATAATATATATACTACTTTTTCCTTTTGCAATGTATGGTAGCTTGTTTCCGCCAAGGAATAATTATAATTAAAAAAAGGTAATTGCGAATTTTTAATATAATTCTGAGAAAGTCATGTATAAACTCGCAAATGCGTGAAAAAGTCCTAATTAGTTATAACTCGTAGTAAATTGCAAAAACTAAAGTCAGCTATTCTGACTTTATTTCTCACGATTCCAGTCGCAATTTTAACATTTTTATTAGAATCGTAAGATACAAATTCGGAATTACGAATAAAATAATAATAATAATTGTTAGAAAGTGACCGTTACTTTTTTTTATTGTTCATTTGTTTTTGAGAAAAAAGTCATAATTGTGAGAGAAAAAGTGACAATTACCTTTAAGTTTTAATTCCGCGGAGGAAACAAGTTTCCATAGACCTTATTCAGAGCAGCGCCACGACAGCGAGGCTGTGAGAGATAGACATACCGTGTTTTCAATGGCATCCTCTGTAAAAAGCTGTGTAAAGCTCCTAGATCAGTTTTAACTTTCCATAGCTCATGTTTGGAGTTTTTTGTCTACTGAAATTTCTTGAAAATATAGTTTTACAAGTGTTCCGCAAGCAGAACAATCCAAAAACACATTAAATTAAAGCTGCAAGCAGCATTTAGCGGGGTTCAAGCATTTAGGGTCTTTAAGCACATAAGGCAGTTTAGTGAGTTGTCTGAGTTTTTGTTTAGGATTTACAGGCTTTTGAGTGTTTTTTGCCATAACCATTTTCTAAATGATCCTGTTATGGCTACCCAATGGGTAAAGTTTAAGTTTTTTATATAATTATTGATCTAGAGCTTCCAGAAAATTGTACTGCACTGGTATATTTCCGATCGGGCTAAAAACCGATGGCGGCATAGACATACATGGCACCTTGGACCAAGACACTGCATGCCAATTTTAAAGTCAATCGAACTAATGGTCAGGTGGTTATAGCCCTTTTCCTGTTTTTGTGATTATATGGCCTGATCTCCATTTTAAATAATTATTTTAAAGGTGCTGTAGAATGCATTGATATATTTTAAATTGTTCTCTGATATCTCTGAAACAGAAATGTCTTCAACAGTCAAGTAGTGGATAAAATCACTAATGTTACTTTCTGCTTGCGGTAGGGGTTGTAATGGAAATATAACATTAGTTGGAACTGCCCCCTTCTTCAGTATCAAACAATGAGCGAAACCTGCTTGATATTGTCCCACTCCCAGGTTAGAAAAACTGTCTGTGGTAAAATGGGCAGAGCAAACTAACAGCTTTGAATTAAAATGGTGAGGTATCCTGTTGTAAACATCAACCATGCCTGTTGACAGTTTTGTGGGAAGGGAATGAAAAGTTCTCAAATCTGCAGCACAGCCTCGAACATAACATTTATATCCATGATCTGCCATTTTCACTATTGTCCTTGCTTGCTTCTTCACAATACCTGCAGATCTTCTGATGATTCAGCTGTGCAGGTCCACGTTAACACTGCCTGGCCTAGAACATGGGCTGGTATATGCAAATTTGGGGGGTATAAATATTAATGATCCTGACTCCAACGTCACAGTCAGTGTTATGCTGGGATTCACTCATTTTTCAGCGGTCTTTTGCAAACAGGAGATTTACACATGAAGGAGGAAACAATGGTGTTTGAGGCTCACGGTATGTCAGTTCCATGTCCAGAACTCTTATCATTCAACTATGCCAAGATAAATACAGTTTTCAATTGTATGGCACCTTTAAAATAGATGATTAGTAATATAATGCTTACTTGTAGTCTGAAATGGCTTTAACAAAAGAAGAAAAATAGTCTTAGATTTCTGTTCACTCTAATCATGTACAAATAAAGTAGCACATTAAGATTACATTTATTTGAATGCATTAGTGAGTGTGTGATTGTGCTGTGTGTGCAGCGTATCAATACTAAAAGAGAAGGTGTAGTTGATATCTTTGGTGATAATATCTGTAGTAATCATAAAAAAATCAATTAAGAAATAAAGAATTAAAATTACAAATAATATTCTATTAAGATATGAGTTACAATAACATGATTTGCAATAGTAATAATATCAATAATATATGCACAATACACACAGATTAGACTATCAGGTCTGTGTCTTACAAAAACATTAGTATTGCAGCCAATGTGAGTCTGTGGGATTTATAAACAGACAAAATATGATTTGAAATGTTATTTTAATGATTTTATTAAGTTTAAACAATATTTCAAATGGAAAAAAAATGAAAAATAATATTTTAGTGAGCAGAATGAACCAATGAGTGGTCTTCATCTGGTGGTTAAAATGTAAATGAAAACAATAATACTTAAACAATAATACTTAATACACTAACCATGCTTGAACACACACATGCACACACATTTTGTTGTAGATGTAGATATTTAAAATAAAAGATAGGTAACAAAATGATAATTGCAAATCTCCTCTGTATAACACCATTTTCAGATTGAGGGGCAGAATTGTTCAAACTGAGAGCTCAGTACAAATGAAGTGATAAACTTTGACAAAACATGATTGTGTTATAATAGGTGATTTTCATGCAAGTAATTATATACTTTATACAAAAATTAATGCAAAAGCACAGGTGAAAATATTTTATTAAGTAGAATGTCCTGCAGAGGGCAGTAGAAGACCACTAATTGACTCACTTTCATTTGAAAGACTTTTTTATCCACCAGTAAAACAAAGCAGTTTCTCCATGTTCTTTCCATTAAGCATGCTTACACACACAGACACACACAAACACAAACACATCCACACACACATCCACACACACACACACACACACACACACACACACACACACACAAAGATAAATATGTTTTCCATGTTTTTAGGATGTGATATTGTGAAAATATCTTTTAATGGTCTAACCATTTCACATATTTCTTTGTGATCTGTATTACCAGTCCGTAATAATAATAATAATAATAATATTTAATTGTCTATAGGCATTTCTTTATCTAATAATATAAAACTTCATAATAATCATAATAAAAAATTAAAAAATAAAATATATACAAATATCATAATAAAATAAAAAACATCATAATAAAAAAGATTGCTTTTTAAAGCATTTGTTTGTTTCCCAATACTGAAAGCGAATAAAAAGATCATGTGTAATCCTGCTGCTCCCTCCAGTGGACAACAGTGGTGTGTTTCTAGTGGTGCAACAGTTGAAGTGATTGATTGAATTAATGAATGAATGAATGGGAATTTGGTTTATCACTTATATCTCCGGAACCAAAAGGCGAAAAATTCTGAAACTCAGAGCATAGATAGTGCTTGAGGAGTCTTGTTGAATGAGACCATCGCGGTGTTTTTGGGTGATTGGGACCGGGAGTTCTGATCGTTCAAAGGCATATATTTCAGGGCTTTTATCTCTGGAAGGCCCGAGGCCCGCGACGATACGTTTCGATCAAGAGAGGTCCTTACCATCAAAATTTGAGTGTGCAGCGTCTTTCCGTTTTCGAGTTATGAGTGAATTTGTACTGGGGGGGCGTGGCCTAAATGGCGGCCTCCGTTTTTACTTTCGTTTCAGGATTCCATTCCTTAATTTGACAGAATTGTCAATAGTAATACTTCAATAGATGAGTTTTGACAAAATGTGATTGTAAATGTTAAAATAATGATTTTATAAAGTCTAAATATGAATTATATAACAATATTAGGGAGTAGTATGATGAAATGACAGCAGGGGGCAGTACAATACCACTTATTGACTTAATATGCCATGTTATATCATTTTTACCTTTTTAACTGTTATAGAGGCAAATTTTGTCCGATCTGTCTGAAATTTTTCATGCTTCTTAAGAGCAGAACTTCTTAAGTTCTGACTTGTTTTTATTAAAGAGATATAGGCTTTCGGGGACACTTGGTAAAGGCCACATTTTGAAGTGAACCTATTATAGCTAACCAAATGAAGTAGTTCAACTTTTTCTGACAATTATTGATCTAGTGAGTACAGAGAATTGTATTGCACTAGTTTTGAACATTATGATATGAAAATTGTATGATCAGAGATTTACAGACCATTTTACAGATCAGACCATTTACAGCCAATACAGGCAGTTTACCATAGGAAACATATGGTTTTAAAGCCTTTTAACTGTTATAGCGCCACATTTGGTCCGATCTCCAAAAATTTTTGCATGCTTGTTAATGATGATATGTCACATATGCTCACCAATTTTTGTGAAGTTCTGAGTTTTCATTTAGGATTTATAGGCTTTTGAGTGTATTTTGCAACGCCCATTTTATAAATGACCCTATTACAGCCACTCAAATGCAAAAGTTCAACTTTTTTTTGATAATTATTGATCTAGAGAGTCCAGAGAATTGTCCTAGACTGGTCTGGTTCAGATCGGGCGAAAAACCTAGGACTAGTTCGCAAAAGTAGGTTTTTAACATGTTTGCGAATATTTAATGAACGGTTTGATTGACAGCAATGGTTATAGAGGCAAAGTTGTTCAGCATGAGCAGATCTATCAAATGATATGCATTTTGTGACAATAAGTGTAACACCATGTGATTACAGAGCCATAAAACTCGTTAGCGCCAACTAGTGGCCGATTTCTTTCAAAATTTTTACAGACCTCTAGGGCCATGAGTCGAACATGCCCATCGAGTTTCGTTCCGATCGGCCTCCGTTAACCTTGTCTAATAGGTGCTCGACTTCATTGGCCAATGGCGGCCATGTTTTTTGAGATACGTCAATGTCCTCATAGACATACATGGCACCTTGGACCAAGACACTGCATACCAATTTTCAAGTCAATCAGACTAACGGTCAGGTGGTTATAGCCCTTTTCATGTTTTTTTCATGTTATAGCGCCACCTAGTGTTCAATCGTCGCTATTTTGTTACTGTGACCCCAGATTGAAATCCTACATATGTGTACCCAGTTTGGTGAAGCTATCTCATTTACTTTTTGAGTTATAGCCATTTTAGTAAAATAGGCTCCTCCCACAATGTTCATTTTGAGCCCCCTAGCGACTTTGAATCGAAATATCGACGTTTTTTCGATAATTATTGATCTTCAGACTCCAGAGAACATTTCTGCACTGGTTTGGTTCCGATCGGACGAAAAACCACGGACTAGTTCGCAAAAGTAGATTTTTGACAAAATTCAAAATGGCGGAAAATCTATCATGACGGAAATGAAATCGGAGATATACGTTTTGTTCGTCAGACGTCCAGCTTTCCAATGATATAAGACACTTGAGTCTACGACATACGGTCTAGGAGTTATGAGCAGTTTCGCGCTTTTGGTTGCTATAGCGCCACCTATAGGCCAATCGGGGTCATACTCTCTGAACCTTTCCTCGATTTTTGTACTACCATCTGACAAAGTTTCAAGTCTCCAGCACTTACAGTTTGGGCTGCACGATGCGTTTTAGCGGAGAAGAATAATAATAATAATAATAATAAAAATCAGTACAATTACAATAGGTGTTCAGCACTTCGTGCTTGAACCCCTAATAACAGTACACCCCACTGAAGAGATACTGTACGTCTATCCCTCACAGCCTCGCTTTCACTCCCTTTGAAAATCAAAGATGGCGCTGCTGTGAATAAGGTCTATACAGCAATGACAACAAGTAGCCTATGCCTTAAGTGTCGAAGTACTATTTGGAGTCACTACCTGAAATAAACTAGCTCATCTCTGCGTCTGCACACATGTAACACTCCCATATGTTATTACAGGTCAAAGAAGCACGGAGGACCATCAAAAATCCTCAGGTGGAGAAATACAGTCCCCATCATGACGTTAAGTTCTGGTGTTACTGCTGCGCGCTGGAGGTGCAGAAACACGTGACTGACAGTAACATCACTGTGCTGTATGGAGGACTGCTGGAGCACATGAGCACGTAAGATCACACGAAAACATTTGAGATACGCATGGAGAGCTTGTTCACAGAGCGCTTTTTCACAGAGCGCTTTTATTCACAGAGCGCTTTTCATTTCAGCCCAGAGCACAGGAAAAACACACACAAGTTCTGGTGGGACAATAAAGCAGATCTCAAACTACGAGACAAGTTTATCATAACAGAAGAGGAAACCGAGAGGTAGCTTTCTCGCTTATTTGTGTTTTGGAAATGGCTGTGATCATGAGAGCATTTAGAACATAAGTGTACTGATACTGTAAAAGTTTTTCAGATGTTCTACAGAGAAATAAACGAAGAATGCCTTTATTGTAGATTCAAGTCTGAGGTTTCCAAGGCTCTTGAACAGTTTGAGGAAAAAGAGGATGTGTTTATTAAACAGGTAAAGACATTTTATACAGGATCTTTGTGTTGTTAATGGTTAGTTGAGCCACATCTAAGTTTTTTAGTCTCTTCTTTCGTCCTCAGCAAGCTGCGGTGATCCGATCTCAGGAGCAGCACAGACTGGAGGTCCTTCAGTCATTATCAGAGGTTTGTTTTCCTGGGATGCTCCAAGCGTATCCATATCTCAGTACTTGTCTGTTCTGTTTGTGTAATGAAAATATTAACTTTGACTTTTTCAAACCCCAGTGTTAATGATCATTTTTTAAAACAGCATGCATTTGTCAAAGTAATTCCTTTGTTGGGAAAATGACGTTAAAGAGACAATGGACCATTACTATTGACTTTTCCTGAATCAAACTTAGCCGGATCCAGAACTGCTACAGCATGCTGAACTGGACCATTACAGCAATAAACCAACAGCCAGGTAAAATATTATGACCAGTGTTATTCTGAAACGTGAGGGATGCACCAATACTCATTTACCAAAATGCTCCAATACCTCCAATATCCATTCCAATACACTTGAGTTCAAAAGTTAAAGGTATTTTTTTTTAAAATAAATGAATACTTTTATTCAGCATGGATGCATTAATTTATAATGTTACAAAAGATGTCTGTTGCGAGTAAATACTTTAATCAAATGTTGAAAAAGTTCCTAACATATTAATACAATTTAAACAATTGTACTGCTTAATATTTTTATAATTAATAAGAAATGTTTCTTGAGCAGCAAATTAGAATGATTTTTGAAGGATCATGTGACATTGCAGACTGTACTGAAGAGTAATAATGCTGAAAATTCAGATTTGCCATCACAGGATTAAATTACATTTTAAAATATATTTTAATTCAACTGTTATTTTAAATTGTAATAATACTTCATGATATTAATGATTTTACTGTATTTTCGATAGAAAAAAGCAGTCTTGGTCTATTGAAGCTTGTTTCCGCCACTAAAAAATAAAAAAGGTATTTGTGATTTTTTTTTATTTTTATTTCTCTCAGAATTGCATGATATAAACTTGCAATTGCGTGTTATAAAGTCAGAATTGTGAGATATAAACTCGCAATTGTAAGAAAATGTCAGAATTATGATTCCCTCAGAATTGGACTTATAACTTGCAATTGCGAGTTTATATCTCACAATACAGAGAAAGGAAATTTTTTTTATTCTGTTGTGGAAACAAGCTTCCATATTGGTGAGCATAATAGACTTTCAAAAACATTTAAAAAATCATATGACCCCAAACTCTTGATAGGTATTGTATATGTTAGGTGTGATTTATATATATATCCGATACCATGCAGTTTATGCAGAGATTGTGAAACAGGAATTGCGAAGCGGATAAACGGATAACTCAAGGGAAGGGGAGTATAACGGATTACATTCGTTGTACATAAGATTATATTCAGCTTTATTGTCATTGTACTGAGTAGAGTACAAAGCAAATGGTTTAAAATGTACTTATGATGCTTCTGTCTTTAGGGGTAGTTTTCTGTATTTGTGTGTTACTAGATGTAGCGTTACTAGAAATACTGCTGCAGGTTGATTGGTGCATCCATAATCTTTATACATTATATACAATAGTAGTCAAATGTTTGGACGTGTAAACCTATATGAATTTAGTTTTTTTTTTTTTTTTTATGGATTTAATTTTCTTTAACTTTTTTCAACACTACATAATTCCCATATTTAAATGTATTTAATAGTTTTGATGACTGTACTATTATAATAAAATGTGGAAAATGATGATGATAATAATAATAAATAATAAGTGTCCAAACTTTTGACTAACACCAGTTAAAAGTTTGTGTAATATGCATTTTTCAGCATTGACAAATAGAAATTGCTGGTTTAGTGTCATTTGATGATCAGAATGGGAGTTTGTAATGCCTAAAGCATGAGTTTTGATGTTTGATAAGAAGTTCCCACAGTCGATCTTATGAAATGGAGGCACAGCCCGGGCCGAGCCACGAGGATCTCGCCTCACACTGTCATCGGAGTGAGCCAGGATTTGGCTTAACTTTCATTGGTTACCAGGTATTTTGTCTTACACTATATACATGCAGCAATTATTGATTAGATTAATAAACAATGTCAGACATCACCTTTGGTTTGCTGTCTGTATTTGCAGAACTCATCCAGCAGTGGAAATGTTCATACTGGTGAGTAAAGCGGCAACCTGTCACTCACATGACATCACAGCAGTAGCAAACCACGACCATCCAATCAAATCTCCCTATGGACAAAATCAAGTCCCGCCCTACATTTTTTCTAGTTTGAGAAGCTGTTTCACTCTGTCACATTTATTTATATAGCGCATTTTACAGATTGCTTCAAAGCAGCTTTACAGAGATAACAGGAAAATAATGCAAAAAAGTTTGTTTCCAGAAGAAAGGGCAGTTCTCCTCTGGCCAATGAACGACCAGTGTATGATTATGATTCAGGCAGCATTATAGAGGTCAGAAGTCAGATTGGTTTGGAACAATCACAATAGGGAAGAAAAGACTGTTGCAACATCTGTTTCATGCCGACTTTAAATGATTGGATACAAATCAATAATTTTAACCTTTATTATAGTAATGTACCAACAGACTTGTTTGCAGAATTAGTTCAGAATAATTTGTGAAAAATTGACGTACTGTACCTGATATACATATCCAAATGAATCAATATCAAAGCCAATCAAGATCAGAATTGAATCGAATCACAATAGTGTCAATACCCAGGTGTAATGCTGACCATGCTGTGTTGACTTGTAGGCGCTGTCCCGCCGTGGCTATTGGAGGAGCCAGATGAAGGGCCGCAGGAAATGGGCCCCTCAATTCAGGAGTTTCTCAAACACAGTATGTACTTCACTTTCATGGTGATGCTTGTTGTTTTTGGCTGGGTTTATATTAAAGAGAAGATCTCTGTGCAAAACACTTCTTTCTTTCACCAATGTAATACATAAAGGGATAGTTTACCCAAAAATGAAAATGAGCCCATGATTTACTCACCCTCAAGTCATCCTAGGGGTATATGACATTCTTCTTTCAGACCAATAGCTCTTCCAAGCTTTTTAATGGCTTATATAACTGCTTTTATAATTTTTCTTACACAAATGCATCAGAAGGCCTTTATTAACCCCCCGGTGATGTGTGCATTTCTTTGAATGTGTTTTTTTTTTTTCACAAAAGTGCTATGAACACATAATTGTCAAGCAATTTTTTTTTTAATCTAAGTACATGTACATGAATCTAATTAATTGCATCAAATTTAGAGAAATTATCACCAAAAGATAGTCATCATTGTGTTAAATGAGAAAAGCATTACAAAAAGCAGCTTAAGAAATATGCTATTTGATTCAACATAGAATACATAAACTTTTAGGCTACAAGGACCATGATTATTTTCAGAAACTGCATCTGAATTAGTAATTAGATATATCTACAGCATTTTTGCCCCAATATCTTGCATTTTAGGGGCATTCTAACGGTATTCTATAAGTTATATCACACAGTGAGTTGTTAGCCTGCTTCATGTCCATCACCATTCAACTGTATGAAATGTCATTTTAATTGCGTCATTTTTCATAACTAATGAATGCGTTATATCGACAGCCCTATTAAAAAACGGAGAAAAAATATATATTAAAACATTCTTCCACAGTCATCGTCTTCCTTCTATGGTTATCCTTATTTATTGCACTTTTTTTCATTGTTTTTCTTACTCTTTATATAGTTAGCACAGTCTAAGTAGTTAACCAGGTTTCCGTTCAAATGCAAGTTGTATTCTGTATATACTGTTACTGTGGATGTTATGAATAAGGCATCTTAAATGTTGAATCACAGAGGAGCAAGAGAAGCTCAAGAAGCTTCCGCCCAACCGTGTGGGGGCAAACTTTGATCACAGCTCACACACTGACGCCAACTGGCTGCCATCTTTTGGACGCGTGTGGAACAGTGGCAGGCGCTGGCAGTCTAGGTGAGCGCTAACTTCAGCACACATAGCGGACTCATTTCATTCTTCTCGTCGTTCTTACTGACACGTTTCCCCCCCTCAGGAATCAGTTCAGGGAAGAAGAGGCAAACACTAGGGGGAAGAGGAAGTGGAAAGATGATGGGAAAGCAACAAAGAAGCAAAAAGGCCTCAGTAATGGAGAGTTATGAAATGGATACACCAATTACACTGGCTGCAGGAGGACAGTATGTGAAAAATGGCGTATATATTGCTTCTCTCATATTGAGAATAACTGCAAAGGCAGTAACATGCTTCAGTTGGACACCATTTATGGTTTGTTTCAGCTTGTGAATATGTGAAACAGTCGTTATGAAGAATTTGTACGAGAAATGAACGGCACCATTTGAGTTTCCAGTTTATTGAATATATTTCTGCTACAGATGTTGTGTAATTTCCTTTTTTGGTCATAAATCCAAAACAAAATATCCTTCCCACTCTCCTCAAAAGGTAAATGTGATAAAATGAAGACACAATGTGCAATATCTTCTTTCCATTTGGAACAATACATCAGTTCAGTCAAATTTAATAGAATCTCATCTATTAGAGCTATTTCATGTTCTCAACGGAAAGCCAAGACCATATTAATGTTCAATAATATAATAAAATACCTCAAACGTCTAGACAGAATAATAAAAATACAGATTACATTAATATTAAAGGATACCTTGCAGTCTTTTATTTTTCTTCTTTTTTTAGTAGTTTCTGTTAAAATAATACATGACTGAACGCTTTAGAATGCAAAAGAAGAAGAGAAAAAAAAAAAAGAAAAAAAACGAGTCTCTGTAAGAGATGCAGTGTTGGTCATAATTGTACAATACATTACATTTAAAATGGACCATTAAGGGTCTTCATCAAGTTCCTGCGTTGAAGCTTCTTTCTATTTAACTTCATTCTCAAAACCAAGAAAATCCGAAAGATGGGTCGGGCCAAGCTGCCGGAAATATGTCGCGTCAGCCCGACCCGACGACATTACGAAAGGTCCGGTTTTCCCATGGCCGCAAGCCAGAGAAAACGCTTTCAGTAGCTTCATTAAATAGCATGTGGTTTATTAAGAGAGGAGGAATGAGAGACACCACCACAATCGTCAGCCCATCCTCAGACTCATTTCCATACTAGTATCATTTGCCTTCATCGTCAGTCAGCAAACATTGCCCGTTCCCCTTTGAGACGTCTCATTTTAGGCTCACGTGACGGCTAGTGTTTCAGGACTTCAATCAGAAGTTTTCATCGCCACTCACTGCTGATGGTTTCTACGTCACATATGCCACATGCCAGATTGAAACAGAAGTCAGGCATTCGGTTTATGTGAATATCTGTCTGAACCAATCACACTGACATCGTTATTAAGCACATATGCTAGTGAGGAGCTACCCAAGTAAAAGATCATGTGACCATTCAAGTTGTACTTTGATTGGATGAGTCAATATTAGCCAATGAAAAAATTTCATGCAACCTAGGGGCGTTTTGTAGATCCACGCTTACATTTACACTCAAATCTTGTGGTTTTCTTTTCCATCCAATGTTGTTCATCAGGACAGCATGGTTTTGACAATGATGGAGGGGTTGCTAAAGGAACGAATTGTCTTCTGTCCTCAAAGTGATGAAACTTCGTTGCATGGCAATCGTTCTCAAAGTACCATGACGTGCGCTTGTCTCTGCTGGTGTGCAGCGATTTGGAGCGAGTGATTGGGGTCGTCCTGTTGCGTGAGTGTGAACAGAATCTCCAGATCTCCTGTTCATTCTGTCTCGTGCATGAGCATTGTTTCAAGAGGAGCAGGGCTGGAGCAGCCCAGTGTCTCTGTGTCTCCTCCTGTCTCAATAAACAGAAAGAGCTCCACTTCACTAACTTTTATCTGAAAGAAGGATAAAAAAAAGAAACAAGAGAACTATGAAATGAAAGCTCTTTTAGGGCATTTATGATGACAGCACAACACCGAACCACCGGCAGGAAGGACAAAAGCTGCAGCACCTTTGTTTTCCTCTGTGTCAGTAGCTGTTTCCTCTGATAGCCTTTGGCATAGCTGGTTATACTTGATTTCTGTATCCTGAAAAAAACAAAAACAGAATTGAGTATTTCTTCAAATTTGTGACCTGAGCCAAACAGGCATGTACCCGTTTTATTATTATGGTTTACTTTTTAATTACTAAAATCATTGGCCAACATGCAGTGGCCCCAAAAAATATTTGGACACTTCAGTCAGACTTTAAAATGTATGAATCTCCTAGCATTAAATCAGGGCTTTTCAAACTGTCTTCATTTTAAGGACCCCAATATAATGAACCCCCCAGTCATTTATTCTTAGGAATACCGACCAAATGATATATTGCAAGAAAAATGGTATACGAAGAGTTTATCAAAAATGCAACTTTTGGCTTTTTTTTTCTGTGGCCATTTAGCTGCCAAAAATATTATCTGGACATTTACAGAAACTACAGCATTTATTTCTCTACAGAATATTAGTTTTCTTTGCCATTTTTTTAGGGGATATTATTAAAAAAAATGCAATTCAATTCAAATGTATTTGTTTAGCACTGTTCAGTAAATATATATATATATATTTTTATTTTCTAAACGGCCATAGAACTAGTAAGTGTGCTTAGCTTGCAACATTGAAAGGAGATTTAAAAAAAAAAAAAGGTATTTTGAAATATTAAGAAAACAAAAGCAAAAAACATGCAGTTTTCATTTCTTTAATTATTACTGCTTAAAATGCATTTCGTAAACCATAGTCTCTCAAATTCTCCAGGGACCCCCTAGAATGTCCCTTGAAAACTGAATTAGGTGATAAAATATCCAAAAGTGCCACTTTTTTTTTGTTTGTTTTTTTAAGATTGAAAAATAAAGTTAGGTTTTTAAATAATAGTAAAACAATATAAAGGAAAGTAAAAGACAGTATTGTAATGAAACTTGTTTCTACCACAGAATAAAAAAAAGAAAAAGAAAAATTGTGACTTAACAATACATACCTTTTTTTCTCAAAATTGTGAATTTATATCTCGCAATTCAGGTTTTTTCCCCTCAGAATTGTGAGATATAAACTGAGAAAAAAGTCTGAATTGTGACAAGTCTAAAAAGTCGCAATTACCTTTTTTATACCATGGTGGAAACAAGCTTCCATAGTATTGTGACACTTCCTGGTTGTCAAACAACATATCTATAGTTAATGTGACCTGTAGTTACTCTGTGTGAACTTGAGGAGAACTGACTTCACACATCCACTAAAACCACCCAAACACCAGTTGATTAAAGATACACTATGTAACTTTTTGCTATGTAAAATTTATTTTAAATGCCATAGTTTTTTTTAACCACTAGAGGGCCACAAGTTACAAAGTGTACCTTTAAAATACAGTATAATTGTCCCTGAAAAGTAAACTTATGAGAAAATATCTAGCGGATGCCACTTGGTTCTGCCATGTTATATAATACAAATTGATACATTTTAAGTGAGACACAAGTCTCGAAATACTTGTTGGTCATTGTGTATGTGTATATTCGTGACCGGTTTTCTTGGTGGGCAACATGTCACCTTCAGGTGCTGCAGGTTGGCCTGTAGTAGACGTATGTGGGTCATGATCTGTCTGTTGAGGTTAGGTCCTCCGCTGCTCTGAGAGGAGGAAGAGAGGAGCTTCTTCAAGTCAATGCCTGAGTCTCCTCCGGCAGCTGGCTCCCCGCTGTTGCCCTGCACGTCATCATCTGTGCTGCTCTCACCTGAGCCTCCATACACCTCCAGCACCATGTAACTGCCTGCAGAGACTGGCAGAGAATGAGACCAATGGTTACAGGTTATGTCAACAGAAAATGTAAATGTAGTGCAAAAAGTAGGCTGCTTCCAAACATGCATACTTGCCTACTTACAGAGTTAGTGTAAACAGTACAGTACTTTCCAAAGAATAAATCAAGCATGCAAAACATGCAAAGTGCACACATTTGGATTTGTGCCAAATGAAGGTGGTACATGAGGCCAAGATTACATTTACATTTATGCATTTGGCAGATGCTTTTATCCAAAGCGACTTGCACTGCATTTCAAGGTACACACACATCATGTGTGTAGCTGCACATTTCCCACAAGCTGGTAGTTTCACTTTAAATAAATTTGTTTATAATAAATAA
Organism: Abramis brama; assembly: GCF_963993115.1. NCBI lineage: Eukaryota > Metazoa > Chordata > Actinopteri > Cypriniformes > Leuciscidae > Abramis > Abramis brama. The sequence goes on from NC_139967.1 coordinate 41,012,080, forward strand.
ACTAAAATACAGTTTAGTATACACTAAAATACTTATTTATACTATTTGTAAACATTTTTTTTATTTACCAGTATTTTACATTATTTCTAAATGTAATACAATTTGACACAAGTACAGTAGATGCAACTTATCTGTTTGTTTCCCCTCAATATATAATGTAAATGTCATTTTGACCTGGTGCAACTTATTTTCTGTAATATATGGTTTGGGTGAAGAGAGAAGCATGTCCGATTTCACAGTATTCATAAAATTTAGTGGTGGGGGAAAAAATCGATTCTGTTCAGTATCGCGATATTTTGCGCACGCAATTATATCGATACAGTAGCGCAAAGTATCGCAATATTTAATTATAAAATTATCTGTTTTACTTTCGGGTTTTCTCCATTGGTTTTCTCGGAGTTTACTCTGATAATTTGCATTTGCGTATTACATCCACAATGAAGCGCTTGTTGCGGTGCTTTGTTGTCGTGCATTCAACAGGAAATTCAAATGAAAATGTAGATGCCAAGTATAAGTTTAGCATAGATATATTTCCACTCGCTGAACACTGACTGAGCGCTTGAGAGTTTCGCTCTCTGTCAAGCGATCATTCAGCTCAGCGTACCTGTGTGTGACGTACCGTAAACTCTAGTGTGAAGGCGCGCGCTCGCTGTCGCGTTTCTCTCACGCACGCAAAGAGAGCGAGAAAGAGTCTTACATTATACCACGCAAAATTGACGTGCTACATGATATTCTTGTTTGTATTTTCCTGTCAAAATAACTGAGTTCATCTGGGATTATTCAGCTTTTAAGAACAAGCAGAAGAGATGCCGGTTTCTCCGGTAGTGGGCGAACTAATGCGCAAACGGCAATCTTACTGGATGGCACTCATGATCATCCCTGTTTTCAATTTCAGCAAATCAGAGCGAACGAACGCTGTCAAGGTGATTAACATTCATGAACCCAGCAGCTCATGTGTTGTAGGCCTATACTATATATTTTTTTTTATAGACTATGGTTGTATATTGTCATTATTAGTAGTAGAATTAGTAATAGGATTATCTTTTAATAATAATTACTATTTTTTATTGTTTTACAGAAACACTGAATGACCAACAATATCTTAAGCAAGTTCAGTTAAAATGACAAATATGCATTCATGCATGATTATCAAGTTTTAGTTCTAATTACTGAAGTTATATCATTAAATAGGCTAATGCTTGATTATCATAATATAATGCTTGATTTACTGATTTTAAGAGTGCCCATTTAGATATATAAAAACACTTCAGTTAATGTGTAGAAGATAATGTTCACAGAATTAAATGTGACATTTGAAGTGAGTTGAGCAGTCTTATTTTCCTAATTTTTGTAATGCCTTTGAATAATATGGGGGGCATGAATCGCAATATATCGCAGAATCGAATCGCAATACTTGCTGTATCGCAATATGTTAAGAATCGCAATAATATTGAATCGTGGCCCAAATATCGCAATACTATCGAATCGTCACATTTTTGCCAATTCCCACCCCTAATAAAATTGTAGGTAAAAAGTACCCAGACAACCTACTACTACTGCAGAGGTTCTGGAGTGTGCATACAACATACTTTTCGATCCCATGAGGCCACAGGAGAGGATTTGTGAATGGCAGTGAAGCGGCTGACACAGGTAGGTCACATGACAATGACAATTTATTCCGGCCGGGTTACATTCATACTAAACGCATTCTAACTACAGAAATTTTACATGGTTGCAAAGAAATTACTTATTTGAAAGAAGTACTATTTTGAGCACTTGTTTCACTGATCAATTTAACAGTAGTCTTGGTCTTTATACTGACACCTATTGGTGTGGATGAAACATCACATAAACTTACTCCACTATTTATGACCAGTTAATAATTGTTAATTCTATAACTAAGCATGTTTGGCATAGGCGTAATTTGCGGGTGGGACGGGTGGGACATGTCCCCACCACTTTTTAAAACATTAGAATGTACCAATTCTACAAATAAATAAAACATCTCCAGTTAACTGGCAGAGCATTCATTTCGTTCGTTTTTTAAATAAGAGACGATCTAGCGCTGAAATGTTTTTTAAATCAAGTGATCAAAGTGCTCGTTGCCGCTGCGATCAGAGGCGCGGATACAGTGTTTTTTCGTGTGGCTCGCGCACACGCCGCACTGTCTCCACTCGGACGCGCGCTTCAATCCGTTGCGGATACTCTATTCGTTCTGGTGAAATCACAAAACATAATGCACACAATCGTGTCCCTGCTTGATATACAACCACTGATGAACATAATCGGTTTTGATGAGAAAAATAAACTATACGAGAAAAAAATAACTATTCGAGTGTGGATTAGAACCCACAAGCTCTGACATGGAAGGTGAAAGTTCTACCACTGGACCATTAAGGTACACGTTTTTCAAAGAGGCGGAATGTATTTATTCACACGAAAATTCTCGGCACTGACAACATCTCATTATACTATATACATTATACTTCATCTCATTAAACGGCAAATTAAACCCCATGTAGCCTACTATTTAAATTACTGGACGTTGTAATGTTATTGTACATATATCTGATTTAGCATTTTATTAGCAACCCCCACCCCACCTGTCCCACCCACTTTTTAAAACAAAGTTACGCCACTGATGTTTGGTCTTAATTCTTGCGGAAAATAATTTTTCTATAATGACTGTTGAACTTTACAAATTGATGGTTGTCCCACACAATCAATGTTCTACATATCTGTGCTAGTTTCATGTCTCTTGATTTACTCTGTAGTCTTGTCCATTTCCTTTTCAATGTGTTACGTAGTCATGTAATAAGCAGGATAATGTGCGGTCAGTTGCGCATTATCATAAAATAATAAAGGCCCCTCCTGATGACTTTGAAAAAACAGGACAAATACACACCACAATCCTCAGACGTCTCAAAGAAACCCGTGTCTCCGGAGGGCAGTTCCTGTGCGTTCTCCCCTCTGTTCTCGACCCTCTCTGAGCCGTTCTCAACAGTGGACCCGATCGCAGCGCTGTTCTGCTGCGAACCCGTCCTCGCCACGTGTTCCCGTTGCTCTCCTCTCTCGGGGTCTCTGTCTGTGTCCTCCTGACTGGACATGTGGTTGATCAGGAGCTGCCTCAGTGTCGCCACTAAAGAACACAGAAATGAGTTGAGAAATCGACAGATATATAGGGCTGCAACTACCAATTATTTTGAAAATCGATTCATCAATAGTTTGTTTTTTTTACGATTAATCTATTGATTGTTTTCTAATTAGTCACTTAATCCTTTAGTTAACTCTTTCCCCCGGCACTGACGGAATTTTCCATCATTTATGAGACGCTTCCCTGCCACCGACGGAATTTTCCGGCTTTCCGTGTTTTCACTGTTATACGGTAGGAGGCACTATTACACATCTTCTGAAAGAGTACAGAATCTCCAGATCAAAACACAGGCAAAGAAGAAGCAAAAACAAGCGATAGCATATGTAAGCAGATGCTTATGTAAAATAACGTGATCATCAACATTAAACAGCATATAAATCAAAACTGCCTAACATTACCAAATGAAATGACGAGCTATAGGACTGAGTGTTGATGGACTCGATCTATGTTTTGATCATCGTTCTGAATCCGATCCGGATGTAATCTTTGAGAAAAAAGTTTTTCTTTTAAAGCAGAGGCTCTGTTCTTTCTTTTGCATGTTGAGATATTCATACAACAAAATATTCTGGGGGCCATGAAAGTTTTGTGAAAATGATTTTAAAAAATGCTGGCGGTGGCTGGAAACTTTTTTTAAAAACACTGCCTGGGAAAGAGTTAAACAACCACCAACGACGACTTTAAATGCCTCGCATCTCGCACCTAACTCCGGAGGTTCTTTGGATGAACGCAATTCAAACTAAACCCAGAATTATACAGCTTAGTGTGGCTCTCACAATGTAAGACTTGGCAGGCAACTAGCTGTCCAGTGAGGTTCCTTTCATTCAGCACGGGTGTGTCGAATCAATCTGTTTTCCTAATCGACGTCAACGATTACACTGACGTGTCGTAACAGCTCTACACACTTACAGGGTTACAGTTAATCCCACAAGTTGATTTGCTGGATTTAAGTTGTCCCTATCCAAATGAAGTTTTCAGTTACGTGAGAGGGATGGCTCGTAGCAGTCGAGTCTTCTACTCACGTGTTCTGAGAGCTTCATCAGCTCTGAGTGGCTGGAGCTCAAAGGCCTCGGCCTCGTCCTCATCTATGGCGATGCCCTGTCTCGAGCGCTGCTTCAGTAATGTCAGTCGATCGGTCATATCAGCCACCACAAACTCTTCATCATCTTCAGCCTGATCCGGTACTGAGTTTTCTTCCTCTTCATCCTCCTCATCAGATTTGGTCTCAAACGGGTTGGTACTAGACGGCGGGGTTGACATGACCTCAGTGGACATGACTTCAGTAGACATGACCTCAGTGTCATCTTTTTCTAAGGAAAATATACAACAAAATTGAAGAAAACAATTCTGAAACATATTTACGAGGCTCCTAGCCAAATAAACTAGATATTCATGAGTATTAGGGAGCTTTAACACTGGCAGTTTAGTTCGAAAAGTAGCATGGTTCGCATGAAAAATTGGTAACCTGAAAGCTATAATGTGGACCCGGGAGTGCACCACGATACCGAACCCCAGACTACCTGTAGGACGTGTTCTGATTTCGGTTGCAATGGAACTGTGGCGCGATTCGTGTGAATATGAAAGTAACTCAAACTTGATTCTGCACTACAAAATGCAAATGCGTTTTAGCCGATGACGTCATTAATAATGTGAGGGATGACAGCGGTGATGATTTACCTTGAATATGAGTGAGAATGAGTGTGAAGTGTAAATCGCACATAGTGAGTGAATCAGAGCAGCAAATGAATGGCTCACAATCAGCTGTCTCCTCAAAAGAGTCCATTTGCAAGCCTTCATGTAGACTACAGCTGCACGATTAATCGTTAAAAGATCGCGGTCTCAATTCAAACACCTGCAACACGATCATATTCCTAAATGACAACAATTCGGCCATGTCTATTAAACCTTTGACAAAATCATACCGGAACATTAACGTTCGGATATTAACACTGATGCCAACGGAAGCAATCAAAATAGAGCAAATCACTTTTTGAAAGTAACTTGGCGCTTTTAAATAGCGATTACATCATTACGCAACTACGTGGCAAGTCAACAAGTGACTGTTAAAAAATGTATTTGTCACTGAATCATTCATTCAAAAGATTTGTTCAGAAATGCTGATTCATCCAGTAATGAAACAAATGAAGTATTTATGAGTGAGTCATTGAATCATTCATTCAAACCTATATTTTTTTTACATAATTTAAATAGACTGCAGCAATTAATATTTAGTCAGAACCTTTAGTAAATTACATGTTATTTTGTTTAGCTGTGTTTAGAATCCTGGGAGAATTGTGATCTCTGTTTGAAACAAAAAAATTGTGATACTCAATTTATCCAGAATCGTACAGCTCTACTGTAGACAAGTTTCGTTCACTCTGCTGCACATAATGGCACCAAATTAATAAAAATAAAAAAAACACTATACTGACTTGCGTTCTGCTTTCCATCATGCGCCATGCACGTTTGAAAGCAAGATGAACACAAATGCACTGAGGTTCAAATGAAATCAAGTGAGTGTGAAACCAGTCCAACACCCCCTGCCAATGGGAACAACTGCACTCAGATTCAGACTGTAGCAAATGTGCCCAGTGGGAAAGACCCCTTATATATCTACAATGGATACTGGATGTGCTGCCAATTGCCATATTTTAGCAGTCAACTGCATTATGTTCATATTTGAATGAACTACCACTTTATTGCTCATCTTCTACTGTAGTATCCATTTCATATTTACTTGCATTACACATCTTAAAAATCTGTCACTAGTTGCAGTACAACAGTGAGATGGTCTCTTCCCGTTTAAGTGAGCAATGCAGACCAGACTTTATGCTGATACTTTAATGAATTACTGAAGCAAATGAATGCCAGACAGTTAAATGCATGCACTGCACAACATCCTGAGTTGAATTAAATGAAATAACAAACGAAAAAAATGTTTACCTGGAGACTGAATGCTCCCTAAAGAAATGGGCTCAGCGTCTTTGTTTAGTTTCTGAACACCAGAGTTGATCAACTCGACCTCTTCACGCTCCACACTGCAAAACATGTCATGTCATCACATTAACTTACTGCCTATAAAACTATATAAATGATGTAGAAACCTTAAACTTACTCGGTCTGAAGTAATGGAATGATGTTGTGTAGTTTGGTCTTCATGCAGTCTGCTCTTTGTGTGATCAAACGCTGCCACCTAGTGTTTGGAAGATCAAACAATCAAAACAGGTAGGGGTCATGAGCTGCATTTTTAAAATGTTATGTTCTCTGAGGTCCACTTATATAGTTATCATGATTTTTACATCCTAATTTATAAGCAATAAGCTATTTTCGATCCTATTTTTGACTCTCTCTTTTGATGGATGTATCGTATTCAAGACTTGGAAATAAAAGCTCATTGCTATGATTGGGTCATATTTTTGCATATTGAAATAAGTACGTACTTGGAGTTACTACAGTTATAATTGACAATGGATGACTTACAGAGTTTCGTGTAAACAGAACTATGAATGAATGTACCATTGTTTGTCGCACTGTGGTTCTTATAGGCTATTCACCCTTTTCGATAAAATGAAAATGTTTTTCCACAGCTTGGCGCTTCAAAATGTTTTGTGATCCTCAGAGGCATCTCCATCGTCTTGTTGCTGGAGTAATCCTGTGTTTGCGTCGGTCTAGTGTTTACTACTACATGACATGCGTAAATTGGTGGGCGGGGCTAAATAGACAATGATGTAGAAGTAGACACTGATTTTCTTCTGCAAAGGTGGTCTTTCATCACACTATGAGGTGTAACAATGTGACAAAGTCGTTTTCTGAGCTTGGTTTCAATAAAAGCTGTTTTTTGTCTAACAAGGAAGTTTTGAGTTCTGAAACTTGCAGGATATTTTTATAGTAAATTTTTACAATTTACCTCTTGTAATTTCTGACCCATTTAATGTAAACTAAAATGGTTAAAAATCATTTTCGGTAACTGAAATAAGGCTGAAAGAAAATATTAGATGGAAAAACTTTATAGATGTTGTCTTGGAAACTAACTGAAATAAATTCATTTACTAAAATTAAAGCTACATAGAAATATTTAAAAAACTAGAAAAAACAAAAGCACACAACAAAATTCCCTAAACTAAAATGAAAATTGAATATATAAAAATAAAAGCTAATTCAAAATAATAATAAATACTATATGTAATTGTGAATTGTAAATAACACAAACATTCGTCCACTGTTTTGGAGGCTAAACGTACTGAGGTGAATTTTGTTCACTTAAACTGAATAACAAACACTTAGCGGTCACTCTAAAAGGGCAGACAAAAAGGAATTATAGGTAAAAAGATCAGTACTCACGTCTTCTGCTCAGATACAGTCTGGGCCATCAGCTCATAGATCTGGGCTCCATTATCAGACATCGACAGTACAAAGAATGACCTGTTGTCTGTAATACATTCAGACAATAATGTTATTTCAACCTACCCTTGAATCTGCTTTTATTTTAATCTAGAAGCCATTAAACACCTAGATTATGGAAGACATGATTTTTGAGATGTTGTTCAAAAGTATGATCTGATAAATGTCCATGAACTATGTCTTACCGGTGGCGACCGAGCGCACCATCACAGTGCTGAGTTTGATGATGGGGCTGAAGATGTGTTTGGTCTCAGCGGTGCCTGCCAGATTCTTACTGTGGCATTTTAAGATCAGCTTCTCATCTTGCCTCTGAAGTAGCACCAATATATCTTCCAGCAGCAATGTGTACAGCTCTGCACACACACATACCATATGTAATCATTTCACAATAATATAACATTAAAGTGGCCCCATTATGATTTTTTCAGACACTACTTTCATGTAGTGTGTTAGATAGCTGTTTGTGTATGTAACAGGGTTCGTACAGATTCTGTAAAATGAAATTCCAGGACTTTCAAGGACTACAATCAGCACTTAACAAACAATATCGTTATTATTTTTATGTATTTTATTTGGTTTTTTTTTTTACTCAAATTACATGTGTTATCTGATGTTTCACTTCATAGAGATCAATCCACTGACCAGCGCTGTCAGGCATGGGAAATCCCCCTCCTGATAGGATACTATGACAAAGATATTGCCTTCCTTATTCAAACTGATTTTTTTCCATGAATATATGATTGACCTGAAGAATGAAAGTTGTATTATATACTTATCATTAACTTAATATCATGCTCATAGCCATGCAAAATAGCTCTATATCTCAGAAGGGCTGCCGTGTTAATTTTGCGTGAAAAGATTATTATTATTATTATTATTATTATTATTATTACAATAATTCAAGCACTTTTCAAGTACCTCTTCAAAAACATGGCTGTTTTCAAGGGTTTTCCAGGACTTAATTTAAAAAAGTCAAATTCAAGTACTGTACTTCAAGCACTTTAAGCACCTTGTACGAACCCAAATTTTCAAAGATCAAAGTGCATGATAAAATAGTTATTTTTTTCCCAAAAGAAGATTCTGAACTGCCTGAAACGCATTATCAGTAATTCCAGTCTGCACAAACCTACATAGGTTTGTAACAAATTTGCATAATTCCAGCCTATGGTTTTCATTGACTGTCTGCGAACAACATCTACTTTGACCTTCAACTTACGCTTACGCTACTGGTAGTTCCTTTTGTGCTGGGTTAGACCCTACTCTGAGGTAGGAGCTAATTTAGTTCCCCCAAAAAGTGTTCCTGTAAGTTCCCCGTTCCTGCGGTGCGAACATACCAAGAAAGCGGGCACTTCCACTAATAGTTATAGAAACTATGAAATGTTCCTTCAGTGCGAAAGCCCTGAATGCCCCAGGTGAATTCTGTGACAAGCCACACCTACCAATAGTTTTATCTTTGTTGACCTTCCAGGATAGTGGTCCCTCATGCACCATCTTCCTCTTAGTCAAGTCCAAGTTCTAGATAGAGAGTAAAATCATAATTTTGTTGATAGCGAGTGATAATTTGTTATACAGCTCCTGTTTTTTTGTTGTGTTGATAAAATGGATTTCAATTAGGTAAATACGAGGTCTCACCTTAAACTCCGCTATCATGGGGTTCTCGCTCTGTTTCAGTGAGGACAGGTCCAGGCGTCTCTGGTAGTCCTCCAACCTCTGGGGACGGCAGATGATCAGGGATCAGTTCAATATGGTCTGATCTGAGTTATAACACCCACTGTGTTATTTACTCACCTGTTTGTTCTCGGCTTCTTTCACCTCCTGATTGACGTGAGTGAGAATCTTTCGACAGCATTCGCCAGCCCGTTTCACTTTACTTTTCTCCTCAGGGTCCTCTGTAATATGTGAGAATTTGACATGTCTTGCAATGTGATTTGCTTTACCCCATGCAAAATTTACATTTCATGACAACTTAGTTTGTAATAATTACTGGCCAACTTCAAATGGCCATTTTATAATTTATGGCTGCTATTTTATGTCATCATTTCCTGAATTGAGCTGTAGCAGAAATGCAGTTAATGTGATAGCACTACATCATTCTGCTGCTGATGTTACACAGATGCAGGATGTGTGAAACGGGGCTCATATGTGAACGCTCTAAACAAAAACAGACCTCGCCACATCTGAGTCACAGACACAAACACAGTGGCAATATAGCAACATTTATTTTTGCCAGTGAAACGGACAAACAGATTTTTTGGGGGGATTTGTGTCAGATTAGAAGATATTTTACTATTTAAAATATTATCATTATAATATGTATTTTTGCTGATGAAAAGGACATAACACAGTAAATAATATTTGTCATATTTGCAGACATCTTAGTACTTAAAATATTGTTATTAATTAAAATATGTATTTTTCCTAATGAAAAGGACATAACATGGTAAAGAATACTTGTCAGATATCTTCATATTTAAGATATTAATATTAATTATAACTATGTATTTGGTAAACATTTTACAATAATGTCAAATTGGTTAACATTAGTTAATGCATTAACTAACATGAACTAACAATGAGCAATACATTTTACAGTATTTATTAATATTGGTTAATGTTAGTTAATAAAATACAGTCATTCATTGTTTGTTATTTCACAATGCATTCACTAATGTTAAGAAATACAACTTTCTATTTAAATAATGTAGTAGTAAATGATGAAATTAACATTAACTAAGATTAATAAATGCTGTAGAAGTTCAATCTTAGTCCATAAGTAGTTAACTAATGTTAAACTAATGAAACCTTATTGTAAAGAGTTACCATGTATTTTCGCTAATGATAAGAACATAACATGTTAAAGAATATTTGTCCGATTTGCAGATATATCTTACTGTTTAAGATATTAATGTTAATTTAATTTGTATTTTTGCCAATGAAAGAACATAACATGGTAAAGATTATTTGTCAGATTTGCAGATATCTTAATATTTAAGATAGTAGTAAGTTTAATATTATGTAGTTTTGCTAATGAAAAGGACATAACATGATAAATATTTTTTGTTAGATTTGCAGATATTTTAATATTTAACATATTATTATTAAAAGAGGCTGCTGTACCTGTGTATTTGGCGATGTTCTCTAGCAGAAGGGGATACTTTGTGAGTCTCTGAGTCTCCACAGGAATAATGTCCTTTAACTGCAGCCTGCGACAATTACGGTTACTCTCTGCCTCCTGCAATACAAACACTTCAACATGAAAATGACATTTACCATCTGGCAACAGCCAGATATGAAACACAAATGACTAAAAGCAAGCAGAGTTACCAACAATTATGAAAGCAACCACTGGACTAGTAAGCCATTGACCTGAATGAAGGAGTTGAAGCGCTGGTCTTTCTTCTGTTTGCTCTTGATGAGTTCCAGGGCGAAAGGCTGATTACTGCAGTACGTGCCCGCAGCTCTCTTGATCTTCGCCTCTTCTTCCCCACTGAACTGTGGGTGAAGACACAAGCTAATGTGAAATTTCCTCCTTGGAAAATCTAATCGTAACTGGTTTAAGATGGTTCTTGGCTGGTCAAAGCTACTCATTCATGGTCGAATTGGTCGTTAGCTTGATCAAGTTGGTTTAGTTGGTTAGATCAGCCACTTTAAACCAGCTACCATTTTCAAAAAAACAGCTTTACTGCCTTAGACTAGTACAACCTGGTTTTGCACTGCACACTCACTCTCATCGCTCATATTCAAGGTAAATCATCACCACAGTTCCAGTGCAACTGAACTACAGGTAGTCGGGTCCGCATGACAGCTTTCACTTTTCACATTTTCATGCTACTGTGCCCCGTTTCAAACTACCTGCCGCTGTATCTCTTCCTTTCTTACCCAGGAAAGCAGATCGTCTCCTAATAAGTCAATGAGCGCCGTCTCATTCTTCTTCCGAACAGCGGCCATTTGTTCCGTTAGAGACACTGAAGTGAGAAAACAAGGAAGACAGTGTTTAGAAGGCATGCTTTTTCAAGGGTTTTGAAGGATTTAACAGGTCTATGAAGTTATGAGATTTACTGTGCAGCTGAACGATCTCCTCAAGGTTGCTGAAGATGCTTTTGATGTCTGCAGAAGGCAGGATGTTGTCTCTGATCAGCGGCTGGTAAAACAAATTCTCCAGAACCTTCATCATTCGAACGTGTGCTCTCTCAGTGTAGAACAACTCTGTGAAAGCAATGACGTAGAGGAGAACAGCGGTCACACAGGATGGTTTGCACTGGTAAATTGCCCCTGAGCAAGTAAAAAAGCTTCTCAAACTGAATGTATGCTTATACACTGTTGGGAGTAATCAGAATACTTCTGCCTTGTTGGCAGAGGCTATTTACACTGACTCCGCCCACCTTATCTGATTGAGCCCGACAAAATTACAAAAGAAATCACGCTGATAACTGGAGCAGTGGCGTGGAGAGTAAGGCATTACTCTCCCATTGTTTTGTTTTGTTACCCTACCACCATTATTTTTTACTAGAACTACAATAAGAAAATAGTAATGTAACAATAAAATGAAATAAAAAATAAAATATGAAAAAATATATTCATAATCTTACTTGTGTTACATATACAGTTTTAATTTATAATGGTAGAAACATTAACGTCCAATACCGAATAGTGTTTCAATCAAAAATAAAAAGTAATAATAGGATGAAACTAAATGGAAAGAGATCCACATTACATAACAGAAGGTGACTTATGTCTTGAACCGTATAACTGTAATTTATCTGATATTTAATAATAAAAAAACAGTGTTCATCATTCGTCCATATCATATAGCTTGATTTAAATATATGAAAAGTAATTAAAAAATCAGTGATACTTTAGGAAGCAACTTCCCCAACACTGCTCATACAGTACACCACACTTGTCGCTCACCGTTGATGACCTCTTGTCTCTTGATTTCCTGAGGGGTAAGTGTGGACAGGACGTCTCTGCTCACCAGCGTCTGCCAGTTAGAAGGCTCCAGCTCCACCTCAACACACTGATCATCCTCACTCTGCACTTCTCCAGAGCCCAGCGGATCAATCCTGCTGTACAAACACAATGACAAAACATGTTCATCAAATGCATGTCTAATCAATTCAATGAATAAAACTTTAACAAATTTATTAAAATGTTAACAATAATAGGCTTTCCCCAAAAAAATCTATTAAATTTTTTCCTACATCCTGTTTGTCTGATGTAATTCTACTGGATTCTGTGTTTTATGATTCATTGCCAATTTATCATTCAAAGAAATGTATACATTTAAAAAAATTTAATCAATCCTTTTAAATGTAATCAAATGAAAATATAACAATTCCTTTACAACAAACATTGCATTTTTTTTTGTCAAATAAAGTGCTCTTTTTTACTAAATGAAAACATTTTTGAAGCAGGGCCGAAAGCTTTGGATATTTTACGTTGATGTTTATTATGCTTATATGCCGCAGTCGGCTGCTGCCACCCCTTTCGTTTCTTTATTTTATGATTAGAGTTACGTTTAATGTTCGCCTCCTACTTCCCTCAACTTGAACTTTGTTACAATTACTTAAATTAACATTATTTTATTTCATTCTAATGAAATAGCTGCAAGTGCTGAATTATGACTCAGAAAAACAAAAAAACACTAGTGGTCTCAGAATTTTTGATGTTTTATTTACATATTATATATGTGAATAGTCAGTTTGTTGCACATGTTGTTGATGTTATTGTTATTACCCAGACTGGTCGACCACAAAGAGCACTTACCTCCGGTCAGGCCTGGGGGTGCCGGTGTCCTGCGTCCTGTAAGGTAAATCACATTCCAATTACCCTACAATAGTAACAATCCCAACATACCAAAACCACATGTCGTCAGCATTCCCTTTCTCTCCTCAGGAGCCCCAGTCATGAGGCACAAGCTTAATTCTCTGTGTCTGTCCCAATAAGATCATTTACAGAGGAGAGCACCACAGAGCAATGCTTTGTTCAAACGGTACATGTGCATCGTCACAACGGAGACATAAGGAACAAAAATAGCTGTGAGGCCTGTAAACAGCCTGATTATAAGACAACGAATGCTCGGCTTTTAACGGAAATCCAAATTCAATGCAAATAAATGTTTTGGAGTGATAATTCTGCAAAGCACAGGGATGTATATTTAAGGGTTATAGACACTACTATTCAAAAGTTTGGGGTTGGTAGGATGTTTTTGACAGAAGTCTCTATGTTTACTAAGTCTACATTTATTTTATCAAAAATCAAAGCAGTAATTTCAGGAAATAATATTACAATTTTAAAAAAAATCAGTTTTAACACATTTTAAAAGGTAACTTATTCCTGTGATGTCAAATCTGGATTTTAAGCATCATTACTCCAGTCTTCAGTGTCACGTGATCCTTCAGAAATCATTCTAATATGCTGATTTGGTGCTTAAGAAACATTTCTTGTTATTATCAGTGTTGAAAACAGTTGTGCTGACTAATATTTTTGTGGAAACTGTGATTTTTTTTTTAGGATTCTTTGATGAATAGAGAGTTCAAAAGAACAGCAAGTCTTTTGTAACATTATTAATATCTTTACAGACACTTTTGATCAATTTAATGTGTCCTTGCTGAATAAATAAAGAAAATGAATAAATAAAACTGACGGTAGTGTTGTTCAGAACCAAAGCTGTTTCAGTTTTTGTAGTCTAAAAAATATTTAAATGTGGTTTTATCCAATAAAAAAATATATATATTTTTGGAAATCCAGTCAGTATGAAATACCAGATTTTTCCTCTTTTGCAAATTATATTCAGCGTCACACGCTTCATGTTGAGGAGGACATGCTTTAACTGAGGAGGACATACAAGATACTGACTGAGCAAACGGAACACGGATGAAATTTGATCAATTTGAATTGTGTTTAGTTTAAAAATATATATTTTATTAAAATGAGCCTGGATGGTGATCGTTTGACTCACTTGTCGGTCTCAGCATCCTCTTCCTGTAGATGCTCCAGTGTGCAGGGGCTGAAGTCAAAGTGAGTGTTTGAAGAGGAGGAGTCCTGCGAATCTCCTGGGGTGGAACCCTCTCCCATTCTGGTCAGTGCAGAAGAGGGAAGTCCACCTAATCCACAGTCAGAGAGATGCACAATGTGTCAGAAAAAGAAATGCTCATGAAATCAGTGCTAAATTGAAGATGATCCACTTCAGAGATTCTACTAACAATTAGTAAGTTTGCAACTCCATGTTAACTAGCAGTCATTAGAGTATTAGTAGACTGTCTGTGTAATATCTGCTAACACTTTATTGCGATGCTCCCACAAAAGACATTCTACTGACTATAAGTATCTTTGCAACTAGACATCAACGTATTCTACTAACCCAAACCCTAACACCTAACCCTAATCGTTTGCTACAGTTGACATGTAGTTGCAAAGTTACTTATAGATAGCAGAATGTTTAAAGTGGACCACTAAAATAAAGTGTAGCCGAAGGAGCTTCTTAAAGACAGACGTCTTATAATTTTGTCAAATTACGCAGACAATGAAAGGCACACACAGGAAAAATTCTTCTCTATAAATGTGGGCACAATTTGACAATTATTGGCAATTATTATCTGAAAAGGGTTAGTCAGCAGATCTGAGCCGTGACCCTGATAACCCAGGAGAGCTCAGACAAAGAAAACAAATAAAAACATCTAAATACAATCCTGGGGCTGTATTACATAAACATCCTAACTAAGAATCCTATCCTATCTGTTAAATAATCATAGTAACTTCACTTAGTAACTTTTTCAAATCTTAAATCAGGAATTAAGATAGGATGTTTCTGTAATACAGCTTCTGGAGAAAAAGCGGAAATACTGAAGAAAGGAGAGAAAGAGAAATCATTCAGGGCAGATAATGAAAGGGACGAGAACAGTAGAGAGAGAAAATAGAAGAGAGAAAAATTGACATTAAGGTCCTATTAGTTAATGCAAGAAATACATTTGTTACAGAATTTATTAATCTTTGGTAACAAAGATGGCTCACATAAATAAAACGTTCAACCGTTCATTGTTAGCTGCCTGGGGTTCATTAAATAACATTAACAGATGCAACTTTTGATTTGAATGATGTATTAGTACAGCATGCTTTAAAAGTATTTTTATTGTTACTGTAGTTCAATTTAACTAATGTTAACAAATGGAACCTTATTGTAAAGTGTTACCAAGAAAATAAACATGGTTGATTTTCAGTGGGCAGCTTTTCTCAGCCGACACTCACATTTACATGGTCAGCTTGGTTATTAATTTAGCATATCCTGTAATTGAGTTTACTTTCTTTGATTTAAATCTGATAGTGGACCACAGACACTTGACAGCAATGATTCGAGAAGCGTCTCTCACCAGTTTCAGACTCTCGGATGCCGTCTGTGCCCTGTGCTGCTGGAGCGCTGTAAGGAGGTGACGTGACCAGGGCAGCGCTGCCATCTGAGCCCTCGCTGGACTGACTGCCCCGTATGGGAAGAGACGACCCGTCTGTCTGCTCTCCAGTGCCCAGCGGCAGCTGAGGCTTTGTCAGACGCTGCCTCGGCTCCAGAGCCTTGCTGACTGCAGCGCGAGAGACAGAGAGAGAACAAAATCAGTGTCAGTGCTCGACGATAAGGACAGCTGACAGAATTGTCTTAAGTGGATGTAAAGAGTTGGGACAAAATATATATAATAAGGAGAAATATATTTAATTCATTGAAGAATATACAGTCTTTTTACTTTTAATCACCCTATTTAATTTCTGTAGTATTTCTTACCTGAATACTACTGTTAGTCCTACCTGAAAAAGGTATTTATTCTATTTGTTCTATTGTATTTATTTGTACTTGCTTGTGATTTGTTTATTACTGACTGTTTATTTGTCTTGTGTTTAAACTTTATAATAGTTGTGCTAGGAATTTTTGCTATGGTATTGAAAACGGAACTGAGAATTGTGAAATTTCGTACCAACAACAATCAAAAACTATACAGCAGTAGTAAAATAATCCAATCCTAAATGGTAAGTGTCTCTTTCAAGTCTCTTCAAATAGGTAGTTGCCTTTAAAAATGGTCACAAATAGGGAAGTTAAATAAACCCACAATAACTTCACAAGGAACTGAATTATACCACACACAAATTTCACCATAACAAAAACTGAAACAAATAAAAAAAAATTCTGGGAAATGATGGTAGATTTTTTTTTTTTTTTTTTGCCCTTTTAAGTTCACTTATAATATTCAAGATGTACACTAATATTGTATTTATGGAATAACAAAATTAATGGTTAATTTAAAATATCAACACTTATAATAAAAAAGTTTGTGTCAATTAGAGCAGAAATAACAGAGGAAATATCTTAGTCAAAATGGGAGGCCTGCAAATATTTGTGTTGGACAATGGTGGGCCTTTGAGTCAAAAAGGTTGAGAACCACTGGTGTGACCATTCATTAAATTAACCATCAACTTACGTGATGAAGCATCAATCCTGCTCGGCCGTCTCTGAGGAAAAACGTTAGGAAACCTTGTTTTCTTTGATTTCTCCTCACTTCCATCTTTCTCAGGCTTTATACTTTTCTGATTAAGGAGCAAAGAGACACTGGTTTAGTTTATTTGGTTTCATGGAGTCATTTGGAGATCAAGTGATGATTTTTGCTGAGAGTTTGTACCTTTATCTTAGGGAAAAGATTCATTAGCTTGGGCTTGTGCTCCAGCCCTCGAGTAGACTCCTTGCCTTTTACACCGAGCTGCTTCATATATGACAGTATGACAAACTGCATGGTGCTACTGCGAGAGAGAATAACAGAATGAGAGAAATTTAAAGGGATAGTTGACCCAAAAAAATTAAAATTCTCTCATGTCGTTCCAAATCTGTAAGACTTTCGTTCTTCTTCAGAACGCAAATGAAGACATTTTTAAATCTAAGAGATTTCTGTCTCTCCCTTGACAGTCCACGCAACTAAAGCCTAAATTCAATATCTGTTCATCTTATCAAGTGAACTAAATTTGGACTAAACGGCTCAATTCATTTGGATTCGTTTTACAATCTCTTTATGAACTTTTTAAAGCGTCAAAGTGGTAGTTGCGTAGCTGTCAATGGAGGGACCGAAATCTCAGATTTAATTAAAAATATCTTCATTTATGGTCCAAAGATGACCAAAAGAAGATTTGGAACTACATGGGGTGAGTAAATGAGGACAGACTTTTCATTTTTGGGTGAACTAAATTCATGTTACGTTATTATATCTGTATAAATACCCAGGTGTCAGATCATTCAGCCAAAACTCACTAGCTAATGTTGTTGTTCTAATCAATCCTTTGACTTAAACATCGTAGTTTAAAACTGACTGTGTCATTTCCAGCAGGGGGAGCAAGTGCTCGGTTCAGTCCATGTTGAAATACTTTACAGTGCGCAGAAAATTATTCTGACAGCTAGGACCCCAGCCGAAGAACTTACAAAGCTGTTCTCACAAACACTTACAAGCCAAACAGATGACTTGTACAATGCGTAACTGCAGTCAGTGCCAGAGCAGAAATAGCCCTCACAAGCTCCTGTCAGAGGCTTCATGAGGCTCCAGTCTCTTGTGAGCCATCTGGGCGGACACACAACGCCTCAGTCCCTGCTGCTGCCACCCATATGTGCTCCTGACCGATCATATGCTGCAACTACACACCACTCACAAGATTGCAGCTAAAACTGGTGGGAAGGAAACTATAGAGCTAGTGTGTTTTGTAGCTAGTTTTGCCTTTAAAAGCTTATTAATACCTTTTAATACTTGAAGTTTTCAGTACACTGCTTTATGAAATAATGTAAAACTGTACTGTTACTCATACTTGGATTTAGATTCAGCCTATGAGTCTGGACAGTGCTTCGGGGTTAATTTAGGGTGATGTAATGTGTCGTTCATGGAAGAGAGAGGACATGAGAATTCCCCTTACCACTTATCTTCCTCTGTGGCCTGCGACGTCAGTCTGAAACAAAAAATAAGTTGCATTTATTGAAGTGTGAGAGAGACAACTCTCAGTTTTACATCTCATTTGAATAGTATCTTGTGTAAAAATTATTCACCCATTTTGGTTTAAATCTAAAGATATTATAACAATTAGTTTAATGTCAATGCTATCATTTTAGTCTAGGTTTAATCTTAGTCAATCTTTGGGTCAAATGGGATCCTGTTGTGTCCAATATAAGTGTAAATAATGACCAACAACGAATATGCCATATGTGAAGCCTTCTTAAAATAATCTACCATTCCAAAAATTTGGTCAAAATGACATCACTATTCATTTAGGAAGTGAACTCAGATAAGATAAATAAATGCTTATTTTTTTAACTTTATCTTTATTTTTGTTATATTTATCAATCAGGAACAGGCTTAAAATGTCAACCCAGTTGTGATGATTTTGTAAACCATGCCAAAAACCAGCAAAATACCAGAATTCATTTCTCTTGTTCTAATAAGTTCCTTGAAGTGTCAAGAACTATGTGACTGATGACATATACAGTTCTGCTAAGTTTACATATTGAACTGCTACAAAAGCGGAAAAAAAAATATATATATAAAAAAAAATAAAAATAAAAAAAAAATAGGCCAAGCCCGTTTTTCCAACATTGTTGGCAGAATATTGGACGTTAGATTCAGAGTGGTTCAGCAGAGTTGTGTGGGTTCATTGATGAATCACAGTGTAACACGAGTTGCATGGTGATGCTCCAGAGCAATGTCTTTGAATATCTGGCGAGAAATTTAATAATAAATGCTTCCCACATACAATTGAAAAGTTGATATGTAAAGAAGAATGATCAGATGTTATTTTTCAACAAGACAATGCTCCAGCCCAAATTGTTTAGCCACCAAGAAGTGGCTTGAGAACAAGTCCATCAGGCTCATGTTTTGGCCTGGTCAAAAAGTCCAGATTTAAACCCTATAGTGAATATTTGGTCTCACATTAAAGTCAAACAAATCGGGATAATTTTTGAACTAATCATGAACGTCTTGAAGCCATTAACAATAGAGGAACAACAATGGCTCTTTTTCCTGTAAAAAGCTGTCTACAAGTTTACCCACATGGCTTTCACATTTAAAGAAAACAAAGGGGAAGTCTATTCCGTGCTAAGTTTTTTTATAAATACATATAATAAAGAGGAAGAGCAGTGTCAGAATAAGCAAACAAGCAAATTTGTTGTAGGTCATCAGCATAACAATGGTAGCTGAGACTATGACAGCGGATTATATGACCATGGGGTAACAAGTAAATATTGAAAAGAAGAGGACCAAGCATAGAGCCCTGTGGGACACCCTGAGTGAGAGTAGTGGAAGATTTAGTCATAGTTATGGACAACAGTTGTCTATCCGTGCAAAAGGATATAAAATATGAAAGAGCAAAAATAGGAGAAATCATATATATATTTTTCAATAGTACTGACTGATAAAGCTATTTGACAGCACAATATACTTTAGGTAGCTTCTTCTGAACAGTACAAAAAAAAAACTTTTTTTAATAATGCTAAGCATCTTTAAGATTCTGCAAGGGCTATGTAAACTTATGAGAAAAGGGAAATGTAAATGATAGTGATCTGTAGTGTGTGTGACCACCAACCTCCAGACACAGAGACAATAAATAAAAAAGGACAAGTATATTCACATACATATGTCAGCAACGATAAGTGCACTTACAGTACATCCTCTATCTTGGAGATGATGTGCTCTGCACAGGATCGTTCTTTTTCTGGAGCCACGCGGTCTCTCATTCTCTCCGTATCCAGACGGGCTAGTTCCGCTTCAGCCAGCGTCAGACCCATACTGCGCTTTTGCCTGAAACATACAATTAATACATGAGAGAACATACTGGAGGAGAAGGTTTCCACTGACACTTGTGCTGATACATTGGAGTCGTAGAGTGTGTGGATTAGATGAGTGCATTTTACCTGAAGTCTTCTAGGTTCTTCTGAATGTCAGGTAGAAGTGTGTCCTGCAGCTGCTGCACGTACTGTCGGTGGATATCCTCTGAGATGGGCTCCGGCCTCTTCCGTTCTGCATTAATTGAGTGTGCAGTCCGCTCTATATTCACGCAAATGCATAAATAATTCAAATGAGATGGGTGACTTTAAAAAATAAAAGATACACAATATATCAGCATCATATTGGTAATGCGACACATTTTTTTTAATCTGACGATTTTTTCATTTATCAATAAACCATCCAATACCAGTCAATAAATATCCAATATCGGCCGACAATGATAAAAAAAAAAAATGAAAAAAAAGTTGATCAGTTGATAAATAATATGGTGCAGATACATATTGAACATACTGGATTTAATGCCTTCTGCCTATTTTAAGATTTAAATTACTTTCAATATCTAGCACTAACATATGCAGAAAGATATTATGTATAAATTCACTTGCAGCTTTATTTTTGTTAGATTTTTGTTTATTTTTGTTAAAAGATATGCAATCTAATGGTAACACTTTACAATAAGGTCTCACTTGTTAACATTAATGTATTAACTAACATGAACTAACAATGAACAATACATTTGTTACAGTATTTATTAATCTTTGTTAATGTTAGTTAAAAAATCCAGCTGTTCATTGTTTATTCATGTTAGTTCACAGTGCATCAACTAATGTTAAAGGGATACTCCACCCATTTGCATTAAGCTTTGCATTGTTAGAAACCCAGTCATACTGTTGAATGGTCGTGCAACACTCTCTCATTTTCCCCTGAGACGGGAGAAATCCGTTATTTACCTCTTACACTTCCTCCTACAATGACGCAAAAATCGTCATTTTGCGTCATTGTAGGAGGAAGTGTAAGCGAGTGTAAGAGGGGGGGATTTCTGTTGAGACTACAAGCACTAGTTCCTCATCTTTCCCAGGGGCGGGACCCGCTCACGCTACAGACCTATTACAGATCAGTGGGTGGGACTTTACTCTCTGAAACTGAAAGCAATATCCTCCATCTTGTTTGAAGCTAAGCTAACAGGCGCTGTGGAGACAGATGTAAAGTTATGACAATAGCGGAGGAGAGTGCTCAATATGATATAGAAGAAGAGGATTTCGGAAGTCTGATGCTTGAATCAGGTGTTTGTGGCTACCTTTACAAGCCGCATTATAGCGAAGAGCAGCCGAGGCAGAAGACCTGCCTGCCGCGGACGAGGAGCCCGGACTGGCTCGAGTTAGGGCGGA
This sequence comes from Abramis brama, assembly GCF_963993115.1. NCBI lineage: Eukaryota > Metazoa > Chordata > Actinopteri > Cypriniformes > Leuciscidae > Abramis > Abramis brama. Next base: position 41,033,811 of record NC_139967.1, read on the forward strand.
CTGGTGGCGCCGGTGATCTCACTATGCAACTACGAACACAGAGATAGAGTCCGTCTGCGGCAAAGAATTTCAACGATGACAATTTCGCCTGGACGAAATCTCTGAATCAGACGAGGACACGGACGTTTGTGTTGTGAACTATCCTAGTTTCGCACCGCATATGTTCTGACTGAACATCCAGGTACCATGCAATAATTCACCTTTTCGAAAGAAATACAAACGAGGAGTTATGCACTAATGAGTTCGCCAACTAACTAGACATTTTGTGTGAAATGAATTTCAAGCTCTGGTGGTAGCTAGCCTTGTAGACGGAAGAGTGATTTCTCTTATAGGCAGATATGCGCTTTCTGGATTAGTGGGAGTGGCTTGCGGAGCTGTGCAATGTGGTGCATTGTGGGAGTTGTTGTCTTTCATACAAATGCGTCCTGAAGTTATTTTTTGTCTTTCCTCGGTCACGAAGGCACCAAATTCAATTTATTTTACATTTCGACTACATATATGACCCACTTTAAATAAAAAACAATGTTCAAATGGGTGGAATGCCCCTTTAACAAATACAACTTTTGATTTTATTATTAGTAAATGTTGAAATTAACATTAACTAAGATTAATAAATACTATAGAAGTTTATGTTAACTAATGAAACCTTATTGTAATGTGTTACCGTTATAATATTGGTCATTTATAGGTTATCAGTCATAACAGGAAAATAATCATTGACTTATCAGTATCAAGCAGAACATCAGTTCATCCCTATGATAGAGGAATGTATTGGTAACATCCTAGATTAATTACAGATATCAACATAACATCTGAATTAGCAATGCCCCACTTAGTCAGACAAACCCCATGTTTAATACGATTTATCCAAGTAGGAACTATTACTGGATCAACTTTCTTGTTGGTTCTAAAACATTTCAATGAAATAATGAGATTTTAAGTTGAAGGTCGGAGTTTGCACAACATTTTTATCAGCCTATCATTTCATAACTATCATTTCCATGAATGCTAAAACAAAGTGATTAAACAATGTGTTTAGATTTTTAGAGGTTTGAACTAACCCAGATCAGTGATGATGGATTCAGGTACTGTTACTTTCAAGCTCTGTTTAAAAACAAAATACAGCTTAGTCAGCGATCACATCATCTATGACAAGCTAAAGAATCAGAGCCTGTTGTAAGGTCCCTCACAGCTGTTTTGTCTATGAAGAAGGTATCCATGAGGATTCGTCGTGTCTCTTTGGAGCTGGTCTGTTTGTAAAGTTCAGCATAGAGGTAGCACAGCTGTGAAGTGAGAAGGGAGATGAGAGGCGCTTTAGTGATGTGACTCATCTGATCTGAGACCAAACTATAAGCATGCAAGAGAGATTCATGGAACATGGAAAGTCCTTTATAAATATTTTGTTAGATGCCTGGAAATTCCAGGTTTGTGTGAGAGGGTTTGTGGGTAAGAGGGGTGATCGATCTCACCAAAGGCGCAGGGTCAAACTGAGAGACCACATGATGGATAAAAGCTGCCAGGTGAGCAGGCCGAGATTTCAGGAGGTCTATGCTCTGAAAACAGCTACACTGGCCATTTATCTGGAGACAGAGAGAGAATTATTTACAGTACAAGGAATGCACAAATTCTTATATTATTAAACTTTATGATTTAAATGGCAAACTTAAAAAAGCCTCAAAGCCTCATAAACAGCGTTGCCTATATATCCCAAAAGAGTTGACTCATATTACTATGAATGGGAGAAACTGCAACGCACTATATGGTGGAATAAGTTCCACCTTCTAAATAAAAGAGCCAAACATTGTGTCACAGCTTCGGTTCTCATAGAAACTGGTAGTGTCCCGAGACTAGCGCTTAGTACTGCACATGTGCATTGGGTAGACCAACCTGAAATATGAAAAAAAATTCTAAAGCTACCTGTATTTGAGCATAAAGTAAAGTAAAATTTTCCAAACAAAACAGAAATGCACGTGATTGGGAATTTTGCGTGAGGTCGAAAGATTTGCCAGTGCAGATTTCGCAACAGGTTCAAGTTGGTAACACTGATTCGACGCGTTGACCAACAGAAAGCAAAGGCTATGTTCACACTATCAGTCCAAACTCAATTACCGATATTTGTTTATTTGATTTGTGTGTGGCAATCGTTTGTTTTACGGATTATCTGCTGCACTGGGTTTTTATGACAATGTTGCGTTGGTATGTCTATGGCAAAAAAAAAAAAACAGCAGTGACATGGAGGGATTTACAATACAGTTGTTGTCTTAAAACGTGAAAATGTGTAGCTGTAGCGCTTGACTACTATGTGTGTGGGTTTGTTCCATGCTGCCTTCTCCGTCTGTCTCAAAATTCAAAAAGGTGTGTAGACCAGGATTTCAAACCACATTATGAACTTAGCTTCAAATGGATTTGTAAAAGTGTTACTGTCATTTGATGTGATTTTTTTGCCTTTCAGACTTTCTAAATATGATCGGATTCCAATCAGATAAGCACAAAAATCGGATTTGGACAGAACAAGGATTAAGTGACTTATTAGCGGTGATTCATGCATTAGTACACCATTGCCAATAGACAATGGAATAAACATACTGAGTGCTGTTTAGTACAGCCTTCATATCAGAAGCTCACCTATGATGCCTAAAAATGCTATGTAGGGGCCCCGATATACTTCAAGCGAAATTGTGTGAACAATTGAATTGGTGTGACATAATATAGAACAAAATCAAGCGATCATTTTGGAGTTTGTTTCGAAAGTTCGAAACAGCTTGCCAAAGCAAACTACGGAAAAGTTAATTGCAGCTGGTAAAAACATTCGTACTACAATTGGTCCATAGATAATAAGTGCTCTGTGGCTCTTCCTTTTTCATTTCATTCCTTCTATTCAGTCCATCGAGGTCAGATGCGAGTAAAAGCATGAACATATTGGAGAGTTTCTTTATAGTAGAAATTGAAGTTGAAAATCTAATTGAAAGTTTTTTCATGTTTAACTCTTTCCCCGCCATTGACGGAATTTTCTGGCAATCAATGTTTTCACTTATACGATAGGGGGGCGCTATTACTCATCTTCTGAAAGAGTACAGAATCTCCAGATGCAAAAATAAGCGAAACAGAAACAAGCGAAAAAAGCTTTGCTTATACATACGTAAGCTGGCGCAATCATCAAACATTTAACACCATATACATCAAAACTGCATAACGTTACTGAATGAAATGTCGACCCAGCAAGAGGTATAGGACTGTGAAGCTTTGGGGGTGTTGATGGACTCAATCTACTCGTTCTATGTTTTAATCATCCTTCTTCCAACAGACTGTTCGCTAACAGTCTACAGCTGAAAAGGAGTAAAACTTATTTTTACTCCTAAACGAAGAAGAAACAAGAACTACGGCATGAGTATATCGAGGCCTATCGAGTCACTAGTGTTTGGAGGAGAGCCCTCAAGTACAAAAATACAAATTGGCAGAAATAAACATACAGACTACAACCAAGCCACAGTCACCCCTACCTGTTCCTGCTCTGTGTCAAAGTCTTCGTCCTCAGCACCAATAATGTGTGCAACCGGACGAGAGGAGGGGCTCCCCATACTCGACTGAGAATCCTAAATGAGAAACGCACAATTTTTGCACAGCTCTGAGAAACTACATATAAAGCCATGAGGTCAAGAGGTCACTCACAAGATCAGGTGTGTCTTCGGCGTCCGGTGAAGGACAGGAGTTGAGGCTGTCTCGGGGTGTGGTCTTTGGGCTGTGGCAGGGGGTCTCTCTTTGGCATGGGCTCTCCGGGACAGGACTAGGAGTGACCTGCATGGAGCAATTGAGAGCAAATGTCAATTACATAGAGGAACCACAGATCTTCATTCAAGTAATGTGCTCGGGAGGTGTACTGACAGGGGTCGTGATATTGTTGGTCCACAATGGCTCCGTTCCTGCATCACCCTGCCAGGAAGGGGGTCGATCCAAATCTCCCCCTCCATCCTCCAGCTCTCCTTCACCTGGCCTTGGAGATATGGAGCCATCCTACAATATACACAAACTCTCATTATGATTGTAACATCATGACGTTTTGTTAGAACGTGAAGTGTAAGTTCCACACCACTAATGGGCATCGAACAAAATAATGACTGTAACTGAAGCCCTCAGAGGCTAAGGCATTATTTTATTTTGCCAAGTTTTCATGTAAAAAAGTTCATGTAAAAGTTCATGTAACTTTTCTCAGAATAGTTTTACATCCAGATCACAAGAAAAATAAGAAAAATGGAAATACTGAGCAAGAAAACAAAGTATGTTTGTAAACACTGGCATTTCATTTGGTCTCACCAACCTTGCAGAAATCATACACACATATAACGCGTCATAACCAGACACGGTGCGCCAAAACGCAATAAAAAGTGGCTTTTTCATGTATTCAGTTTTTGTCCTAACCAGTCGTGACAGCAATGCATCAAGAGACGGGGTTACAGTAAAGTTAAGGCGAGACACGGCAGGCAAAAACATAGTTTTTTTTTTCACTGGTCAATTTTGAGATTTTGGGATATTTGTCTTCAATAACATGTCTTCTTTCAGACTTGTGGTGAAAAAAAAGTCCGAAATACACATTTAGGTCTTTATTTTACTACACCTTGTCTGTTTGCGTCCGTAGATTTCTCAAAAATTCAACAAAAGTTGGCGTTCTAAATCATCCCGCTGCTCCGCGATCGCTGTCTGCACCCTGTCATCACATACACCGTTAGAAAGCTCTCTCTCTCTCTCCTGTACAATGCTGTCGGATCCAAATATGGTCATTTCCTTTTTATCAGCAACCAATTGTGAAAGTAAAAGGGGGGATTTAACTCTAAATTCGCAATCTCATAAATCTTTAAAGCCCGTTTTCTCAAAATGACTTTTCTCTCATACTCCAAGTCCGAAATCTCCACTTCAGTAGCACCTATATACACCAAACTTTCCAGTCTTGTACCTAGTTATATTATGAAGACATTTACAGAGGGATTTGTAAATATTTTATTCCTATCCTGATTTATATAACATTTTATTCCAAAAAACATGACGAAAATCATTTTTTTAAGGCTACTGACAGTATATTCTGATTTACAGGATAACTGAATAATACCCTATTCACCTGTAGTGTCTCGCCTTAAGTCACCTTTACATTTACATTTACATTTATGCATTTGGCAGACGCTTTTATCCAAACATTGCATTTCAAGGTACACATTTACATTCTTATCAGTTCTTGCTTGGCCTTGGCGTTGCAAGCGCCAACGCTCTACTGTTTGAGCTACAGGAAAGCCCCTTTATTTATATAGTGCTTTATGCAACAGATTGTTTTAAAGCAGCTGAACTGTGATAAACAGGAAAATAATGATTCTATTTTTAATGGTTTCTATGGCGTTCCGTTACTGATAATTAGCTTTGAGATAATATTAAAAAGGTTACATTTTTCAGTAATTTTTATTATATACTTTTCAATTTCGCTGCGAGACAGCAGTGTGCTTGCAGAGAGAGACTCTTGCTCATGCTCTTCTGATTGGCTGAGATTTGTAATTGAGTTTGCAGCATCTTGTAGCTGTGTCGTATCTGGCGTGGACAGACAAATTTGATTGACATTTTAATCTTATCGTGTCTGGTTAATGCATGGTGTAAGACTACATCAGAGTTATTTTAGTATCATTGATCCTATGATTATCTTGATATACTAGTTTGTGTTAATAGTTGGAACTACATTTAATTTTAGTTAAAGTTTTAGTAATTTTGTCGGATGTTTTTATCAATATTTTTAAAATATGATTGTCTATATAGTTTTTTATTGTTTTAGTTTATTTAGTTATTTCAGTACTTCACTTAAAGTCACCATGAAACCAAATTTGGCCATTCTTATTTTTTTTTGTATTAAATATTACAGTTACAGTTTTCTGTGCACATCATTATTCATTTATTTTTAAATTCATGTGCCCTCATAATCTTTCAAAATAACTTCCCCTCCCTCTTGCAACGACATTTCTTCTCTTTTCTGTTGAAATGTTTTTCGGTGCGAGGTCAGGACAATCTGTCACTCACATTACATCACAGCAATAGCAAACCACAACGATCAAATTATCCAATCAATTCCCTATGGACAAAACATTTTTTTCTTTTTTAAGAAGCCGTTTCACTCGAAAATGAAACACAACAGGGAAACAATAGGGAGCACTTCTGTTTCATGCCGGCTTAAAACCAAACAAAAATGAGAAATGTTGCCTTGGCAACTAGCTGAAACAAAATAAAAACATTTATTTTTAGGTTTTTTTTCAGTTAATGTTTATTTTATTTCAAAAAAATGTTTTTTTTATGGATTTGGTTTTAGTTAATGATACATATTCTGGACAACATTAAATGTTCAATCGAAGCTGAACCAGAGATTCTCCATTGTGACTTGTCACCACTGATCTATATAGAACGACATTATGAATGAGTCATTATATAGATCAGTGCTTGTCACACATTCCACGTGTTTTACTGATGAACAAAATTTCAAGTTACTTATTTATACATTTAGGGGAAAAAGTGATTGTGTGAATCTCATGAAGAAAAGTCTCGGTCATATTTCACCTCACACAAAAAAATATGATTCATAATGTCCAGACACAATCATTTTTAATATTAAATTAACATCTACATATCTTCTTTTTTTGTTGAGGTTTTAAACTCAAGAATCAAGAATTTCTCTGAATCAGAGGAAGTGTGTGTGGGTGTGTGTGTGTGCACATATATGAGTCTGTACCTGTCCAGTCCCAGTGGGCTTGCTGAGCTGCTCCTGGTGCTGTGGAATGTGCTTCTTGGCGTCCTGGTTTTCCTTCAGTAGTTTAGGTGTAGGGTTCCTGCTGTACTCCTCCGTCATGGCCTGTAATTTATCAAACATCACAGCAGCTCTGATCATTCACACATCTCTTGTAAGAGAGGATGTGAGAATGAAGACAGACTCTGTCACAACATCACGTGGTTGATAAATGTACACTTATGTGTATGAGCTCAATGACAGTCCTAACCACACATGAGTCAGTCTGTAATTATAGCTTCAGTTCTGCTAATTAAGACATTACTTTCCCATGGTTCAAAACCAAATGTGTGCTACATAGGTCTACAAATATTAACAGGTTGCAGAACAGACACTGCGTGTGTTAAGCAACTGTGGCAGCAGCATTGCAAGTAGTCTTAATCAGCTTAATCACACAATATTTTATAATAATAAAATACATTTCTTGAAGAAACAAAATAATATATTAAATAAAAAAATTATAATACACATCTTAATTTGTAGATTTTAATAGTCCACTCAAAATAACCAATGTACACTACTGTTTAAAAGTTTGTGGTTGGTAAGATTTTTGGTAACACTTTAGACATTCTACTAACTATAAGTAACTTTGCAACTACATGCCAACTAACTCTCAGAGTATTAGTAGGCTTTGTGCTTAATATCTGCTAACACTTAAATTTGATGATCCACCAACAGACATTCAACTAAGTAACTTTGCAACTACTTCAACTTATTCTACTAACCCTAACCTAACAGTCGACTAACAGTCTACTAATACACACTAATGAGAGTTATATGACATGTAGATACATAAAGTGGACCATCAAAATAAAGTGTCGCCAGATTTAAAACATTTTAAAAAGTATCATCTTATGCTCACCAAGATTGCATTTATTTGATCAAAAATACTGTGTTAAATATTATTACAATATTATTTTTATTAAAATAACTTTTTTAAATATATTTTAAAGTGTAATTCATTTCTGTGATGGCAAAGCTAAATTTAACTGTCACATAACAGAAATAATTGTAATATGCTGATTTGGTGCTCATGAAACATTTCTTATAATTATAAATGTTGAAAACAGATGTGCCATTTATAATTTTTGTGCAAACAGTGATAAAAAAAAATGTCAGTATTTGATGAATATAAAGTTTAAGTAGAAATATTTTGTAACATTACAAGTGTCAAGTGTTTTCTGTCGCTTTTGATCAATTTAAAGTGTTCTTGCTGAAAAAAAGTTAATCTGATATCAAACTTTCGATCCTTTAAACGGTTATGAGGAAATACTCAATCTAGCAACCCAGAAATTATTTTTGTGAAGAGCCACAGCTCTGTTATCTGTCTGAAACACTCTCTGTATGAAAGCATGTGACTGCTGTTGTATTTTTGCTGCTGTGATGCCTCAAACACACAATGAGTTACTGTAGTAAAAGGCTTACAGTTCTATGATAGAAAAAGAACGAGGCCTGATGGAGATCAAGGCTGTTTTTCGGTGATCTGAGGACAAGACTGAGTTCTTACCCATACAGGCAGAGGGGTGGGTTTGCGCTCCGAGGGGTTGGGGGAAGAAGAGGAGCGGTCTGGACCGATGGGCCCCGGGGAGTGAGGGGAAGTGAGCGAGAAGAGAGACCCCTCCTCCACCTCGCCGTCTGAGAGGGGGATCTGAGGCAGGCCTGGCGGTCTCCCCAGTACGGTTAGGGCCACATAGGAGCCCGCTGTAAACAAACACACACACAAATAGGTTATCTGTACAGAGAAACCAACAACTGCACAGTATTGTTCACTTTAAATGTGAATAACTTCAGTAAAATGATTCAAGTGAAAGCCACAGGCTACTTACATTTTATTAGCTTTACAACTTCTACATGATTTGAATGTGTAACTAATGTCCCATTGACCTGCATGAAAAAAAAAAAAAAAAACACACAAAACTGATTAAATTTATAATGATACTCAACATTAAGAGCAAAATTGCCAGTTACTTTGTCTATTTCTGCACCAGCAACAAAAATAGTGCCAAAAATGCTTTTTATTTAGTTTGTTTATGAGTTTTGCACGACCAAACTACATTTCCCATTACTCTCTGTGACAGCATGATAATTGTATATACACACAGATAAAGCATAAATTACAAACCAAACATAACGTCCTTTAGATACACCAATGCTCCACTAAAGCTTCCTGTCTTTGTTGGGTAGTGGAAATGAGAAGAAATATAAAAAGGCCCAATGTGTCCATTTTATTCTGACAGAACTGATGTGAAGGTACACAACTGTTCAAAAGTAAGACTTTTTTTAAACAAATAATATTTTTAATCAGCAGGGACGCATTAAATTGATCAAAAGTGACAGTAAAGTCATTTATAATGTAACAAAAGATTTAAAACAAAATCCTGAAAAATGATTCACAATATAAAAACACAACCGTTTTCATCATGGATAATAATAAGAGTTTCTTGAGCACCAAATCAGCATATTAGAATGATTTCTGAGGGGTAATAATGCTGAAAACTCTATATGGTATATTCATTTGTAATAGTATTTTACAATAATACTGTTTTTACTATATTTTTGATCAAATAAATGCAGCATTGGTAAGCACAAGAGACTACTTCACTTACTGAGCCCAAACTTTTGAACGGTAGCGCACGTCACATCATATTTATGACATGTTAAGATTTCCAAACTCTTAAGTATGACCAGAGAAATATATACATCTATTCTTCTTTATTCCGCCAGCAGGAGGCAGAACACGGCACCCGAGGCATCCTGCCGACATCAGGTGAGCCCGTCTGGAGAGCTCTTTTGTATTGTAACCTCAGGGCTTAAAGATTTTTACTCTATTCATTCCTTTTATAATTGCTTTTATTTTGTGCTTATTTTTTCTATGCAAAGCACTTTGAATTGCCAAAGTGCGAAATATTAATTCCCCTCTATGTAAAGCATTTTGAATAACTGTTTTAATTTTCCTTGCTTTTATTTTGTGATTATTTTTATTCCTTTCTATGTGAAGCACTTTGAATTGCCACAGTGTATGAAATGTGCTATATAAATAAACTTGTCTTTTGCCTTGCCTAAAGACACAAGCCCAAATAACAGTTTCTGGGGTTGGTCATACAGACTACGCCCATTTTTAACTGAATCTCAAGAAGTTATATTATAATCTACTAATAAATCTGAACTTCATCACAGTGGAGTTCCTGATGGTCATCATCACCTTTATGATCCGGTCGCCTGTCTGAACACCAGCTCGCATGGCAGCTCCATCTACATGCAAAAGAAGAGAAAGAGAGATCATGCAGTCTGCTGGAATAAAAAATATAAGTTCCTTGATCTGAAACCGTCATTGTGCCATAATATCGCCACAGTACAGTGTAAGAATGATCACAAGTAGCTTGAATACACATTTCCACTGCCTCGCTGTAGTTACTGGTAAAAGCAACTATGTATTTAGCACTGTCAGTGTCGTAATTATACCGTACTGTGTAGCACAACTGGATAATTATCTAAGGCTGGGTAGTTAAAAGAGACAAGTGTGTGTTTAAGTCAGTCGTGAAACTGCTCTGCATGTGCATGCTATGGAGGGCAAAACAAGGACAATGAACAACACGGTTTGTGTCTTTCTTACCCTCTTTTACAAGCTGTACAAACACAGGGTTATCGCCGCTCACTGTCAGCCCAAAGCCATTCTCATCTTTCTGGATGATGACACAACGCTGCACAAGCCCTAAGAGACAAACAGACAGAAAGATAGGGGGATAAAGGAATGGAAAGATATGGAGGGTGCAGGAGAAAGGATGAGGACTTGGTAAGTAGCACTCAAGGAGCTGTATAAAGAAGAGTGTGTTATTCCTGGTCACATACAGTATAGTGGTTGTGTGTATGTAAAACCAGACCAAACGGTTGAGAGACTGTAGGTGAACGCACCGAAAATGATTTCAAGGCCTTGAGCATGCCAGATGCACTCAGCCATAAAAGAGCTTTAGAAACGACATAAACAACAAAAACCTGTTTCTTTTCTGGCATGCCAGGGACTTCATAGGAAGTCTATGTGAGAAAATGACTTGTAAACGCAAACATACACTACTGTTCAAAAGTTTGGAATCAGTATTTTTTTTTTATTATTATTAAATGAATTATTTAATTCAGCAATTATGTATTCATTTGATCAAAAGTGACAAGACATTTATATTGTTACCAAAAAAACCCTGTTCAAATAAATGCTGTTCTTCTGTTCTTTCTATTCATCAAATGATACCCAAAAAAGTATAATGGTTTCAAAAAGAAACAGAATAACTGTTTTCAATGTTTCTTGAGCACCAAATCAGCATATTACAATTGCATTTTAAAATCTATTAAAATAGAGTACAGTTTTTTTAACTGTAATACTATTTCACAATATTACTGTTTCACAAATAAATGCAGCCTTTGTGAGCATAAGAGACTTCTGTTAAAAACATTGTACTGACCCCAAACTTGAACAGTATGTGTGAATATGTGGAAAATATGCTCAAGGAGAAATGGGAAAGATTTTAGATATCAAAGTAAAGATGAAACAGAGTCTGCAACCCATTTTACTTTTGTATTAAGAAGTATTTCCAAGAGAAACAAAATATTCAACAAGAAAAAAAGTCATTATTTTCAATTAATATTAATAGAAGGTGTCAGAGTAGGAGCAAGTTATTGCATTACGATGAAAGATGTCTTAAGAATAATGTGCACTGATAAATCGCAATTTTCATTAAGATCAGAAAGGTGTATTAATAAAGTAAATGGGGTCAATTTTTATTTCAAACTGGCATAACCTTACAATACTATGAAAATTATATACTGTATTATATATTTTTTTGTACAGATCATAAATTAAGTGCAAAAAAAATGCAAGTTTATAATAATGAAATGAAAATTATGAGCACTTACAAATAAATACATCATAATACAGCAGGAAAGAGTTGTGAACATACAAAACACTTGTGCACTACACAAATTAAGATTTATTCAGCCCATATAATTATTTATTTTTTGTTTAAATTTGAATATTTCAGTGTGTAAGCATACTGTTATTCCGGATCTGCCAATGCAAATGTATAGCCTACAGAAACTACAGAATGATTTATGCCTTACTGACTGGTGTCTTTTAACTGTTTTTACATGGCCGCTGCTTTTGTGAAGAGTGGAAGTGTAAAAAAAAAAAAAAAATCAGATAAGTATCTCACCAGACTGGATCAGCCTGCAATGTGTTTACATGAAGCGTTTGGTGTAGCTCATAAGCCATTCATGTGTGAAGGCTACAAAGCGGATTTCTCCATTTGTGCTGCTAACACAAAAACACACATGCACTCGCAAACACTCGGGCTGAGTGTAGCCATTGTATTGGACTTGATAAACCTATGCACTCCAAATTTGTGACAACCACACTCAATAAAACAGGACTAGACGACCCGCCTTTGGAATTGTATTGCTTTATGGATGTCACATCTGTCCTAGGTGTGTCTTTCAATCCACTTGGAAGTTGTTAGAAAGATTACTCCTCGTTCTCATGCATTATTATGCTTATCTTTTGTTTTATTGGTTGTATTATATGTGCAATTTTTATTCATTTATACATTTTGTATAGTTATTATTACACTACATTTAAATATAAACTTTGTCTTAACACAAAAACATATTTCTAACATTTTTGTGTACATGTAATGAGTTGGTTATACAATTTTTATCCTAAATTTTGAGAAAAAGTACACTGATGCATGAAACATTCGCACAGGTTTTATGCGCAAAAATAAGCATGTATGCGTGGTTAGTGGACGAGACCCCCATGTGAGAAAACTAGTAAGTTGATTGTCAAAATACTGTATGAAAATTATGTGCTTATTTTTAAATTAAATTCTTAATGAACAACTTGAGCTGGGTGCACTTGGTCAACTAACCACAAAGAATTGGCTAAATAAAATGTTTCAAGCATCTGTTCATTCATTCTGTTCACTTAGATCAAGCAGATGGCTATGAAGAAAGATTAAAAGAAAACTAAAAGGCATGAACTCACTTTATAATAGATAAATAAAACAGCCAACGTGTAACAGAGAGAGACTGTTGCAAAAAGGCTAAGGTGTTTGAGGAAAAGGCACAGCACGTTACCTCAATAATGCAAAAGGACCAAGATTGTTGACGATTAAACAGGTCTTTGAGTAAATCCAAATCCACCAATTTATAGCCCGACATCAAGACATGCTAAAAGATTGTTGCAGGTTGAGTCTGATAGGCCGGCGGGCACAAAAGGGAAAGAATGAGGCTCTCTCTCACACACACACACACCACAGCAAAACTCCAGAGCAGCGGCAGTGACCCAGTGACTCTTACCGCAAGACTCTGGCCTTCCGTCGGCTACTACACTCTGAACAGGCAGTTCTGACAGCAGAAAACATGCGGCACACACACACACAAACAGCAAGAGAAATAATACGATTATGCAACAAAAATCTCATTAAAATAAGAAAAAGTAACTGATATATAAGTTTTGTATGGAGGAAATCTGTGGAGTTCAGCCGAATTTATCACATTTGAGTTTTTAAACTAAAAATAAGGGGGAAAAGGGTTTAAAAAAAACTAATTAATATTTTTAAATTAAATTTGTATAATAAATAATAATTAAATAATAATACAAGAATACATCTACATTTTTCTTATTCCAAGTATCACTTCAGTTTTTAAAATAAGTCACACTTTTACCAGATTTGAGGCAGTTTATCCAAAAAAATATATTTCAGATAAATGCTGTTCCTTTGAAATTCATTCATCAAACATTCCTGAGGAAAAAAACCCGGTCACAACTGCTTTTAACATTGTTAACAATATATATTCCTTATTTAGCATATTAGAATGGCTTCTGAAGAAGGGTAGTGTATAAATTGTATTGATTTATACATTTTGTATTCATTTGTATTAACACAATCCATATTTCCATCAGGACATTTTGAGTTGGTTGTAAATTTATGGATACACTTTATTTTAAGGTGTCTTTGTTACAGTGTACCTTCACCGATTTTTAACCCGCTTTGTATGGTTACAATGTCGTAGTATGTTTACTCGTTCTCCATGTTACGTGGACTGAGATTATGACTACAGATTATACTTCCGCATTTTTGTATCCTCGTCCACGGACAGTCGGATCGACAGAGGGTTATTAGCAGAAAATATTATTGTAAGGGGTAGGTTTATCACTGAAAACAGCATCGTACTGTGTTTACTCTTTAAACAGAATTATGGTAAAAACGGAACACCATGGCAACAGCTTTCTTACTTATTCATGACGATGTTTTGCTTAGGGTGGTTGTCCGGAACTGACGGTTTTCCCTTCTGGCCTAAAACTGTGTTCGTGGTAATCCAGTTTGAAATGCTGACTGAGTTTGAAATTTTCATTTTGAATATTTACGATTCTTTGCAGCCTTTAGCAACCGAATACAATGTGCTAGATCCTTCACTGGAAACTGAAAGTAACTCACTCCCTCTAAACGTTTACTCTTCGGATTCTTGCACCCCAGAAGGATACAAGTCAGCACTATTACGACTAAATGTTTGCTAAGAGGTATTTCCTACTAAAGCAAGGCAGTAGTTGAGGCAATAAGCATATCCATAGCAGACTGGTGAGAGTGGCCTTGGACAACAACAAGCCCAGTGCATTATGGGTGTTGAAGTTTTCCTACCTATTTGGCAAATGGGAAGACGACAGCCTTTTCTCTCGGTTTTCTCTATCAGGTATCACCGATTTAAAAAAAAAAAAATAATAATAAAATAATCGCCTTTCTACTGTATAGGCAGCCGAGTTTTATTGAAAGCTCATTTTGCCAGTGGTGAAGTAGCCCTTTAAATACTGAGTAATATTAAATAATAACACTAATTTACTGTAGGGTTAAGAATAGGGTTTGGTTTAGGGTTAGTTAATTATGCATAATTTACTATTATTACTACATGTATAACAAGAACACTAAGTGTTACAAACATTTTAACCCAAATTTAGAAGAAAAAAACAATGTAATCTTATTGAAGGTTTAATTGCACAAAAATAAAGGTGTAGGTTAAATAATGGTTGTCAAACAGTCAGTTTATCCATGACCAACAGACAATGCTTCCCTTTCCTCCCGAATCATTTATAAAGCGATGACTCAAACCCATCTCAGACACACCCTGTATATCCTCCTTGATGACTCAGCTAGATCCCTTACTAAAATAAACTGTCATCATGAAATGAGATTTCCCTCTCCGATGGCCGCACAGCTGTGCGTCTCTGCAGCAGGAAGAGCGAGAGGGATTACAGGCCTGTGACAACATCCGGAACTTGTGATGAGATGGGCCTCCTACATAATGGCATAACCAGTCTGCTAAAACGATATCAAGTCCAAAGCTCTGGGAATGAAAGAGTTAAACTTCCATGCTGCATGGCAACATGGGCTCTGATGTGCTTGATTTGATCACTTCAGTCATGTCTAGTTAATCCCAAGAAAGATTATAAATGAGTCAGGACTTCAAATCCAGGTTTGAAACACAGATGTGTGAGGAGTAGAGAAAAGTATACAAAGAGCAAATTTTCAATGGTACGTGACGTTAATAAAGAAATTATACATTCCCACGGATCTCTTCCCATCGAGTGTGAACATGCGCATTTTGCATTTGTCCAATAAGCCTTTTTTTATTCCTCACTTTTGGTTCATGCATCTGGAACCAGCATTTGATATCGCTGTATGCTGAGTAAAAGTAACATTTAATTCCATGAGGGTAAACTGAGTGAAAAGAAGTAATGAAATGACAACCAACTGTTGACAAAATGAGAATGTTTAAAATAGTGCAGTCAAAAATGAAAAGTGTCTCTCATTTGCACTTACACATTTAAATTTCACATATTTCTGATTTTTTCAAACCTGCAATTGATTTGAAAGGTTTGTGGATCTGTGGTGAAGAAGATTTTTTGTGAATTTAAATGTTAGTCCCTACACAAAGCTATCGTATGAGAGCAGGCAAGTCTTGTAGACTTTATTTTTAGGCTTGACAGCCTCAGTTCTCATTCATTTTCAATGTATGGAAAAGTGCTGTGTAAACATTTGGCCGTTTGTGACCACCACAGTCAAAATAAAACTACACTGCAACCGCACCACACACATAGTTTGAGAAAAGAGTCAATTATATAATGAAAGTAAAAATGTCAGTTTTCAAGAAGGGTATTTGTTAAAAACGTCATGTTGGCCAAAACTGACACAACTGGGTCGAGTTCCATATGCATTTAAAATGTTAGAAATTTTAGCAAATATTTAACGTTACCTTTTATATGTTTCCAGTGTCATTTTTTCATTGTTATATTTTCATTTATACACCAGAGTTGAAAAGTTTGGGGTCGGTAAGAATTTTTAATGTTTTTGAAAGTCCCTCATGATGGCTGTATTCATTTGATATAGTAAAAACAGTAATATTGTGAAAAAAAAATTTCTATTTAAAATAGCCATTTTCTATTTTAATACGTTTTCAAATGTTATTTACTCCTGTGATGGAAAACGTTGAATTTTCAGCAGCCAATAGGGGCCATTCACACAGAGCGCGTTCGTGTGGTTAAAAAAAAACAGGTCAGAGAAGCGGAAAAAACGCAACACATTTTTTCAAAGTTGAACTTGAGCACCACGTTTTTAGAAAGCTGTCACGCACAAGACCTGCAGAAGTTGCGAGACGTGAGCGCAACAGTTAAACGGGTATGTCTAGCGCTTTTACATCGAAAAACAATGGAAAAGTAGTGCAGTGGAATAGAAAAAACCCTTACTCCAGTTTTCAGTGTCACATGATCCTTCAGAAATCTTTCTAATATCAGGGCTCCAGGTTGACATTTGAGAGCAGTGGCACCGGTGACACAAAGTTCTACATTTTTTTTACATTTTTGAAGATTTCATAGCACTGCACATACATTGTGTCACTGTGTTCATATCAGCGGCAGCATCAGTGTTGTGTCTACCCTCAACCTGCCCATAGCACTGTAATATTAATCCTATTTAATAATTTTGTCTCTTGGAAATCCACATTTGACAGTAGCATGAGTTGACAGTAGCATGAGTTGAGATGTGGATATAAATGTATTTTTATTTTAAAAACGCATAACTGTTAACATTTTCTTATATTTTTTTACATTTTTATACAGTATTAAATATTCTGACTGTTTGAGTTAAGACTCTACTCCTATTCAAATTGGCAAAATATTCTAAATGCAAATGCACAAAAACTATAAAATACTGTAATTATGATCCAATACTCCTTTAATAAATTAAATACTTGTCTGCATTCTATGTGAATATCCCACCTTTATGCCACAACACCACAGTTATAGTTAGTGTACAATAAATCCGTGGTAACTGTTGGAGATTTGTGGATCGAAAAGCCTTTAACTGGATCGCTGTGGCACAATATTTATCCTGTTTTTAGCAGCAGTTTTGTTGAGAAAGTCAGCGCTGTTTCATCAAACTATTTTAAAATCACAAGACATTTGTACTTTGTATCGAAAAACTCTGCGCTGAATTCGAACGTTCTCACCAGATCTTCTCGCTGTCTTTTGGGCCGAGCTGATCAATGGTCCGTGTGGCGCAGTTCAAACGAGAAGTGCTGTTCATTCCGCTTTTGGTGCATTTGTCATCGAATGTTATAAGCAACAGAATAGCAGCGCTTACTAGTTAGCCAAATTGGTAGTGGCATCAGTGTGACCTCTAACAAAATTCAGTCGCATCAACAGTAAAAAAGTTAGCAAAATACGAGCATTTAGACGCAGTCTAGAGCCCTGGATATGCTGATTTGGTGCTCAATAAACATTTCTTATTACTATCAATGTTAAAAACAGTTGCTGTTTAATGTTTTTTAACTGTGATGCATTTTTCAGAATAGAAACAGCATTTATATAAAATAAATCTTACAGACCCCAAACTTTTGAACGGTAGTGCATGTTGCAGATAAGCCAATAATATAATGTTTAATGACAGGTTTTATTGTTTATGGGTAAACTACCCCTTTAAGTGTTGCACTGAGTCACATTACTCAGCGGTGGCCAAAAGTCAAAGTCAGTGTTAAACCTTTAAACAAGGTGCTACTCCAGCATTTAAATGATGATTGAGGTCCCTGTGGTCCCTCTGATATCACAGCTTGACATGTTCCTGCTGTAATTATCTTTATACAGACTGAGGCAGTCCAGCAGCACAAGTTGGGTCTGCATTCAATCTCTCAAACAATAAATCTACAGACATGCAAGTTCAATGCTCTTTAGAGCAATGTGCACTATATCTGCACAATATCCAAGCTGTCACAACCCAGATATATGCATTTCATTACAAATAACCTGATTAACTTCGTCAGTTCCTGTTAGCTTTCAAACTAAATAACTTGAAAACACTGAAACCTCTAGTTTTGCACCACAAAATATTCTTGAAATGAAGAAAACGAGAGAGCGAGACAGTTGTGCATTATTTAGATGTCTTTCAAGAGGAGACAAACAGGCGGGTTCTTACCTGTGGGGTCAAACTCATGCGAGGGGGGGACTGACGCCTTGTCGCTTTTGGGCTTTTTGTCTGGGGGATGGTCCTTGCTGAGAATACTTCCTGTCCTGTGCGCACACACACACAAAAACGGGAAAAGGGGTCACCATCACCGCCACATCATGCTATTCTTATCCAGCAGCACACAAAAACTAGACAGGAAATTTGGATCCACTTACAAAAGGTCACACTCATGCCCCATGTCCAAAAACAGGCCCAGAGAGAGCAGACAAAACATTTCTGACCAACACAATGCAAACTACTGTTCACTGTGAATTCACCAATTACAAAAGAGCTATCATGTTGATGGGTCAGGATGGTTGCGTAGTCATCCATTAAGTGAATTCTGAGTTTAGCTTTAATATGGTACTTTAAAGGGGATACATTTATAGACGGCACTTCCCAGAGTGGGTTTTAGCATATTGTCCAGGTAAATTGAGAAAATAAATTTGTACTTTGCATTTATTTTAATTTAAAAAAAAATTTTGTCTCTATGACTGCAATTATTTAGTTGTTTTGCACACTTGTAACAAACAGCAAAGCTAATCGTATTTCATATAAGTCTCCATCTTCCCACCGGTCACAAAAAATGAAAGACACATTGCACATTGATTTTTGTTTTGATGTTACTTTAATTTACGAAGCCCCTAAAGCAGGGGTGCCAAATCCTGTTCCTGGACATCTACCTACCAGCAGAGTTCAGATCTAACCCTGATCTAACACACCTGTCTGTAATTATCACGTGCTCCTGAAGATCGTAATTAGTTGGTTTAGTTGTGCTTGTGTAACCCATCCACCCGGGTCCTTCTCACCCCGCTCCGTGCGGGTCTCGAACCCGGGTCTCCGGCGTGAGAGTCAGGCGCTCTAACAAGGAGGCTAAAGACTAAAGTTTACTCGCACAGCGACTACTAGCTGGCCTCCGTTACACTTGATCAGGGCTTGAGCTGAACTTTGCAGGAAGGTTAATCTTCAAAAATTAACGTAAATTTGTTAGCGTTCTCTCGCACATGTTTTGCGCTCCACGAGAAACTTTGCATTCACTCACAAAATGTTTGCGTTCCCCCCAGAAACTTTTTGAGTTCTTTGCGAGTGAACGCAAAGTTTCTCATGGGAACGCAAACGTTTTGCGAGAAAACGCAAAAGCATTTAAAAATATTTTTTTTCCTCCCCCACAAAGTCCCTTGAGGGGCTCCATATTAATTAAAACGTTGGGGGTCAGTAAGATTTTTTTTTTTTTAAAGAAATGAATAATTTTATTTCACATTCATCTAAAGTTTTTAATGTTACAGAAGACTTGCATTTCAAATAAATGCTGCTCTTTTGAACTTTCTACACATCAAAGAATGCTTAAAAAAAAACATTTAAAAATATGTAAGAATAGAAAAGTTATTTTAAATTGCAATTCAAAATATTACTGTTTTACTGTATTGTTGAACAAATAAATGCAGCCCTGGTGAGCAATGAGCATAAGAGACTTCTTTTAAAAACATTTTAAAAAATTGTACCGTCCCCAAACTTAGTGTAAAATGGGGGAAAAAATTCTTAGATACAAATTATGATACATTTTCCTCAAAAAAAAAAAAAAAGTGGTTGAAGACGATCAGGGGCCAGTTGCATAAACTTAGCCACTATAGTGATTTAAAATAAAAATAAAGGTTCTTTGGTTCTTTATTAGCATTGGTGGTTCCATGAAAAAACTATAATTCACAGAACCTTTCCATTGCACAAAACGTTCTTTATAGTGGAAAAAGGTTCTTCAGATAATTTAAATGCTCTTTACATGAAGAAAAAAAAAAATTATTTTATGAACTTTTGACTGAAAGATTGTTTGGGGAACCCGTAAAAAAGTTCTTCTACATCATTGCTTCAAAACAACTCTCTTTTGGAACCTTTTTTAAGAGTGCAGTTAAGACTTTCTTAAAGGGATAGTTAAGTCAAAAATGAAAATTATGTCATAATTTACTCACCCTCATGTTGTTCCAAACCTGTATAAGTTTCTTTCTTCTGTTGAACACAAAAGAAGATATTTTGAAAAATGTCGATAACCAGACAGTTGACGTGAGCCATTGACTTCCACAGTATTTTTTCTTTCCTACTCGAAATGGAAGTCAATGGATGCTGTCAACTGTCAACCAACATTCTTTAAAATATCTTCTTTTGTGTTCAACAGAAGAAACTCATACAGGTTTGGAACAACATGAGGGTGAGTAAGTAATGACAAAATTTTCATTTTTGTGTGAACTATCCCTTTAAGAATTAGTTTGGCCAACTAGCAGTTAACTAAAAGATAATCAGTCATACTTTTCTAATTCAAATTGGACCGACCTATCTTTTTATGTAACTGACTTTAAAAAGTTAGGACCAGCCTTAAAGAAAAAATTTAGATTACTAATTTTTAAGACAAGTCTAAGCAGTTTATGCAACCGGCCGCAGATTACGATTCTTATGATTCTTGATTGTTGTAATTCCTAGAATTTGGTGAGTTTTGCCATTTTTTAATTTGCATTTGATGAGTGTATGCTTTGGATCCTGCTCACAAGCAAATAAGCAAGCTAAAATGAACAGCTGGATTTTTATTAACTAACATTAGCAAAGATTAATAAATGCTGTAACAAATGTAGTTCATCGTTAGTTCATGTTGCATTAACTAATGTTAACAAATGAGACCACCTGAAAGTGTTACCGCCTGAGTTAATGCTGTGAATCTGAGCGTTTTATTTCCATTCTGTGTCACTGTGTTCATATCAGCGGCAGCATCAGTGTTGTGTCTACCCTCAACCTGCCCATATCGCTGTCTGCAGAAAACCGGCATTAGCTGTCTGTCTTCTCTCTGGGACTATGAGGGCGTTTCACTAGGAAAAAGAGCAACAGGAAGGAGGAACGGCACTCACCTGCTCGCTTTTTTGGGAAACCTGGAAGACAAAGAACGTATATTTTTAAAAAAAGGCTAATAGAAGTTTAACAATGGCAATTTGTTTTTCAAAAGTGGTACATCTACCATTCCAAAGGTCGGTGAGATTTATTTAATGTCAGTAAGATCGGTTAGACTTTTTTAATGAAAGATAAGTCTCCAAGGCTGCATTTATTGAATCAAAAATACAGTAAAAACAGTAGCATTGTTAAATATGATTACAGTTTAAAAAAACGGTTTTCCATTTTAATATATTTTTAAATCCAATTTATTCCTGTGATGGTAAAGCTGAATTTTCAGTATCATTACTCCAGTCTTCAGTGACATGATCCTTCAGAAATCATTCTAATATGCTGATTTAGCGAAACATTTCTTATTATTATCAATGTTGAAAACAGTTGTGCTGTAAAAAAATAAATCAGGATTTTTTAGATGAATAGAACATTTTTGTAACAATGTAAATGTATTCGTCACTTTTGATCAATTGAATGCATGATTGCTTAACACAAGAAAAAGAAAAATCTTACTGACCCCAAACTTTTAAAAGGTAGTGTACATGTGTGGTATAAACATTAACATTATTTTAGGATAACATCAAACATAAAATTACTAATTTCTAACTAGCCCATGTTGAAAGAGCCCACCACCCAAATCTCTACAATATTTATACACGTTAATATAAAAGTTGATTTTAAATAATTAATTTAGTAAAGAATTAGTTAAATAATAAGCTAAATTGTATTATGCAATCACCTAGAAGGCACATACCTCTCTTCTATAACACACCCTCTCACTATGCAACAATACATGTATGTATAGGTCATTTTATTAATATATTATAAATGATAAAGTAAAAGTAAAAGGTGAGCAAAATAACCATGCTATATACATTATGGTATGCGACAGTTAAATTATGGAGAGTGTATATAGCAAATAGCTATTCCTGCAGGAAATTCAACCCAGAAATGTTTTATATAGGCCTACTACATACTATTTACTGATATTCTAGTGAGTTATAATCTAGTAGCACAGATAAACAGTATAGTGGAATCTCTACTGGTTGACATACTGCCTCAGCAAACACCACTAATGACTGTTTCCAGACATATCCAAACAAGCCCACAGAGGCCAGGCCATGCATTATTATTTTTCTGTCTTGTTTGCTTGGGATCATTACATCATTATTTTTGCAGTTCTGTCTCAATTTTCTCTCCTTTATGTCACCATTATGTTGTAACTGCCTATATACTGTGTGCACCACTATTGGTGGTGTTGCATAATGAATTTATGTTTGACTTTCCATCACCCTAAACGTTCCCCTGCCGGTTGAGCAGCCCATAATCTGTTTGGTGTGTCTTGCAAATGGATTCATGTACTGTACAAGGATAAGATTCAGCTGTAAGTATTCCCTTCGGTTCCCGACCTTGTAAAGGTAAAAATGTGTCTGTTGTTAAGTAAATGGTCTTAAGTAAATGCCTGAGTTAAAGCAAATAGAAAGTCTCATTCAAGAACAATTCATTGACTAGTTGATTTCAAAAGTATGTAGTTTTGTACTACACTTCAAGCAGTCTGAACATGTTAAGCTGGTGTGACCTGGTTTTTCCAGCAGGGATTTCTGCCCTTGACCACAGAGCGGAAAAGACATTGGTTGTGTACAGTAAGGCTTTCATCTAACACAAGTTTGCATGTTTCCACAGACATCAGATCCTCCATTCTCATGAGTCACATGTATTTTTGAATTTGTGCGTCATCCTTTAACATGGCAGAGTACTGAGATAGATCATAGAGATAAACTCTGCAGCCGAACACGCAAGAGCCGCCGTATCTCATCAGCGAGCGGACCTCACTTTGGGAAGGAGCCTCTTTACAGAAATAGCTCAGACATCTTGTCCTCCCTCCCTCTCAGCTCCTTCCGCGGGTGTTTTTTGTTTTTGCTGCTGTTCCTTCCCCTCCACAATGGAGCTCCGCACGGGAACAATAGCCTTCACGTCAGAGCCGTCCCACTACACAGCAGCCCTGTGGGCCTGATTCCCGGAAACAGAAAGGGCTTCTGGCAGGGTCCCCTGTTTCCTGAATGTGTGAATGAGGGAGGGAGGGGGAAGGGGGCGTTTGGGGTGGCTAAGAGTGAAGGCAGGGGGCAGGACTGGGCCAAAATAAAATTTCTCAGGGCTTTGCTCCCTCACGCTTCCTACTTCTCTCTCTTTTCCAAGGCACAGCGCTCTCCTTCTCTGGAAAACTGTCTTTAAGCTTTCAGTGGTCAAAAAACAAAATCGCAGCTTAAAAATTCTCAAGCGCTGCCGATCCAGGCCACAACAATCAAAGCGGAGATAAAATGAGAACATCAATCCTCAAGGAAATCAAGGAGAGTTTTTATCCCCCTTAATGCTAAGTGAAATTGAAAAACAAAAATATGGACTCGAGAGAAAAGAGTTTGAAAATCTGATTCACTCTGGCCTCTTTTTCGAAAAAAAGAGGGGGAAAACTGTAATTATCTTGTGAGCTTTTGTGGAAACAGGAAAAGCCTCATAATCCAGTTCACAAGAGATTAGAGAGAGGAAAAGAGAATTAATGTCATGGTACTTTGGTTACTTTTCTTACTGAACTGTCTGAGTGAATCAAACCAACTGTTTTGTTAACCTGATTCACCGTTTCATTACAAAAAGAACCGATCCGAAAAGTGATTCATATGTGTTTGAGCATTGCTGGTTCTGAATCTAAACAGTTATAAGAAAAATAAGACTTGATTGATGAAAAATGGTTGACTTGGTAATCTCTTTCAGTATTATTTTTTTACTTGCACTCCAGCAAAAAAAAAAAAACTCTGCCTTAAGGCCCTTGCACACTGAGTCCGAAATTCGCATCCGAAATTTTCGCACGTTAAAAAATAAATACGGCCTCACGTTATGTCAATCACGCTTTGCACACTGCCTCCGAAACTTTCGTCCGTCAAAAAAAAAATTCAAATCAGGTTCGATTTTCTGCGTTTTTCGCATCCGTAGCAAGCATTTTGAATGGTGTTTTGACAATTCAGAGCCACCGAATCACGAATGCGAAAAAACGCATGCGATAATTTCAGACTCATTGTGCAAGGGCCTTTAGACCATATGACAAAATACTATTAAAAATGATGTTTGTTGGTATCGACAAACAACAGACTCAACAGCAGGGCTGAGTCCACTGAAGAGATTTCTACAGAGCCATGAATGTCACAGGTCTGTGCACAGTCTGTGTGCAGAAGCTGACAACACAGAGACATATGTCATAATAGATTGTCATAATAGACATAATTCAAAGACAATTATCAGTGAATAACAACTTAAATTTGGTCTTTTCCTCATACAAAGTTATCAAATCACTTAAAGACACGATGTAACGGAAGTAACGACAAATTATTTCTTATGCATGTTAACATACAATTCACCAGTTGTTGATTGGATGGAGGCAGATCTAAATGAGAGTTTGAAGACTCTGTAAGAATACTTTGTAGACTTTGTAAGAAAGGTTTGTGATAAGAATTGGAGAAGTCCGGCATACGTTGCCAGGGAGAAGTCTGTCATTTCACCGGAAAAATAAAAGAGGAAACACTACTATCAGTTCATGCATTCGAACCCATGAACTTGGTGTGGATAGTGCCATTGATTGAACAACTGGAATGCTGAACACATGAAAGGATGAATTGTTCGCAATAAAATCATAAATATGCATTTAGGAAATAGGGTCAGTTTCCATTTCGTGCCAACTTTAAGTTCTGGAATATACAGCCCAACTATTTTAATGGTGCTTTTTTCTGTTTTTGGAAGGCAGTCAACTTTCAGTGTATGGAAAAGAGCAGCTTGGTCAAGACACAAGTGTCAATAAATTATGACAAAGTTCATTTTTGTGTTAACAATACCTGTAACATTGTTCAGTGCAAGTTACCCCTGTCATAAAACCATTTCAGATGAACTAAAACTACAGAACTACATGGATTTAATCAATTAAACTATTACTGATGTCATTTCAGTCAAACAAGAGACGGTTCCCAGGCCACGTCTCTCAAAGACAACATTAGCATGCTGATTTACAAGCAGCAGCGTTAATGACTCTACAATAGCAGTAGATCTGTAATATGATGCCATTGTAACAGAGGGAATAATGATTATGCTAAGCTGCTCAGAGAACATTTAGCACCTCATTTTCCTGCATTTGATGGCCAACAGCAGCCTGGATTAAAGAGCCATTTGTGGGGTTTTGGTAGTATTTGAAATGATTTGAGCGTCTTTGCCTCACTGAGCTGTTAAGCTTATTAGTGCGAGACTGGACTTTAACCAAACACGATGTATACATTTGTCCATTTGTTTATTGTCTTCGTTGTTTCCATCCATTTTGTGTGTAACACTTATCTTGAACCCTATTGGCTGGCAAGTCTTAAAATATGTATGATCACAGCAGAACATGCCTCAAGCCTGATAGTAACAGCGGCCACACCTTCTGTCCTATTGCCCCCTTTCACTCTCTCTTCAAGTGCTTGAAGGATGGGGTCTCATCTCCAGCGCAACCTCTCCTTCTGCCCCAATAAACCCGATGAGAGCGACAGAACGAGTGTGCTCGGGGACGCACATTTCTTCACGCTAGACTGTCTCTTCACGTTTTATTATGATTAGGATGGGCTGGTGGGGGCAGGAGAGAGGGTGAGAGGAACATACATTCGTTGAAACTTGAGGGAATCCTGTTCTCTCAATTCCCCAGAAGATCCAAACACAGTACAGTACAGTACAAACGTGAACCTACATTATACACACAGGGGAAAAACAATCCCAGCAACACAAACAGAGCTGCCATGATCAGGAAATTTGGTGCTGATGATGAATTGTCAGACTTCTACTATTAATAATAAATTGTTCATATTTTTATGAGTATAATTTAATCGATCATCATTTTGATGAACACATATCGATTCTTAAATCCCAAGAATTGATCATTTGTCTATGCTGTCTTCAGTTGATGATTAGTTGTAGCACGCCTCCCATCCAATAATCGCAAGCTTTATGCTTTGTTAATTTTGTTAATTTAAAAACCATTTAAAAAAAAAATCTCATGCAGAAGTTGTTTTTTTTTTCAGAACAATCTTTATAATAATAATAATAATAATAATAATAATAATAATAATAATAATATAACAATATAAATATATGAAAAAAAAAAAAGCATTTACACAGATGTTTTGGGACAAACAATGTGTTTTTGTATGGTCAATTATTGGCTACAGACATCAATAATCAAATTTAAAAGTTTATTTATTGCTTATTAATTTGCAAGATTCTCTATATCAGGGGTTTTTCAAACTTTTTAAATGCCAAGGCATCCTAAAAACAATCCCCTTTTTGAGGCCCCTTTATTAGGCTTTAATATATAATATAATATAATATATGAAAAAAATGAAGCATTTAGCTAAATATGTTCAAGAAACATAAATATGCGAATTCTTTTTTTTTCTTTCTTTTTTTCTAAACATCCCTAAAACCCACACACAAACCTATTTAAACTGACATTTTTAACTGAGGTATTTTGAGTTTGCACGCTACACCTGTGGTGGGTGTGTAATTGTAAATTAGTTTTGTTACCAGGCTGTGCACATAATCTGTTATTTCCACCACTTAAACAAGCCACTCTTTATTAAAACATGTTGATGTTTTATTTCACGACTATGCATTTGCGTTGCCTCTCGCATTGATCTATTTGGTCCACAACTATTATAATAATCCTGATTTGCCTCACATCATTCTCTTTAGGAAACCTGTAAACCGTTGTCACCGGTTCTAACACTATAGCGACACTAACTCTACAGCGGTTGACCAGAACACTGCAATTATTTCTCATTTACTAGGTTACAATCAAATGACTTTCCCCACACATTTCGTGTCTGTCCTCTGCGCGCCATTTTATTTTTTCTGTGCGGCGCGACATCAGAAGTGCTCAGTCGCACATGTGCGCAGCATGGAGGGAACATTGGTTACAAGCTCCAATATGACTGGCTGACTTCTCCACAACTGAAAATTTAGGATCTGGAAGCAAAAACCAACTGTGGTTGTTGTTTAATATGTCCGCTTCCTGTCTTTAGTGGGTGGAGCTTGACCAAAATGCTGTAGAGTGGATGAGACTTTATGAAAATAGTCTAAGCAGCACTATTCAATCATTAAATTAAAGTGATTCCAAAATAGTTTGTTTAGCTTAAACACGAAAAACTCTCTTTCTCTTTAGATTCTGCTCTAAAGAAGCTCAGATGATTATAGAATTTCATAAACGTACAATGGGCAAGAGAACGTCTAATAGGCATGATACTGACTGTTTGTGAATGCAGATATGCGTTCACGACAGATGTTTGAGAACTGAACTGTGATTAAAGGGAGACTCCAGTGCTTTTTCTGTCCAGTTTCTTTGTTGCCATTGTCAACAACACATGCAAATGCTGCGGTCTGTGACTAAAACACATCCAAAGAAACAGACTTTAAACAATAGCAAAGATATTTTAAATAAACACAATGGACAGCCCATAGAGGGTGAAGCTGAGATAATACATTTCAAGAAACCTTAAAGGAATCTCTAACTGCAGAAAACTAATGTTCATCCATTATGACAGTGTGAAGACAGACACGAGTGTGAAGCTGAATATGGAGCAGCATTTCAACATTCTCAAGGTTTAAACAAGCAGAATGAGAATAAATCAAACACTACGAACTTAATCACAGAGCATAATTATTCAATTAAAGTTTCAAAAAGTCTAGCTCTTAGCGAACGTCTGAACAATCAAAGTTCCCAAAATAACTTACACAGATTCAATTCACTGTATAGCTAATTAGCTATCAAATCAAATCAGGCATGCAAACTCACAAAGGGTTAAAAAAAGATACTTTCCTTAAAGGAAATACTTACATTTCGTACAAATAAGTACATTTAAGTTATTTTCATATGTATTTATATTTTTTTAGAATATTTAATTTTAATTTAATAATAATCAACATTATTTAAGGTTATATTTGAAATATAACAATACATACATTCAGAAACAGGATTGCCAGGCTCACTAGCCGATATTATAGTCAAACACTTCAGGTCTACACGAATTACATAGGTGAACGAATGTGCTTTTCAAAGTGAATTTTGACGAAATGAGCCGTTTACACCCCTGTTAAATAACCCATGTCCAATTCAGGAAAATTCATAGTTTCATTGATTCATTGTCCAATTCTGCTTATTTCTTTCTGTGTGCGCATTTTAATGTGACCATTCAAGCGCGAGAAGACGCAAAATAACTCAATTTGGCACTTGTGCAGCGTTTTCTGTGCTGCGCACACATCCAAAGCATGTGAACAAAAATAAGCCACTCATATAGTGCGCAAAAACTGAATGGAGTTCTCCTTCACGTCTTATTGTGTTGAATGGACAGTTACACACAAAATTATGTCAAAATATCCTCGTAAGAGTCCGTTTTGTCTTAAGTGAACGTAAACAAGTGAGAAAGAAAACGCATACAGTATATTGTGTCTTAATGACAGCAGCCAATCAACCTGTTGTCATCTGTCTTTTATGTTAATCAATGAACAAAAGAAACTTTAATAAGGATTAATCTACATTGCATGTATAAAAAGAAAACTATGCAGTGTTATTTTACATTTGATAAAATTTCTGTACCTGAACTTTGTTCAGTTGTATTTATTTGTGCTACTGCTCATTTGTTTACTTGTACTTGTGTTATTATGTTATTATTATTATTATTATTATTATTATTATTATTATTATGTTATTACTGACTGTTTACTTTTCTTTAATGATGTAATGTATGAAATACGGATGCAACGAAATGAAAATTCTGGATGCACTTGGCCGAAAACCGAAACTTTCTTAATTATTAATTTCGCAAATTATTTTTTTTGTATTAATTAATTATTAATTATTAATATTTGACTTTTTAATGAAATTAAATAATTTTATGGAATCTGAACTTAAAAAATACAAGCCAATAAAATAAAATAACACTTTTATTTAAAGTAACAGAAAAAGGACAGAAAAGAGAAAATGTATTAAAATAATATAAAATATCAATAAATTATTCTTAATTCAGTTATATACAACAATACAGATTATACAGATCATTTTTTTGACCAATTATCAAAATATGATTTGTTTATAACACTGATATAAGTGATCACCCGGATTTAGACCTACCTATATTGATTTAAAGCGTTAGGTTGCAAATTTGCTTTATGCATTTCCCCGGCGTCGTAATCAGGCACATTTAAATGTCAGGAAACACGATTCCTGGCTGCATGTCAATACTTGTTTTTGTAATTTAAACTAATAATGGTTCGTTTTATTTGCGTTTTCTCAGTTTCCCCCATTAAATCCAGTCATGCAGCAGCTCTTTTGCCACTCAGTCCGGATGAGAGGGCGCTGTCTGGCGGGAAAATGATGTTAATGCATACCCTGACATCTTTGACGCTTTTCACCGAGTGCATATGCAGATACAAAAGGGAGCATTTGAAAGCAAGCATCTATCAACGGATCCATAATATATCCCCTGATAGACACCTGCTTTCAAACGCTCTCGTGTGTATCTGTGTAAGCGCTTGGTGAAGAGGGTCAAAGATGTCTATTTAAAACATGTTTTTGAAGCGTTGATCATTGTAACCAATCACAGACAAATATTTTGAGCACGTGAACACAGTGGCCAATCAGAGGTGTGTAAGAATCCGTTCAACAGCGCTCAAAAGAGGGAAATGCTGGTATCATCACATAAAATGTTAAAATGTCAGTACCGAAGTTGGTACTTTTGGCAACACTAATTCAAAGTTGTGCATCTTCGAAATCAACCTGCGAATGGCTGACTTATGATTGACTCCGCATATTAAACTGTGAACAGCATTTTAATGCATTTTAACATAAAAAAGGGCAGGTCAGGGGTCAAAGGTCAAATAATCTGGTGGAACACAAGCCAAGGCAACAGCTGATTCCCCAGCAGCTGAACTGAGCTGTCCATCGGCTGCATAGCAGTGCAGTCCCAGACATGAGATTCTGCCTCCAGACAACAGCATTTCTACTCTGATCACGAACCCACATCACTCACACGCTTCCTCACTTTAATCATTTAAAAAACGAGTGCAAAAATGGCTCCGGGGCTCTAAAACAAACATGATTTACACTTCAGAAGCTACAGTCTGGTCACAGCAGTGTGAGAGAGATTGATGAGGTTGTGTGAGCGTAGAAAGCTCAGAGTTTATGACAGATGCGGCAGTTTCCTCAGGTCAATCCCTTCGTGCCTCGATCAATTCTACAATTGACAGTGTAAATGCATGAAACACGCTTGACATGAGTCAAGACTTGCTCTGTATGCCACTCTGCATGTCAGCCCCAGGCTACTGTTAGTCACTGAAAACTAATGGCATTAACGTATACTAAGACGATGTCATGTCATTTAAATCATTACTGGCAGGTATATAATTGAGGCCAGACGTAATAATAGTCAAAGAATTTCTATGCGTCTAGAAGGTGGTTGTTCAGCTTTTGCAACTGAAAAGCATCAGTGTTCATTGGAGCATTTTAAAATATGCAGAAACGATCACGCAACTACCTGTAGCACAGTAAAAAAAAATATTTTTTGGGCTTAACTATCTATTTATCTATTGTTAAACTAAATCCTTTTGATGTTATTTGATATAAATTAATATTAGAGGTGTAATGGTTTAAATTTTCTCATGGTTTGGTTATCATCACAGTTTTAGGGTCACAATTTCTTTATGGTTCGGCATATGCTATGTCCAGGGAAAAAAGTAAAATAAAAATGAAGAAAATAAGAAATAATCAAACTACAAGCACCAGCACAAATAAATGCAACAGAGCAAAGATATAAACTCCTTTTCAGGTGATTTTGGCATCTAACAGTAATTTTCAGCTACAGAAATTTAATCAAATCAAATGTAAAATAGCATTACATATAATATTCACTGTATAAATTAAACAAAGATTAACCATTATGAAAGGTGCAAAAGGTGATTCTCTACAGATTTTTTTTTTTGTTATGCTGGTTGAAAGTCTATCCTGATAGCAATCACTATGTTAAGCGGTCTTAATGTATTTTATCGTGTGTGCATAGGACCATGAAACGTTTGTTCAATCATTGCATTCAGTCCAAATAAAATGATACCACTGTTCTCACTGATCTCTCTGCGTCAGTGAGATTCGACTGTGTAGCCGATACGTCCTGAAATCGCATATGAATAAAGCTGAAATACAGTGCATTCTTTCCTTTATGTCAACAGGTCAACTTCTGAACTGGAGTCATTTCACAATCACACTTATGTATGCAAAAAAAAGAAAAAAAAGCACACAAAAAAAAAAGCTTGCTTCTGTGTTTTATTAAATGTATTTATATGCACGCTAAAACTTCTGTGAACATTTTTAAGTAAAGACAAACAAATTGTTGATTCAGTGTTTTAAACCATGCCATAAAATAGTACAAAATAACTACTTTGAATTAGATTACATATATTTTTAATTTTAATTTTTGTTTTAGTTTCAAACATAAAATTTATTTTATTTTAATAAAGTTGCCATTTCTAATTCTATGTTGTTTTATGTTCTATTTTATGTTTTTATGTCTAATTTTAACTCTAACATTGATGTGTAAAATAGTAAAACTATTAATTATTTTTAATGGTTTTAATTCAAAATAGCGCAGTTGTCAGTTTTCAATATAATCGCTGAGCCCCAATCCTTCTTGTTCACAACTGTTCATGATGCAATTGAACCTATTTTATAACATAACAGACAGCTCATATACATATTTCAATTACACTAAGCTGATACAATGATGAAATAAGTGAGAAAGATGAGAAAGAGACAGTGCTCCCATCTTTACTGGCTCTGTCACAACGGTGTTGCTGTCAGTGTCTGTTGTTTGGCAGCAGTGTGTGGGATTCCCCACATCATCTCACAGATCAATATTTCAAGCATGCTCCAATTACACCAGCTCAATTATATCTGCCGCAAACCTACTGAACCAGACGGTTCATTTAACCAAATGGACAAGCCAACAATTAAGCGTCCAGCAGGGAAATAATTTGATACCAGTAACCAGAAGGACAAAGAGCTCAATATTACGTTTAGAGCCAATCCAAAGAACAGTATATAGCCAGAAATCCATATCAACTCTACAATACACACATTAATTCCTGAAAAATGAATACCTCGGAAGAGAAAACTCTATTCAAATGTTCCTGTTAATAGCCATTCCCACAAAACATACCCAGAACATATCCAGGCCAGCATAATCAAAAGAGAAAAATGAGAAATGATGCTTTGCTTAAAGAAAAATCAAGCAAAATGTAATGTGCAGTAAGCTATTTTTGAGAAACGCTGTTGAGAGTGACACAACACACTTGTAGCCAATCAGCAGCAGGGTGTGTTTACACTCATGATGGGGGAGGAGAGAGAGTAAGCAAGAAGGAGATTTAAAGAAAGACTGTAGAAAGAGAGATTATGAGAGATGCTCACAGCTAGCACAACTCAACAGAGACTTCACTGGAGAGCACTCAGATTCATGGTAAATACTAAAAAGAACATAATCCTTTACTAGCTACATCAGATGGCTGTTTTTTTTTTGTCTCTTTTAGTGTAGAGATGAGCATGACATGTTTCCCTGGCAATGTCAGCGTAAGAACTGTGTTTTGTGAGTTGTAGGATAAAACAGATTTTGGTAGTAGTCATAGAAGTATGCATGTTTTATTACTGTGTGTACCTGCGTCTTGCTGCGATATGACCAGTCAAACAAAGAATGAACAAGGGCTCCAGTTTCCCACAGTGGTAAATTTAATCTTTACAGTTGTTATTTTGGTTAGTGGTGGGGCGATTTAAATGCAAAAGCTGTGAGGTTTGGACTTGTCATTCAAAGAAAAGGAAAAAAAGATGACCTTTGTAACCATTTAAAGCAGCCATACCAGTTTTGATGTCAGAATTTTCAACTGTTTCAACTTACACACTGAGAAGCCAGTAGTTAAATACTCCAAAAGTCTCTGGGAGTGTCCAGGACACTGCTCTATTTATAGCAGCTTGATTACGAAAAAGAAAATAAAGGCACAACAACAATACTCTCACGTCTTGAATGCCAAAAATACCAGACAATTCCTGAGGGGTGATTCAAGCGCTGGCCTTTCACAGCCTGGTGCTTGAGTCATATGGTTTTATCTACTCAAGCCTAACACTGATAAATCACCCTTTTACCATTAGTTAGAGAAAACTAGTATGGCACATCTCCTAATAAATAAACTAATCCTAAAACACATCCTTGACTTCTCAAAACAGCTCCCATTAGCTCTGCTCCGAGTCCAAATCCTAGTGAGCTGCAGGCAGACAGCAAATAAAGCACCACAAGTTGTTCCAAACAGTAGGCAGCAAACATGTGCTGACTTAAGTAACTTTATTTTGTCCAAGTTCTAAAGCAGAATCACTTATCTTTCACAGAGAAGGCCATCCAAGAATGCATTGCAAAAAGTAGTGAAAACAAGAAATATTCCAAGAGAGCAGCCAAGAGAAATGTAGACTTTAATTTCATGCAATACTAAGAATCAATATTCCCTTATTTTGTGTGTGCTGTCTTTATGCTTGGAGGCAGCAAAAAGCAAAGCAGCTGACTAAGTTTTAGGATCTCAGGGAATGTAAGACCTTAAAAAATTTAGTCATCACACCCATCTCATAAATCACTACAGCTTCCTCCAAAACAAAAATGCCTTTGAAAACTTTCAGCAACCAATAAAACAACTCGATCCGAGTGGATGAAAATTGAAGTATGGATGGAGAAAAGAGGGAAAGATTTGAGCACAGGAGGAAAGAATGCTTTCAAGACAAGATAAGCACTGCAGCAGGAATGAGACTGTGAACAACGAGAGCTATGCTGAATACCAAAATCTCCCAGTTCACGTCTCGGCTATGAAGTAGTTTCCAGGCAACTCCCGGGTCTGTCAGTAGCCTCTGCCTAGTTGATGGATTTCAGTAGCGCAGGCATGTCCCCAGTGCTGTAACACCGGGGGAGGTTGGCTTGTGCACTTTGTTGGGAGAACAAAAACAAAAGGCTGGGCTCAGCAGTTGCTTTTGTCACCGGTTACTTAGTACACTGAAATTTTAACAGGCCCTACAGCTGGGGCCTATTCAGGTATAACAACGTACCACTCACTCTCTCTGCTATCTGCCATGTATGATGACAAGGATCACATGTCCCCTTGATTATATGACATTTGGTGAACATAAAGGGAAGTAATTTTACCCACAGCCACAATTCTGATCACTACTTGGATTACATATTGTTTAGAAATAGCTTTAACATGATTCTATTATAACTAGTAATGCAAATCCCAAAGTAATGCTGTATGTTCCTGGATGAAGATCTTTGCCAAACAACAACCCTAATCCCAAAACCTCCTAGATGACCATTATCCTGCCGAGATTTGGACCAATACTTATCTAACACACCTGAACCAGCTATTCAAAGTCTTCAGGATTACTATAAATCCAGGCAAGTGATTTTAGGCAGGTTGGAGCCTAACTGTTCAGGACACATTTAAGGACACAGTTGCCTGGCCGCTCCAGTAGCAGGATTGGACACACCTGCCCTGATATCATAGAATATTTTGTACAGTTTATACGAATGTTGTTTAAATACCTAACCCTAGCCCTAAGCCTAAAAACGAAGAATCTGTTTCATTTTAAATTCCCCAACTGGCCCCAATAAATAGAGTTCAATCACTCAGCATTTGATTCCATTTTGCAAATTTTCATCCTGTTTGCTAGAGCTGAACATCTACAGCGAACATAGTTCAGAGTGTAGTTCCTAAATCAAAGTCTCACAGGTCCTAAATCTATCATTCAAGGATCTTTATCACATTCCAAAAGTAATTCAACGCTATACTGAATTTCAGAAGGAGAAAACTCATAATGTTGCTTTTTGTACTCTGAATTTATGTTTCATTCCACTTAACTTTTAAATGCACTTTTAAACTCGCATCCCATGAACATGAAACCGCGAAAGCTACTCAGACCGAGAGCAGAGATTCATAATGCATTATGATGTACAGGCAGATGCTGAATCCCTGAGTCATGGGAGAGAGTCCTACAGATATGGAAAAGGCAGACGTGCCATGGTTCTGTGGCTGGGTTTGGTAATGGTCTGTTGGAGCAGGAAGCAGACGGGCACGGACACTGTGTGGAACGTGGCAGGGTGGAGTTGCCAAGCCCTTCTTATCTCCCTTTCAGAAGCAGATGTTGCCAGCTGTGTGGAGCAGAGATACTGATCGGGGTGCGCCTCATGTTAAGATTCGCTCCACTGGACTGGAGACTGGAGAGGTGGGGGAAGAAAGCGGGATGCAGGAATACAGATTTACAGGCCCAACCACAGGTACTGACAGCAGAGATAGCCTACTTCAAAGATTTTTCCCTCTTTGACAACTGATTCACCCAAACTAAAGCATGTCCAAATTGTGTTTCTTAGGGGCTGTTTACATGACACAGATTTTAAACAAAAAAATACAGCATTTTTATTCGTTTTTGCGAATCTGTGTGAATGGGGATTGTTTTGACAGAGCTGTCATCTGTAAACGAAAAACGCAAAGCAAAAACTTTTCCATTTTTAGCACATCGCTGTCATGTAAACATACCCTTAAAATGTTCAACATGAACCTGGTGTTGATTCAGAACCAATAAAATTAAAATGGGCATGCTTGAATATGATATAAATCATATTTAAGACAATTCTAGTCTAAGTGAGATTTTTGAGTGGCACTTTAGGTCACTCTTTGAGATTTTTTGGAAAGATGTGTTCTCAGCTCTGTATTTGACAACTGAACCACTAGTCTCGCGTAGCCAGACCTTAAGACTGACGGCAGAAGGTCTGGACTCTATCGCAGCTTTCATTGGTCAAGGACCGCCCAAGAGGACGTCTGACTGACATGTAACATAACCAATCACAGTTCGGTTTGTTCCGTGTCATGTTTAGATGCGTGAAAATTTAATGCCAATGTCCCTGCAACGCCAGACAGGCATGCATCTATGAATTATTCATTCAAGAACGGAACCGCGAATTTCATATACTTTTGAAAATCCAGCGCTTAGTTGATCCTGGTAAGCGCTCATTGACATAATATTAAACACGACTGCGTTCTTCTTCCATGAGGGAGTTTGGTGTCACGGCATTTATTTCCAGCGGACTGTGGAATGCAACACAACGTCTCACGGACATCCTGTAGAATTCAACCAATCAGATCGCGACTTCGAAACTCCTGAAGTGTTTCCAGATAAGTGTGTCATATGCATCAGATGTTCAGCCAACGGTCCGTGGGCGTGACGTCTGAGGCTGAGACTACTGAACCACCAACACTAAGGTACACAACAATGCAATACATTAAACCGACTCTAAGTCCATGACGTGTTTTCATTCACGTCAAATGAAATATTAAATCTACCTCTGAACTAAGTCCATTAAAATGCTTCACATTTCAAAGGTAATCACCTGCATGATGTACAACACACAATGGTTTTAGAATGCAACAACTGCTGTCAACACGATCAGGTGCACCTAAAATTATAAGTACGTCAACACCTCCAAAATGCACAAAAGCACAGCATTTTTATGTCTGTGAAACCAGTTTTTCTGTCTGTGAAACCATGAACCGTCTATCATGTAATGTCTGTATGTAACAGCAATGTGAACTTATTACAGTGACAACCTGTCTGGAGAAACCTGAAGGGCCTCACTCAAGGGCACAGTGGTGATCATTTTAGTGGGGATTGAACCAGCAACTTTCTGGTAACCTGCCTGATTGATTGATGGCATGGTAGACAGTGTTACTAACAGTAACATTAACACCTGTGTTGACAACACCTTCTCCACCGATGAAGTATGCATCTTCCCCAACAACATACCCTGGTCATACAAATGACCTTTAAAGAAGGGGGATAGGGAGGGGATGAATGCATACAGAAAATTTAAACCAAAGTTGAGAAAGGGCAGGGACCCCTACAGGAGAAAGGTGGAGTGCAGATGCAGGACAATAAGGTGGAGGACTGTTTTGGTGGGAGTAACACAGGAGAATATGGAGATGGCCAACAAGCAGAACCAGTTCTTTAAGAGGATGGATTCAAGGTCCTCTGTGGTTCACCATCCAACCACCCATGGCCACTAGGTCCCCGAGACCTCACAGCTCTAAATACCTTTTGCCTCCATTCCCTCTGAGCCTTTAGCTAGTAAGAAACAGCCAGTCTCACTCACAACTAGGGATGGCGAAAACTAAAAAATTTCTTGACCGACCACCGAGCCTCATTAGCCGGTTGAAACCGGTTAACCGATTAGTTTAAAATATGCTACGCTATTTGAAATAACAGCCATTTCGAGCCGCGCCTGCAATTTCGCAACTCTGTCGCATCTCTCTGCCGCCCTTCCACTCACGTCACTTTTTTTTAATCCCCTACAGTGCGAAACATGAGTCCCGCAAACACGGCGCCGAGGAGCTTGTATGTAATCGGAGGACAAATGGCTCCTTAGTTTCGAAATGGTTTGGGTACAAGGTGATCGCGTTGGACGTTTGTCTAGCGTTAGAAGCTCATTTGAAACATTGCCGCGGCTCATTTAAGAAAATGACAGCTCCGAAGAGACGCCGCTTTAGTTTGAGGTAGTGCTAACAACAATAAAGAAAGATGATGATCATCAGGTGTCGCGTTTTCAGGTGATACATCATAGATGATGTGCTACTACTGTATTTAAGCACTGTATCACACAAGTTGCAACTTACATCTGTGTCATTCTTTTTGGTGAAATGGTCCCACAAACTACTTTTCTTTGCACGCTTCATCCTGTCGTCTGCCCTGGCTCTAACCCTGAGTGTTTTAGCCTGTAGCCTTTTCGCAAACCTTGTGAGCGCGCGAACCCAAACGCTGTGACCTCGCGCCAAATGTTTTTATTGGTTTATTACTTTACAGTCTATGGTTTATTAAGTACAAACATGCGAGTTATGAAAAAATTTAGTGTGAGGTATTTGTTCACTTCACACAAAAAGATCTTGGAATGAGATGGCTAACTGTAGTAGCGTTTAGTCCACTGTCTATAATAGCCTAATTTAGAGATCACTTTTTTTTTTTTTACCGACTACCGACAACTTTGATCGGTTAACGTTGATACGGTCAACCATCGGTCAAACGGTCATCGGTTAACATCCCTACTCACAACCCTGCACCTGTCACACTTTCACACCTCAACAGGCACTGGCAATCCTGACAACTCAGTTCAAGCTGAACGTCACAGCAGACCAGGTTCAGAGGGAACTGAGAGGCACCTGTTACCATTAGTCCCTTCCTGGAAAGAGTCCTTGTACTCTGGAAAACAACATACTGGGTCCAGACACCAAAGCACCCCACTGTTAACAACAGCTAACGTCACTGAACTCTAACATTATGACAGTAGAGAAGTACAGTCAGGCATATCTGGTCGACCCCTGTTTGGCTTGACGATTCTATCTACAGCTTCTTTAATAACTCTGCGATTGTGGGGTATACGTAGTAAGGGAGTGAGGTTTTAGGACCAAGTGTTCACCAGAGATCTTCAACTATTAGGTAACAAGAAAACTGAGGTTTTGGCCTCAACTATTAAATTACAGCTAAAACGGCATAATGCAGTCAGTCAGTGTAATGACTCATTTTGGCTTCATAGTGGCATTTTGAGGCTCTAAAGTCTCTTGGCTTTGGTCTGCACTTTGGTCTCATACAACATGGATGACCTTTGCCAATCCATAAATCCTCTGGCTCAGAGGCTGATGCTTCTAACGAAAAAAAGTGGCAATTTAAATCTCATTTCTCGTAAGCTCAATTTTCTGTCATTTTTTTGCACATGCACAATCTGTTATAAATGACACACACTGATGTCTATGCTTTGACAAGACTGATGTAACTAAACTTTCACACGTCTGGCATGCTGAGGGAAAACCACAATTATGAGATAAAGTTGAAGCATGACAGGCAAAGATGATGCAAAGAATTATCATTGAAAATAAATTAGCAAAGAGAACAAATAAAGATAATGCTTGAGTGCATGTAAAAAAAAAATATATATATTTTTGCATTGATCTTTTTCCTTCCCAACCCTCACTATAAAGCTCAAAGACCAAGTGTAGCTGATCACAGATCAGCAGTAAACTTCAACAATCACCTCATCCCGAGGACTGTAGTATGCCAGCAGGTTCGAGCTGTATAGATGGCAGTCAGCATGGCAAAAGGTTGGATCTGAGGAGGTCAATTTCTTTCCTAACAGCTCGTCTGGCAAAGGAGAATAGGAAAGCTGCAGCAACATTACTTGCAGTTTCCAAGGTGACGCAGCTGGGAGAGTCAAAGGGCCTGTCACGTGTGTGTAGCACGAGGACTCTGTGTGCTGTTCTGGCCCCAATATCTCCAGCCTCCAAAAGCAGACTGGCTCCCACAGCCACTTCCTACTTTTTCAACACGGGTCTATAACCCCGTCCCTGTCTCTCTCGTTCACTCTCTCTCCCCAGCCACACTTCCTGTGGGAACTGTAGGCAGCGAAGCCATTTAAGAGCTCAACATCCTACAGTCCTTTCTATTTAAACAGGCCTACTACTTTAGTTATTAAACTCATGTTAATTACACTGAGATTAGGGATGCACGATATATATCGGTCACCATATCGATATCGGACGATAAACGGTACTTTTTAATTAGTGGTCGACCGATATTGTTTTTTTGATGGCCGATGTGGATATCTTAGAGAGCAGGGTGGCCGAATGACCGATATAAAGCCTATATTTTATATATATATATATATATATATATATATATATATATATATATATATATATATATATATATATATATACACACACACACACACTTTATATTTATTTTAATCAATATTTAATCGATTAGAAATAAATTAGAAAACAAATCCTTAAAATAAACATGCTTATACTTTAGATGGCAACTTCTTGAATTTGCAATCCTATTACAGTATTTTTCACAATAAAGTAATTTAAAAATATATGATGAATATGTGAATAAAAAGGAAGTAAAGACTGAAACAGGGCACTCAGTAATCTGGTAATTTCGTGCGCACTGGTAATATTTTTTTCAAATAAAGACAAGGTAACGCTAATTTTACATAGTCTGGCTAACGTCAGACCTCTTTCTCTTTGAGACGTGGTCTGGGAACCACATGTTCATTTTCTCGTATTTGAGGCGTGGTTTACGAATGCCCAGAGCCGTTTATTGGGCGCTACAAATGTCTATCAAATGCGCCTGTACGTAGCTCATAGCCAATCGTTTCAATTATACCAGATGACGTATGTAGAGCGACAGATATTCAACGAAGAAGACGACGACGATGGGTCAGAGATTTATGTGTACACCAGAGTCCTGCACGGGTCCGATTTTGTAAATCCGCCCCCGCCCGTACCCGCAGTGCTTAAAACCGCACCCGACCCGTTTTCCGACAGCAGCACTAATTAAAATCTGCACCGTGAATAAAATGGGAATGGGGAAACCCAGGCTAAATTTTACATACAGCACACAGTGAAAACCATATGAATATGACACAGTGGGCAACTGGATATAGCACAATATATTTTAAAATTAAGGATAAAGTTTTTCGATCTGATCATCTGTTCGCATTCACTCACTTCGCACGGACCAACCGTCAACTCGCAGTAACACGTTTATGCAGGCTACAAATGCACACTTCACAAGATATCAAAGCTGCATTCGATTAAATCTGCAAGGATTGTGAAATTGAATGTTTATTCAGAGATTTGTTTAAATTATGTAGATGCGCATTTGCTGAATGTTGACGGTAAATGATAAAGTATTTTAGCCTGATTGTTTGCCTTTTCTGTTACAAACGATATAAAAGCAAAGCTTTACTTTTTCGCATACCATTTACTTTCTTTGTTTACCAGTTCTGTCTAACAAAGTATTAGATTTGACTGACAGAGATCATAAACTAATGAAGACTTATGATCAGGCGCCGCCCATCAAAATAAAAGTCTGGAGCGCCGTCAAAATAAAGGTCCCACTTCCAACACATCGGCCAATGCCGATATTTTAAAAATGCCAAATATCGGCCGATATATCGGCCTTGGCGATATATCGGTCGACCACTATTTTTAATGCTATTGTTATCGATCTGATAAGAAACTTAGTCTGATATATTAAAGCTGAGACACTTCAGATGCGCGCTGTTCGCCATAATGGTTTTGAATTGCTTGAAACATGATTGGAATCACTTCAAAAAGGAAGAGAAGTTAAATGCAACATCTGCAGCACAAAACGGTCATATAGGCTACATCAAATTATAATAAAAACACGACTGTAAAGGAATGTTGTGAAATCTTTGTGCGCCGTGTAGGGGTGTAACGGTACGCGTATTCGTATTGAACCGTTCGGTACAAGGCTTTCGGTTCAGTGTTCGGTACGCATTTTCAAACCGAACGGTTCATTGGACCATTTTTCCAGCCAACCAAAATTTCGTTATTTCAAATTTAGGCGGGTCGCGTGTGGCAAGCGCTCTCATAAAGTACGCTGGCGCGACCACAACATCGTTCAGCATCAAATGGGCGAAACGAAACTGAGCTACTCGTTATTGTGTGGTTGACGGACCGTTTTATCAGTTTGGACCAAAGCAACGAGAGCCAATCTTGATCAAGCGACACTGTTACTATACACAGCGCTAAGAGATCCAGTAAAGAAATAATTTGAATTCGCCACTTAAGTAATAACATCGCTGCGAGATCTAGTGAGAAACATTCACATTTATCTGTTATTAACGGATCAAACAGCGCGTGGAAACCAGGAAGAAACACTGTGCCATGAACGAACTATCCAGTCTCCACAGATCTGCAACATTCACCATGGATTTACTGTAGTAACACTAACTGCAACCATGGAAGTTTGGCAGGAATAGTAGGCTATAATGCTTTCAAGTAACATTACGTTGGTTTTATTTTGACATTATGAATAAAATTGCTGCCCTCAAATGTTAAATGTATATATATATATATGTATATATATATATATATATATATATATATATATATATATATATATATATATATATATATATATATATATATATATATATATATATATATCATACTTTATGTTAGTTTTAATTAAAAAAAATTAAAAAAATTCTCTGGCATTTCTTTCTTTTTGCTGTATCGAAAACGTACTGAACCGTGACAAGTGTATCGTATTGAACCGAACCGTGAATTTTGTGAACCGTTACACCCCTAGCGCCGTGTCAATGTTATGGAAAAAAAAAATAGTTTTG
Source organism: Abramis brama (assembly GCF_963993115.1). Classification (NCBI taxonomy): domain Eukaryota; kingdom Metazoa; phylum Chordata; class Actinopteri; order Cypriniformes; family Leuciscidae; genus Abramis; species Abramis brama. The sequence goes on from NC_139967.1 coordinate 41,076,410, forward strand.
AAAGTGATTCCAATGATGTCATTCCTCTGTGCCATTATTGTTACAGTTGTGGTGTTTTTAAAACTATATCTTTATTGTTATAGTTATCATCCTTGGTGTGAGCAGGCTTTAAATCACAGTAATGCTTTGCAAAAACAGAGAGAAGTACTGATTAAACATAAATACTCAAGAGCTGTGACATTTATCAGAAATCCCTGGACTTAATCTAGTCTAATATAGTTTAATATAATATAAATCACACAACTTTTAAAGCCATGACAATGTGTCACTTCCTGGAGTATTCAAGCTCCGCCCCTCCTCTTCTACTTCTGTACCATGATTCACTATGACCAGAGCGAGAGTGAGAGATTGAGAGTGAGATCTCTCTAATTTCTCCCAGTTCTTTCCTACAGCCCATGTTTACTCAATCGTACTCTCAAGAGCTTTTTTTCTTAATTAAAAAATGAAAAATAAAAAGCATTTGTGAGTGAACTCTTGTCTTCCAGTGTCTGGCTCGCTGGGGTGTCGGCCACGATTAGTACAGGTTTCTATCTACTCAGCAAGCTGAGACATGTCAGACACACTAAGAAGGGGTATTTAATTAAATGGGCCAAAATTACCATGTGGAACTGCTCATACATTACTCATCCTTTCTCATGTCATTTGTATTTACTGAAGGTGAAATATTCAAGAATGTAGGTCTACATTTATGTGGTCATACACAGTCCCAGCTGGGGTACTCATTACTTACAGGTAGTGCTATCTCCTCCAATACACTGATGTAACAGCTATATTCAGAATACCATACTATTAATATTTCTGCAGTATATTGTGCACAGCGGTGCCGTACAGAATTCTGTATTTTCAGCAATACAATTTTGTATCCCACAATTCAATGCACTCAGATTAACCTATCATAAACTGACTCATTATTTGATAAAAATTTCAAAACAAAAAAATTATTAAAAAGACAAATAACACTTTTTGTTTCCAAGATGAAAACTGGTAGCATACTACTGTTCATTGCATAACGCATTCTGTTTCATATACGATTTGCATTTCCTTTTGATTACTTTATTCAATTTCTGCTGTAGGCTTTTACTTAGCTGAAAAACACTGTTAGTACATCTTCCTGAAAACCTAAAGCACTGTTTATTTAGTTTGTATTTTTGTTCTGTTGTATTTTTTGTCGGTTTTGTTTGTAATTTAGTTTCTTTGTTCTTAATTGTATTGCTGACTCTTTACTTGTCTTCTGTAACTGTTTTGAGGACTTTTACTTTCATTAATTAACCTAGTATTAGTTTTTGCTAGGGGTGTCACAATATATTGCAATACAAAAATACAACAATATGTATCGTGGATAGTGACAATATATATTGTGTTTAGTTCACCCAAAATGAAAATTACTGTGTGAGAAACAAAACTTAAGTTTACAGAGTGTAGTGTCAGTACTACATTAAACTACTATAATGTTGAATATATTAAATGTATAATAATGCAATGGGGGGATATTTGTGGGATATTTGTGCCTGATAATGTTAAATGTCTTATGTTACCAGTAAAAAGTGGTCTACATTATTTTAAATATATCTAGTCAGAGACACAGGCAAGCATATTCGTCTTAAAAAAATCTGTATTTTCAGCTTCAGAATCATGAATATTTTTTTATTCTGGTGTCATCGTTGACCAGTGCATTGGGTTATCAGCCCCAAGTCACCATGTAAACGTTTTCCCATATGTCTTGGAATATCGCAATAATATCGTATCGTGAGTTCAGTATCGTGATATGTATCAAATCATGACATGAGGCTATCGTTACACCTCTAGTTTTTGCTGAAGTAATGATAATTGTGACATTTAAAATTACTCATATCATATCAACAGAATAAGACTATGATCATATCACCCACCAATAATCATGTTAAATATTTCAATATTGAGCAAAATAATCATGATTCAATAATCATAATCGAGCAGCTCTAATGTCCATCACAGTGCTATTTGCCTACCACGTGTTTGAGTTGACCAATGAAATTGGCAGAGTTTGCATTTAACTGGTAAGCACTAAGCAGTGAGCAGTGTATACTAGTTTTCCATACTGAACAACACAGCCAAAGTTGGGTCCCATTTATAAAAATGACATTAAGGTTTCTGATTGGCTATTGCATAAATGGCTGTAACCTTAGATCATTGCAAATAAAAGCTTGAATAAATGTGGAAGAATAGATAAGATCAAAAACAGCAAGCAAGAGCTCTATAACTCATGTCTGTGGTGCCTGAACAAGAAAAATGAAAAAGATGATCTCATGGTATTTAAAAATTACGGCAATATTCAGCACATCTGTTTTTTCAAGAATTTCTCAATCTCTCACAGACAAACACAAACACGCTCGCACACATTTTTTTGCACAGCCAATGAGAGCGGCACATAAAATGCTGACAAGGGCTGCTGACCATCAGCTGACCAAACAGAGCAAAGCCTGCCTTCCACCAACAAAACCAGCATAGCTGGGAAAATCTGAGCAGTTCGTCCTGCTCCATACATCTTCTCCATTCACTGTAATTTTTAATCCATAGCCTAAATCTAGAAAATAATTGAGCCCTCCTTAGGATGAACCAGTTTCAGATCACAATACACTCCCTGTAATCTGTCAAATCGATCTGTTTGGTTGGAAGATGTCACATGAACAGGTCTAAAACTTGAAACTGATTTGTCAGACACTAGGTACCAGCAGACTTGCAAGATTAGTTTCAATGTGACTTTATATGGAGCAAGCACCTGTCATCATAGCAGGATGTTCCTGATGGTATCTTTCCCACAATCCTATGTCATGTGCTGAGGGCCTGATCTTTCACAATCATAGCTAAACATGGCTCCCCTCCAATTTATTCTTCCAAAATGTTGTATTGGTCACAACTTAGACTTATCTGATAAAGATCAGAACAGACAGTCAAAAGCTAAAATACTGGGTCAAATTCAGGTTTGAGGATCATAATCCTGTAGGTCTTGTACAAGAATGTCATGTTACAATATTATTTTATATATATATATATATATATATATATATATATATATATATATATATATAACTACTATTGAATCTATTCTCAAATTAATTTCTAAAAAATTAAATTAAATTTGAATAAAAACATTTGAGTTTTAAGTGTGCAAATGTATGCAAACAATTAAAGTTCATTTAAATGCAAATAATGTTGTTTATTTGTGGAAAAAAGGGGTTATCAAGCAAAAGTATTGTTAATTGGGTTTAGCTAAAACCTCTTTTCCTGATTAAACAACAGCCCACTGTTTAAAGGGTTAGTTCACCCAAAAATTACTCCCATCTCACGTCGTTCCAAACCCCATAAGACTTTCGTTCATCCTCAAAACACAAATGAAGATCTTTTCGATTAAATCGCTAAACAACAATTATTTGTGCTATTCTCTGTATAACTAAAGATGTCATTTAATGGCTGTGTGGAGGTGGCCTATGATTTACTGTTGTTTTTTAATAATGAAATGCAGTGGGCTGTGGATGTTTACAGTGCTTGCAGGTTGACGCTTCTAACTTGATTAATGTAGCAGTTTTATTGGCCTGTTCAGACCAGAAGTTAATCATAAATGAATGAATCCAATATCTATATTGCCACAAGGAGCACATTAAACAGCCTCAACATTCTAAGGCATTTAAAAGCTAAATCTCCCTCTTGGCCTTATTTATGGTTAAAGTAATGCCAATATTTTGAACAAAATATATAGTAAAAAATAGTAATAATGGGTCTCATTCACTAAGCATGAGTATGCCGTAAGAACGATTTTAAGAACAAATCACGATTCACCAAAAATGAAAAAATTTAGGAACGAAAAAATATAGGAACAACTGAAACCACACGTACGCAAAAAAGCACTTACTTTGTACGGCCTTAAAATCGTGTTAAGAAGTTATATTTCATCCTAAAATTACATTGAAGTATGTTGTATTAATTGTATTATCCTCCATATATAACCTTATATAATAAAATTATTAAATATTACAATTTAATTTAATCTTGAATACATTCCATCATATCAAGTTAAAGCGGCGTTAAACCTTCAGCTGCGAGGTTTCTCTGAACAACACAGATATACGCGAATGTACAGCTGGCTAATGAGAGGTCTGTAATCTGGGTCTGTATAAAAAGGGGTTTATTGTGAGAACTGGTGAGAATGGCACACTTGCTCAAGGATTGGGCGAGAGCGCGTCTGCAAACAGCGGCAAGTTTGACGAGAGTGACGAAAGGCTGTAAGGAAATCGTGTGCAGAAAGCCCTTATATGGAGATGGATTGTGAGTGTTTTATGCAAATGACTAACCTTGTGCACGTGACCGCTTTTTCGTGAGAAGCTCTCCTGTGCGTACAAATACGAAATAATCTACGCAATTATTAGAAATGAGACTCATTGTCTCTTTATTAAAAGACAAAATTGTTTATAGATATAGATTATATAACTAAATTATTTTACATATACAGCTTTAACTTTTTTAGCATTTTCTTTAAACAATTTATACACATACTGTACATAAAAACAACACTCCGCCAGCCTACAAGCCATTTAAAACTGCCACTGCCTATATGGTTCTCTTATCTGAATCCATACAGAATGTTCATGTGACAAATAAAGTAACAAAGCAACTCAATTTCTTCCCATGATGCACTGCTGGTGGCTGGCAGCTCTGTCAGGAAGAGCTTGTGGCCTGGCCCAGTTGACAGACATTGTTTATTAGTGATGTCACCACTTCCCGAGAGGGCCTCGGGGGTTTAAAAAAAAAAAAAAGACCACAGATCAGCGAAATGCTGTGACAAAGAGCAAGCTGCACGATACAGCCTTCAGCAAACATTCGATGCAATGATTCTTGCCACATGAAGTCAGATAAGAACACAACATTTTTTTGGTGTCTATTTAGTTGATGTTAGTTAGATATATCATTTCAGCTATAACTATCTGGGAGCCTGAGGTTATGAGGACTCAAGCTCATCATGTTTGCATTGTAATGTTTTGTATATTATTTAGTTGATGTTACTGTACAGAATACTGTAAACATCTGAATTTCACAAGTTGTCCCCATCAAACAAGCATACTGTACGAAGCGTCGTTATGCTAGCCTAATGTCACACATAATTGGCCGTCTAAAACCTGAAAAATTCTGACTTCATAGCCAGTAAACAAAAGACCATACCAAATAATAATTGTTTAAAGAGGTAAATTGAAAAGTTTTCTTTTTTTTCACGATTTCTAGTGAGAAATAAGTATTGTAGTCTTGGATATGACTAATTCTTTACATTAATTTGTTCTAGATCATTAGACATGCAGTTACTGTTCCTGAACCTAGTTTCCTTATTAGGCGTTTTCGCACAAAAACACCACCTGTGAAGTCATCAAGGCAGTGGCCTTATGTTTCGGACACAGCTGTTGTGTTACTATGAAACCAAACAGATACATAACTTGAGTTGCTTTCTCACATCTGCACTATTTTTAAAAACACAAAAAGCTTTTGTGAAGCCTTGAGATTAAAGTGGTGTGTGGTGACGTACAAAAGCTTTCCAGAAGAAGAAGGCTTCTGACTCACTCGCTACTGCCAGACAGTTATTCAGACAAATGATGAGAGGTGAGCGGAGCTCTGCTTTGGTGAGACGTCTTCAAAGAGCCTGGAGAAACTAGAATACAGCCGGAAGAATAATTCTCCACTAAAAATGCCAACATGCCCTCTGAACTCGCTGCCAAATCTCCAGCCGCCCAGCGAAGAAAAACAGTCTACAAATGCAGCAAATAAAAGCCATTGAGACACTGTCTGTCCATTATGTATAGGTTTGGTCATCGTATTTATACGAAGTAATATATACACACTATACACCACCATTTATGTGTATTTACAATACAGTTAAAACAGTAATAGTATGAAATATCTTAAAATGGTTTTCTATTAGTATATTTTAAATTTATTAATATTCCTGTGATGCAAAGCTGAATTTTCAGCATCCATTACTCCAGTCCTTAGTGTCACATGATCCTTCAGAAATCATTGTAATATGCTAATTTTGTGCTTAAAGGTCCCCTATTATGCCCCTTTTCACAAGATGTAAAATAAGTCTGTAAAATGAGTGTGTATGTGAAGTTTTAGCTCAAAATACCCAACAGATAATTTTTTACAGCATGTTTAAATTGTCATTTTTTGGGGCTCAGAAAAACACGCTGTTTTAGTGTGTGCCCTTTAAATGCAAATAAGCTGCTGCTGCACGACACAGGGGGCGGAGCTTCATGAGCTCTCGCTCAGTCTCTCAGGACAATTTCATCTCACGGAATGATGATAATATCAGAAACTCTCAGTAACGGTGTTCATTTAGACCCGGAGTCGGACAATAATGCCTACAGAGTCAGAGTGCTGTATAGAGATGGAACAGGTATAGTTTAGTAGTTTAATTATGGTTATAACGTATTTGTCATCTGCTTGTATGTATCCACTATTAATAGCCTACAAAGTCTGCTGTTTTGGACCAGGTCCGAATGATGATCAAACATATACTGATGAGTTTAATAAAGTTTATTGTACATCACACAAAAGATGAAGCGTCAGTTTTACTTCAGAAAATCACCGTAAGAGCTGAGTAAACACAGTATAAGAAGTGCGCAAGTACATAAACGAATTACGGTAGAGTTGAGGGAGCATTTTCTTTAAAAACAAAATAATTCCAGCTCGTCTTCAGCGGCGAATTTTAATGATTCCGATTCCGCTTATCGATTCCAATTCTTATTGAATCCTATTCTTATCGATTCCTAATTTTGATTCCAATAAGGTGCTATGCTATTTTATAATGCTATTTTATAATAAAACAGATCAACATCAATTTATGTAATACTACTTAAATTATTTTATAAAAAAAAAAAAACACATACATATACATATACACATATACATATATATATATATATATATATATATATATATATATATATATATATATATATATATATATATATATATATATATATATATATATTAGGACTCCACTATAAGGAAATAACAAAAAACATTGATCATTGAATAATTCGATAATGGAATTGAAACCACATCCCCATTTTAAAAGACTCAATTTGTGAATCTGAACTTGTGTAGCCAGTTCAATTTACAATACTACAGAAAATATAATACAAAGTTTCAGTGGCAACAAATGTTGCGTAAAAGGTTCACCCAAAAAATGAAAATTCTGTCATTAATTAGGCTACTCACCCTCATGTCGTTCCAAACCCGCAAGACTTTTGTTCATCTTCGGAACACAAATGAAGATCTTTTTGATGAAATCTGAGAGCTTTACGTCCCTCTATTGACAGCTACGCAACTACCACAAATCTAATATGTAAAACTAATCCATATGAATTTGAGTGGTTTAGTCCATTTTTCTCTGAAGAGACATGATGGCTTTATATGATGAAAATATTGAATTTAGGCTTCACATATTAACATGTTAATTAAATGTTCATTGATTAATGTTTATATGTGAATAAAAGTCTGAATTCAATCTGTTCATAATATTAAGCTAAACCGCTCAATTCATATGATTAGTTTTACAATCTATTTATGAACTTTTTGAAGCGTCAAAGTGGTAGTTGTGTAGCTGTCAATAGAGGAACAGAAAGCGGAAGATTTCATCAAAAAAATCTTCATTTGTGTTCCGAAGATGAATGAAACCTAACTACAAACTAACAGTAAACTAACCCTTTAAAAGAAGCTTTTTTTTTCTTAACACATGCAACACAGAGGCTTATCTGAACTTTCCTTTTCAAAATAAATACGTCTCAAATATGCAATAAAGCAAATGTTGATCTGTGAAATCCTGATAGTAGATGGTAATGTTTACTGAAAGCAGGTGCCCTGTTCTTGCCTTTGAGGAAACGACCAGTTTTTCCTGATGACTATCATAGAACATCACCTTACAAAAGCAGCTAGACCCTGTACTCATGCAATTTGCAAGATGGATATAATTTATAAAAAGCATAGGTGTCAAAACACAATGTCACACAACATGCACCAAGGCACAACTCCGCACACAGATAAGATGACAACACATTTGCACTCAGTATCTTCTGAGTTTTGTTCTCTGAAATGTGTCCGACTGGTCGAGCACGAGCAAGCACAGGTAACAACTCAAAAGATGTAAAACCACAACAGAGACACACCGAGTCTTAAGAGCAGCAATAGCAGAACACAGTGAGATGACAGCACATCTAAAGTGCTTCCTGTCACAAGCTGTGGGCTCGCAGTGATGGGTCGATCATGAACAATTAGTTCATTTTCATTCCTCTCACGTGGCAAGGAACGACTCGAACCAGAGTCAAAAGGTGAATTAGGGCCAAATCAATTCTGTTTCTTGTACTAGCATATGCATCTGTCATGTGACAAAAGAATGAGCGACTCAGACCAGAAGACCCCGAATTAATTTCTGTTTATCATAATTTCTTATTTTTCGGGATATGATCAAAGTTTGCAGAAAAGAATCTGGCTATTGAAAATGTAACATTTAATTTAGTTCTGCAAATGAACGAAATTACTTGAATAAAGATTTGTTCATTTTACTGATCGAGATTCAAAGATCCAATTCAGATCTTTCCATCACTCACAGTTCTCTGGGTCATTCTGAGTGACTAGTGCACTACCAAAACAATATCCAAACACACAAACCACACACTGTCACAATAAATTAGTGGTTCCAAAGTGTTTTTGCTTAGAAAGTTTATCTGCAAAAAAAGCAAGTAAATTTGAGCTGCAAGGTCATAAGGTCACCAGTTTCCTTATCAACTTGACAATTTTGAGAGAAACAGGTTTGACTGCACGTCTCACACATACGAGAACAACTTCAACCAAAAAACTGGATCATCGCACTTGTGACAATGTTACCCATCATGCTCTTTAAGATTATTAGTTTTAGATCATAAAGAGATCTTAAACACTGAACATTGACTTAGGTTTGGGTTTTGTATGGGGATACTAATTCAGATTTTATACTCACCCATTTCAACAGGTGACTAATTCGCCTTACATAAAAAGTACCATGGCAGTACCAGGGTGGGGTACGTTTGAGGTGTATTGATATTAAATGATTAGCATATTCATGGTATTTATATAGTACTCAAAGGTATTTAGAGGAATACCATGGTACTACCATGGTACCAAAAATAGTACATTTCTGTGTATATTTGAGCTCTTTAAAGAGATAGTTCCCCCCAAAATAAAAAACAATTAATCATTTACACACCAACATATTGTTCCAAACCTGCATGAGTTTCTTCTGTTGAACACAAAAGAAGATATTTTGAAAAATGTTGGTAACCAGACAGTTGACCATTAACTTCCATAGTATTTTTTTTTTTCTTCTACTATGGAAGTCAATGGATGCCGTCAACTGTCTGGTTCCAACATTCTTCAAAATATTGTTTTGTGTTCAACAGAAGGAGGAAACTCATGCAGGTTTGGAAAAACTTGAGGGTGAGTAAGTAATGACAAAATTTTCATTTTTGGGTGAACTATCCCTTTAAAACAACACCCAAGGTACAGTTACACCATGGTAATTTGCTAATAAACCATGGTAGCTAATGACAGTTATATGAATACTAAAGTTTGTACATAGTATCCCGAGAGTATATATAAGAATACCATGGTATTACTAAGGTAAACATCCAAACACTTGTAATTTATTATGTATTCCCACAAGTAGCATTTTGTTGAAGGCTGACAGATTCATCTCAACATCAACAATATAGTGTTTTGGATATGTATGAACAGTGTCATAAACCTAAGACAGGTCACTATCATTATCATAAACACAATCATGTAAATATTATGTCATCATTTACCTCTCAGCAAGCGTGGACTGTGTGCCGCTCATTGGGCTTTCCTTTCTTGATTTTCTTCAGCTCTTATCCAATTAGCATTTTACCATGGTAAAACACCTTTGTATTCGAAAGAAAAATAATAAACAAAAACATCAACAACAGCCGAGTGGCACTTTTGAATTTTGACAGTTCCGTCTTGATGTTTTCGGGAATGTCTCCTCTTGAATGGAAGAGAGATACAAGCTTATGTTTTATATTTCCACGGTTTGACTGTGTTGGTTTTACTATGCTGTGTCATTTAGCTCTACAGATATCAAAGAGTTAGTAAAGGAAATCGATGCTAAAAGCAAACACAGATGATCAATGGAGGAAAACTCTTTCTGTCTGTCTGAGACGCTTCATCATTTTCCCAGCCAAAATGCCACTACACAGCCCGACAGGCTTCCCCCTCGCCTCTGTCTGGATACAGTCGTCTTTGTCAATCCCAAACCACGACTGGAAGTAAACTCAGATAAACAATCTTTTGTTAAAATGTTGCCTTACGAATGAAAGAGTCCGGTCGCATTTCACGTCAGTCCAAAAGCTCTTGGCTCGTTTTACAGTTCCAATTGTTACTTCGTACGTCTTCCAAATACATACTTCAAAATCGGCATTCCTAAACAGAACCGAATCCCAAAAGCGAATTTTCTCTACTGTAAAAAAACGTAAGTTTGCAGTATAGGCTACTGTATTGCCACTGTAAAGTTAGTCTGTAAACTAAATATACATCCTTTTTAGGCCCCTTACACGCTGAATGGACTTTTTCTCCATAAGAATGTATGTATCCTTCCTGTCCACTCCAATGTGTGGAAATCTGGGCAAATTCACTCAAACGATGGATTAAAACAGCCACACGGTTCAGCCTTTCATCGTAATTCCTCTCCTACCTAGTCCAATTTCCAGAATTCCCACATTTTCCACGACAAAATCGGGAGAAAACTTTACAAATCGTTTGATGTTTGTGCTAGGAGCAGCGGTATAGTTCCCAGTTCAGGAATTCTGCTCAAAGAAGCTTCGTTTCAAAGCGGCAATAAAATACAATCCACACTTGACGGATGTGCTACACATATTTTCCTCTCGCGAACGGATTCCCTCTTTTCCCAGAATAATTTGTTTGGAAACTTTGGTTTAGTCGGGTCCTTCCCTTCTTGTCTCCATGTTTTCCAAAATTCAGTAGTTTTTAGCCGTTCTTTTTCCACCAGAATCTGTGCGCCAAGAATTCAGTCTCTATACAAACGCAAATGAAGAAAACACACGCATATGTGTTGTCACATGTGTCAGTTTCGCGCTGTACGAAGATTAAAAACGATTAAGAAAAAAATCACAAAAATCCAGATAATTCCTGACTTTCAGTAAAATCACATCCCGGATTCCTACGCCTGCTGCGAGCCTGCGACGCTTCACCTCCTTTTGCGTATCCTTCCGCAAACAGCAATATCGCCTCCCAAGTGTTGTAGACTAGCCTACTAGTTGTTGTCAGTGGCAAATTAAGAACATTACTCACTCACTTAAACCAATAATTCAAGTTAGATGGTTTACAGATTAGCCAGAAACGGCAAAGAATAAACAAAGTCACTATGTTAATGAAACATTCGAAAGAAGCATATCCATAGTTAAATTGATGCTGAAATCAATTAAGCATGTGTAACTTTCATATACATTCATATTCATCATATAATTATTGTAATATTCAACAACAACAACAACAACAATAACAAAAAAATAACCTGGCTTTTATTCATGGTCATGTTGTGTTAAACAAATAGGCATAGAGCTGCGTAAGTTATAATCTATAAAATACCAAATAAGGAGAAAATAAAACAGAAATAATTCATTTGGAATGAAAGACACTGATACAATAGAGCTGTGATTTATTGGTCAATAGTGATAAGGAGCATATTTCAATCTTTTGCGCCACCTAGCGGTTCAAAAGTTTTAAACAATGAATATCTGTATATCAATGAATAGATATATTTCCAGTGTTTCTGATCCCACAGTAACATTTAAATCTGTAAATAATTTAGCTCATGTGTGAACAGGGATACTGATATTGGCAGGGTTTTCTCATCTGTCACAAGAAAATTAAAATAAAATTATAATAAATAAAACAAATGGGGAAAAAATGCAGTTGTGAAATCTTTATTGTGAAAGTTGTAGGTTGTAGTTGAGAGGCTTTATTTATGTGGACTCATACATACTAAAAAATCTAGGCCTACATGTTACGTTCAAAACAGGCCTCTTGCATTATCAATATAGCTTGCCATTTTTAACATTTCAAGATTCTTCTGTGGTTTGGATACAGTGGCCTAAGGGACTGTTCGTTTTTTATTTAAGGGGCCACCGGAGGAGTTTTGAGATCTGTTGTCAAAAAAGACATGACCCTCCCTTCGCCAGCAATAATTTTTTCTATGACCCTCCAAAATGATTGTGAAAAAAGGCATGACCCTCCCCGATAATTTATTGATTAGCCTACTTCTGTACTGGTTTGCGCTTGGCGAAGATGTTCAGCCATTGTTTTGTTAAACTCATAAACTCTTGCTTTCTCATCTTACTAGGGCTGTAATGATAGACCAAACCTACGATTCGGTTCACGATTTTTGATTTTAGATCAGAAAAAAATCATGTTTTCGGTACTGATGCAGTGTGACTCGTTCAACATGTGGGTGGCGCTGCCAACAAAGCATCTAAAAGTTGTCACAAAGAACCGGCAAAAGTAATGATTATTAATATGTCACATATAGCAAGGAGACATTTTAATTGTTTATTAATAGGCCTAAACAAGTGTTTTCTGTGTCGACTGCAAAGATGAAGTTGACGATGCGTCGCGATCTCAGAACGCGCCAGAGAGAAATGCACATTTCATATCAGAAAGCAGTCTGTTTTCCTTCGTTTTGAATTGTTGTTTAAAAGTAGACATTTCAAGCTTTCTATATATTTCTCAGGTCTGTGAGGCAAGTAGCATAGGCTACCTTACGCTGAGTTTCGGTTCATTTATGAGACGAGTCCAGTTCACTCGCCCGCGCCTCCGTGTCATGATTATCTGTTTTCTACTATATTTACTTCTTATTTATTAAATCCAGATGAAACATTGATTAAAATTAAGATACAATTAATAAAAAAACGAAATTCACTTTAAAGAAAGGTTTTGTGCTTTCTGTTTGAGGTCTCTGTGAAATTTCGCTTTCAGAGCAGTCATGTCCGTAATGGAGAACTGTCACGTCCGTAACATTGTTTTTTTTTTTTTTTTTTTTTTTTCACATAAATGCAAACACGAAAAATAAAATAAAAATAATATTTTATGTTCTGTGGAGGCCGATCTTTATTCATCCGGTGGGTATATATCTTTTGGTTTGCACAGTGTAATTTATAGAATTACTAAAAAATATTTTGCCACCTAAAAGTTAAAGATTTTTTGTGTCACGTCACATGTGTATTTCCCTCATATTAAATATAAAACGCATGTGTAGACTGATATTTTTCTAATGTCTTGACTCCTTTCAGACGTTTCAAAATATTGGTATTAAATGCATTTTCTGAGAATTTATATTTCAAGTTTTGACTGCAAATGTCACGTCCATAACACTGGAATCGCCCAATTTTAACGAATTTATCCTCAACTAGTTTTTGTGGTGTAGGTCTACGTATTTTATTATGTTAACTTAAATAATACTAATAGTAATTTAAAGATGTGGTAGCCCTACATCTTACACATCGTGGAAACAAAATAACAATGGAAACTAAAATATGGTAGTATCGCGCTACAGCGCACATTCTATCAGCTGCAGTTCCAACACTATCTCCCCAATACTGTAAAACTCGACGTACGTTGACATCACATGTTAATGCAGCGGTAGAGTTACACTCAGAGGACATTGTGCACTTATTCACAATCACAAAAGTTCATTATTTGCTCGTGCTTTAAAGCTTTGCCGGGTAAACATTTCTTTGGCATTCTGTTCTGACATGATGCACTTTTTCTGAGCGCGAACTGAAGTGCACACGCGCACTGTCAAACAGCGCCAAACTGGATTTTTGTTGGGTCAGACCCATCTGATATCGATGGGGGGCTGATAACGCGAGGTCAACATGGAGCTAAATGGAAAAAATAGCACCAAACAAGCCACTTTGAAATGTTGCTATTTTCATGAATATAAAAGTTGGGTGACCCTCCACCTAGACTAAAAAAAGTTGGATGACCCTCCCCTCAGCAAAGAATAAAAAGACATGACCCTCCCCTATTTTCCTCCGGTGGCCCCTTCCATAAATACCGAACGGTCCCTAACATCTTCCTGTCTATGGTTTAGTGTCTATATAAAAGAGAGAAATACCAGTCCAAACAGATCACAGAACAGATGCTTACGTCTTTTCTTTTTAAATGCAATGACCTTAACTCATAACTTTAGCTTTAAGAATATACAGATATGAATCCTAAAGGAAGTTTTTGCAGTGTGACAAGAAACCATTTGAAAATCCACAAGAGGTTAGTGGTGAATCTGAGTTGTGTCATTAAACCTGTAAAACCAATTACTATGGGAAGAGAGTGTGGAGCGGGTTTAATTCTACAGGCTTCACAGAAGAGCAGAAATGTTTGAGAAGAAGGTGGGGGCAAAACTGTGTGAGCGCGTCCGGAGCAGTATTGGCTCTTTCTGTCTGCTGAGGAAATACAGTATCAGCTTTTGCAGTAACAGGCAATGACATTGCACAAGAAAACCTTCTCTCATTCACAGGCTCAATAGCAATAGCAGATGTGAAACATGAGTGCACTCTCATTGTCATTGTACTTTTCTGTTTGATTGCACATTCATGTTAATGTGTAGTTGTGTTTTTGAGCACTTTGGTTTGGAGTTCGTAACACACAGTTCACTCAGTCATTAAAATTCACATTTATGCGGGATTTTTAAAGTTGTTGTCTAGACCTTGGAATGTCATTAATATACATAAAATATGAATATGTCATGGAAAAGTAATCAAAATGACTAAAACCTTAATATGTCACAGAAATTAATAAAATATATTAATATGTTACGGAAAAGTAATGGAAATTAATAAAATCATAATATGTCACAGAAAAGTCATGAAATTGTAAGTCTTAATATGAAAATGAATTAATATCTTAATATGCCATTAAACGTTGTGTAAATGAATAAAATCTTAATATGTCAAGGAAAATAGTAATATGTTACGGAAAGCAGTGGAAATGAATAAGATCTTAATATGTCATAATAAAAAGTTATTAAAATTAAAATCTTAATATGTCTTGCAAAAGTTGAGGAAATAAATAAAGTCTTAATATGTCAAGGAAATTTACACTCACCTAAAGGATTATTAGGAACACCATACTAATACTGTGTTTGACCCCCTTTCGCCTTCAGAACTGCCTTAATTCTACGTGGCATTGATTCAACAAGGTGCTGAAAGCATTCTTTAGAAATGTTGGCCCATATTGATAGGATAGCATCTTGCAGTTGATGGAGATTTGTGGGATGCACATCCAGGGCACGAAGCTCCCGTTCCACCACATCCCAAAGATGCTCTATTGGGTTGAGATCTGGTGACTGTGGGGGCCATTTTAGTACAGTGAACTCATTGTCATGATCAAGAAACCAATTTGAAATGATTCGAGCTTTGTGACATGGTGCATTATCCTGCTGGAAGTAGCCATCAGAGGATGGGTACATGGTGGTCATAAAGGGATGGACATGGTCAGAAACAATGCTCAGGTAGGCCGTGGCATTTAAACGATGCCCAATTGGCACTAAGGGGCCTAAAGTGTGCCAAGAAAACATCCCCCACACCATTACACCACCAACACCAGCCTGCACAGTGGTAACAAGGCATGATGGATCCATGTTCTCATTCTGTTTACGCCAAATTCTGACTCTACCATCTGAATGTCTCAACAGAAATCGAGACTCATCAGACCAGGCAACATTTTTCCAGTCTTCAACTGTCCAATTTTGGTGAGCTTGTGCAAATTGTAGCCTCTTTTTCCTATTTGTAGTGGAGATGAGTGGTACCCGGTGGGGTCTTCTGCTGTTGTAGCCCATTCGCCTCAAGGTTGTGCGTGTTGTGGCTTCACAAATGCTTTGCTGCATACCTCGGTTGTAACGAGTGGTTATTTCAGTCAAAGTTGCTCTTCTATCAGCTTGAATCAGTCGGCCCATTCTCCTCTGACCTCTAGCATCAACAAGGCATTTTCGCCCACAGGACTGCCGCATACTGGATGTTTTTCCCTTTTCACACCATTCTTTGTAAACCCTAGAAATGGTTGTGCGTGAAAATCCCAGTAACTGAGCAGATTGTGAAATACTCAGACCGGCCCGTCTGGCACCAACAACCATGCCACGCTCAAAATTGCTTAAATCACCTTTCTTTCCCATTCTGACATTCAGTTTGGAGTTCAGGAGATTGTCTTGACCAGGACCACACCCCTAAATGCATTGAAGCAACTGCCATGTGATTGGTTGATTAGATAATTTGGGAAAGTCAGGAATTGGAAATAGCCTTAATTAATATACATTTTGATATGTTTTAAATTTTTCAACTTTTATGTAAATGTATCCAGTATAATTAATAGAAATGAATTAGTGAAAAGGTGTAGAAACCATGTTAAGTTAAAGCGATAGTTCACCCCAAAATTGTAATTCTGTTATCATTTACTCACCCTCAAGTTGTTCCAAACCTGTATGAATTTCTTCACAAAAGAAGATTTCCATAGTATTTAAAAAAAAAAAAAATTCATACTATGGAAGTCAATGGAGTCCATCAACTATTTGGTTACCCATATTCTTCAAAATATCTTCCTTTGTGTTTAGTAGAAGAAAGATATTCATACAGGTTTGGAGGGTAAATCAATGATGACAGAATTTTCATTTTTGGCTGAACTATCCCTTTAACACAATCCTTCTAGCTACATATATCAGCACATATGCCATTTGTTCACAGAATGGTCTATTTCACTTTAACAGCGTGTCCATTAAAATCATCCAGCTTGTACCGTTCCTTCCATCGCCTGTATTTGGTGCGAGTTTTCCTGCAGGCAAAACGTGCAATGTCCACCATGAAGATCCAGGAGAGAGTGTAAATAGCCACCCCACAAACTTTCACTATAAACAATGGCTTTGGAGAGGTTAATTCACAGTACAGCATTCTGCTCCCAACCCCGATCCTCACAGAGGCAAACAGAAGAATGAAGAGCAGGTCCACCACATCTCCAGCTAAACTGTCGTAGCGGCCCATGCGCTTGAGGAACCAGCGGGCCTGCAGGAGCGGGTTGGTGATCTCACTGCCGAAGAGGACAGCGCAAGTCTCGATGCCCGACTCGCCGAGTCCCAGCGCCAGCAGGATTCCAAAGATGCTCATGGTGTGGTGGGCCAACATCACCGGACCCTCGGTGCGGAAATGCACACACCAAGCCATGTCGAAGAAGAAGTATCCCAAGCTGAGAACAAGAGCCAGGATCTGGAGAGATGTGTTTTCAGTGCCTGGAAACAAGAGGAGAGACAAAAGTCACATCCAATTCATTCTTAAAGGCTTGACAGACAGTTGTAATTGACACAATGTGGAGAAATGATCTGACTGTGCGGATCAGCAATGGTGCTGGTTGCTGCATTCGTAGGATTGAGTATATCCTGTAATAAGGGAAGCTGCAGTTTCAAAACAATTTTAAATTGTTTTGAAACTGCAGCTTCCCTTATTACAGGATATACTCAATCCTCAATATATAGGATTCTCAATCCTATATATATATATATATATATATATATATATATATATATATATATATATATATATATATATATATATATATATATATAATTAATATTCATTTGTCTAAAGGTTCAATAAACTGTTTCAATAAAGATTCAATACATTGTTCCAAAAGTTGTGGAAATTTATATTTTAATTTGTTATGAAAAAAATGTTATATGTCATGGAAAAGTTGTGGAAATTAAGAAAATGTAAAATGTTCCGATTTAAAAAACTATTTTTTAATTATTTCATAAGTCATGCTTTACAGCAGGGATGGGCAACTTCGGTCCTGGAGGGCCACTGTCCTACAGAGTTTAGCTCCAACCCTGAAAAAATCACCTGCCTGTAATTTTCTAGTAATCCTGAGGACCTTGATTAGCTTGTTCAGGTGTGTTTGATTAGAGTTGAAGCTAAACTCTGTAGGACAGTGGCCCTCCAGGACTGAAGTTGCCCATCCCTGCTTTACAGGGTCATTTAAAGGGGTGGTATAATGCCCTTTTCACAAGATGTAAAATAAATCTGTGTGTATGTGAAGTTTTAGCTCAAAATACCCCACAGATATTTTATATAGCATGTCAAAATTGACAATTTTTAAGGGTGAGCAAAAACGCACTGTTTTGTGTCTGTTCCTTTAAATGCAAATGAGCTGCTGCTCCCGGCACAGAGGGCGGAGCTACAACAGCTTGCACTCACACAGACATGCACTGAAAATTTCAAAACCTTTTAGCCTTTTATGTTCAAACCGGATTCAGAGAAAGATAGAGAGACTCAAGAAGAAGTGACAACATGTAGAAGCAAGCAACAGGACATTTCTGAATGGTTAGTTGATGAATTCATGTAGCTTATGTGTAGTTATCTTCTAGTCATTGATTAGCATATTCTTTCATGATAATCTATAAATCTCATTCCCGGGGCAGGGTTTATGTAAATTCTAGGGTTGGTGATGTCACTGACCCGGGAGGAATGTCGTGTAGTCTCTACCAGCCGTTTGTTGTAGTCCTTAAAAAGCAATTTCTTTAAAAGCAAATATCTCCCTTGCTTTGAACTTTGAGCATTGTAACTTGGCAGATGCAGAACATTACACACTAACTAAAGTTAGAAAAGTGAAATCATAATCAACCACCCCTTTAAATAATAATATAATATAATATAATATAATATAATATAATATAATATAATATAATATAATATAATATAATATAATATAACGTGACCTAACCCTTAACCCTAAACATAACCACTGGTAACACTCTTGAATCTTTTAACCCAATACTATATGAGTCATGCTTTAGGGTTCAAATCTGCAAGAAATAAAAACTAAACCTATTTATTTTGTTACCACATGTCTTGTGGTGAACAAATAATCTGTGCAAGTTAAAGAAAAAGAAAATGTCTTCGTAATCTTTAGTTAAAATCTGAACATTTGCTTCCCCTCAGGAAGAATGTTCCTCTTCTGATGATGTCAGTTTGACGGCTTGGACAGAATATTCTTATCCTCCTATCATCAGTCTGCTGCAATCAAGCCCTCTATTTTTTCTCATTCAATATTTCATTTCATTCCATTCGGAAATAC
Organism: Abramis brama; assembly: GCF_963993115.1. Classification (NCBI taxonomy): domain Eukaryota; kingdom Metazoa; phylum Chordata; class Actinopteri; order Cypriniformes; family Leuciscidae; genus Abramis; species Abramis brama. Next base: position 41,095,616 of record NC_139967.1, read on the forward strand.
GTCACAATACTGAAGTAAAAAAGGTTTCAAAACAAGACAGGACAATTTACCTGGGTGTGTGAAAGGCCATGGCCCAGCAATGAAGCCAATGTAGGCAGTCACACAGACGCTCAGGATGCCATGGATCAAAGTTACCAGCCTGCAGTTCCACTCATAATCTCCAACACTGTTCAAGTGACACAGCAACACATACAGAAAGAACCAGCCGATCAGGCTGCAGCTAGTCTCAATAATCAACCACGCCATCTCTGCACTGGAAAGACAAAATAGATACAAAGATTAATAAGATATTCAGCAAATATTAGAAATTCCTGTCTGCATAGGGTTTATTATAGTTAACTAAAACGTTGTTACTTGAAATAAAATAAACCTTAACTGAAAAAAATTAAATAACAACAAGTTGTCAAGACAGCATTCCTTGCTTTCATTTAGCTTTATTTTGATGTACTATAACTATAGCTATAGCTAAAACTGAAATAGAAATTAATAAATGTATATATTTTTAATGTATATTATAATATGTATTAGGCCTATATACATTAATATATATATATATATATATATATATATATATATACTTTTTAAAATAAAAAATAAAATGACAAAACCTATCAAAAACAACAAACAAAAAAAAACTCAAATTAAACTGAAAACTGCAAAAACTAATTCAAAATATTAATAAGAACTATAATAGTATCTCATCTGGCATCCAATCAAGACACTTCCTTTCAGAACATTTTTTCTCTATTTTTGAATTTGACCGTGTTTTACACCTTAAATAAGACAAAATAGATAGAAATATTAAGATATACAAAATGTTTAGCGAATATATTTGAAATGCCTGTCTGCATTACGGTTTATAGTTATAGTTATAGTTATAACCATAAAAATACATTTCTGTGAAATAAAATAAAAATTTAACTGAAAAAATATATAAAAAAATGTATTTATTCAATAGTTGCCAAGGCAGCATTCCTCATTAGTTGATATATTGGTATTGATATACTAAAATAACTAAAACAATTTATTGAAATAAAAATTATTAAGCAATTTATACATATAAAAAATGATAAAAACACACAACAAAATTAATAAAACTTTAATTCACATTTAAATAAAAACAAAATATTAAAAGAATAATTATAATAGCATTTCAGTGGTACTTAAAAACTGGCCTGCACACAACCAAGACACTTTCTTTCAGAATTTGTTTTCTCAAAGTTCAAGTCTCAAATTATAAAGTTATTTAAAAAAAAAAAAGACTAATGAATATCTAAATTGAGTGACAACTGCTCAAATGCATTTTGCATGTACAAACCTCAGATACAATTCAAGCGCATGAACCTTAACATCCTGGTAAATCCATGAGAGCAGCTCCAGGATTCTCCTCAACCCGCTGCATTCTCAATGCATTGGGACGTCCAACCTCAAGTGACATGTCCGACAGAAAAAATCCCTCTTCTCCCGAGAGTGGTGTGACACGACAGACACAATCAGAGTGTAAAATTACAATGCTTCTGTTCGCTCTCTTCCTCTTCTCCATGCGGCCTCAAGCAGCTGAGCCTCTTATGAGATTAGACTCTTTACTCCCAATATACACAGGGATAAATTCCAAACTACATGGAGCCATTCATCTGCCCATACAATGACCTAACAGTGGGGTGATGATTTGTGCCCTCGTAAACTTCCAACTTTAATTTCATTCAACCTGTACTAACAAGGGAATTGGGCCAATGAGGGAAGTATTGTGCAACGTTTTAATGCCAGGTGTTTGGATGATGTCAATTAAAAGACACAGGATTAGTTTGAGAGTCACAGTATGAACCAATGAGACTGCTAGTCTTTTCTTTCCTTATTGTGACGCCTATATATGAGTGAAATGGCTTCTTGAACAAGAAAAAAATGTAGGGCAGAACTTGATTTTGACCATCTGGAATTGATGGGATTGTTGTGATTTGCTATTGTTGTGATGTCATGTGAGTGACAGGTTGTCCCGCCCTCATGCCAGTAAACACATCATCAGAGAAGAGAAGTTGCTGCAAAAGTTATTTTGATTAAAAATTATGCGGGCACATGAATTAAAAAATAATGATGGGCTGCACGGATAAATAATTTATAATAAATACTGCAATATTCCATTAAAGGTGCTCTAAGCGATGTCACGCGTTTTTTAGGCCGAAACATTTTTGTCACATAGAGCAAACATCTCCTCACTATCCGCTAACTGCCTGGAACCCACTGTAAAAAAAACGCGGCCTCTGTAGACAGCCCAGGCTCCACAAACAAAAACAAACTGCAACAAAAACAAACTGGCCCAACCTGGACCATGAAACATAACAAACAGTGTTCCAGCCAATAACCGACAAGAGTGATTTGGGGGTGTGGGTTGTGGGGTTAGTGCACGTGCACGTGCACATGATGGGGGGGGGGGGGGGGGGGGGGGGGGGGGGGGGGGGGGGGGGGGGGGGGGGGGGGGGGGGGGGGGGGGGGGTGGGAGTGGAGAGAGAAGCAGGAAGAGGGAAGTTAGCTAGAGGAGAGATGTCCTAGACAACGACTAACGTTAGAATTATATTCTCTTGAATTTTGATATGGCCGACACACGACCCACAAGACAATGTTCCGATGAGCAAATAGCAAAGAAGAGGGAAAAAGGAGAAGCAAAGTCCCGAATTTACATCAGGAAAAGCACGGAAGGGAGGGGAAGAGGACCGGATGAGGAGGAGGGAGGGTCGAGCTAGCCTCCATTTTGTTTGACAATACTTTGAACGTCAATAAGAAGTGATGTCACCCAACATCACTTAGAGCACCTTTAAGAAACAAGAACTGTCGATTTTGATTTCATGGTGACTTTAACACACTCTGACAGACTTCTATCCATAATCAGAACACACATTTCCATCATCCTCCTCCCTCTACCCTTGAAGAATGTCCTGAGGATGCGTACGGGTATCTGAGTCCCAGCATTAACTCACATCCAGCTTAGCTATAATCTGAGACAGAGCAAGGTTATTACCTCCCAACAGAGACCTGGAGGAAATAACCTGCAATTCTGAAACGCACATACTGTACGTTTCTGTTGTATAATGTAAATACAAACATCAGGATGCGTCACTTTTCAAGTTCATCCAAGAAGTTTTATAACGATTTATAAACAAAGAAATACGTGTGCACTGAATATGTTATGTTAGCAGTGTTCTGTTCTCATACATGGACACTAATTAAGTATCTGCAGTGTTCAGAGAGACATAAATGCTATAATGATAATAAAAATATTAAACTCACAATTGTAAACATATGGATAAAGATTGTTCTCTGCTGCTCTCATGCACATATACCACATTTATTTAAGCAAATATGATAAAACCTGATAAAATATGAATTAAGCCCACCGGCAACTATAGTTACCGCAGTGCATAGTTGTCATTTTCCTTTTGTAAGTATTTTTCTAGATGTAGTCCATGTTTTATTTCTCAATGACATGCAAGCAAACAACCAAATAAAGGATTTCAAGAAGAAAAAAAAAGGTATTCACTTCCTTCCTGTCACATGAGGCTGTCAACTTCCTACCCCTACTTCCAGGAAGCATGGCGAAGGCAAACCCTCCCAAAGAAAGGTCATTTTCATGTTACTAATAAGTATTTTTTGTTGACATATATATATATATATATCTACATAATCATGAAGGTCTCTAGAATCATCCAAACAAAACAAATCTTACAAGAGATCTATAGTTTTTTGTATACTTAGTCAAAAGTCCAAGCGGCAACTATAGTTGCCGGTGGGCAAATGCCTTGTAAGTACATATATCATGGGAAAATGGATACTGTGTTAATAGGTTCATAAATCAAGGTTATTGGTCTTGTTTAGTGCATAAACATAACTTAACCCTTTAAATGACATCTCTACTGTTTATACTGATCCTCTACTCTACTGATCCAGGGGGCGGAGTTGGATCCAGATCTAAGGAGTGGAGATTGGTAGGTTTAGGGCTGGGTTTAGGGATCAGGGGGTGGAGATGGGTAGGTTTAGGGGTGGGTTTAGGGATCAGGGGGTGGAGATGGGTAGGTTTAGGTATATGTAAGGTGGGAGGAGCTGGATCTGGATCCAACTCCTCCCCCTGGATTTCGTGTTCTGCAGTGAGGACCATCTCTTTTTTGTTTGTTATATACATATATTTTTTCTCCATTCTATTTATTTGTATTTATTTATTTTCATTTAACTTTTTGATACACAATGTTATGTTAATTGTTATGGCTGCACTTTGTTCTGCACTGTTCAACAACTTTAGCCCTTGTGCGCTGTTCGTTTGCGGTTTACAGTCAGGCTGTTTGGGGTCTGAGAGACCCCAGGCAACAAAATGTAATTTTGTAACAATATATATTTTAAACAAATGTAATTTTACTCAGTTTATTAATGTTTTTACTCCACATTTGGACATTTTTACTCCACAAAATGTTCAAGAAAAGAAAAGAAAAATTATCCAAAAAGAAAAAAAAAAATTTATGTAAAATTCACCTTATAAAATACCCACATTTCTAACTTTAATTCATGGGGATAACATGGATAATTTGACTTGGTTTAATGTAAGATTTTTGCCCACATTTTGGAAAATGCAGTTTTAAAAGTAAAAAAAAAAAATCCCTTTAACCAGTAGATGGCTGCAGAGCTCTAAAAGTACTAAAAGTTTCAAACTAAAAGACTTCTTTTCACAAGTTTTTCCAGGTAGATTCATATCTACATATAATGAAATCACAATTATAACAATAAAAGTTACTTTTTGTCAAAGTTTAGCAGTTTTTGTACTGAAAAAAAAAAAATCAGTTTTTCAATAATGTTACATTATGATTAGAATCAAACCTGATCAGGATTTACAAAGAGAAAAGTTGTTTTTAGAGTTTATCATTTATTTCAAACATCTGTTTTTCATATAATTCTACAAATTTAAAGTGTGCCACTTCATTTCTGTCTATGTGTGTTCTGTGTTGTTTCTGATTTTGAGGATGAATTTTGTCCATTGATAAAATTCATTTGATTCTAATCATAATATAACATTAGCCTACTGAAAAACATTTTTTTTTTTTTTCAGTACAAAAAGTGCCTAAACTTTGAAATTGTGATTTCATAATATGTAGATATGAATACAACTGCAAAAACTTGTGAAAAGATGTCTTTCAGTTAGTCAAATAGCAAATAGTTCTGCAGCCATCTACTGGTTAAAGTGATAATTTGAAGAGTTCAGATGCAAAAGCCTCTAAGTGCCATCTGAAATTTTCCTCTAGAGTGATCATTTTTATCAAGCTCGTATATTTAAGTTCAGTAATTTCACTTAAATGACAATTAATAGGTCATTTTCATTGCCATTTAAGTGAAATTACTGAACTTAAATATACGAGCTTGATAAAAATGATCATTTTAGAAGAAAATTTAAGATGGCACTTAGAGGCTTTTGCATCTGAACTCTTCATTTGTTACTTTTAAAACAGCATTTTCCAAAAGATGGGCAAAAATCATACACTAAACCATGTCAAATTATCCATGTTATCCCCATGAATGAAAGTTAGAAATGTGGGTCAAAAAGACCCTGAACAGCGCACAATGGTTAAGGCAAATGGATTTGTTTTTTGTTGTGTTTTCATATTCAAGAGATTATAAGCTAGATGCAGTTTTTTTGGGTTTGCATCAAATGTTCTTCGACTTTTATACATAATAAATTGGTTTATGAATAAAGATTGATCTGTTGAAAGCAGTTATTTTGAGATAAATGCCAAATGTTCTCCTCCTATTCATATTTTACATTGAGGGTGTGCATACAACATATTTGCCCACCGCAACGATAGTTGCCGCACATTCAAATATGATTTTCAAGAAAGAAAAAAGAAAAAAAACCTGGGGAAAATAAATGCAGAACATGTTCACATAGGACACTATTAACACGATTATATGCATGAAACCATTCAGAAAAATTTGGGCACAAATGGGTTAAAGAATTCAGAAACCCTTTTTATTAGCGACACCAGTGGCCGTTATGTGAACTGCAGCCAGCAACGTGCTTGTGCTCGCACTCAAGAACAAAAGGTTGAACGTGATTCAAGATCCCGATATTCTCACATGGAAGTTATTTTTCCATTCTTCGCTTAGTTAGAAGTTAAAAGAAGTTGGAAATACCTTTGCAGCTACAGCATAGGCTACTGCTTCCTCACGCCATAGCCTACACGCTGGCAGACGTCTGCACTGCTCGCGCGCTTTCCTCTCAATAACAAAGTAATCACGCAACAAAAATGACAGCTGTGAGAAAGCGGCAGTTAAGAAAGCATCTGATCATAGTAATGTGGATATGTTTGCACATGCAGATAATTTGATTGTAGGCTGAGTTTGTATTCAGTAATTAATCCCTTTTATTTGCTTGACAAATTGACATTACAGAATTTACAGGAAAGAATGTATCTTTCGCCTTAATAATCATTTATTTGATGTGTCATTGAACTGGAGAAAGGCTCTCGGGAGCGCGCGTAAACACATCCTTTTGATTTTCCCGGCAAAAACGACCCGAGTTCTTCACATAAAAGTCAGTCTGGCTTTCATAGGCAACCTAGGACGTCGGGAAAGTTTCGTTACAAGCAGTTCACATTGGCAACAGAAAAGCGATACATTACAGTTTTTATATAGCCCCATTAAACTCTTTTTCAATTCTAAAGATGTAATTTGGCATGCTCTCGGGTATTTTGACTTCTGACTTGGTGGTTGGTTGGTTGGTCATCAATTTTATTTTGTTGTTGGTTTTTCTATTGTCAGTTTCAGTTTCCTTCAAGTAAGTCTTTTGAAACGCCCTTTTATTTATCTTTTTTTATTAATGTGCAAAACAATATACAGACAGGTAGGCGATACAAATAACAATGAGAAACAAAATTAAACAGAAGAGGAAAATGAAGTAGTAAATAGTAGAATATAGAAGTATGTAGAAATGCAATAATATAAACAAGTTTTGAGAATTAAAACAGGAAGAATTTTAAAAAGATTTCAAACAACTCTAATGCCTGCAGACAATTCGACAATTTTATGAATGGTAACTGCCCTTTTACTAAAAACCAGCCCCTTAATCATCATGGAAGTTACATAGTTTGTGATGGTTTTGTTCAGTAGCCCAAACAAGCAAAAACACTGGATTTTATGAATTCTGTGATGTTTTGTGGTGTTGAACCCCTTTAAATAGTAAATAATTCTTTAAATTACAACAAAGGTATATATAAATATATATTAAGTTAGAGTTTAAAAGGACAGCATAACAGAAATGACCCAAATGCACAAAGGTCTCCATAATGTTCGACAAATGAATCCTGATTCAGGACAGCTTGAGCCCTGTGTGATTTAAGTAAACTGTAGAGGGCAGCCTTCCTCTATTTTTCTTTCATACTTTCCCAATTGAAAACTGTATAAGTCTGGAAGATAAATTAGGTTGAATTACACTTCTTTGTTTTGGTGATGTCTTTCAGACATTCTGATTACTGTTATAAGCAAATGTTTTTTGTTTTTTTATCATTTCATTATAACAATTATGTGTCTGGAGGTTTTCAGTTTTATTCAGCACTACAGAATTAAACTCGAAATAACACAGTAATTAAGAAGAATATATTCAGTGAGGCTGAATGACATATGCAAACGTGCCCTTAGTAATCTCAAAAACAGATATCATGGAAACTGTGATTTAAATAAAACCTGCCTGATATTTTCGAATGCTTCACTTTAGCAGACAGAGACTCTTCTTCGGTTGTATTCAGATCTGAAGGTTTCCAAGAAGCTGGAGACAAACATTGAATGTAACATATCTTTATTTTTATTTTTTTGGGCCAAAATTTTTTTTTTTTAAAAATGCAAGCATCAAACCACAAGTACTTAATTTACATCCATAAGTGAAATCAAAACATAAAACATTGCGGAACTGTTTGCGAACAATCTACAACGAGAATGATAGTTTGCGCTATTACAACATAATTTGCTCACAAGGACAGGCAGGAAAAAGGTGCCAGTGTAGTATGCAGAGGTTCGACAGTGTTCTGACAGTCTCAAATGACTCGCACTTATATTTAGAGAGTGTAAATATTATTAAAATGCAACATTTGCACAAATATATAAAAAAAGATGCCTGTGTTTCTGTTACATCAATAAATGCAAAGCTTTTTTAAATGAGCAAAATAACAAAAATGGACAACAGCCTACTTTTTATATTTTTTGATGGTATTTAACTATAACATTGAGGCTAAAAGAATGCATGAGCACAGCTATAATCAAAAATGAATTGTCCAAGTGTGGTTTAGAATGGCAACAACAGTCCTGAAGATATTAGGTTCAGCTTCCTCGAACACTGATGTAGATAACATGTGTGTCATGTTCTTTTTGAACAAATGTAAAAGCCAAAGCCATCATGTCAGCCACATTCAACAATATGAAACAAGAAAAACTCTGTACATTAGAACAAATCACATTGACGACTGAATGATAGTAACAAAAGTCAAAAACAAAATGATTTAAGGATCCAAAAGTTTTCAGGCTAAACCATACAGCGTCTTTTTATAAAACGTATAATTATTCATGGCATTTACGAAAACAACAAAAAGTTTCCCCTCACCAAATACAGAGACATGCGCAAAACGAACAAGACAACACAAAGGTTTCAGTGTAGCTAACATTGATGTGAAATGAAGACACATTTCCGCAGGCACTGCAGTTGAGGCAAAAACAGAGGGAGCTGCAATTCCCCTCAGCAGTCGAAACACAAAGAGCTACGATTTCCTTCCCTACGACTATTTACAAACAGTAAATGAGCTCTGCAGTAGTTTGAGCTGGACTGTACACACACTATTAAGTGTCAGCTCTGTTTTATTGGCTGAATCCTGGTCATGTTTATCCATTTCCTCGGTTTACTGCCAAGTTGAACGGGATTTCTTAATATTGTGAAGGGCTGTGTGTACACATCTGTTATCCTCAATGACTTTACGTGGGTTTTTTTAAGTAACAGCCTTTTGAAACGGAATTTGCATTTTTTTTATTTGGTCCATTGGGATTTACTGGAATATCAGAAGACATGACAAAAAGTTTCTGTACTGTACATAGAAAACAAAATCAACTTTCGCCATATGAAAATCAAATGTTTTTTTTTTTTCAAAGTATGCTTTCTGCGGCATCACGCAAGGATTGCAAAACTAAATCTTTTCTGAACAGAGCTTAGAAAAGCACAAGTGGAACGAACTGGGTCACAAACAGGATCAATAAAACATATTTATAATATATACATTTTTGTGGTCTAAAAACAAGATGTCCACACTGCAGTCTGTATCGCGCTGATTAACTGAATTACATTCAATGGGTAGTGGACGCAAACCAGATTAAGATTAGGGTGTAGGGCAGGTTTAGGGGTGTACTAAAATGTAGGGCAGGTAGGGGTGTACTAAAATGTTTGGGTCAAATATGGACCAACCTAACCATTGGTTCAAAGTCCCCCTGTAGTCAATCATTGTATCCCTTAAAACTCATATTCACCAAAATGACATATTTAAGCGTTTTAATGACATATTTAAGAGGTCCACTCATTGATGATCACATGTTGACGTGATTGGTTACAAGGTAGTTTGTGACGTCAGAAACTAAGCGATTTCAAAACGCGTTTTTGAGACTGTCTTTGGTTCACTGCAGTTTTAAAGAGAAAATGAATTTGCACATGGTTTGTCTTAAAGCATATTAAAAACACCACATAGATATATAAACAATATTAAAACCTTGATTTTCACCACAGGGGGACTTTAAATTTGTAAATAAAATTTTAAACCCATCTGTTGAGTTTGTCCATATTTGACCCAAACATGGGTTGAAACAACCCAGTGTATTTGTTGTAGTGTTGTGTAGGCAATCAGCACTGTGATTGAAAAAATCAGACGTCCACTACATAATGGATTTAATCCAGTACGTCGTTGCGCTACAGGCTCCAGTGATGGCAGTCTCTCTAAAAAAGACATTGTGTCTCATTCGTTAAACAAGCAGAATGAATTTAGTCTGTTAAAGCATTTTTACATTCAAATCAATGTCACAATTTGCACGGTTTTGTCGCATCGCCAAAGCTTGAGGCTGTCTACATTGGATGCGCCAAATCCACTTGTCCTGTTGTTGAAACTATCGCAAGGAGTACGTCAGCACTAGAACGGGCCAACCGTTTACTGACGGCGACTCTAAAGCCTCGTTCAGACTGTCAGTCCAAATCTGTTTTTTGTGCAAATCCGATTGAAATACGACCAGATTTAGCAAGTGTGAACGACAAAAAAATTTCTTTGTAAATCCATTTTGAGCTACTTTCAAATGTGGTTTGAGATCCTATTCAAATCGCATTTCTGGAAATCCGTTTCAGTCCGACCGCTCTGGGGTGCGTTCTCCGTACAATTATATAACTCGCTGCTTAACTACAATAGTATGATGCATCGTTGAAGAAGTCAACTAGCTAGTCACGACTGTTTCCCAAAACTGTATTGTCGCAAATTGGTCTTTCAACCACGTTGGTTAATGACGTCACGTCATTAGTAGTAGTAATAACTACTTTTAATGAATCTGTTTGAGATTGAATTAATGCTAGATGCTTTGCTATAAATTACAGACATGGCATCTGAGGACTATTTCTCATTTTTCTCAGTTATTTTGCTTTATTTCCAGATTCAATCATAGGCTCATTCTTACGTTCTAGAGCACGTTCGCACATGCGCACTCTTCAAAAACAGTGCTTTAAATCTCTTGGCAAACTAAAAGACGTAAATGACAAATATGTATTCTAAATAAAAGACACAGGTTGTACTGAATGTCAGCTTGCTTATGTGGCTCAAGATAAGGATTTATTGAGACCACATGTCATGCAAACAAGAAACTTGTCACAGATCGAGAGCTGTCGTTCCAACCACACATCATTGCGATGCTGTTTGCGAATGTTCGTTAGAACGTTGGTTTCGGGAAACACTGACTCGTTGAAATATGCTGATAACGACGGAACTTGCGAACATAGTTGGCTAACGATGCTTTTGGGAAACGCACCCCTGATCAGATTTCGCGTGGTTTAGGCCTATGTGAATTTCTCACGCCACGTAAAATGGAAACGTCAGACGTTGTTATAGGAAACATGCTAAAAGTCGCTGCTAAAACATGGTTGTGCTGCTTCAAAATGCCAGAGGAGCATTTTAAACGCACATACCAGCGGCAACACATTTCCATTTTGTAAACAAGACAACATCTGTATTGCAATCCCTTGCAGTTGTTGTTGTAGTTTTTGGCGTATGCCTACCAACGCAACATCATTGCCATAAAAACAATGCAGATATTCCATAAAACAAAAGAGCGGGATGGGACACACAAATCGGATCAGGGGTGCGTTTCCCAAAGCAAACTATGGTTGCAAGTTCCGTCGTTACCTATAGAGTTCAATGGAAATTTCGATCATAGTTGGCCAACGATGCTTTTGGGAAACTCACCCCTGAACAGTTGTGATACAAAATGTGGACAGTCAATAATTTTAGATCAGATTCCAATCGGATACACAAATAGTCAGATTTGGATTGACAGTGTGAACGTAGCCAAAGCGTTGCATCCTGTGTAGACAGCATCAATGTAGACGTTTTTTTTCAACCAGTTTGCTCTTTAATTCATTTTGCTTGTTTTTCATGGAAAAGGTCCACTGTCTTGAATTGGTCGTTGGTTGAAGAAAAACTTTGAAGAACAGTAGAAAATAGAGAACAATCTTCCTTTATGGATCAACTCGCTTATGTCCCATTTATCCAAGCATGAATACTGCTGCTCACACACGAGATACAAAAGTACAGTCCACTTTATCCAGAAAAGGTGGCTGCTCCACAAGACGGCCTCCAGCTCTTAAGACTTGATGTTGGGTCAGCAGGGAGTAACAGATTCCATCTTTAGTCGACGACAATCCTCCGTTTATGAGCTAAGGATGTTGTTCTTTATTTCAGGAAAAAGCGCCATATAATAAAGTTAAAGGGATGTTCCTGATGGCCATCTCATCTTGATAATTGCTATGTACTTTGAATAAGAGTTAAGTATACATGGTTACCTGGTCATTGAGAGGTTTCTTTTCCCCATTGACGCCCTTCAGTAAGACAGACTCCTCCGTCTTTTTTGCCTTCATCTCTACGACGATGTCATCTTTGCTAGTCTTCTCCTTGGTGCTGTAGGCATTAATGCTGTAGAGATTACACACCAATAACACACCGATACACAAGACTGCACCATTTGGCTGCACAGATGTTTTACTGTACTCAAATGATATCACTTAATCACTTAAAAAGACTTCATCAAATTACCCCAACAAAAAGTGATGTGGTCCCATAGTGAAGTCATGTTATTAAAATCTAATGGTTCCTGCTTTAATTTTTGAACGTTTTTGTATGAATTTCATTCTTAAAATAATAACATTTGATATGGTTCTATACACTACGTTAGTAAATGCATTAGTAATAATACTACTTCTCCATCTTGGTTCATGTTAATTTCTATGTACACTTGCATTCAAAAGTTTGTCAGTAAGATATGTTTTGGGGTTTTGAAAGAAATGAATACTTTTATTCAGGATGGATGCATTGAATTGATAGTTTATACTAACACATTGAATAGTTCAAGTTGGATAAATTAACATTAATGTAGTATGAACGAACATGAATTAACAATGAACACATATATTTATAAATTACCATTAACCTAGATTAATAAATGCTGTAAAAACCTTTACTTCATGAGACCTAATATAAACGAAACCTAATTAAACCATATTATTCAATGTTTTCATGAAACAGTATAGAGATGCCCAAACTTTTAACTGGTAGTTCATGTGTCATATACCATAAAGTTCACATGGTGGTACTGCAGGATACTTTAAAAAAATACCATGGCATCTTTAGATGCAAAAAAAACTTGATAATACCATATCAACTTGTATAGCCTAATAATGCAAGGTTTTTTAGACCCCCAAATATGACCATCCTAATGCAGGACCACTATTGTTAATATGGAATTTTCATGTGTAAAGACCCAATTTTTACAGTAAAAATGTTATATTATAAATATGAGTAAAATATTATTTTGGAAATATTTGTATTTATTAAATTACATTATTTTGTTTCTACATATAGTACCGTACTGTTCGATTTATTAATTATTTATTTATTTGTCTACAGACCCTCTCGCACTCCAATGCAGCCAGTTTGAAAATCCCTGTACAAATGTATACGAATAAACTGGAAAGAATGGAAAAAGAAATAAATATTACATACATTTCTTGTTTGCCTGAGCGTCCACAGGGTAACTTGCCCTTTTTATACAAGAAGTAGAAGACGCTGCCCAGGATGGCCAGCAACAGGATGCTCACAATAATCACCACAATAATCACTCCACTATTATCAACTGCAAAGAGAACAAGAGACGTCAACATTAGCATGACTGGCTGACATATAATAACCAATGAATTATTACCCTTTCAACAAGACTAATTAAGACTAGATTAATTCATGCTGAAATGCAATAAATGTGCTTTCGGGCAAAATACAAAAGTGAAATCCCATACCAGATCATGAAAAGAACACTGAAGGGCACGTTACACTGCACTTTTTAACAATGGCTGGAACATTTGGATTCAAAACGTGTGCCACGACAAGGACGCATGTCCTTGTAAATGAGACGAGTTTGGTATATGAAACATATAATTAAAGTGTTTTAGTAAAATGGAATAAGAGACTCATATTCCTCAGAGTCAAATAAAGAAAATTAAGGAGCGCCATTTAGAGGAAGCGTCATCAAATGCTATAAATAAACTCTGAGAGACGACAAACAATTGTCTGGGAATGGATTTTATGAGTTAAATCTACTCAATAAAACAGCAGGCTGCCACCACTATGTTCACCATAATAATTTAACAGTCTCAGTTGCAGCCCAGCACTTCAAAACATTTGTTAATATATTCGCATAGAACTAATTATACATTCATCTTGGAAAACATTCAGCGCTAGATCTGCCCCTGCTATCTGAAGTAATGTCTGCTTCAATTTTGGCTAGCTTTTTTTTGCACTATGACTTTTCTTCACACAGAATTTTAAATATGCCCAGAGGCCGACACGAAGAGCCAAGCTAACCGAGCTGCTGTGGAGGCTTCACCATATAAAATCTATGAATTATTCAAGTACATAAGATGATCTTTCATTGTTTGGTTGGGATTGATTTTGTAGGGATTAAATGGACTGAGTTTTGATTTAAAACTTATGATCTGTTATGAACAGAAGATGAAAAAAATAAATGTTACCTGAGGTTTTTCTAGCCGTTGGAGTCTGGGAGAATGGAACTGGGTGAAAACAAGGAACAACATTAACATTTTTGATTCCAAACTGCCAGTATTACCAGTGAAATCAAACAAGCGACAGTAAAGACATTTATTATGTTACATCTGTTTTTAACATAAGAAATGCACCAAATCAGCATATTAGAAGGATTTCTGAAGGGTGATGTGACCCTGAAGACTGGACTAATGTTGCTGAAAATTATTTTTATATATATATATATATATATATATATATATATATATATATATATATATATATATATATTAAAATAGAAAAGTTATTTTAAATTGTAATAATATTTCACAATAATGCTGTTTTTACTGTTTTTTTTTATCAAATAAATGCAGCCTTGAAGAACAGAAGAGTTCTTCCTGACCCCAAACTTTTGAACGGTAGTGTATGTACAAATTTTGATCCCCAATAAATGATATTAATCTAAATAGATACCCAAATATTAAATTAAATAATTGTATTAATTTTATACATTTAATTTTAAATAATAAATAATATTTTAAAAAAAAAAATTATATTGTATGTATAAAATTGTACACAGTAATCGTATGTATAGATATTACATCTACCTATTTTAAAATAAATATTACATGTATAACTATACAATACATTTAGTCAATTATATTTAAATACATTGAATGTATAATCAAAAATACTATATTTAACAAAATTGATCATTTTCATCATCATTAATTACAGTGATTATGTTTCCTGATTTTCAGTGTAAACAAGGAAAATGGACTCTTACTGCTCCTGATGTTGTAGATCTTGGTCTCTATTCCAAAGTCATTTGTTGAATTGCAGATAGCAACAATGTCAGTGGTAACTTTAAGCATCACAACACTGTGGACTTGCTCCTCCGTCTCTCTTTTGACAACCTCACGCCAGCTCTGAGAGTGCAACACACACATACAAGACAAAAGCGTCAATCCAAGCGCTGTGTAACACGAGCAGAGGACTGAGAGGAAATCTGTGTTACCTGGCTGCCAGTGATGCTCCAGGTGATGGCGGGTCGAGGGTAACCTCTCACCTCACAGCTCAAATTTAACCACCCCCCGACCTTTTCTGTCAGCTCAATCTCCCTCTCCGCATCCTTCATCTGAGGCGCACCTAGAGGAACAGATCCAGTTATAACTTTAGAAATATACTGCTTCTAAATGTACAGCTCTTTTCAGCAGTTTATTATGCCCTTTATTATGTTCAAAAAACATTATTTTGAACATATTTTACATTGTATAATGCAGCCCTGTTAAGTTCCTGTCTCTATGAAGCCCCTCCTACTGAAAAGTGCAATGTGCTCTCATTGGTCAGCTAGACCAGTGTGTTGTGATTGGTCAACCGCTTCCAGCGTGTTTCGGAAATGTCACGCCCTTACCATAACTGTGAGTTTCAAGTATTTTTTTTACAGTCTATGTTTTCAACACACTACTAATGCAACTCAACCAGGCCTCGCCAATTTTTTGCGAATGCCTTGGGCTATCAGGGTTGGGTAAAGGGATGAGGCGAGGACTCAAGATGCAGAAATAATGGGCTTTTTTTTATAGTAAAATTAAAGAGAAACTACCCCGTAGGGGGGAAATTTGACTGACGGCTGGGCTGAGCTGTTAACAGCAAGACAAGGCTTTGCAGGGCTAGACACGATCACAAGCCATGTGCTCAAACAAAACAAGGCACAAACACGCAGCCAATGAGAGCACTCACCGACTGTGTATCCACACAAAACAGGACAAACATGAAAGCACACGGCCGATGAAACACATGAGCCACGTGCTACACAGAACAAAACACACACATGGACAGAAGAGCGTACAGCCCGTCGCTGGAGAGTGAGCAAATGCTCATTCCGTGCGCTTAGCCGCTTACAACAGAAGACAAATACATGGAGCATGAACGTCCGGACCCTGACACAGAACCGAAACCTAACTAGACCGAAGTGCCGGGATCCGAACACCACGCTCCGCATACAAAACAACTCACGTGGACAGAAGAGCGCATGGCCCGAGCGAACTCGAAACCACACACTCACCATGACAAGGCAAGACGATAGGAGTGTCAGAGCTCTGTTACCAAACCAAGAATAAACAGACCGAAGTGAAAAACCCTAAAATGTGTGGGAATTATTTAAATGAGGAATATTTTGCAGTGTACGTTCCCCTAAGAAAACTCAAGACTACAATGGAGGCGTTTCAGGGAGTTCAGAAATAGTGCGCACTGATATAGAGAATAACTCCCTTTGGAGTGTCTTTGTGCTTTGTCACTTTGTTAAAAAAAATAATGCTCAAACAGCAAGTTACACACACTAACATTGTTGATATTTGAAATATTTGCCTCCAAAGCTCACCCTCCAATCCTAAGTGTCCTGCTCCAAGTCGGTCTCGAACCCTGATCGCTGGCATGCGAGGCGAGTGCACTAACATACAGTAAACACTGCATTCTCTAGCAGTCATCAGTCTGCACAACTCTTACTAGCTGGTCTCTGTTAGCCTACACACGCAATGCAAGAGTGGATGTCTATTTATCGTAGCAGAAGTGCAACAAAATAAGGCTTCATGAAAATGGATTGTGATGATGAACGAACGACAAGAAAGCACAAAAAAGTTACATACATACACAAGAGTTCATGTTAGATGTCAAAAGCACAGCAGCTCGAGACAAACCTTTTTTTCTAATATTAACGCGGGTCCTAAAGCTCTTTCCTGATCATATCCCTTCAGTTTCCAGTGATATTCTTATGAGCTTTTCTCTTTTGTAATGTCTCTCATCCATCTCTCTTTCTACAGTCTTCCTTCAAATCTCCCTCTTGCTCGTTCTCTCTCCTCCGCTGTAATATTCCCCCTAATGCTGATTGGCTACATGTTTGTTGTTGTGTCTGGTTGTGTTGGTCCAACCAACTTTCAAACAGCGTTTTTCAAATATCACCTACTCCACCTTTAAGTACTTGATGAGCTCTTCCTTACCCTGTACGATGATATGTATAGAACCGCTGGTCAGCAGGCCTGGAAGAGACGGTACAGTCACTTCACAGTCATACTGTCCAGCTGTGTCAAATGTGGCGTCCTGCAGCTGCATTATGTGTCCTCTTCCGACCTCAATCCCTTCCTACACACAAACAAATGCACGCAAACAAATTAAGCGAGGAACAGATGGGGTGAAAAGAAGCTCTAAACAGAATGTGGAAGACCAAATGAATGTGTCCAGAGTGCAGTGTTACCTTAAACCACACAGTAGTGGTCTCTAAAGACGACAGGGCATTGCAGGTCGCTGTCAGACTCTCTCCTTTCAGCATGACCTCGGAGTCTTTGGGCATCACCACAGCTGGGTCCAGATCTGCACACACACACACACACAGAGACAAACACATAAACCTGGGCATCTGTGACTGTTACCCGTGGCAGCAAATGAAGCGTTCTGGTTGAGTACCATCTGTAAACGGTCAATAATTGACTGAAAGGAATTATATCAGCTTCATTTAATGAGGGTGAGTAAGTGATGACAGAATTCATTTTTATTCATATTGCACCAGCAAAACATAATTACTTTATTATTATTTATTTATTTTTGAATACTATATATGTATTTTACAATATAGAAAGTATATATAAAATGAATAATAAAAACAAATAAAGAGAATAACTTTTCATTTTTCAACAAAAAGTTCACTGCTAATACATTTGGCTTTTTTTCTCCTAATTTGTTATTCACTTTGGACTAAAGCATCTGCAAAATTGATAAATGTACACCACAGTTCAAAAGTATGGGGATGGTAATAATTTTTTTATATTTTTTGAAAGAATTCTCTTATTCTCAAAAGGGCTGCATTTATTTGATCAAAAATACAGTAAAGTAGTAATGATGTGCAATATTATTACAATTTAAAATAACTGTTTTCTATTTGAATATATTTTGAAAAGTAATTTATTCCTGTGAAGGGAAATATGAATTTTTATGACTAGTCACTCCAGTCTTTAGTGTTTTTTCTTCAGAAATCATTCTATGTTGATTTGATGCTCAAGAAACATTTCTTCTTATTATTATTGTTTTGTGGAAACCATGATTATTACGATTTTTTCAGGATTCTTTGATAAATAGAAAGTTCAAAAGAAAAATATTTATTTGAAATATATATTTTTTGTAACAATGTACAAATCTGCCATGTTTGATCAATGTAATGCATCCTTCCTGAATAAAAGTATTCATTTCTTTAAAAAAAATAAAAAATAATAATAATAATAAAACTTTTGAACAGAATAGTAAATGTTATTCAACATTATTAAGATATTAGTTCTAATGGATGATAATATTATGGTGTGGTGCGCAGTTTAGTTCTAGTTTCAAAATCGGGGTGTGTAAAATTGAGAAGCAGAACTCACAGTGCACAGTGAGCTGTAGGGTGTCCACCACCTCATCATGGTTCACTGCATCCAGGTCCAGAGAGTGACATTCATACACATCACTGTCTGCTCGAGACACCTCCTTCAGAACCAGCAGCCCATGATAGGATTCCAGCTCCACATCTGACTGTTATGAGCAGGACACAGAGAACAGTGGGAATGTCTATCATACTGATTAAGATTTCCCTTAAATGATAAATGATCATACTTAAATAGATTTCCATTAAATGATCTTAAGTTTGTTTACAGAATTGCATCTAAATAGTCATATGGGGGTTGGGGTTAGGGTTAGGGGGGGTTGGGGTTGGGGTTGGGGTTGGGGGGGGGGACAAATCCATCAATTCATTATCCAAACCGAGATGCAAGGATGCTGGAGCATATTTGTATAAAAAATGATCTTCTGAAATGAATGACTTTGATGTAAATACAAAATACTATGAAGTGAATAATGGCCTGTATAATAATAAGAGCCAGACTCAGCCTTCAATATGTTCTGCACTAGGCTATAGGTTATTTTATAGCCTATAGACTGGCTGAAAAAAGTGTGGTAGTATGCACACCAAATAATTTAACTTTAATGCTGTGAAATTATTCTAACAGGGTTTTATTATATTATTGCTGCTTGGAGTTCCAAACACCCACAGTATTCTGCCTCTGCCTCAAGGAAAAGTGCCTACGCCTGCTTAGAACCTGACATGGCGCTAAGCACTTTTCCATGTCAAAGTTGGTGTGGATTTTAGCGTACGCACACTCTAAGGCCCCGTTTACACCTGGTATTAAGATGCGTTTTGGTCGATTGGATCACAAGTAGACGAGGCAATCACATACCCGTTTACATGTGGTGTTTTAATCCGTTTCTTTTGTCCACTTTCAACCACTTCTGTCCTGATTTCTTCAAAGGGAGAGTAGAGTCTATGGGCGGGTAAATGTTTGTTTTGTTTGTTTTTTTTTATCTTTCGATCTAGACAAAATAAGCTTGTGCAATTTACATGATGCAAGGAGATCTTTAATTTACTTGTGCAAGGAGACGATAGAAAAACATACGGAGAGCAGCTTTAGTTTCTGCTCTGACAGCCCCAAGACCACACCGAACTGTTAGAAATCAGAAAAACTGTGTTAGAAATCAGGAATGGTAAGAGAACACTGTGCTTGGTACATTTTTCGCCTTTAAACCAAACTTGGGTCTCCAGCCGACAAAGTTTGAATCCCGTCTGGCTAGCACGCTTCCTATAATGTTTACGCATTAGGTCAGTAGGCGGTCTTTTGTGGCTGTTGAACCGCATTCGACCACATGAGCGTTTACACTACGAAAACAATCCAGTCAAATGCGTTTTCGACTACCTCTGGAAGTGGTCAAAAGTGGACAAGCTCAAAACGTTTTAGACCCCGTTCACACCTGTATTTAGCTTCGTCCACTTTTGAAGCGGTTGACCAAAACAAATCTTCATACCAGGTGTAAACAGGGCCTAAGATTGAGGGGCTGTTTACACGACACCGTTTTCAACTAAAAACTTTTTTGTTTTGGCTGCCTGAAAACGCAAACTTTTGAAAATGGGTTTCAAAGTGCAATTTTTTGCGGTCTCCGTGTAAACAACAAAAACGCGAATCTCTGAAGATGATGACGTCATGCACATGCGTATTACGTGTTCAATCTATAGTGTTTCATCGCCATCTAATGGCCTGGCAGCAGAATACAGGGGTTTTTATTCGTTTTGGCAGATCCGTGTGAATGGGGGATCGTTTTGACAATGGTGCCGTCTGAACGCTGAAAACTCAAAGGAAAAATTTCTCCGCTTTAAGCATATCGTTGTCGTGTAAACGTACCCTAAATCTGTGCGTATGCGCGTTTTATAAATGAGGCCCAACGTCATTAAAGCAAATGCATACGTAACACTTACAAAAAGCTGCAAGTCAGTAATGGCACTGTTCTGTCTGTGCACATCAACCACATTGTCTGAGCTAGACGTCTGCTACGTCCGCTTCTTCTCAATGCTTTACAGCCTCCCATTCAGGAAAAACGGGTCCGAATAAAAAGAGAAAAAAAGAGGCTATTCTCACTTGTTCTCGGTTGAAAATGATGGGTGCTGGGGGGTTCCCATCGCCTTGGCAACGGAACTCCACTGTGTCCCCCTCTTTGACCAAGCCCTCAGGCGATTCTTTCCATATCTCCACGCTGCTTGTTGGGTCTATATGACATACGAACATACACAAAGACCAAGGGGCCATGAATCTTAATTCATTCATAAGCATCTTGCCAACACAAAATAATTCTCACAATCAATTATTTAGTAAAAGCTGACAAAGCAGACCTTCATAGCCGTGTCATGACGAACACAACTCAAAGTTTATCATTACAAATGAAATATTAAAAACATGAAACAGGAAAATATGGGTCCTTTCATATAAAACCATGTTAGACATGTCAAATCTGATGTGACCTTTAAGCCTTGTGTTCGCACAAAGATCGTTATCAGATTCAAATGTAGGTTTTGTCCACAATGAAACTGAAAATACTGCATGTAATGATAAAATCATGTCAGTAAAGTCAAATATGATGTCTAATATGCATGGATGTAAAGTGGGATTTTGGACCAATGAGATTTCACAGTGGGCGGAGCTATCCAGCACGATGCAACAGATATAGAAACCAAGCAACCAACAAAATGTTGTGTAGCTTGTTTTATATAGAACCTTAAAGGGTTCTGTCAGGCGTTTCATAGAAACTTTTAGGGGTTCCCTAGCCTGGTAATACCAAACTCTGCTACTTCGCTTTGCTTCGTAGACAGAGTCTGGCATGGCACAATTGAAAAGCGTTTTCTTTCTCGTGGGGGGGGTGCTTGTCTGATGTTTAAAATCATTGGTTACCCGTAAGCCAATCACATAACGTTTGGAGCGAAATACCGGAGTAAACATGGCTGTGAACGACTTTTGCAGATTATGTGAAGTAAATCTATGCATCCACGGTACAATCAGCGTCTACGTCACGGCTCTCAGCCCTCCCTCTGTTCGTTGATTGGCCCGGCTGTTTTCAGACCGGAGAAAAACGGAAAGCTATTACGCTGTATCAGACTGAGTACAGAAGCGAAATGAAATTGAGCGGAAGTAAGAAGTCTGACGTAGTCAGGCTAGGGGTTCCCATCATGTGATCATTTTATGGATTTAGTTTTAATTTATTTTTCATTTTAATTAAATTGTATTAATTAAACAGCTCATAAACATACTTTATCACTAGTAAAATTGAAATAACTCGTTAAACATGAAAGTATTTGTTACATGTATGATCTGTGTTTACACCCCTTCATTGTGTTTTTGGTTCAGTCATGTGTCCTAGTGTTCCATGATTGTTCTAATTAGTCATGTCTATCACCTGTGCATTTGTCAATCACCTCATTAGTTATCTTGTTAGTCCCTGTGTATTTATACCTTGTGTTCCCCTTCAGTCTTTGTCCGTTGTCGTCAATGTAAGTGTGAGTGTTTGGTTATTAAATGTTATTTCTACGTATTCCTCGTTTCCATGAGCTTTGTTCTACACATAACGTGACAGTATTATTCAATCATTTAAGAAATTTTTCCTTATATAGAAACTTTTTGGCATAAAGCGTTCTTTAAAACTGGGTCAAGAATAATGAAACCTATTGAATATAGAACCCATTGAACCTTTCTTTCTAAGAGTGTGGTTAGAACAAAAATTGGATGTATCGCATTCCATTTCATCAAAAGAAACTCTCAATTATAAAATGACTTACAGTGAACTGTAATATTGATGCCTTTGGACTCGGATGTCCTGACAGCTGCTGGGACAAAGTAGCTGACTTCACAGGAAAAGTGGGCATCTTTGTCTTCCTTGGTCACCTTATAATGCAAATCACTCTGCACTGTATATAGGCCACTGGATTCTCTTGTCACTAGCGTTACCACATTCACCACTGAGAAAAAACACACACACACAACCAGACATAGACACATTAGTGACAACTATTTTTCATACTGTACATTACAATCTTGTGATGCCTAAATTCATTTGTAGCATGTACTGTAAAGCAATTGATTTTAGTTTTTAGGTTTTTATTTTAATTCAGACAAGAAAAGAAATTTGGCACAAAATTTTCCATTTATTTATCTGCTATTTCATAGTTAGCCACAACATAAAAAATAATTTGGGCTTATTAGTATTGGCTAGAATTTTAAGATCTGTACATAGTGTTATAGGTTTGGAGCAAGTTATTGCATCTTAATGTAAAAGTATTTAATGTAAAATTTAGTCATCTGTTTGTTTAGTTTCATTTTCATGGACTTTTAGTTTGCTTGACATTATTTTTCTGTTGTCTTTGTTTACATTCCCCGCCACTTGTTTGTTACCATTAATAAATTTAATCATCACAGCTGTCCGTATTTAAGTTTGTTATCATTGTATACTTAGCGGCTGTTTACATGACCCTGTTTTCAACTAAAAATGTAAAACTTTTTATGCGTTTTGACCATTCATTTACATGACCACAGCGTTTTTGTTGCCTGAAAATGCAAACTTTTGAAAACAGGTTTCAAAGTGCAAGTTTCTGAAAACGGTCTCCATGTAAACAACAAAAACGCAAATCTCTGAAGACGACGAAATCATGCACATGCGTATTACGTGTTCAGTCTATAGTGTTTCTTCGCCATCTAATGGTCTGACAGTAGAGTACAGGGTTTTTAGTCATTTTCGCAGATCCGTGTGAATGAGGATCGTTTTGACAATGGTGTCGTCTGTACATGGAAAACCCAAAGGAAAAACTTCTCCGTTTTAAGCATATCGTTGTCGTGTAAATGTACCCTTAAGTTCCTGTGTTTCCTCAGTTCATTGTCGGTTATTGTTTGTGTGTAGACACGCTGTTACGTTGTGGATTATCTGAGTTTATTTCTTTATGAAATACATTTGTATTGGAACCTTTTGACTCATCTTCATCTTTTGGACTTTCAAACTTGTGACAGTGATCATGCACAATAAGACCAGCAATGTGTTTTAAGAAAATAAATAAGGTCCATTATTTTAAGCTTGTTTTTTTCTAGATTTTCCATATTTATATCCATACCATTCAAAAGTGGCAAGGACACATTCAATTGGTCAAAAGTGACAGTAAAGACTTTTACATTGTTTCAAAAGATTTAGATTTCAAATAAATGATGTTCTTTCTGTTTTTAATGTATTTTTATTTAATAAATACAGCCTTGGTGAGCATAAGAGAATTTTAGGAGAATAGGAAAAACATACAGAATCCAAACTTTTGAACGGTAGTATAAAAATGTATATTCAAATTATATTAATATTAAAACTTAAAATTACTGAATTAGAACTGAATGGTTGCACTTTATTTTACAGCATGTGTACTTACAGTGTACTTAAGAAAGTACAAGTTAATATAAAGTACAGTAAGTACATGGGTAAAGGTTAGATTTAGGGGTACACTAGGTTCAGGGTTAGTGCCTAGTTATTTCCCAGTTATTGTAATAACTTTAATAAATACACAGTACAGGTATGTACATGGGGAACAGGATACATTACTTCTTACTTCATTACATTACTTGGATCTTACTCACATCCATTAGCAGGGTGGATGGGGATGTGATCACGGTACCATGTGATGTTTGGCTTGGGAAAGCCGTCTCTGGTCTCACAAGATGCAATCTAACCAAATAAGAGATGGGTCATCTTAAACCCAGCATATATAATTGCTACAAACATTACATATGCATACAGGGTGAATCTGAGTGCATGATGTACCTTAGCTGGGGAGTCACTGGACACAGAGACTCCAGAGAGGACACCTTCAACGACAGGAGGCTCTGGAGGATCTGACAACAGCAAGTTAATGTTTTTTATATATATATATATATATATATATATATATATATATATATATATATAAAAAAGAAGCAACCATATTAAACCATTTAGTGACGATATTCAACTGACATGAGGAAAAGACTTACCGAAAACCTTCAGGAGAGTCCTTCCCTCTCCATTGCCGGCTGCCAACCCACTGACCTGACAGAAAAACTCTCTCTCATCAGACAGCTTAACGTCCTGAATGGTCAGAGTTTCTCCATCACTGTTCGGTTGTACACTGATACGGTCACTGTAGCTCGTGTCCTCATCCACCTTCTGCATGGTCAGATCGCTGTAGGAGATCCTCACCCGATTCCCTTCACGCTCCCGCTGAGGATGATGGAAAATAAAACTTAGCACATGTTCTGTGGATATGACTCGAGTCCCTCGTTCCATGTAAGTCTAAGGGAATTTTTACTCAATCTATTGTCAGCCAGGTGAAAGTCTGAGCACTTAAAAAGTAACAGCACACTTCCAGCACAACTAAAGGGATAAACTCAAAAAAACTCAAAAATCATCATTTACTCACCCTCATATCATTCTAAACCCATAAGATCGTTGATCTTTGGAACACATATTTTGTCCATCCATTGAAAATCTGCTCAACCAAAACTTCCACACATTAAAAAGTACAAAAAGACATTGTAAAAGTAATTCTTATGAATCGAGCGGTTTAACCCAAGTTTTCTAAACAGACACGACTGCTTTATGAGGAACAAATTTAATGCAGGCTTTATTCACATATAAACATTGATATGCGTATAGAGCGCATCAAATATGGTAAACAGAATCTCACACGCATGACGTGATGTCACACAAATACTTTTGAGCTTCCGCAAGAACCAATGAAGTTGACGGCACCCATTACCTTCCATAGTATTTATTTTTCCTACTATGGAAGTCAATGGATGCCGTCAACTGTCTGATTACAAACATTTTTTTCAAATATCTTTTGTGTTCAATAGAAGAAAGAAATTCATTATGGTTTGGAACAACTTGAGGGTGAGTAAGTAATGACAAAACGTTCATTTTTGAATGAACTATCCCTTTAAATCTGTTCATCGATCAGCTATGTTCAGCGATCGTGTCTCTTCAGAAAACTTGAGTGAAACGCTCAATTCGAAGCGATATATTGTCTTTGTGAACTTTTTGAATTGTCAAAGTTTTGGTTTTGTGGACTTTTAAAGGATGGACAGAAATCTTTTTGCATGTTTTGAAGATGAGTAAGTCTTATGGATTTGGTACAACATAAAGGTGTGTAACTGATGAAAGAATTTTCATTCGTGAATCAACTTTTTAAAATAAAAAACGTGAAAGAGCGTTAGAGCTTTCGGGACTCACCACAAACCACTGCACCATCACCATCTCAGGTTTCTCGGTAAAGGTGTACAGGCAAGGGATCTCTGCAGACTCGTCCATGTAAACCTCCACAGTGTCCTCCATCCTCAGATCCACTGCCGCCCAAGCTGCCAAAGAAAACTCATTGAGACTGTGTGCTTGAGGCCATGTGAGAACAAAGGCTGCTTTATCAACACATGAAAAAACACATTAACAAGCATTTAATGCATTTTAGATTGTGTAGTAATGTTTAGGCCACAGCCTTAGAGAAAACTCAATTACACTCCTATTAATGAGTTCAACAACATAAAATACTCTCTTTACTGAATCTCTTCAGGGTCATTCGAAGACTGTAAATGATGGCAAGATCCTGCCGGATCTGTGGACCGTTTTTGCATGTTCTGTGTGGATTGTTGTGAGGCGGAATTATTTAGGATGGATATAAAAAGAGTACAAAGAATACATCTATTCAGAACTGAAAATGAAATCAAGTCAAAGCAGATAAACAAACATGATGGGGTGACGGATGTGTACAAGCTTGTCAATTATGTGATTTATCTGTATTGCAAGTGATTCACATCTATTTTTCACATTTTCGGCACTGTTTGTGTAGTGTAATTCCAATGCAACTCTATCAGAATGGATTTAAAATGTTACAATGAGAGTACTATACTCTACTGATAGCTGAAAGCATAATCAAATTAGCCAAAACTAATGCATAATAGGTGGGAGAGGCACATAACTTGACTGAAGAATGTTTAAATTCTGCAGGTAGATTCGGCGCAGGCCTTCTAATGGCCCACATTTGTAGATTCATTGATCTTGCAGACTTTGGAAGTTAAACCATACATGGCACAGCTTCACTTGGCTGGCAATATTAGATTGAAGAATGCTCTAGGCCACCATACCACATCAGCACTGACCGAATCATGGGAATATAGGCAAAATCATTAACTCCATACAAGTTATTCTCCATGCAAGCTATTACATGTTATGGCTCTCAAAAGCATTTTCATGGAAATCAAGAAATAAAACATAGCCCATTAACTTGCTTCATAACACATAAAGAGAACTGTCTGCTGGAATATGAAAACATATTATTATGCATTTAAGCTGTTTCACAAAAACATGTCCAGTGCTGCGTTTCTCAAAAGCATTGTGAGCTAAGCTGATCGTGGCAATGGTTCTACAATGTTTTTGGGAAACGCAGCCCAGGTCAGTTTTACCCACTAATCAAAAGAATGAAAAACTGAATAATACCATGCATAATTCAGAATTAGTACTTTTTTTTACTTTTTTTTAGTACACATGAAGTACTTTTTAGGACATATTGTCACAGTGTGACATGTTTAACACATTTAAGCTAATTTTCCTCCATATTTGTATTACTGTAATGCATCCAATACATAAAAAAAACACCAATGTAATAGAATAAAAAAGATTTTAGTTTTTATTTAAATCACAACAAACATACTACATATATTACTACAAATATACTATATATTACTATAATGTATGACAAAAGGTATTGAATAGTTGTGTGGCTTTCACCTTTAAATGTATAGTTCACCCCCAAAAATTCAGAAAAATCCTGTTCAAAAATAAAAAATATGTTAAAATATGTTAAAGTAATAAAAATCATGTATTACTTTAACATATTTGGGATCAGTAAGATTTTATTTATTCATTATTTTTTTAAAGAAAATAATACTTGCATCAACTCAATTAGAAGTGCAAGTAAAGACAAAAATAAATAAAAAATCATATTTCAAATAAACGCTGTTCTTTTCAACGTATAGTCGCCACAAAAATATCAAGCTGTTTTCAACATCGATAATAATAAGAAAAAAAACTTTTCTTATTATCACCGTATTAGAATGATTTCTGAAGGATCATGTGACACTGAATACTGGAATAATAATGCTGAAAATTTAGCTTGACATTTAGCATTTTAAACTGTAAAAATAGTTTACAATATTACTGTTTTTATTGTACTTTAATCAAATAAATGCAGCCTTGGTGAACAAAACCTTTTTTTTTTTTTTTTTACATTAATAAATCTTAAATGTAAATAAATGTACTATATTCCAATTCTTCTGAACTCAGACAATAGCTTAGTGTGAGGAACAGACCAAAATACGAGGGTGAGATGAATTTTTAGGTGAGCTATATATTTAAAATCCTCCCTCTCTTTAGTTTCTGGCTGTCTCTATTGTGGCAACATTGAGGTTTCGAGTGGCAAACACAGACCTGCTGGCGGCTGCCACCACACCAACTGAAAAAATACAGACCATGTGTCTTTTGTGTGTGATGATTATATTTGGCAGCACACCCCTAAGCAAAGCAGAGAGAAAGAACAGCATTTTTAAAAAACAAGGCCCAGATTTTGTGACCACAGGCTTGGTTTTAATCTGACAATCTTTGTCTGACTCAGACATGAGCGATACCCATTCATCTTCTCATCTTCCATTCCTCAGATATCTGCGTTCAAAACAAGCGTCCAGCCACTGTGACTTTTCAAATGTCACTCTCTGCCCTCAACGGCCTTTTTGTATTAGAAGAAAGTCATTTTTCTTCCCTTCAGCCATTCTATCTCTCTGCAACCTGCTCTCTTGCTCTTTCTCTCAGCGTGCAGAAAATAGGCTCGGACTGAAAGGCCTCCTTTTTAATTGGAAACATCTGGGAGGCAGGGAGCTGGACTGGTGGGGTGCCGTGGAGACGGGCTATTATGGGATTTCCACGTCCTTGGCGAATGACTGGAGGAGAGAGACGTTGGCGAGGGTTCAGGGGTGAAGCGGCTACACAACAACCCTCCCCTCAGCAGTGTGAGGTCAGTGGCACAGCTACTGCTGTGAAGGAAGGGGTCTAGCTGTGTCAACAACATCCGAGATGGGTTGAGTGTGTGTGTGTGTTTGTGATTGAGTGATAGATGAGACTTATGGTTTGTTTCAGCTCAACACTGCAAAAATCCTACGATTAATCAGTATCTTTGTCCAATAAAAATGAATTACTAAATTGAACGAGGTTTAGGCAAGTTCAGATGCAAATGTTTGGCCAAAGTACATACTAATGTGCAATCTTGCATTAGTAACAAGATTTCCCTTCAAATGCTTGCGTTTCTTTTTATTCAAATAGCTAGCTAAACATGTTCACAGTTTGAGCAACTTTTCCAGGGGTTGCCTGCCCAATAAGCATCGATAGCCAACTTTGATCGCAAGTTTCGTCGTTACTAACATAGTTAACCGATTCTGCATTTCACAAAACCATAGTTTTTAAACACCATTTGCAAACACCATTGCAATCTTTTGTGGTTGGAACTACATCTTTCGACCTGTAGTTAGAAGCATATAGTTTCATGTTAATATGACATATGGACTTGCATAGATCGCAATAAGCAAGCCAACATGCAGTACATTCTATATCTTTCATCCCGTTTAATACATTTCGATCTATATGTTTTAGTGTGTCAACAATAAACGACAGTTTTTGAAGCGTTTGAAGCTGACATTAAAAGTGATCTAGAAAGAATTAATTAGCAGAAGTTATTACTCCACCACCTGTGCTTGATGTTATAAATGACTTTCCTATATTATTGAACTAATGTGGTTCAAACGATGGAGATGCAACCCTGTTACTGTGCTTGGTTTTGGGAAACAAAACTAGCTAGTTAATTTCTGCAATGACGCATTATACTAGTTAAGCAGCGAGTTATGACGTTGTACAGGAAATGTAACCCAGAAATGTTATTTTCAATTAAATACAAATATTGACCATAATGAAATATCTGTGATTTATATGTTGCTTGCCAAAAAATATATATATATTAAGAGTTCAGATGCAAAAGCCTCTAAGTGCCATCTAAAATTTTCTTCTAGAATGATAATTTTTATCAAGCTCGTATATTTAATTTCAGTCATTTTACTTAAATGGCAATGAAAATTACCTATTAATTGTCATTTAAGTGAAATTACTGAACTTAAATATACAAGTATATGAAATATGGCACTTAGAGGCTTTTGCATCTGAACTCTTCATATATAGAGGGGTATTTCACACTAGATCTGACTGAAATATAGCCACAGTTGTCACTAACAGGACAAATCAAAACTATGAAAACATAAACCTCAGTTTACATAAAACATAAAATGTGAGAAATCTCTGTATTATCTGCAATAATATTGATGATTCTAGTAAAAATCTGAAGAGCGACACATTTAGTTATATCTAAATGTAGACATACCATAACCATAGATTTTAGTCTATATAACGCTGATCGTAGTTACTACAGACTAACCCAATCCCACATCCTGCCCCTAAAAAAAGAATGTTTCAATTTTTTAAATAAAATAAATAGTGTTTCCTTTTTTTGTAAAGCAATGTTTTCAAAGAGGGCTTTGTCAGGTTTTGCCAACTTCTGTCGACAATTTGTTCCCTAAGGTACAGCTAAGTGAACCTCCACACACACAAAGCCTTATTAAACTCACAGTCACATCCCGCTGGTCCCATTCTGCATTCACACCCCATTTTCAGGGCTGATGCCTTTCTCTCTCACCACCCCACCCCACCCCAGCCCAACCGAGACCAGCCGCCCCACTCATTGTGACCAAGACGCTGGCCCTATTTGCTTAGACCTCTCTGTCCTTTAGCACAGCTTCACTGAGCCCCCCGACTGCGTCCATCCACCCATGGCCTTCAGATACAAGCCATTGTTCCCACACCTGGGGCGCAAATCTCTTCTTCTCTCTTATCTAAGATTTGAACATCCTGAAGTATCTCACATTTGTTCTTGTTTAAGTCTTCAGGTAAACATAAAGGTGAACAGAAGTTCATTGTGTGCCTCAAGATGTGCTTTCCTTATCTTCTTCAACAAACATTTTGAAATTGCCTGGCACAAACAGGTTAACAATGATTTTCCCTTAAACATCACGGCCAGATAATCGGATTAGCAAAGGTGGAGAATATCTTGTCAGAGGAGATTTGAGGTAAAGACCTACATGATGTTTTCTAATCTGAGAGAGAGAAAGAGTGTCCACAATAAAGAAAAAGAAAAAAGCTTTTAAAATCTTCTTCTAAGTTCTGAGGAATGTACTCTTTGTATTCATGTTGGATTCATTCATAAATATGATTACAATTTATACATACAGTATTACAACCTGAACTAACCTTGCCTTGTCATACTTTTTTTATGATACAAACAGGTGAAAATTATATATATATATATATATAAACAAGTCATAAAAACTCGGTGAGTGTTTTAGCGCAATTTTCTCACCTCATGGGATCACAACACTAAGAGATAGTAAATCTTTTCCTGGATTTTCTTTTGTGCGTTCCCGAGATTAGACCTTCCTTAACATAATGCCGAAAACCCGAAGTCTCTAGGTGGTCTGGTTGAGGAGTAGATAGAAGTGCAAGATTGGTGCACACAGACGCACAGAACAGAAATCATGAGTTAACCAGCGCAATTTCCGGGGGAAAATTGCACTAAAAAACTAAAAATATTATAAAATATAAGTAATCAGTTTAGTACATGAAAGTAAAGTACTAAAATATACAAAGATGGATCAACAAAATTATAGGCCCACCAACAAAATGAACATTTTATGGAATATTGCAGTATTTATTATAAATGATTTATGCTTGCACATAATTATTTTTTGAAAATGAATGTTCCTCATAATCTTTAATCGTGTTTTGTCAAAACAAGCAAAAAATAAAGGATTAAGCTGAACTAGGCTACTTTTTGAGGTCAGTTTACAAAATCATAGAAGAGAATGTTAAAGTTGTTGTATATAGGAAATCTGAATGTATTTTTGAATCAATTAACAGATCTGGATCAAAAAATATGTTTCATGTCATATAATGAAACACTGAGACAGAGAAAAGACAGATACCTAAAGCCCACGTATGTCAAACCGCTGCGCTGTGTTATTAACTATCGGGGCAGTTGGCCTATCCCGCGCAAACCCACGTCTGGAAACCACCGGTGAATATTTGGACGTGCTGACAGAGTTTCAAATAACAAGAGTAAGGATGCCTGAAACCACATTGTTTTCACAGGATGATGACTAGCTAGTGTGTGTCTGTGTATACGAACACAGGAGTGAAGGAATTGTGGGTCACAAGCTCAAACTGAGTTCCTCTAAAAAACAAGATATTGTCCTAACAATGGGCTCACCACCATGATAATACTGCCACATATACATTGTGTCACTGTTACCCACACAAAAGTGGACAGTAGTCACAACATCAGTCTGTCTGCTCAGCAACAAAGAGGATCAGCTACTGTTTCAGCCTCAGCTGAGATGAATTACACCTCCAGCTGTTTTTTATTATTGCAGTGTGACTTCCTAAACTTAAAGACAAATGCAAAACCCAGCAAGCAAACACAAACTCCCTCCCTCTTGAGTCTTGAGTCAGTCAGACTTCAGTGATCTGAGATAAGTAAATGGACCTTACTTATCTTTTGAATAGAAAGGGCTTTGTATTGCCAAAATGATAAACATTTCAAAACAATAGTATAGCTAAAGAAGTATTTGACCCTAAAATTAAAGTTGATGTCAATATTTAGTGACCATTACAAATACAATTTTATTTTTGAATTTTTCTGAGGCATACCCACAATCCTACAAAGGACAAGTGGGTAGATGGATAGGTGGATGGATGGGTGGGTGGATGGATGGGTGGGTGGATGGACAAGAAACAATGGAAACATGAGGGCTATTTATACAACAAGACTAATGAATTAAGACACACCTGAAAGCAATGAAACAATGAACCAATCAAAATGTGACATATAAGACAAGGAACCAATAAGAACATAGGACACATGACCAAAAACCACCAATCAGAACATGACACATACAGGGGAAGCACAAGACATGATCACATGATGGGAACAGGGAATCACATGACAAACAGGAAGCAGGACACATGAAACAAGGAAAAATTACAAATTAAAAGACATTAAAACATAAACGAACCAAAACCCAAACCAACCAGTCGTGTCTCAATAAAAATGGCAAAAATAAATATTTTTTTGAAAAAATCCGAATTCGAGTCCTGGCTCATGGATCTTTCCCGATCATGTCCCCCTCTGTCTCCCACTTTACTTCCTTTCAATTCTCTATACTGTTGTATCACAGTAAAAAGAAAAGAAAAATAGGCTAAAAAAAAAAAAACACACACACACACAAAGAAACATTTTATAAAGAAAAATACACTGTAAAAAATGTGTTCAACTTAAAAAGTGTTTGTGCTGCCTTAAAATGTTAAGTTTAGTCACTTTAGTGTACTAAGTGACAACTTGGATATTTGAGTTGACTAAACTTAATTTTAAGGCAGCACAATTCTTTAAGTTGAATCAACACATTTTTATAGTGTACATGGTGCTTCAAGACATTTTATGCCAGGTTTGACTTCTTCTGAACTTCTTGTGATGTTTAAAATGAACGCAAGCACTAATAAGATTTAAGAGCTATGGCATGGCTTCAGAAGACTTGGAATATGAGTGTGAATCACCATCCATTTCTCTATATGGGAAAGAACAGTAAAACTCTTGTGTTCCACAGAAAAAAGAAAGTCAAACATGTTTGGAATGACATCCCAGCTAACGGGGAAAGTTCTCAGAACTTTAGATTATGTTGTGGCAAGGTTCTCACAAAGTTATGAACGGACGCTCTTCCAGTAACGAAGAACATCATTCAAAGTTAATGTTCTCAAAATGTTAGCACAAAAACATTATTTATACATCGTTCCTGGAGATTTTTTTTCTGAAATGTTTAAACGTTATTTAAATGTTAATATTTATTTCAGAAAGTTCAGAGAACATTCAAAAGTAACGTTCCCTTCAAATTCACATAACCAAGACATTTTTTTTTAAAACATTTAATAAAATGGACATTTTGAATGTTCAGAAAACATTCAGAAATAACGTTGGGAATGTTAGAAAACGTTCTTAGAACATATTTTCGTTAGCTGGGATAAAAGTGAATTTTCATTTTTGGCTGAACTATCCATTTAACTATACCTCTGGGTTGTGTTCTGTTAGCCAAGCTGTGAACAGGCTGGTTTTCAACATGGTGCCCATCCTCCCCCTCTGGCACTAATGTGTCACAATAGACCTCCCATATAGATCACATTAGAATGACTGGGCTCCAAATGAACCTCTGTATTCAACTGTTTTCTCAAAGATAACCTGCCTATTGAAGGATTCACTAATCTTGGACTATCTCTGTGTCAATAGCTGGCGTTTGATCTTAAAATCTGAGTAAAGTTTGCTAATCTATACCTTCAGACTTTCTAAATCAAGGATCTTTCATCTGCCTCTTTAAAGTGTGTTGGGTTGGGAATCCGTAAGCTTTGCGAGAGAAAGGTTGAAGAGTGCTGGAGAAAGGCAAGCGTGACCAGCTCTGTGGCAGGGAGGGAATCACCTATCACACCCCACATGCACCTGTGATCAAAGAGAACACACACACTGGCTGAGTCCAAAACCGACAGTTAACTGCCTTAAGGCCCCGATATACTCAAGGCGACGTTTTTTTCTGTTCTTCGCTTTGGGGTAAAAAAAAAGAAGTTTGAAATACGTGAGCAGCGACGGTCAGCGATGAATATGTAAATATGTGCTGCGTGCTTTCCTCTCAATAACAAAATAAACACACAACAAAAATCAGAAAACAACAAGCATTTTTTTTTTTAAAGAAAGTTTCAGTAAAGCATCTGATCAAAGCAACGTGGATATGTTTGCACAAGCTCTGCAATTCGGCACTCTCGTAAAGTCACGTCACGTTTATTTATATAGCACTTTATACAATAGAATGCTTAAAAGCATGCAGCTTTACAGTATTAAACATGAAAAATAGTGTCAGTGTCTCATTTCATCAGAAGTACAACTTCATTTTCTACTATAAAGTGGCTCTCCGGTGTATTCGTGTTTTTACCCGCGGACGTGTGACCTTGACGGACTGAACAGAAGAAATGAACCAGAGAAGAGATCCACGTATAAGAAGGAGCACGTTATTATTACGTAATCGCTAGGGGCCAATGGTAGTTTGAAGGTGTTTACCAGCCTAAACGAACTTTTCCACTTTAAACTCCTGAAACAAAAACAAAACTAACTTCGTTTTGGCCTGATTTTGTTTGAAATGACGTCATATCATTTTTCGATTTCGCTTGAAGTATATCAGGGCATTTACTGCCTCACTGCACACTGAGTCAAAGACAATGCAACAATGCAACAATGTTTGCAATGGGAAATGCAAACAAAATCACCAACTGTCAATGTACTGCATTTGATGAAGAACTAACATCCTGACGGTAATAAACTATGTTTTATAAGTATGCATGCATGTAGTATGTATTCAATCCAGACATACTATATCATCATGTTGGTATTGTAATGTGACCAATGGCCAATTTACCATTTACATGGCCATTGGCCATTTCAGCTTTATTCACCCAAAATTTGACCTGTATGAATTTCTTTTTTTTTTGTGGAACACAAAATTGTGGAAGTTAACACATTCCAATCTTCTTTTATGTTCCGCAGAAGAGAGTAAGTCATACAGGTTTGGAACGGCATGAGGGTGAGTAAACAATGACAGAATTGTCATTTTTGGGTGAGCTATCATTTTAAAGTAAACTAATAATTTAAAACACTGTTATATGTACTCTGATTTTGACTGATTTTACTTTTTAATGTTTTATTTTTTGTGTATTTAGTCAAACTTACATAATTTTAATATCAGCCATTCATCTGGTATTGTTCATAACAAGAAAAAAGTTGGGTAACACTTTATTTTAAAGTGACGTAGTAACACGTTACTACAGTACATGTACTTACTATAGTAATAACAGTAAATTATGCATAATTACAAGTAACTAACCCTAAACCAAACCCTAACCCTAACTCTATAGTGAGTACATGTAGTTAATTAATATTACTCAATACTTATTTGAGTAAGTGTAACCCCTCTCACCCGGGTCCTTCACACCCCGCTCCGTGCGGGTCTCGAACCCGGGTCTCCGGCATGAGAGTCAGGCGCTCTAACAAGGAGGCTAAAGACTGCAGCCTCTAGCGTTTGTCGCTAGAGCGCCTTTTGAGATCAGAGGAGTGAGGTTTTACACGCACAGCAACTACTAGCTGGCCTCCGTTACATAAGTACAAAGTAACTACATCACCTTAAAATAAAGTGTAACCAATAATTACAGGCTTATTATCATTATTATATACCACCAGCGCACATCTACTATAACACAATGGACGATGTATATCTTGAAGATGTATCTTATACTAACACGCACATTCAAATCTAACATTAGTACATATAACAAATTGCCCACAATGCAATGCACACCCATGCACGTATGCACACACATTGAGCTGTGAGGCCTCCTAAACTGATCTCTTTTTGTGAAGCGGGAACTGGCACAAATCCTTCACGATGGAGCTTCCAGAGTGAGACGGCCATTCATTGTTTGCTGCCTCTCTCCTCGGTCAAACACACAAATCCGTCTGAGCGGCCCACTGTCAGGCCAGATCCTCTAAACCCTGCAGAACAGTGCATCACTTCACAGCTCACGTTTACGTGCACAAGCAAAAATCAAAGATTTGAAAAGTGCACAGTCACACAAACACTTTGCATTATATAATGCCCTTTTCACAAGATGTAAAATAAGTCTCTGATGTCCCCAGAGTGTGTATGTGAAGTTTTAGCTCAAAATACTCCACAGATATTTTTACCCCACAGTTAAAATTGTTACTTTTTGAGGGTGAGCAAAAACGCAGTTTTTGTGTATGTCCCTTTAAAAATGCAAATGAGCTGCTGCTTCCGGCACAGGGGGCGGAGCTTCAAGAGCTCATGTGTGTTTGTGTGTTAGCCGCAGCAGCTCCGATTACCTCACAGACAAGCACTGAAAATGTAAAAAACGTTTAGCCTTTTATGTTCAAACCGTAGTCAGACAATGATGGAGAGACACAAGAAGAAGTGACAACATGTAGACAACATTTCTGAATGGTTAGTTGATGAATTCATGTAGCTTATGTGTAGTTATATTCTAGTCATTGATTAGCATATTCTTTCATGATAATCTATAAATCGCGTTCCCGGGGGTGGGGTTTATGTAAATTTTATTGTTAGTGATGTCACTAACCCAGGAGGAATGTCGTGTAGTCTCTACCAGCCGTTTGTTGTAGTCCTTAAAAAGCAATTTCTTTAAAAGCAAATATCTCCCTTGCTTTGAACTTTGAGCATTGTATCTTTGCAGATGTTGTTTATGCTCAAACAGCAACATTACACACTAACTAAAGTTAGAAAAGTGAAATCATAATCAACCACCCCTTTAAACCTGTCTTCTTTTAATGTTGGTCACCAAACAGTTTTGGCGACCATTGACATTTCTCAAAATATAGTATTGAAAATGAAAGAATTTTCATTTTTTGGGTGAACTGTCCCTTTAATAATACAAAGATCAATGAAACATTTACAGTAGCAACAGGGCAGTTTGCCTCATCATCATTAGCATTTTGAATTCCTGTCATAACAAGCCAGACTTAATGCATCGCTAATTTGCTGTTTGTCACGACAAGTTTTGCACAAACATTGCTGAGAGTGCTGTTTTTTAAAAGCGCGAAATTACTCCCTCTGGTGCAGCACGCCTCCTCATGAATATTTCAGCAGCCTGTATGCAAGCTGAGGCCCCTTCAAGAGGTAAATTAATGTTTTATTTACAGACTTCACACTGTAAATATGCTGCTGGATCAATATTCTCTCCACTGATTGTCCGTCGAGACACATAGCAGATTTATGATGGTGGTACATTCAGTAAAAATTGTGCATTCAAGCCAAAATCATTACAGTGAAAACACTTGAAACACGATAAAATCAAGTTGGCTTCAGAATGCTTTGTGATCTCTACACACTATTATTCAGTGCAATGTCAGGTTCTGGGGCGATGCTCTGTGCCGTTATAGGCTGATCCAGTTGAACACCACATCTGATCCCAAGAGGCCAATCAAAACCTAATTACCATAACAAAGAGGGCCAATCAGGAATAACCCCCCAGGCACATTAAATAATAACTGCTCTATTACAAGCCCCTGATGAGGGTGAAGCTATTTGCCCAATGGGGTAGAACCACAAGTGAGAATTCCATGTTAAAATGCATTTCCACTTTTCTGTCCCACGTGTGTGAGCAATTTAGACTCGATGTTTCTTCATTCAATGTGAAAGAAGAAAGCAATGTGATGCAAAACTATTTTTTTATATTTTCTGAAGAACACATGGATGGTTTTTAAACACAAAATGTGCTGCCATATGTTCAATATATTCAATAATTATTCAATAATTAGCATATACTATATATATATATATATATATATATATATATATATATGCATAGATAGATATTGAATAACTATAGTTATTGAAAGAAATTAATACTTTTATTCAGCAATTAAATTTGACATTAAATTCATCAAAAGTGACAGTACAAACATTTATAATGTAAAAGATTTCAGGTTCAAATAAATTATGTAATTTTGAACTTTCTATTCATCAAAGAATCCTGAATCCACAAAAACATTAAGCAGCACGTTAGAAGCATGTTAGAATGATTTCAGAAGGTGTCACAGCGTTTGGTTTGTGTTCCCTGGGTAACCACTAGATGTCCTCCTTCCCCACGGTGTCTGGCACTTTCTGAACTACATTTCCCACGATTCTTGTCTCATCATTGCACTCAGCTGTCCCTTATCACTGATCATTGCACTCAGCCAATTCCCCATTATCATTGTCGTTTCCCTGTGTATATAACCCTGTCTGTTTTAGTGTATGTCATGGAGTCCTTGTTGTATGTATCGTGCCACTTCAGAGTTCTGTTCTTGTCTGTTTGTATTGGGCCACTTCAGAGTTCTGTTCTTGTCTGTTTGTATTGTTCTTGTTGGATTGCTACTTTGGTTTTGACCCCTGCCTGGACTGTTTATGAGATTGGATTACCCTAATAAATAATACTTACTGCATTTGGATCCTATCCTTGTTTTTGTGTGTGGAACGTGACAGAAGGACTCCGTCACCAAGGATCCAGCGGTATGTTTTCCGGTGTTTCTTCCCCAGCCATCGAGCGGGAGAGAAGGATTGGTTTTGAGGGAACCCGCCTAGTCATTTTCCGTGGGACCCGGGGAGGTCGCAGAGGGGTGAGTGGTCGAGAGGAAAGCCAACATCACTCTCTGCCATGGCCCCCCTTCGACCCTGGACTTGTGAGGGATGGATCGGAGCCGCCGTCTCGCCATCGCAGACGGAGAAGGGGGAGGAGGCACACGTCTGCCGATCCAGAAACTGTTCACGTCACGTCTGTCGATCCAGAGACTGTTCACGTCACGTCTGCCGAGCCTGTGTCTTCGGACAAGATGGCCGCTGACACGTTATTGGATTATTTTTCTATGCTATCCAAGATCCTAGAGATTCCCAGGAGTGTTCACGTCACGTCTGCCGATCCAGAGACCGTTCACGTCACGTCTGCCGATCCAGAGACCGTTCACGTCACGTCTGCCGAGCCTGTGTCTTAGGACAAGATGGCCGCCGCCGAGCCTGGGTCTTCGGACAAGATGGCCGCCGCCGAGCCTGGGTCTTCGGACACGATGGCCACTGCCGAGCCGGATCCAGTGTCTGCGGACAAGAGGGTCTCCGCCGAGCCTGTTCACGTCACGTCTGCCGAGCCTGTGTCTTTGGACAAGATGGCCGCCGCTGAGCCTGTGTCTTCGGAGTGGATGATCACTGCCGAGCCGGCATCGGTTCCTGAGCCGGTGGTGTCCGTTCCAGTTCCTGAGCCGGAGCCGGTGGTGTCCGTTCCAGTTCCTGAGCCGGAGCCGGTGGTGTCCGTTCCAGTTCCTGAGCCGGTGTCTGTTCCTGTGCCGTGGCCGCCCGAGGGGTCGTCTCCGCCGTGGCCGCCCGAGGGGTCGTCTCCGCCATGGCCACCCGATGGACTGTCGTCTCCGCCCTGGCCGCCAGATGGACTGTCACTCCCTGTCCCCGTTTCCCTCCATGGACCTGGCCCCCCATCCCTCCCCCTGATCCTCCACCAGTTCACCTCTCACCTGGACTCTTGTTTTGTTTATCACGTCTTGGAGCGTCTGGTAGCCGCTCCGTAGAGGGGGGGTTATGTCACAGTGTTTGGTTTGTGTTCCCTGGGTAACCACTAGATGTCCTCCTTCCCCACGGTGTCTGGCACTTTCTGAACTACATTTCCCACGATTCTTGTCTCATTGCACTCAGCTGTCCCTTATCACTGATCATTGCACTCAGCCAATTCCCCATTATCATTGTTGTTTCCCTGTGTATATAACCCTGTCTGTTTTAGTGTATGTCACGGAGTCCTTGTTGTATGTATCATGCCACTTCAGAGTTCTGTTCTTGTCTGTTTGTATTGTTCTTGCTGGATTGCTACTTTGGTTTTGACCCCTGCCTGGACTGTTTGAGATTGGATTACCCTAATAAATAATACTTACTGCATTTGGATCCTATCCTTGTTTTTGTGTGTGGAACGTGACAGAAGGATCATGTGACACTGAAGACACTGAAAATTCAGCTTTGGCATCACAAGAACAAATATTATAATTAAAAATATATAATTGTAGTAATATTTTACGGTAACACTTTACAATAAGGTTCATTAGTTAACTACATTAGTTAACATTAACTAATAATGAACTGCACTTATACAGCATTTGTTCATCTTTGTTAATGTTAATTTCAACATTTACTAATACTTTATTAAAATCTTGTTAACATTAGGTAATGCACTGTGAACTAACATGAACAAACAATGAACAGCTTTATTTTCATTAACTAACATTAACAAAGATTAACAAAAACAGTAGTAAATGTATTGCTCATTGTTAGTTCATGTTAGTTAATACATTTACTAATGTTTAATAAAGGAACCTTATTGTAAAGTGTTACCTATTTTACAATATTACTGTTTTTACAGTATCTTTGATCCTATAAATGCATCCTTGATGAACATAAAAGACTTATTTCAAAAACATAAAAAAAATCTTACTGACCCCAAAGCTTTATAGCTTTATAGCTTTATATAGCTGTAGTTTAGTTTCTATAAAAAAAATGTAGGCAAAATATTATTTCTTATTATATATATATTTTTTTTTTCTTTTCTTTTTTTGACTTTGGGGTTAAATGTGATAGTGTAGTTTCTATTTAAGAACAGTTCTTTGAACATTTACATTGAAATCAAGGCTAGCTATTTGAATAAAAATACAGTAAAAATACTAAAAGCAGTCATCAAAATAGAAGTGTTGTATCTTCAGGTCTGTGAAGACATTCAAAAAAATAAACTTGGCATTTCAGAGGTAAGGTGGGGGTGTTTTTCATGTTATCTTGTCGTAAAAATCACACCATGTAGGATAAGCTTTGCTGACATTAAACAGAGAAGGTCAGGTAAAATGAGACTTAAGACAAAAACCTATATCTGACCCTCTGTTATTACAGCTCTATAAATAGCGGCCCTGTATCACGTCAACTCTCGTGATGAGCGGGACTTTAACAAAGGGCCGCCTTGTCTGAAAGAGTGTGCTTAAAAGGGTGATGGATTGGCAAGCAGTAAGAAAGGAAAAGGGTGTGAGGAACCCTCTACTGGCAGAGACATTCGGTCCAAAAATAACAGAATACCACGCTCACAGCTGAAAAAAAAAAATCAATGCTTCTGCTCTACTGTATATTTCATAACAACCCTAGTGCGACTTTTATGAGTTGCAGCTTTCATGTGGAACAGCATTATGAAGTTGAAAGTGACTAGAAGATAAAAAAAAAAGTCTGAATTTTGGAATTGGAGCCAACTAGGGTCCTTGTACCCATCAGCCCAGTCAATCATTAGGCTCTCTGTCGCTCGAGGTATCAAGACGATCGCGTGTGCGTTAACCCCCAATCCTCCTCAATATTCTGACAAATATTAACAAGCCGACAACAAAGACAGATCCGTATTCCATCATGCCTTTCATCACACCCTTCAGAGAGCTCCGGCCGGGATGGGGGTTTAACTGTATCGAAGCGGGCGAGCGCTG
The DNA here is from genome assembly GCF_963993115.1 of Abramis brama. Classification (NCBI taxonomy): domain Eukaryota; kingdom Metazoa; phylum Chordata; class Actinopteri; order Cypriniformes; family Leuciscidae; genus Abramis; species Abramis brama. The sequence continues at coordinate 41,137,661 of NC_139967.1, forward strand.
TGCCGGGCTGCTGCCACCCCCTGCAGAGCCAGTCTAATGCCCTCAAAGAGAATTACTGAGTGATCACAGGTTCACTCCGTCTCTAATGAGCTCACGGCTGCCTGCTCCACCCTCCGTGCCGTACCCCACCCACGGCCCTGCCAGACCCTCTCATTCAGAGTCTCCTTCACCACTTCTGACTCTAGTCTTTCATTCCATGTTACTGTATATTAATAGATTTGAGCTGCATGGCTTCAGTTTGTTCAGCCCAGTTTATTCAGAACGATTGAAAGAATGAGTTCGACAGCGTCAGTGGTTTGTGTTCCTGATGGACTGTTATTATTACTCATACTTAGGAATTGTTCAAAACCCTTAAGGTCCTTGCACACTGAGTCCGAAATTTTCGTATGCATTTTATTGTATTCGTCATTCGGCTCTGAATTGTCAAAACACCTATGGATGTGGAAAACGCAGAAAATCGAACCTGATCCGAATTTTTTTATGACGGACGAACATTTCAGAGGCAGTGTGTATACTTGATTGAAACAACGTGAGGTCGTATTTATTTTTTAACGTGTGAGAATTTCGGACTCAGTGTGCAAGGACCTTTAACCTCAAGTATTAACTCTTTTACCACCATTGACGTAATTTTCCGTCATTTAGACAACGCTTCCCCGCCGTTGACAGAATTTTACAGCTTTCTGTATTTTCACTGTTATACAGAAGGGGGCGCTATTGCGCATATTCTGGAGCAGAAGAAGCAGAAACAAGCGATAGAATAATTTAAGCAGATTCATAGGTAAAATAATGCAATATATATACCACTTATACCACTAACGAATGAAATGTCGACCCAGGACGAGCTATAGGACTGTGAGTGTTGATGGACTCGATCTGCTCCATCTATTTTTTGATCATTGTTCTGAATCCAGACATAGTCATTGACAAAAACGCAATTTTCTCAGCTTTTTGCTCAAAATTATGCGTTTTTATGAAACTTACCCACATTCAATTGTTTTTTTTTGTTTTTAAAAGCTAGAATGAAGCTACTTTTAAAGCAGAGGGTCTCTTCTTTCTTTTGATATATTGCATGTTCAGATATTCATACAACAAAATATTCTGAGGGCCATGACATTTTTGTGAAAATGATCAAAAATGCTGGCGCTGGCTGGCAACTTTTTTCAAAAACCCTGGCGGGGAAGGAGTTAAAAGTCGGCACATAACTCATTGCACAATGTTTGTACATGCAAGGACCATTTACATTTCTTGCTTCTTGAAACTGTCCTCACTAAAATTAATTTGATAAGTGACAAGCTAAAAACAACATAGCAGCTGCACAGCAACGACCTGACTAACACCTTATCATCATGGCTGCGAGTTTTGCACAAGCAAACACCAATTACAACGTCTTATGAAACATAAATATCTAGTTCTATGTGATTTTAATTGGTTTGAAATGGCTTCATTATTCTGTCCATGAGAACAATTATAAAAAAATGATTTTAACATGATTTTGTGTTATTTTCTAGTGCAAGTTCAGACAAACCAAAGCTTCTGGGAAGAGTCAGGATTGGGAGTAATTGTGATTAAGGTAATCACTGAGGGTTCTCAATGCAGTGGTCACATTCATACAAAAACAAACCAGTCGAAACAGGATACATTATGGCTTGTTTCCGGCTTCTGCTCTCGGTGCCCCGCAGGTTTGTCTTGGACGAACAGAGATTTCAGGGTGATCTCTATACATTAACTCAGTGCCCCAAGGTGAGAGCAACAAGATAAATGATTGTTTTTTTTTCTTAATGCTACTCTTCCCGGAGCTAAGTTCATTTCATTAAACGCCCACACTGTGAACTCTTGTCCCCTCCAGCTCAGAGCGCAACAGACTTCAGAAACACACTGATAAAACAAGAGCAGAGCCCTATCTGTACTCACAACAAACTCGCACTGTTTTTCTTTACAACACAGACATACACAGAATCAGAAATCTCTATTCTCATTGTTCAAAAACACAGACATATTCACATAACATGCATTTAAGGGCTTAAAAACAGAGCTTCAAACTGATAAACAGAGCACAACAGAATGAAATTAAACAGGAGTCTCAAATTTAAAAGTCAAAATATTTCTTACAAAGTATTTTCTCAAAATATGAACTCTTTTGTTTTATAATATCCCATAATATAGGCCTATATAGTGAAATAAAAAGAAATATCATAACTAACATCAACAGTGCTTGTCTTGTCACACTGAGGCATCAATAGCCTTGAGAAAAGCTTCTGTTCGGGTTTTACTGTGTTTACTACGTTTCAGACTCACTGTGAAAGAGGTTTATCGGATAAACACAGCATTTAAGCTCTGAGTACCAGAGGAAGGGTGACCCTGACATGACACACAGTGGCATACAATGGCCTCATCCTTCTGATTCCCATGTAAAGGACAGTCACAGCTGGGCAAAAGGAGTTTCCCTTGTGACACCTGTTGCTTGTCCATTTGTCAAGTGATTTGTGGGATTGGTGAGAAAGCCAGTGGACAGGCAGGGGGTGGGACCACACACCATGAGTGACAAGCACAGTTCCCTATTTTCCGCTTTTATCTTTATTTCTCTTACAAAGCTGTAGCCGAAGGAAGACTCATGTGTCTTCTGGGCAGTGGAGGCTTGAAAACCTCCAGCTCATTTATGGTCTCTCTCACGGCACCGCTGTCCTGGAATCCGGAACTGCCCGGTGTCCCCACTGGGCTCATGGCAGCAGGTGTTTTAGCACTAGAAACAAAGATTTAACAATTTGGCTGCTCTCCAGCTCATGTTTCCATCCTGCTTAACTGGATGTGGCACCATCGTGGAAAAACAGGAGAGTTGATACTGGTAAATGCTGTTTGTACATTCTACCTGTATTACACTGATTACATCTTATTTTCAATCACTTCCTTTTTTTTCTCCAAACATTCAGAAAACTTAAGCTCTAGCTTGATCCTTATCGTTTCACCTGGCAAAGGATAAAACATCCAAACATCAACTTACATTGCAGGAGGAAGCATATCTATGCATATCCCAAGCATATCTTGAGATCAAAACTTCATAAGAGACTTGAGGGTGGGCTCTTCTGACTTGGGGTATGTAGTAACCACCTAGCAACCACAAAAACATTGCACCCACCCATAACTCAATAGTAACACCTGTAGCAATGCCTTATCAACCCAGAACACCCTAGCAACAACATTGAAACCACCCTTAACCCTATAGCAACACCTTAGCAATGCCCTAGCAACCACCCCGCACATCCAAGCAACAACCTTGCTATAACCCTTAACCCAAAAGCAAAGCTTCTGCAAGGACCTAGCAACAACCCAGAGACCCAAGCAACAACACTGCAACCACTCCTAACTCTATAGCGACACCTGAGCAACGCCCTGGCAACCACCCAGCACATCCTAGAAACAAATTTACAACACCCGTTAACACTTTTATATATATATCGGATATATATGCTTTTTTTATTAAGCTGATTCTTATTTGAAAATATATGCAGAGCATACATGACAAACCTGCTGTCTTATTTTTAACACCCATGAAGATAGATGAATAAAATTATGCAAATAACCAGAAAACCAACCATAATTCTATAACAACTCCTTAGCAACCACCCAGCACATCCTAGCAACAACCTTGCAACTACCATTAACTCTATAGCAACATCTTAGCAATGCCCTAGCAACCACCCAGCACATCCTAGCAACACCTTGCAACCACCCTTATCTCTATAGCAACATCTTAGCAATGCCCAAACAACTACCCAGCATATCCAAACAACAACCACCCTAAAGTCTATAGCAACACCCTAGAAACCACCCTAGAGCAATAACCCAGCAATGCCCTAGCATCCAGCCAGAAAACTTGACATGCACCTGCTACGATGTTCTGGGTGGTTGCTAGGGTGTTGCAAGGTTGTTTGTTGCCATGGCAACAACATTGCAACCACCCTTAACTTCGTAACAACACACTAGCAACCACCCAGAACATCCTAGCAACAACCTAGCAACTACCCTTAACTCCATAGCAACAAACAACCTTCAGTTTCGATTTTGTCTTTAAACAATTATGAAAGCGATTAATGTGCCAGCGACACATAGCGACAAAGCGACATGATCCTATTCATTTTCAATGGAGAGCTGCTGACTTCCAGCAACAGTGACCGTTTGGCAACAGAATGAAGGCGTGTTCTTTTAAGTCTAAATCCTTCGTCAAATTAGAATGATATCCTTAGTTTTATATATCACTTGTGATTGCATTTCCTAAAGATGTGGGCAGACGTGCTGTCTACCAATAACATAAGCGTCTTCACAGTACAGAGACTTGCCACATTCAGCGACAAGGTTGCTGGTCGGTGTGAATGGGGCTTTAATGTCCAATCAGTCAAATTATGTAACGTGGCTGACGTAAAAAGCAGTCAGTTATTGAGCTGTAAAAGAGAACTCGCGCTGTTCCCCAGGAGTCTTTCTGTGTGCGCGCTCTGAGATGGAGCACAACATGGATGAGCAAGTTATACACTTTGGGACCCATCAACTGTTTGTTTATTCAAAATATTAATTCTACAGAATATCTTATTTTGTGTTCAGCAGAAGAAAGAAACTTTCATTTTTGGATGAACTTTCACTTTAAGTGAACATAAACAGTTAGGAAAGAAATCATATTTGTGTCAGTATATTACATCCGTGCATCCGGTATATAATAATAATCCTGCTGCTGTCTGTCCCAATAATGTCAATCAAACAACAAAAGAACAGGAGAAAATCACTCACTGGTCTTCACTGAATAACTTTAGTAGCTTTAATAAGAATGAATGCATACTTATTTCATACAGTGTTGCAGTATGCAGTGTTTTATTTTTTACATTTGATTACTTTATTAAATTTCTATAGTGGGCTATTAGCTGATTACTATACTGTTAGACAAGATTAGATACATTAGATACATGAAAAAAATTCTACTGTATTTGTCCTATTGTTTGTCTTTTTTTCTGTTTTTATTGTATTACCGACAGTTCACTTTTCTTCAATAATTGTTTAAAGAATAATTTTACTTATATTAGTTAGCCTAGTATTAGTTTCTGCTGTTGCATCAAAATTGGTATCAAGAATTTAGAAATTTCACTGATATCTAAATGTTAATATCATAGCAACCTTATTTCCAGCTAAATATACTTTATATCGCTATTGTGATTTTTTAAAAACTCGTTTAAGACTGTTCATCTCGCCAACACTAATCGTGTTAAATAATCGTGATTACAATATTGACCAAAATAATCGTGCGTATGATTATTTGCCATAATCAAGCAGCACTAGTGGCGCGTTTTGCACAGGAAATAACTATTCAGATTTCCTTAGCTTCTAGTTTATGTTATTTTGTTAAGGTAACACATTTTGTAGACTATGTACATGTTTAGAAACAGAAAAATACACATTTTTATTCTATATTATATCATACATCACAATCATACAGTAATTTGCATATAATTGTTTGAGCATTTGCAATCTGAACAATTTAACGTTACTTCGCTCAATAGCTGATCTTTTAACACCAGCTAATACTGAGAGAATGGAGAGGCATGTGATATTTAGTTATCTCTCTCAAACGTCAGGTTCAAAGATAACACCAATCACCTTGATCTGTGGGCCAAAGCGACCCGCTCTCCACGTCATATCGTTCATTTGTGTGGGGTGAAAGCTGAATAATGTCCTTCAAAATTCAAATTCAGATGTCTTTCTAAAGAGCAGAGCCATTCTGATCGTAAGGTAGAAGCTGTTGAGAAACTCAAAAAATTAGCATGGAATTCTGGTGGTATCTGTGCCAGACCTGGTGGATTAAAATGGATCTTCTACAGTCCTGCAATATATATCCTCAGCTATGTGGTTTGGTGCCATTCAAAACCATTATAAAATATGGCTGGCATTTGTCTTGGAGGTCTTCCTGTGAAGTCTCGCCAGTTCATTTAGACTCTGTCAATCAGTGTCAAATTCATTTGCCACCCTGCTGAAATTGAGTGGATCCAAAGAGCTGTTTGGGATTTGGCTGAAAGAAATCTTTTTCTTCTTCAGTGTTTCATTCTCCAAGACCTGTGGACTGTGGAATTTTAATTACTGTATATTTATATTCATTTGATTAATTGTTCACTAACCATAAATCTGAAATCTGATTTGTTTTAATGGCAAATGCTTACCAAAAAGAGTCAAATACTCACTCTAAACAGGTCATTGAAATTCAGACATAAAGAAGATGTTGCTTTTGCTTTAGTGATTCAGCGGGGAGTAATGTGTTAGAAGAAACCATCAGGGAAAATAAGTTTGTAATGTAGTGCAATGGGGCCTGCACAGTCCTCTAACTGCAAAAATGTACATTTTAACCTGCTGGATCTCTGTTTACACCTGGTTACTTCATACGTTTTTGGTTTGTTTTTTTTCTGATTTGTTAAAACTGCTCCATTTACACTTGGCCACATAAATGTAACTCCGCAAAATGAATATAAATCCGATAATCAATTCCCGTACTATATGGAAATTTAATGGATTTCACACAACAAAAGGAACAGATATGAGCTGTATTTTATTTATCATTATCCAATTTCAAGATCAAAGACTGCAATAGGAGAAAGAGCGGCATCGGCACTGGTGAGAGAATATGGCGCTCACTACTTTTAATGCATTTGATTGTGTGTTGAGTTTCCGGATGCGACGTGGAACTTTTAGTTTCATTTGCGACAGTGTGTGTGTTGGTTTGCTGAAGAGATGCTCATCTGTGGCGGGTCATATCTGTGACGATGGATGTTGCTGTCATATGTGACTGGTAGCTGGCATAACACGCTCTTACATGTTACATTACTCTTACACCTCCTGAAGTGGTTTGAGTGAATGGATTTAAATCCGCCGTGAAAGCGTTTCGGTGGGCATTTACACCTGGTCTTTTTTAACAATCGGATGGCTATCCAATCAGAGAAAATGCATGAAGTGACCAGGTGTAAACAGGCCCAATGACTTTAAATGAGGGAAGGGATTTGCATTTTAAAGCAAAGCTTCAAGCTAAAAAGATTTAAGGTAACCTCTATCAACAGCATCTGTGGCCTGTTCACAATTACTACAGAAAACCATCCCTCAGTTTGTTAGAAAAAAAAGTGATGCATAGCGGAAGCACATGAATTCTTTAGTAATTATGTTTATTATATGAGCTTTAACTTTACCTACATTGTCATTTTGAAGTGGGACTACTTTTGTAGGCGGATGAACATTTAGTTATGCATTACCAACATAATTTATGTGGGTAGAGTTCATTGTTAATCTTATCAATTAAATGCACAAAACTATTTACATGCACTGCCATTCAAAAGTGTGCTGTCAGTTGTCAAGACTTTTGAATTATTTTTATTAATTTTACTCCACAAGGATGCTCTGTTACAAAAAAAAACTATATTAAATGCTGTTCTTTTGAATGTTATCTCTATTAAAAAAATATTGTATTATGGTTTCCACAATCATATTAAGCAGCAAAACAACATTGATAATAATAAGAAATGTTTCTTCAGCTGCAAATCAGCATAATAGAATTATTTCCAAAGGATCATGTGACTGAAGACTGGAGTAAAGGCTGAGCTTTGCCATCACAGGAATAAATAATTTTGTCCATATATTAAAACCGAATCCGTTTTGAATTGTAATAATATTTCACAGCATCACTTTTTACTGTATTCTTAAACAAATAAATGCAGCCTTGGTGCACATAAGAGACTAATAATAGACAGCAGGGAGCAGGGTATAGATGATAGAGCTGTTTCTAACCCTGAACATCCAGCGAAGTTTGCACAGTTAAATGCTAAAGAGTTGCTGGTCCTTCAAATGGGTTCCACTCCAGTTTCCCACAAGAGAGTGCGAGTCCTGTACCTGTTTCCCTCATCTCAATAATGAAATCACGTTGTGTGTTTGTTTTGGTTATGTTGGTGTTGGAGTTCCTGGCGTCAGCTGTGAGAGCAGATGCCAGTCGGTTGGAGGCGGAGCCGGCTTGCTGTGCTGTGAGTACTCTCACACTGACTAATCCTGAACTACTTGTTGGCCTTTACAGAAATCCATACGCCAGGGCCCAGGCTATAACAAAATGGCTTTTTGTCTTTATGATCATGCATCAGAATTAGCTCAGGACTTCATTTCCACTTCTGTAGACACCCTAACAGAGACATTTTTTTTATATAATTCTTTTTTTTTTTTAACACTAAGCTGTGTCCGAACAACCACTGGATAAAATTCTTCATGTGTCAGGGATCAGCAGCTACTAGCTGTGCTCCCTCCAGAAAAAATGAATAATTAATCAGGTGTTAATCATGTATGTCATGTGGAGGGTGCTCTCTTATGTCAATACGGCAACACTTGACAGTCTTAACAAGGTTCTTCAGAGCCTGCATGAGACTCTGAATGATTTATTCATAAAGAAAGCAATACACTTAGCTAAGTGATGCTGAGTATTACTGATGTTAAGGCCCACAATAAATCTGAACACTTCTTCACATTTTATGCACTAATTGTGGGAAAAAAATGTGTGGATATTTTAAACAAAACTAAAAACTGACCTACTATAGTAATGTAGCTGAAAGTATGATCAAAATTTGTTAAAAACCTAAACATTTTACATTTATTTAAAACAGTGTAATTAATGGTAATTACTGTGCAATTACTGTGTAATAATTCAAAATTATTATTTTAGAATATTTTGTATTAAATTAAACCAATTTATTTTTAATATTCAGAGACTACTATAAATAAGAAATTCAGGTTGATTTCAATGAAAATTGTAAACATTGTTTGGCAGGAGTCTGGGGTGGGACAATCATCTGTCTGATTAATGGTAGATTGGTGGAGTTTGGAGTGCTGGTATACACTGGAAAATGTTAACATCTACAAACAACTGGTTTTATTCAATTCTAAATTAATATTACACAGTAAAACACAATGTCTGGTGGACATGCTCTGTGAAAATATGTGGAACTTCCATCGCAGATTCCATGTAGGCCTACAGGGCTAAATAAAATTCAGTCTTCATGCAATTCATATTTAGCAGATAGTCTTGCTGGAAAGAGGGTATGTGATCTCCTCTCTTTACTCTTAAATCTACAACACTGAGTGGGATTTCATGCATATCGTAAGCTGAGTCAAGAAAGATGCAGCTGCTATAACATTATCATTGTAATCAATCTCTGAATCCAAGCCGTTTGTGTTGACTTTTATAATGAATTAATGGTTATGGAATGGTCTTTGTAATAATTTAATATTCCCTTCAATTGGGTCAAGGGCAGCAGTTTGTAAGGAACATTAAATATTTCAACAATATACATACTTAAATGACACAATTTCTCTTTTTATCCGTACATAATGCTAATACAACAACAAATAATAATAAAAAAGTATTTAATTTGTTCTTTCATTTACACATCAGAAATTTGCAACCATTTGATTATGGGATTTCAAAGCCCTTTAAAGTCTTTGTTTCAGTGTCTAAGCGCATATAAATTACATTTATGAGCAACCTTAATTAAATGAAATAGGATGCAGACCACAAAGGTTACAGCCTGTTTAACATTTGCACAAAAAAGAAGGTAAAACCTCAAAAAAAGCCAGATGAGAAGGTTTTAATAGACTTTGCTCTTTCATGCAGATTTGTGATCAGTTAAGTTTTCACAATAACCCTCTGGGTCTGTACATGTGGCAGTGCTACAACCAAACCAAGAGGAAAAGTGTTCAGTCCAGCACAATGATAGATACTGCTATATTGGGAATGGGATAGCTGGTCTATAGAGGGCAGATATCACAACCACCCCATCCATGATGACACACATGGGACCCTGTCATTTACTAAAGAAATATGTCAAAATGAAAGATCTATTGCCTTTGTGAGAGCAGAACCATTCAGCTCTGTCCAGCATATCATATTTCACATCAGATAGCAGTACCTGATAGTAAAGGTGTGAGGTCATATTCCAGCCAAGACACACAATATGCACATACTTTCAAGTTGTAATAGAGTGTCAGGCGATATGAGGGTCACATGATGTCACATGCTCATTTTTTTGTTCGGATCTATTCATTTATCAAAAATACCAAGGTCAATATATTTGCTTTACCAAGGTATAAAGCAAATATATAACTACTTTTTGACTTGATGGTTACACTATGTAACCTTTTCAAGTCATTAAACACTTTTCTAAGAAGCTGTAAGTTTGTAATCTTTCTTAGAAAATTGTAATCTAAGAAAAGGTTGTTGTTTTTTTAACTACATTTAAACCAGATTTTTTAAATTTATTCTTTATAATACAGTCTTACATGCTATTGACCTTTTTATTGAAAGCTGGTATTTTTTGAAAAGTTTTTATGAAAAAATTAAATCACACTGCACTCAATCCAGTAGAACTTGAACCTTTGCAAACATAAAGTGTGTATGTGATTAGGAAGAGTCCAGACTCTTGAGGCAGATCATAAATCTGGCCCCTAAGGGACAAAAAGAGGCCCATGAGAGCGACTCAGTAAACAGACACTTATAGGGTGATAGGTTAAAGACAAAAGACATCAGACATAAATACAGGCCCCAAGACCAACCAAGAAGGCTTCCCACTTTAGGAAGTCCTGCGCCATGGTGTCTGTATAATTTGTGAGGGAAAGGATATACTCTCAACGACTGCACGTATTCACTATCAACAAGGATTTATATAACTCTCTATTCCAAACATATTCCCAGCCCATATAACCTATTCAGTTATTTGAGTTACTCTTCTAAAATGAATTCTGTCAACATGGGTGAGCTCAACTCAGTGCTCCCTGGCTGTTATCCAGTCATGTATTTGATTAAGCCTGACATGAAGACTTTAAATGCATCCACGAGTGTTTCGACACCACCTGGTTGAGGTAGCGTAAAGATGAACAGTATATTAGTGTCCTAAAAACAAGGGTCTCCTTCAAGGTTTAGGAGGGAAACACGTGGCAGCTGAGGGACAGCTGCATCTGTTGATTTTTGTCATTCATCTCCTCTACTAATACTCAATTTCACTTCTGTCAATGACCTTTCTTGATCTAACTTTTGTTTGATGTTCATGAAGTTCATTTAAAAGGAATCGGCTGATTATGCTCTTTTAAGCCTTGTGGACAAAGTTTCAACATAGTGCATAAGCCCTTCAGTTGCTGAAATTCGTGTCCCATTTGTAGTTTTTTCCTGATTCTGTTCCCCTCCCTTTTCTTTTATTGCTTTCTGCCTCTCCATGAACTACCCTATCAAAGGCAAAAACTTTTAAGTTCCTGGATATAATGCTCTCCTCCTTCATATGGTCACCATTTGATGAATAAATGCTGCTGTAAACAAACAAACTGTATTTTAAATAACATAAGCCTCATTTCCATAAAAAGGAGGCATGTTCGAAAGGAATGATACATTGACTTAATGCTGCTCTTTAGCTCCTAGTTAAAATGGATTGTGGGTGGTTAATGAATGTGCAGGTTTTTGCACTGATATACTGACCAGTTCATAAGGGAATTCGTAACTGAAACTTTTTATTGTATTTTTGCTCAAATAAATGCAGCCTTATAGGGACAGTTCACACTACGCGTTAAAAACTGCAGGTCAGTGACACAAAAAAAGTTATAGAAATGTGTTTTTTAAAAGTTTAACTTATTTTAACTTGAGTGCCGCGTTTTTACAATGCTGTGTCATGCGCGTGATGCTGCAAAACAGAGGCGTGAGAGCAATGGTTAAAGATAGCAAAACTCAGATCATTCGTTCTTTGAAGAATTTGATGACAAATTGTTGTGTTCATATTGAAAACTCAATTTTTTCTTCTGAAGACTCATGTGATCTAAATCTGCTCTTCATGTAGTCTCATTTGAGACAAAGAGATCTCATTTGTGATTTTTCTTTCTTAGAAGCAAAGCTAAAATGTCTGAGCTGTCAGTTTTGATCAGCATAAGTTGCATTGAATAATCTGAACAGTCTGATCTGTACATGGAAACTCAATTCTTTGCAGTGGCTTTGACATAATTCTGCATGCCATGTCTGGTCTGATATGCTCACAGTGAATAAAAGGTTTGAGTAAGACGTCTCCTTTGGCTGAATCCAGCTGTTCTGACTGGTAACCATTTCCATGTGAGTAATACTGCCTGGTGCCTAGCTTATGAAATGTTAACATTGTCTGTCTTTCTCTGTTATAAATGGCACTTTAGTTCATATTAACAATCCAAAAGGCCAGGAATTTTAAGGTACACAGCGTTTAAATAAATTACAGTGAATCCATCCAGCAGAATAGTACAAATGTTCACACTAATTGCCAAATTTGTTGCGTAACGTTTGTGTATCTCCTATATTTTAAAAAATTACCTCACCACAAAGACCATCCCCATGGCCTCAGTGTAAAATATTTGGTGTATAATGTTACCTTTCAGTGCCAGATAAAATGATCATGTCAACAAAGGATCAAATAGCAAAAGTTGCATCCAGAATCCAGGGGGAACCTTGGAAGTAAAATGGCCACTGTCAACTATTGATATATAGGCTTGCTGCAACCATCCAGTTTTTGGCGGTTTGAGGTTGCTGTTGTAAAATATGGCATTCTGTCATTAATGATCCTTTTGGTCTTTGTCTGATTTCTGCTAGCGTACTTTTTAAATGTACTCAGACAGCTGATGGTCACAGTACATTCACTACATTTATCCACCATGCAGAATTAACCACCATTTGTACTAGTACAGTTTTGCCACTAGCCACTACTAGTTTCCAAGCAAATATGGTGTATCCGGCTTGAGGTGTTCTTTACGCTACTGTACAGTGTATATGGACTACTACACTGTAAAAAATATTATTCTTCAGAGTTGTAAATAAAACAAAGATTAAGAAGTAGGTTTTACAAGAAAGTATCATTTCAATCTTTCCACTTCAAAATTTCACATTTAATTGATTGTATTAAATGCCATTTCTTTGTAATTATTTGTAAAATTCACTAGCAATTTCTGAAAATTCAACTTAGGTCACATTCTGGGGTGCGTTTCCCAAAAACATCATTAGCCAACTATATAATTAGCCAACTATCGCAAGTTCTGTTGTTACCAGCTTAGTTGAATGATTTGGCATTTCCCAAAACAATAGTTGTGTCGCAAACTTACGTGGTTGGAACTACAGCTCTCGAGCTGTGGATAGAAGCACAGTTTCTTGTTAAAATGACGTGTGGACTCAAATAGATAGTGCTCTTTGGCACAATAAGCAAGCTAACATTCAGTAAATTCTATATCTTTCAATTACCTATATATACACTTTAATATTTTTAGATTTTAGCATGTCAACAATCAGCGTAATTTTTGAGGTTTGCATTATGTGCATAAATGTGTACGTGAACCCCGGAGTACGACATATGAGGGAACCTGCGATGAATCAAACAACAATTAAAGCAAAACGACAGTGGTTCTCAGTTCGTTACAGCAGCATGTGAGAAAAATTATGTTAGGTGGAGAAAACTACTGACTGAATGAAATGAACCGCATTTATATGGGAGTAAAGACTACGCCAAATACCACGTTATCAAGATAAAAAAATGAATGGCTTTAATAACCCTAACCCTCATAAACCAAAATTTCTGTTGCACTTAGTCACACTTAGAGTTCTTTAATGGGTTTTAATGCTATGGGTTTTATATTGGTTCATCCATTGACCAATATCTGTCACTGGATGAAATAATATATAACACAATACACAATAACACAATAATTTAATGACAGCAAATAAAATTTACACTAAAACACCAATTTTACACAATATGTAGACAGAATTTATTGTGAAAACCCAAGAGCAAAATCTATTTAGCCGCGTTTCCACTGCAGGAACTTTCCCCAGGAACTAGGAACTATGGGGTGGTACTCTGTGTGTTTCGACCGCAGGAACCAGGGTCTAAATGAAGTTCCGGGTTAAAAAAATTCCCCCGCAGAAAGTCCCTACTGGTGAGGTAGTAGTACTTTTTCAAAGTTCAGGAACTTTCAGGGGTGGGACTTGGGTGCTGAACATGCTGATTGGTTGAGTTCACACAGTATTTTGATTGGTTGACTCCATGCAGCATTATATTTCAACCACCATTTTTAAAAGTCATGTTGCAGTCAGAGTTGTTTGCTATTCGAATCAGCAATGGAGTTTAAAAAATACGATTGATGGACCGACGACAAGGTTCATGCTTTATTAAGCTTAAATTCAGAGGATGAAATCCAGTGGGAACTGGAAAGTACCACGTCGTCCTACGTCACCGGACTAATTTGCCTAATCTTCACGGTACTTTAGACTGCAATGGAAACCTGACAGCAACAGGTATGAGGGGGAAAAGTTCCTAGGACAAACTGCTCCGGGCAATTTCAGTGGAAACGCGGCTTTTGAGTTCACATGTCATTTTAAGAAGAAACTGTGCTTCTATCCTCAGCTTGAGAGCTGTAGTTACAACCACGTAAGTTTGCGACGCTATTTGTGAATGCTTGTTTCTGGAAACGCCAAATCGTTCAACTATGTTGGTAACGAGGGAACTTGCGACCATTACCATAGTTAGCTAAATATTCAAAAAAATAAAAATTTCTAAAGATGAACTATACATTTAAAAGTAAGCTACTCATAGGGTGACTCCTGAAATGTGAAAAAAGTGGCTCTGTGATGCTATGAAAAATACCTTACATTCATTTACATTTACAAACGGATCAGTGGAGGAGACTGAATATTTACTAAATGGTAGCGAAAAAAGCTCTTTTGACATAATATGTCAGCTTTCTTTTTATATATGGCATCAAGGCAAAAATGGAAATTATTCACGGTAGCTCTGGTGACATTCTAACCGTGGCTTTTTTCCGATTCAGAATGCGGCGACTGGGAACTGCACTGAAGTTGGAATACATGTAATGCATATGTAAACAAATATGTGAATAAGATTGCAAAGTTTAGGATTCATATAAAAAGAACTTTCAGAATCTGACATCAGATTGGATTCATTCAGATTGACGAAAATGTTAAATTTGGATGAAACTACTAGTTTGTCCAACCAATCGCTGATAGAAATTACACGCTTCAGCTTTAAATTTGACTACAGAATCTGAAAAAAAGTGTTACAGATTTGTTAGTATATATTTACTATGTCCAAACGCATACAATGGCTAAGGCAAAGGCTTAATGACTTTGTTCCTAAAGAATGTCTATAAATTACAGTCCAATGGCACCAAATTACATACAGACCTTTATTACCAGTCATATTTCCAGCTGAGAGCAACTACAAAGACCTGCTTTAGCACAACAGCAGGGTTTGAGTAGGGCTATGAATTGTGGGAGTACATTATTGAATATGCATGTGCATATGCACACACTCATATCTAGGTATGAACCCACTCATATCAACCCACTATGCTTGATTATCAGATCTACGGGGAGTAGAGGAAAGAATGAAAAGAGGACTGCTGATGGCAGAATGTTGGCACAGTGCCACCACTGTGGGTGTTGGGAGATATTACCCCTTCAACAGATCTCTGATAAGCTACACAGTTTCTTCTACAGAATGTTGTTTAGAGTTTGAAAACGAGAAACTGAGCATGAATTAGTCTCAAAGAGCAGCAAGTTTGAACTGCTGTAGTCGAGCATCTGGGCTTTCAATATGACAGTGTTCTGGTCAGAAAATAGCAGTTTATCCCAGACAGGGAACATCTGTATTAAAGGGGTCATATAATGGTACATGCACTTTTACAAGTTGATTGTACTGAAATGTGTGTTGGCAGTGCCTGTACACAACCATCATAAAATTATAAAAATCCATCCAGTGTTTTGTTTTAAATCTTCTTATATGTTTCCTCCTGTCTCAAATCAAGCTGTTCGATATTGTGACGTCACAATATCGACGCCCCTCCCACGATGGGTGATTGACAGCAGCGTTTCAAACACAGACCCGCCCTCGCGCCCTCGTGAGCGAGCTGTCAATCATAGCACGCGCCGACGCGCGTTCGTTGTTGATAGCTGGAGTGCTGAGTAGAATGGCATCAAAGCGATTGTGGTGTTCTGTTCTTGGGTGTAATAAGGAACACAGCAGTCATATTGATGATGTTTCTAAATCCGTACAGCTGAAGACGCAGTGGCTGAGTTTGTTTTCGAAGGGAATATTCCCCACGATCAACGTCAATGCTGTCATGTTTGCGCGAATCATTTCACCAGACTCAAGACTGCTTTACAAACGAGGGTCAGTATAAAGCTGTTTTTGCTAAGAAGCTGCTCCAGAAAAAAGGATCAGTACCAACTATTCGTGTTCCTGCTGAACCTCCAGGGGGCTGTTCCATAAACCAAGATTAGAGTATAAGCTAGGCTTGTTTCGGTTAGTCAGGCTTATTTTTGGTAGATTCGGTTTCATAAAGCAAACTTAAAATAGTTCGAACTCAGTTACCCTGGCAACTTATGCTGGGAAACTAGCCTGGTCCAGGGCAGGCTAACTGTAAGGCTAAGCCTCAGTTGTTACACAGATCCTCTAACACTGACCGACAAGAACACAATGATATGACCACTGACACTCTCTCATACCATTATTGGACTTTATTAACCATTATTAGTCCAAAAATAAATACACAGTATACAGAAAATCAACTTAAATAAGGCTACAATGATAAATTAGACAATATAGACCTATATATATATATTCATTCTCTCTGGTTTTGTTTGGCAGCTGTAGTACATGTTTATGATTAGAAGAACATTAGAACACAATCTAAAAAAAAAGCTTTGTAAAGCAGAAGTTAAAATCACAAAATTAAAAATAAATAATTACAAAAGCACAGTACAATAGTCCCTTTACAGTTATTGCTATCATAAAAATACACTTGTAAAAATACACAACAAATATTTTAGCATATCTATCTATCTATCTATCTATCTATCTATCTATCTATCTATCTATCTATCTATCTATACTTTATTATGTCTTTCAATTCAAACACATTTAACACAATTATACAAATGGACAGTTCCTTTAAAGACATCATATTTTCCCCCAATAAATATTCCTTATTTTTCCTTCTACTTTTTTTCTTTTGTGATAATACCCACCAACACACATGATTAGAACAATAACCAAGAAGTACATAGTTAGACACTTTTACATATGATTTAAGGGGGAAAAGACAAAAAACAATAAATAAATATTAATAAAAATGTAACATTCACATATTTATATCAAACTCTTATAATGACACATAATTCCTAATAGTTATTCAAGTAATATTATTTGAATATCAAATATTCAATATAAAATAAGCAAATAAATAAAATAACATATAACTAGCCTAGAAATAAAAGGGAGGGAGGGTTATATAAAAATGTTAATGTAGGCTAATATATATTCCTTTATTTTATGGAATATTCTTTGATTTTAGAGTTGCACATATCTTTTCAAAATGTATACATTTGCTCTTAATTTCATGTTATCCTCTTCATAATGTAAAGTACATTAAGAATATATTATATGTATAATATATAAAAAATACATTCTAGAAACTAAATCTAACCACTCATTTAAAACTGGGGATTCTTGCTTTATCCAAAAAATTATTGCATTAAAAGCTGTAATTCTCAGCATTCTAAATAAGTATACATCATCTTTATTAAGTAGCATAGGTCCTACACCCAAAACTATATTTTGTATCTTTATATATTTAGTTTCTTAAAAAAAAACTTCCCTGAATTAGGCTACTTCTGTTCACTGAAGTACTTCTGTTCGCTAGAAGTTCACTGCAACTTATCCAACATCCTAAAGATAAATTATTATAATTAGAAGATATTTCTAGTGTTATAAAATATTGCATATTAATTTTCCAAGCAAAATGTATATTTTAGTCAGAATTATTGCGCTCCTATTTGCCGCGCATGCGCGCAGCGGCGCTCGTTCAATATGAAGATTAGCAGTAAAATGGATACATTTGCTCGACTTTCTAACATTTACAGATGGAGAATATAACTGTAAAATGCAAGTTTTGCACTGAGGAAAAAAAAAAACATGTCACAAACGCATAAAAACAGCACAAAATATAGGCTGTTTGATGGTGGATCGATTTGATCCACGATCGACCTCTAGGGCTGCTTCAGAAACGCGTGCACACGCAATTATCTAGACTTGATAAACCTGGATCAAATTAGTGAGATTGCGTGAACTTCAATTACCTTTTATGGAACCACTTTAGCCCCAACTTATTTGTTAGGCTCATTCAAGTCCGGTTTTGGAGTTTAATCCCCGCTTTTCTAAGCGTCTTTTATGGAACAACCCCCTGAAGGACAAGTGAGTGTAACGTTTTATTGACCTTTATATTAAAGGAGCTGTATGTAAGAAATCTATTTCAATTAATCATAAAATGGCCCTGATGTGTCACTAGACATTAAGAAATCATGTTCATTTCAAATACTTATATCACTGACAACAGTAGTATGGCTAGGATATTGTCATTTAAAAAGTGGACTTGCAGCCCTTAACTGATGTTGATGTTGTCATTTTGTGTTTTGGCCTGACGCGCCTCCCTCCACCTATCTACCAATCACGAAGTCAGTAGTGTTTCGGGATCCGGGTTGCCAGCTTTGCTCTAACCTACTCTAGTCGGATAAAAATGTCTAACGTTACTAAATCAAAAAGACCTCGTTATAATTCAGAAATTCGTCGTGACAAAGTCCGAAATAAAACCAGAATTTGTATAGGAGATGCTTTTGAAAGATGGAGACGGCTGAAAACGGAGAAGAATTTGAACACAGACGCCAACGTTGCTAATTTTCTCCAGGACAGGTAAGATTCATCTAACTTATGCTTGGCTAACTTGTACTTGATGTCAATGGACATTTCATATATTCATGACAGTCGAACAAAGTTATGCATGTTCGTGCAAAGTAACGTAACGTTAGCTCACATGGACGTATGCTAACATTAGCAATGCATAGGAGCCCGTTTCTCTGTCATTATGCTTTTAGACGCTGAGGAAAACAACATTAGCACGCCCATTATGGCAATTTGAAACGTAATTGAGACAGAAGCCTAACTTTACCTCAGAAAAAATGATTCGACATTCGTTCTTCACGTATATCGTGGACTAAGTTACACATGCTGCAAGTTGACCTGTGTTTCACATCACATATTTTAGCGTGTTAATGGATGTGTGCTGCAGGGTAAGTAAAAAATACAGCTGGTCACTTTCACTTATAGCATCAGCTAAATGAATAGCTGTATCTTTGATATTGGTTACACATAGTGACATAGGCTTGTGCTTGTACTTACATTAATGACAGATACATAACGTTACAAGTTAGACTTACAGCTACCGTTCTGTCTGTCACATACGAGCATAACGTTACATCTTTACGATTATACTGTCACATACGAGCATACATCTTTACGATACTGTCACATACGAGCATAAATCTTTACGATTATATTTAACTAATGACAATTAGTAAAATTTTTAAATACATAATTACTTATCAAAATATCTCTCATGAAGCATAAACATAATCAACAGAAAAAAACTTACTGTGTACGTCTCGTCGGAAGCTCATTGAAGCAGCCTAAGTTTCTGCTGAATTCAGCTTATCTGGCAACCTCGAGTCAGGGGGGAGGGGGAGGGGATACACCGCTCTATAGTATTTTTAAAGTGATTGCAGTACCAGTTTTGGCCACAATCCTACATACAGTTCCTTTAATCTTTATATTAATCTTTGCAAATAGCTTGCACGCTTCACGATGAATGTGGCTATTTTTACACTCAGGGTACATTATGGCATGTTTTCTATGTACGACTTTCTCAATATAATTCATAATCCCACGTTTATAATGAACAACGCGTTATGGTTTTTGTATTATTATTTTAAACGGTGTACGCACAGAACAGAGGGGCGGGGTGAGCAAAGCTCATTATCATTTAAAGACACATGCACTGAAACGCGTGCTGAAAACAGAGCTGTTTTTGACCAGGTAAAATGAGTGTTTTCTTACAATACTAATGAGAATTTTTAATTAAAGTATATTACAAACTTTTAATTTAGACCCTAAAGAATCATATTAGCTTGTACAAAAATGACATTATATGACCCCTTTAATATATATTTGATGGAAGAAACGAAAGCCTACTTTTGTGCCCTCGCACACCCCCCAAAATCCAACTCCAACAAGATGCATCTCTTGGAGAGAAAGGGCAAACTGTTCGTGTGGTTCTGGATGACATTTCAAAGATGAAGAACATTCTGTTTACTTCTGTTTCAATGATTTGACTGGAATAAGTGAGCGCTAACCTTTATCACTATGATATTTATCAGACTGTGTACTCATCGCTCTTCAGCCAAAAGATAATTTGCCCACACAATCTGGTGTCTCCAACAACATATGGTGCTGAATATATACAAGATGTTTAAAAGCAAAGACAAGTTAAAAGATAACACATTATATTAGTGATGCACTAAAATAAATATTCTTGGTAAATACTGTACATCAAAAGGTGAAAATTATGGACAAACTGGGCCACTGCACTTTTTTTTTTTTTTTATTATTAGAAGATCTGTTCAGAAGTCCCAGATTTTGTGGACTATTTTTATTCCTTCAATTTTGATATTTTTTATTTTTTCCAGTAAAGTTTTGCTAAAAATTCTGCACATTCCTGAATATTTCTTAGGAATAATTAGAAGACTTGTTTTATAAATGAGAAGGAAAGAAAGAAGAAAGTATGGACAAGATGGTAACAGAGTATAACATGCTGGAGGACAAAGAGATGTAAAGGGTGTGGTGGTTCTTGAGGAATTTTTGCCTTCAGTAATCAGCAGAAAAACACAATGAATGTCTCGACAGCTTTTTTGTCAAGAAAGATACTTGTATAGAGACACAGGATGACATATGGCTTGATCAAATTTCAAAAAGCACTGAAATACATCTCGTGCCATTCTACCACATAATAGGACGTGTGCAGGATCACATGCCACTAACACCTGAAGAGCTTATGATGACATATCTAGTATATTTAAAGGTGTGTAATTTCTGCCACGATAACAGCGCCAAAGAGAACTGCAAAAATTTTGTTTCAGAAGAAATTAAGGGTGTCCACAATAAAGAAAATTAAAAATATTTTAAAAGTCTGTTTAAAACACATGTACCTTCTCACTACTTTAACTTCATGTTGATTTTTTTATAAAATTCTCATTGTTTTATTTTTTTTCCTGCATGATGGTCGCACCACATGACTGATTTGCTGGACAAAGTTTGCCAAAGTAGGTTTTCTTTAAGAATTTCATTTATAAATCTGACGTTTTTCTTCATTATAATATCAGGACAGTTATATCCCCTGACAATTTTCACATTTTGAACCAAATAATACCTAAATGAATTTTAATGCTCAAATTTAAAACAATGCTCATCATAGAAGATGTGTTTTCAGGGCATTTTATGCATGAATAGTATTTTTTTATGTATTTTTGAATTAATCAATAGATCCAGACAAACAAAATGTCAAATTAATTGGCTTCTGTAGACTTAAGGTTTTTTTTGGAAACAGTCATAAGTGCTTCTTCTTAAAGGGATAGTCCACCCAAAAGTAACTGCTTAACAATGGCCTGGCAAAACCCCACTCGTAGTTTCTTCCAAAAATACCAAAAATACAAAAATCAAGTTAACTAATAACTTCACTGAAAGTAAACAGTCTTCATAGGTTATTTGGCAGGACCACTGAGAATTACCTTGAAGCCACCTGAAACACAAACACAGCAACTGCAGGTATGCCTGCAAAAATCAATAAAGATTTTGGAGAAAGTAAAACACATGAAGGGCCTGAAGCCCCTAGCTCCCTTTGAATGGGCCGGTAGCCAAGCCTGAGTGAAGGGCATGCGAGCATGAGGGAGATGTGGGAGGAGGCGTCCAAGATCGTGGGGGATGGGGGCAGACAGCAAGACTCGAGGTGCTACTATTGTGGTGTATGATTTCTGTAACATGAGCAACCTACTAACTCACACGCATGCACACACATCCAGAAAAAAAAAAATCCACATCTGCCTCCTCAAGAATGAGTTAGCCACCAGGTGTTTGCAGCTGTCTGTGGATTTTATGGTAAACAGAGAGAGAAAGAGAGATGGAAAGTGATAAAGGCAGGGGGGTGGATGAGAGGCAGTGATTTAGAGGGAGATTTTGGAGAAAACATTATACGAGGACTTCCGAAATCCCATTTGCATTGTGAGGATTTCTGCCAGATCCCGAATCGGTTCCTGGCCAGTGACGTGTCCCACAGATGGGGCTCTCCAAAAGTGACGGGCTGCTTTCAGCCAATTAAATAGTGTATTTTGGAAGGGTGCGCTAAGCTGGTTATAAGTCTGGAGAATAATAATGAGATAAAGCCAAAGAATCACAAGGGACATGGTGTGCAAAATTAAGCCTTTTATCAGTACATACTGTTTTTCCCATTTATTTTAATGCCATTAAAAAACTGTCTACAGCTGTGTCCTTAACACTGTTGCATGAAGCATATAATTGCTATTGATCCAAAAGGAGATTATTTATGAATGTTATTGGTGGGGAAAATGTCCTCCTTCCATGTCATTTCAAACTGGTATGACTGTCCTTTCTTCTGTGAAACACAAAGTAGATATTTAAAAAAATGTCCAAACTGCTCTTTTCCATAAAACAAAAGCATGTACACATACCATCAAAAGTTTTAATGTCTCACGGTCTTCTTCAGTGTCACAAGATCCTTCAGAAATCATT
The DNA here is from genome assembly GCF_963993115.1 of Abramis brama. NCBI lineage: Eukaryota > Metazoa > Chordata > Actinopteri > Cypriniformes > Leuciscidae > Abramis > Abramis brama. The sequence continues at coordinate 41,160,415 of NC_139967.1, forward strand.
CTAAAATGCTGATTTGGTGCTCAAGAAACATTTCTTATTATTATCAATGTTGAAAACAGTTGTGCTGCTAAATATTCATGTGAAAACCATGATTTAGAAAGTAAAAGTTTTGGGTAACATTATAAATATCTTTACTGTCACTTTTGATCAATTTAATGCATGGCTGAATAAATGTAAAGATCCTACCAAGGTTATTTTCGTAAACGAAAACTGAAACTAAGACTAAAACTATTGGTCATAAAACATTTTCGTAAACTGAAATAAAATAGAAATTGCGACATAAATGAAAAACTAAAACTAAATGAAACTAACAACAGTTACTGAAAAACTAACTGGAACCAAATAATAATTAGCAAAAATAAATAATCTTTTCGTAATTAATAAGCTCTCATCCTGTACCGGAAAATCACTTTTTTCCATTCCACTGCTCTACTTTATTTTTCAATGTATGACCGTTGCGCTCAAGACTCACATCTTTTGCAGCATCACGTGCATGACACGACGTTCTGAAAACGCGGCACTCAAGTTAAAATAAGTTCAACTTTTAAAAGACGCGTATCGAGACCATGCGCTTTTTCCCCATTCCACTGCCCGCGTCTTTTTTCAGTTTTTTAAAGCAAAATCGCTTTCTGTGTGAACCAGCCCTAAGAAGCAGAAATGGCCAAATAAGTATTTCCATCATGTCTAGACCTCATGCAAATAGAGATGTACCTTAATTGCAGGTAAGATAACCATCTCATGTGAAACTAGCCTAAACAAGATAGGCCTACCACACATATTAGACAAGATAGCCTACCACACTGAGCAGAAAACGGAAAAAACAAATAGCATGTCTATAGCCCAGAAATAGACATACAATTGTCAGAGTAGAAGTATACTAAATGTCTGGTCTGAATAGAACATTTGAATATGAGTATAACTATGAGTATATGATTTTAAACGATGCAATGGACAAAAAGCATAAATGGATCAATACAAGAATAATGTTTGAAAGGATTAATCATAGACATAACCTTTAATAATCATAATAATCATACGCATATCTTTTTCTTATACACCACGTTTAACAAGATTTCATTTTTAATATGAATGAGTATGAATGAATAATTTTTACTTTTTAGTTGCATTTGTTTGTTCTTTGTTCATCCTCAAACAATTATTTTATTTTTATTATTAAGAGGTTTTCACAAGAGTTAACTGTAAACTGCAAACATTAAACTTCGCTGAAATTAAATTTCTTTAACAGGAGGTGTTCTGTTAACTCTGCTAAACTATAATTACTGAAACTAAAACTGAAACTAAATATATAAAAACTAAATAGAAATGTGTTCACAAAATAAAAAACTAACAAAACCATTAAAGAAACTAACTAAAACTGAACTGAAATTTAATTTGAAAATTATATTAAAATAAAAACTAATTAAAAAAATGCAAAACTATAATAACCTTGGATCCTACTGACCCAAACTTTTTAACGTTAGTGAAGAGCCTTGTCAAGCTCCAAAAAAAAACCATATAGGAACCATAAGCATCCATAGCAATTGTTCAGTTTATTCATCACAAATGTGATTTTACCTTCCAATAATTTAGACAAATATTATAATTTTACAATTTTTTTAGAAAATTCCAATGAAGTATATTTTAAAAGAATAATTTTCAATGGTGATTTTCATGCCAGAGTGTCCATGTTTTTTGGTTTCGGACAAGAAATTTAATGATATTACATGAATAATATTCTAAAGGCTTTGTGTGAGGAGCAGACCGCTACATATACTCTATATAGACAAGTCATATGGCCCACTTTATGGTGTTTTCTCGCTTCTGGAGCTTGACGTCATCCGTCCTCATTCACTTCCATTTTATGCAAAGCAGCAGCCTGGACATTCAGCAAAATATCTCATTTTGTATTCCAAAAAAATAAAGTAAGTCAAATAGGTTAGTGTGTAAATGGTGACAGAAGTTTCATTTTAACTATGCCTTTAAGATAAATTGCTCTTTTTATTATTGAACAGCCTGTAAGAAAAAAAAAAAAAAAAAAAACTGGGACAATTTGAGTGTGACCAATCTAATTTTGGATTCATTTTACAGCTTTCTAAAATAAAAAATAAAAACACATTCTGTGAGAAAGTGAGGGAGAGGGGCAAAAAGAGCTGGCATCCGTCCACTGTAAATTCTTCACCCCCTTCGTTGCACTTGGATGATTGTTATTCATTCTCACGCTTCATTAATGTGGTCAGTCTCCACATCTCACTCTGATAAACATGCCATCAGTCCAGGGTTTTTACCCATTTACTCTTTAGTTGGATCAAAATGTTGCTACGATGGCAGATTGTGCGACTCAGAACGTCCCTGAAAATGCAAGAATCTCCACAGATCATTGAATAAAGTAACATGAGACGCGCTGGCAGCTCCGACGGCCTCGTGGCCACAGCAAGTTTGACACATTTCCCAGACCACACTAATATTGTAAAAAGTAAGCCAACAAGAAATGAGGAGCAGCCAGACTGGATTCCTTAGTTTTCTTCATTCTTGAAACAGTCATTGCTTTAAAGGTAGCCATCTCCTTGTTCAAATACAGCTCAGATGAAGACTAGATGACAAACACAGAGGCTATTCCTTTCAATGACTCAATTGGCAAGGCAAAGGGCTTTGATAAGAGCAACCTCCATCAGATAGTGATCTAACCCTGTAAACTCACCTGTGGATCTCACGCTTCCAACTACCATCCCCCATTCTGCTTCCTACTGATACATACAGGCATTTAACTGAGGAATCTCATGCCATTGTTTTGGCTGAACTGAAAGCGGGTGACTTCAAGAATTTGGCCTGCGGTGCTGTCGTCTAGCCTGTCTCAGCTCATCACTACATGGAAATCTTAGAAGAAGGATCAAAACCTTTACTTCAGGGATATGATCAAAAGAGATTTTGATAAATACTGAATTATGTTTGAAAGTAAAGGGCTGTTCTGTGGTTGAGCACTGAAGGGTCTAGTGGATTTGATGGGATGATTCTTTTGTTAACAGGTGTAAAATATTTAATGGTCACCATAGTTACTGCCTGACCTTTCAGTGATTCATATACAGTGAATTTTTGTGGTTTACCAGGGTGAACATTAATGGATGAATCCAAGTACTTTATATGGTAACACTTTACAATATGGTCTCATTTGTTAAAAATTATTAATGATTTACCTGGTAAGAATTGTTTTACAGTACAGACAAATATTGAGATGGTCTTCTCATCAGGTCTTGTGTAATTTTAACATGGCATGTCACATTAAAAATAGCTCTATTTTTATAAAAATGTATTCTGTTCCATTCTGTTGCACTCGATCTAGTTGTGTTTAAATGCAATAACACATCTTATGCAAACGCCCACAAACAAAGTCGTCTAAACAGCCTATTTATGCAGGTCTTCCTTAAGATGAGGGCTTTCAATTACTCAGCCACTGTATGTTGGCCAACCAATGGCAGACAGGGTGACGGTTCAGGAAACCTGCATGAAAACATTATTTTTGCGATTCCGTTTGGTGGCACGGAAAATACAAATTTGATTCATGCTGCTTACATATGTTTCATTATTATAAAAATGTTTTGACCTTGTAATTTTTAATCAAAATATCATAACTGGATCTAACAGTGAAACAGCAGACGTCTCTCTGGTGATGCATGGACTTCTTAAACCCGACCCCTTTCTTACATTCGACTGCAAGCCTGCTGTCAGATCTCCCTCAACCAATCAACAAGAAGTCCCTGGCCTAAAATGTTTCTTTTCGATAAACTGTTTCACTTAGATCATGTCACAATAAGGACACACTAATGTCTTTTTGACTAAATGTATCAATGTGATACTGACAAGATACACTGTAGAATCTAGCTAAACACTATTAGCACTGCATACCTCAAACTGGACTTCGAAAGGTAAATATGTGCAGTAATAGTGCAGTAAATGTGAGTTATGGTGTAAGAAACAAGTGCACAATTCAAAGCATGCAATCAAACAGACGTTCTACAAATACAATGCATATTTGTTGCATGCATACATGTTTAATCAGTAACACAAGTGTTTAGTTTTGTTCAGGTAATTGCCTTCTTGCTGCCCCCTGCTGGTAAGAGTCATTAAAGGCTCAGTGTGATTGGATTAGATAAGAGATTAACTCTTAAACTTGAGATGAACCTTCCCATCAGTCAGATTCAATGTGCATCAGTGATGTTTCATATTGCATACCCATAACACACAATTGTGCATAAACAATATACTCAGCACCACACAGTTGCAAATACTGACAGTTTAACTCAAATATGTAAGGGTCTCAATCTTCATCTAATCCACATGTTGTTGCTCACTGAAGCTGAACTGCAAAACAACAATGCAGATTATCCCTATAGAGGTCTTCACTGATGTCCACCTTCTGCCAGGCCAAAACAATAAGCCCACAGGCTTTTACATGACATTCACTGTCAAGAGTGACAGACAGGGGCTCAACCCAAGATTTTGGGCATAGAAACCCCTTCAAACCAGAAACAGCCACTCAATTGTATCGCCTCTACTGTGGGTCATGGGCTGCTATGGGAAGCAGGAAGTCTAAGGCAAGGCATCTTTGTCACTGGCACACAATGCAGCTCACAAGAACTTAAGGGAATGAGTACGGACATCTGGATAAAAATGCATATTTTGGCGGATGTCCTATATTAGGATTTTCACTAGAGCTCCGGTTTTCACTTTTGATTGACGGGGCCTTGATATGAAGATATTTCTCTTGGACTTTTGCTGTGGTGGTGAAAGCAGACCAATATGTCGATTTCATGAATAATTGAATGACAGAAATATTATTAAAAATGTAATAAAATGAATATTAATAATATGATATTACTAAAATAAACAGGTTATCAGTTTACACAAAAGGGAAAACAATACTATTAAACTTTTATAATTTAATAATTTTGACCTAATAATATTTAATATTATTAACACTATGACTACTATTAATATATATATATATATATATACACACACACACACAGAGGTTTTTCTGTGTGTGTGTGTGTGTGTGTGTGTGCGTGCGTGTGTGTGTGTGTGTGTGTGTCTGTGTGTGAGTGATATTAATATATAATGTTATTATATACACTATAATTTGATATTGTTTTAATATTGGGTCTTTTATGCTTACGGTAATCAAAATAAATGGTTATTCGTGTGACAATCTACACAAAAAAGGTTTTGTTTTTTTTAAATAACGCCTTTTTTCAGTACATATTCTATCATCCACATCAGTCACTATAAATTGTAAGGATGACACTTTCAATGTCAAGTTCTTTGATGAAAAATCGCCCCCTCACATTGAGGGAGCAAGGTGACCCCTCTTAATCATAAGGGCAGTTATCTGACGGGGTGTTCAGTAATCCCAGGACAGACAGCTTTGGTTCATCTGCTGGGGAACTGGAGGGACCTTATTAACACAAGGGTGAACAGAAGGTAGGAAAAGGGCTTGTTAAGAATCTTTGGAAGAACCAGCATTATAGGAGAGTCTTGATCCACACTGAACAAAATATGTTGGGAGAGAAAGAGAAAAAGCGACGAAGGCGGAAACAGTGTAAAAGGATGAACAAAAAAGTAGCCGGATAACACAACAGGGTATAGATATAGATGGACAAGGAGAGGATTATGCAGTGGGGGTCCATCATCTGTTCCCTAATGAGAAGGGCTGGTTCGGTAGTCGTCTAGGTCATGTACAAGAGACCTACAGGGCAATTTGCACAGATATAAGCTTTATGTTTTGAGGATCTAGGTCTACAAACGTATGATTATACAACTGAGTAGCATATTGTGAACAGCTTACTTATCACTGTGAGAATCTCTCATATCATCAGATTTTTGAGCCCTCTATACGAGTTCCACAGACTGTATCTGAGAACAGACACACAAAGCCCGTATTTGTGACCAGTCCCATGATCTGAACCACTTCATAACACCAGAGGAAACTGCAAATTGGCTAGTTATTAACATGAAACCTTTTTAAATATTTGCTTTGTTAAATACATATTTGCTTTGCATTACTAGATAAAATAGCGTAATAAGATTAAATATTTTAAGAAATTCCAATTGTAGGATGTTTTAGAAGAAAAAAATCACTGTTTTAAAGCACTTAGTCCACCTGCTGTTTTTGTATCAATGCCAGTTTTAACAGTTTACGTACAGTTTTCTGCAAATTCAGCATATGAAAATGAAAGGAAAATGAGAAAAATGAACTTTGCTCATTTAAAAGCAATATTGTATTACTGTACAAACAAGTACTATGTATTTTTAGTATAAAGTCTCTATGTTTGAACAAGCTTAACGTATTTATTAGCTCACGTGCGGTGTGTTTTGATGAGAAACTTAAGACTTTTCTCACGCGAATACCAAAGCCAAGGTAAAAACGATTTACAAATGTGATCTAAGTAACTTTAAACAGACGATATTCCTGTAGGCTATTACAAACAGAATGTTTTAAACACCGCAAAATGTGGTACAGTATAACTGCAGCATCCTAAAACAATCGCATGCATCCCATTCAAACGCGCGCGGTCGTAACGCTCCAAAAGTTTCTAATAAAATTAAACCACAACAAAAAAAACAGCGCCGCAAGGAAAGATGAGGTGAAGTTGACTTACCTTGCCACGCAATAGCGCACAGTTGAAGAAGAAACAGTAAAAGTGAAGTGTTTGGCAGAGCCATGTTTCTGAAGTTATCCATCTGAATGAAGCGCACTAGAGGAGCTCAGCAGTTTTGGCCAGGAGGAGCGCGAGAGAGGGAGGGAGGGAGATGGAGTCGAGTTGCAAATGCTCCCTTTCTGTTCACTATTGTAGGCTACTGTCCCACTGCGAGTGGGAGGAAATTTGGGACGTTCAATTAATGCTCCCCACCCTACAAAAAAAATCTGGTTAAAATCATATTTTTTTGGTCTCATTATAGGTTATGTTTGCCCGCGCGTGAAATAGGCTAGTGTTCGCCTTAATGTTTATATGTGATATGATATCCTAGCAAAAAAAGTGCCTTCCTTGAATGTTTTGGACATGGTGCCGTGTTAATAGCATGTGTATTGACATGTACCTTAATAATACCATCGTTTTTTTTTGTTTGTTTTTTTCATAATTTCTAGTTCAAAGTAAATACCATTGTATTTTGGTATTAATTCGGTATTAATAATTACCATCTGATACCATGGTACAAACACAGTTGTTTGTTAGGGTCTTAATATAATTGATTGTGCTATTTGTGTTTGTTTTCGATGGTAGTAGCTACATAAATAATAGCTTACTGATTTTGAATAATTGTAGTGCAATTTCTGATAGATATCATTTAATACTGCTCTGATATCAGATTGTAGCATCATTTGACTGATTAAACAATGACTTAAAGCCATAGTGTGACTACTTAATACACAAAATAATTGTATAATTTAAATTATAATTTTCTGACAAGTCTCTGGTCAGGAATTTTTCCTGGAGACAGAATCATTATTATTATTTAATGAAAAAGACTTCTCTCCATGAGAGAGAAAAATGTTTCACATTGTTCTGGAAAGGAGGTGTTGCTGATGGTTGTGTGTTGGTTTAGGAGAGGGACTTCTTCTAACCCAATGTGTCAGCATGCAGGTTGTTAACAACCTCTAGTGCTATCACCACTCCTCTTTCACCTTAGCTAACAGCTGCTGGAGGGAGGGGTGTGTGTGTGTGTGTGTGTGTGTGTGTGTGTGTGTGTGTGTGTGTGTGTGTGTGTGTGTGTGTGTGTGTGTGAGAGAGAGAGAGGGAGTGGGCCAGAGGAGGGCTGTCCCTCCAGCTGTCTACCCAGTCTCCTGCCATCATTCCATGCGCCTTTTACTCAAAACTGGGCCATAAAACACAACATTCATTCATGAGCTCAAGTGCTCATTTAGTTCTTGTGGGGAAATAAGGTAAACAGATTTGGTTTTTTTTTCGACAATATATATGAGCTCGAAGATGAGAGTGCAGCAATAAAGCCCATTTTTATTAAGATCTTCAATAACCTTTAAAGAGATAGATGGATTAAAAAATGAAATGAAAATTCTGTCATTGTTTACTTACCCTGATGTTCAGTACTTGTATTACCGCCGTTCTTCAATAAAACACAGAGACATTTAGCATGTTCATGCTGCTTTTTTCAAACAATGAAATCATTTTGTGACCAGGGCATGTTAAAAAAAAATCCAAATCATTTGAAGTCATGCATAACTTTGTGTAAGAAACACCATAATTAAAAGGGATTTACTCACTTTCATGTCATTCCAAACCTGACTTTCTTTCTTCTGTATAAGACAAAAGATGTTATTTGAAGAATGATTAAACTGTTTTTGTCCATATTATGGCAATGGCTCCAAAAAGGACATAAAGGTAACATGAAACAAACTCAATTGTTCTGAAGCGAAACAATCACTCTGTATTATGAACATAAATAAGAAATATAAGCGTTTCATATCAAACCAATTTATCAACAAAAGCACACACATAATACATAATCAAATAATGCAAGATGAACATCAAAATCATGACAGTCAAAAAAACAATTTGGTTTCAGTCAGGTTTACATTTGAGGTTCGTGTTTTCACGTTTATGTCCTTTTCGGAGAAAGATTATGAATGAATCAGCTTGAATTTTGTTCTATTCCTCAAACAAAGCTACTAACTGTAGAAGACTTGTAATATTACACATAAATCATATGGACTACTTTTATGGTGGTTTGATGGTTCCTTGACACCTCAACATGAGGGTTAAGTAAATGATGGCAAAACAAATGTCAGTGTTGGATGAATTATCCCTTTAATAAAATCTGAAACCTTTGAGCATAATCTCATTTTGAGTGAAGTGTAACATTCATGTAATTGAAAATTGAAAAGTCTCTCTATTTTTAAATATTTTAAAACTAACAGAGTGCACTTGAGCTGCAATTAGAACAAAAGCTGGCAGTGAACCAAATCCAGGTCAGTATTATTGAGGGGCTCCACACACGGAGCCCTCAGACTTATAAGTGCGCTTTGAGGCCGCTGAAGGAAATCATATATGACCAAAGAGGGAAAAAAAAGAGAATCATACAGCTTTGATGTTGACTCAGTCAGAATTCAGATCTCTCTCTCTCTCTCTCTCTCTCTCTCTCTCTCTCTCTCTCTCTCTCTCTCTCTCTCTCTCTTTTCTACGTTCCATCTTCTTGTCCACAATCATTCTCTTTCACTCTAAAGGAACAAATACAATTTCACTGTCACATTTATATATACATTATTCATCCTTAAAACAATCCCTGTATTCTTTCACTGGATGTCTCTGTTCCCTCTCCCCTGAATTGTTACATATTACTTCATCTAACCAGCATCTGTGTGTCTCATTGCAGTGTAACAGAAGATGTGGGTTGATTCGCAGAGAAAATATTATTGACAAACATATCTTAAAGAGACAGTTAACATATCTTAAAGTCCCCCTGTAGTCAATAATTGTATCCCTTAAAACTCATCTTTGATCACCTAAATTACATATTTAATGTTTTTTTTCCTTTGAAAATTATTTTAATAAAAAAAAAAAAAAATTCTTCATGCCTTAAAGCAACACTAAAGAACTTTTTTTACCTTAAAATAATGTTTCCAAAATATCGGCCCTATATCTGCTATAACCGCACTATGCAAGTTTGCCAGATCAGGTAGCGTTTTTGAATGAGTTCGAATGAGACATAAGAAACTACAAATTTGACTTGCTTTACTGCAAGCGTTACAATAGTCATTATTTCGTTTTTCTTCATTTCTGATGAAGAAAAATACATCATACTTTCATAAAATCATGCAACATACTCTATCTTGTCTGTGGACATCGTTCATTCCAAAGCCGCTGCTGGATAAACAGCGAGTATGTGTGTGTGCAACGGTAGGCTGCGGTAGGCTAAATTATTTACGACAGCGGTAATGGACAATTCCGCTTCCAACCTGTAGGGCAGGGATAGGCAACTCCGGTCCTGGAGGGCCACTGTCCTGCAGAGTTTAGCTTCAACCCTAATTAAACACACCTGAACAAGGCAATCAGTGTTTTCAGGATTACTAGATAGATACAGGCAGGTGAGTTTTTATGAGGGCTGAAGCTAAACTCTGCAGGATAGTGGCCCTCCAGGACCGGAGTTGCCTATCCCTGCTGTAGGGCAACCGAAGAAGAAAAGTTCTTTAGTGTTGCTTTAAAATAGCTTGAATGTAACTCTACACCCTTGCTTCATTTAGTATACAGGGATTCATGAATCTGCAAATTAGCCCCGCTTCCACTCACTCACACCAGCTCGGACTACTAATGCGGGGGGGTGCATTATCCATTTAAGACTCCATGAATAGACAGGTGCCACTACTTCCAATCTTCTACAGACACATGTATGGAGCTAGAATTGTGTCTTTATTACATGCGAGAAAATAAATGATCTGAGAGAAAAAAAAAATTTTGAGAGAAAAAGTTATCACACTGATAGCAAAAAAGCATTTCATGAGAGAAAAAAGAATATTTGAGAGAAAACGTTTTCATACCAATAGCAAAAAATAATAATATTTGAGACTAAAAAAAGTTTTGAGAGAAAGTATTTTCTCATAGAACATAAAAAAATATAAATTTGAAATTTTTAAAATTATTTCTGAGAAAAAAAAATCTCTCTCAAAATACTTTGAAAAAAACTCTCAAATATATATTTTTTGCTATCAGTGTGAAAACATTTTCTCTAAAAAAAAAAAGTGTTTCTCTCAAAACGCTTTTCTTTGCTCTCGATGCAATTTCTTGCTCTCATGTCAGGATTTTGCTTTTGCTGTGAAAATTGTGTCATGGGCGGGGCCACGTTCCTATTGGCCAGTCGGGTGAGCATTGTTCGGTTCACCGGCATATAAGCACTTAAATGCTCAAAATATGTTATCAGTATTTATTTCAGTATTTTAACTTCCACGTTTCCTTTCCTAGTGGCGGATACAGAACGTCATTAATAGGTGGGCCTGCCTGGTGAATATACGGAGGGGCAATATCAATATCAGTACAATAACATTACGATGTCCAGCAATCGATTTAAATAGTAGGCTACATGGGGTTTAAGTTGTTATTTAATGAGATGTAGCCTAATATATGTTGTCAGTGCCAAGAAATTTCGTGTGACTAAATACATAGATTCGCCTATTTGAATAACGTATACCTTAATGGTCCACTACCTTAATCCGCGCCACTGATCGCAGCGGCAACGAGCACTTTGATCACTTGATTTAAAAAACACATTTCAGCCCTAGATCGTCTCTTATTTAAAAAAATAAAAAACCTTACGGCGAAATGACAATATCCTCCACACACTCGTTTGTAAGGCAGCCTCCTGTATTTTTGCTAGTCGATTTTATTTCATCCAGTGACATGGGTTTTAACTTCATTCAGGAGATTTGGGGTAACTGCGCAACTGACAGATGACTTTGAGCGCACCGCCAACGGTGTGTGTGTGTGTGTGTGTAACCATAGCGACAAAACGACAAACTTTCGGACCCTATAATTTCGTTTTTAAAAATTTAATTATGTATTTAAAAGTTGCAGAATGGATTAATTTGGAGACTCTGAAATCGGCAGAGATAGGCAGGCAATACAAAACAAAATCTTACATTGGGAAATAGTGGGGGGGACAAAACTTAACTTAGATTTGAAGCTCCTACGTGTAGGCTATGGGTAAGATGAAGACACACACAACTCGATGGGTAGCTGGCTGAGCAAGTTCAGCATCACTAAAGATTAAACATTAAAAAATAGCACTCATATTCATGAATGAATGTGTATTATATTGTGTATTATATGCTCAACTAAGGCAGAGGCGGCATCTATGCCGGTGAACCGAACAATGGTGTAATGATTCAGTTCGACTCCCAAGACAAGACGATGCTCACCCGACTGGCCAATAGGAACGTGGCCCCGCCCATGACACAATTTTCACAGCAAAAGCAAAATCCTGACATGAGAGCAAGAAATTGCACCGAGAGCAAAGAAAAGCATTTTGAGAGAAACACTTTTTTTTTTAGAGAAAATGTTTTCACACTGATAGCAAAAAATATATATTTGAGAGTTTTTTTCAAAGTATTTTGAGAGATTTTTTTTCTCAGAAATAATGTTAAAAATTTCAACAAAATTTTTTTTTATGTTCTATGAGAAAATACTTTCTCTCAAATCTTTTTTTAGTCTCAAATATTATTATTTTTTGCTATTGGTATGAAAACCTTTTCTCTCAAACATTCTTTTTTCTCTCATGAAATGCTTTTTTGCTATCAGTGTGATAACTTTTTCTCTCAAACATTTTTTTTTCTCTCAGATCATTTATTTTCTTGCATGTAATAAAGAGACAATTCTAGCTCCATACACATGTAAATGTCACAAACTAACATTGCAAAAATTTTGCTTTTAAGGATTTTAGCTTGAACAAGCAACTATTGTATGATGACATAGAGTCAGAGGTCTTGCATAAAGTGATGAAAACTTTAGACTTGGATGAAATTCTGTGCTCTGAAAAGTTGTATCAAAACATTTTGTGTTGGCCAGCATGCTGTTTTTTCATGTCGCAGCATGACTGAAGATTCAAACGAAACTGCCATGCTGGCATTGTGCACTATCTGGATTTATTTACATAGAATGCAATGGATTTTTAGTTGTATATTTGGACACTTAAGCCACACATAATGAACTATTAATGTAATTGCATTATGTAACAAAATATCATATATTAAAAATATGATGGTTTCAATTAAGTTCTGTTCATTAAACAGAATTTGTGACTTACTATTAGTAACAGGCTAACAGGTTTAAGTTATTTTTATTTTAAAGAAATAGTACAAGTGCATTTTAAGCAGACCAATTCACCAAAATAAGTTTGTTCGGTTTTAAATGATAAAAAATAGATATACTCTTCAAAATTAAATAAAATTCTGTATCTAATGCATTGAGATTAAGATATTTGAAGCGTATCTTCTTTGTCAAAACACTTTTTGAGGCCACTATATGTATTTTACGTATGTAATTCTATAGTGTAAGCAGTTACTGGGGGTTATTTGGATCTCTGCTGTCACTGCTGGACTGATATCTGGGGTTGATAGAGGTTTCCCTGATCCAGGTGTGCACATTCTATCTATTCAACATCAGTTTACTTTGCCAAGGACAGTAAGTTACACATTCTTGCTAGTAGTTATTCTCATGTCACGACTGAGCTTGTACTTTGGATCAAGTGCAGTAGTTGCATGGACCCTATTTAAGGCCGTGCTTTTTTTCCTGTCAGCAAATCACTGCCTACTTTCACTATGGAAAAGAACAGCTTGCAAAACATTTCCACGAAATGCATGTGGGTTTGAAACGACATGAGGGTGAGTAAATTATGACAGAATTTGCATTTTGGGAGGAACTGGCCCTTTAAATGTCTTCACAGTTCCCAACAAAGAAAAATAAGACAGCTGTGGAAAATCATCCAGGTTCATCATGTATGCAATCAGAACCAAGCAAGGCTTTTATTATTATCTCTAAAGATTTATGTGGTTGAATGAGACCTCCCACTGCATTGGTTCAGTTATGGTAATGATGCAGCGAGTGTCTGTGTGTCTGTGTGTGTGTGTGTGTGTGTGTGTGTGTGTGTGTGTGTGTGTGTGTGTGTGTGTGTGTGTGTGTGTGTGTGTGTGTGTGTGTTTAATCTAGTTTGACCTCACAAAGACTAGATTCCATGCCCACCGGCCACCTGCAGTCCCAACCTGGGTATACAGTCACCTAACACCACCCCTTTGTGCAAATATCACATCTACTGGTATCATCTCTCAATGACACCAAGTCAAAAATATTCCGTTTTCTTTTCATTCTGCCTTCCAAGCCTGTAGCTGCCTTATAGGTCAGAACACCAATCTGATCTGTTAAAGATCTGTCTTTCTTCTTATTCACAGAAGCATTTGGCCACTGCCATGGCAATAGGGCAGGTTATGGGTGTAACACCATTACTCCAGAAAATATCCAGCCATATTACTTCACGACACCAAGCGTATCCGATAAAAGCCAGTGATTGTGGATAATGTGATTAGACTGGCTATTCTCTACCTCATGACTGTCATGCCCACCAGCTTCAGTTTCACAGACTGAAGAGCAGTACGTGTCACAACAGGGGTGTCAGACTCACCCCAGCCAAATGTTAAGAGGAAATATGAGAGTTTGACCAAGAGAGAACAATTCTGCTCCAAACCCCTCCTCCATGACCTCTAGGTATAAAAGGTTATTTTTGTATTCATGTCTGGGTTTCTGTGGAGCAGTAAGGATTGTATTTACTATTTTGTGGCTTGCTGAGGCAAGATGTGAAGGAAAATCCATGGTGTTATGTGGCTAAAGGTGGTGGATTGGATCATTAGACTTATGGTGGTGAGTTATTTAGGATATTGATCTATTTACAGCTTCCAATTCATAAGCTATAGAAGTGCCAACCACATCTCATGAGAAAACATAGCCATTTTACAAAATGGCCATTTCGTGTTAATTTTGTATGATTTGACTCATAGAGAAAAATATGATTTTAAAGAAAGCATGAGGATCTACCCTTAAACCTATCCCTCAGTGGGGCATAAGCAAATCGTACAAAAACGTACGATTGTACAAATAAATTTGCCAAAATACTTATGAATTGTTGGAATTGCTGGATACTATTTCTACTTGTAAGAGGCTCAGAGTGGGAAGAATGGAAAAATGGGAAAAACTACAAAACTATTTAAAAATATGAGTCATATTTTTCTCATATGCTAGTGTTAATGGTATGGTAATGGAAATATGCCATTCCAAATAATGTTAACAGAACACTAGTGTCTATTTACTAGTTACTATTTCTGCAGTATGCAGTATTTTCACTGTGCGAAGTATGCAAATTTTCAGGAATGACCTACAACATTTGCCTAAGTGTGTCGCTTAAGTGCACTGTGGGGAATACTGTATCCCACAATGCAATGAACTTGATTGACCTTCAATTTCCAATGTGACGAATGAACCAGAAATAAGTTCAACCGCCAATTTAAACGTATTCTTTTTGAATAAATATCTAAATTGGCTATAATACAAATATACTACTACAGTTTTTTTTCGATTGCTAAACGACAGTGGGCACAACTGGAGTCACATGTGCAAAACTCTAACTACAGTCTGCACAGCAGCAGTTCATGTGGACCAAACTCTAGTTCGTTTTTCATTGCTTGAACACAGTTTTCAAAACTCTACACACTTATCCCATGACTTTAACCACAACCTGCACAACACTGTGTTGCAGCACTTTGTTCAAATGCTAACACACTGCTGTCAAAACTGTGAACCACACATTCAAAACAGAATAGATTTCAGCCTTGTGTCTTTCAAACACTGCTGATTGTGGCCTGATGCTAGAGAGAGGCAGGATTAGCCCCTCAATTATTTGTTTGAATTACAGTATGTACTTTTAGTTTCAACCTTTTTTTTCTCATTACTGTAATTCCGTAAATTACTACAGACTATTGAAGCAAACTGCTAATTTTCATTTACCTTAAAGAATTGTTATGTTCTAAAAATTTAAAGAAATCATGTGAAAGAATGTCACTCTTTTCTGTGAAGAAAATATTACTTTGTATGAAGTCACTGAAATTGTTCAAACTGTAAAGATGAAAAGTTTGTATTTTCTGTATTGGTGTTTGATGCTAGTGTTTTTACTCACAGTGTGTTCTGAGTGACAGTGTGTGTTATCTCAGTGAGGGTTGTGCATAGTGTTTGGCTGCACTGAGCCTGTTTTGAGCCATTTGTTACAGTTTTTTTTGATTGCTAAACGACAGTGAGCACAACTGGAGCTACATGTGCAAAACTCTAACTACAGTCTGCACTACCAACAGTCACCTGAGCTAAACAGTTCACATCACCTGCAAAACTCATTCCAAGCAACACAACATCAACACATAGTTTGATTACATCCGACAGACATGATTACAAACAGTTTTATTAATGTAGTAATTTTATGTGGAAATTTGCCACATGATTAATATACATTCAACTGATGAGGTATTTTTTTGAGTGTACTGAGGTCATCATGTGACAACAATGCATACTACAGTTTGAAAGGAGTATCATTGCATAATGTATACTCTTTTACATTCTATTTTTTTTTTAAATAATATTAGTACGCCGTAAGCAATATGCTGGCAATCTATTCAGCATTGATTCTATCATTTTGTTCGTAATCAACTATATTGATTTAAAATTTCCTCTCTGACATTTTGCTTCTCAACAAACCTCTATTGACAGTGTCACAGTCCATGTTTCTTCTGACCACATAAGTGCATCTCAGTAGAGTGTGACTGCTAAAGGGGTGAAAGTCAGTCTCTGGAGGTTTTTCTGTGTGTGTGTGTGTGTGTGTGTGTGTGTGTGTGTGTGTGTGTGTGTGTGTGTGTGTGTGTGTGTGTGTGTGTGTGTGTGTGTGTGTGTGTGTGTTAGGAGGGAGAGGACGGTGTTGGTTGACCTCTTGTAGCAGTCGTTGCCATAGCATCCCCCGAAGTGGCAATATTTGGCTAATGAATCACTGTGGAAGACCACCACTGACATGCTACTTTCTGATTGGTTGGATGTGGGAGAAGGCTGAAAACCACAAAGGGAAGTGGGCGGGGCATTGGTAATGGTAGACCCTAGAGTCCTGGTGGTTTCTTGAGACTGACGGGGGGACATTGTATGGGGACCCAGGTGGCTACTTAGAGGGCAATATGAAGTATTAAACAGGAGTATTGGCACCTTTTAATCTTCATTGGGATGATGGACAATTTAAATTCACCTCACTACTGTAGTCTCCCATAACCTTGAACTCACACTTGATTTCTCACAATGGTGATTTGTAAGAAGAGGAAACGGTTCTCTATGATCGTTGAGACTCATACAAATCACTTATCCATGCTACGCTGGGGTTCAAAAGAAAGGACATGCTTCATTACTCAAAATTTGTTATAGTGATGTAGCTGTCAGTTCTCCTTCCTTCACTTGTGTTATCACAACACTGACATCAAGAAAAGCCTCAACAATTGCCACAACTATAACTAGATTTTTCAGAAGAAAATTTGAGTACTGCTTGCTTAAATGGATAGTTCACCCAAAAAATACCTCATTTTCCAGATGGTACATAAAAGAAGGTACTTTGAAAAAGAAGAAAATGTCAATGTGTAGTTAACCTTAATTGATGGAATTAAGTTGTTTCTTTGAGTTTGGGTTTGGGCTTTTATTATTATTATTATATTTTTTCTTCTCCTTTGTGTACAGGGTCCTATTGGGCATGGGTGGGAAAGAGTGTTTGATATGTATATGTTGTATGCAATTATATGTGTAGTTTAAGTGGGGGCGATGATTTTTTTGTTGTTGTTTGTGTCTGTGGTGTATTTATATGGTTTCAAATTTGTAATGAATAAAAAGTTCATAAAAAAGAAAATGAAAAAAAAGAGGGTACTGTGAGAAATGTCTCAGTGTTGTTTTGTCCATATAATGGAAGTCAATGGTCACAAAAACGATTTGGTTAACAACATTCTTCAAAATGTCTTTTTTTATGTTACGCAAAAGAAAGATTCATAAGGTTTGTCATATAGGTTTGGAACGACATGAGGGTGAGTAAATGTATGAGCTTGCCATAGCCACTAATAATAATTCATTCAAATAAACAAACAAATAAATAAATATGATGATGATGATGATAAATAATAGTAGTAATGATTAACTATTAACAACAATAATAAATATAATAAATAAATACATAGTATTGTTATTAGTATTTATAATAATAAATAATTTACCATTAATAATTATAATAATAAAAAATAAACAATTACTGATAATAAATATAATAATAATATAAATAATACTGTTATTATTGATGTTATAAATAAATAAGTAAATAAATATCAATAATAATAATAAAAATAATACATAAATATTATAATGATGATAAATAATAGTAGTATTAATAGTATTCATTAATAATAGTTGTATTCATAATAAACCAGTAAAAATAATAATAAATATAATAAATAAATATTATTGTTATTATTACTAATAATAAATAATTTACCATTAATTATTATCGTTAAATAATTAAAAATAACATTGTTGTTAATAATAATAAAATAACAATTACTAATAATAAATATAATAATAATTAAAAATAATATTGTTATTACTGATGAATAAATAAAGATACAAACAGCTAAAGCATTTAATTATAAAACACAGTGTGAAGTACAGTACAGTACATGCTGACTGGTGTCCTGCACAGCTCTTTAGAGGAGAAAAGGAAAAAGCTGCAGGCACAGGTCAACCCGTGGGCTCCTCTGAGATGCTTGAGGCAAGGTCCCCAATTTCCCCAATTGAACAAGGGTAACAAAATCAGCAGAACCCTGCCTTCGGCGTGGGCCATGAGCACCAAGCGAGAAAAGCAATTAGAGCTCAGCTGTTCGGGGGACATGGTCTGCCACAAAGCCCAGGAGATGACAAATTCAGCAAACAAATATGGCTAATATTACAGTGTGTGGAGCAGTCAGATTGCTGTAAGTGCTGCAGAGGGGCCTGCAGGCACTGGCGGTCATTAGCGCGTTGTGCTTTGGGCTTTGTGAACTGCACCTCTACACACTCAATCTCATTCAGACTACTGACTGAGCTCAGATAAATTAGACTGGCTCAATGAAACTACAAATGGAGAATTTGGCGCTGGCTGCATATCAAACAGCCGAAGCCACAGTTAGCAGGTTCTTCATATATCGCTGCTCACGGCTAACATACCATGAGCTTACATCATGTAGTAAAATTCTTGAACTTTTTTCCCATTTTCTCTTTGAGACTGAATAAAAAATTTAAAGAATAAAGTTAAACTCTGCATGACAGAATTCAATACAACCATTAGCTTTATTCTATTTATTTGTTAATACCTGCTGTATGCTAGCCCTGCTAACTGTGCAATGCTAATCCTAAATTGCTGTACAGTAATTTTGCACAGTTGCAGAAACTTTCATGCACTGTGTTTAGTGTTAGTGTCTAAGAAAAACAGTTGAAAATATTAATAATTGATGCAAACACGCAAATCCAATCAAAAAACACTTAAATGAAACTAGGTGGATTATTGATAATTATTATGATCTAGGCTACTTGTCCAAATCATGTTTTTTTTTTACATTTTAAATATGCAATTAGGAATGTATTTTATATAAATTTTATATATAGTGTAAAATACTGAAACTTGACCAGGGTTATTTTACTAACCCAGTATGAACAATGTGAAGCTTGGAACAAGATAATACAGATTTAAGATTACAGGCCTGTTCACACCAAGACAACTGTTCAGTGTGTTAAACATTAATTTGAATAAATGAATCTGTTAATTCAGACCAATACGAACATTCGCATTCCATCGTGACAATGTTATTTTTTTTGTGAATAAAGCTGGCTAACCAATACGATTTGCGCTTTTGGTCACATGACCAGAGCCTCTGCTGTTACATAAAACTATGATAATGTGAATTCTGTTGGACAGTAATGAGTATGTGTCAGAAACGGAAGGTGTTGTGAAGCTTTGTGTACTAAAGTATTTCTGCTTTTCTATAAGCGCCACCTACTGTCAGAGAGTGATTTTTGTGATGAACATTGGTGTTGGTGTGAACAAACCTTCAACCATCTGCATGAGCAATCAATATTTTGTTTTGCCAGAAAAAAGACTGTAAAATTTAAAAGAATCTCTGCTTAAAGTGAAATTTGTCAGGTTTTAGGATTACAATAGCATATAGATGACCTCAAAGCTAACAGACATTTTCATGATGTTGATTTTATGATGTCTGTAAAGCATCCAGTTTTATGCTTTATATTCTATAAGGGACTGTGCCAAGATTAAGGCTGTATCTTGTTAAGTGCAGAGAAGTCATTCAGAAATATGGGGGTTGTTTGGCAAAGAATGGTGGAGTGATTTCATGGATAGTTTATGCCAGTTTCACGTGGTAGCCCATAAGAAGGGAGCAGCTGCTATGGGTGGAGACAACAGAAAGAGCGGGGGAGTGAAGGAGAGACTGAGGCAGACAACAGCTGTCAGAAGAGATGAGACTTTAAAAAAAAGAAAAGAAGGATTTCCAAAAATGCATCATGTCATTCTTTTTTGGGAACCATGCAAATATATATACAGTATATGGGGGTTCTGGGTGGTTGCAAAGTGGTTACTTATTGGCAGAATTGAACAGAACTCACCCTCAAATGTATAATATTTTGGTTTCTAGATATGACTAAAGGCGCTGTCACATTAGTGGAATTTTGGCGAAATTTTGTGGGCAAAAATGTTCATTGTAAAGTGTAGCAATGCATGGCACTGATGCAGAAGACATTTTCAAACCCAGCAGCCTTCTGTTGGTTAACGTGACAAATTCATGAGACCAAAAATGTGCAAAATCTGTTTGCGGGAATCTTTCGCCCTTACAAGAAATTCAAGATCACTTGGATTCCTATTGAAATAAATCTGACTGCACCTTAAAGGGGAAATTAACCACTGACAAGATGGGCTGTCTATGCACAGTAGAAACGGACTCAGGCTTGAATTGATACAGTAAAACTGACACCATTATTATATCGTAAGTGCTGAGGAAACCCCTGGAGCTGAAATTAAGATATGATAATGGTCGTTTAGCGGTAGACCAATCACAACAGACTGGGCCATCTGACCAATCAGAGCAGAGTAGGCTCTCGGAAAGGAGGGGTTTAGAGAGGCCGACTCCTTTATCAAACCGTTTTAGACACTGTGAGAACAAAGATAATGCTGCAATGTGAGTTTTTTAAAGTCTCATCTACTCACCAATTCATAAGACGTAAATAAACATACACATTTGTTTGACATAAAACGTGTGTTAATACGTATCACGCCACTGAGCATGTGAACAAGGCATTTTTATGTCCGACTGAGAAAGCATTCAAGCATTTAATGTTTTCCTGCTATTCGGTTTATTTGAGGTCTACGCCACCGCTTTCAAACCAAATGAAATTTCATTCAATTCAGTCCTACTGATTGAGGTGTTTACATCAAGACTTTTCTGTAAAAAACAATCCTGTAAAAAAACGGTAAACTACTGGCTGTGGTTGCCAGCATCATACCGTAAAAATACGGTGTGTTACTGTTTTTGAAATTAACAGCTAAATACCGTTTTGTCAGCTACAGTATAAAACTGTAATTTAACAGCATATAGCTGTAGCTGACAAAACGGTATTTAGCTGTTAATTTCAAAAAACGTAACACACCGTATTTTTTACGGTATGATGCTGGCAACCACAACTGCCAGTAGTTTACCGTTTTTTTACAGACTGAGCCATCAACATGTAAACTCAGCCACCGAGAAAGAGTAAACAGCAAAATTATCCTTTAAGGCTCCTTTTTTCAATTTAAATCTGGGGGATTTTTATGTCTGTTTTATTTGGAAAGTCCGATCATGGGGAAAAGCAGTAGCATTTCCTCAACAAGCCACATGATTTAAAGTGTCTTTTATGTTCATGGCACAAACAGTCCTGGACAAGTTATACTCCAAATGTTATACTTGGGGGTTTTGAAAAATCCCTGAGATTATGGAGTAGTAAAAGTGATGTTTATCTTAGCATCTGTTTTTTCCCTTCTAAATATCTTATGCAGAATTAGAAAAAAGATGCCCCTGTCAGCAGCAAGCTGTGAGGCTTTGAGTTGAAATAGTTGGATTTTTTTTTTTAATCTGCTGGCCAAATGCAGGCTTGATCTTGTTTGGATGCAGCTCTGCTGAATAGCTGATATGTTAACACTAGACCTTAGTAGGTGGGGACCATTTCACACGCAGAAAAGTCCCTGAACACAGTCTTTTCTTTGTGGAAAGCCATGTTATTTTGCAAGGAGGGGCAGAATGGCCCCGTCTTTCAGGAGACGGGCATAATCACATGATGGCTCCAGTCGAAAGGCACAGCTAGCAGCCACAGATTTGACTCGTGCGTTTATTTGATAAGAGCTTTTCCAAAATGAGCCGGCTTTCAGAAATGGCATTTTGTGAGGAGGGTGGGAGGCGTATTCTGTCAAAGGGAGGCCTCAGACTCTTCCATTACAGACTTCCGCGGGGCAATCACACAAGCAAGATGAATCATAAATTACTAGAGTGAGGCCTGATGGCTTTTCAGACTCATATTGTGATAAAGACTTCCATTAGCAAAGGGAACTCATCATCTCAATGTTAACAAAAGGTACATAATGAATATCCCACAAACGTTGTTTAATCTCAGATATGTTGATCAGCTTTACAGAACTTGCCCACATTGACATAGGTCAAATTTATAATTTAAGAACTGGCTCCCTTACAACTAATGACTGTGAACAAGATGTTGAATATACATGAAGAGAGTTTGCCGAATTTGAAATTTGAAATTTCAAAGAAATTCAATTCAGTCACACAACGAAGGAATTTCAATAAAACACAGAAGAGGTTAATCATTTTAGACTTTATCTTATTATTATTTTGATGTAATTTATTGTAATGTATTCCTGTGATGTCAAAGCTGAATTTTCTGCATCATTACTCCAGTCTTCAGTGTCACATGATCCTTCAGAAATCATTCTAATATGCTGATTTGCCTTTTTATGAAGCATTTCTTTATATCAACATTTAAAACTGTTGTGCTGCTTAATATTTTAGTGGAAACTGGATTTTTTTTTTAGATTTCAGGATTCATTGATGAATAGAAAATTTGAAAGAAAAGCATTTATTTGATAAATAGACATCTGTTTTTAACATGATAAATGTCTTTACTGTCACTTTTGATCAATTTAATGTGTCCTTGCTGAATACAAATATTAATTAATAATAAAAGTAAAAATGTTAAAAACAAATCTGACCCCTAACTTATATCGTATATACTATAAATATTCTATGCACAAGTACAAATATCCAATCTTATACTTTCAGATGATACATAAAAAGACACCATGAACGAGGGCATTGTATTATATGATCACAAACTGAGGGAAAGTTTTTAAGAAGACAGCAACTGAAAGAAAGAAAAAGCTTTATCTTTATTTTTTTATCTCTACTGTAATATTGAACTTCTGAACTGTTTTTCTGAGCAGTAAAATGATTTGACATCCTGACTAAAGCATTTTAACCTGAAATGTTTAGACGAAAGAGATGTTACCTAGCCTTAATTACACATGCTAGGAAAAATGAAGTGGACTACATTCTTTTACATTTGTGTAGCCTGAAGCACCTGAGCAGAACAATGACATGAATCAAATTACTGACTCATTATCTGCGCTGTGTTAAGAGGATGACGTGAGACTACGGTCTAGTGCAGATCTGAAATACTAGTAAATGACATCATCTAGAAAAAAACAGATGTTAAAATAAGACTTCCATTGTTAAATTTCAGTATGCCGCAAAAATGCTATTGTTAATCAGCATCTCGTCTAGTTTTCCAGTAAAAAAAAAAAAAAAAAAAAACGGTAACACTTTACGATAAGGTTTCATTAGTTAACATTAGTTTACTACTTTAGTTAGATACTTCTACATCATTTATTAATCATAGTGTATGATAATTTCAATGTTTACAAATACATTATTAAAATCAAAAGTGTTAAGTTAATGTACTGTGAACTAAAATGAACAATGAAAGACAGTATTTTTAACTAACATTAAAATAGATTAACAAATACTGTAACAAATGTATCGCTAGTTCTTAGTTAAAACTTTAACTACTGTTAACAAATGAGACCTTATCAAGAAAACTTCCTCAAAACAAGATAAATTCACCAGCAAAGCTGAAAAGTTATTAAAGTTATAAATAGATCAACCAAAAATTAAAACTCCACCAGTAAATAACATAAATTGGTAACACTGTAGTAAACTGAAGTCATTGTAAGTTTTTCAGGTTTTAAGGTTTTGGATAGTAATTCCTTCTGAAGGATTTGGTCATTGGTAAGTCATTACTAGTGGGTTACCATGAACTTTACTTTAGAATACTGTTCCAGTAATTCTTTAGAAGGATGTAGTAACACTTGAGTCATTATATCCAAAACCTCAGACCTCAAAAGCTTACAATAACTTAATAAGTCATTATCATGCTTTTCACTTTAGAGTACTGTTCCAAACAATAAGAAATTCTGATATACTTGAGTCATTACTTGTAGGTTACCATGATCTTCACTTTTCAATTAATTTACATTGTGCATTATGAACTATAATAGTTCTTATTAGTCCTCTGGGAGGTATGGAAAAATAGTTACAGATTAGCTAATAGTGAACTACCTCACTCAGCTTCCTCACTAAATTCATTAATCAGAGTTTATTTTTAGTTAACAGCAGTTGAATGTTAATATTGCATTACTCATTTGTTCCTGTGTAGTTATTCATTAATGACGGAACAGTATCATAAAGTGTTACTCTTAAATTTTGGTCCACCAGAGTGAATGTACTGTATCTTGAATATAAGTTATGTAATTATGTGTTGTTCCATTGCCAGATGTTTAAGTGCCCCTATTTCTTTCTGTTTTTAAACAGGCAGTGTAGCCAGGTAGCATGATTTAACATGCAGTGTTTATTATATCATTACATTGCTCTAACACCACAATTTTCTTCCTGGCCTTTAACCACAGCACATAGTTCAACTCCTCTGGGCTGTTAACAGAGATCTCATTCTTAGGTAGGGCACGTCTTCAAATGGCTGCTAGATGCCAGTGCCATATTATAATGCTACAGATGGTATACGCCTGAAGGCACTGGAGCACTGACATCCACTGATACAAATGATTTTTTGGTGAAGTAAATACTACAGAAAAAAACAATGTAATTTACATGAAAAAGTTAGTTCAGGCAAGAATTAAAAAAATTAAGTAAATTATTAGTACTCAATTCAAGCATGTAGAAATGAAAGCGTAAATATCAACGTTATAAATTTAAGCAAAATTACTCAGCTTTTCTGATACTGGTGTTCCCATCATGCACTAATTAATGAGGTTGATTTTCACTGTTTTCCAGCTACACTGTTTTATCATTGCTTTTGTTGTTAGGATTAGTAACTTGCCATTTTGTGACATTTGGAGTTCATTTTCTACTCAAAATGACACATTCAAACACAAAAACGATCCATCAAATGTTACCGTCATTGTGTTAGTATTGAGGTCTCTGCGTTCACATCACGTATAACTTCTGATATGTAGATATGGTGTCTCACACAATATCTATTGTATCAATTACTTAGATGTTTCTAAGTAAAGCATACACTTTAAACGTTTGGTTTAATTCAATGTTATATTGTTTGAGTGAAATGTATTGCAAAGGAAACTTCAACTAAATAGATATCGCTCCACCTTTTACAAGCCAAGTTAAAATTACTTATTTTCTTTGTTACTTTCGCTTAATTTAGTTAAGTAGAGTTTACTTAATTCCATATGAGAAATTTACTTAAAAAAATTTCATGCAAAAACTTGCCAAAGAAAATTAAGTAAATTTTACTTATTGTTTTTTTTTTCAGTGTGGATGTAGATTTTTTATTTTTTATGTCTCAGAATGACAGATCTTTGAAATCTTATACCTTAAATCATACATGCAGGATGTAAAGTTATAAAATATGAGCAGGAAACAGTTTTAAAGTCCTTTGTTGGATGTTTACTTTGTGTTTAAAAAAATATAAACATGAATGATAAAAACTGCACAGTATTTTATGAAAACTGAACATGCTCCTGTCTTCGATCTTTATTATATGAAATTAATTTAATGATAATTCAGTCTTTGTAGATCAAATTTAAATGTGACAGACAGACTTAAAGCATTTCTTTAGTTTTAGTTCTACCATGGCACCTTAAGCAACTCAAAACCGCATATTGTCCTGGTTTGGTTCTGTTTTGATTTAGTTTATGACACATATCAACAAAACATAGTGTGAAACACACCAAATTAAATAAATGCATAGGCTAGAAGTACAGTAAATTCCTTAAACAGGGATTGCTGAGTTGAAAGTACTTTAAATGCAAATTGAACCCTTCCTCCCAACTGTGCCCTCACAACTGAATCTCTATTCTGTTTTTGAATGCATGCATTTCACGTATTTCAATTACAGAAGCTGAGCGCTGTGACCTTGAGGGACAGTTTTACCTTTGAAGTTCTTCATTAGTTCTCTCAAAGCTGAAGGAGTTAGCAGACCAGCACCTTAAAACCCAAACACAGCCCCGTCCAAAAGCATCATGCTATTCTTAGGGAACCAAGTGGATTTTTAACACAAACAAAAACTTTTATTATTAAGTTGGACTACCGGTCAAACTAATTAAGATTTTAATTAAGATTTAATTATTAAGATTTAATTAAGATTATTTTAATGTTTTTGTGCTCAAGAAACATTTATTATTAACACTGTTGAAAACATTTTTTACATTTTTGCTGTTTAATACTTTTGTGGAAACAATGATACACTACCATTCAAAAGTGTGTGGTCAGATTTTTATTTTTAAAGAAGGAAATTAATACTTTTATTCAGCAAGAACTTTAAATTAAACAGAAATGACAATAAATTTGGTCACACTTTAGATTAGGGTCTCTAATCTAACAATTCTTATTGTTAAATAAATATTAACTACGACTTTTGTCTCAGTAAACTCCTAATTACTGCTTATTAATAGTTAGTAAGGTAGTTGTTAAGTTTAGGTAGGCTATTGGGTAGAGTTAAGGGATGTAGAATATGGTCATGCAGAATAAGACATTAATATTTGCTTTATAAATACTAATAAATAGCCAATATACTAGTAATACGCACTCATTAATAGTGAGAATTGGACCCTAAAATAAAGTGTTACCAATTTTTCAAATAAATGCTGTTCTTTCTAACTTTATATTCATCAAAGAATCATGAAAAAATGTATCATGGAACCTTTTTAAACATTGATAATAATAAGAAAATTATTAATAACTGAGTAAAATTTTATGTTTTTGGAAGAAGCCTCTTGTTTATCATGGCTGCATTAATTGGCTCAAAAAATACAGTAATACACAAAAATATTAAGCAGCACAACATTGATAATAATAAGAAAAAAAATGAGCAGCAAATCAGCATATTAAAATGATTTCTTCATGTGACACTGAAGACTGGAGCAAAGATGAGAGAGAGAGAGAGAGAGAGAGAGAGAGAGAGAGAGAGAGAGAGAGAGAGAGAGAGAGAGAGATTTTGTTATTTTAAATTATAATTATTTTTCACAATATTTCTGTTTTTATTGTATTTTAGATCCAATAAATGCAGCCAAGGTGAGCGTAAGAGACTTCTTCTTACGACAGCCTGGCGCATTCAATTTTTTCAATATTTTTAAAAGAAGTCTCTTATCCTTATATCTATCTACATTTCCTAAATGAATCCCAGGTAAAACAATCCACTAAAATGTCCTCGGATTTGCATGTGCATCTATGCACATGATTCCTAAGTGGTCCATATGGATGAAGCCCAGATTTTCACAAATGTTCAGACAGACATTTGTGAAAGCCCCCGTCGTCTGCCTCGTCCTGCTTTGTAAACTCAAAGCTGGAGCGGTGCCAGTGGAGTTGTCATTAAGGGTCCTTTGTTAACTCTGAGGGGGGATAATTGTGCAGCAGGATATTGCTCTACACCCCCTCAATGAGGGGCAGAATACAGAAAGAGCCCCACACCTCCTCTGCTCATTATAGCCCGGGCCGGCCCCTCTATTGTGCTGATGGGTTGAGGTGTAAGTATTCTCATCCACACCCACCTTCCTCAAAATAAGGGTTTTTTTTTTATACAAATTGATAAAGTTGCAACAGATTTCTATTTCAAATAAATGCTGCTCTTTTGAACTTTCTATTCACCAAAGAATCTTGAAAAAAAATGTATGATGGTTTCCACAAAAGAAATATTAAGCAACATTGATAATATTTAAAAAATGTTTCTGAAGACTGGAGTAATTACGCTGAAAATTCAGCTTAGGAATAAATTACATTTCTCAAAACTTTTTGATCAAATAAATGCAGTCTTGGTGACAAAATTCAGTATCCTGTTATTAAAATTAGTGGCCCCACTTTATATTGAGTGTCTTTAACTACTATGTGAAATGAATTAAATTAATAATTTGATACAATACTGTGTAAAAAAATACCTGCATGTAATTACTGCTGTAATTGATTTTTCCTACACCTAAACCTACCCTTAAACCTACCCATACCACCAAACCTGTTCTAACCTTAACCATATCCCACCTTTATAGCAGCAAAACTGTTTTGCAATACAACATGAAAACAATAACTACACTGTAGCTAACCATTTTTTTATGCAAGTACATACAGGGGTTGGACAATGCAAGAGGAAGCGATGTCCGGGTACTAACCACAATTGTATCCAAAAAACATAAAACCAGAGCTGCCCAGCCGCACATTAACTGTCCTGTTTCCATCATTGCTGATTAAACTACTTATCCTATAATGAGGGCACCAGCACACCAGCATCTAATGCTATAGGGACCAACCGATATCCAAAACATATGCTGGTGACCAGCTATGCTTTTCGGCAGATCTTATGCCAAAACAATGAGGAGATAAAAATGTAATTTAATCATCATGTCTGTTCACTCAGACAAAATATTTATGTATATCTTCCATTTAAATCCGCTTATATTGCTGGATAAGATATCAATTCATCCAGTGTTTGTGCAAACAGTTAAAGATCAAGGCGTCTCTGCACGTATTTCGTAACTGGTGCCAGTGTGTTATATTTAGTGGCAGAGAAACATGGAGAACAGTAGATAGAAAAGCGAATCTGAATTTCAGGCTTCTCAGAGCTTGGTAAGGCGTGGAGAAGGTGACCTCTCCCTGACTGCGCCGGGCTGTCGTCCTAAAGAAGAACAAACAGTCTGTCACCAGCTGTCCCCCAGAATATGCCAAGACTCCTCTCCCACCCACAATGCACTCCTGTTGCTCATGGCCAGAAGGCCAAGGGATGGGCACACTGTGAAAATGCTCCTCACCCAGATTTTTTGGGGATTAATGAAGCTGCTTGGGAGACCTAAAATATTTCTCAGCTTTATCTACCAGCACTGTGTGTGTTAAGGTGCTGATGCAAGAGAAAACACTGCAATGAAAGAAGGATCTCCACTCAATAAAAAGAGAGAGGAGATTTTACCTTGACAGAATGATTTGTGAACACGTGAGAATGCTTGCCAAATATCTGTTGTTGTAACGCTCTCAGAAAAAAATGGTACAGCTGTCACTGGGACGGTACCATTTAAAAAGGTTCTAATATGTGCCATTTATACTTATTTGTACACTTTTGGTACCAATATGTACCTTTCATGTACTAATATGCACTCTTTAGGTAAAAAGGTGCACCTTTTGAAAGGGTAGCGCCCCAGTGACAGCTTTTGTACCTTTTTTCCTGAGAGTGAACCAAACTGTTTAACAGTCATTCAGGTTTGGAACAACATGAGGGTGAATAATGATGACAGAATTTTTGGGTGAACCATCGCTTCACTGTAAGAAACAATGTGCAAAAATTGTGCCTTTAGGGCTATAACCTCTTGGGCAGTACCCTTAAATAGACAAATTTGTAAATTATGCATTTTAGTACCTTGGAATAGTAACATGTACTCTTAAGGTACTATGACATTTTACGGGTAAATAAGGTACAAAGTTGTCCTTTTAAGGTATACTGCCCCAGTGAAAGCTGTTATAGCCCTACAATTTTTGCAGAAAAAATTCTGAGAGTCTTTAAGGCATTAATCCGGATAGATCTGAAAACAGAGTTTCTCATCAACACAATCACACCAAATTCACCTTACTGTGCATGCGTAAACCCTCACAAAAGCACACTGAGATGATACAGATGGAAAAATAAATAATAAAGTTATCGTGCAATTCTTCTGGGAGAATAATTTTATTTAGCAAAATATCTCAGCATTCACTGATGCGTCCAGGTCGCACTCAGTCACCATATGTTCGGTCTAAAACACAACTGCTCTCATGTATTGCCGCAGGACAGCAAATTCAAGTAAATTTTCTGTCACCTTTGCAGGACTGTGATGAGTGTGCAACGTAACATATTTTAGCAACAGTGTGAAATTCTTTTTTTCATTCATAAAAAAAAACGTCTCAGTGTGGACGGAAGGGCAAAACGGAGAGAAAAAGATGCGTTTTCAAACGAAAACGTCTTAGTGTGGACAAGGCCTTAAGGTCCTGTTCCTGGACATCTACCTACCTGCAGAGTTCAGATCCAACCCTGATCCAACACACCTGTTGGTAATTATCAAGTGTCTTAATTAGCTGGTTCAACTGTGCTTGATCAGGGTGGGAGTTAAACTCTGCAGGAAGGTAGATCTCTAGGAACAGTATTGGGCACCCAAGGTTTAAAGGGTATTGACAACTTCATGACACAAACTATGGCTGCATCCAAAATCACATACTATCTTGAGTAGGTACTATATTCGCCATGTTGTCATTATCATGTGACCTACCAGCGTCAGTTACGTCGCTTCACTGTCATTCATAAATCCACTCCCGTGGCCTCATGGATAGTAAAGTGTCCATCGTATGCTTTGAACACTTCAGAATCTCGCTGGAAAAAGTAGATCATCCAGGTACTTTTTTCCTACACTTTTATGAGTACTGTGAATTAGGACATTCTTCTTTTGTCAAATACTGTTTTTGCCCACTATATAGTAGGGAAGTATGCAATTTGGGATGCAGCCTATCTCTCAATAGGATTTTTCTAAAGGGATTTTTTCCCCCTTGAAATCTGATGGACTGTTCAAATGGCAAATAGGTTCACAATGCATGAGACTTTAGCAACGGATGTTTTGCCATTGATTCTGTTTGTCATGAGGGCAGTATCCAAATCTAATCATATTTGGGCGAACAACAGCATAAAAACTCATGTCATAGGTGAGGGATGTGTGGACCTGTGAATAGAGCTGTGACTGAAACTTGGGATAATAAGACACTGTGCTACAAATGAAACAAACATTTGAAATCAGATCTGATCGTTCAGACTAAGATGCATTAACAAAAATCAGATTTTAATAGGATTTTAAACCACCCATGAAGGTGGTTTGGACTGGGCTTGTGAAAATCATGTTTTGTTCCAGTTCAACAATAAATGTATTTGAGTCAGATCCAAAATCAAATCATGCCAAATCCTCTGTAAAAAAATTGTTTGATTTGTACAGTTATTGAAAAAATATATATGAGTGGTGATTACCAATGAAAAATTAGCTGCCACAACAGCAGGGTATTGCAATGCTGTTGCTAAGGTGTTCGGAGTAGATTTTAGCAGTTTTTAGGGTGTGCTATAGCTAGTTGTTAGCCCAAGTCAAAAGAACCTTGTATCTATTGCTGCATCCTAATTCGCATACTATCCATCCTAAATTAGAAATTAGTGTGTTCCAAATCATATACGTTGAAAGGAGTATTCCAAAGATACCCGGGTGGTCTATTTTTTCCGGTTAGAATCCGAAGTGCAGATCCGTGCACACTCAACGGCTTATATTGCCCACAACCCATAGCATTGGATGAGGATTTGATTAGAACTACAAACGAATGAAGTGTTAAAAAACGACAGACATGGTGGATGTGCAAGTACGACAGTTAAGTAGAGAGGTTTATGCTGCATTCCAGATGAGGTTAAACGTGGGAATATCCCAAATTAAATGTCCCACTTCAGGCTTCCGTGAGTTCCAGACAAGCAGACTTCACGTTCAAATGTTGTCCACATGACGTTACCATGACAAAATAAGAGCATATTGTGTAACAGAAACAGAATAAAAACAACATAAAATCACTTTGAAAACAGCTGACAAAAAGCAAAAACAAAGGTATTATTACATAAACTTAATGTCTAATGTTAAAGTTTGTTTTTACGTTTATGCTCACTGGAAGCAGGACTGGCGTGACTCTAGCTGAGGTTGGGGTTGATCGATATACCCTGAGTTCACAGGTCGAATGTCCAACTTCGAGTGCCATTAACACGATGCCGTAATTACCATAGTCTCAAGATGACAGCATGTGACATTATATTCGGAGTTGTTCATGTCCTCGGACTGGAAATTATACGTTTCTATGGCACCACTATCAACGTCTGAATGAATCTGCAGCAATCAGGTGGTACAGCAGTCACGTGGTACAAGTAGGAGCTCTCAGACAATTCCCATTTTATAATCTGTAATTACGAGCTCTACGAGGACGTGAATGCTTTTTACAAATTGAAATCACGTAATTGCGGTAATTCAACATGGCCTGAACCATTATTTCCAAGAACAAAGTGAGAAAAATCCAAATCCCGAGCTGTTTGGAACACAGCATCAGATAAAGGGGTTTGAGTGATTAGTAATCAGTATATAACCTGATGATATATTTATTCAGTGTTATCCATATTGCATTTATTCTGTAACAGCTTTGTGAACTTTTGTAAAGATACATTTGGTCATTAGCTTTTAAATGCATCATTACACAAACACATGAGAGTCTCTGCATAAGACCCACAACTGGCAGATCAACATGCTGCTACATTTCTCTCAGATAAAGTAGGGAATTAAATTAAATTGAATGTGGAGGATTTTAACTATGACAAGATGATTGACAGGGCAGTTTAAACGGTGACAGGATGCACGTAACTTAGCGACAGAGCGGTCCGTTAAAGACGCAATTATGACGAAGTAGAATGTCCCAAAGCTTGCCTATGCAGTATGCAGGCTGGAGGCAAACAAGGCTAGTCTGGCAGCACCACAGCGGCTGATCCAGTTTGTCAGGCAAGGAGGTATGGCCCACAGTAGCAGCACAAGGTCATGGTCCAGGTCCCTCATTCTCATCTGAAGTGGAGCTGAACAGGAGTGTCGATCTTGAACGCCAGTTGAAGTTCCCTCAAAGGATCACCACAACCTCGCTTCAGCCAGACATCATGCTCCGGTCCATTTCTGCTAGGCTGGCCATCCTGGCAGAGCTGACCGTGTCATGGGAAGAAGGAATGGAGGCTGCCTAGCATAAAAGGGAAAGGTATGCAGATCTGTTAGCTGGGTGGAGGGCACTAACATTCCGGTAGAAGTTGGGTGCAGGGGCTTCACTGGAACGTCTCTTGAAATCCCTTGGAGACAGAGGCTCCAAACTGAAAAAGTCCCTCAAAGACCTGGCAGAGGAAGCAAAACAGGGGAGCTTTTGGCTCTTGACAAGACAAGAAATGCCTTGAAGGTGTACCCACCTGTGCTTCCAACCTGCTACAGAGTTCTTCACAAAAACAGAACATACTTTGAGGGCATAGTATAAGAAGGTGAATTGGGATGCAGCATATGATTTTGGTCTCTTCCTGCTCCTTTTTTCAACTTTAATAGCATTTTTATTTACTTATTTTAATTTTTTTATTTTATTATCTCCTAAAAACTGTGCACGACAGGCACATTGGAAAAGCATGCCTCTCCTAGCATTTTTGTAAAACTCTAAACCTATGCATACAATTCTACGGTGACCGGGAGGGGACATGTTCGGTTCACTTAGTTTTGTCATGGCCACAACATATAAACTCGTGGGAAAGTGATATTAAGTCGTGGGAACGTCATAATATCTCATGGGCACGAGATCGTATGTTAAGGGAAAGACATCCGTTTCTCGTGGCCACAACTTAATATGTTGAGGGTACGACATCCGTTTCTCGTGGCTATGAGTTTTATAAAACGTGGGAACCGAATCTTCACACGCGACACGGGCTCCTCCTTTTACCCTGGTCATAATTTACTTTGTTATTTGTTCATTTAAGTTTCTCATAATTTGTTTTTGTTAATTGCCGAACTTTTAGTGACCAGAGTATTTCATTCAAGCCAGCAAATTTCCGACGAAAAAGCCCATTCGACTTAAGAATGCGCTTCAGGTGTCTTTCATTTATAACGTACCCATGTCTTAATGCCAGAGAACGCACTATATCTTTATATGACATTCCTAATTCAAATTAAAATGTTATTTCATCAGTCATCTCCATCTCCGACTGCTGTATACAGTATTGACAGTATTACATGGTTATTAGCCTATACATGGTTACAGTATTGACCGGTGTGGTACCCTCAAGATAACTCGTGGCCACGAGAAATAGATGTCGTTCCCTCAACATATGATCTCGTGGCCACGACATAATGATGTCGTTACCTCAACAAAATGATCTTGTGGCCACGATTTATCACGTTCCCACAACTTAATATGACGTTCCCACAAATTAATTCCTCGAATTAAATCCTAACTCGTTCTCACAAGTTTATATGTTGTGACCACGACAAAACTAAGTGAACCGAACATGTCCCCTGCCAGTCACCGTAGGCTACACTGCCAATTCACTGCAGTGTCAAAACACCAGCAACTATTATTCCTTTTCACATAAATTATGGGGCATATATTATTGCAGGGGCATAGAATTTAGTAGGGACGCTAGGGACGTGTCCCTACCAATATCCAGTGACACTGATATGTCCCTAGCAATAATTTCGATCAAAACTTAAAATATTGTCACTTATATTTGTATCTCAAACTGTACTGAAGTTTAATACTAAGGGTGACAAGTTAGTTAAAATCTCTAACCTTAAAGGGATAGTTCACCCAAAAATGAAAATTCTGTTATTATTTACTCTGTTGTTCCAAAACTGCATGACTTTCTTTCTTCTGTTGAACATAAATTATGTTTTATTAACAAAGTTCGGGAGGAGCACGTTCAGATAATTAAACCTAATTAAACACATATGTGGAGCACATTCAGATAATCAAACCTAATTAGACACGAGTGGAACACACTCTGTTAATCAACCCAATCAACGAGTTAAGAGGTGTATATATACAGCAAACATGCCTCCGTTTGTTGACAGTTTAACAGCATCCCTCCACCACCCCATCTCCTCACTTCTAGTCTTAAAGGTCCCGTTCTTCGTGATCCCATGTTTCAAACTTTAGTTAGTGTATAATGTTGTTGTTAGAGTATAAATAATATCTGTAAAATTATAAAGCTCAAAGTTCAATGCCAAGCGAGATATTTTATTTAACAGAAGTCGCCTACATCGAACGGCCCGTCTGGACTACATCCCTCTACTTCCTTCTTTAATGACGTCACTAGAACAGTTTTTTGACTAACCTCCGCCCACAGGAATGCTCCCTCAACTCTACCGAAATTCGATTATGTACTTGCGCACTTCTTATAACTTACTGTGTTTACTCAGCTCTTACGGTGATTTTCTGAAGTAAAACTGACGCTTCATCTTTTGTGTGATGTACAATAAACTTTATTAAACTCATCAGTATATGTTTGATCATCATTCGGACCTGGTCCGAAACAGCAGACTTGTAATGTTAGGCTATTAATAAATAATGGATACATACAAGCAGATGACAAATACGTTATAATAACCGTAATTAAACTACTAAACTATACCTGTTTCATCTCTATACAGCACTCTGACTCTGTAGGCATTATTGTCCGACTCGAAATGAACACCGTTACTGAGAGTTTCTGATATTATCATCATTCGGTGAGATGAAATTGTCCTGAGAGACTGAGCGCGAGCTCATGAAGCTCCGCCCCCTGGGTCGTCCAGCAGCAGCTTATTTGCATTTAAAGGGCACACACTAAAACAGCGCGTTTTTCTGAGCCCCAAAAAATGACAATTTAAACATGCTGTAAAAAATGATCTGTTGGGTATTTTGAGCTGAAACTTCACATACACACTCTGGGGACATCAGAGACTTATTTTACATCTTGTGAAAAGGGGCATAATACGGGACCTTTAAATACTCTTACAACAACAGGGGGAGTACTCTGGGTTCGGCCCTCCCACTGTCAGCACATCAAATACGCATAATCTTTACTCTGTTTAATTGATACTAGTGAAAAAATATATATATTTAGAGAAATGTTGCAGAGTTGTTGTTGTTGTGTTTTTTATATATATATATATATATATATATATACTGTGATGGAAGTCAATGGTCACCAACTGTTTGGTTCCCAACATTCTTCAAATTAACTTTTTTTTTGAGTTCCGCAGAAGAATAAAGTGCAGGTGAGTAAATGCTGAAAGAATTTGTATTTTTTGGGTAAACTATCCCTATAAGTATGAGCAAAAGTCATGATTGCCTTAGCAAACACCGCCAACCTAAAGCTTGGTTCATCATTCAAGTATTTAACAAAAACCTGGTTTATGAACATTTAAAAAGACAGAACATTTAAAAAAAAACACACCTTCAGTAAGCAACCTTGATGTTTGGCCAGAGAGAGGGACTATTTTTATCTCAGATATACTTTACCTTCTTTGAGGAAATCGATAGTGCCATAAGGTTTCGTTTCACGTAACTTTGAGGTCCTGCCTCAGATGATTCAAACATCCCCAAAGCAAAGAAATATCTTGCACCGATGGCGTGATGTAATGCAATAGGGACAGAAGTGGGCTGTGCTCTGTTTGTATCAAAGATTTGAACAAAAACACATGAGGTGAATGCAAAAAGAGCACTTCTACATCAATAACATCATGTAGTCGCGTTTTATATCTTTGTTTAGCTGCATAGGAAGCCCTTTACTGAATGAATTAAATGGTATAAAATAAATGAATACATCTTTGTGCA
The DNA here is from genome assembly GCF_963993115.1 of Abramis brama. Classification (NCBI taxonomy): domain Eukaryota; kingdom Metazoa; phylum Chordata; class Actinopteri; order Cypriniformes; family Leuciscidae; genus Abramis; species Abramis brama. Next base: position 41,197,034 of record NC_139967.1, read on the forward strand.
GATGATTGCATCAGTACTTATAGATTTATTTAATAGCCTTTTTTTTAAAGAAAACCCTGAGCTGGCTTTAAAATGGATAATCTGTATGCAGAATTGATTCATCCTGACTGTGCAAGGAGTAGATTAGCTGTTGCAAGCAGGGCTTTCATTGATTGCCCGCATGAGTCACTTGGCCGTATTGACGTCTCTCACAGTCTAATTTTACCTAAAAAATTATTATTATTTTTTTTAATTTTAAGATAGATTATATCTCACACATCCTTGCACAAATGATCTGGTAGTTCTATGCATAAACCAGGAGGGAAGATTTGGTGTTCAAGTTGAACACCAAGTTGAGTGAAGTGAAATAGTCTTTTTTTCGCTTTCCCCATATACCACAAGAGGATAAAAAAAGAGCTTTGAACTTCATACGCTCAAGCATGTTTGCCTCTGGTGGAGAGTCTTTCAGAGAGTAATGGGGGATTCTCAAGGCAGTAGTGCATATTTTATTTATTGTTCACTGCAATGCTTTCTGATGTTGTTAGTTAAGTTTAAAAAATGAAATGACCTCTAAAGTTAGATTTTTTTATATTATTTTTTCAGAGGCTAACTTTTATTTTATGCTAATCACTGAATGTTAAATTATAGAACATAGAAGATAGGCACATTATGTAAATTAAAGTTATTGGTTTCAGATGGCAACAGTTAAATTAACGGTCATCTGGCAACATTAAGCGCATGTGTTGACCTGCAGACATATTAAAGGGAAGTTTTGATGCATGTACTAGATAAATGTAGCAATGCTGTTACTTTATATTTTTCAGTAGCATGCAGTAGTTCAGCTGTTTTTAAAGCCGTGTATCTTAACCCTTACATTGTGTTCGGGTTATTTTGTCCTGGAGAGGATTTTATTTTTCCTGAAAACATTAGTTAAAGGTAGGGTAGACAATTTCCGGAGAGGCAATAGCGAGCTAGCTTTGAAAGCATAAAATCCCATCCTCCCTTCAGAGCGTCTCCAAAGCCACGCCTTCTTCAAACCACATGAACGTGAAGTGAGTGAGTACACCCCTCACATTTTAGCAAACATTTTAGTATATCTACTCAAGGGACAATACCATAGAAATGAAACTTGGATATAGATTAGAGTAGTCACTGTGCTGCTTATATAGCAGTATATATTTACTGTCCTCTGAAAATAACTCAACATACAGCCATTATTGTCAAAATAGCTGGCAACAAAAGTGAGGACACCCTAAGTAATAGCAGTACGTCATTTAACCATGCAAACATCATTTTCATGTTTTTGTCTGCTTGACAGGACCATACAAATTGTTGTATCTTGTATTAGAGCAGTTAAAATTTGTGCCTTGAGTACAATTCTCTCATACCAGAGGTGGAAAGTCCAGGTTCAGAAAGTAAAAGTCCTCCTCGGTATTTTGTTCCAATCTTTTGGAATTTGCTAATTAGCACAGTTTTTCAGCCAGGAGATACTAGCTAATTAGAACTAATTAGTGAAATCAGGTGGCTAAGTTCATGGGTGGAATAAACATATGGCAGGACTTTTACTTTCTGACCCCTGGACTTTCCACCTCTGTCTCATACTGGATGTTCAACATGGCACCTCATGGCAAATAACTCTCTAAGGATTTGAGAATTAGAATTGTTGCTCTCCACAAAGATGGCCTAGGCTATAAGAAGATTGGTAACACCCTGAAACTGAGTTACAGTACAGGCCAGGGTCATACAGAGGTTTTCCAAGACGGGTTCCACTCATAACAGGCCTCGCAAGGGTCAATCAAAGAAGTTGAGTCCTCATGCTGGGCGTCAGGTGCAGACGCTGGCTTCAAAAAACAGACGCATGAGTCCTGCCAGCATTGCTTTAGAGGTTGCAGAAGCGGAAGGTCAGCTTGTCAGTGCTCAGACCATACGCCGAACACTGCAACATGTCGGTTTGCATGGCCGTCATCCCAGAAGTAAGCCTCTTCTGAAGCTCTTCCCCAAACACACAGCCAAGATGACAACTGCCTTGCTGAGGAAGCTGAAGGTGATGGAGTGGCCAAGTATGTCTCCAGACCTGATCCCCATTGAGCACCTGTGGGGCTTCCTCAAGCGGAAGGTGGAGAAGCGCCATGTGTCTAACATCCAGCAGCTCTGTGATGTCATTATGGAGGAGTGGAAGTGGATCCCAGCAACAACCTGTGCAGCTCTGGTGAACTCCATGGCCAGAAGGATTAAGGCAGTGCTAGATAACAATGGTGCTCACACAACATATTGACACTTTGGACACAGTTTTGACATGTTCACTTAGGGTATACTCACTTTTGTTGCCAGCTATTTTGACAATAATGGCTGTATGTTGAGTTATTTTCAGAGGACAGTAAATCTATACTGCTATACAAGCAGCACAGTGACTACTCGAAAATATATCCAAGTTTCATTTCTATAGTATTGTCCCTTGAGAAGATATACTAAAATGATTGCTGAAAATGAGGGTGTACTCACTTTTGTGAGATAATGTGTATATATATATATATATATATATATATATATATATATATATATATATATATATATATATATATATGTGAAGAGTTCAGATGCAAAAGCATCTAAGTGCCATCTGAAATTTTCTTCTAGAATGATCATTTTTATCAAGCTCGTATATTTAAGTTCAGTAATTTCACTTAAATGACAATAAATAGGTAATTTTCATTGCCATTTAAGTGAAATTACTGAATTTAAATATCCAAGCTTGATAAAAATTATCATTCTAGAAGAAAATTTCAGATGGCACTTAGAGGCTTTTGCATCTGAACTCTTCATATATATATATATATATATATATATATATATATATATATATATACACATATATATATATATCCATCCATCCATCCATCCATCTTCTTCCGCTTATCCGGGGCCGGGTCGCGGGGGCAGCAGTCTAAGCAGGGATGCCCAGACTTCCCTCTCCCTAGACACTTCCTCCAGCTCTTCCGGGGGGACACCGAGGCGTTCCCAGGCCAGCCGGGAGACATAGTCCCTCCAGCATGTCCTAGGTCTTCCCCGGGGTCTCCCCCCAGTGGAACATGCCCGGAACACCTTCCCGGGAAGGCGTCCAGGAGGCATCCGGAAAAGATGCCCAAGCCACCTCAGCTGACCCCTCTCGATGTGGAGGAGCAGCGGCTCTACTCTGAGCTCCTCCCGAGTGACCGAGCTTCTCACCCTATCTCTAAGGGATCACCCAGCCACCCTGCGGAGAAAGCTCATTTCGGCCGCTTGCATCCGGGATCTTGTCCTTTCAGTCATGACCCACAGCTCATGACCATAGGTGAGGGTAGGAACGTAGATTGACCAGTAAATCGAGAGCTTCGCCTTGCGGCTCAGCTCCTTCTTCACCACGACAGACCGGTACAGCGACCGCATTACTGCAGAAGCTGCACCGATCCGTCTGTCAATCTCCCGTTCCATCCTTCCCTCACTCGTGAACAAGACCCCAAGATACTTGAACTCCTCCACTTGAGGCAGGAGCTCTCCACCAACCTGAAGCGGGCAAACCACCCTTTTCCGACTGAGAACCATGGCCTCGGATTTGGAGGTGCTGATTCTCATCCCAGCCGCTTCACACTCGGCTGCAAACCGTCCCAGTGCGTGCTGGAGGTCCTGGTTTGATGAGGCCAGCACGACAACATCATCTGCAAAGAGCAGAGATGAAATCGCGTGGTCCCCAAACCCGACCCCCTCCGGCCCCTGGCTGCGCCTAGAAATTCTGTCCATAAAAATTATGAACAGAACCGGCGACAAAGGGCAGCCCTGCCGGAGTCCAACATGCACCGGGAACAAGTCTGACTTACTGCCGGCAATGCGAACCAAGCTCCTACTCTGGTCGTACAGGGGCCGGATAGCCCTTAGCAAAGGGCCCCGAACCCCATACTCCCAGAGCACCCTCCACAAGATGCCGCGAGGGACACAGTCGAATGCCTTCTCCAAATCCACAAAGCACATGTGGATTGCTTGTGCAAACTCCCATGAACCCTCCAGCACCCTGTAGAGGGAATAGAGCTGGTCCAGTGTCCCACGGCCGAGACGAAAACCACACTGTTCCTCCTGAATCCGAGGTTCTACTATCGGCCGGATTCTCCTCTCCAGTACCCTGGCATAGACTTTCCCAGGGAGGCTGAGAAGTGTGATCCCCCTATAGTTGGAGCACACCCTCCGGTCCCCCTTCTTAAAAAGAGGGACCACCACCCCGGTCTGCCAGTCCAAAGGCACTGTCCCCGACCGCCACGCGATGCTGCAGAGGCGTGTCAGCCAAGACAGCCCCACAACATCCAGAGACTTGAGGTACTCAGGGCGGATCTCATCCACCCCCGGTGCCTTGCCACCGAGGAGTTTCTTGACTACCTCTGTGACTTCAGCTCGGGTGATGGACGAGTCCGCCTCCGAGCCCTCAGCCTCTGCTTCCTCAATGGAAGACGTGACGGCGGGATTGAGGAGATCCTCGAAGTATTCCTTCCACCGTCCGGTGATATCCCCAGTCGAGGTCAACAGCTGCCCACCTCCACTGTAAACAGCGTTGGTAGGGCACTGCTTCCCCCTCCTGAGGCGCCGGACGGTTTGCCAGAATCTCTTCGAGGTCGACCGATAGTCCTTCTCCATGGCCTCACCGAACTCCTCCCAGGCCCGAGTTTTTGCCTCCACAACCACCCGGGCTGCAGTCCGCTTGGCCCGTCGGTACCCGTCAGCTGCCTCAGGAGTCCCACAAGCCAACCAGGCCCGATAGGACTCCTTCTTCAGCTTGACGGCATCCCTTACTTCCGGTCTCCACCACCGGGTTCGGGGATTGCCGCCTCGACAGGCACCGGAGACCTTACGGCCACAGCTCCGAGTGGCCGCGTTGACAATGGAGGTGGAGAACATGGTCCACTCAGACTCAATATCTCCAGACTCCCTCGGGATCTGGTCGAAGCTCTGTCGGAGGTGGGAGTTGAAGATCTCTCTGACAGGGGATTCGGCCAAACGTTCCCAACAGACCATCACAGTACGTTTGGGTCTGCCAAGTCTGTCCAGCTTCCTCTCCCGCCATCGGATCCAACTCACCACCAGGTGGTGATCAGTTGACAGCTCCGCCCCTCTCTTCACCCGAGTGTCCAAGACATACGGCCGGAGGTCGGATGAAATGACCACAAAGTCGATCATCGACCTCCGGCCTAGGGTGTCCTGGTGTCATGTGAACTGATGGACACCCTTATGCTTGAACATGGTGTTCGTTATGGACAAGCTGTAACTAGCACAGAAGACCAATAACAGAACACCACTCGGGTTCAGATCAGGGGGGCCGTTCCTCCCAATCACGCCCCTCCAGGTGTCACTGTCGCTGCCCACGTGGGCGTTGAAGTCCCCCAGTAGAACGACGGAGTCCCCAGTCGGAGCACTTTCCAGCACCCCTCCCAGAGACTCCAAGAAGGCCGGGTACTCTGCACTGCCGTTTGGCCCATAGGCACAAACGACAGTGAGAGACCTATCCCCAACCCGAAGGCACAAGGAAGCGACCCTCTCGTTCACCGGGGTGAACTCCAACACATGGCGGCTGAGCTGGGGGGCTATAAGCAAACCCACACCAGCCCGCCGCCTCTCACCATGGGCAACTCCAGAGTGGTGAAGAGTCCATCCTCTCTCGAGGGTTGTGGTTCCAGAGCCCAAGCCGTGCGTAGAGGTGATCCCAACTATCTCTAGTCGGAATCTCTGAACCTCACGCACAATCTCAGGCTCCTTCCCCGCCAGAGAGGTGACGTTCCATGTCCCTAGAGCTAGATTCCGCGTCCAGGGATCGGGTTGTCTAGGCAGCCTTCGACTGCCGCCCGATCCACTTAGCACCGGCCCCTTACGGCCCCTCCTGCAGGTGGTGGGTCCACGGGAGGGTGGCCCCATGTCGCTCCTTCGGGCTGAGCCCGGCCGGACCCCATGGGGGGACCCCATGGCCGGACCGCATACGAGCCCCAACCCCGGGCCTGGCTCCAGGGTGGGGCCCCGGCTGCGCCATGCCGGGCGACGTCACGGTCCTTGAATTTATATGCATCATAAGGGTTTTTGAACCGCTCTTAGTCTGACCCGTCACCTAGGACCTGTTTGCCTTGGGAGACCCTACCAGGGGCATATAGCCCCAGACAACATAGCTCCTAGGGTCGTTCGGGTACTCAAACCCCTCCACCACGGTAAGGTGGCAGTTCAAGGAGGGGATATACATATATATTCATAAAAAAACGCTGGATAGAAACAGCAAGATGTGCATAAATTCTAAAAATGTGCATAAACTTATGCGCTCGTTTGAGTCGGATACATTTTTTATCCAATAAGAAAAACATGCACATAAACAACGATGACAACGCATTTACTGAATACATTCCTAGATGCACATAAAAAATCCTGATTTGGAAAAAAATCTAAATTTAACTTATGCGCAAAATATAGCAAAAAAATTCTTGATTTTCTTGAAATTCTTTGGATGGAAGCATATAGCTAGTGTCAGGTTGTCCCACTAGCACTGAACACGTCATCAGAGAAGAGATGTCGCTGCAAGGGGGAGGGGAAATTTTGATGAAAGATTATGAATCAGTTCATTCTAAATGGTTCTCTTCCAGATATGTAGGCCTAGCATTGGTGGGTCAGATTCATTCAAGTATGTAAGAATCATTCCAAATGCTCTCTGTCAGTCTTACATGTAGCACTGAAACGTCTGATTCATTCATAATAAATCGGCTCTGATAATATACACACACAAATATAAAATGTAGTAGCTTGTAGCATAGCTACATTTTCAAAACTTTAGAACTTAGGCATGTTTAAATACTTTAAAATATGCTTGTAGCTTGGAAACCAACATTAGCTTCTCTAATAATACTGGTCAAGGTGAACATAAATACAATCTTTCAGTGTTCCGTGACATTAGATACCATTCGTTGGTTTCGTTGCGTGCGAATGTAGTCAATCTGTCTCTTAATCAGGAGATCTCTGCTGTAACCTTATTAAATTTAGCTGGGTTCCACTCTGCTGTTCTCTCATAACTCATCACCTCAGTATCTTCAGGCTCAAGCAGGGCTTTCTGACTCCAGCTTTTCAGTGCGTGGTTGTGTGGAGATAAGGGGTCTTTATTGGTAGACCCTGCTAATCTGACTTGGCAGGGGGGATTGAGGGCAGGCTGTCCGGATTGTGACGCCTCCATCAAGCATGACTTTTCTGCGGATGGCCCCAGCTGGTCTGGATACGTCTTTAATGAGTGATGAAAGAGGCAGACGTAGTCGGGCAGGTTGTGGGGGTCTCCCTCCTCTAATCCACTGTGTCTGTCTCCAGCCCTTGTTTAGGTGCTTGCCCTCCAGCAAATCCAGATATGATTCATTTTTTACATGAGAATAGCATTGTCATTGGGTTTTCATCTTGCTTTGGGTGTAATGATGTTGAAGTGGTTTACATCATAAGTTGAACACTCCCAACAAATCTTAATCTTAAGCATCTTTATCTTGATTTAACCATTCTTAAAACAAAATATAAAACCAAAAATTTTAAAATAAACAACCAAATGTACTTGGATTTCTGAGAAAACAACTATGAAGCAGGGTTGTTATAGTTAACAAACTAAAACCTTAAAAAAATGGTTACTTGAAATAAAATAAACGCTAACTGAAATAAAATATTTAAAAGATCCTTAAATGTTTTAACGTGATACACTAAAACAACAACAAACAAAACAAATATATATATATATATATATGTATGTATGTATAGTATTTCAGTAATACTAAAAATAACATTGGTATGAAGAGAATTATACTGACACTATAAAATATTAAATTCTGACATTTTGGCACAACATGAGGATGTGTAAATAATAACGCAATTGTAATTTTTGAGATTATATTTCTTTGAGAGAATATATTTAAAAGTTTTCAATATATATACATATATACACATACATACATACATACACACACACACACACATACTGAATATATTCCATTATAATAAAAATAAAAATAAACAAATGGTGTTTCAGTATACTTTTTTTTATTTGTGTAAAAAATGCATCACAATACAAACACAACAATCATTTTATTATTTACAGTCATGGCCAAAACATGTATATTAGCCTATTACATTTATTTCTAATGTCTGCTGTCCAAATTTACACTTGCAACTCAATCCAAGCACCGTATTTAAGATTGAGACTGTGAACAAACTTTAGGTCTTCCTGTGGCGCCGATGAGGTCCTGTACAAGCCAATATGAACTTAAAATCTCTCTCCTCTGAACATCAAGGGAAAAGACCTTAAATATATCCTCAAAGAAGAGCATGACATAAAACTTGCTGTAAAGTGTAAAGCCAGCCAGGCTGTTGGACACATCAGTTTGGGCCTGTGGGACATTTGGGTTAATCTATTGCAGATCTAACTGTACTGAACATCAAAGGCACTGAATCGTAAATGAGAAAACCCAGCGACTTTGAGGAAGGAGAGATGGACTGCATTTCAAAAGTCTGAGGAAAATCACCTGATTACAAATGCATTGCTTTGAAGCTGGACTGATCATGGCACACGTATGTTAATGTTATTGTTCCGAATAGATTGTGCGCCGCCTCCCCCTGGTGGATGGATCATGTTACTCTTGTTCAAATGTTACATATAAAGCATCAAACCTCATCCAGTCCCTTATTTTGCTTTCTAATGTTTCCTACGACGTCCTGCAGTTGGCCCACGGTCTCCATCATGTGTCGGACGCTGTCTTGGACACTTCCCATTCCCTCTCGCCTCCACGAAAGGCGCAGTTCCTCGATCCATCTCAGCACTTCATCCATCTGTTTCTGCGTTTCTTTCTGCTCCTCGAGCTCAGCGAGAAGCGCTTGCTTGGCGCACACCTCGGCTTCATAATCCTGCAGCAGTTTCGCGACGGAGTCCTGCAGTTTAGTGAGCTCTTCTTTGCCTTCTGGGTGCTTCTGGTGCAGCTGGTCATCGGGCAGAAGGACGTTTCGAGGAACGGAGAGGACGCGGTCCATCAGCATCCCCTTCATGCGCTGAAACATGACTTCGAAGCGCTCCTGTAAAAACTGTCGCAGTTTTTGGGTGCTCTCTCGAGCTGTCAGTCGGAGCTCTGCCGGCGGGTCGTGGCCTGGACACAATCTTTTCACGAACACAGACTCAACTGCGACCAATATGTGATTAAGAGAGTCTCGAAAGGCATCACGAACTCGTAGTGTGCAGGTCTCCGGGGTGAAGCCGAAGAACTGTGCTTCATACAGCTGGAGGGATTCTGATCCCACTGAAACTACAGTGATAAGAGAGACTAGTTACTGAAGGCCACGAATATATACATTTTTATATATGTACAGTACCAGTCAAAAGTTTTAAAGCATTATTTGTAATGTTTTTGAAAGAAGTCTCTTTTGCTCATCAAGGCTGCACAACTGTGATTGTGAAATATTATTATTATATTATTATTATATATATTATAAATATTATTATTTAAAATAATGGTTCTCTATTTTAGTATATTTTATCATTTATTCCTGTGATGGCAAAGCTGAATTTTCATCAGCATCCATTACTCCAGTCTTCAGTGTCACATGAATGATCCTTCAGAAATCATTCTAATATGCTGATTCAATACTCAGTTGTTATCAATGTTGGAAACAGTTCTGCTGCTTAACATTTTTTTTTAACCTATGATACTTTTTTCAGGATTCTTTGAAGAATAATATGTTAAAAAAAGAACCTTAAAATAGGAACCTTTTGTAACAATATACACTACCGTTCAAAAGTTTGGCGTCATTAATACTTTTATTATCTTTGCATTAAAGAAATGAATTATGTTTAAAGTATATTAAAATGAAAGCCATCATTTTAAATTGTAATAATATTTCACAATATACTGTTTTTCTCCTGTATTTTTGATTCAATAAAAGCAAATGTAATGTTTCCAAACTTTTGACCGATACTGTACACACACACACACACACACACACACACACACACACACACACACACACACACACACACACACATGTCTGGTTTACTATCTTTGTGGGGACTCTCCATAGACTTAATGGTTTTTATACTGTACAAACGGTATATTCTATCTCCTTACACTAACCCTACCCCTAAACCTACCCATCACAGGAAACTTTCTGCATTTTTACATTTCCAAAAAAACTCATTCTGTATGATTTATAAGCTTGTTTACCCATGGGGACCTCTATTTAGGTCCCCACTGTGACACGAGTCCCCATGAGTCTGTGTGCATTCAGGTTGAAGTCCCCACCGGGATAGAAAAACAGGTACACACACACACACACACACACACACATATATATATATACTTATACTTACACACACACACACATAAATAAATATATAATATTTGCCTGTTAGCATTGTCGTAGTTTCAAAGGGCTAAATTACTGCTGTTTCTCAAAATATTAAAGAACTAGCCGTATGAAACTATGACAATAACATGTAACGTTATCTACATGTAAAATTTACTAAATATTTTCTAACATCTTAGAGTTACAGATAAAATAACATAAACAAGCTTTTCCGTTTTACCTCCGCTCTCTGCCATCTCTACAGCCCGCGCTCAGTTCAACCTTCTTCATGCGGCAGCGTCGCTCAGTGAAAGTGCAGTATCGCCCCCTGCTGATTGGGAGCACTATGGTTGTGAAAATAGACACGTAGAAGATTTTTCGAATTAAACTGTGCATAGTTAATCGACTTCGATAAACAACCAAAGCATGTGAATCACAACATTACAAACTTTGATTTGAAGCAAAAAGTATTTGAAAATCGGACAAAAAGACAAATATACAAGACTGTGTAGTTAATGGCTTTAATGAGGGAAAGAACCGCAATCCCATCAATCATCGTAAATGATATAATGAATTAAAAACGATGGATAAATAAACACCTATTGAGTTAAAGATAGGCTATTTATTTGTAGAAACAGTATAGGCTATATTTTAGGTTTACTGCAAAATATGCATATACAAATTGATGCCGTGAGATCCAGTCAAACAAAGACGAAAATAATAAAGAATAATAAAAACAATAAATATTTAGATAAATGTGTAGCCTAATAATAATCGTTTTTTATTATAACAAAGTAACAATAAGAAAGTCTTTAACTAAATATCTAAAATAATGTTGCCAGGAGAGTAAAGAAAGAGAGAAATTAGCTAGATGCAAGAGCAGAGCAATAAATGAGCTTAAGCCTTTGCCAATATTTATATAACCTATCAGGAACAGTATGTTAATCATGCCAAAAAATATATATTTTCTAAGAATCAGCTCTGGCCTATTATCTGTAAGCAAAACTAAACATTGTGGTTTTAATACTATAGAAGCAGAACAAGCCAAATAAGCCTTTTCAACATGTATTGACTTTGTGCTAATACTCTCTTTACCTTACTTAAAACCACAAACTCATGTGAAATTTGATATTAGACCAGAAAACAGACTTTTAGAGAAGTAACACCATGTACTTTACTGAGCGGAAGTGAACCAAATGTCTGGCTTGAATTGGCCTATATGAAAATGAGTAGGCTACATGATATCAAAAGATATAAAAGACAAAAAAAAAAAAAAACATTCATAAATGAATTAATTAAAAAAATGTGTTTGAAAAGATTAATTATAGAAATAACCATAAAAGAATAATCATAATAATAAGCATAACACTTTATTTTTCTTATAGTCTACACCACAAATCTTATCATCTTAGATCAAAAGTCAGTCATACATCTATTAGGCCTATATATTTTTCAGCAGCAGAGATGTCTTAACAGCGATGGTTCTTTGTCAATATTGAAGTGTCAAAACAGTAGAAAACAGTCTACCATTTGGTACAACTGACATGAATTTTGCTGTGTGTATATGATATATCCCAAATAAAATAAGAATTTTAATTATATTGTCCATCTACAATATCAGTACAAACAAGAGCATTGTATTAGTTATTGTAACAAACTTGTAAAAAAAACTCAAATATAAATAATGAAACTTGGGACCAACATAAATTTGTATAGGCCTAAGTGCAACTGACAATAAATGTAAGATATTTTCTGACTCATCTGTACAGAAATAACATGGCCGAAAACCTTTCTTTTAAATTTACAAATAAAGTGAGTTTCTTTGACTTTATTTTAAACTATATGGTCTATATTAATATCTGACCACGTTTCTGAAAAAAGAGAAGAATGTTTCACTTCATGACAGTATTAGGGAAAAATACCTTTCTAATAAAAGAAAAAAGTTGTTTTCCCTAATGCTGTCATGAAGTGAAACATTCTTCTCTTTTTTCAGAAACGTGGCATACTTTTGGTGGCATATATATATTGGTGGCAAAAGTGCCACCAATTACAGGTTTTTATTTTTTTACAGTCTATGGTTTTTACATATTTTTATTTCACAACGAACGGATTTTATTTTATTTATTTTTTATTTTTTTGAGATACGCTACATTTATCCCAAGAATTTCATCAAATTCAGTGTCGTTATATAGATCACGTGATTCATTTAATGTCTGTAACAAACTTGAAACCTTTGTTAAACAAGTCGATCCTAAAAATATAGTATTGTTTATGAATAATATTTGTAGAGTTTCCATATAACGGAGTCCAAAGGTAAAACTGTCAACATACACTACAATATTTGCATACGTTTATTGACAATCTTCACCAACAAATCAAAAAGTGCCATTCTTCAAATGACCGGGACAACGCAATGATCGACACTTCAGGCGACCAATCAGAGCAGTGAATTCACAAAGCGCTGACCAATTGGAAACATCACAAACTAAAGCCGCCTCCTTCATTTGCTTGCCCAGGTGATGACGTGTCAAGAAGGTGCCGGAAGCCGCGTTGTCCCTCCAAAAAATGGCATACCAGACAATCCGACAGGAATATTTACAGATTCCTGTGGTTACTAGAGCTTATACCACCGCCTGCGTACTCACTACAGCAGCCGTGGTAAGTAAATTTGACGAATATTAGGGTCTTAAGCGCTATTGCCATCCGTGGCCTCGTCCCTGTACAGTTGAAACAAACCTGGTATCCTGTGCCAGACTGGCTGTGGTGTTATTAGGACACGTTTACGTAAAACCCGCCTGTAAAATGTGTATTTATGTTAAGTCCTGTTAAGTGTAATGGGTCTAGGTCTACATATCACTTAGTTTGGCTTCCAGTTGCGCTTTCTGCATTTTCATGTCTTAAATTCATGCATTTACATTCATTTAGCTGACTTACCTCAAACGAGCTGCTAAAAGTAACGTAACTTTTACTTTTGATTTCGGTTGTTATTTGAGTGTAGTATTAATGTAACCTTAAGCACTGTTTGTTTGTCATGCGCATCTGACTGTGATGTTTACTTTGTGTTCACAGCAATTAGAACTCATCACACCTTTCCAGCTTTACTTCAACCCAGATTTAATATTGAGGAATTATCAGGCAAGTGTCATCTGTGTTTCTTTCAAGAGTTTTGTACCTCGTTTTAGTTGTGCCCATGTAAAGCCTGACATATACAATAATATCGTAGTCAGAAAAAATGGAACAGTTTATTGAAACTTTAAGAATTTTAAAAAAAGTTTCCATGTCTGTTTTTTGATACATCGGGCTTTTATGGCCCATAAAGTATGATATACTGAGAATATCATACTTTTATTCAGAGGCCCACACTGAACAAAATATGCAATTTCTCTAATCAGTGAGATCTTTTTAACAGACTCCTTATATAAGCTGCATATTTAATATGATACATTTTCAGTATGTCATCTCTCTATGTCTTAGTGGCATGATATTTAAATGCTTAGATTCATGATCAAAGGTCTGTAGATTGTATTGTGGATATGAGGATGGCAAAACATAATGCAATACAATGATGATTGAGAGATGGATAATTGCAAATTCCCCAAAAGCCTGTTGCATCAAATTTGATACTCATATTTTTAACATGTGATTTTTCCAGTCCAGTAAAAGTTCATCTTGATAGTTATTCTTATAAAAATCAGTAAATATTTCACATGCATCACGACCTGAAGGGGTGTTTTTAGAATTATAGCCTACTAAAAGGCCTTTTACTTACTGAAAAAAGTATAAACTAGCAATCAAATGACAAGGAATGTAGGTTGATTGTGAGTTTTGATCATATGGATAATTTAGAGGCCTTGGAAATTCATGTTTCAAATATGATCCAGTATGGGTTCATATTTATAGGATTAATATTGCAGCATGTGATAACATTTCCATATGTTTTTGTGGAAATGGTGATATTTTTGTTGATAATGTTGATTATCAACTTATGTTGATAATTTAGAGGCCTTGGAAATTCATGTATCAAATATGCTATAGTTGGGTTAATAATTCTAGGGTTAATATTGCAGCATGTGATTCTAATTTATTTGTGTGTGTGTGTGTGTGTGTGTCCATAGGTATGGCGGCTAATAACCAACTTTTTGTTTTTTGGTCCGGTTGGGTTCAACTTCTTATTCAACATGATATTTTTGTATCCTTATTCAAACATAATATATTGATATTAAATCAGTAGATTGTGAAGGTGGCAGTGTGTGTAAGGGATAGAGTCTGAAGTTCCTTAACCTGAGTCTCACAGGTACCGGTACTGTCGGATGCTGGAGGAGGGATCCTTCAGAGGGAGAACCGCTGACTTTGTCTTTATGTTCCTCTTCGGTGGCCTTCTCATGACTGTATCCTTCACGTTTTCTCAAAAGAGAAACATTTCTCTGTATTGAACAGCAATTGATGTCGAAAATGGAAGACTAAAATGTAGATGTAGGCAAGTTTAGGTATTTAATTAGCACATTTTATTCACAATGATCATTCGAAATTCTCTACACAGGCGCATACATAATTTTTTTTTTTTTTTTTTTTTTTCTATAATTTCACGTGGTAAGCTCTTGTTTGATAGAGATCTTGTAGAACTTACCAGAAAAAGCTTAAGAATTTTTATTGTACATACATTTAAAATATTTTGAATCATTTTATTTATACAATTTGTAGAAAATGTAATTTGTGGTAAAGTAACTCACCATTGCCGTCAAGGCCTGTTCACACTAAGGACAAATATAAATATAAAGAATAGCAGAGTCCAAAACCACAACTAAAAAATAGTCACAGAGAAACGATATTGTTGGAATCACTTTCAGAACAATTTTTTTTCAGCGGATGAACAATGACTTTGACAGCCAATCAGAACATGTCCTGCTTTAAACAGCTCGCTTTAAAAACTACTGCGTGCACTTAGAATAAACAGAACAATATCAACCGCTGGTGTGGACGCTATTATAGTTATCATTATCTTTAGAGTTATCGGTCTTGGTGTTAAACAGGCCTTAAGAATAGCCTTAGCTGCTCTGCCATGCCATTCAAATCGAAGAGTGCATTTTACAATACATTTTTACAAGAATTTTGACTTAAATACTATTTCAAGTCAAGTCACCTTTATTTATATAGCGCTTTTTACAATACAGTTTGTTTTTCAAGCAGCTTTACAGAGATGATGTTTCTCTTACTCTAACCTTGACACTTAAACAAATATAGAAACAACCATGAAAGATGATCCTGTTTGACCTCATTTTGCCTTTTATTAAATCATGTGAAGAAACAACAGCTAAAACTTGTCAAATATACATACAATATTCCCTTATTTCAAGACTTCTAAACATAAACATTGCCTTTGTGTTACATTTTGCTCAAATACATAGTGATTTTCTTAATAGTTGTGCAGATATTTGGCACGTTTGTGAATCTTGTGTTCTTAGGTCAGGCTTTTACCATCATGTTGGTGTATATCTGGAGCAGGAGGAACCCAAACGTGCGCATGAATTTCTTTGGCCTTTTGAATTTCCAGGCGCCCTTCCTCCCATGGGTGCTCATGGGATTCTCTCTGCTGCTGGGAAACTCCATCATTGTGGACCTTTTAGGTAGAAACTTATAGTGATTTGTTCACTTTTCTTGTGCCGACACTCTTTGACAACAAAGAGGTCAAATTTTATTCATGATCAATTCAGATTTTAATATGACGTAATGTTTTTTTTTACTTATGTGGAAAAAAATTTTGTATACATCACTGTAAGTTTATATGTTCTGTCCTTTTAATATAAGGCATTGCAGTGGGACACGTGTACTACTTTCTAGAGGATGTGTTTCCCAACCAACCAGGTGGCGGCAGATGGCTGAGGACACCGTCTATCCTGTGAGTAATAATGTCTTCACAATGTCTTTCTATATATCCTGTCAAAAGTTTTGGAACATTTGAAAGAAGTCTCTTGTACTCACCAAGGCTGCATTTATTTAATCAGTATTTCACAATATTACTGTTTTTACTGTATTTTTACTACAAATTAAAAGAACTGTTTTCTATTTGAATATATTTTAAAATGTCATTTTAATCATGTGATGCAAAGCTGAATTTTCAGCATTATTACTCCAGTCTTCAGTGTCACATGATTCTTTAGAAATCATTCTAATATGCTTATTTTGGTACTCGGGTAACAGAAGTTCTTATTATTATCAATGTTGAGAATGATGCTGAAAATTCAGCTTTGGCATCACAAATAAATTACATTTTAAAATGTATTAAAATAGAAAAGCGTTATTTTAAAGTGTAATTTCAAAATATTACAGTTTTTATTGTATCTTTTATATCAAATAAATGCTGCTTTGGTGAGCATAAGAGACTCTTTTCAAAAACATAATATTGTGCTGATCTCAAGCTGTTGATTGGTGTGCCATCAATGTGCCATTTTTATCCTTTCAATCCCAAAAACAATAAAATAAAAACCTCCAGTTAATATTTTACTTTGAAGTAAAACCCCCTTTTTTTTCATCCTTTCCAGTAAGATGCTCTTTGATACACCTGAGGAAGATGCCAACTACAACCCTCTCCCTGAGGAGCGTCCAGGAGGCTTTGCCTGGGGTGAGGGTCAGCGACTAGGAGGCTAGTCTCAGCACCCGCGTGCCTGCCGATTAATGGACATCTCTGAGAGCAAGAGAAAGAAAATATCTTTTCTACTTGTTTCTCGTGTACAAAAGAACATGAGCTCTACTCACCGAGCAAAGGGGAGACTTGCAGTTTGTGTGCACAGAAATCATCTGCCTCGAAATGTCTGCAAGGCCCATAATGCTCCTCTGACTGTGGGCATGGGTTTAAGAAAAAAAAGAACTGACTTTTGCTATGTTGCTGTTGCTGCCCTGCACAACAGCGATCACAAATCGAGCAGCTGTGAAAGAGAAATATCTATTGATCGTCACCATTTTACTTGTTTTCTTTCTTTTTTTAAGAATAAATGTATGTAAAAAGTTTTGAGTACTGCTTGATTGTGTGTTGTTGTTGTTTTACAAAAATCATTTAGTTCAAGTTCACAGATTTACAGGGATAAAACAAAAATGCATATTGTAGTATCAGACATGAAAATATCATTTATAAGCATTAAGATAGTTCTCATTATTTTAAGAAGTTTCATCAACATCTTTGCACAACCTCTTCCAAACAATATGGTACTTCAACAGAAAATGCTGGTTTTGGAAGATGTATTGCATTTCTAATGGGAAGTGAAAGATTGCTTTACATAAATGAAAGTAAACGCTGGTTACATGCTATTAGTACTTGCGTCTTTTTAAATATGTCGAATAGGACTTTGTAGGAAATATGGTAGCTGGTTTCTAGGCCTTCTCATGTGTCTCAGCTGTAGGTAGAGCCACTGTTGATTTGTGTCTTTTACCCTACGTCATCATAATCCTCACTGTCGAGGTTAGCAGGGGTTTCAACGTCATCATAATCCTCGCTGTCTTGGTCTTGGTCTTGGATTTTTTTCTCGACTGTGGTGTAGTGTGGCGTGAAGATGGGCTGTTGTGGTGCAGGAGGGGTTGACTCCTCAACCACAATATAGTCTGGCACGGGCTCCTCAACCACAATATAGTCTGGCACGGGCTCCACATCCTCATAACTCTGATCCACTGGAAATTTGAACATATCATAATAGATTGGTTACATTTCTTTTGCAGAGGGTTTTTGCTTAATGTAATATGCTGAGAGAAAGAAGCATGAAGAGCAAAACTTTTTTCTTTTTTTTTCTCCTGTTAAAGTAGGAAAAAATATGACGTATTAAAGAGTTTGTTATTCATTTTTTTGTCATGAAAAGCAAAAAAGATCTGCACTCTAAAATATTTTATTGTAAACAGAGGTCAAGTTAACAAACGTTTCGGCTCTTTGCCGTCATCAGCCGAAAAGTTTGTTAACTTTATCTCCTGTTTACAATAAAAGATTTTTAGAGTGCAGCTTTTTTGCATTTTTGGATTGATATATAGGTCTCAGCACCTAATTTTCTGGGAGAGCGTGGAGTGTGTGTTGATTCTTTTTGTCATGACCATCAACTGGCCACAATATACAATTATTAGTCAGAGGAGGGTGGTATTGAAGGAAGGCCATTTTCATTCTAGAAAGCATTTGATTGAACAAACAATTGGATACATAACAAGTGAAACATACACTGAACAAAATTATAAACGCAACACTTGTTTTTGCCCCCATTTTTCATGAGCTGAACTCAAAGTTCTAAGACTTTTGCTATGTACACACAAAAGGCCTATTTCTCTCAAATATTGTTCACAAATCTAAAATCTGTGTTAGTGAGCACTTCTCCTTTGACGAGATAATCCATCCACCTCACAGGTGTGGCATATCAAGTTGCTGATTAAGACAGTATGATTATTGCACAGGTGTGCCTTAGGCTAGCCACAATAAAAGGCCACTCTAAAATGTGCAGTTTTATCACACAGCACAATGCCACAGATGTCGCAAGTTTTGAGGAAGCGTGCAATTGGCATGCTGACTGCAGGAATGTCCACCAGAGCTGTTGCCCGTGAATTGAATGTTCATTTCTCTACCATAAGCCGTCTACATAGGCGTTTCTGAGAATTTGTCAGTACATCCAACTGGCCTCACAACCACAGACCCCGTGTAACCACACCAGCCCAGGACCCGTCTCCTTCTTCCCATAACAACGAACTGTGTTACAACGACCAAGTGGGTCCAGTGCCACCACTCGACATTGCTGATGCAGGCCATCAAGCAGGCTGAGGACCATGTGGCATCGTATCCAGGGGTCCAGTGCCACTACCTGATGTTACTGACGCAGGCCATCAAGCAGGATGAGGACCAGGTGGCTGCGTGTTATTCTTTGCCAAAATAATAAGACAGCAGAGATTGCAGCCGACATGAGACCTAAGACCAAAAAGGATGTGAGGATGAGAGTTACATTTTAGGATTAGATGGTAATATTCCTTGCTTTTATTGCAGCTTCCTGAGATGAATGGGGAACAGATGTGGAGGTGAAAGGGATAGAGGGAGGGAAGTACAAGGCTTCATTGGGGTCATCAGGTGGGCAATTATAAATGCCCATGACACCTCCAGAGGGCTCATTAGCGACATCTGGCATTCCAGTTGGGAAGCTTCCAGAGCTAAAAGCTCTGCTTTTACCCCACTCTGTCCCTCTGTTGTCACAGGGCCCAACCAATGTCCCTCCTCTTAATCCAGAGCCATCGACTCGCTTGTTCAGCGACACTGGAGTGGGCCTTAACAGCTTGCTGATGTGCTTGGCCTAGGATTCCTAAGTCCTTAAGAATTTTGATGACAGATCTACCAACAAAGTCTCGACAGCTAACTTCGACAGGGCAAACCTTTGCTTTCCAGCCACGTTGTTCAACATCGACTGCTATTTCATCATACTTAAGGGTCTTGCGTTCGTAGGCCTCCTCCACAGCATCCTCCCAGGGCACAGTAAGCTCTATGATATACACAGTGCGAAGTGTGGAGGACCAAAGCACAAGGTCTGGTTTGAGATTGGTAACTACTACTTTGGGTGGGAAACAAAATCTCTGATTTAGGTCAACTAAAAGCTTCCAATCACAAGCTCCACCCAACTGGTCAGTATCTGGGGTCTTCACTTTGACCTCCCTTGCCCTTTCCCCCCATAAACCCCTTTACTGGAGCACAAAATCATAACGGGAGAGGTAAGGCATTGTTGGAGGTCTGTCTGGAGTCCAATGACACTGCAAGATACTTCAGCACCTGGTGTGCCTCCACGTACAGTATAGCGCCTTTGCATCAGCTTACCTTGCTGCCAACCAAGATGTCCTTCAGGTTCGCAGGAGATGAGCAGAGGGGGCATGTATGATCTTCTCTGTACCATTTGCTGAGGTTCACTGGAGATGGGAGGACATTATTGCTCATCCACTGCTCTTGCTTTGCTTGGGAGATAGCCTTTTCACATCACATTGCTTGCTCTTACTGACACACCTCCTCAACCACAAGTTTTCGACATTGAGAAAGAGTTGTTCATCTCCCTTTTATGTTGCAGACAGACACACTGGACGTGGTGCTGGGAGCCATATTCTCGCAGGTGGTCGAGGGAGAGTAGCCCCCGGTACTGTACCTCACCCGTAAGCTCTCAAAGAGGGAAGCAAGATAGATGAGCACCATCTAGAAAGTATGTTTAGCGATCCGGTAGGTCAGGTGTGTCCAAACCTGCTCCTGAAGGGCCACTGTCCTGCAACTTGCCTCAACACACTGTGCAGTGTGAAAGACCTAATCTGTTAACGTGGGTACGAAAAAGAAAATACGCACTGCAAACGGAGTATGTGTGAAACAGGCGTGAGGCACGCAAAATGTGAAGTCATTATCCGACTGATTGTATTCTACAGGATTTCTGGGAGATGTGTATGTTGCGTTCTTTAACAGTTCCTCTAGAAACAAAGCCATCGTGACACCAATCCCCCTCATGGAAGAAGGAAGTCGTTGTGTTTAAACTGTGACAATGAATGCTTATCAGGATCAATTATTTTTATTTAAAAAAAATTGCTGCAGTAAATTTGCATGATATTCCTGAATGATTTTTTTTTTTTTTTGGTCTGTTATTGTAGAAACACTGACTTTACATTTTCATGCCCCCGAACATGACGCTGAATGAAATGAACTGTAGTTGCTTTTACATATTAGTCAGAGGGCCTCTGGGTGGTCCTATAGCCAATGAAATCTATTATGAAATCCAGACCTTCTGCCGTCAATCTGAAGGTCTGGCTACATGAGACTACCAAATCGCGGATCACCTGTGTGGATCTGAAAAGCTGCCTTTTCTGTTTATTTTTAAATTAAAAAAAGCTTTTGAAAGTCATCTCACCCACCCCTGACTTCTCATTCTCTTGAGTTCAGACATGTTACAAAAGCTGTGTGTCATTGCAGGGCTATAGAGTGAAGTAAATTAACGCATCAATAAAAACAAAACTGACCAGATTCCATGGACATGAACTGATCTCTGGGAGGTAAGGGTGGTTTCTCATTCTCAAGGTTTATGTGATAAACTTGTTTGTCCCTGTAATGGAAAAGTCATTTATTTTAGTGTGAACACATTTTTGAGTATAATAAAGATCTGGACTTAAATGACCTTGACAGGACTTACTGTTGTTTCAAATGTGTGCCATCGTAATGATTTTGCTTTGCTTGTGTACTGTACCAAGCAGCTAGAAAAAGAGCAAACAAAATTGAAGTAATGACATGAAAATTGTTAAATAAAATTAATCAAACAGTGGTAGGCCTACATAAGTCAAACTGTTATAATAAGGAAGTGGTCGCACGGCCTATTTTTCAGTAACTATGAGGTTAAGTCTATGTGAAATGCTTGTTTCCTGTAGCTGTATGTCGGTTTCAAACATCTACTTCAAAACCACTTTTAAATTAGAATAATTTCCTTAAAACTAATATTGCATTATTAAATTAACTAACGTTTTCCTTTTCAATAATATCATTATATAATGGAGTAAAAAGTGTAAAAACTAAATCTGTGGAGTTCTTACGTCAATGTTTTTGTCTATACATGTCCATATGTCATATATGTATATATATATATATATATATATATATAGATATATATATATAGATATATATATATATACAGTACAGGTCAAAAGTTTGGAAACATTAAGTTTTTTTATATTTTTGAAAGAAGTCTCTAATGCTTATCAAGGCTGCGTTTATTTGATCAAAAATACTGAAAAAAAACAGTAATATTGTGAAATATTGTTACAACTTAAAATGATAGTTTTCTATTTGAATATACTTTAAAAAATAATTTATTCCTGTGATGCAAAGCTGAATTTTCAGCATCATTACTCCAGTCTTCAGTGTCACATGTGACATCCAGTCTATCACATGATCCTTTAGAAATCATTCTAATATTCTGATTTATTATGAGTGTTGGAAACAGTTCTGCTGCCTAATATATTTGATGAATAAAAGGTTAAAAAGAACTGCATTTATTCAAAATAAAAAAATATTTTCTAATAATATAAATCTTCTTTACTATCACTTTTTATCAATTTAACACGTCCTTGCTGAATAAAAGTATTAATTTATTTTATTGAAAAAAAATTACTGACCCCAAATTACTGACCAGTGGTGTATATTGTTGTTACAAAAGATTTCTATTTTTAAAAAAATTGCTTCTTTTTTTTCTTTTTCATTTTTTACTTTTTATTCATCAAAGTATCCTAAAAAAGTATCAGGTTATGAAAAAATATTAAGCAGCAGAACTGTTTCCAACTTTGATAATGAATCATCATATTAGAATGATTTCTAAAGGATCATGTGATAGACTGGAGTAATGATCCTGAAAATTCAGCTTTGCATCACATAAATAAATGATAATTTAAAGTATAATAAATTGAAAACCAATTATTTTAAATTGTAATAATATATCACAATATTAAATTTTTTTCTGTATTTTTGATCAAATAAATGCAGGCTTGATGAGCAGAAGAAACTTCTTTCAAAAACATTAAAAATAGTACTGTTTCCAAACTTTTGACCTGTACTGTAAAATTTACTTAAGTTTTCTTTTGCAGGCAGATAAAATTTCACATATGGAATTAAGAAAATGTACTTAACTAAGTTAACTTGGCCAGTTAAAGTTTGCGTAGTAATTTTTACTTAGTTACTACTTACTAGTAGGCCTACATTTTACTCAAACAATATAACACTGAATTAAGCCATGTAATTAAAGGTTAATTTTTACTTAGAAAATCGAAGTAAATAATACGTTAGGTAATGTGTAGACAACACTTACAGAACACAGAGATACACAGAACACAAAATACACAAAACCGGTAACATTCGATGAATAATTTTTCAGTATGAATGTGCCATTTTGAGTAGAAAATTAACTTCAGATGTCACAGAACAGCAAGTTACTAAACCTAACAACAAAAGCAATTATAAAACAGTGTAAATAGCAACAATGAAAAATGCTACCTTAGAAATGATTTATGCCCCAGAGCATGATGGGAACACCAGTATCAGAAAGTTGAGTAGGTTTTACTTAATTTTATAACATTGATATTTACGCTTTAATTTCTATTGAGTACTAAAATAGAACAAACTTATTCAGGTAGAAATTACTTTTTTTCTGTAGTATTTATTTCACCACAGAATCATTTTATCAGTGCAGTAAAGCCATTTATAATGTTGCAAAATATCAAATAAATGCTGTTCTTTTCATCAAAGAATCCTAATATATTATGATTTCCTCAAAATATTAAGCAGCACAATCATTTTCAACATTGATAATCATAATAAATATTTCTTGAGCACCAAATCAGCATATTGGATTTTTTTATGAAGGATCATGTGACACTAAAGACAAGAGTAATGGCTGCTAAAAATCAGCTTTACAATCACATGAATATTTTAATAGTTCTTCATTCACTCTCAGAAAAAAGTTACATTGGGGCGGTACCCTTTCAAAAGGTACCTTTGTACCATAGACTGTAAAAAATAGCTTTGTACCTAAAGAGTGCATAATAGTACCTCAGAGGTATTGGTCCCAAATGTGCATTAGTACCTAAATGTTACATATTAGAAACTTTTTAAAGAGTACCATCCCAGTGACAGCTTTTGTACCTTTTTTTTCTGAGAGTGTGCTGCACAGTTTTCACATTTGTGGCTAACCACTCTTATTAAATGCTCTACATATTTACATTGTTGTGTGGCTGAACAGAACCTGTCATATGTGATTTACCTCTTTTACTGATGCAAATATTGATGAAAATGAAACTTAATACTATCACCAAAGACACCAGAAAGATGGCCAGCAGTAATATTGACCAGAAGTGTTGACGTAAGAACTCCATCTGTGAAATGAAACAAAGAAAAATGTTCAGATTCAAATATATCACTAACAAATAAAGGGCATTTAGTTTCATATTGACATCAATAATGGTTTAAACTCCAGCTACTTCTGCTTTTCAGCATAGTTCAGGCATTGCTTGAAGTTTCTTGTTTTCCAGTCAGCTGTGTTTCCTGGGTAGAGACTGTTTAATATGCTTCTAATTGCTTTTACAATCTAGTTTTAATGGCAGAAGACTAATCAAAATGTGGGAACGAATACAGCAATTGTCATTTGTAATATTTCAGATTTATCTCGATCTATGACATGAATACAACATTTTTCTCTAGCTCTATCATGCCCACAGCACTCATCCTGCAAAGGCACAAGTTTTGCATATGATTAACCGACTTCCTGCATCATTCTTTTCTTAGCACTGGCTTAGTGAGTTTCACTTCACTGACCTCTTCTTAATTTAGAGATTAATTTACTGTAATAGTTATGTCTCTTCACAAACACAAACTAACAGATAGACAGGTATACATACATTTAATTATATTCATTTGTTGAAGTACAGATTCACACAAGGGATCTTTAAGGTTTACATCAAACTAAGCCAAAATGTTATATCTGTGAGGAAATAGAATGCAACACATATTGACTAATTATATCTCACAATGAACTCATGGCCTTAACCACAAACTTAACAATTGGCATAATATATTTCTGTATTCTAAATCACACTGATAATGCTATTAACTTGTATTTTACACTTTATTTGAATTTATGTTTTCATAATAAAACCGCAGTTATGTACACGGGTTACACTTTATTTTGATGGTCCACTTTAGACATTCTATAACCATAAGTAACTTTGCAACTACGACAACTAACTTTCATTAGATTGATAGTAGACCGTTAGGGTTAGTTGTTAGGGTTCGGGTTGGTAGAATAAGTTGACATATAGTTGCAAAGTTACTTACAGTCAGTAGAATGCCTGTTCGTGGACCATCACAATAATAGCAGATATTAAATAGATAGTCAACACTCTAAGTTACTTATAATTAGTAGAATGTCAACAAATTAGAATAGTAGAATGTGTTACATGCACAGCTATTCTATAATGTCTATTCACATTTTGTGAAGATTAAAATAATAAGATAAAACATAATTACCTTTGTCTGTTGTATAGATCACATCAGTCTTGCACATATTCTTTAAAGTGGGGATTACAGATATGTCACAGACATCTGGAATTTTTAAATAGGTTAAGTTCTTCAGAACTTCTAGCCTCTCTGCCCAGTGCCCACCCACCAAACCCTTCTTCCACAGAAGCAGTAAGTCTGCTGTGTGACTCAGAAGTGTGTTAGTCAGTTGTACATCGACTATGGTTTGGGGAGTTGAACTTGAGAGAGAGAGACTGAGCTATGGTGTAAAACAGGAATAGTACTTCTGCTATTCTTCAGAGAACTGAATCCAGGCATATAATTCGCTGTCATCTTAAAGATGGGTTTCTATATGTAGATTAGAATGATGTAGTAGGTGTGGCCTCTGTATCCAGGAATTTATTTATTTTTTATTTATTGTGGAATAGACCTCTAGGTTCACTTTCGAAACGTTTACTCGTATTGCGTCTGCTAGAAGATATGGGGAAACTCCTTTTTTCTCAGATTATTGAAGCCTTTTATAAAATAAGGGAAACCTGCAGCACATCGCCGCGATAAAAAGTTAAGGCAAGTAAACAACCAAGGGAAATATATGTCTACCTCAAATGTAACATCTGTACATCAGCATCGGGGAATAGGCTACCATTATAATCAAGTTCACGGTAGAGAAAGATGCATGTAGGCTACACAGGGACCGTGAAGACACTGAACTAAACATAAAACAGCCCTCATAATAATCACAAATACACTTACATTTCTATAAATCAGTTTTTATGAATTGAATGGCTTGCTCTAACTGTTGGTCTTCGTCAACAACACGCGCTTGCACCACCTGCTGGTGAGGTCGACTACATCAGATGGAGATTATGCTCGGTAATCTACTACTTTTCCTGCAATTCCTGGATGTAGATGTTGAATTTCCTGTCGAATTTGAACCACTGAATTGAGTGTCGGATTTGAACCACTGAATTTACTTTCGAATTTGAACCACTGAATTTGTGGAAGCGAATTTGTAAAGCGAAATAAAATGGACCGAAAATTGCCTGTTGAATCTTATAGGTTGTATTTTTAAACATTTTGAATATTTTGGAAGTGAAATATGAAAGGTGAATATGGATTATTGAATTTCTATTAATGAAAATGTGTTTGAAATGTTTTGAATTGAAATATTCACAGCTTAAATATTCAACCATGTTGAATTTCAGCCCATAAAAATGCAAGCCCTAAAAATATAATGCATTAAAATGCAAGCATGGTTAATTCAATGCATATTTGTTTCCAAGTAGAGCAATTCAACAGGCTTTTTTGTTTCAAAAACATTTGGCATTATTTTACTTCCATACACAGCCATAACAGTGCAGTGATCTGCGCACACTTATTGGCTGAGCAGTGGGAACTGCACGAGCCTATGGTAATGTGGCGTATCTGCGCGAACCAATGGGGGCACCTCCCGCCAAGCCGAGCACAGAGTCCGCCAAAGGGAGCGGGGCATCTGCCTATATAAGCAGCCTATCTCACCATAGGATTCAGATTTATTCTCCTTCAGCGATGATCTTCACAAATCGCGTTGATTCTACTGCAAAAAAGCCTTCTCGCAGTTGACCAGCCCAGCAACGCAACAAGCTGAATCTTCTCCTCTGCAATCAAGCAAATACAGCAGCAGACAGCCTGACACTCCAGCGCACTCGTGGGCAAGCTGACTTGGCGCTGCTCGCAGCTCATTCAGCATTCCCCTGTGGCCATCCCGCGACAATTAAAAGAGCAAATTTCTGCAAAATTCCGACGTTGATACAAATGTCGAGCCGCGATTGTGGCCCCTCGAGCTCTCCCGTTTTTCGCCTCCCAGGAACCTCGGAGCAAGAAACAGCAGGGCCAGAGGACTGAGCGAATGGATATGAGTGAGCTCATGCCGGCACAAATCCCGCATGCCTCACACTCTCCTCAAAGAGAGATTTCTCCCGTGCTCCTCACCCGCGCAGACTAGTGCCCCTTGTGTGATGTGAGTGGCCTCTTCTCGTTGGAGGTTCTGAAGAGGACCTTCATGATGACACCATGTCATTGGCTGCTTCTGAAGCAGAGGATTGGTCGGGCTCAGTGGATAACCCCCTCTTACCGCCTAGAGACCAGAGCGACAACAGAGCTGGACTGTACACCGAGTTATTCCGCGTCCTTTCCAAAGCCGCCGAGGAGCTCGGACTCGAGTAGTCTGCCCCAGAGAAGCCCACACGCAGCCATCTGGACGAATGGTTCCTGCAGGGGCGCCAGCAAAAGGCCCCTTATCAGCGAGCAGTGCCGTTCTTCCCAGAAGTTCACGATGAGCTCACCAAGTAGTGGCGTGCCCCCTACTCAGCCCTCCTACGCACTTCCACATCCAACTCTCTCAACACTATCAACGGCACCATGAAGAAAGGATACGAGAAGCTGCCCCCTCTCGAGGAAGCCGTGGCTGGGCACCTCTGTCCGCCCACTGCTATTGAATAGAAATCCAAGGTAGCTCATCTGTCTAAACCCTGCAGGACCACTTCAGCCCTCGCTTGTTCGCTTACTGAAAGGGTCAAGGAGGCTCAACCCGCCTCGTCCTCGTACCATACCCTCTTGGGACCTATCCTTCGAGCCGCTTCAATCAGCTGAGCTGCGCCCACTTTCGCTTAACCAATTGTTACTCCTGCCAGTGTTAGCATCGGTCAAGTGAGTGGGCGATTTGCAAGCGCTCTCCGTCAGCGCTTCCTGCCTTGAGTTTGGGCCTAACAACTCTAAAGTTGTCCTCAAGCCATTCAGAGCACAAGTTATTGCGTACACAGCCATGCTATGGCCCTTCACGACTTGGAGTATGTCGCTTCAGTCGAATTAACCTGAATCCTAGCGAGACCATAGGATTCATAGGATTTATATTCTTTGGTGTTTAATATATCTTGACTTGCTGTTTTACGGTTTTACTTTTATGATTTACACTTATTTTACTGCTTGCATTTTATTGTTAGAAAATAAACAATATTAACATATAAACAATGAACAACAGGGCAGTTCTTGATTGGCCACAGCCTGCAACTTTGAAAGAACTCCAACGCTTTTTGGGGTTCGCCAACTTATGTCGACGTTTTATTAGAAACTTTAGCTCTGTTGCCGACCCCCTAACGTCTATGATAAAGAGAGGAGCCAACCGTCTCAACTGGTCAGATGCAGCCACCCAGTCTTTCGAACAACTCAAACAACGTTTTGTCTCTGCTTCCATTCTGCATCACCCCAATCCCGAACTCCCCTTCATCGTTGAAGTGGATGCTTCAAACTCTGGCCTGGGGGCTATCATGTCTCAAAGACAGGGGTCACCTCCCAAACTATACCCTTGTGCATTCTACTCCAGAAAACTGAACGCAGCAGAACGGAACTATGATGTTGGGGATTGGGAGCTTTTGGCCATAAAGGCAGCTTTTGGGGAGTGGCGTCACTGGTTAGAGGGTTCAACTCATCCATTTACAGTCCTAACCGATCATAAGAATCTGGAATACTTACGAACTGCCAAAAGACTCAACCCCAAGCAAGCTTGCTGGTCTCTGTTCTTCACCCACTTCAATTTTGTGGTCACGTATCGTCCTGGGTCCAAGAACACAAAGGCGGATGCTCTCTCCAGACAGTATTAGCTCAATCGATTTCCCCAACATCCTGAAACAATTCTGCCTCCCGACCTCGCTGTTGCTCCCGTTCAGTGGGATATTATGACTGAAATTGAACAGGCCAACGCTTGGGTCCAAATTCCAGCTGAATGTCCACCTAATAAAGTCTTCGAACCTGAAACCCTCAGAATTTGAGTCCTAGAACAGGTACATTCTCTGCCCAGCTCTGGTCACCCTTGTATTACTGCCACTATCCATCTCCTTCAGAACCGATTCTGGTGGCCATCCCTGTGCAAAGATACTACCATGTTTGTCCACCAATGTCAAACCTGCAATACACAGACACCATCAAGACAACTTCCAGCCGGCCTGCTGCAACCTCTTCCCCTTCCACAACGCCCCAGTCCCACATTGCCATCGACTTTGTTACAGATCTACCAGTCTCTAATGGTCACACCACAATTCTCACTGTCATAGACAGATTCTCCAAGGCCTGCCGCCTCATACCTCTACCCAAGCTACCTACCGCCCAGCAGACAGCTGAACATCTATGTCACTTGGTGTTCCGATTCTATAGATTACCAGAGGATATTGTTTCTGATCGAGGCCCTCAATTTATGTCGAGACTCTGGTCTGCATTCTTCAAGTCACTTGATATCAATGTCAGTCTTACGTCTGGATACCATCCTCAATCCAACGGTCAAGCTGAAAGACTAAACCAAGAGCTCATCCGTTTCCTTCAATCATACTGCAATCAGCATCAGGATGATTGGAGTCGCTTCCTAATATGGGCTGAGTACGCCCAGAATTCCATACAAAAGGCATCTACAGGACTGACCCCCTTTCAGTGCATTTGGGGATTTCAACCGCCTCTATTCCCTTGGTCTGGAGAACCCACTAATGTCCCGACAGTGAATGACTGGTTACGTTGAAGTGAGGAGACATGGAATCAGGCTCACATTCACCTCCAACACGCCATTCGCCGAAAAATTGTACAGGCTGATCGTCATCGTTGTCCCGATCCTGAGTGCCGTTCTGGTCAATGGGTGTGGCTGTCCACAAGAGACTTACATCTTCGGCTTCCTTGCAAGCAACTCAGTCCCAGGTACGTGGGTCCATTCCAAATTACCAGTCAAATCACACCTGTTTCGTTCCGCCTTGCCCTGCCTAATCATTATATTAGGTATTTCCCCCACCTTCCATGTATCTCTGCTCAAGCCCGTCGTTGGTCCAAATGAGGAGGGGGAGGAGGTGTCCAGTGGTCAGGGTCCCCTACCCATCATGGTGGAGGGCGAGGAGGCTTACCAGGTCAGAGAACTGCTGGACTCCAGACGCCGGGGAAGAATTCTCCAGTATCTGGTCGATTGGGAGGGTTATGGTCCAGAGGGCCGTTCTTGGGTCAACGCTAACGATATACTCAACCCCAATCTCGTGGAGGAATTCCACCGAACCCATTCGGAGAGGCCGGCCCTTCGACCACGTGGGAGACCCCGGCGTTGCTTGCCTCCTTGCGCCAGGAGTCGCTCGCAGGGAGGGGGCTCTGTCGCAGGGAGGGGACTCTGTCACAGAGACGAACTCCGTGATTCCCTCCTTTGACCATCAGAGGGCTCCCTCACCCGAATATTGACTTTTCACTCACACACTACAATTCCCATCAGCCCCGTACCTGGCACTGATTATGTTGCTCAGCTGTAGCTCATTCTTGGACATAAACTGTCTCTCCACCACTCTTCCTTGTGAAGTCTTGTATTACCACGTTTTGCATTTCTGAACGTTTATTTCTGTATTGCCTACCTGTTGTGACCCAGTCTGTTCCCTATTCATGATTCTCTGCCGCCTGCCTTTTGGACTATCTGCTTTGGACTATCCGCCTGCCCTGATCTCCTGCCAAGAACATGTTATACAGTTATTTATTTTATTAGGAAAATACCATATACATAAAAAGTGGGCTCAATGCAAACCAAATTTTTCACATTTTAAAAATGACACAAACAAACAAACAAAAAAAGCGCTGAAAACATGATTTTGATTGTATGTAATTTTCATTTTGTATATTTATATTTTTATTTATTTATTTGTATTTCTTTTATTTCCTGGCAGCTAATTTTAATGTGAATATGTAATATATCTTTTTCTTTAGGTCTGTGAGACTGTGTATTGTTAGTCAACTGTGTTTTTAGAGAGAGAGAGAGAGAGAGAAGCATAGCATATTAAATGCTTGATTCAGTTCTATGCAGAATAGCGGAAGTAGGCTATGACTAGAGGTTTTAACACCCTAGAGGTTTTAAGTGGTGTATGGGTGTGGCCTCTGCATTGAGGTATTTATTTATTTATTTTGTGTGTGTGTGTGTGTATACAAAAAAAAGGGCCACTAGACTTTTAGTGAATAGTTCATGAGATTATTATTATTGTGCTGTCAAATCGATTGATCGCGATTGATCACATCTAACATAAAAGTTTGTGTTTATATAATGTGTGTGTGTGTGTATATATATATATATACAGTGAGGAAAATAAGTATTTGAACACCCTGCTATTTTGCAAGTTCTCCCACTTAGATCATGGAGGGGTCTGAAATTGTCATCGTAGGTGCATGTCCACTGTAAGAGACATAATCTAAAAATAAAAAAAATCCAGAAATCACAATGTATGATTTTTTAACTATTTATTTGTATGATACAGCTGCAAATAAGTATTTGAACACCTGAGAAAATCAATGTTAACATTTGGTACAGTAGCCTTTGTTTGCAATTACAGAGGTCAAACGTTTCCTGTAGTTTTTCACCAGGTTTGCACACACTGCAGGAGGGATTTTGGCCCACTCCTCCACACAGATCTTCTCTAGATCAGTCAGGTTTCTGGGCTGTCGCTGAGAAACATGGAGTTTGAGCTCCCTCCAAAGATTCTCTATTGGGTTTAGGTCTGGAGACTGGCTAGGCCACGCCAGAACCTTGATATGCTTCTTACAGAGCCACTCCTTGGTTATCCTGGCTGTGTGCTTCGGGTCATTGTCATGTTGGAAGACCCAGCCTCGACCCATCTTCAATGCTCTAACTGAGAGAAGGAGGTTGTTCCCCAAAATCTCGCAATACATGGCCCCGGTCATCCTCTCCTTAATACAGTGCAGTCGCCCTGTCCCATGTGCAGAAAAACACCCCCAAAGCATGATGCTACCACCCCCATGCTTCACAGTAGGGATGGTGTTCTTGGGATGGTACTCATCATTCTTCTTCCTCCAAACACGTTTAGTGGAATTATGACCAAAAAGTTCTATTTTGGTCTCATCTGACCACATGACTTTCTCCCATGACTCCTCTGGATCATCCAAATGGTCATTGGCAAACTTAAGACGGGCCTTGACATGTGCTGGTTTAAGCAGGGGAACCTTCCGTGCCATGCATGATTTCAAACCATGACGTCTTAGTGTATTACCAACAGTAACCTTGGAAACGGTGGTCCCAGCTCTTTTCAGGTCATTGACCAGCTCCTCCCGTGTAGTTCTGGGCTGATTTCTCACCTTTCTTAGGATCATTGAGACCCCACGAGGTGAGATCTTGCATGGAGCCCCAGTCCGAGGGAGATTGACAGTCATGTTTAGCTTCTTCCATTTTCTAATGATTGCTCCAACAGTGGACCTTTTTTCACCAAGCTGCTTGGCAATTTCCCCGTAGCCCTTTCCAGCCTTGTGGAGGTGTACAATTTTGTCTCTAGTGTCTTTGGACAGCTCTTTGGTCTTGGCCATGTTAGTAGTTGGATTCTTACTGATTGTATGGGGTGGACATGTGTCTTTATGCAGCTAACGACCTCAAACAGGTGCATCTAATTTAGGATAATAAATGGAGTGGAGGTGGACATTTTAAAGGCAGACTAACAGGTCTTTGAGGGTCAGAATTCTAGCTGATAGACAGGTGTTCAAATATTTATTTGCAGCTGTATCATACAAAGAAATAGTTAAAAAATCATATATTGTGATTTCTGGATTTTTTTTTAGATTATGTCTCTCACAGTGGACATGCACCTACGATGACAATTTCAGACCCCTCCATGATTTCCAAGTGGGAGAACCTGCAAAATAGCAGGGTGTTCAAATACTTATTTTCCTCACTGTATATATATATATATATATATATATATCCATATATATGTGTGTGTGTGTGTGTGTGTGTATTTATACTTATAAAAGTATAAATATATATATATATTTATAAACACACACACACACATATACAGTATATGTACACACACATACATTATATAAACACAAACTTTCATCTATCTATCTATCGTGGTATAGTGGCAATTCCAGCTGTACATTCAGTATTTTTTCAGTTTGGTTGGTTGGTTGTTTTTATTGGGGCTGTGCTGTGTAAAATTTCCTGAATGATTTGTGAGTTGTTTATTAATTGATTAATTTGTTTAAGTGCATTTTTGTGCTAAATTGGGTGTTGCATCTAAATATTCAATGAACTATTTATTGATGTATTTATTACAAATGCGACTAATATATGTAATCAATGATAAATTAGACACATATACAGTACAAATAGTATAATTAAAATTGCTTTATAAAATAAATGAATCGCAATAACGCAGATGTAATGTCAAGACAGCTCCGCCCATTTGGTGTGCGCATGCGCAGTGCGTGTTATTTCTACAATGACGTTGCTCTGTCTCTATTAGCCTGTTCTGCTGGGCGCTTCTCACTTTCCGTTCAGAGAGCCGCTTTTTTTTAACTCAGCCCCGGGAAGCCATGGCCGAGCAGGCCTCGGGATCCACCCGGCCGCCTCAACATGACGGTAAGCGCCTTTCTCCACAAAGAGAGGTTTATTGTGCTGATTTAGCTGTGCTCGTTGTAGGCCTGCGGCCTGTTCGTCCACGGATTAGCCAGCAACAGTCAACCGGCTGACAGATAGCCTGCACCTCTATTTGCATATTTATTAAAACGTTCTCAAATTTTGCTTTAATGCTTGATATGTGTCGATGCTTCTGACAGAGCTCTTCTTGCACAAAACATTTGCTATGCTGATCTTTCGGTGTACAGAAAAGTGTTTATATGGTCAACATGATGATGTTGCATCCAGTGATAAGCAGATGACAGCTGGACTGACAGTGTTTTTAGACTATCAGGACAGAATGTGGTTTGTGTTTTTTTAATATATTTAAAGTGATTTCATATCATGTCTACAGGTTCTTGTTTGTGATGTTGCTGTTGATGACATTGTTTGCCTGCATTTACTTTCATATAGTGTTTTGATGCACATATTGATTTTAATCATGGATTGATGTATATGCCACAAGCATTAAAAAAAGTATTAAATGTTTTTTAGAACATGCCATTATTTGGACATACTTAAAAGTATATGAAGTAGAATATGATGCATAAGTCTACTTTAGCACTTTAACCAAAATATTACACAAAAGTTTGTGATTAGATGGACTTATTTGTGCTCCATAACGTGCAGTTTTTATACTTTTTTCAAAATATGATGATTAGGTATAGCTCAAGTGATATTTTATGGAAGCTAATTATTATGCAAATCTGTGCATGCACTTGCTGCTTTGATCCAGTTGAGTTACATTTTTTTTTTTGGTGTAACCAAATAACAATCATCTGTCATCCCTAAAGGCTTGATGTTGCTTTGGGGTGTAGTCGTCTTTTACAAATCCAACAAAAAATTTTGCTGCAAATATGTTTTTGTAAAATCTTGTATTTAGGCCTAATAACAGTAAAACCCAATGATAGAGATGTGTGAACTGTCAGGACAGACTTGCGGTTGACTGACATATGTGGCTGTACTGGCTTGGACTTGGCACTAGAGTCTGTGCGTGTTTATGTGGATAATATACTGCTTGTCTACAATGATTTAATGATCTTCACTGAAGAAAGTGGGTTTGGTTGTATAGGTTTCAGTTCTTTAAATGAATTTGCTTTATCCTTATCTCAGTGATAATCTTAGTTATCTCAGTCTCTCTTTTTGCCATTGAAAATGTCCCATTTTCATGCATTATTTACACGTTTTACTCGTAGCCAAAGTGCCATTCAGAGGTTGGAGGTGTAGATGTTTGTGAATGTGTGGCACCGATGGACGATGTGTTGTTTTGGCAGGAGTTCTGGAGCAGCGCGCGGCCGAGCAAGAGCAGGACCGAACCGACTTCCTGAAGCTCAAACAACAGCTGGAGATGGAGTTCAACCAGAAGCGGGCCAAGTTTAA
Organism: Abramis brama; assembly: GCF_963993115.1. Taxonomy (NCBI): domain Eukaryota; kingdom Metazoa; phylum Chordata; class Actinopteri; order Cypriniformes; family Leuciscidae; genus Abramis; species Abramis brama. The sequence goes on from NC_139967.1 coordinate 41,232,211, forward strand.
GGAACTTTATCTGTCTAAAGAAGGTAATAGGCTATATTGTTTACAATAACTGCTGATGAACTAGCCTGGGAAAACCCAGACAACTTCCGGCAAATTTAGATTTGCTCTGCAAGTAGTCTGGCAAAGAGCTCATTCAAGCTCATTTCTAATCGCAGCACCAATCAGAAACGTTGAGGCGGGCTTTACACAATGACGATCGCTCTGATTGGTTTTAGGTCTATCCAATTGCGCCCAGAGGCATTTGAGCAACGTCCGTTGGTGAAGCGCACCAACTTTTAAATGCATTATTATATTCAAATTGCAAACACATGAGGACAGTCTTCATGAAAGACCCACTGGCAGATGAACGTGCTACTACATTTCTCTCCGAAACGGTAGGAAATTAAATGAGATTTTATAGAGGATTTTAAATGTAAAAAGATGATTGACAGGGCAGTTTACGTGACAGGATGCACGCGACAGATCCGTCCGATAAAGATGACGAAGTAGTATGTCCCAAAGCTTGCCTACTTTTTTGCTACACATTCAAAAGTAAATACCTTTTCTTCACAAAAAGAGTACATACTTTTATGGCGTAGTGTAACTTAGGCGAATTGGGACGCAGCATATGGCTTTACACGATGACGATCGCTCTGATTGGTTTTTAGGTCTATCCAATTGCGCCCAGAGGCATTTGAGTGACGTCCGTTGGTGACGCCCCTTTGGAAATGAGTTATTAATGAAGCTTTGCCAGACCATAACTCAGTTACTACTGAGAATGGTCTGGTTTTAACCAGGCTAGTGATGAACCAGTAAGAGACAGAAAACTGAATCTGAAAGGGTCTGAATTTCTTAACATCAGTTGCATCTTCAAATAATTATGCTAGAGTTTTTTTTAACTAACTTCGCTTTATATTTATTTATTTATGTGTTTGTTTGTGTTATTTATTTATTGTTTTATTTATTTTTATTGTTTTGGTTGTTTATTTTTGTTTTATTTACTTTTATTTTATTGTTTTATTTTTATTAGGCCTAAATATTTTTGTTTGTTTTACTTTTATTTGTTTATTTTTAGTATTTATTATTTGTTTATTTTTTTGTTTTTTGATTTAATTTTGTTTTTGGCTGTATGAAGTTTACATGAGGTGTCCTTGCAGAGTAACCAGGGGTGTAGTTCATCACATTAGCTATGAACACGTTCCACTATCATTTGACAACCTCAAGGTCTCCAATGTGTTCACTTTATGCCTTCATTTTGTAGTATATCTGTATATAGCCTACTAAAAGTATCTCTTGTTTAATCAATTAAACCTAACCTAACTTCATTTTGTGAAACGTTATCTAATTCAGTGACTTTCACATATTTTGATGCGTGGCTTAAGTGTCCTTTTTGGAGCCACTGTAATTCCAAGAAATTTGAACACTATTTCTAGGAAATAATTTCTGCCTTATGTGTGTGTTTTTAAAGGTGCAGTAAGCGATTTCTTAGGCCTCGTTTACACTGCAGGTCTTGATGCCCAATTCTGATTTGTTGCCTTTATCCGATTTTCTTTTTTTGACCGTCAGTTTACACGTTCTTTCAATTGTGACCCATATCCGATTCATGTGTTTACACTTGACATACTATCTGAAACATCGCGCATGCTTAAAGGGGGTTCTTGCACAGATGGACGAACGTGAAATATTCTTGATGCTAGCTTTGCAATATATGCGAAGTTCGCCAAACATCACCATGATTTTGAGGCGGAGGAAAAGGGCCATCATTGCAGCCTGTGCATATGCTTCAGTTATTGTGTGCGAGAGAGATCTCAGGACTGGTGGAAACATACAACGCAATCTCATGAAAGTGCGCATCTATACCACTCATTGTATTTCTCATGCCATTTATACGCCAAAAATAGTTTTTGCGTGCATGATACGCACTGTAAACCCCTTGGGTAGGATTAGGGGTGTGGAGTGCGTGCGTATTACACACCATAAAGTGCATATCATATGCACGCGAAAACTGCCATATGCTCGCAAAAGCTATTTTTGCCGTAAATGGCACAAGAAATAAAATTTGTGCTATAGATACACACTTTCATGAGATCGTGGCGGACTTTAACGAGGAGCAGTGGGTCCGAAATTTTAGGATGAGCAAGCCAACCTTTGATATGTTGTGTCAGTGTTTGTCCACATTCCTCTTCTACGACAACACGTTTCATCAGGCCAGCCGTCCCTTTGCAGAAGCACGTCGGGGTTTCTCTCGTCATTAAACCGCTGATACGTAGCCTAATGCCTCAGAAAATCCAATCTGCCTGTTTGCGTGACAGTCGCATTGGCACATATCTGATTTATATCTGATTTATTTCCACATATGGACAAGGCCTGAAACCGATTTCGAAATATCCAAATGCATGCGTTTTTTTCCTGTTTACACTGTCATAGAACACATCCGATCTGTGTCACATATGAGCAAAAAATCGGAATTGGGTCACATTTCACTGACAGTGTAAACGAGGCCTTAGAATCATTGTTGAACACTTTTGATATTTGAAATCAACCCAAACAAACACACCCCTCCCTTCATTGCTCCGCCCCCAAAATGCATGAACATGCAGTGGAAGAGTAGATGTCTCTTTATCATAGCAGAAGCGAATAAAAATAAAGCTTTGCGAAAAATAAAGCGCAGGTGATGAGCGAACGACCAGGAAAACTTTCAACAATGTTTCTCAGAAATCGCTTACTGCACCTTTTAAAGGGAAAAAAACATGTGGGTTTTACACTCGCTGACTTTTTCTCAAACCAGTTCTTACCTTTTCTATAGACATGTACAGTAACCAAATCCATTACACATTGCGCCTGGATGCACACAGACTGAACAACAGTTCAGTTGTCATAGATCTTTGTTTCATCATTTCATTGTTAATCTGTTCTGGGGCAGGACGAAAGTACTAAACCAGATAAGTTTCAAACATTTCAAACAACGTTACCAGGGATCTGAACACAAGGCTCCTTTTACACCTGGTATAAATGTGTCAGGTGATCAGATCACAAGAGGAACAGCAATAAATATAGGTCCAAACAGGGTCCAGTTAAGTTAGATAAAGATCATGTATTTAGGACACAGTGCAGGAGTGAAACAAATGCAGGAGGCCTTACAGAACTGAACCTGTCGGTTCCTCTACGTGAACCGTTGTGCTTGTCCTGTAAATCTGTCAGAGGAGCTGAAGAAGCAGACTGCTATACTGGAGAAGGCCCAGGCAGAGGTGAGCCAGATGCAGGACCAGCTGGCCGAGGCTAGAGCAGAGATGGAGACCATTAAAGCGGTGGCCACCGTCTCTGAGAGCACGAAGCAGGAAGCCATCGACCAGGTCAAGCGGCAGTGGCAGGAGGAGGTGGCCTCACTGCAGGCTATTATGAAAGGTAATAGGATTCTGATTATTTTTATGCTAAAGTGTCTGATAGCCGATATTCAGAACCAAGTTTTATTTATTGTGCTGTTTCTGCTATTTGAAACGATAACTAAATCATTCATCACTTCCCTGAAGTTGGCTGAACTGCTTTATGATACTAATATGGCTTTGAGGAATAATAAAAAGTGAAATAAGCAAGCACAATGCAAAATGTTAAATAGCACAATTTTATGCCACTCAATTCAACACTTAATAGATGGCACCATTTATTGGTGTTTTTCTACGTTAGTTTTACCAATGTGTTTTTTTTTTTATTAAATGCTTTTATTCAGCAGACACATTAAATTGATCAAGAGACAGTAAAGACATATGTTTACAATAGATTTATTTATGAAACATATGCTGCTCTTTTAAACAGTTATTTTTGTATTATTTGTATACTATTGTATTTTTTATTATTATTTTGAATTGGGTTTTATTTTTATATTTTCAGTTTTTATCTTAATTTTAATTTATTTAGTAATTTTATCATGCGAATTTCTTTTATTATTTTTAATATTACTATTTTTGGTTCAATTTATTTCTTTTCTTTTGGTTTTATTTTAGTTTTAGTTATTTAGTTCCAGTTAGTAATTTTAGTGTTTATTTCAATCAGTTGCCAAGACATTTAAATTTTGTTTTTCATTTTATTTTGTTTTTAATTTTTGTTTTTGGTGTTTCATCTAATATTTATATTTTATTTCAGCTTTACTTCAATTAGATTTAATAGTTTTAGTTGAAGATAGTAACCCTGCTTTTAAACATTCTAATCAAAGAACCTTGAAAATAATGCATCACAGGTTCCACACACACAAAAAAAAGCAGCATAACTGTTTTCAACAGTAATAAGGATTGTTTCTCGAGCAGCAAATCAGCATATGAGAATGATTTCTGAAGGATCATATGACTGAAGACTGGATTAATGATTCTGAAAATTCAGCTTTGTTCACAATATTACAGTTTTTACTGTGATTTTGTTCAAATAAATGCAGCCTTGGTTTAGACTTTTTCAAAAAACATTTAAAAAAATCTTACTGACCCAAACTTTTGTCCAGCAGTGTGTGTATTTTTTAAAGGTATGTTTTTCTAGTTATGTGCTTGTATAAGCTTGTATAGAACTGCAAAACATACCTTTCTATCTCCAGTAAAATGTTTAATGCGATTAAGCACTTCACTCATGTTGGTTGGTAGCTGACAGTATTGTCATATTAGCCAATATACTTAAAGGGGTCATATGATGATATTTTAAAAGTTCTTTTTTGTTTTATTTATTGGGTGTAATGGATCATGCTTTAATGCTCACACATGACACATGAAGCGTGTGTCTGAAATGTAACTCCCCTTGCCATAATAGGCTTCTAAAGCAAATATAACCACACAGTTAATAATGTTCGAGCCAATGTCAGATTCTAAAAATAAGGATGATCAGGCATGACTAAAGAATGACATAGTGCAGAACAATTCACAATGTTTTTTTTTGTTTTGTTTTTTTTGTAACTCTTTCAGATATGATGTTATAGGTTTAATGGCATCTTCTCTGTAACAAATTTAAGTCCTGAGGTGGCAAAAAATAAGTGTAAAGTGTAAAGCTGGCGTTGTACTCTCCCATGTTCAACTGTTTTCAGTGAAATGTGCTTTACACAAGTAAACATTTTTGTTTTGAGCTGCTCAGGAACAGCGTTATAAATAAATCTTAACCACTGATTCCTATTTTCTTCCATTTTTGGATTGCCAAAGAAAGCGGTTTTGCTTTTGAAATTACACAGCGTCTCCGCAATTCACTGAAGCCTAATCCTCTTTCTTTGCGTTTGCCTTTGGATGGGCATAGCGGAAGTAATATCTGGACTTCAATCAAGGCATTTTAGGCAGGTCTGGATGACTGTTCTCTGATTGAATAAATCCCTTTGTGGGAGACTGAGCTTTGTAACTTCGCAGATCGTGTACATGCACAAACAGATCCATTACACACTAAAGGAAAATATTAAAAAGCCTCATATGACCCCTTCAATAAATGAACATTCAAGAGACGCATGATTTGCAGAGAGAGAAGTGCAGACTGTGGGTTCAGATTCTTGTTAAATCATAAACGTCATAAGTAAACTATATTTGGACAAGGAAGGATTAGCAAGATCTGCTGTGAACGTGGTTTTGATGCATGCATCCTTATCTTGGCGTGCGTGTTCAGATGCAGAGCGGGAATTTAAGTTGCAGTTCCAGCAGAAGTTGGAGCAGGATCGCGCTCAGTGGACACAGTACCGAGATGGGATGGAGCGAGAGGTGGCTGAGCTACGCCGTCGTCTTACTGATGGACAGGAGGAGGAGAATTTAGAGAACGAGATGAAGAAGGTCTGGTTTGCTTTTTAATATGTCTACTTTCTGGGGGTTTTTTTTAGTCTCGGGAATCGTGACTCAAAGCCAGTGTTTGCATTATGTTGGTCTCTTAATCAAGCTTGGGTTTGTATCAATCTAGGCTCAGGAGGACGCAGAGAAGTTACGTTCAGTGGTGATGCCAATGGAGAGCGAGATCGCAGCTCTGAAGGCCAAACTGTCAAGCTCAGAAGATCGAGTTAAGGAACTTGAGGCTGCCAAGGTTAGACGTGCATAGAAAAGTGGAACTGAGAGCTAGACTGTTTTGTTCACATTTATTATTAGACGTGACGCATTCCTTTAATGTGGTTATGCCATGACCTGCTGATAGGCAAATTCACACCTGGCCAAATAAATCAAGGTTGCATCTGCATTACAGCCTTTAGTTATGATTGTTGATGTTGTTTTGGCCTCAGGAATGATTAATAAATCAGTCGAGTCTTGTAAAAGTTGGCGGAAATCAATGAGCCAGTGTCCGTAAAGTCGAAAGGTTGTAGATCTGAAGTCTGCCAGTTTATTTCCAAACATAAAATGTTTAATTATGTAAATGTAAAGATTATGCTTCTGTTAATGGGTGCTTTTATTTTTCATCATGATAAATGAAGTTTGAAACATGTGCTTGGTTATTTCCCAGGTGAAGGAGCTCAATCACGTCCTGGAGGCTGAGAAATCATGCCGTACAGACTTAGAGATGTATGTTGCTGTCCTCAACACCCAGAAATCTGTCCTTCAAGAGGATGCAGAGAAACTTCGGAAAGAACTCCATGAAGGTATGCAAACAAAATATTCTTTTTTTATACGCAAACATTTCTGAAAAGTTATAATTCATAGAATATTGTATTTGTTTTTGTAATTCTACATTTTCTTCTTATTTTGCTTGATTGGTTGGCCATTTCATGTAGGTTGCATCGTGCTTTGTACAGTCTCTATTTACATTTGTTTATGCGCTATTGTGACCCCAAAGTGCACCGCCAAGTATTTAGGGGCCCAATCGATTGATTGATTTACTGGTAGCACTTTATTTCACAGTCCTGTTTCGCATGAACATACTATGTCCTTGTTGTAGTAATGACACTAGGTTCTAACCCCGAATCTACCCCTAAAACTGTGTCATTGAAAGTGCACATACTGTAAAATAAAGTGCAACCGATTTACTTACTTGTACACAGGTATAAATTATACTTGAAATATAACAGTGGTTCTCAACTGGTTTAGCCATGGCACCCACATTTTCCCATGGTCATTTAAGCCGTGACCCAAATTTTTAGGAATTTGAACCAAGCAAATTTATTTCTCAAAAGTGCTTGACGTACACACAAGCACTCAGAATATCACTAACACTTATGAATAAACAGGATAAGGTAAGGCTATTAAATAGCAGTCCTAAACTAGTTTAAATAAAGTTATTAAGTTGGTATAAGCCACCACAGTCATCAAAAATATAGAAAATAAGATACATTTTGGGGTAAGTTTACAGGAACTACAGTTACCATGGTAAATACACAATATGAATGGACTGTTAATAAAACATGGACACTTATCCTGATGAATAGAATAAAGATCATACTAGTGTTGTCACAATACCAAAATTATGACTTCGATACGATACCAGACAAAAAATACCTTGATACCGATACTGAATCCATACCACGGGAAAAAAAACGAAAACAGTAAAAGTAATTGAAAAATATGGCAGAACTTACAATTCATTGTTTTATAAATTAATAAAAAAAATAATAATTAAAACTCACTTGACCAGCATGATGTTCCTGTCCTGCTTTTTGACCATTCCCTCCCCTTTATTAAATAAAATAATAATAATTACATGCCATTGTGTGCGTCCTTACAGAGATATTTGCAACATTGACATTATTATCAATCATGCTAACATTTGCTAACAATTCTGAACAGGTTGGGATGACCAAAATCTTATTTCAAGATACGAGTCATTTAATATTTTTTAAATGTCATTTTATAATTACAGTATTGATAATTAATTAGGTTTTATCTTTGTTATTAAAAATAAGCAAAAAAGAAAATTACAAACAATATGACAAATAAACTAAACGTGCTTAATTTCTTTTTTGAATGCTAGACCTACTGTAGCTGAAAAAATTAAGTCTTCACTCTATAAATTAACTTTAGACTGATTCTTAATAAATAGATTACATTTATTCAGTCAAGCATTGGGTGATTGTCTATTTTCTTTTTCCAATTTGTTGGATTAACATTAATCACACAGAATATTATGCTGCTGGTCCGGCCCTTTATGACCTGCAGGTAGCCAATACATTGGAACCCATTGGATTTCTTTTTAAAAGTGGTCTATGTCCATATGTTTACGTGAATACTCGCCAGGACGTGCATTTTTACATAGAATTTTGACTATTCAAACCTAATAATCCGCAAAAGAGAACTAAGTCGCGATCGCATGCTGTGTGAAAGGCGTGTGCGTGCGCTTCAGGTCTTTTTCTCATGCATGCATGTTTCTTTGTCAAGCGCTGCGCGTATATATTTTACTGTTCTTCTTCCATTGTTTAGAATTTAATCAGTGTTTAGTGTTTAGCGACTGTGTTTAGTTATCGATCACTAGATCATACTGCATGCAAATCCTTCCTAGCTAATACACAATGACCAGTTACAAAACATTTTGGTAATATCATGACTTACTAATTGATGTTGCATCCTCGTAATTTAATTTGCTCTTTATTTATTGTGATATGAAATATACAGTATTATGTCTGTATAACGTCATTGTTCTGAGATGAGAGACTTTATTTTGTAACAAGTTTGGATAATGACACTGACATATAAACTGCATCTGGTAGAAGAGTCAACAGCTTTCATGCATGTCTTTCAAAATAAAAGTTTTGCATCAGAAAAACATTTAGAATTAAGTTCTTTTTTCGTTGCACACTTTTAGGTCATGACCCACCGGTTGAGAAACTGATATATGATGTAGGACAAACTTTTAAAAAATTATTATTATTCTCTTCTTGTTTTATTCCTTTTATTGTTTTATTATTATTATTATTATTTTCTATTATTTTAGTTAACCTGAAAGGTGACTAAACACTACCTTTCAAAAATGTATTAAGATTTTTTTTAACATAACATTACATAATTTTTTTAAAAGAAATTACATATTTTATTCAGCAAGCAAACATTAACATAATAAATTGATCAGTAGTGACAGTAAAGAAAAAAAATATTATGCATCACAACAGTTTTCAACATTGATAATAAGAAATGTTTCTTGAGCAACAAATCAGCATGTTAGAATGATTTCTGAAGAATCATGTGACTGACTGAAGACTTCTGAAAAATCAGCTTTGCCACCAAAGGAATAATTTACATTTTAAAATATATTACAATAGAAAACAGTTATTATAAATTGTAATGATATTTCACGCAATTACTGTTTTTGTCATAACGTAAATTCTTGCTGTCCCCAAATTTGTAATTGGTACTATCTATATAGTCATAACACATAATTTAGTTATTAGCAAGCACTACCTTGTATGCGCCTCCTAATATGACGTTAAGGTATAGTGTTTTATATAATGCACTAAGTTTGTTAAAAAACAACTTGTTTTTTAAGAGTTGAACTTTTTAACAAAAATTCATCATCCTAAAAAAATTAAGGAAAATAAAATTCATCATTCATGGTGTTATTTGCTCGGAAAACAGGGATATGAAACATTCGCGAGAACGAATGCATCCTGTGTGAAAGCTCTTCTACATGCCAATAAACGTTTGCACACTTTCTTTGTTGACTTGTATTGGTATTCAACTTCTGTTCATCACAGTGTGAAATGTAATTTATGCACGAGTGGTCAGATGTCATTCACACAGGCGTGAAAAAATTGTTGTTTACAATACACACAGTAATTTTCACTCACAAATGCAAGTAAAATGCTTGTACAGGTCAGAGGGCTTTATATATTTAGTAGCAAGTCGGTTGATTTCAGCTGATTGAATTGGTTTCTCTCAGTGGTTCACCTGCTGGAGTTGGAGCGGCAGCAGCACAATCAGCTGAAACACACTTGGCAGCGTGCCAACGATCAGTTCCTGGAGTCACAGCGGCTTCTGATGCAAGACATGCAGCGCATTGAGAGCGTGCTGTCCTCCGAGCAGCTGCGGCAGGTGGAGGAGATCAAGAAGAGGGACCAGGTACCTTTTTTTTTTTTAATGAACTGGAAGCATTAATTAAATCAGTTATTATAAACGCAGACTCAAAGCAATTCTCAAGTGAAGTATAGAAGCATGCATGAGGAATTTTTTTGGACTCACTAAAGCCAAAAAATGCTACATGAAGCAACAGTTCTGACAAGCAGAACATATTTGATGTTTAACTTAGGTTGGTGGGATTGTAGATATTTCATAGTAGGCAGAACTACTCAGCAGAAATGAAAAATTTTTTTTTTTTTTTTAAAGGATAAATGAAGATTGTCACCATTTACTCTTTTTTTTTTTTTTTTTTTTTTTTTTAGAATATTTTTTGAAAGTGTTTTTTTTTTCGCCCCGTACATTGAAAATCAGTGGTGGCCTTGGTGTTTTTGGACCCCAGCATTCTTTAAAATATCTTCTTTTGTGTTCTGTCACAGCATACACATTTAAAACCAAATTACGCTTGAGTAAATTATGACATTTACTTGGGTGACCCATCCAAAATGTAAAGTGAGGGGATTTATCTTGGTGCTATATTGTGTTGCATCTGGATAGTTCAGTGTTATTCTGACATTTCGGCCAACATTTATACATTTTACCAGGAGGAGGATGAGAAAGAGCGATTGAGTCAGGCTAAAGAGGCAAGTGAGGATGATGGGACGGAGCACGCAGACACAGTGGAGGACTCTCTGCTCGGACTCTCTATAGAAGAGGTATCCATGTCACTTCTGTAAACCTCACTAAAGCTAGAACTAAAAGTGCCTTTAATTCATTTAAAGGTAACACTGTAGTTACTGTAATTATGTAACTTTACCGGTCTGATTACAGTTATTGCTAAAATACTTTTTGTTTGTGTGTGTATGTATATGACTGGATCTCAAGCTTACTGAAGACTAGTAAACAGGGATCAAAGAAACAAATGACAAGCATATAGGAAAACAAACTATAATAATATATAATATAATATAATATAATAATATAACTATAATAATATAATAACTATATTTATATAAAGTAATTAAATATATAGAAAACACTGCATAGTCTTCATTGTGCAAATTACATTTATTCTTATTAAAGTTACCAAAGTGATTCAGTCAAGAGCAGTGAGAGATTTTCTCTTTTGTTAAAGGTCCCCTATTATGCAAAATTCACTTTTGCATGCTGTTTGGACATAAATGTGTGTTGGCAGTGTGTGTACACAACCAGCCAATAGTGATACAAATCCACTCACTCCTTTTTTATTAATCCCCATAAATCATCAGCACTGTCTCCCAACGACCTGTTTTCAGAATGCTGTTTTTGTGACGTCACTAAGCACAGGCCCCGCCCACGAGTGTTGACAGACACTGCCGTTTCAACATAGCCCCGCCCTGATCGAGTTCACAGCCATAGATGAGAATGTCTGCCAAGTGTTGTAGGTGTTGTGTGGCTGGATGTATTAATCCACATAGCTCTCTCTATTTACTCCCGAAATCTGAGGCAGCCGCTGAAGACGAGGTGGAATTATTTTGTTTTTAAAGAAAATGCTCCCTCAACTTCGTTTATGTACTTGCGCACTTATAACTTACTGTGTTTACTCAGCTCTTACGGTGATTTTCTGAAGTAAAACTGACGCTTCATCTTTTGTGTGATGTACAATAAACTTTATTAAACTCATCAGTATATGTTTGATCATCATTCGGACCTGGTCCGAAACAGCAGACTTGTAGGCTATTAATAATGGATACATACAAGCAGATGACAAATATGTTACAACTGTAATTAAACTACTAAACTATACCTGTTCCATCTTTATACAGCACTCTGACTCTGTAGGCATTATTGTCTGACTCGAAATGAACACCGTTACTGAGAGTTTCTGATATTATCATCATTCCGTGAGATGAGATTGCCCTGAGAGACTGAGTGAGAGCTCATGAAGCTCCGCCCCCTGGGCCGTGCAGCAGCAGCTTATTTGCATTTAAAGGGCACACACTAAAACAGCGCGTTTTTCTGAGCCCCAAAAAATGACAAAATGACATGCTGTAAAAAATGATCTGTTGGGTATTTTGAGCTGAAACTTCACATACATGTGTCTCACACTCACACTCATACATCTTGTGAAAAGGGGGATAATACGGGACCTTTAACATTAATGACATAGACAACAACAGGGATATTAGGCTTCTGTCACTTTAAGACCCAATGCACGGATCCAGTATATTCATTCACATGTGTTTTCTTTCTCAACTGTTTATGTTCACTTAAGACATGAGCAACAGTGCTTAAGAGGATACTTGAAAACAGCCATTTTGACACATAAGTATGTGTATTTAACCTTTCAAGCTTAAAAACTTGTTTTTAAACAGCAATGTTTAAAAACGCATGCAAATGATAAACTTTCGCAACCGCGCAGCACAGCAATGTCATGTGAACGTAACCGCAATAGTGTCTTCTCAACATGTCAACAACACAAACTAAACTTCCAGGCTTTAGCTACAACTGCAGTGTTTGAGGATTAAAGTTAAGTAGGTTTGTGCAGGAAGTAAGACTGGAATTACTGATGACTCATTTTATTGTGCACTTTGATCTTAGACCTTTTACATTCACAAACAGCCATATATAACATTACATGAAAGGTAATATCCGAAAAAGTTCACTAAAATGAAGATTGAATTGAGAAAGTGATTTGTCGACAGCCCTAGTGTCCTAGTATTTACCTATTATAGCTTATCCACGTTGTGTGCACAAAATAGACTCTGACACAGGCAAAACGTGCCATCGGAGAAGCATCAATTTAATGTCACCGTTTCTGTTAATGATTTCGGCCCTCCAAAACTTTTTCGTTTTCAAATGCGTTCTCAGTCACCAAAATTTTAGTGCATCACTACTATGAACTGTACCAAGTTCTTTATCCTAACTTGTTAAAGCATCTTTCAGCACAGTTGAGTCAGGGCATCTTGTTTTCTCTTTCTCTTTTTGATCTCAGTCCCACCTCAGCCACAGTATCCACAGCTCTTTGCACTCTCTGGACGCAGACACCCCGGGCCGCCCGGACGGCTCTGACCCTTATAAAGACGGGCTTCGGAGGGTTCAGTCCACAGACAGTCTGGGTTCTTCAGGAGGGACCTTACAGCCTCACGGTCTGGGCGGACACAACAACAAGGCCAAGTCCGCCAGCCAGCTGGACGAGTCAGACTTTGGTCCTCTAGTGGGGGCAGACTGTGTGGGCTTTGACAGCATGGACACCTCCTCCATATCATCCCTCCAGCCGGGACACTTTCTCCTCACCAAGGACCAGGAGAAGGCCATTAAGGCCATGACCCCAGAGCAGGAGGAGACCGCATCACTCCTGTCCAGCATCTCTCATATGGCCGATACGGCTTACCTGCCTCCGACTGGCTACCGAATGGTCAGCGAGAGCGAGTGGAATCTGCTGCAGCAAGAGGTCAGATAGTAAATGCTTTGAATTGCTGTTTTTGTTTATTTCTTCATATTCGATGACTGAGCTGTCTAGTTTGAACTCTGTGTTTTATTTTTTGTACAGTAGCCTTGTTAGTGAAAATATGTTGTGATCTAAAAGAAGACTCAAGGTTGTTTGGAATAGCAAACAAAAACCATCTATATTGCTTGTAATATTTTTGAATTACACAGTATTTATATTTATGTCAGTTCTTTTGAAATTATGTAGGACCTACTTGTATTACTTATGCTTTTATATGGCCATCAGAAACCTACACTCTTTTAAACCAGTTATTTTTAGTGAATCAGAAACAAAGCGCACACAAATGTCTCTTTTTGGCTGGTCCTTTTTGGTGAATCAGAAACAAAGCGCAACCAGTATGTGGGTAGTTTAATTCACCAACAAATGACTGTTTTGAGCTGGTTATTTTTAGTGAATCAGAAGTCCAACCCAACCAGTGTAGTTCTGCCCTGTCCAAAATACACACTCTTGCGGTCTTTGCACTTGACCACTTGTCTACTTTGCATGATGTATTTTCTGTATTTGGCCCAAGTGTTCAAGTAGGCGTGAAGATGGCAAGTGCGTGTAGAACTTTTGATGACCCGATGGGACACACTTATAGTCTTACAGAGACTATACAGAGCTTAGCAGAGTTTACAGAGCTTTATTTTCAATACTTTTAAAATAAACTTCTAAATGTCTGTTCAGTAGTCACTATGTAACTTTTAAAATTGTGGTGCTTCTAATTAAGCGATAAAAAGCAGTTGCAAATGTTGTACAAATTGCACATAATTTAGTAGTAAAACATAGTGTTGCACATTTTATTGGTGCAAGGATGAGTAGGGTATATGTAATATCTAATTAATTTAACTTAAAGTGGAATGTTATCCTCAACATCTCGCGATTTTGGGGCACATGAGTCGCCGAACATAATGCATGATGGGATATGCTTAGCCTCAATAGTGTGGGTTTAGTGCATATTAAGGGCACTGCACTTTGACATTTTTAAGACGTGGGGAAGTCTTGCGCACGCACTTCCTGTCACGTGCACGCTTTCAAGTGGAAAAGACTGCAAGTGTGGGTATTTGGACAGGGCATTAATTTCATAAACGTATGAATCTTTCGAGCTGGTTATTTTTGGTGAATCAGAAACAAAGCACAACCAGTAGTATAGTTCAATTCAAATGACAAATGACTCTTGAGCTGGATCTTGTAAGTTGTTAAATTTCACAAGCTCAGAAGTTAGCTACTTGTTTGAATCAGTGTGATGAAGATTTGTGAACTTTAGGTGATAAAGTGTGAGAGGATAAGCTGACACTGCTTGCTGAATTAAACATGCAATGTAACAAGTTCACGTGACAGTGTAGCATGCGATTGTTTTTAATGGATCAGCAAATATGCCAACCTTTCATAACACATCTTATGTTTGTTTTTGGTGTGGTTTCACCTCAGTTGAAGAACGCTGGAAGGAAGTTGGGGCGCCGATGTGATATGTGCTCTAATTATGAGAAACAGCTGCAGGTCATACAGGGACAAGAGGCAGAGACAAGAGAACAGGTTTGACTTTTTGTGCCATTTAAAATGACGTACAGGACCCCTATTGTAATCATTCAAAAGGATTATCTGTAGTAAATATTACACGGTGAACTTCCTCTGCCTTCAGGTTAAAAAGCTTCAGGTCATGTTGCGGCAGGCGAACGATCAGCTGGAACGGACGATGAATGAGAGGCAGGAGTTAGAGGACTCTATCAAACAGGCCAGTGAGGAAACTACTGCCAAGGTAAAGCTGATCTCTCTGATGGATTTAGGCAAGCGCAAACCCATTGACACGGTAAACAAGGATGGGATCACATGTGCTAATTGGGGCATCATATACAGTGAAGAAAGTGCTGTAATGTTACATCTTTAAAATGGTTCCTCGCATCAAAAAGACAGAAAGTTCAAAATAACAGCATTTATTCATTAAAGAATCCTGAAAAAAAGTGTGTTTTGATTGACGACAACAAATATTAAGCAATACAAATGTTTCAAACATGAATATTAATAAGAAATGTTTGTTGAGCAGCAAATCAGCATATTAGACTGATTTCTGAAGGATCATGTGACACTGAAGTCTGGAGTAATGATGCTGAAAATTCAGCTTTGCCATCACAGGAATACATTACATTTAAAAAACTTATTAAAATAGAAAACTTTTTTTTTTTTTAATTGTAGTAATATTTCACAACATTACTGTTTTTATTGTATTTGTATTGAAATGAACGCAGCCTTGGTGAGCATAAGATTTTTTTTAAAATGTTTTTAAAAGAAGACTCTTACAGACCCTTTTTTTAACACTAGTGTACCTTACAAGGCAATATCGCTTTGCTGACTACCGTTTTAAAAAAGCCAGTGTTTAAATGGGAAGAATGCACAGACTGCTCTGAATGTTACTGTTCTTCCAAGTCAAACGACTTCAGTAATTTTCATTTGTCTGGCTCACAGATCTTAGAGTTGAAGCAGAAGGTTCAGGAGTCTGAGTCTCTCGTAAACGCTCTCCAACAGGCCTTCAGCCAGGCCAAGAGGAACACCCAGGAACAGATGGTATGACCAAATACTCTCACTTACACACTACACAAAAACATTCACTCGCTTTGCTTGAGGACTTTAGAGAGCATATGTTTAGTTTTTTCCATAGAAAAACATCTAATGTAGAACCTCTCGGTATAGATCTAGACCTATTTTCAATGTTTTCATGTACTAATGCTCTAAAGTGTCTTTTGGCATTCACTATTGACTGCAATATGTTCATGGTCTCTGCGCTTGCTTTAGGCACATCTGGTTGAAATCTGAAGTTGCACTATTAAAGTGATAAACTTTATTCTGGTGTGACATGATCCCCGAATAAATCGCCCTGGAAAGGGTTCTGTCGGTTATTTATTACCTGAGGAATGCGTGGTGAATCTCTCAGGGTCGCATTGATATTTTCATTGGCAGTTTTCTTTGAAAATCCTCTTTTATAATGGATCGTTTTCCACTTTAAATGGATATATGCTTTAGAAAACATTTGTGGCTTGCAGTGGGTTTTGTAGGTTAAGTGGTGTGTGTGTGTGTATCCAGGCTGTGCTGCTACAGTCCAGGGAGCAGGTGACTGAAGAGCTGAACAGACTGCAGAAAGATAATGAGAGTCTTCAGGGCAAACACAGACTTCACATGACGCTGCAGCAGCAAGAGGACTTTCACATGCCGACCACAGTACAGGTACTACAGCACGCATGAGAGTTGCCAGGGTTCAACGTTAAGGATTTAAGGAAAAAAACCTGCCCTGCCTATATTTTCACTAGCCCCACCACACAAAATAAATCAGTTCATTCAAATAGTTATTGTTTTCATTGTGTTTGACCCATGCAAATTTAATAAATAAGGTTATGACACCAAATTTCAGATGCCAGTGAAATTTCACTGATTTCAATTTTGATACCACAGCAAAAACTAGCCTATATAAAATTAAGTTATTATTAAGGACTATTAAGATTATTAAGTAAACAGTCATTAAAAAAATAAGAACACATAATCAAATTATAAGCAATAACACAAATAAATACAATAGAACACATTTTCAAATGAAATAAACTACTTTTCAGGTTGGTCTAACAGGTTTTCAGGTACATAATTGAAGAAAGTAATCAAACGTAAAATAACACTGAATATTCTTCACTGACTGTATAAATTAAATATAGAATAATCCTTAAAAGTTACAAAAATTATTTAATCATTTTTTTTCTTTAACTTTTGTTGTTTGATTAACATTGACACAGACCGCAGCAGTATATTAGAGTGCTGTCACTTTAAGACAGACTGAATCCAATATACTGTTAAACATTAGTTTTATTTCTCAACTGTTTACGTTCACTTAAGGCATAACCGACTGTTTACTAGGATACTTGCCAAGTTGGGCATTTTGGCAATTTTGTGTGAATATGTCCATTCAAGTGCAAGAAGACACACGAATACTGAATTGAGTTCTATTTTTGAGACGTAGCTTTCAGGGCACACGCTTCGGATGTGTGCGCACAAATCCTCTGACAGTGCACGAGTACCGAATTGAGTTCTTGTTAGTGTTATCAAATCAAATCAAGTATATTTGTATAGCGCTTTTCACAATACAGATTGTATCAAAGCAGCTTCACAGTATTAAATTAAAATAAAATAATGCAACAAGGTTTGTTTCTAGTGGAATTTATTGATTGATAAAATAAAATTAAATATCCCCAAAATATCCCCAACTGAGCAAGCCAAAGGCAACAGTGGCAAGGAACCGAAAAAACTCCATCAAGTGACCTAATGGTGTCCTAAAACTCCATCAGGTGACCTAATGGAGAAAAAAAAAACCTTGGGAGAACCCAGGCTCAGTCTGGGGCCAGTTCTCCTCTGGCATTTATGAACTAGAGGCCGGATTGTAGTTTGAACTGTAAGATTAAAAATATTATATGAATGCCTGGCTGAAGAGATGCGTCTTTAATCTAGTTTTAAACTGGGAGAGCGAGTCTGAGCAACGAACAGTATCAGGAAGACTATTCCAGAGTTTCGGAGCCAAATGTGAAAATGCTCTCCCTCCTTTGGTTGATCTGGATATCCTAGGTATGACCAAAAGCCTCGAATTTATTGATCTTAAAGAGCGCGATGGATTATAGGGCGATAGAAGATCCGTTAAATAGACTGGAGCTAAGCCGTTTAGGGCTTTATAAGTCAGTAGCAATACCTTATAATTAATACGGAACTTTATAGGTAGCCAATGCAGTGACGATAAAATCGGTGTTATATGATCATATTTTCTTGATCTAGTAAGAACTCTAGCGGCTGCATTTTGGACTAACTGTAGCTTGTTTATTGAGGATGCAGGACAACCAGCTAATAAAGCATTACAGTAATTTAGTCTCGAGGTCATGAATGCATGAACTAACTTTTCTGCATCAGAAACTGATAGCATATTACGTAGCTTAGCAATGTTTCTAAGGTGGAAAAAGGCTGTTTTTGTAACATATGAAATATGATTTTCAAAAGACAGGTTACAATCGAGTATAACACCCAGGTCTTTTACTGTAGAGGATAAAGTAACAGGACATCCTACGATGTCAAAGTTGTATTGTGAGAGTTTCTGTGGGCGGTTTTTTGAACCGATAAGTATTACCTCTGTCTTGTCTGGATTTAATAAAAGAAAATTACGCGTCATCCAATCTTTTACATCTTTAACACACTCTGTCAATTTGGATAATTTAGCGTTTTCATCCGGCCGTGATGAAATATATATTTGAGTGTCATCAGCATAACAATGGAAACTAATTCCATGTTTCCTTATAATATTTCCAAGTGGCATCATATATATTGAGAATAATAGAGGGCCCAACACAGATCCCTGCGGCACTCCATAGTTTACTGGAGTTATGATCGATTTTTCTCCATTCAAATAGACAAAATGGTAGCGGTCAGATAAGTATGATCTAAACCAGCTTAATGCTTGTCCTTGAACACCAGTATAATTTTGTAGTCGATCTAAGAGTATTGTGTGATCTATAGTATCGAACGCAGCACTTAGATCGAGTAAAACTAGTATTGAGATGCAGCCTTGGTCAGAAGCTAAAAGTAAATCATTTGTGATTTTAACGAGCGCAGTTTCAGTGCTATGATGCGGCCTGAATCCTGACTGAAACTTTTCATAGATATCATTTTCTTGCAAGAAAGAGCCCAGTTGAGCGGACACAACTTTTTCTAGTATTTTAGACATAAATGGAAGATTTGAAATGGGTCTATAATTTGCTAGATTATTATGATCTAAATGTGGTTTCTTAATGTGAGGTTTTATAACTGCCAGTTTAAATGTTCTTGGAACATGACCTAAAGATAAAGATGAGTTAATAATATTGAGGAGAGGCTCTTCCACTACTGGTAAATATTTATCTTGCGCTTAAATATTTACATTGGCAAGGCTTAAAAACACATGCAAATGATTAACTTTCATGACTGCTGCACTGGCCCGATACACTGAGTTTTGGTTCATTTTTGTGACGTGCTCAAGCAGTAAGCGCGCTCTTCACACAAACACAGATATGCAGCTAATAATAGCACACAATGTGTGTATTCGCCACTTCCTGTGGATTTTTTTTTATGTGAATGCGACTAACGACTAATAAAATTGTGGTCGACCAAGCCTCTTCTAGTTGACTTTTAGGGGGCAGCCCTAATAATATCTTAAATGAAAAATAGAGAAAAGAATAATAAAACCTTAATTGATGGGGGAAAAAATCTGGGAAATGAATAATAAAATCTTAGAAATTATGTAAAAAAGTTGTTTTGTCAGTGCCAACTATTTTTTAAATAAGACTCAAATGCTTATCCTGTAAACAACATTATAGAGTCTTTTTTTAATGTAATTTTTCCACACAGGAACTTCAGAAGCTGGTGTTGCAGTACAGGGAGGACATTGTTTCTGCAAGCACAGCGACGGAGCATTTGGAGGAGAAGCTGAAGGCTGAAATTCTGTTCCTGAAGGAGCAGATTCAGGCAGAGCAGTGCCTGAAAGAAAACTTAGAGGACACACTACAGCTGGAGATAGAGGGCTGTAAAGAAGAGATTGGTGAGTGGATTGGACATGTCAGTTGAGTTGTGTAGTCATAGAAATCTTACGTCTGGGGCGCTATAATTGTGTATATGAGCAAACGTATTGTGAAATCAAGTGTTTCAGTTGGACCAGTCACACCTGCCATGCAGTCTGCATTTAGAAACATTTGTGAAAAAAATGGGTCGTTCTGAAGAGCTCAGTGGATTCAAATCTTAGTGTCAAGACATTTTGGACAATGCTATGCTTCCAACTTTGTGGAAATAGTTTGGGGAAGGACCTTTTCTATTCCTGCATGACTGTTCCCCAGTGCACAAAACAAGGTCCATAAAGACATGAATGGGTGAGATTGGTGTGGAGGAAGTTGACTGGCCTGATATATATATATATATATATATATATATATATATATATATATATATATGTATCTATATATGTATATATGTATATGTATATGTGTATCTATATATGTATATGTATATATGTATATGTATATGTGTATATGTATATATATATATATATATATATATATATACATACATATACATATACATATACATATATATATATATATATATATATATATATATATATATATATATATATATACACATATACATATATACATATACATATATAGATACACATATACATATACATATATACATATATAGATACATATATATGTATATATATATATATATGTATATATATATATGTACATACGTACATACGTACGAATTTCAAGGCAAAATAAGTACATTATGAAATGTACAACTACCGTGATATCAAGTAACTTAAAACAACAAAATTGTTCATTGCGCCCACCCTTAAAGGGTTAGTTCACCCAAAAATGAAAATTCTGTCAGTAATTACTCACCCTCATGTTGTTCCAACCGCGTAAGACCTTTGTTCATCTTCAGAACATAAATTAAGATATTTTTGATGAAATCTGAGTGCTGGATCACTTGTCCATAGGCTGCTAGGTGACCGAAACTTGCTGGCCCAGAAAAGATATTAAAGAGATCGTTAATATAGTCCAAGTGACTACAGTGGCTTAATCTTAAGTTTATCAAGCGACGAGAATACTTTTTGTGCGCACAAATAAACAAAAATAACAACTTTATTCCACTATTCATTTCCATCTCTCTGGGCCTCGTAGTGTTTTTGCGCTGCGCGTCTGCGTTACACGTCATCACGCATCACACACATGACCATCGTCGGCCTATTGTGAGCCTACGTGGTGACGTGTAACACAGACGTGCTGCGCAAAAACACTACGTGAACCAACTAGAGGCCCAGAGAGAAGGAAATGAATAGTGGAATAAAGTCGTTATTTTTGTTTATTTGTGCGCACAAAAAGTATTCTCGTCGCTTGATATACTTAAGATTGAGCCACTGTAGTCACTTGGACTATATTAACGATCTCTTTAATAACTTTTCTGGGCCAGCAAGTTTCGGTCACCTAGCAGCCTATGGAGAAGTGATCCAGCACTCAGATTTCATCAAAAATATCTTAATTTATATTCCGAAGATGAACGAAGGTCTTACGCGGTTGGAACAACATGAGGGTGAGTAATTACTGACAGAATTTTCATTTTTGGGTGAACTAACCCTTTAACTTGAATGATTAAACAGCACTGAAGGCTTACACTGGCTTACATTGAGGCTTTGAAATGTGAGGCTTTTAGCGGTTTGGAAAAATTTTACTAAATCCAAATTCTCTTTTTAAAGGAAATTACTCCTTCATCCTTTTGTTTAGCTTCCAATAACTGATTAAAATCATTGAAGGGTTGTGAAACTCCATTTATCTACTTATTTACCTCTCATGTTTTGCATTTCAATACTGTCTTTTTCTCCTCCACTTCTCCCTGCATTGGTGACTTGTGTTCAGACATCCTGGAAGGTATGAATCTTTGCCTGACTGTGTGTTTGTCTAGGTCGTGTCTGTCTATAGTGGAACCACCGATGCCATCCTAACACACACCCCTAAACCCATCAGCACTGTGTGTGTGTGTGTGTGCTCAGTCACATCCTTATCACTTCATACTAGTTAATTTAGCTGTGTAGTGTACTGTACTAATACAGATATAACTTCATGTGACCTTGGGTTAGTCTCTGCATTTGGAAGAGAAATGAAACTTGAATGTGTTCGTGCTCCTTCAAATGTGCATAACTTGATAGAAATGCATTGCCTAACACTTCTATGTGCGTTTGAAATGTTATCTGCATACTCATGTCAATCTCTCTGCTGTGGAAGCTACTCTGAAACTCTTGTCAAGTTGCTTAGGATGTAAAGCAGTTTATTTATGGTCAAGTCAGACAATGAGTAATTGAGTCGGGTTAAGGGTGAAGTCGACATGAAGCATGCAGTACCAGCAACATACAGTACCATTCAAAAGTTTGAGATTGGTAGGATTTTTTTTAAATGAATAAATACCGTATAAACAGTAATACTGTGAAATATTATTACAATTTAAAATAACCGTTATATATTTTTATGTATTTTAAACTGTCACTTATTCCTGTGATGGCAAAGTGAATCTTCAGTGTCACATGATTTTTCAGAAATCATTCTAATATGCTGATTTGTTGCGCAATAAATATTTCTTAATACTATTAATGTTGAAAACAGTTGCTTAATATTTTGTGTACACTGATATATTTTTCAGGATTCATTGGAAGTTCAAAAGAACAGCATTTATTTGAAAAAAAATAATTTTTCAGACTTTTTTTTTTTTTTTTTTTTAACTAACCCCAAACTTTTGAGCAGTAGTATTTTACTTCCATAATGTGGCACATTTCCAAGTGAAACAGGTTATGGTGGGATGTAAATTTATCCATCAGAACAAGATCATTTGGTGATGTACTGTAATCCCCCCAAAAAATTCATTTTTAGTAATTTTGCTGTTTTTTTCCCCCCCCTTTTTGATTTAGCAGTATTTATCTTAAAATATTTCTTGGATATTTAAATTAGTTATAATTTATTTAAATTAGGGTTATAATTTACACTAAATACAACTTGAAAACACTCTAATTTATATACAGTAGGCATGTGACCGTATCAAATTTACATATAATAATAATAATAATAATAATAATAATAATTGATGAAGGTTTTATCACGGTATTGAATTAAGTTACTAATAACTAATAAATTAACTAATGTTAACGTCAGAATATTTTCAAACAATATCTAGGCTAGGATATGTTTTAGTCTAGATTAAAATGTAAAAATGTTTAAGTTTGAAAATAAATATCCTTTAAGTATTCAAGTAAAAATTAAGTAATGAACACCATTGCAAATACAAACATCTGAATGAGTGTTTGAAACATTAATGTTCAGAAACAGAAAGTAGCACAGCTGCTTTGTTTACGGGGGTTACCAGGGTAACGGCTGAATTTCTGCTGTTCCATCGGCGCCATCTACTGTCAGAGAGTGAATGTGCATTTTCATTCGGCACATCTCCTTCACTCGTTCCACCATACTTCTCATCCGTGTTGTTGTTTACATTGACGCAGCAAACAGCAAAACAATCCAAATAATTCATAATAAGAAATTGTACACAGTATTTTACAGTGCCCACAAGAACAATATTGTGCATGTTCATTATCGTGATATATCGCAATACCGTATATCGGCACATGTCTACTATACAGTATTTAAGTAAAAGACATGGTAATGAATGACAATATTTTACTAAATATTTGTCTAGAAGAAAATGCAGTGCAGCAACTTCCTATGCAAAGATGTAGTATTTTTTTATTTTATTTTTTTATTTTTTTATTATAATATTTTTTTTTTTTCATTACAAGTTCAATTCAACAGAACTTAAAGGGATACTCCACTTTTTTTGGAAATAGGCTCATTTTACAACTCCCCCAGAGTTAAACAGTTGAGTTTTACCGTTTTCGAATCCATTCAGCCGATCTCCGGGTCTGGCGGTACCACTTTTAGCATAGCTTAGCATAGATCATTGAATCGGACAGGACCATTAGCATCTCTCTCAAAAAAATGACCAAAGAGTTTCGATATTTTTCCTATTTAAAACTTGACTCTTCTGTAGTTACATCGTGTACTAAGACCGACAGAAAATTAAAAGTTGCGATTTTCTAGGCTGATATGGCTAGGAACTATACTCTCATTCCTGCGTAATAATCAAGAAACTTTGTTGCCGTACCATGAGTCCAGCAGGCGTAATGATATGACGCAGCGCCTGAAAATAGTCCCCAGCTCGGTAACTTCCAACGTGACCGGGACTAAGTTTGTCTAACCTATTAGACCTATTTTCAGGCGCTGCGTCATATCATTACGTCTGCTGCACCCATGGTACGCCAGCAAAGTTTCTTGATTATTACGTTGGAATGAGAGTATAGTTCCTAGCCATATCAGCCTAGAAAATCGCAACTTTACATTTTCCGTCGGTCTTAGTACACGATGTAACTACAGAAGAGTCAAGTTTTAAATAGGAAAATTATTGAAACTCTTTGGTCATTTTTTTGAGAGAGATGCTAATGGTCCTGTCCGATTCAATGATCTATGCTAAGCTATGCTAAAAGTGGTACCGCCAGACCCGGAGTTCGGCTGAATGGATTCGAAAACAGTAAAACTCAACTGTTTAACTCTGGGGGAGTTGTAAAATGAGCCTATTTCCAAAAAAAGTGGAGTATCCCTTTAAGAGAGTGAGGACATTTGTTACCTCAACTCGCTCAGCTGTTGTTGTTTTTTTAAACATGGTGTTGTAGTGCTTTGTTACTTGTTAAAGTACTTGGAAATGCTACATTGTATTGAAACAGTATCTCAGCTGTTTTTGCTACTGAAAAATGTTGTATTGGCACTGTTCAGTGACAAGCTTATTACTGCTCGTGACACAGTGCAGAATACAGTACGCCATGCTTGAGATGTAGTATTTGTAATTTTTTAAGAGTCATGCTTAATTCATTGACAAGTCACAGTTTTTCAATTTTCATTCTGGCTCAGGCAGCGCTAACACACGGATCTTTGAGCAAATACTTCCTCTTGTTACTGAGGAGAACGCTCGCCTTGTCATAGGAGGAACTGGCCATGCTTTGACTACATGTGTCTGACTAATACAAAACACAGCAACAGCATGTGACACTGTTTCTTTTCTGTTATTGTCTTTCTTCCATCCTATAGCATCTTTTTCCAGCTTGAAAACGGAACTGGAACGAGTAAAGAGTGAGAAGGAACAGGTAGGGCAGAAGTTCAAGGTATACTAATGATTTTTAGTCTTTGGGCTCGAATGTCACAAAACCGGTTAAGAACATGTCATGTCCAAGATATAATTGATCCCAAAATCAAAAGGGAAAATTACCCCCAAAATTCTCAATGTATTAAGTAATAATAAATAATATTGATAAATGAAATAATTGATATTATTTAAACTCGGTGGTATTTATGCATAATATAAGCATTTTTCTAACAATATTATAATATGAGCTTTTTCATTTATTTATTTTTATACATTTTTATTATACCAAAAAATGATTGGCTCTTTGTTGCAGTAATAAGAATGGGATTTTGTTGTTGTTTTTCTTTCTTTGCATAATATTAACCAGAATTGAGGGCCAGTTTTATTTTAGTTTTTATTTTAGTTTTATTAATATTTTGACTTGGCTTTAGTTTTTTAGTTTTTTGCATTATTTTAACCAGAATTGGGGGCCAGTTTTATTTGTAGTATTATGAATTGGCTTTCATTTTTATATTTTTAGTTTTTATTTTAAATTTAGATTCATTTTTAGTAATTTTGTGTGCTTTTGTCGTTTTATTACTTTTAAAAAAATATATATTTTAGTTTTAATTTATTTCCAGTTTTATTTATTTTGGTAACACTTTACAGTAAGGTCTAATTTCTTACCATGAACTAACAATTAGCAATACATTTGTTACAGTATTTATTAATCTTTGTTAATGTTAGTTAATAAACATACAGTTGTTCATTGTTTGTTCATATTGGTTCACAGTGCACCAACTAACAAATATAAAGTTTTAGTAATTAACTTTTGGACTGAAGTATATCGAGCATCTGTTGTGTTGCTACTGTACTTGTTGACTGACTGTTGATCTTTACAACAGCTGGAGAGCAGCTTGGCAGAGAAGAGACACATGCTGGAGAACGTCCAGGGCCTGAAGAACGGTCTGGAGGAACAGTTGAAAGATGCCCTCGGCAGCAAGGTGTGAAATCTTATATGACCACTGCGCTCTGCCAGAGTTTTGAGTTATGTTTCTCATAAAAACTCATTGCAAAGTTCATAGTCTACTCAGCGCTTCCTGTGCATGTGATGAATCAGCCGATCAGATAAGCGGGATTCTCAGAAAGTCCATGTAAACAACAGTAACAACAGGATGTGCATCAAACAAAAGATTGAATGTTTGTATTAATTAATACAAGCATGAATTATAAAGTAAACTGAAAGTCAAAATGTGTGCGTTGTAGAGTGCTTTGGAGACTCAGGCGTTTGAAGAGAAAGACAAGGCACAGAGACTTCAGACGGAGCTGGACGTCAGCGAGCAGGTCCAGAGAGATTTCGTCAAGCTGTCCCAGACCCTTCAGGTAAACAAATTTCACTAGTAGAACAAGGCACAGAGTGCTAGAGACACAACACTGTTTCTACACAGCAGGTTCTGGGAGATGATAGCGGCTTTGGCCAGAGCAACACATTTTCTGCTCCAAGCGAGTTAATCACATGACTTGAGGCAAAAATTGGATGCATATCTAGGAATTTATTCAGTAAATGTTTCCTTCATAGTGAAGTACGTTGTCTTACTAAATAATAATAATAATAAACACCTCAGGTGGGTGTATATGTTTTAAAGAGGCCATATTATGCTCTTTTACAAAGTCTTGATTTTGTTTTTAGGGTCTACTAGAATAGGTTTTGATGCTCAAAAAACACCTTTACATATTTTAAATTGTTGCCGCACCTCTCTTCCCAGTTTGTGAGTAACGCTCTGGGCTGCGTTTCCCAAAAGCATTGTGAGACCATTGCCACCAATGTTCACTACGATCTACTTAGGCTTACAATGCTTTTGGGAAACGCAGCCCTGTTTAGTTCCTGTCTCTATGAAGCCTCTCCTTCCGAAAAGCACAATTTGCTCTGATTGGTCGGCCTGACCGCTTTGAGCGTGTTTTTGGAAATGTCGCATACCATAACTGCGAGTTTCAACACTACTAGCGCAACTTCTGGAAGAAAACTCAAGACTACGGTCGAGGTGTTTCAGGGAGTTCAGAAACAGTGCGCACTGATATAGAGAATGACTTGCGTTGGAGTGACTTTGTACTTTTCAAACCTTTTTCATGCCCAAACTGCAAAATTACACACTAAAGAAAGTTGAAAATGTAAAAAGTACAATAGTAAAGTATAAGTTGATACATAAGTAAAAAAAAGTCCTCTTTAGTGCAATTTTTGTCCATTTTTCATGCAATATCGCAAAATTAGTATAAAACATTTTGGAGGATTCAGAGTGGCAATGTGATTAGATTTCAAAGAGGAATTGATAAATACATTTTTAATTAATAAATTAATAAATAGTTTTTATCTATTTATTTGTCCAATTCAAAAGTGGTTTATAAATGTATTATATTGTTAGTTTTAAACATGAATTAAACGTTTTAATGTGTGTTAATTTGGAAATTTGAAACGTGATTCATGTAATTACACTACTGCTAAGTCAGTAAGATATTTGTAGAGTTTACTATTTTTATTCAGCAAGGAAGCATTCACTTGAACAAAAGTGACAGACATTTATAATGTTACAAAAAATTCTATTTCTAATTAATGCTGTTCTTTTTAACTTTCTATTTATCAAAGAATCCTAAAAACATTTTATCATGGTTTCCAAAAAAATATCAAGCAGCATAAGTGTTTTCAGAATTGATAATAAGAAATGTTTCTTGAGCATCAAATCAGCATATTAGAATGATTTCTGAAAGATCATGTGACACTGAAGACTGCAGTAATGATGCTGAAAATTCAATTTTGATCACAGGAATAAATTACATTTTAAAATATATTCAAATAGAAAAGAGTTATTTGAAGCTGGAATAATATTTCAGTGTCACTGATTTTACTGTATTTCTGATAAAACAAGTGCAGCCTCGATGAGCAGACGAGACCTTATCCAGCTAATAAAAACTTAACCGACCCAAACATTTTCAACTGTAGTGTACATTTTTATTTTTAAATTGGGAAAAAATGTATTAATAAAAGTGGATGGAAAGGCAGTTTGTGTAGCTACACCACATCACACACACACACACACAGCTGCAAATACAATGCTTTTGTTCCCCTGCAGGTGCAACTGGAGCGCATTCGGCAAGCGGACTCATTAGAGCGGATCCGTGCCATTCTCAACGACACCAACTTCACAGACATCAGCCAGCTTCCCGAGACATGATGTCACTTCCTCCTCACGACTCCATCGTGCACATACAAACACACTCCACCTGCACCTCAGATCTTCGGCCCGAAGAGCTTGCAGGTCTTGGAGAAACACTACTGATACTGACCTACTACTGCTATCTGTCCAGCTTGTACATGCGTTCTCAAGAGCACAGCGAGATGCCACGAGGAGCTCAGTTCAGGAAACGAGAACTAATGTGACCGTCCCGTTCCCAGACCCTACCAAAGTTCCCGTCTTTCTTCTGACACCGCTCTACTTCTCTTCCGTCTGCTGAACTAGCACGCAGCGACCTATGAAGGAAACAGACGCTTCCGAAGTGTTTTGTACATACTTGTATACAGATTATGTGTATATTGCATTAGTTAAGTTAATAATACACAAGACTTTGATTCCCGCCTCCTACGTTTTCTCCTCATCCACCAATCATTTCACCGGCTCTGTCGTGTCGTTTATCCTCAACGTCAGTCTTTAGGAGATTCTCCATATTCCCTAAATCTTTTCTTTTACTTCCTAACAATTTGACAACCATTTCTTAACGCCACTGCTACTTTTTGTTGGAACGGACTGATGCTTTTGCTTATTTTTCTGTTTTCTTTCTTTCTGAAGGATATTTCAGTAAATTTACAGTTTACATTTGGGCTGAATTTTGATATTTGCGTCAAGTACAAGGCAACAGCTCTGTTTTAGAAGGTGGTTACCCATCATTCTGCTGTCTGTGTATTAATGAAAGCACACTATGCTAATGATTTACTGTCACAGGCTAAGTGGCGTCTTAAACCGAATCCTGTGTTTTGTGTACCACATTAAGCGGTACAATAATATGTGTATGTCTTGTTTCATATAGAACCAAAGTTGATCATGTTGACCTTAAATATTCAAAGCAGCATATTTGGATGGTTTAAATCAAAATCAAAAGAACATGGAAAGGGCTAATGGTTTTAAGTCATTTTCTTGCTGCTTTTTTTTTTTTTTTTTATGGATATGAGACAATATAACTCAACTACAGGAAAAAAGTGTGTATGATTTATGTCCATTTCAGTTAAATGGCAAAAAATTATTATTATTATTATTTACAAGACCAAAAGTGCCATGTGATTTTGGCATGTTTTTTTGTTTGTTTTATTAATAATAATAAAAATAATGAAATGGTAATAAATTGTATTTTAGTTCAGATTAGAGAGTTAGTTCACCCAAAAATGAATATTCTGTCATTAATTACTCTCCCTCATGTCGTTCCAAGCCTGTTATTCATTCATCTTCAGAACACAAATGAAGATCTTTTTGATGAAATCTGAGATCTTTCTGTCTCACAAAGAACAAAGCACTCTCACCGCTTCATAAAATTGAGGTTAAACCACTGGAGTCACATGGATTACTTTAAAGATGTCTTTACTACCTTTCTGGGGCTTGAAAGTGGTAGTTACATAGACAGTCAAAGGAGTGACAGAAAGCTCTCAGATCTCATCAAAAATATCTTCGTGTTCTGAAGATGAATGAAAGTCTTGCGGGTTTGGAACGACATGAGGGAGAGTAATTAATGAGAGAATTTAGATTTTTGGGTGAACTATCCCTTTAACAAAGTCTGTTAATAATCATTGGTTGAAAACAAAAATTGTCTGACAATTGGTCGAAATCCATGTCAAAAAAGCCCTGTACCTGCATGTTGAACATTATGTCTGCTAATTTTGTCATTAAAAGAGAGACAGTTATCAGAGATATTTGACAATGGAAAAACTAATTCAGTCCAAGTATTCCAGGTATTAAAATATGCATCTTTTTTTAATCAACGAATGCAATGAATCAAGTTTCCTGAGCAAAGCCGACCACTTTAACGACTCCATCTGACGAGTACACAGAACTTTACCAACGCTACTATAGTATGACCAGTGCTGCTGTTGTGATCTGTACATGGACTGATGATGATGATGAAGCTCTTCTGTGTGAATATGTGCATTATATTAAGACCATGTGTGTTGTGGTGGTGTTCATTTTATTACCTGTCAGTTTCACTTCACAACGCTCACACGTCCCGTGCCGTCTTCACATTGCAAACACACGTAAAGAAGTTGCTACTTCAATTGTTTCATGTTTTACTAGAACAACAGAAGCATAGTTTTGACATCACAATATTTAAGGAACTACATTTTTCTTTAGAAGACACTGTCGGAACTCTAATAACAAATTTGGGGCTAGGAAACTACCATTTTTATTGAAAGGTGTTTTTTTTTCAGTCAGTATAATTTATAATTCATGACAGTCATTTCTAATGGGTCTGTGAAGAGTGATAGTTAAGATTCATTCACCATAACAACACTTATGTTTTGTTTTTTTTGCATGCTGTGTTGCAAATGCAGAAGCCCTGGCAAATTTATATACTGTACTGTGTACATATCCCTGTATATATCTATATAATAAAACAAATTGAAACAAGTTTTATATGGAGTTTTAGTCAGTAGCCGATCCAGTTCGCAAGGTTAGTGAAGATCACATAAATCATAATCTCGTGTAAACAACATATAAGGTTTTAAAGACTTTGCATTACATTTGTTTACATTTCAGCCACGTAAGAATTAAGACTTCATGCTTTGGTAAATCATTATTAAGACAAAATTATAATTAAGACTAATTATGAGGAAATTATGATTTGACAGTCATAAGATAAAAAGTAGAAAAATGACAAAAAGTTTTAAAAAAATGACGTCAAAGTTGTGGAACAAAATGTCAATTATGACAAGTTGAAATTGACAGTCTTAATTGACAATGTTAACTGTCTATAATGACAAAGCATAATTAGTCATAATTGACTATTATAATTTCTACTTTTTGTCTCACAATTGACTTAATATCTCAAGTTTGACATTATCATGACTGCTAATTACTATTTGTCAAATGGCTCATAATTGACATATGGCCGGTTTCACAAACAAGGCTCAAGTCTAGTCCTAGACTAAAATGCATGTTTGTGCTGTCTGAACAAAGCAACTTGCACTGATATATCTTAAAATATTTCAGTGCCATTGTTTTTTTCTCAAGATGCACATAAAAATGTTTTTAAGGCACATTTATAAAAGCTACTTAAATGTCCTAATTGAACTAAGGTCTAATCCTGGCTTAATCTAAACCCTGTCTGTGAAACCAGGCCTTGGTATCCCAATTTTGACTACTTGTCATAATAACCGTAATCATTTTAATTCATGTTTTTTTTATCTTTTTTTATGGAGGACATGAGCTTCCATAGGTTTGCCTCATAGACTTCCATTGTAAATGAAATTCTTGTAAATTCCAAATATTTTCTTGTTACCAACTAAAGGACCAGTAAAAATTAATTTTGGTTGTAAACAGCAGATACTGTTGATAAAGCTCAACATGTATTGAACCCGGGACATTCTTTCCCCTCCGACTACAGTAAATAAACAAGCTCCTTGTTCTTGACATGATCTTTTCCCTCGTCACATTCCGCCTTGTGATTAGCGGAGGGAAGGAAAAGAGGGAAAAGTCTTCATATCCAGCATGACCTCTTCAGATAAGCCATTGTCTCAGTTCAGGAAATAACGCCGATGTCCAATGCTGCTGTCTCACAGCTGATAAACTCTCACAGCAACACATACACAGGAAAGAGTCACTTCAATGTACAAAACTCTTTATTGTCGAGATGTGTACATGTACATACCACTTATAAAAATAGACAACCTAGTTTATACAAAAATGTCTGGTCAAATGCAGTTCTTTATGGAGCTCAGGCTGGGTCTATGGAGATGCCTTTTGGTTCTACTGTAATTTCATTGTATGCTACATGATGAAAATATATTGGCCTTTGAGATCTGTTGATTGCTGATGATCAGAAACTGAAATGGTTTTTGATGTCCTTGATCTGCTTCATCATTCCAGCGATGTGCTCTCCCCTACAGGATAGAAGAAAGAAATTCAGGATCACTGCACTAACAGTCAAAAGCTAGTGGCCTAAGGGTGTAATCTCACATTCACTATATGGACAAAGTTTTTGGACACCTGATCATTACACCAACAGGGACTGTAATGACATCTCATTATAAGAGCACTTTCCACAAGAGCTTGGAGTGTTTCTGTGGGAATGTTTGCCCATTGTAGGGCATTTGTGAGGTCAGGCTGAATGAGATGTTAAATGAGAAGTCCTGGATCGCAATCTTCATTCCAGTTCACCACAAAGGTGTTTGATGGGGTTGAGGTCAGGACTCTGCGCAGGCCAGTCAACGCCCTCCACACCAAACTCACACATCCATGTCTTTATGGACCTTGCTTTGTGCACTGGGGAACAGTGCAGGAATAGAAAAGGGCTTTTCCCCAAACTATTCCCACAAAGTTGGAAGCATAGCATTGTCCAAAATGTCTTGGTAATGCTAAAAGCATTAAGATTTCCCTTCACTGGAAGTAAAGAGCCTAGCCCAACCCCTGAAAAACAGCCCCACACCGTTATCCCTCCTCCATCAAACTTCATTTGACACAATGCAGTCAGGCAGGGGACATTCTCCAGGCATCCACCAAACCCAGAGCAGGATTCGTCACTCCAGAGAACACATTTCCACTACCACTCACCAGTGGTGAGGTGCTTTACAGCATTCCATCTGACGCTTGGCACTAAACTTGGTGATTGCATGCAGCTGATCGGCAATGGAAACCCATTCCGTGAAGCTCCCGCCGCACAGGTTTTGTGCTGATATTAATGCCAGTGGAAGTTTGGAACCCTTTCAGTTGGCGACTTTTACACACCATGCACCTCAGCACTCGGTGACCCCGCTCTGTGACTTTACGTGGTCTTCCGCTTCGTGGCTGCTGTTCCTAAACACTCCCATTTTCCAATAATACCCCTTACAGTTGACCATGGGATAGCTAACAGGGAAGAAACTGGCATCCTATCACAGTGCCACTCTTGAATTCACATGAGCTCTTCAGAACGAAACATTTTAAACAAATATTTGTAAATGTAGACTGCATGGCTAGATACTACATTTTTATACACCTTTGACAGTGGGTCCGATTGAAACACCTGAATTCAATAATCAAGAGGTGTGTCCCAATACGTTTGTCCATACAGTGCATGTATATACATAATCTATATACATAATATATGTATATCACTTGATTTTACACAAAATAAAGAAAAAAAAAGTTTTCTTGCATAACAGTAACAGGGATTTGTTTGTTTTTTTGGTAATGGGGACATTTTTATTGTGTAACAGCTATGAGGATTAGTTGTTTTGTGTAACAGGAAGTGTGGTGAGTTAACAGGCAACAGTAACATGGATGTTTTTTTGTGCAAGCATATATTTACACAATCGTAACTGATGGGTTTTTGCATAACAGCTATGAGGATAAGTTGTTTTATGTAACAGTAAGTGGGGTGAGGCAACAGTAACAGGGATGTGTTTTTTGTGCAAGCATTTTTTACACAATCGCAATGGATGAGTTTTTTGCGTAAAAGCTATGAGGATTTTGTGTAACAGTAAGTGGGGTGATTTAACGTGTAACAGGCTTTTTTTTGCATAACAATAATAGAGTTACTGTAATGGAGATACTTTTTTGCGTGGTACACTAACAGATGGGTTTTCTGCGCAAAATTGGTAACAGGGATACGTTTTTCTGCATTATAGTAACAGAATTTAAAATTTCCAGGAAGAGTTTGTTAGTATGAGCATCAGTGGATTGACAATGGGACAACACATTCATTTCATCTCAAGCCCAGCAGTAAATAAGTATGAAGTGGATATGAATTGAAAGGTGGGGGGTGGGCTGTAACAGGGGTGAGGAGACCTGGTCAAAACCCATTTCCATTAAATAAGAAATCTT
The DNA here is from genome assembly GCF_963993115.1 of Abramis brama. Classification (NCBI taxonomy): domain Eukaryota; kingdom Metazoa; phylum Chordata; class Actinopteri; order Cypriniformes; family Leuciscidae; genus Abramis; species Abramis brama. The sequence continues at coordinate 41,266,449 of NC_139967.1, forward strand.
GAGGTTTATGATGAGAACTTTTTGGCTTGTGCTCTGACCCTGTTTTCATACTCCACTCCGCAGTAAATTGTGTACTCAGACAGTTTTTTTGCACAACAGTAACAGGAATTTTTTTTTTTTTTTTGCATTACAATAACTTGTATAAGGTTTTTCCAACATCACAGTAGGCTACAGACAATTCTATTTTTGGTCACAATGCTAAACAAAGTAAACTTAATGCTTCTAAAACATTGTTTTCTTTATGCTAAATATAATTTCTATTTTTATTTTGGTTTGGGGTTTAATATGACCCAATAACACCACTGAATAAGAGATGTGTCATGGGCCAACAATAGACCTCGGCAAATGCCGCAGATCTAAATAGTGCACCCTCTCTGTACGTACTGTTCTTTCAGCACTCCCTGGACACACTTCCTCTGGTGGGCGTTGAGCGCGAGGCTGGAGCGAGCTGGATATGCTCCTGTATTCATCTGCTTCTTCTGATATTCCTTCTTCATGTTCACCTGATAACACATTACAGCACACAGACACTTGGGAAACGGCGTACATCTGCTCCGCTCATGGCAACGGAGAAATGCAGCCAAAATAAATAGGTTTTAACTAGGACACATGGTAAAGCAGTGTAAATAGAGTAAGGAAAAACAGACCTGTTTAATGCCGTTGTCAAGGTGACGGAGCTGATCGTGGATGGTTTGCAGTTCCTTCCTCATGTCCTTCTCACTGTCTGACAGCACAGGAAGTTGACTGCGCAGACTTCCCAAAACCTGTTTAACTCTACACACACACACATGAACAAGTGGTTTTAGTAGCTTAGTTTCAATAATGCTTTTTTTGAACTGAGGAGGAAGTTTCGAGTTCAGAAATTTTAAACATTCCCATTATCAAAAAAAATGCTATTCAATAAATTCACAGGGAAGTGAACCTGTTCATGATGGCTTCCTGACGGTACTTGGCATCTTCATATTTATCAGCCAGTCGCTCTGCAGCCTCCCTCAGGGTTTTCCTACAACACACCAACATGTTTTACAACTTTAGCACAGTGCATCTAGTGGATCGCAGGAAACCACAGCTTCAATGACTCTCCTGTTCTCAGCCAGTAATATCATGAGGTTGTAGTGCTCATTCATTTAGTTCTGAGTGACTCAACTGAGATAAATGTGTTTCTGTACGTGTGGTTGTGATTGGTGTTAAACGGGCAGTGCTGTGGTCACCTCTCCTCTCTACAAAGAGCAAGATCCTCCAGCTGCTTATTCTTCTGTCCAGTCAGGAGCTTTACTCTACAAGGGAGAGAATCAGAAAATTAACTGTTAATACAACAGCTGTATTTAACTAAACGGATTACAATCATACACTACTAAAGACGAAATTGATTAAACTGTTTGTGGAACAAAATTATATTGACTTTTATACACTACTGAGTATATTCTACTTCAGAATTAAACTGGAGCATTTTGGAAACACTACAGTGCTTAGAGTAACGTTTGAAAGTTTGGGGTCGGTACGATTTGTTTTTATGTTTTTGAAGTTTTATGTTCACCAAGGCTGCATTTATTTGATCAAAAATACAGTAAAAACAGTAATTTTGTGAAATATTCTTAGTTTAAAATAACTGTGTCCATTTTAATACATCTTAAATGTAACGTATTTCAGTAATAGAATGCTAAATTGTTTTTAGCAAATTTTTTGTCACATAATCCTTCAGAAATCATTCTAATATGTTGATCTGGTCCTTGAGAAACATTTCTTATAATTATTAATGTTCAAAACAGTTGTGCTGCTTGATATTTTTAATTAATGATTCTTCAAAAGATCTGCATTTTTTTTTTAAATATAAATATTTTGTAACAATGAAAAAGTCTTTGTCACTTTTGATCAATTTAATGCATCCCTGTTGAATACAACTCTTTTTTTATATTAATGCTGTTTGAATTCATATTCATAATATTTTTTAATTAGGTCAATACATGTTAAATCAGACTACATACTGGCTCTCAATTTGCGCATATATACTGCTATATTACTATATTACTTTGCGCATATATATAATATATATTAACATTTAAGAAATAAAGATCTGGTTCAAAATATCAGCTGAAAATGTTGTACCGTCTCTGCATTTCTTCATGAGCCAGGCCCAGTTTGAGGATATACTCCTCTCTGAACACCTGTGTGGCTCGACTCAACAGCTGCAGACATTCTGGAGGAGGAGGAGACGAGTCCTTATCCCCTGCTCTGAAACACACACAAACATGTTAAGGCAGTTAAGCTGGTTTTTGGGTAATAGTAGGTGGTTTATTGCTGGTTTAAGGTAGTCTACCAGCCCTACTGGGCAAGACCAGGATGATCTTCTAGGTCAAAACCAGTTCTTCCAGCTGATAGTCCAGATAATCAATCATTTAGAACCATGTAAAAAATCTTAAGCTGGTTTGAGCTTAATCCTCTATGGTACGCATTATGTTCTAACCATGAAATATTTTTCAAATAAGTTTTTATTACACAAAATAGCTTCAAACATACAAATCAAAAAAGATTCCTGAAAAAAAGACCTACTTCAAAGTAGGTCAAAAATGTAGTTTTTCTATAAATTATGATTTTCTTTTCTATTTAATTGCACATTTCTTTTAGAAATTGATAATTTTCTATCCCTATCATTCCCCATCTCATCCGCTAACTCATCCGCTAACTCATCCGCTAACTCATCCGCTAACTCATCCGCTAACTCATCCGCTAACTCATCCGCTAACTCATCCGCTAACTCATCCGCTAACTCATCCGCTAACTCATCCGCTAACTCATCCGCTAACTCATCCGCTAACTCATCCGCTAACTCATCCTATTGGCCTTTCCGTAAAATATTGCTGTATTAATTTTCTGAAAAGGAGAAATCAATTTGTTATTTATACATAAATACAACTATACTACAATAAACACTTTAAATAAATAAATGACCAATCATATTGTTGATGCTACTATCTATAAAAAATCCGAATGGGGAAATACATTACTGCAATTCCACTGTAGTACAGCGCTGCCATACTTATTTACAGTAAAACTATGTTAGACAAAGTTGATTTGTGAATAAAAATATCTAATTTACTTATCAAAGATGCTGCAAAAAAATCCCCCTTGAGAAGAGATGTTTAGAAATGAGGTTAATAGTTTTTTTCTGAATAACAAGGAAATTAGTATAAATTAATTGTTGCCATATGGCAACGCCGTACCATAAAGAGTTAAGGTGTCAATAAAAATTAATTGAAGTGGTCACATTTTACCTCAGCATTAATGGATTGGTGGAGCTGCGTGCCAAGATGTTGCGAATATGCTGTTCAAAAGAGTCTTCAGCCAATCCACGCAGAGGAGAGCTGTCTGACCCCGCCCCCAGATGAGAGCAGAGCAACGGAGGGGACGGGGGACGAATAGAGCTTCTACATGGAGATTTAAAAAGAAACTGTTACTAACAACAAAAAATCTGATAGCAAGTAACTTACTTCCAATTAAAATCTAACACAGCGCTTCCCAAACTTTTTTGACAGCTAAACCGTTTAGTTAAGTACCCCGAGATTAGAAGTTAATATTTTACTAATTAAACAACAAATTTGCAAATTCACGGTCCCTGATGTCAAATAACAATTATTATTATTATTAGTACGTTTTAACTCTAATTATAAAAAAATATTATTATATTATCCTTTTGTAAACAGGGTTATTATTATTATTATTAACTAAAACCTAAACCAAACAAAACATTTTCATTACTTGAAATAAAACCAAATAGACTAAAACAAACTTATTTTATTTCAGCTTGTTGCCAATGAAAGACTTTATATTTTCATTTACTTTAATTTGACAGGCTAAAATAACAAAAACATAAAATAAAATATAATAAAAACTATATAGACATTTATAAAAAAAACTTTTATAGCAAAATTACTATAAATTTCAAATGAAACGTGAAAATGTAAAAACTAATTCAAAATATTAATAAAATCTATAATAGCATCTCAATGATACTTAAATAACACTAGTTGTAAAGTACAATTGTACTGTAAAAAAAGAAACTCTGAAAACATGCAGCACAACTAACTATACATTACAGATATTAAATTAAGCTATAATCGCGATTATCATGTAGCCCCATTTATTTATTTTAATTTGACACATTAGAATTAATTATTAGCTTTTCATCAACTCAAGAACCCCCTACAGTTCCCTCACGAATCCTGTTTTGGAAAACCTGATCTAACAAATATGGAAAGAGGCAGAAAGTGCTGGTCACTTACAGAAGAGGGAGCAGAAGACACTCGTAGGTACTCGTGATGCAGATCATGGTGGCTCCAAGGGACAGGTCTGACACGATCCAAAACCCACGAACAGGAGCCGGCAAACTGAGAGAAAGAGACATGTGACGAGCGGAGAATTTAAATAAGCACCAGTAATCTACAGCGCTTACTCAGCGTCTCTTAAGGTTTGCTCAAACGTTTGCAAATCGGGCTTTTGTTTCACAAGAGATCTGTGTTTTTAGCTTTAAATGCTGATTCTGATACCACAGCACTGAAATGTTAATCAACCTGTTGGCGAGAGGTCTGGTACACAGGATGTGCTCCACTATGCAGCGTTGTTCTGCCGCCAGCTCCTGCAGACTGTCTTTATCCTCCTCATCTGCACAACATACAATATATAGAGTTCCTCAAACACTCCACTTCAGTGCTGTGAATGGAAATCATTCAATGCAAGTAAATGTGCTCACCAGACTCCAGAAACTTGTGTAGCTTCTTGAACCAGGTGAGTCCTACACTGTGCACGCCGGCCTCATGGGTGCAGTGATACCTGCGCTGACACAGAGGATCTGAAACAGAGGGTTTTGACAGGAATTAATACTTTTATTCAGCGAGGATGCACTATAGGAATCAAAGATGACAGTAAAGACGTTTATTATGTTACAAAAGATAAACACTGTTCTTTGGAATTTTCTATTCATCAAAGAAACCTGAATTTTTTTTATCACAGTTTCCACAAAAGTATTAAGCAGGAATACCATCTTTAACATTGATGACAAAAAATGTTTCTTGAGCACCAACGACACTTCAGATACTGTATCAATTACATCGTTACACCAGTAGGTGGCAAGTGCAAGAAATGACTGTTAAAAAAATGTATTTGTCATTGACATTGTCTTGTCATTCAAGAGATTCGTTGAAAAACGCTGATTCATCCAGTAATGAAACAAGTGAGTCATTGAATCATTCATTCAAACCCTTTTTTTTTTTTAAATCATTCAAATGAAATATTTTAAAAATAGACTGCAACAGTGGGAGAATCGTGATCTCTATTTAAAAAAAAAAAAAAAAAAAAGTATTCTTAATTTATCCAGAATCATGCAGCTCTAATACATAGCTGTCAACCCTCCCGTTTTTCCTGGGATTCTCCTGTATTTTACCTTGCTATCCCGCTATCATCCCGTTTAAATATTTTCCTGTATTTCTCCCGTATTTTTAATCTTTCTATAAAAAAAGTTTTAAAAATCCCACTGAGCGCAAACCAGTTAAGCAGAAATCCTGCCCTGCAGCTAATTTCATTGGTTAAGGTTCCTTAACCCCGGTTACTTAAAGGTCCGCTGAAGTAGTTTGGGGGGAAAAAAATTGCGCGAAGGATGGACGAACATGAGAGAGATGGCATTGGAGACTATGTATGTAATTTATTATGAATGTAATACAGAGATTATGTATTTATTTATGTTAATATCTGCGCAATTAATGTGTATTTAGCCTGCCTCTTCCCTCATATATATATATATATAGTTTCCGCTAGAAAAAAATGGTGCTGGTCAAAGTGACCGCCAGAGGTTTCGTTTTCCGGACATTTTGATGATATGCCAGTCAAGGCAGGCTATGTAACTTAAAAAATGACATAATCAACAATAATGACAACATGTTTATTAGCCTAACTTTCAAATAGACGGAAAAAAACATTTTCTACTATGGTTTTGTACGTTTCTTCATTCGGATCTATTTGCGATCCATTCCATTCCAAACAAACAACGCAGTTTACATGCTTCGTCCTCGTTTCATTATTCATTAAGATAATAATTAATAAATGCGCGCATAATTATCAGTGAACTTGATAAATGTTGCAGATATGTTTTGCTATGCATGCACAAACAAATGCCTTTCAACTTATGTGTGCAAAATTCAGAATAAAATGAATGTGCAGCAATTTGTACAAATAGAGAGTCTAGGTCTACTATACGTGTTGTAGCCATTAAATAAGCTCATTTAGTTTAATATTTGTTCAAATATTATAATGTTATTTTTTAATTTATGTTGATTATGAAAAGTGAACCGCACGAGTAAGATAGGATGCGCAATATCGAGAGACATGGAGCGGGTCAGACATGATTTTGACCACTTAAGTTTTGTTTTGTAGAAAGACTTTTTTGAAGTGAATTTCGTTTTGTATAAATTGTATAATAATTTTAATAAAAAAATTTATCAACCAATTGCCTGGATTTAATAAATAGCAAATATAGCAGACGATAGGCCTAATCATGCAGGCGCCCGCGCGGTCACTTGCATTGCTCGTGAACTGGAGCGCATCTCATCCTAACTTAACGAAACTCAGCATATGCCTCACAGACATGAAATATATCTTAAGAAAGCTTGAAATGTCTTTTTAACAATTTAAAACGAAAATAAATAGGCTACTATCTGATTATGTAATCCATGATGTGCATTTCTCTCTAGGCGCTTTCACTAGGAGATGGCGATCGTCAACTTCATCTATACAGCTGTTGTTGCTGTTAATAAACTAAAAATAATAGGCCTATAATTTTCTTAAACAATAAATTAAATGAATTTGTAATTGTATTAAAAAAGCAAAAAAAAAAAAAATCCTGTTTAATTTTTTTTTTTTTTTTTTTACCTATGCTAATTACGCATTAAATTCAGGTAGGCTACTGAGTCGCTGTCCTCAGTGCCCAGAAAAGCGCTGAAACGGAGATGAAGGGGAGCCCGTTTTTATTTTATTTTTTGGCTTATTTTAACTGGCCCATCCAGTTTTCTGGAGGCCCACCTACAATCAAAATCCTGGTGCCGCTAATGCTTCGCAGCGGTCTGATATCAAGAAATAACAGACCGCATTACACATTGGAATTCAACCAAGCCATGTAATAATGTTTAATAACTTTCAAACGGTAGAGACTGTTCCTTTATAACATAGCCAAAGGTCGGTGTATTTTTGCTTTATACATTTTAGGCTTATTCTCAAATTCAGATTGTGTTAGGGGGGCGGGATTATTAGGCAATTTTAATCGGACAATTTGACCGGAGAGATTTAATTTTGTCGGACATTTCATTTTTTTTTTTATTACACATTGTAAAGCTAAACTTAAAGTTAACGTGTTGTTACATAATTCTTTTTAATTTGAATGGGAAAACAACATTAAAAATAGTAGCTATGCCAAACGTTCCAGAATGGAATTTTCTGAACTATTTTCAGTGGATTTTTAAATTGTGACAAAAAAGGTTTGAGGTGTCAAAATGCAATTTTAGGACATAGTAGTACATGGTGAAAAGCAATTTTATTCTCAGTACCAGAAAATTACATATCTTTACGGCGTAATATAAGTATTCAGATTGGGATGTAGCCTATGTATGGTGAGTGCTTGTGTGCCCTCCTTACCTCGATGTAATCTGATTGGACAGGTGAAGTCTGACTCTGTAATCTCCTCCTCCTCCCCAGCAGGCAGTTTGAGCGTCAGTTCCAGCTCCACACACTCGAACACATAAAGTGAAGGCACAGTCTCTGAGCCTCTGGACCATCTCTCTACAGCCTGAATGCACAAACACAGGGGCTCAGCATCTCTCACACTGTAAAAGATGCATTTGATGATTTGTAAGATGGACTGAATTCTGTCTTACTCGGCCATACTCTTCTTCCTCTGCCTCCAGCACCACACAGTGGTATAGCATTCCTGATTCAGTGGCAATAACCAGGATGTTGGGCACACAAGGCAGGCAGAGCACAGCGCACGCATCGTAGCCGTAGTTATCTTCTGCCGCGGGATACATGGGTAATGGGCCCATCGGCTTCCCTAAATTGCTGATACTAGGAGAAAGACTGAAGATTAATGGAGCAAATCTCTCTGACAGGCTAGGCTACACATCAATACATTTTTCAGTGTGACAAGAAACAAGAAAAATATGTTTATAACCACAAAACAAACATGCAGAATCTTTAAAAAAAAAAATGTAAAAGGTGTATATAAATATATATACCACTATTTACAGTAAGGTCCTATTAGTTAACGTTAGTTAATGCATTAACTAAAATTAAAACAAAATTATACAGCAATACAGTTGTAACAGTATTTATAAAAAAAAAAAGTTAATTAAAATAAAACTGTTCATTGTTAATCCATGTTAGCAAGTCCGTTAAATAATTTTGATTTCAATAATGTATAATAATGTAGTAAATATTGGAATTAATATTAGAGATACACACACATTTTCAAAAAGTCAGTACTAATAATTACTATCATGATGTATATTCAAAATACATATTGCTTTTACTTTTTCCACATCATGGTCATCCAAAATAGAGATAAATTTTAAATTTAAGATAAATTAGATATTTAAAGATAAATTTAAAGATAAAGAAGATAAATATCTATTCAGCTTTAATTTATATTTCAGTTTTAGCTTTAGTCCTTCAACCTATACTTATTTTAGTTCAGTTAGTTGCCAAGTTGCCAATTTTAATTTTTTTAAGTTAAAGTTTTTCATCTAATATTTATATTTTTCAATTTATATTATATTTTAATATATATTTTATTTCAGCTTTATTTAAATTAATAAATTATTTTTAATAGTTTTAGTTAACAATAACAACACTGGAAAAATGCAGAATACCGGTCCGGTAGTCTTATAAATGCACTCAAATTTCTTTAAGCCTTTATATTACCTCCTCCTGATTTTGAACTATGTTCTGATAAATTATTTTCATGGACATATTCTTGGTTTCATAATATTCACCCATACATATCATTATACTGTATACTAGTTGTATGGATCTACATAATACTTAAATTGTTACTATTTTTGCAGGGTTCCTACATATTTTCCATTTTATTAAACCATATTAAACATAAATGTACATAAAAATATAAAAACATAAAAATACAGCATTATTTTCAGCATCATATTTGGTATACTGTAAGGTCATCTGTAAATATTTTTATTTTCTGTTTGTTTTTCATTGGTTTTCTCGAAGTGATTACATGCGCTTACATGATAAGAAACCCAAAACGTTCTATAACCTGCATATATTCACCTCTGACACATCAGTTTGACACTGTAAATGTGGTTTGATGTTGCATGATGACCAAACATTTTTTAGTGAAGCTCAAAAGAGATTATCTTAAGGTAAAGACAAACGGTTTTACATTAATGAAAATGTGCACCTTGAATTCATTCAGTCGAGTTTGACAATCACTAAACTTTTGCCATGAAAAAACTCTCATCAAAAAAATTTGTGGCAATAGTGGAGACGGTATGAAAAGACAAATATTTTTCCATACTCTGTTTTCTTTTTTCCATACTTATACAGACCTGGAAATTACTCAAATCAAATTCCATATTTTTCCAAACTACGTAGGAACCCTGTATTTGCCAATGAGTATTGTTTAAGGGTGATTGTTACCTGTGTGTGAGAGAGATATAAGACAAAAATGTCTCTCCATTCCCGTACAGTATGTACAGTGGATACACCAGCAGCTCTGCCTTCATACGCAAACTGCTCAGATGAGGAGAATCCGCCAGCGGTCCGAAGTCAAACGCCACAGCCGTCTCTCCCAGAGACGCTGCATAGGAACGTCTGCACGGAAACAACACTTCAGTTATTTTCAGTCTTTATCAGCACATTTATATCTTAACACCTCATTTTTAGATTTAAGCCAGTGTTATTACTATATCATTTTTCATATTATACATTTTATATTATTTTAATTTATATTATAGTTTTGGTCGCACTTTATTATAAGGTGTCCATGTTACAGTGTAATTATACATGCAAGTAATAATAATTAACTACATTTACTAACTATAGGGTTAGGACTAGGAGTTGGTTTAGAGTTAGTTGCATGTAATTATGCATAATTTATAGTTATTATTACTACAGTAACTACATGTAACATAACAAGGACACTGTCAAATAAAGTGTTACCATATTTTTTGTTCATATTTTGAATTAGATTTTATATTTATATTTGCTGTTTTCATTTTACTTTTAGTTAGGTTTAGAAATTTTGTTACACATTTAGTCTTTTTATAGGTTTTTTTCAAAATATGTCAGTAACACTTTACAATAAGCTTTCATTTGTTAATTAACTACATTAGTTTACATGAAATTAAGAAAAAAATAAGTTTTATCAGTTAATTTTTAATGGATCTGAGCTAACATGAACGGTTGTATTTTTATTAACTAATGTTAAAAAATACTGTAACAAATATTCTGCTCGCTGTTGGTTAATGCATTGACCAACATTAAATTATGAAACATTATTATTAGTGTTACCAATATGTCTATATAGTTTTCAAGTTTTAGCTTTAATTTATTGATTTTTAATTATTTTAGTACTTCAACTAAACGAAAATGAGAAATGTTGCCTTGGCAACTAGCTGACATAAAATAAGCTGTTTTTAACATTTTATTTTATTTCAGTTAATGTTTATTTGATGTCAAATGACTTTAGTTTCATCTAACAATAATTGCCCTGATCCATTCCAAGTAAAATACTCATAGCTTCTGGCAAAACCTCCTGATAAAAAGTAATAATATAGCAGCACAATTGTCGTTTGGTAGAAAACAATCAGTCTTACCCTCTTGTATGAATATTACTGTCCTCATCCAACTGAGACACTGATAACACTTTGGCAGGGGACTGCGGTTCCTTAAGATTATAAAATCTGGGGGGGGGATACATTTTTACACTCCAGTACAATAATAACAGTAATTCTATTGTTCAGAGAGACATCTTTAAAGAGATAGATCAGCCAAAAATGATTATGTCGTCATTACTCACCCTCAAGTTGTTCCAAACCTGTATGAGTTTCTATCTTCCGTTGAACACAAATGAATATATTTTGAAGAATGTTGGTAACCAGACAGTTGACGGCATCCATTGACTTCCATCACCTGTTTAGTTACTGACATTCTTCAAAATATCTTCTTTTGTGTTCAACGTAAGAAAGAAACTCATACAGGATTGGAACAACTTGAGGGTGAGTAAATGATGACAAACTTAAATTTTTGGATGAACTATCCCTTTAACACCGGTGTCAGTCATTTATTTAAGATACCTGATGGTGTTATCTGAGGTCAGTAAAACTAGATGAGGCTCCTCAGTTTCACTGGGATACCAGGCAGCTTGTCGTAGTGTCACAGAAGCAGAACTGGTGAAGAAGCGTTCAGCCACTGGAATCGTCCTGTGAAGAAGAAAACATATAAAACCAAAGGACCCGATGGAGGAATGAATGCAGCTCTCCTAAAGCCGACGTTCACTCACTTGCAGTTGATCTGGAGACGTCCACCCTCAAACTCGGACCTCTTTCCCCAGCGCTGCGGCAGTTCCAGTATAGTCGCTCCACGCTGACCGATGAGAGCCACATGATACTGCGTCGGGCTGACGAGGACCTGACACACCTCAAACAGCGGCGGGTTGATGCACAGCAGAGTCTGCGGAGAGTTCGGTCACTATTACACACTGTCCGTGAAATAACTACACCAGACAGACACTATTTAAAGACGCTCACCTGGTATTTAGAAGTGTCTGTGTCGCCGTCAGCGTTCAGCTGTCGCAGGTTTGTGGTGTAAAACACACTCTCAACAGTATCCCATGTAAACAGGTCGCCGTTCAGACAAAACGTTAGGTTCTTGGCTATTCTTTTGCTAGTCCCCTGAGGCTCTAAATGAAGGCTCTCTTGTAATTTATTAAAGATATCGTGGTTCTTGAGCGCTTCCCTCCAGCGATCTCCCGCGAACGACGCCATGTTTGTCTGTCTTGTCGTAGAATAAAGACGTCATAGAAATCCACCAATAGGATCACGCTAGACATTTTCTGTTGAATCGCGGGGTTTGTAGTTTATTAAGGAGTGCCTACACTTAAAAGAGAAGAATATATTAATTTGGACATACAGTGAAAAAGCGGATAAATAATACAGTTTAAACATTATAAATAATATTTTACATTCATTGAGCTAGAAAATAATATTTTAGAATAAAAATATTCTTCTCTGTTTAGTTTGCGATAATGGCCAAAATGGCATATTTTATTGTATATTTTTGTTGTTGTTTACTGTAATGTGCGTAAAATGACCACCCCAGAGAAAACAAAACAACCATGAAAGATTATGAGGGCACATGAATTTAAGAATAAGAATAATGTGCATAGATAAATCATTAATAATAAACACTGCAATATTCCATAAAAATAATTGTCAATTTTGATTTCATGGTGACTACACTGATTTCAATAAGTTGTCAAGGCAAAATAGATATAAATAATAATATATTTTTTATTTATTAATTCATATTTATTTATTGTTTTATCATTTATTTATTCCAAGTAACGAAAACTATGTTTTTTAGTTTTAGTTAACCATTGTTGTCAGATTTTATGTAGAAAAAGAAAGAGCAACTATCACATATTTTATAGGGAAACAAATATTTTGCAGTAGTTTTGCAGACTTTTCCCATTAACTAAAATGCATTGTTGAGAAAGGGACTAAATATCTTTCTGAAAATCTAAATTTTATAATCATTAAATGTTTTTTACTCCACTTTGAATGTGTCCATGATAGCAGGGTGGACATATTTTGTGGTTTGCTCCTACTTGCAGTTAATTTAAAAAATAAAAAGTGACCAACGTGCATTTCTAACAGCCTAATGTCTCCTTAATACAAAAAAATATGAAGTTAAATGGAAAATCTCAGCTTTTTATTTGGGAAATTGTGAAGTCTCAAAGGCACTTCATGATGATTTTTTGACCCATCAACACTAACAAATCTGAATAGTTAGAAATCGATACGTTTATAACGAGTAAAATAAATTAACATCCCTTTGCTTCAGAGAAAAAGAACTTGGATCAGTTATAGTCGTTTATTTTATTTTATTTTGTATAAAGAATCGTATTATGCTATCTCTGCAGAATGTATCTGATGTCTGTATGTTGTACAGTGTGTACGGCGTTGTAACCGCAGCGGCGCAGCGCCTCCTCGCGGTGGAATGCGGAACTGGATGAATCTGTAAACGTGTGCTATACTCTCAGCGCATTGTCTTCGCTAACAGTCCGTGGAGCTCCTTCATGCCGACGAGAGCTTCTCCAGCACCACTCCCGTGTTCGCGTACATTTGGCGCCGAGCGTGAGCAAAATGGAAGTTAAATGGCTGGCAAACGGAGTTGTTTAGTGCGCCTCACGGGGACAAGAATGTCCCACACAAGGGACGTGAACTCTTACCCAGATGGGTACAGGGTCCTCAGTAGCAGTGAACTACGGGAGCTCCTTCAAGATGAAGAAAAAATTAATCAGGTCGTGCGACTCAGTGAAAAGGTATTTCTTCGTTTCACACACTCATTTTAGAGCTTTACCAAACTGTTTCTTTGCACGTTTCTCATTTTTCTCTCTGAACAGTTGATGTACATTTTACCAAAACTGTGCGGTAGATTATTCCATTCATCTCCAGTCGAGTGATTTGTGCAGCATGTTATATGCATTACACGCCATCATAATCACATACATTCATCCTGTACTGTATACAGCACTGCAGACCATTGCACTGCAGACGAGCTACAAAGACTCATATACTTGATCAAATAAATCTTTTGTAGCCTACAGACAAAAAAAAAATTCTTTGAAAATGGTCAATGTTAAAGTTTTTACATTAAAAGTAAATAACGCATTTAAGTAATATGCTGCTCAACATATTTCATTTTCCGTTGTAGTTTTGCAACATAAACTGTTGACAAAATGCGTATTTTTTACACACTTGGAATAAAAGCCAGATTTTCATACGCAGGTCTAAAGATTTTGATGAGTCAATCGCATTAATGTATTAAATATTTTACGCATTATGTACAGTGACGGCTCAACTGTATATTTCACTGTTGTGTACATCAACATAACAGAAACGCTACACAAAGTTGCAGATTATTAAATTAGTGTTGTTGCAGTGTTCATGTTGTTGCAATTTTCTTTTCCCAATGAACTATTTTTTTTCTTAATAGATGTTATGGAATATTTTACTTAGTCGAATCTTCAGGCTAATCTGAAAGCTTTTTTCTAAAATCTCAAATTAATATTTCATGTCCATTTATTTATATATTAATGTATAGATAGTGTATCCCCCCCCCCCCCCCCCAATCTTTCATATAGACTGGCTGACAGTCACAATAATGACCAACTGATAGTACAATATCTCTTACATATTGCATTTTAAGCATGGCATGTATCTTGCATTGTAAATGTAATGCAATCAATGTTCAATATACATTATAAACCGATCTGAAATGCATTTTTTTTTTATGGTTGTATATATTTTCTGGCTCGCCTTGTTTAGGCTATAGCCGATTTCTCTCATGTATTGAGACAAAGCGAGGTTATTTGAGAGCTCTTAAGGTGCATAATTCATTTTCAGCTTAGAAAATCGTTTCTCATTTAGGACTGATCTGGTGTCACTGTAGACTGGGATATATGACATCTGAGACTTAGATTGCTGTAGTCTGATACCAGATCGCTGCATGCCTGCAGGAAGCCTGAGCATGTTGTTTGAAATATAAGGACAAATATGTTTTTACTAGGTCATAAATACAATCTTAGTCTTCATAAAATATGATACACATCAATTAAGGGATTTGGCTCCTGATTTCATGCTAAACCTGTATTACTTTATTTTAAATGTGAAACGCAACAGGAGATGTCCTGGCTATGAATTAGGACTGAGGATGTCAAGCTGAAAAAATGTCAAAAATGACCATGGTACAATGCAAGTCTACAGAGGAGAAACAGACCAAAATTTAAGTTAGTATTCTTAAAGGGTTAGTTCACCCAAAAATGAAAATTCTGTCAGTAATTACTCACCCTCATGTTGTTCCAACCGCGTAAGACCTTCGTTCATCTTCGGAACACAAATTAAGATATTTTTGATGAAATCTGAGAGCTGATCACTTCTCCATAGGCTGCTAGGTGACCGAAACTTGCTGGCCCAGAAAAGTTATTAAAGAGATCGTTAATATAGTCCAAGTGACTACAGTGGCTTAATCTTAAGTATATCAAGCGACGAGAATACTTTTTGTGCGCACAAACAAACAAAAATAACGACTTTATTCCACTATTCATTTCCTTCTCTCTGGGCCTCTAGTTGGTTCACGTAGTGTTTTTGCGCAGTGCGTCTGTGTTACACGTCACCACGTAGGCTCACAATAGGCCGACGATGGTCATGTGTGTGATGCGTGATGACGTGTAACGCAGACGCGCAGCGCAAAAACACTACGAGGCCCAGAGAGAAGGAAATGGAAGTGGAATAAAGTCGTTATTTTTGTTTGTTTTTGCGCACAAAAAGTATTCTCGTCGCTTGATAAACTTAAGATTAAGCCACTGTAGTCACTTGGACTATATTAACGATCTCTTTAATAACTTTTCTGGGCCAGCAAGTTTCGGTCACCTAGCAGCCTATGGAGAAGTGATCAGCTCTCAGATTTCATCAAAAATATCTTAATTCATGTTCCGAAGATGAACGAAGGTCTTACGCGGTTGGAACAACATGAGGGCGAGTAATTACTGACAGAATTTTCATTTTTGGGTGAACTAACCCTTTAAATCTCATGCTTGCACGTTTAAACTTCGCGTCACGATTTTTTACAAGACAAGTGAGATCCAATGGTGGCGTCACTGTTTTTAAATGTACTGTATATGAAATTTAAAGAACTTGACTTGGAATATGGCATGACATTTATGGTTATGGTTATTTTCCTGTACTTTGTGGTCATTTATGGAGCTTTACATCCTCCGTCACCATTCGCTTTCATTGTGTGTAAAAGAGCAGGCGGCACATTCTGCTAAATTTCTCTTTTCATGTTTCACAGAAGAAAGAAAAAATCATACAGGTCTGGAACAACACGAATAATGACATAATTAGTGTTATTTTAGTATTTATTAATATTAGCTTTTTATATTTTCAGTTTTCATTTTAATTTTAGTTTATGTATTTTTTGTTTTTAAATGTTTCAGTTTTAGTGATTTAATATTTCAACTTCAACTTATTCCAGTTAGTTACTAAAACATAAGATTTTTTTTATTTATTTAGGTTTTTCCGTCTAATATACTACGTGTGTGTGTGTGTGTGTGTGTGTGTGTGTGTATATATATATATATAGGCCCTATGTAATTTCAGCATTATTTCAATTACCAAAAATAGTTTAGTGTTAGTTAACAATAACAACCCAGGACCCAATGATTTTACTATCATTTGAACTGATCAGTCTTGCCAGAGAAGATAATGAACATGTGTTTGTAACATCAGCACCATGTGGTAAAGATAAGAATTATACCAACACAAACAACTGCAAATATACATGCAGACTCTAGTGCTCTACATCTTATGGATTGATGGCCTTTATTGATATCCGTGCACTAGAGATATGCTATAGGGTCGTCGAGGTCAAACACCAAACGACTTGTGATCGGTGAGGCCCATCACTATTCCCATCACAAACTGGTCAATTCATTAACACACCGAGGTCTCCAAAGGCAACCGCAATGAAGGGGTCACAATGGTCTAGTGCTCTAGATACAGTCATTGCTCTTGTATGCATGAGTGTCACTCTCTAACAAGAGATTGTGGTGGTTTTACTAAATGGAAAAGGCTCTGTAATACCAGGCTGTGCTCTTTCCTATGAATAGCAATGAGACGGCCTTTATGGTTAACTTTATGTGCTCATTAGACTCCTTGAATTCATCAGCAACAGCAGCTCTTTGGTCATTCATGGTTTATTGACCAAGCTGAACTATATTGGACTAAACAGATGGTCTTAATGTATTGTGCTTACGCTGCATGCTCAATGTGTACAGCCATCATTAATCATATAGATTCCTACCTTTGCTGTTTTGTATTGCTTTCGTGTTGAAAACATCTCAAGCTTGAATGTTAAATCTCATTGGCTCAACCAATACTGTGAGTTTAAGGCAAGGTCATCATCTGCTTGTCGACCAGTAGCAGACAGGACAAATGTAAAATATGCTTGTGATTTAATAATAGATTAGGAAAATAATATATTTTTTAAATAGTAATTTTTTCTTTTTTTGTATTGCTTAAATATTTGAACACTTTTAATACAAATTTTATAAAAACAAATCACACAAGTTAAGTAGCTACATACACTACCATTCATAAGTTTGGGGTCGGTATAATTGTTTTAAAGAAATTAATACTTTTATTCAGCAAGGATGCATTAAATTGATCAAAAGTGACAGTAAAGACATTTATAGAGCTACAGTTCTGCATTCCAAATAAATGCTGTTCTTTTGAACTAGAGAATACTCATAGAATACTGAAAATTATCATGGTTTCCACAAGCATATTAGCAGCACTGCTAATCATTAATAATAATAAATGCTTCTTGAGCACCAGATCAGCATATTAGAATGATTTCTGAAGGATCATGTGACACTGAAGACTGGATTAATGAATAAATTACATTTTAAAATAAATAACTAAAAATAAATACGTTACAATATTAATGTTTTAATGTATTTTAGACCAACTTGGTGAGCAAAAAAAGTTACAGTCCCCAATCTCCCCATTCCTCAAAAGTTTTCTTTCTGTGTTTATTGGAAGAAAGGGTTTATAAATACACAAGTAAATAATGACAGAAGCTTCATTTTTTGAGATGTCTAATGAACTATTCCTGTAAGGTATTTTCCAGTTTGTAGCTGCAGGCATTTGATTTGTCATATTTGTTTTATGACCATTGTATCACCCATCCCACATGGTCTCCAGAGGTCTTGCATCTGCACAGTGTATAAACAGAAACACAGGCAGCTGCAAGCGGAAATGGATAGTCTGTGTCAATTCCTGTTTAGGGAAAACGCTCTCTGGATGTCTGGGAATATTACTTTTGCATTTAACAGCAAGAGAGTGAGGAAATGGGCAAAGATCAGAGATACTGGAGAAATTTGGGCCTTCTTTTGGAGAGGGGGCCGAACACCCTGCTGTGCCCTCCGTCTTCAGAATGTGCATTATCCGACCACAAGTGTGAAAGACACGCACATCAGCAGGGGCTGGACTTGGACAGTTATTAGCTCTAAGGGTGACTTATGACGCATGCTGCAGACTCAGCAGTATGGAATACTAACCAGAGAAGGAAAGAGCGCCTAGTCACTAAAAGATAGATCATAGGTCTGTGAAATGTGAAAGAGCACGTGTCTTAGGTGTCTGAGCCACATCCTTGCTATCATAGCGTAAGCCACATCCTTTGCTGGAGTTGCAAATGCTCAGATTAATATGTTCTGTCTAGGTGACAAACTGCATTAAGTTTAAAAGAGATGCTCTTCTGACGGATTTATTAGCTCTGTGTCAAAACCTAGTGAGCTGCCTACCTAGTGCAAAACCAAGTTATTTCAGAATAAACTAGTTGCACATCACCTTAACGTAACTTAAATGAAAATTAGAAATGTTGTTTTTGGCAACTAACTGAAATAAGTGCAAGTTAAAGTACTACAATTGCTCAGACTAAAATTTTAATAAAAATAAATGTAAGCTAAATACCTGTATTTAAAGCTGCAGTCGGCAAGATTTTTTTGATCATATTCACTGAAACCTACACTATGCTCGGACAGAACAACATAAATCAGCCGGTTTTAGGAAAAAAAACGTGCTTCTACCTCCACTTGGAGCGTGTTATTTGTTTTGCAAAAATCCACCGCTCCCGGATCATCGGGTCCAATCAGCGCAGGGCTGTGCGAGATCTGATTGTCAATCACAGTTCGTGCACACGCCACAGATCCCCCCTCCCCGCGCACATTACAATATCACATGCACACGCCTGAAGTTCGCAGGTGTGTTGGATTGTACGAAGCGTGATGGCGGAGAGAAAATCTACTAACAAGCTTCCAATTCTTCGGTTATTGCTATCTATGGGTAGATTAGCCAGGGCAGCCTACCTCCGAGTACTCCATGGTGTTATTCGATGCTGAAGAGACGGACGCGTTCACAGAAAATCTGGTGCACACACACTGACGAGCACGAACTCGATGGGAGGGTGCTCGTGGTAGTGGGGGAGGGGCATGAGAGTTGTAAACATTCAAAATTTTGGCTAAGTCCCCTCAATCTGCCAGACTTGCCGACTGCAGCTTTAATAAAAGCGCATTCAAAATATTTTATAAATACTATAATAGTATAGAAATAGGCTAATACTGAAATAACACTGTTCTATCTATTATTTATATTAATGAGTCATGTTGTACTATACAGATATTTGTCCAATCAAATGATCTGTAGAATAAATATGCCCCTCCCCAAAAGCCACCTGCAACTGACAATCCTGGGCTGCATCCGAAATCGCATATTCCCTACTATATAGACGAAAAACAGTATGTGCCAAAAGAAGTATGTCTGAATTCACTGTACTCTTAAAAGGGTAGTGAAATAATTACCCAGATGACCTACTTCTTCCGGCGAGATTCTGAAGTGTGCATACGATTTACTATCCCATTAGGCCACGGGAGAGGATTTGTAAATGACAGTAGCTGTGTTTCCATTACCCTTCAAATTGCTCAAATTGAAATTGCGTATTGAAAACACGTCAATTTCACAAAAACTCCCATATCGCAAAACAACTTTTACTCCCGCATGAGGTTGTTTTTCAGGCAATATGAAAAAGGAATATTTCGCAAAACTTTCATAGAAACAGTTTTTGCGCATTTACAGGTCACCTGAGATGGCGCGGTATGTTTGGACAGAAGACGAGACAGAGTTCTTTATTAAACTATTATAAAAAACAAAAGAATTACGGGAATACTGGATTCTAAACCACAAAGAAATGACACAATCAAGACATTGAAGCAGATATGAGGGAGAATCACCCAATTATAAGGGGCTTTCCTTGCTATTAATGCATGGATAACATGCTTACGTCTCCTTCGATTAAAAATAATGGCTAGTGCAGTGGCTAGGATATATGTAAACCTACCAACATCCTTTGCCATAATTATTGGAATGACTTATCGCTAGAGGAAAAAATTATGTTTCAGTCGCATAACATCGGTTAATGGAACACACCATTGGCAGGGCTCAATCCGAGGGGCGGGATAAACGGTTGTCTTTCAAATTCCCTCTGCACACAATAGGACAGCGCTTCAACCAACCAGAGCGTTTTCCCAACAGCGGAGCTAGTTGATAGATTAAACTTTTGCCGTATCCGGTCAGCAAAACTCCGAACACATCTTGCTTTTTTAAGAATGACTTCAGTGCCGTTCTTTGTTCTTTTCTCAAAGAAAAGCTTAACTCCAAGTCTTTCAAAGTCGCGGCCAAAGCCGATTCGAAAGACCCATCTTCTTTGTTTTCAAGTAGCAGGGAATTCACACGGAACCGTCGCAACTCTGCCGTCACTATGTTAAGCCCGCCCACCGACTCTATACACGATGTGATTGGCCTGACTGGAGTTTGGTTTTTCAAGCTCGCAAGCCAACGGAGAGTTGCTAGACGACCCTGGCTGCAAATTGCATTTGCTGCTGCTAGGGTGCGTCTAGATTTCTACGCTACAAACTCTTTGATATGTCTTGAGATATTTCCTATTGAAATAACAAGTTTGACAACACTAGAAATAAAACTGCACTCATCAAGCAATTTCAAGGGTTCCTTAAAGTGTGACCAAAAAAATAAGAGTTATAAAGCTGCTATTGTCCTATTTTGTTTTATACTTTTTGTTTCTATATTTTTTTTAGCAAATCGCAGACATGTCACCTAAACATTAACATTTATGCATATTTAGCACAGCATGCTTTGGAATATGTTTATCTTATTTAGAATACAAGATAAATATTCATACTTTTGCCTCCATGTGTAGTTAAAAAAGATGACATGAATACTGAGTCCCTCTGAGCAGTCATAATTGTTAAGCAGAGCATCAGAGTGAGTGTAATTTCTGGGTGTTAAATGCAAACAGATTAGGTTTGCAGGAGAGATAAGAAGAACGCCATTCTGCCAAAGCCTCACTTTGGATCATGAATACACTGTAGGAAAATCTGTGACAACCCATATCCAATTCATTACCCAAATCCTTTATCGTCTTGTCAAGAACCCCAAAATGGCTCTGCAAGAATTTAAACGATCCTTCACTGATCATATACCCTCATTTAGTGGTCGACAACATCTGTATCATCTTTAAATAGATTCCGAAACTTTAAGTGACTCTTTGGAAAGATAGTGTTCTCTTTGTTTGCTGTGAAACCATGGAAATGCTTGCCTGGTTGGAGTGGGCTGGAGTAATGTGAAACAGTTAATGAGAGCTGAGAGCTTGTAGTCTTCCTCTGCTTGGTCCTGTCATGAAACAAGTAACATCTATCATGTTTTAGTTTGTGGTGTAAATTGCACCACATGATTTTCCCAAGTAGTACAGGTTCCTGGATCTACATCCATTATCAAACAATCATAGCTTTAACTCTATTCCTAATCTTAAACACAACCAACTCCTAAATCCAAAGACAAATGGTAGGAAACTCTACACTAGGCAGACATGAATACTTGGCCACCACATTGCATTCGAGTGGTCCCGTTGTACATACTTATTGTGCATTCTTGCATAGCGGTAGCAGAGTTCAGTATTCGAAGGGCCAATATAGTTGTAGTAGTTGATCTGAAAAAGAACTGACCATAGAAAAGACACACACTAATGGCGCCTCAGAATGCTAAGAATACAATTCATACATACGTGGTGCTGACACATTTTGGAATGCAAATTTGCATAGCTAGATGATTCACAGGCCTGTTTCAGGCCTAACCGAGGAGGTCTATAACACCTGGTTTGAGGCATCCATTAGAATTCCCATTCCTCTCAATGGCAGTTGTATAGCTAATTATTCATGACAATGATGAAACTCAGTCCCAAACACTTCACTAGTGAGTCTAAGCGTGCGACCATCTACGGGACAAGCCGGATTCCACCATATCTTTATGTACACAATATTAATCTTTTACATTGTAATCCTTTTATTTTTATTTGGCATGTCTGTGTGCTGCTGTTCAAGCGCAAGAAAATGCGAAAGAGAACTCAATTATTTTTGAGAATATTTTGAGACAGTTGTGTGTGTATTGGTCCGTTCAAGCTCAAGAAAATGCAAAAGACAACTTAATTCATTATTCGCACTCTACATGAGAGGAGACTTGATTTGGATGTGTGTGCAGCAAAGAAAACAGTGCATAATTGTCAAATTGAGTTCTCATTCCTGTCTTCTTGTGCTTGAATAGTTTACAATTACATTAAAATATGCACACAGGAATCGATAAGCAAAATCTAAATTTTAAGAATCCAATTCCTGACCTGAAGTATCTGATTTGATCTGGAATTGGAATTGATTTTCGATTCCCAACCCTACTCTGGAGGGCTTTGGTTGCGGTGATAAAGCAATGCCCAATGGACGAACAAATGGAAAATGTGTCTGATTCTTTTGGAGAGGACATTGCAGCAAACCAAAGAGTGCCTGTTTACCTTAAATTGTCATGTAATTGCAATTCTCTAAAAAAGTTGCAGGAATACTGTTCCGATGAAGCCTTGATTCCCATTCTCTTGTCAATCAATCTTGATGGTTGACACTATTAGCAGAATCCTGGAACATAAAGAGGTGCACTCTGGCCAATGAGAGAACAGTTTTATTCACATGTGACTTGCATAAAAATGTAACAATGTTGAACAAAAGCAAAACGAATCAAGAATAAAATGCAACATTGTAACTATTTAAATCCCTGTTTCGGAACCAAGCAAACGATCTACAGGTCTGAAAATGCCCTTAGTGACTATCCAAGTGCATTTAATGCTTTTAAGTAAGAATTGACACTGGTAAAATATCTAATATAATTGAATACATTTACTTAAAATAAAAAAAATTATTTTGTCAAAATGCACTATACATTTTTAATTGGCAATCCATCGAGAAAATTAGCTTTTTGTTGAAAAAATTACATGTACTAGCAAGGCCTAATGGTGCGAAAACCAACAAAAACTTGACCCTTTGGACCAAACTCTAAATCTTAGGCCTAAACTTTGCACTCAAAAATTTAGGCCTAAGCTTCCTAGTCAAACTAGGACAGCATAGACATCTCATGTGTTTGCATTTTACTATTCACGGCTCAATCGTCATGCAGAACTGATGCGTGTAATTTGCAATCACTTAGCATTATGTGATCAAAAAACTGCTTGGCATTTTCCATCTTCAATTTGATGAGGGATTAGTTCTGAATATTTACATTGCTTATACTGTATATAATAATCCTTTAATTAGAAAATGATTATCTGCTCGTTCTGTGCTCTACCCTTCTAGAGAAGTTGTCTCTAAAGAGAAACATTCAACCATCACCCACTATCTTGAGGCGTTGATGGAACGTCCCCGTGTAAATAGCAATTATGTCGATAGTTGAACCAAGCAATTGACCTTAAAAATTTGAAGTTATTTCCGAACAAAAAGAACCTCACATAACCTTAACCATGTTCTGATCACGTATGCTCTTTTGAGTTATTCTAAGCAGCTCAAGTATTCCAGTTTCATCGTCTTCAGAAGATAGATGTGCCACCAGTGGGAATATCACCACCATGTTTGAGGGTCTCACACAGCATTAAGTAGGAAGGCAAAATTCTCGTATTAATTGAGCGAATGAATCATTAATCCTCTTATATGCTTGACTAAGCACACTCAGTCTTCATAATGTTCCCCAAGTTTTGAAATGCATAAAACCGGCAGTTAATATTCATTGCAGCTACAGGAGAAGAAAAATGAAGTTCTGTTATGACCCAAACCCTCACTTACAGTGAAAGTAGGGGTCTGTGGTTTTGACTGATGTCTGGGCCTTTGCGAATGCTTTCCATGAGGACATTGGTTTGGACTTGTCTCTCCTTTTCCCTCTATGGTTAGAGAGTGGTCTTGGGCCATGTCATGCAGGATGGTCAGAGCGAATAATGGTGCTTTTTGTAAAGGACATGTGGACAGAGTTGTCCAGCAGTCATTCCAAAAGGATTATTTCATCATGGAACCTTGTTTTATTGTAATTATGCAAGACGTGGTAGACTGAGGCGGTTGCTTAATCGAGCATTGTCTCCACTGGCGCTCCAGGCTGTCGCCTTTTCAATGGCAAATCACTGAAAGAATGCTCAGTCGCTTTCATCTGGAAATCGTCAACTTGCTTTTACAGAAATATTGTTGAATGTCAATATTTAGTGGTGTTCATAAAGAATTAAATTGTGGTGAGTGAGGTCTTTAAATCAATAGTTTTGGAATTGATTCAGTTTGATTAAATTTCAGTTAAAATATAACTTTTTCTTGTATGAAAAAAACTTATCTCTCAGCCACTGCTATAACCTTCTAACTTGGTGGCCCAAACTATGCAGTTCTATTGATTTTATTTAACAGATATAATAATGAACACAACCAAAAAATAAGAGTTTAAAGTAAGCTTTCAATTGCCTTTTGAGTAAAACAGTTATATTAAAATGTATCACTGTAAGTAATTCCATAGTAATTCCAAGTATTCCATAACCGCTTTGACAGATTCAGTAAGTTAATTTAACGAAGGATCCACCAGTCTGATTAAGTGAGTCTTTTTGAATAATTGAATGACTCGTTTGTTTTTTAATCGAACTGCATTGTGTGTTTTTTACTCACTAAATTAACCGGTTCTAAAGAGTACATGAATTGGACTACTTTGGTCATGCTGTATGTTTCTATTCACTAAAAATAACTTGTACATAAGTATCATTTGCTCACGAATTGGACTACTTTGACTATCTATGCTATATGTTTTTATTTACTAAATAACCAATTCATAAGAATCATTTGTTCATCAATTGGACCACATTGGCTATACTGTATGATTTTATTCTCTAAAAAGAACCAATTCATTTAAGAGTCAATTGTTCATGAATTGGACCACAATGGTAATGCTGTATGTTTTTATTATTAATTTTATTTTTATATGATTTAATTCTTAAATTTCTATTCTTAGATTCTTTGGGGGCAGTCATGACCTAAAGGTTATAGAGTCAGACTGATAACCCAAAGGTCGTTGGTTCGATTATCAATACCAGCAGGAAATAAACCCCCAATCGCTCCCCGGGCGCCACAGAAAAAATATCTGCCCACTGCTCCGGGTGTGTGTGTCTACGCTTTGCAGTGTGTGTGTGTGTTCACTTCTCACTACTCCAAATGTGTGTGCACTAACTTAGATGGGTTAGAATGCAGAGGACAAATTCAGAGTATGGGTTACCATACTTGGCCTTCACATGTCATTCTTACTTGTTTACATTTCTCATTCGTTATTTGATTAATTGATATGGAAATTGTTCAAATGAAGATTATGATTAATTGAAGTTTTTTTACTCAGCCAAAATGTTCAATGTCTTTGTTCACACACGGATATGGGCCCTTGCCCAAGCCATTCCCAGATCTCACTGTTTTTATGAAACATAAGGAGCTTTTCTCTACAAATCAAACATATTAGCTAAAGTCTTCAGTCCCATTAGTAAAAAGCTGGAGGCTATTATTTTCTCTTTCTTAGATTTCCTTCAATCTTTCTTGAAGACGTTCATGGATTCTGTGCCTGGCATATTAAGCTAACCTCATATGACCCCTGAGGATTTGATGTATTGAGTTGCATTTTTCACACTCACTCTGTACGGCTCATAATTCCTGAATAAAATTGTGAGTTCTCTGTGTTCTTGCATTCCTGACTTCTGTGGTTTGACCTTGATGGCCATCTTGAATGAGGAGCTGCATTCTTAACGGCCTTATACAGGATTACATTGAAATTAAGGTCCATCTGCTCCAAATGAGTAAAAAACACCACAATTGTGGAACGTGCTTCTTCAGTTGCTATGTAAAAAAAAAATTTTTTATTATTCACAGTTATTTTTGCGTCTGAACTTATCGCATATGCATTTGTTGGAGTTTCCCTTTCAGATGCAAAATTTATGGGAGGAGAGTATTTAAATGAATCACACAAGGTTTGTTATTCAATTTACTGGTATTTGCGCCATTATGTAACGGCCCAAAAAAGCATGTCTTAAACCAGACGCTAATTTGCACTGCTCTTGGTAGATTGCGTTGGTCTTTATGGAAATGTTCCGGCTGAATCTGTGGTCTTTCATTTGCGTTTTGTCAGTAGATGATATGCTGAACTTTCCACTCCCATCTGCGCTTTTTTGGAATTGCGCTCTCACGCTAATTTGCCCTGTTTAGTAAATCTGGCCCTAACTAAGCACAATGTGATAAATACCAAAAGAAATAAAAGCTTTCTCTTCCAGCTATCTCTTGTAAATGATGCAACCGTGACAAGCAACAGGACATGTTGTCCTGGGGAACATTATAGTAACATGCCAAAACTTGTTGTGTGTTAAAAACATGTTAAATTATGCTAGCAACACATGCTAACAATGCCTACAAAACACTTGTTAAGAAATACTAACTATTAAAGTATTCACATTAGATTTAGATTAAATTTCACAAAAAAGTACATTGTTTCTTGTCAATAGTGTAGCGGTGTATAAAGCACAGCTCACATAGAACTCACTTTCAAACCAAGCGGCTTTCTGTTGGTCAGTGTGCTAAAGGTGCAGTATGTAATATTGACAGTTAACAGTTGAAATGGGTACTGAAGTCCAAATTCAAAATACTGGCGACAGTTGTTTCCCCCGGCCCCGGCCCCTCCTCCTCAGACTCGATCTTCACGTGGGTTGCCAGATTGAGGACACGCAACAGGAGCGAGCACAATTGACAATGGAAGGCAAGAAGACTTACACACTTGTAAGATGATGAGTTGATTTATCCGCGTTTTAATATGTTCTAATATGCTAATATTTTTAGATGGAGGCTGAGGCTTTTTAGGTCTGGTAGAATCTGCAATCTCTGACCCAGTTCGTTTGCTGGCTTCCATGGCTGCAAATAAGCTGTGTTTTCCACCAACCCGGGATGTCGAAATACTATTGGGTAAATTAGCAGTGGGCGGGATCACACAGACCAAAACAAAAACAGATATTCCGACATGGAACACACATTTCAAAGTAAAATAACTGTCTGTAGCATTCAGTATCGTTTTTGAGATGAACAAGTATGTGAACTCAGCATGTTTCCTAAATTTCTGCAAACATATTATGGTATTTTTATGCTTTAGTAGTTAAATTACATACAGCACCTTTAAGAAACATGGTAGCGATGCCTAAAAACATGTGGTCTGATGTGCTTTCTTAGGGATCTTAGTAATATTAGTGCTCAGTCTCTCAGATCTGATTGGTCTGAAAAGGTTTATTAGGAATTGAACTGGTTTGATAAGGTTTCTTGGGGTCTAATGAGGTCAAATGGGTCTGAAGTGGACTAATATGGCCTGCCTAGGTCTTCATCTGACCTTCTTTCTGCTTTTCTCTTACAATAAAACAATCAAACCTCAAATTTTTTAAAACTATTTCATACTTTTAGGCCATGCTTTGTCAAGTCATCAAATTTTACTAAACTTTACCTTTTCTAGTTTCTAGTAATATTTTAACCACTTAATGTTCACTTTATAATATCACATTTGCTATTTGTGCACACACAATATAAATGTACAGTACATATGTAGCTGCCTTTATAATTTTGGAAGCAGGTCCCTTATCACATTTGGGGGTCCTTGGCATCAAAAAGCTGAAAGCAACTGGCTTGCTTGATCCGCCACCTGATACAGTGGGTACAGCAGTTAAGCTGGAAAGCTAGTGACCTTCTGTGATTTAAGCTCTGTCAGTGTGAACTCCCTTCAAGATCGAATACACAAGAAATGGACTTTGATTTACGGTAGTAGACATGTTTAATGTTTTGTCCCAGTGATACTCAGAACAGAATAACACATCTTGGTCTTTCTTTAGGTTGTAGAATCGATTGATTCGTGTTTTTAGATGGCATTTGTAAAGATGCAGTCTTTGTTGTTCCAGTTTCTTTTCTTGAGTGACGAATAACTAAGATTTGTGTTCAGTTCCAGGAACTCGAGCTGGACAGGGAAACCTTGTTAGTAACCAATCGGAGTCTTGCTGAAGACAGCCTTTCAAATCGCCCTCATCTTCAAAACGGCAAGCTGCAATTGGCTGCAAAGTACGGGGAGCTGGCAAAGCTGACCACTGCCTGCAGGGAAAAGCAACGCCGACTTGGTGAGTAAAAGTTTAGGGCTTTAACTTGTGTGAAAGTGATGCTGTGAAATTACACCAAGCGTTCCTCATTTTCCTCATGGTTCAGTACACATTGGATGTTTTGCTTCTCATGAGTGGGTGATAAATCCGTATCGATATTCATCAGAAAAAGAAAAAAAAACATTTGAAATATTGATAAACCAAAATAAAAGTTTTGGTTCGGAAATGTACTAATAAATACGATAATATGCGATAATACTTATTGTTGTATAAAACAATAGTATATTGTATATAAATTGTAAACTCTATACATTAAAACATGGATGAAAATATCTTGGTTGTATGATATTATTTAATAATAA
Organism: Abramis brama; assembly: GCF_963993115.1. Classification (NCBI taxonomy): domain Eukaryota; kingdom Metazoa; phylum Chordata; class Actinopteri; order Cypriniformes; family Leuciscidae; genus Abramis; species Abramis brama. The sequence goes on from NC_139967.1 coordinate 41,295,215, forward strand.
TGATAATAAACATCATCATACATTGATTTATTATCAGTAATAATTAAAATAATGTAATACCAATATATTTTTCATCTATGTTTTAATTTATACAGTATACAAAAACTATTTTTGTTGTAAATTGTTTTATTTTAATTTGAACATATTTTTAATGTTAAGTTTGATTCAGTTGTTATATTTTTATGAATTCATTTTTATTAGACACCTTTTTTAAATGATATATATATATTAAATCCATATTTAATATATGGGGGGGGGGGGGGCAAGTTTTGTTTACATTCATTTTTAAGATATAACAAACATGCAAAATCCTCTTCCTTCCACATTAATGGTATGAAATGAATATTACGATATATCTAATTATATGAGAATATTGCGATAATATATTGCCCTGCCCTAGCCATGTTATATAATAGTTCCGATCTTCTAATATGATGAGCGTGGAGTGATTACAGAACTGCTCCAGTCACATACTCCGGCCCACCCTGCTTTTTTATGCTGTCTCTCTGGTTAGGCTTTGTTTAAAATGTCAGCTCAACCCAAATGTGTCCGGACAGAACGCATTTCAGGGAAAAAGTATTCTGTGCTCCCCCCCCAAATTAAAGCAATGTTAGATACATTCATTTAAGCTTGTCGCTAATCTGATGACTGATACCTGATGATACACCAGCTGTTGACTAAGTAGTTCAAGAATAGCATCGGGACACTGCTGTCGTGTGCTTCTGGTGGTAATATATTTTAATATCACCAGGCAACATTGTTCCATAATAACACACCCTGACATCCGGAGCTCCTCACTTATTCAAGGCGAGAATGGTTGACAATGGTTGACCTATGCCTGGATCCGTCCAGCTGCGATATCCCCAGCGCTGGAGCGGCGTTACCTTCCATCGCACCCTCACCAGGGTGGAGTGTAGCGGTCAGGTCCCATAGGGATGGTCTGGGGCCACAAGTTCCCCACCTGGCTTTCCCACCTCTTTTCAACACCAGCCAGGAATAACTGCCCTCATCTGGACCAGACGTACTTAAGGTGCTCAGGTTTCACTTCCCAAACAGTTCCTCGTGGGTTCACTGGGACTTGTTTTCCTTTTTCTCTCAGCGTGGCCAGAATAAGAGAAATATTATTGTGTTCTTCTTTGGTCTTCCTCTCTTGGCTGAACGCTCAGCATGATAGTTTCTCACGCCCCATCTTTTTTATTGGCCCGCTGACATCGCATGTCGATTATCAGCTTGTACAACAGAGCGCTTGTGGGTTAGAAATCATCGTTTATTATTGTTTTCTTTATTATTTTAGGCTTCAGAGTTCATAACGATACTCGGTCAGGATTTGAGTGTCGACTCTTTTCGATGGTTAAATAGTCACGGTGTTCTGAATGTTTATTAAACTAAGGAGAATTAATTTGAAAAGAATAACTTAGACTTTAGTTTAACTTCAGTTTGGAAAAACAGGCAAAAACATGTTTATAATAAGGCACTTACAATAGAAGACTGTTGTGTTGGGCAATTTAAACTCAGTAATGTCAGTATGCAAAGACCAGAATTAATCAGTAAAAATGTGTTTGATTGGAGTTCTGAGAAGCTGCCTATCTCTGCCTTTTGAGGTTTGACTACTTTTCTGGGTGGATGAACTTCTGGTTAAAGCGTTACTGTAATTCCTGTGGGAGAAATTTGTTCCAGGTAAACAGTGCTTCATGGATAGTTATGTAACATACCTTCCAGTTTTACTTTAGCAGATATCATGCAAAAGTGAAAGTTTGCTGGGTTTACAGGGCCATGAAATAAAAATAGATCATTCTTTTGTGGTGTGCCAAGTGAAAATTATTGCAGGGAAAGCAACTGGCCCAACTTGGTTATCGGGGGGAAAAAATTACTTGTTATTATTTGTTGAATAAGTGCTGCTATGATTAATAGAAGTTGTACACAAGCATCTCATTTAAATGAAATTGTGCGTGGAACGTGATTTAAAACAGTCACATCTTTAATTGCAGCTGGCAAATAGCTTTGAGCTTTGTGAATAAGATCTATAATAAGACTATTTTAAATAGGCTGCAATTGAGCTATGTTTTTGCTCTAAAAGAATAACAATGAATTAAACTGAATGAGAATAAAACTTGTTGAAGCTCAATTTAAGTGTATTTAGCGTCTTGGAATGTGGGTGGTTAGTGAAATTCGACACAAAGTGGCGCAAATATTTAGTTAATTTGCTTCTCTGTGTCTTTAGGCCAAGTCAAACAACAAGTATCTGTTGTGATGTTTGCAAGGGAAACTGCTTAAATGAAGTAGCCCAGCTGGGACCTCAAAGGAAGACGTTGGAACTCTGGAAGTCTTGCTCTGGAATTGTTGCTCCGCCGTCACTCTTGGCCTGTTTAGTGTATTCACCCTCGCAACCTGCTGTGTGCATAAATCATTTAGGCATGTGGTGGCTTTACAGACTACGAGATTAGGCTTTTCCTTCTTTTTGCATTAATTCATGTACGATGAGGTTGTATATTTCCGCTGTAGCCCACAACATCAACCCACCCATTGTACTTTTGGGCCTGCATTCCAGCCCTTTGACCAAAGAAGCTGATATGAATTATTTGTTGACTGTTTTTGGCCCCTCCTCACCATTGTGCTGCCTAACTAGTGATGCAAATCCATATGAAAGGGCTTTTGTTTGAGACCCCACCTCCAGTGCCTTTCAAAGAAAAGGCAAAGATTCATATGATAGTCAGAACGTCTCAACCTGCCGAACCCACCCCTTCACCCGAGAGCCCGGCAGCGTCTGGGAACCGAAGTCTTGAGAGAGATTGATGAAAAAAGTTGCCGGAGTGAAATGCCAGCAGGAAATTGAACTGTCGTGAGCGGGCAGAAAAGAGGAGGAGACGGTGGGGTTCCTTCGGTGTCCGACAGAGCAACAAAAGATCAGCGGAGATATCTGCTAGTCCGCTTACACGCTCTGACAGAGCTTGTACAGGAAATTCCCATCTCCATGGCCACATGGGCAACGGTCCACTCGAGAAACGCTGTTTCACAGGACCTTTTTTTCTTCGCCCTTGCAGCTGCCGGCCAGTGACGGAAGGAGGGTGGAATGTTCACCTTCCTGTCACCATGAAGTGCACATGTACCAGTGCCTCCAGCTGCAGCTGGATGGGTGGGAGAGACTGTTCCCCCCAACAGCAAACATCTGATTCTCATTTCGTTAGAGCCAAAAGCAAGAATGAAAAACTCTTGGATTGCTCCATCAGCTGAGGCCGAAGTTGTGGCTCAGAGGGTTGCGAGTTATTGCGTAATACGCTGTGGCAGCGACAGACGTTAGGAGCAGAATTTGGCTCTGGAAGGTGCACTACTAGTTTCTTGATATGAATTCAGTGTAGCTTGATGATACAAGTCCCGGCGCTACCATGTTGGCCAGTTTTGTTCCCACTCAGATTTTCCCATTTGCTTCTAATGCTCTCGGCATTTTTGCTTCTAATCCTTCTGTTCCCCCTCACATGTGGTCAATGGCACATTCTTGACCTGTAAATTTTCTGGAGGGTGAAACGGCGCTGGTATACGACACACTATCCATCCTGCTTCAAAAGCAAAGAGCACCATGAGTGCCCTTTTGTTGTTAACCTAGCGTAACGACACTGCTTACCCAAGGCCCGAACCGATGACCTTTTACAAACACTACAACCCTGTCATTGACCTCTCAACACATACACACAGAACTCTCACCAAACTGGTTGTCAACCGCTCCACCCTTTACAAAAGAAAAACCCTCCAGAGGGGGGTTAGCCGTAATTGCGAGTGAGAAAAGGGCATATTTGTCTCAAAGTGCCTGTAAATCACAGGGCCAAGAGGCATGTTGGGGGAGCCAAAGAGGCCGGGGAACGTTGTAAGAGCGCATAGTTCTTACTGATGGAGGAGTTGGTAATTAACAGGATGTGAAGTCGCTCTGGCCGTCTCTCAGTGTTTGAATGCAGGGGCAGTTATCAAAGCTGGATTAGGTCCATTGAGCTACCACACACATGAGGCCTTAATCACTCAGTGGGGAAAGGGGCCTCTTTTGAAATCAATCTCCTGAGAATCCAACCCAAACTGGGAACTCCATGCCAAAAGCCCTTAGAAAAAATAAACTTGATACATTATGTTGACATTTCTGTTTGACTCTTTCACATTGGCTTAAGCTCAGTGACACTGAATAGGAGGGAAACTAAATGCACTGCTGAATATTAGGGAAATACCTAAATATTTTCTTAACAAATCTGACTAATAAGCTTAAACTGTAATATGGTAGATTGTTTGCTCCCCTTTAAAAAAAAAGCTTCAATGGTAATACCTTGATATACTAGGTATTAGACAGTATTTCTTAATGATCCATTTTTGTCATACTGTATCTAATACCTGTTGCATCAGTTTTAGCATGGTGATATAGTAAAAGCTATGATTTGAAAGACATGTTTACTATATGGATGACCTGGACAGCTATTCAAATGTGTTATAATGTCTGTCTTGTTTAGCTGAAGGACGGTAATTAATGAACGTGTGTAATATAATATTGTATTAATAGACTGTGCGTCATGCCTTTAGCGGTGTCTCATATACTTTCATTCAAAAGTTTCTGGTCAGTAAAACTTTTTTAATGCTTCTGAAGGAAGTCTCTTATGCTCACCAATTCTTTTCTATTTTAATGTATTTTAAAAATATAATTTATTCCTTTGATGGCAAAGATGTTGCTTAATATTTTTTGTTAAAACTGTGATACAGGATTCTTTGATGAATAACAGTTCAAAAGAGCAGCAATTACATTTAGAGTTAGAGACTTTTATATAAAGTGACTTATTTATACAAATTATATTTATTTGAAATTTTGTTTTTGTAACAATGATCAAAAGTGACCGTGAACAATTTAATGTGTCCTTGCTGAATAAAAGTATTCATTTTTTAAAAGAAAATCTTACTGAACCCAAACTTTTGAACGGTAGTGTATATAATGATAGATATAAAATCTTAAATATATATACAATTTTAGATGTTCCAAATCTCGACTACATTGAACCATGATACATGTTCAAAAAACATAATGCGGCAGTACTTCTTTGTTAGTGTCTATTTTTGTCGAGTCATTACGAGATTGTTGAAAGACATTTAGTAATGTTGAGTCAGTTTTGAGTGTGTTGCCATTTTTTTTTTTTTTATTCTTTTGAAGAAAACATGTGTTGACCTATCTGTCAAGCATTTAATTAGCCAGAAAGTTCTCCTCAGGCACCTGTATCCCTGTGTTTGGGCTTGCGTGGCGTCCTCACATTGTCTGTTTTGACCCGAGGAAAACCTGAACAAAAGGCCTCCACAAGTACATTCTTCAGAAGGGCGCTGGTGTACTTTCCCCTCTGATTCTACATCAGAAGTGACACTTGAACAGAATTTTGCTGTGCAGAAGCAGATGTCTGTTTGATCAAGGAGAAGTGTGAAAATTTACAATTTACTCCACCTCATGTTGTTCCAAACCACTATGACTTTCTCCTGAATCGGTGAATAATGACTTGGAATATAGTGCATGAGTCATATGGACTGCTTTTATGGTTCATTTTGATGCCTGTCATGCAGTTTTTTTTTTCTTTTGTGTTTTACAGCAAACTGATTGATACAGATTTGGTTGAAATAGCCTTTTAGAGGATGTGATGTGCAGGTTTTCGCGTGCAAACCCAACGGGGCACATACGCCATCTGAAGTTATTCCTTTCATTCTGATGACAGGAAAGCAGCCGGTGGTATTTATCTGTAAAGACCACAAAAGAACACCCACCGTTCTGTTATTTTGACAGGAAGTGAGGGAGTGTGTGCGCACACGCTTGCAGAGAAGAGAGCGCTTCAACTTTCTGTGTATATGCTCACACATTTATCAAGCCTATTAGAATTAGTTGTGCCAAGAATTCCATTAAACGAAGCCAATGTGAACTAAACTGTGTGGAATAAATTTCAGATAATCAATTATTCCAAACAGTTGTCACTCTTGTACTTGTATACCGTTCATCATTGTGGCAGTACACAGCATTATTCATAGAAAGAAAAGGTGAGTTATAGAAAGTGGAAATATTCTTGAATGAATGAATGAATGATGTGATGACACAGGAGCATTAGCTTGCGCCACCAACAAAAAGTGTTGCGTTTCAAGGTTGCTTTACACTGACAGAAGTCCTTGTGTAAATAGCACTTTCCTTCCGTGCATAGTAATGAGTCCAATCCATTGACATGTGACTTGGGTTGACAGGGTGTGTAGCGTTGAAAAATGTACTGGTCCACTGAGTCTTGCATGCTAAGTCCTTTTCACTGCTCAAGACTTGGAGAATCTGTTTTCTCATTTTTCATTTATCCTCAATTAATCATTCACAAGCTCGAGCTAATATCTCGTGCTTAGAGGCATGCTCATGCATATTTTACTGACACAATAATTAGGATACTCACCTAGCTAGATAAAAATAATTAGGTTTCAGTTCACTTCAAAAGGCTTTATTGGCATGACAAAAAATATTATTTATTGGAACAAAAAAAGTAGGTTATTAACTGATTGTGAGCAAGTAAAATCAGGTTAATTTACATCCACTGGAAGCGGCAATAAAAGTCAATAAGCGGCAATAAAATAGGCTATTGATATAGAGTGTTGTTATTGTTAACTAAAATTATTAAAAACTAAAACTGAAATAAAAATAAATTAAAGTTAAATAGAAAAAGCACATAACAAAATTACTAAAAGTTAAACTAAAATTAAAATGAACTGAAAATACAACAATAAACGCTAGTTCTAAATATTATAATAGTGTAAATGACAAAAGCACATATCAAATGAACTGAAAATATAATAATAAAAGCTAATTCAAAATATTAATAGATAATATAATAGTACACTGTTAAATTCTTTAGTATGTAATTACAGTATATTCCAGGTTATTAATTGCATTACTTTCACAGTAATTCCACAGTAGGTTTTCTCTTGTATCTAACTGCACTCTTGGAAATGTCTGCAATATCATACTGTATTTCTACAGTGCATGTGTACTATGAAAGTACCCAGCATGCAATGTGGCATGAATATTTTATGCTGTTTTCATTTGTCACACTTCTGACTTGGCTAGATCAGAAATTTGAATATACAAATACAAGAATACAAAAATACATCATTGCTCCAGCACTTAAGGACTCCTTTTTGAAAAAGTGTGCTTAATTGTATTGAATTTGTACTTCAAATAAGTAATTACATTGTAATAATGTCAAATTAAAGGTTTTACTTCAAAGTAGTTTTAAAGAAGTACACTTATTTTGATGTGTTGACTAACACACCAAAGCATGTGCTTGATTATAAGACATAGAGGTAATTATGAAATTACACATTCTACTTAAGTGGAAGTTCAGCTCATTGCATTTCATATACATTTAAACTATAGTATTTACATTTAATTGAAATTAACATTCAATTAAGTGACCAATAACATTGTTTTCATCTAAGTACATTCTTAGGAATTACGTTATTTCCGTTATAAGTACTCTTTTTAAAAGTATGCTAAAGTGTACTTCTTTTTTGCAAGGTTTGTCCTGTGAGAAAAAAAACATTTTCCCCTTCCGGAGACATTCAATATGAATGCATTTCTTTTAAAAATGCTAACAGAATTCTAAAGTCAGACCTCAAAAGACCTTTTGTTTGGAACAAAACAATTGTGTTCAGTCAATGAAATCAATTAGCATTATGTATTCATGGAGAGGGCGGGCAGAACCTGTCTCTGGTCTATTGATCTCTGAAGGTCAGCTCAGATGAATGCTGATTTTTTTCTCTGATTGGCCATTCCATTCATGCTTCTAATTGGTTGAAATGGTTCTGTTTTGGATCCACGTGACCAGTTCAAGCAGAGGGCCGTGATCTGAAATGTCACAATAATAGTGTTGGGTCCTTAGTTTCATATCCATCAGTAGCCATTGTGACTGCGAGATCACAGAAGCCCCAGGTCATATCTCTGGCTCCAGTAGTCTTCTTGCCGTGGAACGGACGCCCCGCAGCACATCTACATGGTTTCTCCCCAGTATGTAGGTCACCCACAGCTGCTCCCCAAGTGTTTGTTTGGCTGTCTGTCGCCTTCCATTACCATTTCATCGTGTGGGTCTCCGGGGTCATTCACGTGGTGTGCCACTCCCCCCTCGCTCACGCTGACATGCCTCTGCAGTCACAGGGTCACAACGTACAGATACACACTAATGCATGTGACATAGTGGGCCTTTGATTATTCGTGTTCTGAGAGCAGGACATATAAAAGGCTTTTTTATGAGATATTGGCAAGGCGTGTGCCTGACTGATCTGTGAAGCTCATCATATATGAGTCAGTGGGAGAATCTCAAATAGATTATATAGAATGGAATGGCAATGGTATAATAATGGTATGCTTCAATAGAAGAATGGTATTACCATGGCTATTTGGACGTGGTATTATGGTGTTGTCATGTTTTCGGTCACTACACAAAAAAATTGTTATATATAATAATTGTGTCATTTCTAAACCTTTGGCATGGTAATACCATTCTTCTATTGAAGCATACCATTATTAAGCAATTCATACTTTTTAAAATTAAATGATATATACTGTAATGTTTCACTTTATAAATGGTACAGTTAATAACTTTTTACTGTGGTACTTTAAAAAAAAAAATCCTAATTAAAATGAGCAATTTTTTACAGTGTTGGGATACCGTGCTGGAGATTATGATAATCATACAGTACCATTTGAATTACCATCTGATACCTTCATTGTACCATGGTTCCTCCACAGTAATTTTCTCAAGAGCATTTACGTCCTGTAATAGAGGTTTGTTTGTTGAGCAGCCCTGGCTTATTGGAGCGCAAATGGTGTCATTGCCTTGACCTGTTCAGCTTTTCACATCCCCTGTAGACTCAACACATCTGCACATTAGCATAATTGCTGGTTGCCATAGCAACCCCAGCACAACACTTAGAGGTCCCGAGCCCCTCACTCTCATCAGTGGACATGAGCTAACAAAAAGTGATTGCGTCCACCCTCACCCTCTGGGCACTGCAATAACACTGTAAAGAGACCTGAGTGCAGCTTCAGTCCTGCACTTTACACAAAGACTCAAGCAGTGGAGCTTCTTCACAGCTGAACACACTCATGATATGTTTTCACACACTGTTGTGGCGTTCTTTTGTCGTGCTGGCACAGTTACCAGCCCCTGAGAGATCTGTTTGCAGGCGGGACACTGTCAGCTGAAGTTTTGTTTTTAATACATTAATGTTCCATTTATTACAACATGCACCAAAAGAACTACAAAAGTACACTTTTTAAAGAGGACCTATTATGCTTTTTTACATTTGTTTTTAACGTTAGTGTGTAATGTTGCTGTTTGAGCATGAAAAGTTGCAAAGCACTAAGTCACTCCAAAAGGTGTTATTCTCTATATCAGTGTTTCGGAACTCCCCTTTGTAGTCTTGAGTTTTCTTCCGGGAACGTGCATGTCAGGCCTGTTTAAGTTGCGTTAGTGTGTTGAAACTCGTGGTTATGGTAAGGGAAGTGACATTTCCGAACACGCTCGAAGCGGTTGACCAATCACAACACACTGGTCCAGCCAACCAATCAGAACACACTGAGCTTTTTGGAAGGAGGGGCTTCATAGAGACAGGAATTAACCAGAGCGTTACTGACAGACTAAAAAGAGAGGTGCTGCAACAATGTAAAGTATGTGAAATTTTTTTGCTTTTTTTTAACCGTGAAGCATGAAAACCTATTGTAATAGACCCTAAAAACAAAATCAAGACACTGTAAAAGGGTATAAAATGGCCTCTTTAAAATAAAGGCGATTTTAACAGCAATGCCATAGAAGAACCATTTTTGGTTCCCCAAAGAACCTTTCAGTGAACATTTTTGTACTATAAAGAACCTTTTGTGGAATGAAAAGTTTCCATGGATGTTCCAATGGAATCATAGATGGCAATAAAAAAACGTAATTTTTAAAAGTGTTGTAATACCATGTTTCACATAGAAACATGGTATTAATAGAGTTGGGCCCTCTATTATTCTCAATATATATGCTGCCACTTGGAAATATTATAAGGAAACATGGAATTAGTTTCCATTGTTATGCTGATGACACTCAAATATATATTTCATCACGGCCGGATGAAAACGCTAAATTATCCAAATTGACAGAGTGTGTTAAAGATATAAAAGATTGGATGACGCGTAATTTTCTATTATTAAATCCAGACAAGACAGAGGTAATACTTATCGGTTCAAAAAACCGCCCACAGAACCTCTCACAATACAACTTTGACATCGTAGGATGTCCTGTTACTTTATCCTCTACAGTAAAAGACCTGGGTGTTATACTCGATTGTAACCTGTCTTTTGAAAATCATATTTCGTATGTTACAAAAACAGCCTTTTTCCACCTTAGAAACATTGCTAAGCTACGTAATATGCTATCAGTTTCTGATGCAGAAAAGTTAGTTCATGCATTCATGACCTCGAGACTAGATTACTGTAATGCTTTATTAGCTGGTTGTCCTGCATCCTCAATAAACAAGCTACAGTTAGTCCAAAATGCAGCCGCTAGAGTTCTTACTAGATCAAGAAAATATGATCATATAACACCGATTTTATCATCACTGCATTGGTTACCTATAAAGTTCCGTATTAATTACAAGGTATTGCTACTGACTTATAAAGCCCTAAACGGCTTAGCTCCAGTCTATTTAACGGATCTTCTATCACCCTATAATCCATCGCGCTCTTTAAGATCAATAAATTCAAGGCTTTTGGTCATACCTAGGATATCCAGATCCACCAAAGGAGGGAGAGCATTTTCACATTTGGCTCCAAAACTCTGGAATAGCCTTCCTGATACTGTTCGTTGCTCGGACTCACTCTCCCAGTTTAAAACTAGATTAAAGACGCATCTTTTCAGCCAGGCATTCATATAATATTGTTAATCTCACAGTTTCAAACTACAATCCGGCCTCTAGTTCATAAATGCCAGAGGAGAACTGGCCCCCAACTGAGCCTGGGTTCTCCCAAGGTTTTTTTTTTTCTCCATTAGGTCACCTGATGGAGTTTTAGGACACCATTAGGCCGCTTGATGTAGTTTTTTCGGTTCCTTGCCACTGTTGCCTTTGGCTTGCTCAGTTGGGGATATTTTGGGGATATTTAATTTTATTCTATCAATCAATAAATTCCACTAGAAACAAACTTTGTTGTATTATTTTATTTTAATACTGTGAAGCTGCTTTGATACAATCTGTATTGTGAAAAGCGCTATACAAATATACTTGATTTGATTTGATTTGATGTTTCAGATCTTTATTTAGTCATACGACAGCTTTATGCGAAGAACAGATAGAAAATTAAAAGTTATTCTCTGGTAATCCTCTCATGCATAGCTCTTAAATCTCATGCTCGCGCTTGCACGTTCAAATGTGTAACAGTTCTTGACAGACTGACAGCTTAGTGGGTGACCTGTTAACTCCGCACTCTGCGGTTACAGTATCTGTCACCGTAAATTATCAAGCTCTTTAAACTGGGTGGATTCTGATTGGCTGTCAATGTTTTTATCATTTATCAGCTTGAAAAAATTGTTCTGAAAGTGTTTCCAATGATATTGTTATCGTAATATGATCTATGCTATATTATGATAACATTGTAATGATTTATGTGTAGTGTAAAGTTACTCAAAACTGTGGTATATAGTCTTTTTCCCTTTCATTTGCATTGGACTGTTATGCTTTGCGCAATTCTATTATTAATTCCTTTTGAGTTTGGATTTTGGTTCAGATAGAAATAATGTATGTTGATCAGTGTTAGTGTTACAATTTTTTTTAATCTTTTGACAAAAACAAAATTGCCATGACATTCTACTCTGAGCTGTCCTAGAATTGGCAACACTATCAACGCCGAAATGAATCTGCAGCAGTCAGGTGGTGCAAGTCAGAGCTCTTTAAGTTGTTTACATTCATTATTATTGTAACGTTATGTGCTTTGAGACATGAGGTAGTTTAATGCCGTCTCTCGTTAAGCTTTGCAGACTCTGCTGTGTGTGAGTTCATGTGTTTTGGAAGAGGTGTGGCTTTAGAGAGCGCTCTAAAGGAAGGGTGGGTTCTTATGCTTTCAAAGCTAGCTTGCTATTGCTAGCCTCTGAAATAGTCTACCCTACCTTTAAATATAAATGAATAACTGGTATTTTTGGGGGGGGAGTTCAGTTTTATGAGGAGGTGTTTACTTTTCCTTCGCACTGCAATGAAAACTGGCCAAGTAATGAGATTAATGCCTTTGGTCACATGCTCAGAGCTGGCGCTCACGTACTGTATACAGCAGGGATGGGCAACTTCGGCCCTGGAGGGCCACTGTCCTACAGAGTTTAGCTCCAACCCTGAAAAAAATCACCTGCCTGTAACTTTCTAGTAATCCTGAGGACCTTGATTAGCTTGTTCAGGTGTGTTTGATTAGGGTTGAAGCTAAACTCTGTTGGACAGTGGCCCTCCAGGACCGAAGTTGCCCATCCCTGGTATACAGCATTATGGACAGTGAATAGCAGAGGAAGAATCCGGAACCGGCTCTCTTGTCTCTGTACTCTTGGTGTTAGAAACGTTTATTTGCGTACTGCTGCCATTTTGTGCTGCTGTATTTCTGTTTCTCTGTAAGCGCCACCTACTGTCAAAGCGTGAAGTCTGGCTATTCAGCCCGTCTGTGTTTTTTTATTTTGAATTTTTTGTAAAATTTCCATGTGGGCCTTTAGTTCATTAGTGAATATCATTACTGCAAAATAAAATACACAATGCAAAACTTTTTTCCCCCTGCAGATATCGATAACGGCTCATTGTGGTAAATGAGATGATAACTCGGCAGTGAGTGATCGAGTCGTTTTGTGAATCTGTTCAACCAATGGACTGAAAACAGCTGGCTCAAAAGAATCATTCACTCACTCTGTAACAGGAGGTTGTCTATTTATGATCTCCATTATTTTGTGTTGTCTTTCACATTTGTTGTTGTGGGGCAGTAGATTCAGCACCGGGGCAACTGGGGTGCTACAGAGTCACAATGATATCTATAGAAACAACTTTCACTCCTCACAGTTCTGAGCCAGTGTCATGTTGAGAATTGAAACTGACTGAGATTAAATGTTTGTGGTTTTTCCAGAGGCCCTCACGGAGAAGCGGAGCCCTCAGACTGCCCACAATCTGCTCCAGGAGGAGGTCGCACGTGCCGAAGAACAGTCTGAGGTGATTTGAAAGTCCTTTGCATCCTTTATATCTCCAGAAACTCTTTCTGTGTCTTTTATGTTCAGTCCCTCCCCGCTCCGTATCAAAAGACTGGCAAAATTTTGACATGTTATTTTTTAGCATTGAATGCACTGTTGAATGAACATGCCCTGTGAACTGAACCAGAACAAAGCAGAATGAAAGCCTGACAAAAGTGCAGAAAGTCCTTACTCTACATGACACAATCCGTGTTTACACAGAACCGCTCTGAATATAAGGGTGACATGAAGGTGAAAATCCACTCTAAAAATCCACTAACCTCTAAACTACTTACAAAGATGGATCTGTGATCTAATCAATGATTTAAAGCATTGACAGCCCATAAAGCCCATGTCATAAATAAGAGATGAGGCTAACACATCAGAGCTGATGTCATGTCTCCAGCATTGTGGTTTGTCCCAGAAGTGGAAAACCAGCACTCCCAACATTTCATTAAGAACATTTCTCCTCACGTGGTGTTCAACTGTTTTTCCTGCTACTGTAGATATACAAACTAAACCTATATGGAATTAGCAGGTGTTCTGGGTGAAGTTTAGTGTAATGTCATGCATTTGCTAGGGTGGTTGCTTATTGGCCCAAGTCATACCATACTCAATAAGTCTCAATATTATTCCCTTCTTCAATATAAGTCTATGAGACTTTTTTTGCCCACCAGGCAAAAAATGCATTTCTGATTGCTTAAAGTAATAGTACTCAAGAAGTTGTTTAATTTGAGCTGTCATTCGCATCTGTAGCACTGATGAAGGACAAGTTTGAAGTTAATAGACTGTACAAATTGTTCAATATGATTACAACAGTTGTAATATCAGCCCTCATGGTCTCAGAAGCATGAAAATGGTTTCATCTGTTTGTATGGATATAATTACACTTTTCATTTTGCCTTGGAATGTCTGTGTATCCCTGTTTTTCATCCATGTGCTCATGTTCCTTGTTAACATTCATTACTAGTGTTGGGAAATCAGGCTTGTTTGCACGTATCGATTCCTTTGAACGGTTTCAGGTTAAAAAACAAAAAGGATTCAGGTATTTGTTGCAAATTACTACTGTTCAAAAGTTCAGGGTTTGTAAGAATTGTTTGTTTTTGAAAAAAGTCAATTTATTTGATTAAAAATACAGTAAAACAGTATTATTGTGAAATATCACATTTACAATGATATGAATTGTTTTCTATTTATATTTTAAAATGTAATCTATTCCTGTAATGGCAATGCTGACTTGTCAGTCTTCAGTGTCACATGATCCTTCAAAAATCATTTTAATATGCATATTTGTTGCTCAAGAAACATTTCAGCGTTGAACATTTTTGAGGAAACCATGATGCATTTTTTCAGGATTCTTTGATGAATAGAAATCTTTCGTAACAATGTAAAAATGATAAATTTAGAGCCTAAATATAATGAACAAAAAGCAAGGCAAAAAATAATTTCTTTGTATTTTAATAAAATGCTATTTATTAAAACTGTTTCACATACAGATCAATGAGTCAGTGAGTTGTTGACTCAAAACTACGTGTTTACAAACCATTTGAATGGATTCGTGGAAAAGATTTGACTCAGAAGAACGATTTCTCCGCAAATTGAACATCGCTAATCATTACGTGATATGTTAGCATCACAGACTATTCAACAAAGGGCTTAAAAAAGCTCAGCACAACGTGTGCCATTGGACAAATACTTCTTATATGTGTTCCCTTGTTGTTGCCTCAGCCTCCCTCAGCTGTGTCTGATTGATCCACGCTGGGTTATCCGTCTTCAAGCTGTAAACAAGCACTGTGTCTTCCACCTCACGCAGGCCCGATCGATAGCTCTGTGACTTTGTCATTATGCCCCTGCCGTCTGATTGATGATCTCACTCCGTCGTAAGTAAGTTGTACGGAGAGCCAGCCTTCAGCAGGACCCGTGCCAGACAAAACATCAGAACGACACGTGTTTAAAGCCGTGGATTCCCGCAGGACTTGCATATTCTATTAGTCTGGAAAAGGACTGACAGCAGCCGTTCATAGACTGCTGTTATATGAAACTATAAAATTTTAATGATGCCTTGATTGAGGAATTATTAAGAGCTAATAAACAGCAGGAGACCACATGAAACACTGTCGGAGGGCTCTGCTTAATCCATGAATACAAACAGTCCTTTAAAAAAAAATTGGGGGAATTTATAACTTTTGGATACTTGTAACTTTGTGTTCATGCAATAGTAATTGTACTTTTGATTACACTGGGAAACCCCACTGAGGTAAGGCATCATTACTGTTGCTCATGCTTGAGCGATTTCAACAAACCCCTGACCCTAAGTAATAACTTGTAATGTAGTGTTTGCCATGATTGTTTTGATATTTTTGATTTGATTTTTGCCTGCCAAACATTTAAACGAGTGAAAAAAATCCCATAGACTTGCATTGAAATGGGGTTTTGGACCAAAAAACCCCACAATTTTCCCAAAAATTCCCAAAGGTGCTCTATTGCAGGGGTATTCAAACACAATTTGAGAACATCCAGTTACACAAAATTCCTTAATGGGAAAGGTCCGGATAGATATTGTCATTTATCAGTGCTTTAGTACAGCACAGTAACAACCATACTTGTCCGAACTATGATTTGGGATCAGTTGTTTTCAGGACTATTATTAAATATATTAAATGAGACCATTCAGACACATTTTAAGGACATAATTGTACAGGCTGTACTTGTAGGCTATTACTATTTGTCTTGCTGCATCAAGAAGAAATAGGAAATTACAGTAAAACTAAAAGTATTGAACAAAGAGGTACACTTACAAAAATAAACTAAACTACACATTTGTGACAACATATCTGAGCAAAAGTGGTTGCATATTAATCTGTATGCAAAAAAGTCACTGTTGTACATGCATTGGGCATTTCACTAAATTGAATAAATAATAATAATATCTAAGTGCACATTTATTAGAGAGCAAAGGAGAGTCCAATAGAGGAAAAAATCTGACTGCACAGATTTTGTTGTATGCATGCACCAGTCACTCTGTACACTGAAAAAAATGATTCGTTGAATTTAATCAATTTTTTTATCGTATGTGGTTGCACACAATTGATTTTACCTACATTTAAACAAATGCATTAAGTTGAACTTAATCAATTTTAGTTCTACTTAATGCATTTGTTTAAATGTAGGTCAAATCAATTGTGTGCAACCACATACGATAAAAAAATTGATTAAATTCAACTAATCATTTTTTTCAGTGTACCTCGCATCAATGACTGATGGGAAAAACTTTTTTTTCTCCTGCCAATACTTTGAACTGTGGGGAAAAAAATGGTGTGAGTGCAACTGCCAAAGACAGTCTGTGGTGCAGCTGTTCATTGCTAAGCTTGGTGTGGTACTTGGTGTTAATAATGTTCATTGTGGAGAATGCTGACTCACAGCAGTATGTGAAACCAAACATGGTCAGGATGTGTAGTATCACTTTGTTTAGAACAAGGAAATCACCTGCCGACACCATCTACCCCCCAGAAAGTGGCAGGGTCACAGTTACCAACCTGCTCTTTCAAAGCCACATTTTCTTGCAGTTCAGACAACTTCATTTGTAGTGATGCAAAATTTGTGCATCTGAAGTTCTGTTTTGCTTCCTCTGGAAACTCATTTGTGACCAAGAAGGGGTTCTGTATGATCAGAAGCATTTTCCTTCAAATTGAGTCTTGAAGTTGTCCATCAGCTTCTGTATGAAGCTAGCATGGTAGGTCATATCTTTCTCTCCCTGGGTTTGCTCCAAAAGTTTGGGGAAGTGGACAAGTTCACCTTGGAGATCAGTCTTGAAAATCTCCAATTTCTTCTGGAAATCCCGGTCAGCTGTTATCAAATCATATACTGTGTTGTTCTATCCCTGCAGAGCTCATTAAGATGTGATGCAATGTTTGCCAAATATGCAGCTGTTTGCATCTTCTCCACATCTTCCAAAAACTCTTTTCACTCTTTTGCTCTGATAGGAAAGCTTTGATCTCCTCCCGAATAGCCCAAGGGCGCTCTAAGACCTTGCCTTTGCTGAGCCATCTGACATTGCTGTGCAGTAGCAAGTCATCATAGCCATCATAGACACCATCCATCTGCGATGACGGAGACCACGACTTCAGATCCATCCCTCTTTTTTGTCAGCATCCCTTTGATGGCCTCATGGATGTCCTCTCCTCTGCTCCTGTGTGTGATTCAAGAGTTGTTAAACCCAACAGAATTCCTTCTTTGTTTCATCTTAGAATCTCACAAATACCAGAAGCTGGGCATTATCAGTGGTGTCTGTTGATTCATCCACAGCTCAAGAAATGCACGGTGCATTCTTAATGGCCTCATCAAGTTAGCACATCTTCAGCTAATAATATATGACATTTTTGACGAGCGCTATGGACTCTGAGTATATAAGGCACATTGGTTTTGAACTTGTTGCGGGGAGAATGAATGCATTATTTTCTGTCCATTTTCACTATCAACTTTTCTTTTCTTTGAACAAGCCGTACTCATAGAGAGCGAGACATTATGCTGGTGCTGATCCTGTTTGAAAGCTGACTAAAATGATTTTATTGACTTTTTAAAATTATTTTATTGATATTGTTTAATGCTGTTCAGTACGTATTGGTCTTTTGCTGGGTCCGGACATGGACTGTGGTCCACCATTTGAATACGACTGCTCTATTGGATTGAGATCTGGTCACTGTGAAGGCCATTTGAGCATTGTGAACTCATTGTCATGTTCAAAAAAAAAGTTTGAGATGATTTAAGCTTTCTGACATGACGAGAGATGGTTGTGCGTGACAATCCCAGTGGATCAGCAGTTTCTGAAAGGCTCAGAAAACCTTGAGCCTGTCTGGCACAAACAACCATCCCATGTTCAAAGTCACTTAAATCACCGGTGTGTGTGTGTGTGTGTGATAATTTTCTAAACTAAAAGTTTTTCATGTAGTTTTTTGTACTTTACTTTGCTTTATTTCAAATAGCGAAAATTATTTTTAATAGTTTTAGTTTTAGTAAACAGTAACAACACTTCCCAGAACACCCATAGCAACCTCATGTTAACATGCTAAAAACAGTCAGAACATCTGAGTAAACGTATCGCAACGCCTTGGCAACCACTAAGTTTTACTTCTGAAATGTACAAATCACATTTATATTTATATTTTCTGAAAGGACAAGAGGAACTTAGAAGACTTATTATTTGTATGCATGCAATAGCTTTTGGATCCTTTTACTTTATATTTGTGTAATGGTAGCTTTACCTGCAATTATAAAATGCCAATGTGACGGAGATGGGGTAGGACATCATGTTGCGGAACCTCATTTATTAATTAATTTATTTGTTTATTTATTTGAGTCACACATTGCATGTTATTGTCCTACACTGATGTGTAGTTTGCCAAGGGCAGTGTCTTAAAAGACTTTATTGTTTTGCCTGCGAGTACATTTGGGGGTGGGTTTGTGCAGACTAGGCTTATTAATTATTCAGTCCCCCCATACTGAGACAGACAGAGTGCAGACACTTGCCCCTTCCACCAGAGGCAGACACATGAGCTCATGTTAAATTTATCCTGCCATTTATTTGTGCAGACATGTTTGTGCGTTAAACTCTACAATGCAAAAAAACAATGACTAAATTCATTGATTTTCCCTGCTGTAAAAAACAAACAAACAAACAAAAAACATCTTAAACAAGCCTAAAGTAGTTTTTATGGTTTTAGAGAGGTTTTAGGAACTTTTATGCTGGTCAGGATGGGAGATCAACTAAAGTAGACCAGATTTCCCAAACAGAGGTTCACGAAAAAATGTAAATAAATAAATAGGCCAAACTTAAAACTGAAATGTGCAATTCTTTCTATTCAGTGCAATTATCAATTCAAAGGCTGCAAAAATAAAAGCTTGAAAATGTTAAAAGCTTTAGGTTTTGAACCTTTGAAAGTGAAGAATTCAAGAAATAAAGGTCTAAATATTAGTATTGCCACTTGTAGTGTAAAATAAAATAATTATTATTATGATCTAATATTCATTTTAATTCATTCATTTTACAGTAGAATTATAATTTACAACACTAGTATATTTCGGTCTTTTATTTATTCGGTATAT
Organism: Abramis brama; assembly: GCF_963993115.1. NCBI lineage: Eukaryota > Metazoa > Chordata > Actinopteri > Cypriniformes > Leuciscidae > Abramis > Abramis brama. Next base: position 41,314,567 of record NC_139967.1, read on the forward strand.
TCTTATATTTTTTTTTTATTATTATTATATGCAATTTGATTGGGTTCCTAAAACACAGAGAGGTTGGTCGTGTAGTGTTATATATGAATTAATTATAATAAAATAAATCAGAATTAAACCTTTACTAAAAAAATGACAAAATATTAAAGCATTTGATCTGTTTATTTGCCCTGTGATCATTAACCAACATACGAATGTGCTGTTGAATTATTAAAATATTACTTAAGTAAATATTTTACATTTAAGGGTTTCCCCAGAGCTAGACCATCTTAATCTTCCTTAGGCTGTTTTCTACCTTTAAGCAATTTTTTTCCCAGCAGGGTTTATTAAACTCAAAAATAGAACCAATCAGACAGCTTGAAATGATGCCACTAAAAGTCATTTTAAGGTTCATATTAGGTGTAAAAATAACTTGTTTTATGCAACTGTGCTTTTATTTGCCTTGGAACATGATGAGTCAAAAAGACAACTGCGTCACACTTGTTATGAATCCGGCTTGACTTCCCGCCCTCTAATACCTGTTTATTTGTCATTTGACCTTCACAGGAGTTGCTGGAGAGGTTCATGGAGGGCCACGTTCCCCTGGAGGAATTCCTTGATTCTTTTCAAAGCCACAGGAAGACGTACCATATCCGCCGCGCTCAAGCCGAGAAGCTCCAGGAGTTCAACAGACCCGACAGGAAAGCGAAGAAACGGGAGGAGGAGCAGAAGAGGCAAGAGGAGCACAAGGATTCCCGTCCCAACGGCATCAGCGCTCACCACGGCCCTCCTCGCGTCTTCCAGCTCAGATACGGCCTGACCCCGGCCATCCTGCTGCCTCTTTCCTCTTCCTCGGCTTCAGTCCTACCTCCTCTGGACTCGCGCTCATGCCACCCGCAGGTCTCAGGGCCTGGCGCTCCTCACTCCTGCCCCGGGCAGCCCGTTGGCCTGAGAGTAATAGGACAGTTACCCGGCTGGCCGGTGAGACCGGTCCGATTGCAGCAGCTGTACAGGCCCAGTCCCCATCAGTCCGAGCCTCCGTGTCGATAACGCTCAGCATCGCGAGTTTGACGTGAAAGCAAAAGTCCACAGATTACGCAATGACCACGTGAAGCCTTCATCGAGTCGATGTATAATACTGATGCTGCCATGAAATCAAACTAGGGCTGCACAATCAATCGCAATGAAACCACACGCGATTTGGCAAAGCTCGTCAGTGCAGCACGGCTGATCGGTAGTAAATACTGCTCCATCTGAACACCAGAGGGCGCTCTCACACAGACACGCCAAACATGCCTCGCCGTAAAAGTAGGATAACGCACATCATTCCAGGAAATCCCTATCAGGCTGTAGCTGAATAAACAGAAGATTGAAACGCTTTGATTGATTAAACATGACTAATAAACACACGACTGCCTTATTCTGTGTAAGAAGCCACATCATCTCAGAAGGATGCTCAACTGTCGTTACGAAGTGAGTTTGGAGTAAAAGCATGTTATTAAATGTTGTCTTTTGTCGGACAAGAGGTTCATAAATGCTCATGTTTGGAAAGATGTTTGACACGTGTTGCTTTTTCAAATGCACGTTATAAGTGAGTCAAACTCACAGTGCTTTCAGATGGAGCAGCGTTTACAGAGCATAAAAAATAATCGCAGCCTTTGCGATTTCAAAATCGCGATAAGCCAAATCGGTTTAAGTGCTATTACGTGGAAATTGCGATTAAGCGTGCAGCCCTACATCAAACATTAATGTACCCAAAAAGGGAGGATAGCAGAAAGCCATAAAGTATTTGTTAATGTTGCTTGTCGTTGTGGCTTGTTCGTTTAACTTGGTTGTGTTTTGTATTTGTGTGGGTTTAGTCGGGACGTGGCAGGAGTTTAGCTGCTGTTTGAATGAGGGAAGGGCCCTGTTTCATGAGACACTACTTTTTGACTGGAAGGTCTTTCGGACCGCTGAGGGACTTGTGAAATGGCACCTTTTTGTAATGTTAATGGATGTTAAATAAAGTCTAATCATGATGTTTATTTTAAACCAATATTTGGTTGTTTTGTATTCTGTTTCCTTGGTGTTGGTCTTGAATTTACTATTCTATAAAAATCTGTTCACACACAACGTGTTTTTGCATTCCACTGCGCTACTTTACACGGAGAATCTTTCTTGAAACAACAAATTTACCTGAGATTCAAAAATTAAATAGTTTCATGAGTTTTTTTTATTTTTTTATTGATATTATATTGGGTAAAATAAAAACAATCTGTCAAAACAATCACAAATCTGGTCAGGTTTCACCTCAACATCAAATGAATGAAATAATTAATTAAGAAAAGAACCATAATATAAATATATGGGTTGTGACATTATTTTAATGAAAATTAAGAAAAATTTCCCCTAACTCTCATTACAATTATATATATATATTTGTACTGTAATGTACTGTTATGTATGCAAGAAGTAAAATTCTTTGAAAAAATTCATTATTAATTGAGAATATTGTGAATTTCAGGCTCATTACAGTAATAAAAACCATGTTAAACTGTACATAAAACTAATGTCACGGTGCAAAAATATTAGTTTTCTTGATGGAAAATAAAGTGCAGTATTTTTTTATTTTTTTTTTATTTTGGGGTGAAATGTGACCCAGAGATTATTCGTTATTGTTTTTCTGTCATCAGACAAGTTTTGTTTTATTAAGGATTTTTCTTCCAAGTAATACAAAAGAAAAAAGATGTACAAGTGTATTAGATGAACTGATTATGTATGTTTGTCTGTGCAAGACTCGTTTTACAATGAGAACGGTTCAGATGGTTTATTTATTATTTACACAGCTGAAGCTGAAGTCTTTGAAAGCCCAACAATTTGTTGTTTCAGGTTTTTCAGCCATTGCAGTGGAGTCTGTAGTCAGAATGTATGGACACGCTGTTGTCTTTGACTAAGTTCTCATAGACGCGGCTGATTTGCTCCAGGGTTATGCCTTTATTTTTAAGCTACAGTTGAGTAGGGTTACAAATAAACGTGGCTTAGCATAAAATCCATTTTAGTAATGTGCTCAGCGCCAATGAAACGCATATCTAAGAGTAAGGGATTTATTTATGGAAATCCTGTTATGGAATACCCCATGTGGACATCAATCACTGTTTATTTGTTAGGATTTTATATCCAGGCCGGAAAGCTCTGCATTCATTTTCAGTGCTTGTATTGTATTTTAAACAGCTGTGGGAAAATATGTATGAATCATTACAAGGGTGAGAAGGTATGTGCCTGCACTATTTATCACTTTGTAGGGATCAGTGAGAGGTGCAGAGCACAAATTACGTGTGTTTTTCTCTTTGAATTTAACCTTCTGTTTCGGACATGAGTGGAATTCAGTAAAACTAATTCTGCAAGTGCCAAGACCCAACCTGCACTGTGTTTGCACTTGTCTAGATCGATTAATACATACATTAAAAATGCACTTCATCTCTTTAATGATGAGCATGATTATTTCTGAATTAAAATTCATTGCGACATTTTTTCAAAAGTCAAAATGTCAGGGTAATACCACTGTCCAGAAATGTACAGTAGTAGAGAGAAAAAAAGCCATCAGGAACTTAAAAAAGAAAACTGATTTTTTTTTTTTTTACAGAAATAACAGTTTAATAATGACAACACTCAAAAGTATTTAGCATGATAATGAATATGGCAATGTAAATGTATTTGGTTTTGGCGGACTAGATCTGATACGCTGCTGCTGAGCAAGTATGGACTTGCTGCTGCCATTAGATACACAGACACGCTGCTTTGAGAATGTAAGATATGCTGCTGATGCATGAATAAACATACATAAATCCCTTTTCAGATCTAGGCAGGTGGAGCTGGGGGAGGTGGAGGGTTTCAGAGGAACTAAATAATGTTGTTTGTTGTTTGTTGTTTGAATTACTTGTGAATAATAATAACTTTTTACCTTGAAAATTATATTTAAAAAGTATTTTACACTTTGCCGAATAAATGGCTAATTTGGATGAATTTGTAAAACCTCATTCATATGTTTTCGTACATTTGCTATCTTTTTTCTGTTTTCATACACATCAATAGTAATTCATACAAAATCGGCACCTCATAAAATAAAGTCGTCATGGAACAAAATTTGCGATTTTTCTTCCTTATTGTGATGTACTGTATATATAAGTGAAATGGCTTAATCAAAAAAAAAAAAAAAAAGTAGGGCGGGACATTTTGTCCATTGAATTGATTGGGTTGATTTGATTGGAAGGTTGTGGTATGCTATTACAGTGATGTCATGTGAGTGACAGGTTGCCCCGCCCTCGTGCCAGTAAACACGTCATCAGAGAAGAGAAGAGATGTCGCTGCAAGAGGGAGGGGAAGCTATTTTGAATTAAGATTACGAGGGCAGATCGGCAGATAAAAAAAATATAGCTACTGCAGTGTTCCATAAAAATAAAAAAATTCTCAATTTTGATTTCGTGGTTCTCATCAGATCGAGTTGGTTTTGAACCAAATTATGAAAATGTCTTTCCTTTTCTTTATGAAAATATATCAAAAATGATCCAAATATTCAACAGATTACCTTGAGAAATGTTGTGTCAATTGTGGGGTCAGAAATAGCTACAGTATAAACAAATGGAATTAATCAGAGCCCTGTTTTCCTGATGCTGTGATGAATCCAGCCTCAGTATGACATGAAACTCACTTAGATCATCTACTAAAGAAGCATGACATCACTGTTCAAGAATTAGCATGAAGCCTAGAGGCACAGTGGTTTCGAAGAACTCAAAGTCTCTTCTCTGAGTCCATGACCCTTCAGACACCCCGTCATGTAGCTAGCAGCGTCGGTTCGCGAGGTCATACAGAGTCCACATCTGTCAACTCATCATCGGCACATCTAGCACAAGGTGACCTTGAACATGATATCCCTGATCCTTTTCCCCCTCCTCAGAGACCCTCCAATCCTGAAACTCCAGCATGTCTTCATTTTCATTCCACTACACTGGACATGCAGAGGGGTGATTTGACTCTTAAAAGCTAGAGTTCGTTTATAAGTGTGCAGGGTTTTATTCGTGCAGTGGATTAGCCTGTTCTAGCATGTGTTTATCGTGGAGCAGATCAGTGTTTTCCATTATGGAGGCAGGAGGAATGTTGTCAACACATAAACAGGAAGGTGTCTCTGTTCTTTAATGATTTCATTTGGTCGATTTCATGCTGCAGATTTCAACCGGGTGTAAACACAACAAATGTCAATCAAGGAAATGCACAAGAGCAATATCTGTAATGCATAATTTTACCATATTTTCATGCTTCCATAATTTTTAGCATATTTTCATATTTTTGTTATAATTAAGAAATTACCTTTTGTAAATGTATATCATATTCATTTCATCATCACAAACTATGGTTCAAAACTTTAGGGTCAGTAATATTTTGTAATATTATATAAAAAAAACTGTAAAACAGTGAAATATGATAAGAATTTGAAATAACTGTTTTGTAATTTAATATAATTTAAAATGTAATGTATTCCTGTGATGTCAAAGCTGAATTTTCTGCATCATTACTCCAGTCTTCAGTGTCACATGATCCATCAGAAATCTTTGTAATTTGATTTGCTGTTCAAAAACATTATCATTATTATAATGTTGAAAACAGCTGTGCTGCTTAATATTTTGTTTGGAAACAGTGATTCTTTATATATATATATATATATATATATATATATATATATATATATATATATATATATAAAGAATCACTGTTTCTCATCAAAAACTTGTGATCTCTCATTCAAGAAAAATTATGTATGTATATATGTATATATATATATGTGTGTATGTATATATATATATATATATATATATATATATATATATATATATATATATATATATATATATATATATATATATATATATATATATACATACATACACAGACATAGATATATATATAGATATAAAGCTGTAATCAAAATGATTCAACCCCCATTGCAAATCAGGTATATTGGCAAAATGTACAGACTTTCAGCTGTTCGCAATGAACAAATAAATAAAAAAAGTCACTGAAATAGCTCAATACAACAAATGTTTCAAGTGGTTTCTCCAAAATCATCTGAAAATGCAACTTTGGATTATTAGATGTTATTTTCTGGGTTTTGAAAGGCCATGAAAGGTGTGGTCCGGCTGCAACCAAGATATTATTGAAATGGCCAAATCTGGTCAATTGGGATATTGCTCATGTGCTGGATGTAAATGGTCACAATGTCCACAAAATTATTTCAAAGCACAGTGACACAACGCCACTACCATGCAGAATGTAAAGTGCTGTGACGGGTCAAGGAAGATAGTGAGCATTTTGACAGGAGGATGAAAATGCCCTGAATGTGGGACCTCAAAGATCTGGATGAGCTGCAACCTCCAATTTCATCTTAAACTGTAAGCCAGCGGCTATAAGAGGCTGGATTGAGAGGTTGTGTACCAGTTAAGAAAACATTAATTAGTTTTATCTACCGCAAAAAAAAATCACCATATACATTTGCCAAAGAATATAAGGATTGGAATGTGGAAGATTGGAGCCGTGTTCTGTACAGTCCAAAACCCTAGCATTGGATGGTGTCAGGTATGTTCGTAGGAGACGACTGGAGAGTTTTAATACTAAATGTGTGGCAACTTTAAGCATTTTCTGTATGGAGTTTGAATGTTCTCCCTGTGTCTGCATGGGTTTCCTCCGGTGCTCTGGTTTCCCCCGCAACATGCAGGTGAATTGGAGAAGCTAAATTGTCTGTAGGTGTGAACATGTGAGTCCCAATCCATGTAATGGGGAGGTTTAGGGGAAAGACCTGGCAACCTACCCCTGAAAAATCATTGCAGAGAAAATTCATGGACAGTCTCTCGCGTATGGCAAGAGATGGCCTATAAAATCACCAAGAGTCAGATATGATTATAATGGTTTATGAATATATGAAGAGTTCAGATGCAAAAGCCTCTAAGTGCCATCTGAAATTTTCTTCTAGAATGATCATTTTTATCAAGCTTGTATATTTAAGTTCAGTAATTTCACTTAAATGCCAATTAATAAGTAATTTTCATTGGCATTTAAGTGAAATTACTGAACTTAAATAACCGAGTTTGATAAAAATGATCATTCTACAAGAAAATTTCAGATGGCACTTAGAGGCTTTTGCATCTGAACTCTTCATATATAGTGTTTTGTTTTCATAACACTTTACAATAATGTTCATTAGTTAACATTAGTTAACATGAACTAAGAATGAACAATATTATTAATTTATATTAATTTCAACATTTACTGATACATTATTAAAATTAAAGGTTGTATTTGTTAAAATAAGTTAATGCACTGTGAACAAACATGAATAAACAATGAACAACTGGATATTTATTAACATTAACAAAGATTAATAAAAACTGTAGCAAATGTATTGCTCATTGTTAGTTCATTAATGCACTAACTAATGTTAACTAATAAACCTTATTGTAAAGGGTTACTGTTTTCATTTTGTAAATGAGTTCGCTTAATTCCATAAGTCCATAACCATAAATGCAGCTTGGCATTAATGTGATTCAATCACGCTGTATGCCAAGGCACAGACAGATTTCACAGTGTGCTTTGCATAAAAAAGGAAGATGGATGCTTTCTCATGAACAGAACTGCTTTGTTCAGCCAGATGACAGCTCTGAGAAACATCAAATGATGTGCTCTCGGCCTTTGACGTCCTGTGGTAAATTTCAGTCACAGCAGCATTATTATAAATTTCAACACAGCATTATTTGATCAGTGTGAAGCCAGTGTATTGTGTTGCTGCTTTATGAATGCTGAACTCGCCATGAAATGACTGCTTACTGCTCTTGCAGACAAACACACACATTATTGTGTACAGGGCCGTTGGAAAGTGGACGTCAAGACCAAATGACGCCCAGGCCATCTGGTGTGCATTCAAACTGCTGTTTTGGGGGAAGCGTAATGTTTTACCTAATCATTCTGTAATCTTCTCCTAAATATTGAAGGCTTTTAGTTGGTGTTTCTCATTGTATTCTGGATGGTGACTGATGTAGTGCCCCCTGGAGTAAAGAAGACGGGCTCTGACCTTCTTTCGTTCTCAGACTGTGTCCCTTCAGGCTGTTTGTTTTGGTCAAATGGTTCAAATCAGGGCTCAGCTTGATTCTGGATGGGCTGTTCCCTTAATGCTGAGGATGAAACGAAGGACTATGGAATTCATGTCATCTCATGGCAATTATGTTTTGAGAGACTCATTTGGAAGGCAATTCACAATGCACTACACTTCATAAGTGTTCTATCGGGTGAATTTTACCTAAATTAAAAAAAAGAAAAATCATTAAGAATTCATTAAGAACGTATTGCACTGATGGCACTGTCAATTTTCTCACACTGTCTGCTTTGTTTCACACCAGATTCACAGTAAAAATACAGTATATTATAATATATTATTATAAATATTATTACAGTGTAAAATAACCTTCTATTTTAATATATTTCAAAATGTAATTTATTTATGTGATGCAGAACTGAATTTTCAGCATCATTACTCCAGTCTTTATGATCCTTCAGAAATCATTTTAATATGCTGATTTGCTGCTCAAATAACATTTCTTATTATCAATTTTGAAAATGGTTGTGCTGCTTAATATTTTGGTGGAAACTGTGATACATTTTTTTTTTTTTTTCAGGATTCTTTGATTAATAGAAGTTTCATTTCATTTAAAATATAACTGTTTTAATAAATGTCTTTTCAGCAACTTTGATCAATTTAATACATCCTTGCAAAATAAAAGTAATTTTAATTTCACTGACCCTAAACTTTAAAAAAAAAAATAGTGCACAGTATGCTATTATACTAAAAATATACTATTGCTCTTTGTCAATTTATGTTCATTTATAATACATTGATGTTAAACTAACATCCGTAACCGTAACCGTAAATGTCAGTATACATACAAGTGAACATTAATGCATTATTTATTTATTTAGCATTTGTATCTTCTCATATTGCTGTTGCCTCCATTTAAAAGCAATAAGCCCCTCAAGTGTGTTGCAGTGATCTTAACATGGCTAAGGGGGTTGCATCACAACAAAGAGGTTGAGTATCTTTGAATCTACAGATTGGCCTCTGCCACTTTGAAACCTCAGATTATCCTTATCGTGTCCTGTGTCCTAAAAGCTATAAGCCTTTAAATTCAAAGGATTCTGTTTCATTCTCTATCCTAAGTCATTCTCTATCCTTTTGAAAATGTATTGTAGTAATACACACAGACAGACAGGCTTGATGTTTAAGGGTAGATGAAATATTAAAATGAGAGCTCATCATATCTCACTATCCTCAGGATGGGCTATGTGAAAAGCCTCAGATACAAACAATAAAAATGGTTCCTTGTTTTGATGGATGTTGGGTAGGCAGACTGCTGAATGCAGTATCAGCTGGAAGGTAATGAGAAAATGAGAAGGGGGATGATATATAACCACCTTTGATCCCGCACTGCTTTTATCAACTGAATCGACTAGCCGCAGTGGACCAGGTTGTAAATTTGACAAGCTGTATATATGAGTGTGTTAGAGAGAAAGAAATATAGAGAGAAGGAAGAATGACAAAGCCATTTATCACAAACCACTGAGGCATATTAGATGCGATAAGTCAGATCCATCCATACTAATGTCTCTGTTTAGATGAGATGCTGCAGTTTTTGAACAATGTTTGATTAAGAGTAGTCAGATTCACACGGCGGCCATCTTGGTAATACAAACAATACAGCCGTTTTAGGTGTAGGTTAAGTAATATGCCCTCTGCTACCTGAACCCCTATAGCATGACGGTCCTCAGATCTGTCCGCCCTTGGCAAGGCTTCACTGTTATTGCCACCTCAATCCCCAGTTTCTTTCTTGGCCTCCTGAAACCTCTCGACGACAGCATTGACTGTGTCGCCAAAGAGGCAAGGAGGAGAAAGTAAAGTCTCCAGCAAGAATGACCTGTCCCTCTCTCTTATTCCTGAGAGGTTTAACCAGAGATGCCCCTCCATGGACACCATAGCTGCCTTAGAACGGCCGATTGTGGGGCGTCTATTTGGTGTCCCTGGGCAGTGGCGTGCACAGACCTCTGTGGGAGCAGAGGCGAAATCATGTTCCACAGGGCACCGCGATACGACCGAAAAGGGCACTTCCGATTTCACAATTAAAGGGGCAGGAGCTCAAGCTGTCATGTGTCCGAATTTCAGTCATACTACACATTCATACCATATAGAACATTCTTTTTTAAAGGTCGCAAAGTAAGTTTCAAACCAAATGTAGTACCAACTATATGCGATTTCAGAGGCAGCGCCTGTTTAGGTGTGTTTGATTAGGGTTGGAGCTTATATTTCTAAAGGAAAGTAGATCTTGAGGTTGCCCAACCCTGGTCTATGTCATTTAAAAAGGCCAAATAAAAAAAAGTTGAGTAGCTTGCATCACCTTATTACTTTCTGTCTTTTAACATTTCTGTCATAAAACAGTTGTCAAATATGTTTAGCTCTTACCTTGCACTCTTTCACCAATGCTGGAACAGCAAAGCCCGCCTTTTTTATTTGATTGTACCATTTTATACCATTGACCCCTCGATTTTGACAGAAGAAACGAGACCATAGTGCAACACGATTGTGACATCACAACAGCAACTCGCAGTGCTCGCACTTAATTTACCCACAAGTGATCAAGGGCTTCAGGCGTTCCATTTACAACCCATTGCAAGGGTTCTGTCTGTAGTGGAATGCAAGCAATGATGTACTGTACATCCGAGTAAATGAGCATGATAGAAGTTAGCAAGGGAAGGGCATAAAAAAGTGGACTTAAATACAGCTCTGCGAAGCTGAAACTCACAGTTATGGTAAGGAGCGTGACAAAACACGCTGGAAGCGATTGACTAATCACAAAACACTAGTCCAGTTGACCAGTCAGAGCACATTGCACTACTGGAAGGAGGGACTTCATAGAGACAGGAACTAAACAGAGCTTAACTGACAGGAAAACTGGGAAAAGAGGTGCTGCAACATTGTAAAATATGTGAACATATTGTGTTTTTGAACATTGAAGTAGGAAAACCTATTCTAGTAGAACCTAAAAAATCAAGACTTGCCAAAAAAAAACTTGCCATATCTGAGTATAGGAACCTATGGGGGACCTGTCAATGTGGTCGTTATGGCCATAAATATTGCTACTTTCTTTACTATTTTCAAGTTTTAAGGCTGGTCTAGCTAATGCTGTACAATAAAGAGCAAATAAACTCTGTAACAAAAGCTATTTCACCTGAAAGGCAAGACTAACATTGCTTCAGTTGTCATATTTGTGCCCATCTTGTGTCATCTTTCTCCTTCCCCTTGTACTGTTTTAATATCCGCATGAGCTTGCACATGTTAGAGTACACATAATGTGCACAGTGTTACATGATTAGTGTCTAATTGTGTTAGCATGCTTCATGCTTCTATAAGGGCACATCATTCTATAGAGCGGACGCACTTGCCCTGGAGGCATATAGTCAACACACAGGAAGTGACATGCTAGTCTTAAGAAGTGACACTATGAGCTTTTATGAGAGCAGGATTGGTTTGAGTCACACACATAGTGTGTAAAGAATGTGCTTTATAAGTTGACGTTCAAGGGCATTAATGAATCAAGACAACAAGTGCACTCAACCGGCTCAGGCAGGATTCAACATCTCACTGAATGCTAACAATCACACAAAACAAATGCATACTGACAAACAATTGAAAGTCAATTATATATAAATAGAAAGAAAACCTTTTTCGCACTTTGTCTTTCGCAATTTTTTTTAATGGTCAGAAACTTCACTTATACGTCAAACTTTACAGTTGCATTTAAATTTACTGTTCTGGCGGTTATATGTAATTTATCATTTGCCTGATTTATTTGCCTGATTTAATTAATGTTTTAGTCCTAAATCCCTTTTAAAAACCTTTTAATCTAAATGTCAACAAAATGAAACAAGAATTTTGAACCTTGCTTTATCCAGTGTTCAGATATTTGGTATGGAAATGTATGCAAATGAGTGCATATTTAATTAGATAATGCCTCAATTGTCTATTTAAACACTTAAAGGTGCAATGCGCAAGTCTCTGAGTTTTTGCAGAACTATGCCCCCTCTGGCGACAAGCGAAACTGCAACCAGAGGTGTGCACGCTCATGGACCACACACACACGCACGCTTGCACGAGCTGTTCATAACCAAAGGAGCATCAGCCGCACAAATCTTTTGTTTACAGTCATAATGTCTTCAGAGGTAATAAAGTTATAAATCTGCAAGTCATTTTAAATATGTGAAAGGAAAGGCATTTGAGTAAATTACACACTTATGTGTGAGGGGGAAACGGGGGTAGTAGAAAACTTCGTTTTTTGTTTCCATCTATCTCCATGTTGAACTGTTTTATGTGTTTACTGTATCCACTTATGATTGTATTATTATGGAAACACGTTCATGAACAATTTAAGTTATTACTTTGTTATTACTTTGTAAAAGCTCAAAATAATAATCATACCATACACAGTTGGTCAACAAAGTACACTCAAATGTCTCAAGGTAATATTCATAGATTATTACATCATTTGTTGTCATAGATTTGCCGTATCAGACATTAGAGACTGGGCTATATCTTACCGTTTTATCAAGAAAAAAGCCAACTGAGGATCCCGTTTGAGCCCTAGAGCAGACCGGAGATTCCAACGAACAGTATTTATATCGTTTTTACCTTTTGTACACAGCCACGTCCAAGTGATCTGAGGGCGCGGGCGCTTCCTAGTGTGTGCAGACCGAAGATCTCTCCATTTGTTGAAAGCCTTCCCGATGTTGACTCTCGTCTTATTCCGACGCCTGTGGCACTAGACAAAAGTTTTATTTTCTTTGTCTTGCGTGGAGTTTGCGTTGGGGTTTGGAATGAACTACAAGCTGGTCTCTTTGAATCTTCTACTTTTGTCGAAAGTTGACTAAAGTTTTGTCGCTCGTGTTGTCTTCGCTGATACGGAGAATGGCGGCGAATACACAAACCTGCCAGACATAGCCAGGTGAGCGTGAACGCGCATGACGTCACGCCCAGTCTCAAATTCCGTCCCGAATCCCTCTTATTTATTTTACTGTACAGGATTATAGAGGCAATCGCAGTGATCAGAGAAGGGCTCATTCAGCCCATCAGGCAATTGTTTAAGCATGTATGGGTTAGAAAAACGGGTATTTTTAACATGAAATGTTGCGCAATGCACCTTTAAGGAACTTGTCATACTCAACTGGGAAGTATGGTGAAACTTTTTACACTATTCATATGCAATTTTAGATATATGTAACACTTTATTTCAAAAGTCCACTTTAGACATTCTAGGCCTACTAAGTAACTTTGCACATACGTCAGCTAACTCTCATTAGTAGACTGTCTGATTAATATCTGCTAACAGTTTATTTTGATGATCCACCAACAGACATTCACTGACTATAAATAACTTAGCAACATGTCAACTTATGCTACCAACCTGAACCCTATCCCTAACCTAACAGTCTACTAATATTCTAATGAGAGTTAGTTGAGTTGCAAAGCTACTTATAGTTAGAAGAATGTCCAAAGTGGACCATCTAAATAAAATTTAACCTGGTATTTTACTGTAAAACAAGAAAAAAAAAGAAGAGACAAATGCTGTATGGGGGCAATATCATGATGCTAGCTCGCTCCAGCATGTTTGAGGAATTACCCTACACAAACCGTTTGTGATTATAATCGGAAAATCAACAGCGGCATTGTGTGGATCTGTTAGGCTGGGCCAGATCTGGCAAACACGGCCGAGTGGAGATGTAAGATACTGCTATGGTTGAATTCTGCTGAATATTTCACTGCAATGATAACTATAAAATCAAAACAGCCCCTCTCTGCTGAGATATCATGTTCAAAAAACACTATATGTGATGATTATAATGTTGCAGCCTGGGAACTAATGCATTTAACATCACATACCGCTGGCATTGACATAATGTGCAAATTATGTCCCCCTAGCATAACAAGGACACAAAACACCTTTCTGTTTTCACACTTAATTTATTTTATTTCATTTTATTTCAAATAAAACATTCTCTGTTGCCTCACCACTCACTAATGTCTGTCTTCACTTCCTGCCACAAAAGAGGGAAAGACGGTATACGGCGACAGTTATGTCATTGTCAAAACATGTTAGTGCTTTACGAGTTGACGGTGGTGAATCACATGGTGACTATGTTGGCCAATGTGGATTGTCTAATAGGCCTGTTGGGTCACACCATGTTGGGAGAAAAAATATTTTCCAAACCAGTTCTGAATGATGCTGGGCGTATTTTGAATGAAAGGATTTGCAAGTGAATATGGTATTGCATGAAATAAACATACAATTATGTTCCAGTTTTGAAATACATACAGTTTGATCTAAAAACAGATGTGGCAGATATGCATCCTAATTTATATATGCATCTAAATACAACTCTGAACAAATAGGGGTGGCAACTGGCAAGCAATGGAAATGCTGATGACCTTGCCCTGTCTGTATGCGTCCTGTTGAGGAAGGGTGAGGTGATATCTATAATAAGGATGATATTCCTGGATGAACTGCAGCTTTTCTGGAATGACTAGCACTAATAAAAAATGTATAAATAAAATCATGTTTTTCAATAGCATGTTTTTGGGCATACAGCATGAGATATGATATGATATGATATGATATGATATGATATGATATGATATGATATGATATGATATGATATGATATAATGAAACAAAGAGCAAATTATGTTAGCAAGATTAAGACAGTGGAAAACGAGATTAAAATCTTTAAGTGTATCACATGAACGATGTGAATGATGTTTGCAGGATTTCAGAAAATAAGTTGTGAATGTGAACACTGAACACAATGATAAACATACTTTTAAAGGGACAAGATTTAGTAACTTTCTCCAAGACTTTGCAGTGTTGTGGAAGCTAAAGTCAATCAATCAACCAATCATCCATCAATCAACCAATCAATCACCCAATCAATCAATCATCCAATCATCCAATCAACCAATCAACAATCAACCAATCAATCAACTAATCAATTAATCAATTAATCAATCAATTAGAGGACAAAGACAACATCAAATCTATAATGTACCTATAATCTTGTTCTGGAACAAAAACATTTTCGAAAAGAATGATCTCTATTAGGATTAATCTGTTTATTTGCATGAACCGACCGAACAAATCATTTCAGAATGAATCGAATCACGTAATCTATCAAAATTTATTTGTAATATTTTTATTACAAAAAACTAAACAAAGTCAAAGCAACTCAAGAGAAGAAAAAGCCCAGTTACAAAGACACAGGATACTTTATCCTCCATTTGCAAAGGTAGGCTATATCAAAGAATATTTTGTTCATGTTAAAGAATTTCCCATTTCTTCATAAAAGAGGGGAATTAAAAGAATAGTTCACTTAAAATGAAAATTCTGTCATTATTTGCTCACCCTAAAGTTGACAAACCTGTGAATTTCTTTCTTCTGCTGAACACAAAAGAAGATAGAGTGAAGAATGTCAGTAACCAGACAGTTGATGGACCCCATTGACTTCCATAGGGGTGAAAAATACTATGAAAGTCAATGGGGTCCATCAACTGTTTGGTTACTGACATTCTTCCAAATATATTCTTTTGTGTTCAGCAGAAGAAAGAAATTCTGTATTTTTTTAAACTGAATATTTGCAGTATACGAATTCAGAACAAAAAAACTAGCTGTTTGAAAATACATGTCTATAAAATTCAGCCATAAAAACATTTCAATTTATTAAATTTCAAATGTTCAATATTCGTTTAAAAAAAATCAAATTCAGAACTATTTAAACTACCACCTAAAATTCAGTTTTGTTAGATTTCACTTGTAAATAATTCAAATTTACACAATTCAAATTCAAATCATATTGTCATATTTTAAGCTCCATATACTGTTACCTAATTACATTGTTACATGTCCAAAACAAATAATAAAAAAAAACATGGTATTTTTAGTAGGGATTATGGGGATGACATCTGGAGGATGCATGGTTGATTTTCTATTTAATTTCTTGTATATGCCTACTATATGTTTATTTGATATAATAACTCAGACTGAGACTTATATTAATAATCAATGCAAAACTACATCCAGTCATTTGCATGTGCTATTTATTTTATACCCAAAATCGATGTAGATCCACATCAGTCCAATAGGTGGCAGTATGTGGACTCAGATATGTGATCTGCCACAAAAAAGACTCGAAGATCTTCTCGAAGAAGAAGACGAGAAGAGGATCATGGCGGAGGAGAAGAAAGATGCCCGATCAGGGAAAGCTCCTAGAAAAGAGTCTCAGCCTCTCATTATCGCCAAAACTCCAGCAGAGGAGCAGCGCTTGAAGTTGGAGAGATTGATGCGAAATCCCGTGAGTTAAAGCTTTACATCAAACTAGCAGGTTTCATTGGAGTAGTAATGATGCTACCGAACTGTTTGCATTGCACACCAAACAGTGCTATGTTTTATATTGTGTTTTTTAAGGATAAACCTGCACCCATACCAGAGAGACCCAAGGATTGGAATCCACGCGCTCCACCAGAGTTTGTGCGGGATGTGATGGGTTTGTGTCGTTTGTTTACTCTCTCAGATCTAGGCATGGGAATCGAAAGAAATGTAAAGATTCGCTCTTAGAACGACCCAGGTGCCTTATTAATAGCACCATTAACGATTCTTTTAGTACTTTTGAGTTAGAAATATCAAATATGTATAGAAAAAAATATGATTTTTGAGTTGAGTGCTCTCAGAAAATGAGATAACTGCAGATTTTAGCAGGGTCGGTATAGCGCAAAACAAACGTTTAAACTTAATACAATTCTTGCAAAGAGTTTATTTAATAATGATCAATTATTGGTCATAAATATATTGAGTAAAATCTCATGTAATTAAACGTGTGGTTGTGGTAACCTCATTCATTTTCAACTAATTAACTTTCATAAATTCATGACAAACATAACGTTACATGTCACAAATCGTAAGTCAGGTCAGTTTAACATATTAGTACCACTGCTTGGTTCAATCATATGCGACTAAATAATTTGCAATTGCAGTTTAGTAAATGAAATGAATTCAGGAACGATTCAAATGTTTCACAAACGTTTTTGATTCACTAAAAAAGAACTGCTCATAAAGAATCGGGAATCAGAAACTGCAGGTGTCTGAGTGATGTTGTGGCGCTGCTGAATAAGTAAGCTTCAAGAAACGCTTTCAGAGTATTTGGATAGTGCATTTCAAAGAATTGTTTTTAAACCACTAGTTTTGTTTGTTTGACGTGCATCATATAGTAACTTCCCCATATTGTCACTGGCTGCACCAACAAGTCGTCCATCCCCAAACTCATGCCTTTGGCGCTGAGCTGTCTCCAGGATTTGAGACTGGCTAACACCCTCGGTTTAAAATATATATATTTTTTTAATTAATCAACTTAAGGGATAATTTGTTAGTTTAACTGCTTCTTTTGCTCTCCTCATTTGTAAGTTGCTTTGGATAAAAGTCTGCTGTATGATTATATGTAAATGTAAAGGGTTAGTTCACCCAAAAATTGTCATCAGTTACCCATCCTTATGTTGTTCCAAACCCGTAAGACTTTCGTTCATCTCCGAAACACAAATGAAGATCTTTTTCAATGTATTCTGGAGATTTCTGTCCCTCCATTGCAACTACCACTTTGTCGCTTCATAAAGAAATAAAAAAAACTTGTGGTTCTTGCAGAAGCTCGAACGTGATGCGTGACACGAGAATGAACCTCATTGGTTCTTGCGGAAGCTCAAACATGATGCGTGACACGAGAATGAACCTCATTGGTTCTTGCGGAAGCTCAAACATGATGCGTGACACGAGAATGTACCTCATTGGTTCTTGCGGAAGCTCAAACGTGATGCGTGACACGAGAATGAACCTCATTGGTTCTTGCGGAAGCTCAAACGTGATGCGTGACACGAGAATGAACCTCATTGGTTCTTGCGGAAGCTCAAACGTGATGCGTGACACGAGAATGAACCTCATTGGTTCTTGCGGAAGCTCAAACGTGATGCGTGACACGAGAATGAACCTCATTGGTTCTTGCGGAAGCTCAAACGTGATGCGTGACACGAGAATGAACCTCATTGGATCTTGCGGAAGCTCAAACGTGATGCGTGACACGAGAATGAACCTCATTGGTTCTTGCAGAAGCTCAAACGTGATGCGTGACACGAGAATGAACCTCATTGGTTCTTGCAGAAGCTCAAACGTGATGCGTGACACGAGAATGAACCTCATTGGTTCTTGCAGAAGCTCAAACGTGATGCGTGACACGAGAATGAACTTAATTGGTTCTTGCAGAAGCTCAAACGTGATGCGTGACACGAGAATGAACCTCATTGGTTCTTGCGGAAGCTCAAACATGATGCGTGACACGAGAATGTACCTCATTGGTTCTTGCGGAAGCTCAAACGTGATGCGTGACACGAGAATGAACCTCATTGGTTCTTGCGGAAGCTCAAACGTGATGCGTGACACGAGAATGAACCTCATTGGTTCTTGCGGAAGCTCAAACGTGATGCGTGACACGAGAATGAACCTCATTGGTTCTTGCGGAAGCTCAAACGTGATGCGTGACACGAGAATGAACCTCATTGGTTCTCGCACGTCAAACGAACATGCTTGAGCTTCCGTTTACCACAACTGATGTGTTAGTTGATGAACGTTTAAATGTGAATAAATGCCTAAATTAAATCTGTTCATCATATAAAGCGATCGTGTCTCTTTAAATTAGCTCTAAACCGCTCAATTCATATGGATTAGTTTTACAGTCTCTTTATGAACTTTTTGAATTTTCAAAGTGGTAGTTGCATAACTGTCAATGGAGGGACAGAAATCTCTCAGATATTATTAAAATATCTTCATGCGTGTTTCGAAGATGAATGAAAGTCTTACGGGTTTGGAACGGACATGATGGTGAGTAAATGATGACAGAACTTTAATTTTTGGTTAAACTAACCGTGAATGTCCCAATATGTTTGTTGATCTATGTTGTAATATCAAGTTTTCATATGGGTTCATATTTAGTCTAGTACATACTCTTTACTGTCCAATGCCTGTCCATTGATTCCAACATTCCCAGAATTTCTGCCCACACAAATAATGTCAGGATACCAGAATTTAGTTATTAGTAATTTAATTGTATTTAACTCCACCCCACCACTCTTCAGGGCTGTGGAGGTGTGCGTGTGTCTTTAGTGAGTGCTCTTATGTTTGATTTTCTCAGGTTCCAGTGCTGGCGCTGGCAGTGGTGAATTCCATGTGTATAGACATCTGCGCCGTCGAGAGTATCAGAGACAAGACTTCCTGGAACGAATATCTGAGAAGGTAGGGATATTTCTGCCTAAAGCACATGTAGGAGCCAAAATAAATTGTTCAACCACTAGATGGCGGTGTGGACCAGTGGTGTAGGTGTAGGTCACCTGTTCAATTTCACGTTTAACTTACGAGGTTGTATCAGGAGGGACAGGTGGTGGGAACAAATGGTTCTTATCATAGATCAGGGGTACCCAACCCTGCTCCTGCCGATCGACTGTCCTGCACAGTTCATCTCCAACCCTAATCAAACACACCTGCCTTTAATTTTCAAGTGATCCTGAAGACCTTAATTGGTTGCTTCAGGTGTGTTTGATTAGGGTTGGAGATAAACTCTGCAGGACAGTCGATCGGCAGGAGCAGGGTTGGGCACCCCTGTCATAGATCCATGGGCTTTTAAACCTGTAAATTGTTTTTGTGTGGACATTGTTTATTCCAAACTATGAGTGAAGAACATCTTACTACCTTGCCCTGGCTTATTGGAAAGCCACTACAGCATATGATTATTAACTAGAAACCGCTTTAGTGTGTATGCATGTCACTAGTTAAGTTTACACTAGGGCTGTCACTAACAATTATTTTGGCAATCGAGTACTTGGTCGATTATTTTGACGATTAATCGAGTAATCAGATCAACAACCGTTTACAAACTGATGTATTCTCCTGTGTTGGCTTTAGTGGTGTGCGATTATATATCATCTGCGAAAATATCGTAATTGTTGTTTTAACGATATGCGATTTGACATTATCGAGTATAGCCTATCCCTCACACACACCCAGAGAGTGCATGCATACTCTACGTGATGTAGTCTTGTAGATTAGACTAGTGCAGGTACGCATTTAGAGTGCACGCTTTCACTGCGTGATTTAGTCTTTATTTATATAATTTAGTAATAAATATCACAAGAGTGCAGTTTTTCTCCAAATATCAGCATAACAAATATGATATTGATTTTATACAAGTTTATTAAACAAGTTAATATTACGTGACTTACATTTTAGACACCATATTGCCTGCTTTTGCTCTATTATGCCAACGAAAATAAATTGATGCATTGTGAATCGAGAAATGATTCTGGATCGATTCCAATTTTTTCCGAATGCATTGCGATTCTCTCTTGAATCGATTCTGAGCTTATTTTTTAACAGCAGATGGCACTGCGTGCTTTGGAAACAGCCGTAATCTGCTGGCTTCCAGTTCCTTACACACACACCACTTGAACCTTCTATAAAATAATCATTCATAAAGTTCAAAAAGGTTGAAGCGAATTACAAGGGTGTTTGCAGTAGGCTGTATAGATTAATCTCACGTCATAAAAGCATTCTGAGGTGCAAGTATATTCTCAGACTCAACCGAACGCACGAGCGCTCTTCTTCGTGAGCATTTGAGCGTGCCGTTAAAAACTAGCCTAGAGCGCCATCTGCTGTTGAAAACTAAGCTCAGAATCGATTCGAGAGAGAATCACGATGCATTTAAATTCCCTAATAAATTAAACTCCGCTGAATCGCTACATTATATTTCTCAACGAGCCGCAACTGACGAAAGTAACCGCCCGTTGTACCTTTCCAGTCAAATATTGCGTTGCAAACATCAATAACAGCTTTAAATTGTCATTGCTGGCAGATGACCATGGTATTATTATTATTATTTTTTATTTATTTATTATTTTTATTATTTTTTTTATTTATTTGTATAGCGCTTTTCACAATACATATTGTTTCAAAGCAGCTTTACAGAAAGTGCATTTCAGAAATGTACATAGAAAAATACATAGGTATTAGCGGGATAATCCACGGATAGCTGTGCATTTAATGCACGACTTGGAGGCAAAGAACCGCCCGACGTGAAGTGGAGTGTAGTTTACTTGTTTTAATTAAAAGGCACCAGAATAGCCTACATGAAATGGTATTTACTCCAGTAACATTTTTCTGGGGGAGGACCCACCCACTTTTTTTTTCTTCCGACGCCCATGGTCAAATGCTTCTTTCCTTGAATGAATCAGCCGTTTGAATGAATCGGTTGAATCTCAATGATTCGCTTATTACTAGTGACTTGCTGCCACCTACTGGCGGTTTCAGTTTCACATTTAAAGTATCTTTTCTTGTTTTAAATCATTTTAATTATCAATATTGCAAAGATGAATTTTGTTGATACTGATTTCATTTAATTGGCAGCAGCCCTGTTGTCTTATTTTTGTTTAAAAAATAGCTTTATAAAGGTAAAAATGCCCATATTAGGTAAAAGTTGGCTAGTTGGCTTAGATTTATAAATTAAGTTACAAATCTGGTGAAATGGCACACACTGCGTACCTAGATGAACATTATAAGCAACCCAAACATATGCAGAGATGGAATGCAGTTCTACCCGTTATTTGTAGAGGCTTAAATAACTGGATTTGGGTGTGGCGTCAGAGTAGCGGTGGATGTGCTCTTCTCTCAAGCTCACGGGTTCAGAGGATCTACATTTTGCTGTTGCTGTGACAATCAATATTGAGTTGAGTTTGCCAGTGTAATGTTAGATGTTTATGTGTGAATAAAAGATCGTGTCTCTTCAGAAGACTTTAAACCGCTCTATTAAAATAAAATGTTGTTAAATATTTATGGGGTCTGTTTTCAAGAGTAAAAAATATATATATATATATATATTTCAAGATGGAGTTTAACTTATATTGGTTCACATTTAATTTGTTTCACTTTTGCAGCAAAAGCTGGATGAAGATTATATTGCGAAGGTGAAAGAAAACCAAGAGGCTGCTGTGGAAAGAACAGCCAAACGCAGAAAGAAGAGGTTTGCAAAATACCATCTTGTGTTTGATTCAGAATCTCTAGAAAGCTCCAAATCGTTAGCCTCATAGCATAATTGCCCAAGTCATTTTTTGTTTCTTGTTTTCCAAAGAAATTGAAATATGACTTAGGCAATTATGCTATGAGGCTAACGAAATGTATCTCTTGTGTTTCTAAATCTCAATTGTTCTTTTGTGTCATTTAGGGAAAAGTTGAAGCAAAAGAAGCTGATGGCCAAGAAAGCCAAGATGGAGAGCCAGAAAGAAGGTTAGAGATAATAAAGTTTTCACTCCCTTGTTCATGTTCTGTGGTATTACTGAATTTAATCACAGTGGCCTTTTTTATTAGCAAAAACAGGAAGGTATCTACTAAATAAGCAAATAAATATTATATAATTCTTATATTAATAATAGTTAACAGTTAATTGATTTGGCAAAAAGGCAAAATAAATCCTCTCTGCCTCAGTGTTGTAACATCATGAATGTGAATATTTAATATATATTCTGTTTTTGATTGACAGCACAGGTTATCATCATGAGTTTAGGTAATTTTAGCTTTCATCTAAGCGGTGTTTGTGTCAGCAGGCTCTGAGGAGTCGTCGTCTTCCTCGGCTTCTGAAGCAGAGGAACGAGATGATGATGCAGAAGTGCCCAGCTTCATCATGGGGAAGAGGTGAACGAATGAAGGAATGGAAATATCCAGCATATATTACCATGTGATGCCTAAAACACCTCAAGCAGAGAACGATTATCAAATTGTGTTCTGACAACACTCTTTGTTTGAAATGTTTCAGAAGTGCTCTGGCATCCTTTATGGTTGATGTTAAACACTTGAGGTTGATATTGTCTGATGTTCAACACTGTAAACATTTGGACATTTGAAACGCTGTATGTTTTTCTTCACTGGAGTGTCGATAAAATCATTTGGTAACGCTTTACTTGAAGCCTTCATATATAATGCATTATGAAAGTGTTTTTAAAGCATTAACTATGCTTGTAATGCACCTTATAATGTGTTGTATAATCTCATTAATAATTGTAATCTCAGTTATAATATACTTATCTATTCATTGAACACACCTTTAGAAAGGATAATGCATTGAAAAACACGACAAACAATACTTAGATATAATTCATTATAATGTGCACTATGAATACATTTATAGTGCATTATACATAAAGGCTTTAAGTAAAGTGTTCCCAATAATTTGACCAGGATTGACTTTTATTCTGTTGTAAATATGTATTTTTTAAATAAACGGCAAAGGGACTAGTTGTGTTTGGCGTTTAATGAAACATTTTGTGGCTGCTGGAAATTCAGCTTTGCAATTACAGAAATAAATTACATTTTTAAAATAGACAGTTATTTTAAAATGTAATATCTTACAATATTACTATTTTAACTACCGGTATTTTTGATCAAACAACAATGCGGCATTGAGTATGAGAGACTTTTTTTTTTAAACAAACAAAAAATTGTAAGGGTTAAAATAAATGTATGTACATGTATACATACACACTTATATGTGTACAGTATATATAAATGAATGCATTTTTGATGCATTATATATACGCAGTATTTTTTATGCTATTTCCAGAGAATAACTTTGACATTGATGCACTAGATTAAATATAGGAATATATGGATATTGTATTATTACTATGTCATGATTTCAACTCTTCAGTTTTTGCAAATATTATATATTCAGAGTTTTACACATTCACATATAGGCGTTTAACAAAGAGAACGTTAGAGAAAATATCAATGTCTGACTATAAACAAGTTGATATGCTTCGTGTCTAAGCTGGTCTGGTTGAGCTGGTTTTACCTCAGACAAACACAAATATGTATATTTAATTACAGTTTCTGGGGTTGCAGAATATGCGTAGTTTGTCACAGAAAACCAATATGATGGTGTAAATAAAACATTGTTTTCATGCTTAAGTTATTAATGTTCTTCCCTCAAGACATTAGGAATTAAGAACTGCTTGTATTATTGGTATATTGCATGAGTAAACTCCACGCCCCTGCTTTTGGATATTGTGTTAACGCACGTCATCTGATTGTTTTGTGGTAATGAGGTTTGTTAACTTTAACATTACTCATTCAAACAGCCTTTCGTCCGTCGACTTTATTTTCCATTCAAGCATCAGATATGTTGGTCACATGCAATGACTACACAATTGTAGGTAGCTTGAGACTGTAATTGTGGCACTGTCAATTCAAAAGTATTTAAGCAGAAATCATTTTAATATGATTCAAGCCTTTTTCAAAGCTTACAAATGAACAATAATAAGACCTTGGAATCTGGAATTTCAAAGCACTTTTTTGTGCCCAAAGTACCTCCCAGTTTCTACACACCCTCATGAGAAACTCCACTCCTTTCAGCTTCTTTTTATACGAGTTGATTCATATCTGCCAGGCTGATTATTGAATTTCACCAGCTAGGTGTGATTCTACTCTGGATTTTAATCATTAGAAACTATCTGCGTCCTTGTTCCAAGATGAACACAAATGCAGTGATCCGTTTGATATCATTGCTGTCTATCTGGATGTGGACCGGACAAGGTAAGTGCATTTTAATGATCAATGTTTGTTTGGTCTTTTTATATGGTTGTTGTTAGTAAAGCGATCTAGGGTAAAACTTAAGTTTAGGGTCCATTCTCACTATTGACCACTTAGTAGCATGCATATTACTAGAATATTGGCTGTTTATTAATACATATTAATGCCTTATTCTGCATGACCATATTCTACATCCCTTAATCCTACCACATACCTAAACTAGTAAGGTAACATAAGGTTACTAACTGTTAATTATCAGTAATTAGGATTTTTAGTTTTTAGATTTTTAGGACCCTAATCTAAAACCCCAGATCTGGTTTTAGCATTACATCACAAATACACTTAATTTATTCTCTAATCATGCTGTTTATATTGAATCTCAGTTTAACCCTACTCCTCTCTCTGGCCATTATGACCTGTAATTAATATATTTGAAAAATCAGGTCTTCCTCTGAAACTTTCACACTTGAAATGGGAATGTACACACACAAAAGTTTTTGGGGTTGTCATAAAAATAGTAACAAATCTTTTACTCACGGGTCATTTTGACCCACATAAGGAATGAATGGGACATATGAGGAAACTTTTTATCAATTTGTTAAACACACACACACACACACACATACACATGAATCAATATATCGGACTACTGAACATTCCAAGAACACACACACACATTCTATCAGTCACAATGCAGATCTCACAGATATGAAGTGGAACACATTTACAATGCAGAACAAATAACAACATATAGTTCATAAAATCTTTTTGAATATTTGTACTAATGCCCCGCTTGTCCATTAATTAAGATTTTTAGACCATAAAACTTTTTATTTTTTCCCACTTATGAATTAAAAAAATAAAAATAGAAAAATGTGGCTAAATATTCCAGCTGCACTTTATTTTACAGTACATGCACTTTCGTGTACTTACCTAAGAAAGTACTGTTAATACATGGTAACTACATGGGTTAAGGGTAGGTTCAGGGTTAGTACCTAGTTATTACACAGTTATTGCAATTACTATAAGTACATAGTATGTATATGGGGAACAGGACTGTAAAATAAAGTGCTGCTAATATTCCTAATAAACAATACATAAAAATGTATAATATGATGAATAGGGACATACAAATTGGCTGAATGTATTTATTTAATATATATTTGCAGAATCTTCAAAATGTTAGAAAAGTAAAAAGTAAGAGGATCATAAAATCAGATCATCCAGGTAGTGACCATGACCAACAGTATTAAGAATCAAGTGTGTTTTAACTTTTAAATGGAGTCATTTTTTATAAAATCAGCTATTGTCATGAAACTGCTCAGAGACACGAGGTTGAGGATCCAAACACAGAAGTTTATTGAAAGGATAATCCACAATCGTAGTCCAAAACAGGCAAGAGGTCAAAAGCATATATTTATTTGTGTTCAGCACAAGAAAGAAATTCATACAGTTTTGGGACAACTTGAGGGTGATTAAATGATGACAGAATTTTCATTTTTGGGTGAACTATCCCTTTAAGTATCATTAATTATAGCAATATTTTATGGATTATTTTATGGATTTAAATTGAATACATTTTGTTTTCTTTTTTTTTTCTTTTTTTTGGTAAAATTTTATCAAATAAACGGCTCGTAAACATACTTTATCACTTGAAAAAATTGGGGGAAAACATTAAACATGAAAGTACTATGCAATGATTCAAGACATTTTCCCTTAATGGTTCATATGGAACCTTTCTGGCATAAAGGATTCTTTAAAATTGAGTAAAAAACCTAGGATTCTGTATAGAAACCCACTGAACCTTTGGATAGCACCCCAGGATAGCTAAACTCCAGGAGCAGGATTGGACACCCATGTCATGTTCATACAAGTCATAGAAATTCTAGATAGAGCCTCAGGAGAAACACACAAGAAAGCAAGACTGAGCCTGTATGTTCTGTTCCTTGCCCAGTTTTTCAATCAATACACCTGTACCACTGCAAATATTTGGGGTTGTTAGGTGTAACGCAATCCATTTTTTTCCCATGACAGGTGCAAGTGAATTAGGGCTGAACCTGCTATTATTCTGTGACAGACTGTTGGAACAATGCGGTCATTTTAAAAATGTCTCTTTAAATGATTACTTTTCTGTCTACAGGTCAGACATTCCAGCCGCAGCTCTCACCTATTGATTTACAAGGCAAAATCACCAGCAATACGGTAATACTGAAGCAGCCGTATTGTGTTTTTGATCAGACATGCGATGGCTGTGAGATATGGCTGGTAGCTGCACTGAGCTCAGGTAAAATATATTTACAAATTAAGGTCAGGGTACAATCATTTAATAGATTTATTTTATTTTGTTTGCAGGCCATAGCACAGATTTTCTCTTGCTCTGCCAACTTGTAGACAAGTAGAATTTTAACAGACACACACACACACACACACACACAGGTAATATACCGTTTAAAAGTTTGGGAATTGTTGTTTTGGCATGCATTAATTTGATCAAAAGTGACAGTAAAAAGACATAATGTAATACAAGAAAAAAAAGAAAAAGTTAAATTTTTGTTTCAAAACTTACATTTTCAACATTCTAGAAAATCTACTTGAGCACCAAATCAGCATATTCGAATGATTGCAACAATTAATCGCATCCAATATAATATATACTACAATACAATATCCATAATATGTGTGTATACTGTGTATAATTATTTTGTATATATAAATACACACACATGTACATATTTATATACATACACACACACACACACACACACACACACACACATATATATATATATATACAGTAGCCTATATATTAGTGCTGGGCAACAATTAATCGCAATTAATTAAGGGACATAGCACTGGCTGTCCACATTGTTGAGCCCTGATGTGTGTGATTTTAGGCTTGGTTTCAAAGACAGGGCTTAGATTAAGCTAGGAGTTCAATTAGGACATTTAGCTTTAATAAATGTGCAAATAAAAAAAACATTACTGGTGTGCATCTTGAGACAAAACAATGGCAATGACATATTTTAAGATATGTCAGAGCAAGTTTCAGTCAGTTAATACAGCTCAAACATGCATTTTAGTCTGAGCCTAGACTTAAGCCTTGTCTGTGAAACCGGGGGTTAGTGTTCTAAAATGTTGTAGGCCATTGAATATCTAATGCAAATGCTTCCATCTGTCTAAATGATCAAACCTCTTTCACCTTTAGCGACCGGCACCTTTGATGCTCAAGTTACAAACTCAGCTCCCAACGTCCTCAACCTGTCACCCTACCCAACAGCGTTTGGCGCATCATCATCGCCGAACTTCTTTGTGACCAAAGTTGGACCTCTGGCAGGCTTCCCCTGTAATCAGGCCTCCAATGACTTATACTTCAGAGTCGGAGCCGAGGGGAAATGTACTGGCACCAACTGTAATGGAATATTACCTGATGGATCCAGTGTTAGGTAGGACCTTTTAATGTAGGACCTGCAATGTGAACCCCAGACTTCATTTTACATATACAGTAGTTTAACATTTCTAAAAACCCATAGGAAATTCTAAAGACAATTAATGTTGACTCTAAAATGCTAATTCTTTTCCAGGATT
Organism: Abramis brama; assembly: GCF_963993115.1. Lineage (NCBI taxonomy): Eukaryota > Metazoa > Chordata > Actinopteri > Cypriniformes > Leuciscidae > Abramis > Abramis brama. The sequence continues at coordinate 41,342,909 of NC_139967.1, forward strand.
TAAGATTACAAAAGCCAACACAACTCTCCTTTCGATGTCATGTCGTAACTTAACTATTGTCATTACTTAACTACATTTAGCTCAACTGTAAAAAAAAAAAAAAAAAACACAGTGACATAAGCAAAAATTTCCAAAAAAAGCTCAGTGTATATTGTCAATAGTGTACCGATGAATGAAGCATAGGTCACACAGAAGTCACTCTCAAATAAAGAAGCTTTCTGTTGGTCAACGCGACGAATCTGCATGATCAACTGAACCTGATGCGAAATCTGCATGGGGAAATTTTTCGCCCCCGCTTGAAATTCCCATTGACGTGAATTCCTATGGAAATTACTGAGTGGATTTCGCCCATGAAAATTCTCTTAACATTGGTAAATGTGAACAAATGCGACCACATTAGCGAAATTTAGGCTAAATTCAGTAGTGTCAGTAGTGTTATCAAATCATGAATCACAGCCCACACAGAAGTTACTTTCAAATCAAGCAGCTTTCTGTTGGTCAACATGGGGAATTTGATCAAATTGAACAAGCAAAATCTGTATCGCTCATGGAAACTGCCAAACATGCCTATTGTAATTACTCGAAATGTGACTGCACCTTTAGAAATCCTAATAATTTTATTGATTTTGTTAAAAAAACTGCTTTAACAATAAACTGATCATGGATTTATTTGAGCAATATCGCATGAACGAGTGCCATTGCTGAATATCTGCATTGCTGTGATGATATTCAGATCTACAGAACGATTGCAAGTGTAAGATTTCTTTTATACAACAGCTAAAGCTAATTAGATTTAGACACAACATTGGCTGTTTTTTTCCTTAAACCGAAAATAGTTTTAAAAGAAGTCAACCTTTGCAATTTTCTAATCAAAAGACAGTAGTTGAATTCGTTCTTGAATGTGTTAGAGCTAAACACTGAGTGAATAATTCAGTGATTCACTTATAAAGACAGTCACGTGTCGCCACCTACTGGTGTAACAATGTAACCTGCAGAAAGAGTCATTGAAAAATCCCCAACATAATGCACAGACTGCAGTATTTATTTATTTACAAGACTCTACAAAAGTATAATACTTCTTAAATGCTGGTATTCTTCTGCAATGCTGTCCTTTTTAAATATTGTAGTTTGTCAGAAGACTGCAGTTTCAAAGTAGCTTCTTAAACTCTTGATTTAAGTTTGCTGTTAATGTATTGCAACTGTTTTTCACTTTTTTGTTTTTCACAGTTTCAAGTATCTTCTTATCGATGTGAACAACCAGATTATTGTTAATTCGTCAAATTGGTCTGACAGCATTCCTCTTAAGACAAGTAAGAATTCATAATATCAAATCATTTGAATTACCACTCTGCTAAGTAATATTGGAATAATTAATATCTTAATAATTTGTTCATACAGAACAAAACCCTGAAAGCATTAACAGTGGTCTAAGTGCGAGATCTGGTGCCATGGTTGTCATTATTACCATCCTATGTGTGGCTGCGGCTCTGCTTTTACTGCTTTTCTTCATCATGTTATGCGTAGCCTAGTAAGTAAATCATTTAAATCATATCCACCTCACAAATACAGTGGTCCCAAAATATAGACACTTGAATCACACTTTAAAATGATTTAAACACACAATTGCTAGTTTATATCTCACAATTCTGACATCTTTTCTCAGAATTGTGAGATATAAACTCGCAATTGTGAGTTATATAGTGCAATTCTAAGGTAAAAAAAACCCTGACTTTTTTCCCTCAGAATTTTGTTAGTTTATTTCTTGCAATTTCAACTTTATAACTCGCAATTGGGACTTTATGTCACGCAATTCAGAATTGCAAGATGTAAACTTGCAATTGTGAGAAAAAAAAAAGGTCAGAATTGTGAGATAAAAAGTCGCAATTACCTTTTTTATTTTTTATTCTGTGGCGGAAACAAGCTTCAATACTCAATATATGATTGCATGTAATGTCATCTAATGCCAGTGCAATTCATTTTCCTAACATCTGAATCTTGTCCATCCAGCTGTGGCAAGAAAGACAAATTCCAAACGACATCTCCTATGAGAGTCATGAACTCAATCCGTATCCCCCGCTATGACATCCACAGCCTGAGGGGGCGAGCACACCCCTACGACAACCCAGGATACGTGTCGGAAGGGAAAAATTATTCCACGTCTGAGACTATGCCCAAGTCTGGAATACAGACACAGAAACTGTGAGCTCCATAGACGCCATCATTGCATAGCCTATTCCAAGGGAAGCTAAACTACTATGCAGTATTTCCTCTTTCAACATGTCACAAGGCAAAATAGAGGAACTCTATGACACTCACATCAGAACTATTCCCTGTAGAACTGTTTTCTGTGTAATATCAAACCAGAATGGTTGTGGTGAAAGTTGATATTTTAGCCATTATCTTTTGTAAACTCTTTTGGCCTCAGTATTGTACGTGCTCAAAAGAACAGATTGACTACAACATGCAAATTCACTAGATGGCGCTGTCTAGTAACCAAGCAGATGTGGAACTGTGACAGTCATAATTTACTGGTATTTACTGGTGCAGTTTTTCCTAACCTTCATTGTTTTAGGGTTCAAATAGGCTTAAATATCCTTTCATCAACACCGAACCAGGAATTTGTTCCTTTTAACTGGATATTTGGTAACTATACAATAGAGTCTCAATTGTATATAATTGTTGTCAAAGCGTTCATTAACTAATGTTAACTGATAAACATTTTTATCTTAATAAATGTATTAGTAAATGTTGAGATTAACATTAACTACTAATAAATGCTGTAGAGTTGTTCATTGTTAGTTCATGTTAAAGTCCCCCCTGTGGTGAAAATCAAGCTTTTAATGTTGTTTATATGTAAGTGTGTGTTTTTTTATTTTGTTTTTTTAATATACTTTAAAGTGCCCCTATTATGCTATTTTAAAGTTTCCTAATGTTGTTTTGGAGTCTCCTACAACAGGTTTACATACATCAAAGGTCAAAAAACATTCATTTTCTCATAATATACATTTGCACATCACCACATTTTCAATAATTCCTCAAAACGGCTCGTCAAATGAATCAATCTCTCGAAATCCCTCCTTTCCGGAGCTACTCTGTTCTGACTCAGTATGTTGTGATTGGTATAAGTTGAGCCATGAGTTGACATGATTTATATTATAGTTTTAGCTTAAATTTTGTATTTTATATAATAAAGTAAATTTCCTGAAATCTAAATATTAATCTATATGTTCTTAAAACCGACTTTTATGACAAGTACTTGGAGGTACTAGTCACTATTTAATTTACTATTTGTATTATTGTGTATATTATTATGCAACTGATATTACATTGTATTTGCTATTATTATTATTATTATTATTGTTATAATATTATACCACTTGCGATTATCAATCTATTATAGTTATGCTGTTAAAATATTGTACTATTCAATAGTCACTATTTAACTTATTATTTTTTATATTCTGTCATTGATATTTCATATTCCATTGCTATTATTATAGTATTATAGCCTAACATAAACTATATGCTATCAATATATTATTATTATATTGTTGTACTTATGATATTATATAATTATACTATTCATTACTATTTTATTTGCTGTACACTTGTTTTTCTATTTTATTGACTATACACTAAACTATTTACTATTACTTCTCACTTAATCTTATATTTACTATCTGCATTGGACTGTAGTACCATATCATGTTTTACCAAAAAGGATCCATCAGTTATCTTTGTTATTGTATATTTGGAGTATATCTGTAAATATCTATCATTTAAAGGTGCCATTGCATGAATTATTTTATTATTTAAGAATGTTTCCTGGGGTGCCCTTATAATGTTAGTATGTTTTTTAGATCAAAACTTGTTATAATTTAGAAATAAAAGGCATATTTCCTAGCCTGATTTTAGCCTCTGATTTGAACGCTCTGTTTGAAGGGGTGTGTCTGCTGTGAGACTTCAGTGTAAACTCCCACTGCTGTGATTGGCTGACATGCTTGCATATGAAATATCTAGCATGTGGAACTCTCTCGAAAACTTTTACTATTACAGCTATTGGGATTAACGAATCGTGAGAAGTTTTTTAAGTATTTAGATCTATTCCCTTCACATAAAAGGTTGCAGTGATGAGCATTGAGCAGATGACAGCCTGTTGATCGTGTGAATGAAGATCTTATCATTGCAACGCAGTTTCTGCACTCTCACTAATGATTTCACCAATGCAGACATGAGGTAAGTACAGTAAGAGCTTCGTGCAGCGTAACAGCGTCATTGATTTCATAACGAGTTTTGGCAAGTGTCCAGATAAACTCGCGTTGTGTGATTGACAGCTTGGGCGATTGGAAAGGGATTGTTCTTTGATCGCTTTCTGTATTAATCGCAGTTTAAGTAAGATTATTTTCATCCTAACGGTACGTTCACACGGGTCGTCAGCGTCAACGCTTGACGGAAGGCGTGGCTGAAGTTTGGCACTGACGCCATGGTCATAGCAGCGTCAGCCAATGAAATTAGACAGGAACTCAACAACAAGCTTCATTGTCATTCAATGGTCATAAAGGACCGGGTGATTGCCCACCGCAATAATTAGTTTCTCCTCCATTTTAAAATTTATCCTCAGTTTGCTGCTCTTGAACAGGATGAACGTGATTGGCTGCCGCCTGGCTACTGTATTTGCATAGAGCGATCTGATTGGCTGACGCTTCCGTCGGCGGCGCTTCACTGGCGTTGCTCGCGGCAGAAGTTGAAAAATTCTCAACTTCTGCCGTGAGCAACGCCAGTGAAGCGCCGCCGACGGATCCACAATTCTTTTCGGCAAAGCTTGACGTCACCCATTCAAAGTCAATGGGAAGCGTTGACGCTGACGCCCCGTGTGAACGTACCGTAAGAGAAACGACGTGAAGTTGATCGTTTAGTCACTGGCTTGATTTACTGATGCATAAACAGTGTTGAACGACTTTGAGAGAAAGATTATCTGTCTGAACTTGAACAATTACACATCAGACATTCACATAACCTACTGGTTCTTCAGAGGCTCGGATGAAGGAACTAAAACAATACCTTTGTGTTAATTTACAAATGTACAAGTACATCCAAACACTGAGCAACTGCCAGGCTTCGCTCATTTGCAAGCCATGATGTCTTTCGAGGAAAAAACAATATTGCGCTCGCGCAGCTCATTTTCTCATGAACGGGCCAAATTCTCTTTGCGGGCAAAGAAGAGAAAGGGGAGGTAACCTTTCCCCTTATGACGACATAAGGGGAAGATTTCTAGATTCGCCTGTCTGAGCTTTCATTTTCTCAAAAATACCCAGGGCTTGGTTTACACCCATCAAAATGTCTAGCCACTGGGGGACCATAAGGCTAGGGAAACTCATATTAAGGTTAAAAAACCTCATAAAGTGAAATTTTCATGGAATGGGACCTTTAAGTGCTATAAAAATACAGAAAGCAGCCTACTGGTGTGATTTGTAATTTGCCGATTTGTTTCATTTTCTCAATCGCGGTCAAGAAAAGCTAAAATCGGGTTAAAGACAGAAAATGCTTTTTCCACAATAAGAAAACTTTATTTCATTTAATGTTAAAATTTAATTATATCTCAATATGGGGGTCTTCACAATTCTTATCCAAGAATAAAAGCCAAATACACGACAAGCCTGAGCTTTAACAATTCCTTATTAAAAAAATATTTTATAAGTCTAACTATCGAGATTTTAAATAACTAGAGATGGAACTTTTTGTACACCACGTACAAACCACTGAAAACGGTTGATACGTAAACATTATTTTTGTTTTTATCCGGATAAACCGCTCACCCGTTTTCTTGCATTTGTTAACAGCGCCCTCAGCGGCGGACGCATTATCGCAGCAACGTTCCAAAGCGGCCAATATGGCGTCTATGTATTTATTATGCTCCTACACCTTAAACAGTAACGAACAATGACGTCGATTTTACCATGTCAATGCGAGCGCGAATCCGATGATGGAGCATTGGAAGAACTAGTTATTCCAACCTCCATCGCCTCGAACAGGACGTTTCTCAGTGATAAATTAATGACCTTGTACAATTAGCAAAGTTAATTTAGCAGCAAATCTTAAAAAAAACAAAACAAAAAACAGTTTGACTATTACATAGGCTACAAACTCATTATAGAAACATTTCAGTTCATATTTCTACCATACTTATCTTTTTGAGCTGAGTTGAGAACAAACAAACAAATTGTCATCGAGTCGACGCAATAAACACTGAATAGTAACGTCAACTCTTTATGAGAAACCAGACCCGCCAATACAGCTGATATAGCCTACATATAAAAGATTAATTAATAGTAATATTTTTCATTTTTACACAATAATATTGCTACACCTCTCAGACAGTGTGAGGAGTGAGTGTGTCAAGATGTGGAGGAATCAAAACCAGAAACCAAACGCAGGTAACGTTAACTTAAGTTAGGATTTACTGTCACATTATGAATTCCTATGTTACTTTGGAAATGAAAATAAGTGTTGGGTCAGTCTAAGTCTTCCATCTACTATCTAGATAATCAAATTACTTGCCATGTATTATTTCCAGAGAGCTACTTGTATATAGCCTAAATCTGGCTAATAATTGAAAAACTGCTTATCTGCTAATACAACACTTTGCTGCAGTTATGTCATTCAGGTTGCTGGAGCCTGAAATCAAAGCAGACATTTGTCTCTCTGTGTTTCTGCAGGCTGTCTCTCTGTGCCTCGTTTAATCAAAGGAAGAGGAGCAGGCTGCCTTTGACATCGAATCCCTCTGAGAGTGAGCATGTTTCCAAGTGAAGAAGAGTTACAAGTGGATGAGCTCTCCCATGCAGAGCTCAGGGCTTATGTGGAGGGATCAGCTCATGCTCCCCCCAGTTCCAGACCACAATTCAACATCAAGCTGAAGGTGGAGAACCTTGCAGTAAGTTGGGGAAATACATTCAAATGCACTCTTTATCATTTAATTTTAATTTTATCATGTAAATTCATATCTTTATCTTTTTTTTCTGATAGGTGAGCATTACATTGTTGTGCACCTACCCAGCTGACTACCCGAAAGTGTTGCCAGATATTACTGTCAGGTATTTAAATATTTTGAGTTTCCAATTAATATTTTTCATAAGCTGTTTTTATTGATTGTTTACTCAGTGACATACTTGAATACACACTGACAGTTCCTATTGGACTTTCTATGATAATTTGATAATAGTCCTGAAGGATTCTAGTGGGATCAAACCCAGACAGCAACATAGTGTCGGCCCACATCTGGTACATCTGGAATCCATGTGTACCAGATGTGGGCCGGATCTGGGCCAAAGTGTTCAAAAGTGAAATAAATTAGTACTGAATTAAACTTAAATCAGTAACACTTTACAATAAGGGTTCATTAGTTAACATTAGCTAACTACATTAGTTAACATGAACTAATAATGAACTGCACTTCTACAGCATTTATTAATCTTTGTTTATGTTAATTTCAACATTTCCTAATACATTATTAAAATCTAAAGTTGTATTTGTTTACATTAGTTAATGCATTGTGAAGTTACAATTAACAAACAATGAACAGTTGTATCTTTATTAACTAATGTTAATAGAATCGAGTTTTCAAATTTGCAAAAACGATTTTCTTTCAATTTCTTTTGATGTCCTCCAGTAATATTTTGTGTGGAGGGTCTTCAGTCTGCTTGTGATGTGTTCTGGGCCAGGTATGAATTGAAATCTAAACCAAATCAATAGGGTCTACTCTTACTCTTTTGTGAACACGCCTTTTGAGTGCAAACTCAAAATACCAAAGATGAGTTTAATACCTAATTTAAAATAGGTTTTGTTTGTGTGCCTGTGTGTGTTTGACTATACTTGTTAGGTCCAAAATAAGGATCTCATTTATTATGTTAGAGGCCTGTGTGTGTATGTGTTTTATGGCTGTTTAGATGACTATAAAACATTTCTTGAACTTGGACATATGTTTAAGTGCTTAAATTTGCTACCCCTGATATAGGCGATGATATTTGCTACCCCTGATATAGGCGATCTCCCAAATTCATATACAGTAGATTAACTTTTAATTTGTATGGTTTTATGTTCTCTGCAACTAATAATTGACCGTACTTTATGGTTGACACAAACAATCTTAATTTAATTTTCAAATTGTTTTAAAATGATTATATTATATTATATTATATTATATTATATTATATTATATTATATTATATTATATTATATTAAACTACCGGTCAAAAGTTTGAAGGAGATTTTTTTAATGTTTTGAAAGAAGTCCCTTATGTTCACCAAGGCTGCATTTATTTGATAAAAAAAAAAAAAACTGTAATATTTGTGAATGAAATATTACAATTTAAAATAACTTTTATATTTAAATATATTTTAAATTATATTTCTGTGATGGCAAAGCAGATTTTTATTACTGGTGCATTTTAAAAAAATATATATTTTCAGAGTGAAAGTTATGATTCGTCACAGAGAGGATGTCCCTTTGGAAAACAGCTCGATAGAGGAGAGAACTGGATTTCATGAAGCCATTTTTGACCCTCACGGGACCAGAGGAAACCATATGGTCCTTGGACAGCTTTATCAGTTCCTTAATGACAAAGGATGTGCTGATATCTTTCAAATGTTCTTTGGGATTGAGGGGAGATAATAGTTTGTCTGTGTCTGTTTGTGTGCACATCATTTCTATTTTTGCCTTATTTTTAGGCTAAATATTGAAAACATTACAAATTTTAAAACAGGAAACCAATTTTATAGTAAAGGCAATGAAATGTGCAATCCAAACATATTAGTAGGGTTGTAGTTCTGCATCACTGTTGTGTCTAAAGGATGCACCTGTGTCATCAATCCTCAAATTTCTAATCTTCATAAAGATGCTTTATTTCACTGTGCTGTCTTTGGAATTTTTTCTTTTAGCAACTCACTTCAAATGTAGTTTATCTTCCTTTTATGGAACACAATGTTGTTCCGATAGTGTTTTCTCTCTTGGTGCATTAGTGCCTGCCCACTTTTTCAGTGGCGTTGGTTCTGGAAGTATTTTTTCCATTCATTTTTCCCTTTAGGATTTTTAAAAAGTTTCTGTTAAAGTATTATAAGCAATGAACCAAACCAACCAGCTATGAGGTGAATCATAACATCACAAACTTTGATTTAAAACAAAAATGTATTTGAAAATTAGACAAAAATGCAAAGGTACAAGACCGTGTACTTAACGGCTTTAGTGAGGAAAAGAACTACAATCCCACGAAGCATTATGAACAAATATTTAAGTATTTTGAGAGCATGGGGATATTGACTTGATTACATCATTCATAGTGCTTCATGGGAGTGAGCAGAGCTAAGGAGCTCTTTTGGCTTGTTTTGCTTGTCGTGGCTCTGATTGGTGGAATTTTCTGTACAGAAATCACCCTGAAATTATGGGTAATGTAGTTTTTACACCACAAAATCAGCTGTTAAACACGGTTATTTTAGAAATAATTATTTTAGATACCAGTTGCAATATGTTATCGCCAAAAATCAATTTCCCTATATGGAGAGTTTTACTTGACTGTCTGCTCTCTATTGCAAGGATTCTGGAGATCACTTCAATTAACAATTGATAAAGTTTGGCTTGCCGAATATTAGACTAAAGCACACTTTCTACTAAAGCACATATTAATTGTTAATGATATGATCACAGATCACAACCTAGATGTGCTCAGTTTGACAGCTAATGTGTACCTGAGTGCTGCCTAATTTACTGCTCCACCCATAAATGCATCTCTCTGCACCTCCTGCTACCTTACACTGGCAGGCGCCCTACTGTCCTCTCTCTCGAGGCACGCAGGCGTTGACACCCATTAATGAAGACATGCCAGTTACTATAAGCAGGCAGTCACCTCAATTGTCACCACTGCAAATTGTAGCCTCTTTTTCCTATTTGTAGTGGAGATGAGTGGTACCCGATGGGGTCTTCTGCTGTTGTAGCCCATCCACCTCAAGGTTGTGCGTGTTGTGGCTTCACAAATGCTTTGCTGCATACCTCGGTTGTAACGAGTGGTTATTTCAGTCAAAGTTGCTCTTCTATCAGCTTGAATCAGTCGGCCCATTCTCCTCTGACCTCTAGCATCAACAAGGCATTTTCGCCCACAGGACTGACGCATACTGGATGTTTTTCCCTTTTCACACCATTCTTTGTAAACCCTAGAAATGGTTGTGCGTGAAAATCCCAGTAACTGAGCAGATTGTGAAATACTCAGACCGGCCCGTCTGGCACCAACAACCATGCCACGCTCAAAATTGCTTAAATCACCTTTCTTTCCCATTCTGACATTCAGTTTGGAGTTCAGGAGATTGTCTTGACCAGGACCACACCCCTAAATGCATTGAAGCAACTGCCATGTGATTGGTTGATTAGATAATTGCATTAATGAGAAATTGAACAGGTGTTCCTAATAATCCTTTAGGTGAGTGTATATATATATATATATATATATATATATATATATATATATATATATATATATATATATATATATATATATAACCAAACATTTAACTGTTAATTATAGGCCTACTTCTTTTCAGTAAGAAGCATAAATACATGTTTACAAATGCAAACACTGTAGCACATCTGTTTGATTTTGACTTTAGGTACATTATGAGATGTTGCAACTGTAATTCCTCACCATCAGCATTTAACAAGTGCATGTCCATCAACAAACCAATTATTTTACTTGTACTTATTTATTTACCGAGTATTTTGTCTATTGTGGTGAACATGTGAAACTGTATCAATAACAGTGCATACATTAGCCGAGCTCTAGCGTGAATGACTGTAACATAGACGTTGGTCAAACAAATCTTGCTCCATGCTTAATCTTTCCTCTAAGTAGTGAGAACGACAGACAATCTGCATTAATAGACACAGTTTTAGGTAATAGTGGCCCACAACTGATTAGCAGAAGTATTTCAGTAAGAAAGTAATAATGTGAGTTAACCAGTTAGCAGGAGACCTACACAATATAAAGATCAAAACTAAGTCTTTTGAACACAATCTTTCAAGAGCAAGCGGTTTGCGAATCCTGCATTGAACTCTGAGATTTGAGAAGCAGTCGTCAGTGAAATAAAGGGAACACAGCAAAAGTTTAGGATTATACTGCTGTGGTATCGTGGTAAAGATGAATTTTAACCACTGATTCTTCACATGCTCGTCCTTGGGCTGTGAAAAAAAAACTTGCTTACCTTCACATTGTTGAGCACAGCGTTTTCTCGACATGATGCTATCCAGACCAGTATCCAGGAATCAGCTGCAGTGTTTTAGGTTCAAGTTTAGGGTGGCCATTTCCATAACACCCAAAAGGAGGACACTTTGCGGCATTTAGTGAGGCAAGAATAATTGCATAGGACTCTGGTGTACTCGCAACTACAATACAATTTTGTCCATCATATCGATGGCATCATGATACAGTGATTCAGAAATAGTCTATTCGTTGCCAGACAATTTGATCTACGATATATCTTGATGTAGACCTGTGTATAACAAAAGAGGCAAAAAAGTGTTTATTCACAGTATTTGTATGTATTCAAGACATTGTGTCTGTTTCAAAAACTAACCACTGAGATGAACCTGTCATGAAAAGTGCACAGTGCCAGAAAACATAAAATTTCTGGACTTCTGGAAATAAAAGAAATACATAAATAAACAAATAATGAATGCGATAAATAAACACACATTTCAGTTCTTAACAAAGAAGTTCACCCTCTGCTGCAGCTCAGGCGACAACAGCTCCTCTAGGGTCATCATGGCCAAATTCGTGCTCTTTTGTCCATTCCGGATTAAATGAGGTCTGACGTTTCGGCATGTTAACGTTATGATATGACGTAGCCAGCACGTGGACTCCACGACGTGGAGGCTTCTTTACCAATGATATATCAGATATTTATTTGACACCGCTTTCAGCCAGTCATTTGTTTGACCAGAGAGACGCTATGCTGCTGCGTCCCAATAAAGATTCTAGAGCGGGTTTTTTTAGGCCGATTTAACTCCAAAAAGGAGGACAAATGAGTATCCGGCTTGAGGCTGCGCCGGACAGGGGGCTTAAAATCCAGACTGTCCGGCCAAAATCTGGACGTATGGCCCATAGATATCATATAATAAAGGCTATGTCTCGTCCGCGCTGCTGGCCAATGGAGGTCGACGTCCGCACACAACGGCCATCTTGCCACAGGTAGCTCGCTCACTTGTAACATTGTGTTTTAATGGTGCATGTACTTTTAAATAACCATAACTTGCTCAATTTTCTACCGATTTTTAAACGGTTTGGTTTGTTATAAACGTCAGAGATGTAGTTATGACACTGCATACATATGAATAATTAAGAAAATCTGCAATTTCAACATGTTCCAGCGTTCAGAATTATAGCCACGTTAATAACGTTTGTAAGAAACCAAACCGTTTGTAAATCCGTCAAGATTTCAGCGAGATAAGGGGATTTGTGTTCGTGCTGATCACTCACCACTACAGAGCTCGCCAGAAAGCTTCCCTGTGGCAAGATGGCCGCCGGTTGATGCAGGAAGAGACTCCGCCTTAAGACATCTAGCCTTATATGGATATCTATGGTATGGCCACCCTATCAAGTTTTCCCTGGTGTCTGCGCGCACAATAAGTGGGCGGGCAAATTATGCTTATGTTTCGTCACAACTAAACGGTTTATGATTCGTTTGAAAAATTATTCATTTCATTGACTCAACTCTTACTTTTGAAAGACAATAACTTTATATACGGTACACTTTCAGATTTAAAACTTTGCAGGATGTTTTCAATCACTTAGAGCTATGTTACACACTACATGAAAGGTAATTTTCAAAAATCCATAATAGGGGCACTTTAAGAAAAATCATGTCCAAATTCATGTCAACACCATTGCTGAGTATTTTCTCAATCTCTTTAAAACTGCAGTGAAAAAAAGACAGTCTCAAATACATGGTTTGAAACCTTGAGCTGGTGTGAGTGAGTGTGGGCCTAATTTGCATATTCATAGAACTTATTCAAGCTATTTTAAGGCATGAATAAATATTTTCAAGGAAATAAATTTTAAATATGTAATTTTGGTGATCAAAGATGAGTTTTAAGGAATACAATTATCTAATAATTGTTACAATTGTACAATTATCTAATGTTAACATATAAAAACCTTTCTGTAAAGTGCTAGATATCTTTTATATATTAATATGTATTACATTTTTATTACAAAAACTACAGAAAAAAAATCACATTGGATAAAAAACACTCTCCAAATGGAGATGCTATAAAACATACACATTGCATATTGTCTTTCATGTTTAACCATGATTTGTCCTAATCTGTTCATTCTAGTAGTTTTATAAGGTTTAATCTTTGACAGCCCTAATATTTTTTAGTATTTGTGTCATATGCTTACAAAGGAATTACCCCATGGTCTTAATCATTATGATTAACGATTAAATTAGTCATTAATGTATGTTTATTGCATGTGCTGTAACTGGTCACTAAGTTTTTCATGATTGTTAATCAGTTTTTATACAGATTGCTTTAATAGTCTTGTAGTGTGACAAATACATTTAGAAAAATGCAGCCGTTCCATGTAGTTTCTCAATTAATATCATAAAAACATTTAATAATTTACAAAAAATGTCACCAGCTGGAGTTCCCTTGAGAGCCACCAGAGGGCACTCCACATCTGATTATTGTCATTCCTCACAAACTACATCTCCCATAATTCTCTGCCTGGACATCCTATCCACCTGCATGTCATTATCTTGTTTATTCACCCCATATAAGCCTGGTTTTCACATTCGTTCCCATGCAGCGAAGTCTTGTATGTTGTTACATTGCATCTCTGAGCATTCTCACTGTCTCATGGATTATTGCCTGTTTCTTGGATTCCCTTTTTGCCTCTGATCCTTGTTTGTTTGTTTGTTTGACTGCCTTCCTGTGCTTGATTACGATTCTGGATCACTCAAATAAACTGCATTTGGATTCTCAACCTTTGTGTCTCAGAGCAGTACATAACAAAAGACTTAGCCAAATATGGATCCAGCAGTTGAGTTAGTCAGCTTGCACCAAGGTATCCGTACCCTCGAAGAGCACATTCATATTTAACTGGACTTTGCAAATGTTTCTGAACTGCCAGATTGTGCTCTCATTTACTTTTTCTTTTACGGGCTTAACTGTCCGCTCAAGGACAAACTAATACACAATGCTCCTCGAGGGTCGTTCAGTGACTTTTTGGATCATGCCCTGCTTTTGTGTGGTTCCTCCTTCACTGTTGGGGAGGTTGAGGAGGACATGTCCCCTAAACGTTTTTTGGGGAGGGGCATCACACTCCAAGGTCCAGTGGCCACTGAGCTTGGCCCATCAGTCACCAACATGCCCATGTCTGATGACTGCTAGTCCTGTGTTTTATGTACCTCCCTGTCCTTTGGTTCCCGTGAGATAGTGTTGTCTTTACGTCATGCCTGCCGAGCCTGAGCTTCTTCACGTCATACCCGCCGCGCCTGAGTCAGCTCCGGAAGACATAGCACTCATCATAGTTGCCACGGCTATTTTGAGTGTGTGGGCAGTAGGGCTGCACGATATTGAAGAAAAACGGTCACTGGAGTTCCCTTGAGAGCCACCAGAGGGCATCCACATCAGACTATTGTCATTCCCTCACAAACTACATCTCCCATAATTCTCTGCTTGGACTCATCAGCACTCATTGTATCTGTATGTCATTATCTTGTTTATTCACCCCATATAAGCCTGGTTTTCACATTCTGCATCTCTCAGCATTCTCCCTGGCTTCATTGTCTCTTGGTTCTTGGATTTTTTCTTGGATTCCCTTTTTGCCTCTGACCCCTGCCTGTTTGTTTGGACTGCCTTCCTGTGCTTGACCCTTTGCCTGTGTTTGATTACGATTCTGGATTACTCAAATAAACTGCATTTGGATCCTCAACCTTTATGTCTCAGAGCAGTACGTAACAATAGCAAGTAGAGTTTAATTAATGTTAGCATGTTTCCAAGCTAACAGCATGATACTCTAATAAACATAAAAATTCATAGCATAGTACAGTAAATTTGGCAATTTGTTTGAATTGATACTTCTCTGTATTGAATGAAATTAAAAGTTTCTTGTATTCAATGTTTCTCTCATCCGTCAGATTTAGTTTGATTTATTATAATCAACTCATTTTAGTGCAATCTGGGATTGTCTTAAACGGATAGTTCACCCAAAAATGTCAATTCTGTCATCTATCATTTACCTTCAAATTGTTCCAAACCTTTGTGAATTTCTTACTTCTGCTGAACACAAAAGAAAATATTTTGTTTTATAGTATCCATAGTATTTTTTTCTCTATGGAAGTCATTAGGGGTCCATCAACTGTTTGGTTACCCATATTCTCTAAAATATCTTCTTTTATGTTCAGCATAAGAAAGAAATTCATACAGGTTTGGAACAACTTGAAGGTGAATGATAATATCCATTTAATGTTGCAATGGAACACACTCTAATGGCAGTTGATAAGTGTTTTACATTTTGGTAAATTGGTGGCGGATTCGTCAAATCTCTTTCTTACGCTTTCGTATGATCTGATATGACCTATAAGTTTAGGGGTGAGATTATATGTGGACCTTCATGCTGTTTTTAATAAAAATCCTGTTTCCATACAAATCACATCGTATAAATTCATACGAAATAACCATCTCACAAAATAGTTGTGTTTTCTCATGAGCCTCATATCCCACATGAAAAGCCTCTGCTAAATGGCGGCTTATACATTCAAACACACTATATAAAGAGAGGGTTGCGCTCTGGTAACTCTTTGATAAACTGGTGAGTCACAAGAAGCCCACACAGCGTATCCCTTCCTCTGGTCACAGCTCTAAAGGTGCAGGATCTCACGTCTGTATTCCTGGATCAATGAGTCACCCGTGCCCACACTCACACATTATTTTGTAAAAACACATAATTTGATGAAAAACCTCACTGGAGCCTAAACAGCATTGGCATTTTACCTGAGAATGTTTTAGAATCAAGATTCCTATTGCATGAACTTCCTTTTCATAAACAGTGGAGGTGGTCAATTTGTCTGTCTGGAAAGAAACTCTGTTGTGACTGTGAATCATCTTCCTTTTTCCATGATAAAGGCACACTTCTTGATCTTTTCCGGACGTTGACAGCACTTGTGTAGCCTAAATCAGAATCTGTTATGCATTCGGCTGACATTATGTGAGAGTCCATTTCCATCAAAGACCATAATCAAGGAGTCTTTTTTTTAACTTGTTTATTCAACTGCATGCATTCAGCGAGGCTTTCAATTTTCAAAAACAATTATGACTGGAGAGCTTAGAGAGATATTTTCTTTCATATTTTTATGTGAGTCATTTCAGTAAGTGTGGAGTCTCTTCCCATTATTATAACAGACTGGGGTTATTTGGTTATACATCATGAGCTTATCAGTCATAACAACCTGTGTAGAGGCAAAAGTCCTCTGTGAAAAAGGAAGTACACTGTCATACTGCAGCTCTCGGCTATTCTGAATCACCCCTTTGAATGTTTTTGATACTGCGTTTTCACACAAAATAACATTGAATCGTTAGAAAAAAGCCATTTCCCTGCAGGCTTGTTCCCCAGTAAAAAGCAACGCCAGACAGATATTTAGAGAAATGAAAGAGAAGTGGACAGCTGTCCTCAGATATTTAAATGCACGATTATAAGCAAAGAAGTCGTAATGAGTGTTTTTGTTGGCAGTGGTTTTACATGTTGATTTACATCCATTTCAAACCCTCTTAAATTGGAGCTTTTTTTCTGAATTCTGCCCTCCAATATCTTTAACTATGAGCACAATAAAGCCACACTGACATACACACAGAGAATTGTCAACAAGAAAAGGAATGGAATTGTAGTGGACTTTAAATGTCAAGTCGGGACAGGTTGTAATTTTTAGGGTAGGCCTATATAGATTTCATGTGCGCTTAACATTTTTGAATAATTAAGTAATACTTTATTTTACAGTGTCATTGTTACATATGTTACATGTAGTTACTATAGTAATAACTATTAATTATGCATAATTACATGCAACTAACCCTAAACCAAATCAATCCCTAATCCTAAGTGAGTACATGTATATTACTCAGTACTTAAATGTATAATTACAGTGTAACAAAGACACCTTAAAATAAAGTGTAACCAATAATTATTTATAAAAAATAGTGAAAACTTATCCCATATAGTATCATGTGTGTTCAATTAACTGTAAATTTTATCCTAAACCAGGGGTTTTCAATCTTTTATGCCACAGACCCCCATATATTTGATCATTCTCATGCGAGGTACCCTTTAAAAGTTAAAAGGCAGATCAAATGTATGTATAAAGATCCAATTTATAAAGTGAAAAATAACTATGTATAAAATATTATTTGGAAAATAAGTAATTTATTAAGTTTTTTTTTCTAATAATATACTGTAGCCCTACATTTTTTTTTATTTAATAATTTATTATTATCAAATTTGTATTTTAATCTATTTTTATTTAATGGAATATTATAATTGAATAGAACTGATTTTTTTATTTTATTTAATTTAATAATTTATTATTATAAAATTTTTATTTTAATCTATTTTTATTTAATGGAATATTATAATTGAATTGAATAGAATTGAATTTACTTTAATCTTATTATTTATGTTTATTTTTTTACAGTGTTTTTCTCTAAAAATGTCCACGGACCCCCTAACACTTCTTGCCCCCCACCCCCACCCCCCTTAACGCTTTAATGTTTAACAGCTTTTTGTAGCCAAGCCTTCAAGATACACGTCTAAACAAATATTGACTTTCAGAACATAGAATAAAAAGTGGAACCCTATTAGTTTTTCATGTGTTTTGTATCGAATAGTCTACCAAGACAATTGTTTGCTTATCTCAGGTATCTCTTTCTCTCGAGGTTGAGAATGACGCCTCTTTCCCTCACACGGAGAATTCAATTTACCCGTCGCGTCGCGCCACACCTCGTCTCCACTTGACGCGACACAACAAAAGTACAATATTCAACAAAGCCGCTTACAGTCGCGTACTTTAAAATCAGTTGCGATAATTCTAAAAGGAGCGTTGTAGTTTTGTCGCGTCGCGTCTGCCTCTCTTCTAGTGTTTGTTCTAGTCAGTCAGTCACTCCTCCTCCATACAAACAACCCCCAGAGATCAAACCCGCCTGTGTGTAACGCGTGGATTGTGTAGACGACCGCTGGACTGAACGGAGGTGCCGCTTCTTCTCAGCACAGGCTTTACCTATGAGAAGCTTTATAGATAGAACGCACATTATCATTTCTGCAATGCTTATAAGCATGCGTGTTATTGAAGGAATAAGAAGTGACGGCGCGTGATATAGTCACTGAATGACAGCATGGCTAAACGAAGCACACTATTCATCAGGATTGTGGAAGGAAAGAACCTGCCAATCAAGGACATGTAAGTGTTGATGACTTAACTATGTGGAAATTATACTATGATTTACACAGAAATATGTGGGAAGACAAGTGTACATGACGCTATACTGAAAGCAGTATGGGATTTGACAGATACAGCATATAATAAATTCACAGATAGCCTACCTTATTAGAGAGCATTTCAGTTTAAAAAAACAAGAAAAAAATTATTTTGCATTACACTTTTTCCCCCACAATGAAACGTATAAAACAAATAGGATTTAGGGATTTTTAAAGAACAGTTATGGCATTTTAATAAACATAAATATATATCCTATATTTGAAACAAATCAATGAAAGTGCATATACTGTAGCCTACAAAATGATAACCTGTTCTGCATTACCATGAATGAGCATTTATCGTATAAATATGTGTGATATAAATATCTAAATGATGGTTTTAGTTTAAATGAATGAAATTTAAAAAGCTGTTTTATTGTGTAATGTGTTACTGATGCCCCCCGTAAAGGGAATAACACTATAACAGAAACATATAGTGCATTTCTCTCAATCAATATTATTATTAGATATTACTCATCAGTGTATCAACCACATCATCTGATTCATCAATCACATTCTAATATTTTACACTCAGAATTCTCTCTCTCTCTCTCTCTCTCTCTCTCTCTCTCTCTCTCTCTCTCTCTCTCTCTCTCTCTCTCTATATATATATAGTTATTTTGGAAGCAAACTGCTGTATACACACTCTTTTCAAACCATTAATGAGCAGTATAAATTAATTAAGCTTGTTAATTGGTTCCCTGTTTGAAATTGGCAGCATTCCATTGTGAATTCATTTGGCGCTCGTTTGTCTGGTATGAGGTTGGAAACTCACATGTCTATGATTCTGACCACAACAGCCCAGATGACGACAGTTCATATGCCTCTATTTGTGGAAAGGACAGTTCTCCCACATTCTGTGAGGAAATTACTTTATTGGCTAATAAGGTCATCTGCATTAACATTTCAACAGTGTGGTCATGTCAATGCAATGAAAATGTGATTCGCTGCCCTTCTTTTCCTGAGCTACTGATTTCGCTTCCTTGTAAGATTAAATTAAATTACTAGTGAACTAGTCGGTGGGCCGAACCGTCGGAGCAGATGTGGAGTGTTTGTATTGACGCTGTGATTGAGAGATTGTACACGTTCTCCACAAACCCATCCCTCTTTATGTACACATGCCCTGACTGAGCTTTAGTAAATAGTATGAACCTTTCTTTAAATGATTGCAAGGCTCTGGAAAGATTAGTAGATTTTGGACTGTTTAAGATATGCTAATTATAATCAAGCAGCTGTTGAGTAATCAGCACCTGGGAAAAGGGAATATGAGCACTTGTTTTGTGAGATAAATGTTCATTGATTTGGACTTTTAATTACAAGATCATTATAAATAGAAAGTGCAATCAGATATTGTTGATATTGTTGCTGTCAGGAGTGTGTGGCTACAATGAAGCGCACGACGATGAAGATTCAAAAAAACAAACAGTCTTTAATAATTAAATCCAACGGGCACAGGAAAACTCTGGAGAAAGATTATACAACCATGAATAACACAAACGAGAACAAAGAACTGAGGAAACTAAGGGTACGTTTACATGGCATGATATGCTTGAACGGAGAAGTTTTTCCTTTGAGTTTTCCGTTTACAGACGACACCATTGTCAAAACGATACGATATGCGAAAACGGCCAAAGTGATGCATTTTGCTGCCAGGCCATTAGACAGCGATGAAACACTTTAGATTGAACACGTACTACGCATGTGAATGACGTCATCGTCTTCAGAGATTCGTGTTTTTGTTGTTTACAAGGAGACTTCTGCACATGATCACATCAAGGATCAGGCAAATTTCCACGTGCATCTTGAAAAGTGTATGTTTTGGAAAGTGCTACGGCAAGTTTTTGTGCCATCTAGTGGTTTAGAGGAAAATAAAATCAAAGGCGCCTTTTACCCCTGTGCTCCTTTAACCAGGATTAATTAACAACCAAGGAAACTAACTAGGGAACAGAACTCGGTCAAAGTAAAACAGGCAACAGAATGAAAATGAATCCAAAACAGAACATACACGTTACAGTTGTCAGTAATCATTGTTTTTTTTCTAAACCCTTAACCCTGCATGTAACTCACCCTGCATTGTTTGATATTACCCTAGCAACACCATAACAACCATCCATTACAACATAGGAATCACATAACAACACCCTGGCAACCACCTAACCCTAACCTAGCCACCTTATTTTTAAAGTCGTATATCTGCAATCGATTTTGAATATATAGGCATTTTTAGGGCAAAAAGAAAATCTTTTTTTTTAATAAAAATTGCATTTGTGATTTAAAATGCGATAAAACGTTTGCTGTGCATGTTTGTATGGCTGCACAATGTCATATGTATTAACATGAGTATAATAATGAGTATAATTGTTGTTGTTGCTGTTATTATTATTATTACTAAAAGAAATATTAAACAAAATAAGAAATTAATATTAAAATATTTCACTCTAAGATAAAAATTTATTTAAGAAAAATAATATAACAACAACAACAATAATATTTTGTTACAGTTCAACTCTATATTACAATGCTAATATTTATAGCCGTCTTAATTTCTTCATTTTCAAACGTTAAACTATCAAGCCTTTTTCGGCCGAAACAGCCTGTGGTTCACAATAAGTTTGGGACATGCCTTTGTTAGGTAGGCTATGTCATATTGTGAT
Organism: Abramis brama; assembly: GCF_963993115.1. Taxonomy (NCBI): domain Eukaryota; kingdom Metazoa; phylum Chordata; class Actinopteri; order Cypriniformes; family Leuciscidae; genus Abramis; species Abramis brama. Next base: position 41,364,129 of record NC_139967.1, read on the forward strand.
TTTGAATTTGAAAAATGGTGCAGCCCTAAGCCTAGTTGTAATCTGAGAGCATAATTCATTTTATTCTTGTAGCTTCTCAGATTTCAGTTGGCAGTTAGATTTGTGTTCAGAATGAGGCTCAGTATGAGTCAGTTACAGATAAACTGTACAGTTGACATGGTTGTGTGATCCAACAAGAGATGATAGTCTGAACCAGAATAACAAACAAATGAATCCACTGGTCCAAGTGTAGAGCATGCAGACAGATGAAAGTGAAGCTTGTTAAAGAGCTTCCGTTGTAACACGGGCCTGGACCCTGTCAAGCCAGATTCATGTATTTGTGACACAGAACCCACTTAACCCTCGTGTTCTCTTGAGATGACTTTAATGTTGTTAGGTCTTAGATCCCAGAGATACCAAAGATGTGTGTGTAATCAATCAATTAAAAATTCAAATCAAATGAATTACATGATATGCTGATTATACAGAATATTTCCATGTACACATGCAGAAAACCAAAAACAGGATGTGATGTCACAAGATGGGACCCTAAAAGGAACGAATGCTCAAGCATACCTGGTTTATCCCGTCATAGGAGCTGCGTTGCCCATTACAGTTCAGTACAGGCGTCGGAAACGCCGTCACCTTGCAGCAGATCTTCATTTGTGTGTGTAACAGAGGAATTCCTGCCACTGTTTAGGCTTCACACTTTACATATTTTATAAGCTCTTCGTGATTTCTCAGCTGGTAAAAATACCATCATATGTAGGGAAGGCACAACCTAACACTTTTTGACTTTCTCAGTTTGTGTAAACCTACTTAGAGTTCAGACTGAGTATTTATTTTTTCCCGCATTAATTTCTATATACACATTGTGCTTGGCAGAGTTCATTTGCCATGCAATTCCTGCTAAACATACTAAGCACCGAACTAGAGAGCTCAGAGCCGCTGCACTCACACGCGCCGCCATCTATACATCGCTGATGTTCGTTGTGCCGCTGTGGCTCATTCGGCCTTCGAAGCATGCAGCCTCATTCACACGTCTTATTTCACACGTCTAGTACAATTATGTGGTTTTGTTTTATTAATAGAGTGTATACTTTTTTCTTGATTTACCAAAAAAAAAAAATGGAAGTGAAATGTGACAACATTCCCCATAGGTGCGGCATGTTGTAACATCTGAGGGGCACATTGTAACATGACCAGAGATTAAAATGCTATCTGATCTAATCAAAACAATATACAAGACGAACTAAAATATTTTCTCAATAAAATACAATTATTAACTTTTTCATATAAAATAATGGCATTTTTAATCATTAAAAATAAATACATTTTTAAGTTTGACAACAAACACACCGCAAAACACAGCTATACAGCATAGTTCAAAACATAATAATTTCTGAACATTGACTCTTGTCTTTATTCACCTTTTTCTCATGGTTTCTCAATAGAATTCATAAAAGTATAGAATAGAATAGCTTAGTTCTAATGCTGCACATTGTAACGCTAGTGTTACAACTTTCCCAACTTTCACGACTATGATTTAAACCCTGCTAGTGTCTTCTGCTAGTTAGATCAGAATTAAAGAGCTGTCTCAACTGTTAAATAACAGATATACGATTAAGATGAGACGATTATGATCAGATTTGTCTAATTTTAAATAAACAAAAAACAGAGGACAAAAATTGACATAAGTAAGATATTTTGCTATGGTTAAATAAATGTTCAGTGATATCTTCCAAAGATTTCTGAATTCTGGCACTTTTTCTCTATATAGTGTTGAAATGGCAACTAGTAAATACACTAAGTTTCGTTATCCTTGCATGCGTGGAAGTATTTAAAACAAGTTTGTTACAACTAGCCCCACGTTAGGTTGTGCCCCGCTCACCCCTACACACATATGAGAGCAGTTAGTTCGAACACAGCATTGTATTGGATGTTTGTTAAATTCACCTTAATATACTTAATATACATCATAAAAGAGTTTTTATGTTGTTGTTGTGGATTTTGTATCTTTAGGTTCAGTCTTAAAGGGGTGCTTGATTATGATTTCACTTTTCTAACTTTAGTTAGTGTGTAATGTTGCTGTTTGAGCATAAACAACATCTGCAAAGTTACAACGCTCAAAGTTCAAAGCAAAGGAAGATATTTGCTTTTAAAGAAATTGTTTTTTAAGGACTACAACAAACGGCTGGTAGAGACTACACAACATTCCTTCCGGGTTAGTGACATCACTAACCCTAAGATTTGCATAAACCCCTCCCCGTAACACATTTATAGATGATCAAGACAGAATATGCTAATCAATGACTAGAAGATAACTACACATAAGCTACATGAATTCATCAACTAACCATTCAGAAAAGTTGTCTACATGTTGTCACTTCTTCTTGAGTCTCTCCATCTTTGTCTGACTCCAGTTTGAACATAAAAGGCTAAAAGTTTTTGAAATTTTTAGTGCATGTCTGTGTGAGGAGGTAATTGAAGCCCCGCCCCCTGTGCCGGGAGCAGCAGCTCATTTGCATTTAAAGGGACACACACAAAAACTGTGCGTTTTTGCTCACACTCAAAAAGTGAGAATTTTAACATGATATAAAAATATTTGTGGGGTATTTTGAGCTAAAACTTCACACACATTCTGTGGAGATCAAAGACTTATTTTACATCTTGTGAAAATGACTGTGTGAATACTAAGCAAACCAGGACTAATTGTATCGTTTTCTTTTTTTGGTCCCGACCAAAAAAGAACTGAGCAAAAAGTGTGAACAAACACACCCTTAGTGGCCACTGCGTTATGTTTTTCAGCATCTTACACCATAAGTAGGCTACTTTTAAGATGGTTGAAAATAAAACGTGCAGATAATGCTCCCTTGACTGTTTCCTGGACTGCATTGTTACTGTCTGTGCAATAATAAAACTTGTGGATATAAAGATGGTTGAAAATGTCCTTTTTTTATGAAGGTGCATGATTAATTGCGGTAATATTTTTATCGCAAAGTTAAGAAGTAACAGCCTGATTAAGTCACATTAAAACGGACCTTGTAATCTACATCTAAGTTTAAAGTCGACATGAAATGGAAGTTGCGATAGTCTCTTTATCCCTATTTTGATGTATATCCGAGTGAAGCGGCTTCTCGAACAAGAAGAATGTAGGCAGTGCTTCATTTTTTCGGTAATTGATTAGATCGTTGGCTGCTGTGAAATCATTACAAGGTTAAAAACAAATAAAGAAAAAAATATACACACACACAAAATCCGGAAAGGCACAATGTACTGTATTCATTTGACAATTTTTTACAGGTGTTTTACCTTTATTTTGAATTTTGAACTTCATTGCGTTGTGTTTTAGGGTTACCGAAAATTACAGGATAATGCCCCGGTAATAAGCTGCAGTGTACTTGGGTGAATAATTCAGAATAACATCTGTAACATGCATTTACAAAATAGATAGTTGAATTTTCATTTCATGACAACTTTCAATTTCAAGTATGTGTTTAACTAGTAAAATGACTCTGGGGTCTCTCAGTCCCCAAACAGAACATCATGGTTACAGAAGATAAGAGAAGCAGCGAGAACGAAAGAGGAATCTCTCCTCTTCCTTCTTTTGTCATCATCTCTATCCTCCTCCTGCAGGTGGCATGAGGATGATAGTATGTGGTTTAACTGCCAAGTCTCAGTGCTGTTTGATGTAGCACCTGATTCTGACAGCCACAGGTTTCCCTATTACACTGATAACAACAGGCGAAGATGAATCACCGCACGATGCACTCATTCTCCTCTCTCCGCACACACACACACACTCAAATACTCATACAGCTCACCAAAGTTGCCCAGAGCAGTCATTACCTCCACAGAGGAATTTCAATATCCTCACAGTGACAGCAGACATCTCTACAAATGCTCTATGTCAATTCACAGCTCATCTGAGACAGCCTGCAACGAATAAATGTTCACCTATCAGACAGTGGATGTCGGAATGAAAATGGAAGTTCTCTCATTTTAAAATATTGGAAATGGAATATACGCACAAAAACATATTTTTTGTTGTTGTTGGACAAAGAACAGGAAGATATGATTGTACCTGTAATTTAAATCTAAAGTGTGTAATTTACGAGGAGGAGTATATAATACCTGGAGAAAGCCGTGTGTTAGCATTTCCCTTTCATCCCATAGAAATGTCCTTAATTGGCGTGTGCAGGATGAAGTTAGGAAATGAGCTGCAAGGAATCTGGCACAATTTTTTTATTATTACTTCTTAGAAAAAATATAAGCATTGAAGCAGTTTTGTTAAAATATTCTAAATATGTATTTTTAATGGCAAATCAAAGTCATGTTGTGTGACCAACAAAGTTATGTGGAGAAAAAGACAGGAAAAAACATAAAAATGTTAAAAATCATAGACAAGAATTTTGTCTTATAATTGTGTCAATGTCAATAAGTATCTTAAAATATGATGTCATTTTTATGATCCTTTTAGGACAAAGTTTCTTCAGGTTTTAAAATGTCATGATATTTATAAAAAATAAAATAAAAAGAGTGTTCATAATAATATATAAGTATATATTTCATACATACTTTTCTTTAAAATAATATAAAAACCAACATGAATACAAAGACTATATTAATACATTAATTTGGCACATGCTTTAAACTAGATTTAAATATATATATTTATTTACCGGTATTTATCTTGGACAGTCTTGTCATTTACCCCATAAATGACTTCCCTCTGGAATCTCATTGATCTCATGGTTGGATTGATAAAGGTTGTTTGAAGTGAAAGATTAATACAATTCTTTCATATAAGTTTCTTGAAAGCTCCAGTACATCAGGAAGATTCTTTGTGGATTCTTCTATGGAATAAGGCTATAAAATCCTTCCTGGTCATAATTAAAACCTTATGAATAAAATAATATGATAAGAAGATACATTTTTCATTTATCCTTGCAAACTATACATTTTTATCTTTATAGATTTAAATAAGCCTCGTTGCCGATCTGAGAGAGCAACAGCATCATTTTTAACATGCAATTAAAATTCTTGATGGCATAAATCAATCATGTGTGATCATGAGATTAATAACTATTGAGTTTTTGCCAGTGTGCAATAACATTATTGTTCATTTCATTTGCAGAACTGGAAGCAGTGATCCATACTGCATCGTGAAAATTGATAATGAGGCGATAATTCGGTAGGTATGATTTTTTTTTCCTGCACATGTGTTGCTATACAGCCTATAATAAGTAAATTATCATAAACTGAACAGATTAGAAATGAAATTTTCTGTGAAGCAGAACTAATTTAATTTGTGCCACATAATTGAAATCCCTCCTGCACCATAGATTGCTGTGTGGTTGTACCTCCGCACTTGGCAGCAATATAAAGGTCATACTAAACAAACCTCTCCTCTGATCTGAGTTTGAGTACAGTACAGTGTGGGCATATTGATTCCTGGTGCTCTATGAAAATGAAATGAAAATCCATTTTATATGCACAAAAACAGTAGAAACCACTACCACAGTGAGAGAAGTGGCAACACTGGAATTTTTAACTGAACTTATAAAGTTTATTATATTCTTTTATTTGTTATTCACTCTACTGTCTCTTTTGTGACTCACTTTATTTCCAGGGCCTATAAAAATAACTTATTTTCCAGCCAACTGAAAGGTTTAACTGTGAATGTTACTGACTGTTCTCTGAGCCACAATGATTTCTTTGGTCAATAAGTCACATTTTTTCCCTGGTATACCAAATCTGAAGGTAAATAAATGTTAAGTATGGATTGTAGTCTGATGTTTGTTTCGTCAGGCTAGCTTTATGCTAACGCAGTAAATAAGCCTTGTGAGTCTGTTGATTGACAGTGTGATACACAAAGCACACTTGCATTAGACGATTGACAAAATGCTAATCTTTGCTTAGAATTTCTGATTTGGTATTGACATTTGTATACGAACCATCTGTCTATCACTGCAGTTAAAGAAAAACTGCTGTCTGGTTTTGTTAATGTTTAAATAGAAATCAATGTCTTTTTACCAATTCTCCAGAGATTTTTTTTTATACCATTATAGGGGTCTTTGCCAGACATGCCATTTATTTCAAGATGACGTATTTTAGTACGACCAGTATGATTTTAGTATGTATATAGTATTATAGTATTTTATTAATATTTTTTTGTATGTATTAATGTTTGTCCTTAACATATAAAAAACATATTTTTATATGTTCAGTTTTCATTTTAATTTTAGTAAGTTTGTTTTTAAAAATTCCATTTGTATTTTTTTTATTTTTTTTATTTTCTATTTAGCTTCAATTTATTTTCTATTTCAGTCTAATTTTTGTTTCTTAAGTTAATTTGTTTCATCTAATATTTATATTTTATTTTATTTCAGCTTTAATTCAGAAGAAGACTATGGAAGCTTGTTTCCACCACAGAATAAAATATTTAAAAAATAATTGCAACTTTTATCTCACAATTGTGAGTTTACATCTCGCAGTTCAGACTTTATTTCTCAGAATTGCGAGATATAAAGTCAGAATTGTGAGATATAAACTCACAATTGCGTGTTATAAACAAAAAAAGTAAAATATATATATATATTTATTTATTTTTACAACTAAATAAACTTTTTTTCTCACAATTGCGAGTTTATATCTCACAATTCTGAATTTGTAACACCAAAATGTCACAGGATGAAATTTGCCATTTATAGGCATACCAGAATGAATTTAGCTACTTTGTAGTTTTTTTGTTTTTTTTTACACTTACAACTTTTCACATTTATTTTTTAATCTATCTCTCAGGACAGCAACAATATGGAAGACACTGTCTCCGTTTTGGGGTGAAGAATACACTGTCCATCTTTCTCCCTACTTTCGGACAGTGTCTTTTTATGTGCTGGATGAGGACTCTCTCAGGTCTGAACCTACATACTACTACTTAACCTACATGCGACATGGTTGAAGGTGAAGTGTGTGATATTTTTTTGTTAAAATACTTTTTTCCTGTTAAAGTTTGATGTGCAGAGTCATCTATGAGTAAGCCATTCGTTAAGATTGACTTCCCCTAAAGTGTCGCTTTCAAAACATTGCTACGCTGTTTGAGCAGTCCGACATGAAAATGGAAATGGGAATGCACAAGCTAATGAAATGAATACTGTTGTTGCACTGTAAGTCACCCTTGTCAAAATTTCATTCACACTACCCTTATTCAGAGTATACGGTATAGAATGTACTTTTTAATGGTTGCGAAGTAAATTCAAATTCAAATGTAGTACATACTTAGTATGTGATTTCGGACACACCGCTCGACTCTTGGATCCTCCCACAACACGCTAGCATCATTTAAGTGACTTTTGCATGGGTATTATCTTCATAAAATGTAGAAAATAATTATTTTCCACTTCACCTTCAACTACTGACATAATTAACATGATAAATTGTTATAGCATTATAACTGTGATTCATGTGAGACAATCACACTTTATATTAGGTGTCATTAACATGTACTTACATACTTGATGCCATTAGTCTTACTAATACTACAAGTATTACAAGTATTACTTGCTGGCTAAGGTTAGGGACAGGTTTGGTGGTATTGGTGGGTGGGTTAATCGCAGTGTAATTATAGATGTTAATACAGAAATTAAGCTGTAATGACATGCAGGTATTTTAAAAAAATAAGTACAATTTAAAAAACATGTACATGTATGTACACAATAAGTACACTTTATCAAATTATTAATTTAAATGTTAGTACATGGTAGTTTAAGACACCTAATATAAAGTGAGACCCTTATGTCTGCTCAGTAGAAACCTACAGTCTCAAAAACTGTTCTGTTCACAGCCGAGATGATGTCATTGGGAAGGTGTCAATCAGTAGGGAGGTTCTCACTGCTAAACCTCAAGGTAAGAGAGTCTTTACAGTCTTTATTCAGTCGCTGTGGTGAAATGGGTAATCAATATCCAGAGCCAACAAGACATTTCTCAATGTCAACAGATTGTATGACGAGTGTTGCAAGAAAGTCTGACCCTTAGTCACACACAATCATAAATGTGGACTTGAAACTACACTTGAGTTTCATGTGACTGTGAGAAGCCACAAACTTCCTCAAGTCATTTTTACCTCTGAAAAAAGACGAGAACAGTTATTTTTGTTTTGCCGCTGGCCTTACTGCATATGCATTTGTAGCAGTTTCCCTTTCAGACTCCAAATTTTAAGGGAGGAGAGTATTTAAATGAATCATGCAAGGTGATTTACTAAGGTTTGTGCTAGTCAATTTACTGGTATTTGCACCATTATTTAACGGCCAAAAAAAGCATGTCTTCAAACCATACGCTAATTTGCGCTGCTCTTGGTAGATTGCGTTGGTCTTTATGGAAATGATCCAGCTGTGTCTGTGTTCTTTAATTTGTCAGTAGATCATCAGTAGATCACATGCAGAAATTTCCACTCCCATCTATGCTTTTTTGGGATTGCGCTCACGCTAATTTGCCTTGTTTAGGAAATCTGATACGGGACTGTTAGTATCTGATTTTGCAAATTGTTTCTGAATATAAAAATGTCGACAAAATGTAATGTACTTGCTCTGGCACTAGTTTTGGATGGAGATATGGTCTTGTTGTTGCTGTTTGCAATCGTTGTACAAGCAGGACGTGACGGTTGGTCGGTGTGTTATATTTGTCCCGCCCCTCCTCCACTGTGATTGGATGGCTTGGTAAAAAGTGACAGTGATGATTGCTGTGTTTTACCCAAAGTTAAACATTCTTCAACTCTCTGCAACCGGATAAAAAATGCTAAGCATTCAGCACTCAGTGTGAAATAGACGCTCAGCGCCTCGTCACGCTGCTGGCGTTTAAAAAATGTGGCACTCCCATTGAAAACAATTGGAAAATACACTAGCCTCTGGAAAAAAAATGCTTTGGTGGACACACAGGCTAAGGAGCGGAATTAGTCATATTCTCTGCAAGCAAGTCTTAGGGCCAGATTTACTAACAGCTTGTGCCAGCACAAACCCTCTTTGATGTTAAAAAACTACTGTCAGGATTTACTTAAGAGACGCAGTGAAAATATAGCGCTAAAAAGGCTAGGACACAGTTATTTTTGCGGCGGACCTTATTGCATATGCATTTGTAGGAGTTTCCCTTTCAGATGCAAACTTTATGAGAGGAGAGTATTTAAATGAATCATGCAAGGTGATTTACTAAGGTTTGCGCTAGTCAATTTACAAGTATTTGCGCCATTATATAACAGCCAAAAAAAAACATGCGTTAAACCAGACGCTAATTTGCGCTGCTCTTGGTAGATTGCGTTGGTCTTTATGGAAATGATCCGGCTGCGTCTGTTCTTTAATTTGCGTGTTGTTTGCCCTCAGAACTTTCCACTCCCATCTTTTATGGGATTGCGCTCTCACACCAATTTGCCCTATTTAGTAATTCTGACCCTTAATATCTTGCATAATTTTGCTCAAAATGTTTTTGAAATAATGTTTTATTTGAAATAAGGCAACAATACTGATAAGGAAAATTGTGCATGAGATGACTTTAAATCAACATAGTTGTAGTAGAAAAGTCCCTCGTGTATATGAGCACACAATCTGGTGGGGTTCCTGAGGTGGTGTTTTGAGTGCTGGTGAGTCATTGTGGTTGTCTAGGCTTGTAACTCATGTCTATTGGGCCTGAGGGGCAAGGACACGGCAGGGTTATCCATTATCATGACACAAAATGGAACAAAATGGAACAAAGCATCACTCATTGTACCCCCATGACGTGTTGATGACTAGTCATACAACGCAGGCTATCCGTAATGGAATAGAAAAGCTAAATCATTCATTAACACTGTGTTAGTGTCTCAGGGCATAATAATGATTGTTTAGGAATTATTGGAGTAAGGGCTGCTGAAAATTCAGCTTTCCCATCACAAGAATATATTATATTTTTTTTAAATGTATTTAAAAAGAAAACAGTTGTAAAATTATTTCACAATAAAGCAATTTTTACTGTATTTTTGATTCAAATAAATGCAGCCTTTGTGAGCATAAGAGACAAAACATAAAAAAACTTAATTATTCCAAACTTTTGACCAGTAGTGTACATGTACTTACCAGGCATGATATGATAAAAATGAGTTTGTAAAATGCTTCCAGAAGAAGTGGTTCTTACAGTAAGTAACTATAACACAAGTCAGCCTTCACTGACTTGTGAATGAGTCTTTATGCTGGCTCTTTCCCTCTCTTTGTCGTCCTCTTCCCACCCTCACCCCTAACGAACAAATGGCCTCACATAACCTTTTTCTCTGAGGGCTCTGAAACAGCATTTAGCGAAAGGACATGTTCTACAGAGCACAAAAATAGCCATGTGCTCAAGTTTCCCTTGGTTTGACAGGGTGTGAACATTCAGGTTAGCTATAAGTCAAATCATAGTCTAACCACACCGATAACAGTGCGAGATGGTGTGTAATTAGCTGACGGCGGAATGTTGGCGTATTATGCAGGTTGGCATATAGACCCTAATTATGACATTCTTAGAAAGGAGATGTGTAGAAGAACGTGCAAGCACTGAGAATAATAGTTAAATCACTTTATCTGCATTTCCCCCCTGCATTGTAATGACGTGTATCTTGTTTCTAAAAAAAAAAGGAGGATGCTAATGGCAAACTAATTTAAACATAAGTCCCCATGTGGTGATCAAGCTTTTAATAATGTTTATATGTCTATGTGGTGTTTTTAATATGCTTTAAGACAAACCATGTGCAAATTCATAAGTATACACCATTGCTAAGTATTTTCTCCCTAAAACTGCAGTGAACCAAAAACGTGGTTTGAAATCGCTGGTGTTTCTGACGTCACAAACTACCTTGTAACCAATCACGTCAATGTGTGATCGTCAACGAGTGGATCTCTGAGCTGGTGTGAGTGAGTGGAGGCGGGGCTAATTTACATATACTAATTGAAGCAAGGGTGTAGAGCTAAATTCAAGTTATTTTAAGGCGCGAATAATTTTTTTTCAAGGAAAAAACTTTTAAATATATAATTTTGGTGATCAAAGATGAGTTTTAAGGAATAAAATGATTGATTACAGGGGGACTTTAAATGAAAGCCGCCATTTGCCACAAATGTGACCCTGGACCACAAAACTAGTCACATGGGTAATTTGAACTTGAGATGTATACACATGAAAGCTGAATAAATATGCTTTCCATTGATGTATGGTTTGTTAGGATAGGACAGTATTTGGCCGAGATACAACTATTTGAAAATCTGGAATCTGAGGGTGCAAAAAAAATCGAAACATTGAGAAAATCACCTTTAAAGTTGTCAATTTATGTTCGTGATTGTGCTGCATTCACTCACAAAAATAAATGTTTTTTATATTTACGGTAGGAAACTTACTAAATATCTTCATGGAACATCTTTACTTAATATCCTAATAATTTTTGGCATAAAAAAACAATAATTTTGACCCATACAATGTATTGTTGGCTATTGCCACAAATATACCCGTGTGACTTGTGACTGGTTTTGTGATCCAGGGTCACAAATGTATGCGATATGCATGAAAATGGTTACAACAAACATAAGTATTTTAGCATTTTTTTTGGGCAGGTTCCCTTACAAAAACAAAACTATTTCACTGCGTCTATGCGTCTGTTTCATATCTCTTGTCACAGTCATGCCACTGTCTTGTCATGTGATTCCCTGGCCCTCATGTGATCCTGCCATGTGTTCTGTGTTTGATCTTGCTTTTGAAGAGTATTAATAAACTGCACTTGGGTTCTACAACGAGTGAGTGGAATTGAAACGTAGCAAACTGGCAGCTCCAGTAGTAATGAAAAGATGTATCCTGAACTCTGCTATGGAAAAAAAGCATGTATAAACCGTAATTAAACAATTTAATAATCAATTAAAAAGGAATTTATACCTGTATGATATTACGCTGGACCAGCGCGGTTTGGAAAATGGATGGACAGATGATTCAGCTGCGGCGCCATCTCCTGGCGAGACGCGGGAATTCATTCAGCGCGCGACTCTCACAGTGTATTATGGGTATTCTCTTGCAGTTGAGCGTACATTGGTTGTACACTTGTTATTGCGGTGTATTGTGGGATTGAATAAGAGCTCTCAAAAACGTCCACTATGGTTTCGGACACCACTACAAATGGCGGTCCCCTCAAATAACGCCCTATTTAAGGGTATAGGGGACGATTTCGGACACAGCCACTGTTTAAACATTAATAACAAAACAACAAAAATAAACATTAATCACATAGTTTTATTTACACTGCAATTGCACTCCGCTGTGGGCCTACATCCGGGTCTTCCTGGTGGGGGTTACTCCCTGGTGTAATAAGCTGTGTCCCAATTCAGGGGCTACATCCTTTGAAGGCCGCGTCCTTCGAAGTGCGCGGCTGACGCTTGACGCTTCGATTTTCTTGACCCTGCTTCAAAGGCGACCGAGACTCGTTTAAAGGGGAAAGTTTAGCCGATTGCATCAGCGCGGCGAAGGCTGTCCCAATTCGAAGGACCATTGAAGGCTCCGTCAAAATGTGGCCTGCAAATGCGTCCTTCTTTTCCCGTGAATACAGGATACATCAGAAAATAATAATGAAAATAATAATAAATAAAAAAATACAATAAAGGTTCAAATGTTGACTTATAGTATATGTTACCAGTATGTAATTTTGCATAGGCTTGTTTATACTCTTTAGATTTTTATTATGTACTTAAATTGACCATGGTGAACATTTTTAGATAGGTTTTCGAAGGGTTGCCAGGTCTGTGGAACAAAAGTTTTCTCCATCGGGCGGCCGAATTCTCCATTGGATTTGTGCGTCGGAGGGATGTTTTGGGGGTGTTGGAGCGTCGAAATCGTACTTACGGGGGTGGAAATCAACCTGCGGAAAAAATGTTTACCTGCGGCAACAACTTAAAAGTAGCCCAATTCCGGGGGAGAACCTCGGACTTGGCAACACTGACAGTAGGCCGCATTAGAAGGATCCTTCGACTTGGGACAGCCTTCGTCACACCGCTGTGACCGTTGTCCCGTGTACCAGCTCTGCATCCTCCTCCAAAGCCTCCTCCCGCCTTGTCTGGGGTTTAGTTTTGGTTTTTCCCGGTTTGCATGCTTGATTGATTTCCTTGTCTTTTTCCAGGGTTTTTCATTGATTGATTAAATTGTAACACCTGTTTCTCGTTTCTTTGATTGGTTTGCATTTATATATAGCCCATTTGTTTGTTCTTTTCATTGTCTATTTATTGTTTATACTGGTTGTTCTCTTTGTATTTTGATATTCTGAGTGCTTATGTTTCATTCAGTTTGCCTTTAATAAAATAACTGCTGCAAATAGATCCTGCTCAAATCATATTTGCTGTTGCTGCAACTGGCCATTTGTGACACCTGACCAACCACCCATAACAATTTAGCATCTTGGAAGCAGCGTTTGCACAGGGCACTCATTTTATGAAGTGTATTTTATATCTTGTTATTATTATTTACTTTTTGTTTTTGTATTCTAAACATTTAGCCTGTGTGTGCAGGTGAAGGAAAAATGCACTCTGTTGTAAAGAATTTTGGCTAGTGGCTCAGCATCTGTTTGAAGCAGAGACCTTGGCTCTTTAAAGGTTGGCCGTGTGTGTGTGTGTAGGGGAGGAAGGGGGGGGGGAGGTCACTGTTTTGAACATATTTATGAGGCAGACCTTTAACTGTCCAGAGACTGTCAGTCAAATCTTTCTAACTGGTGTTTCATTTCTTATTGTATGAATACTGTATCTGTAAAAAGACTGCTTCTAGAAAATGTTTTGGTTGTTTAGTTTTATTTGGTTCACTTTAGCTTTTTTTTTTACATGGTTCAATAATCAATTTCCTTTCTTTAAATGGATTTCATTTGTGTCATTTGTTTGTGTACAATGTCATGTTTTGTCATTTAATTTCAGAGGTTGGATGATTGAACTGAAGAATGGGCGATTTCAGACTATTTGCTGCTTATTATAGTGATTTTGCATTCCATTTTCTTTTCAACGTATTTCTTTTGAGCAATATCTTGGACCAACAAACAGCATTTTCCTGAAATGCTTGATGTCTGCTTTAAATTCATGTTTTTTAAATCAGTCTGTATTGTATGGTATATTTAAGATACAAATTTCACTGAACTTCAAACAAAAATATGAAATGTATGCGTAATCAGACGATATAATCACGTTCAGTTCCACAAAATATATTGAAAGCATCAGCATTCAGCTAAATGGAAAAGTTTTTCTTGGCAGACCGAATTTGTTTTTGGGCTGCTCACCAGAGCAATAAAGGAAAATGGACCTTGACGAGTGATACGCTGGAATACTAATCGAGAGGAAAAACTACCTACTAGGCCACAGGAATAAACAAGCTTTATGTCCACATCAGCGAAGCCAAAATAACTAGTTTTACAATTTTAGACATAGCCACTGCAAAATCAGAGTGGTTTGGTGGTCCTTGAGTCAAGCTTTCAGCAAAATACTAAGAATGGTCTTTAACAACTGCAGCCCTCGATTTCCTAAATACAGAAGGTTTCTAAAGCATGGAGCATTAGGTGGACTTCAAGGAAAGAAATACAATTCTATTCTATGAAAGCATGCAATATAGCTTGTTTTATACCCCATTTAAGTCAATATTTCTTTCTCTAAGACTCGGAAATCTTATTTGCATCCTCGTTCTTGTGTGTCACCTGACCGATTGCAACGCAGCAGAATGGAGAATGAGAATTAAGAGCTACAACGGAGCATATTTTCATAGAATAATAGCTTAAATCTCAGTCTGTTCACATTTTAACATAATTATTGAACATCCAACATGTCAGTAAATACTCTTGGTCTACCATAAGCTTATTCAGTAGAAATACAGCAAGGCCATTAATTCTATTACCGTAAGCCTCTTAAAGCTAGAGTTACTGAGGAGGGACATGATATATTACATTTTTATCCCAACTGTAGGCCTACTGTGTGTGTTTGCAGATACGGGAATACAGAAGCCATATAATACTTAATCCTGCTCTCTACCACTGTGCACTAGGCCGTTTTAGGGTCCCTGTTCTTCAACTTAGGCCACCATAACTTGCCCACTAAATGATTTATTTCAACGTCAATGTCAGACATATAAATTCTCATTTTGCGCTTCTTGTCATTTTCATTTAGGTGTTGATGGATGGATGAATTTAACAGAGATTGACCCAGATGAGGAGGTGCAAGGGGAGATTCACCTCCAGATCTCTGTGCTGGGAGATGGAGATATCCCACGGAAACTGTGCTGCCAAGTCCTAGAAGCAAGGTGAGGAACTATGAGGAGCAGCAAATCATTTGTGACAGGAAACTTATGTTTTCGTGATTAGTAGCCTATATCAATGCATTTTATCAATTCATGGATGGGAATTGTAAATAATTAAATAATAAATGTAAGTTCTGGTTCTGATTCCTAAGCAATTCTGGTTCATTAACGGTTTTTAAAGTGCCCCATTATGCTTTTTCAGATATGACCTTTCATGTAGTGTTTAATATAACTGTTTGTGAATGGAAAAGGTCTGCAAAGATCAAAGTGCAGATAAATTAAGTTATTCAGGGGCATAGCAATCATTTTAAAGTGACTTAAATGTGTAATTCAAGTTCAAATTTCTGACCTTATTCTAATTAACATTTTTTTGATCGCTTGCTTTTAATTGGCTAAGAAATCAAATACAATGCTGAAAAATAACCAATCATTTGTATTCTATAATATGTTTACCTATATTTTCCGTATGACAATTTTATGATTGGTTTATGTACTACAAACAATGTAAAATATATACAGTGTAAAAATAAATCATCACAGAATAAGGCAGAACAAATATTTTGTAGTTTCTGTACTGTAAATAAAGGCTTAATCAATTAGCACTGCATTATTCACATAATTTATTGTTATGAAAATAGCCAGAGATGGCTTGAAAAACACACATAAAACATATTCTTGCAATTGTGTGTTTATAGTTTTCGCGGTTCATCAGTCAAAACATTTCTGCTTTTTATTCAGTGACAGTGATAACTGGATACCTTTTTCCATATAAGGAATTTCCTGGAACGTTATAACTTATTACTTCTATGAGTCCGTTTTGAATTTAAATCTAGATTTATTCACATTTGCCCATGAAAACACACTTGCCCATAAAATGTCCCCCACATAATAAATAATTAAACAACCATTTATTATTGAAATATTTTAAAATAAATTAAAAACAATTCTTGTACAATATATTTAACAGCAATACAAAAAACAACACAAAAAATATATGTATATTTCATTGTAATGTATTTCATTAACTTTTTTGTTTTATTTTTAGACAAAGCATTCCATCCGCATTGGTGAAAGAATGCACTTGCGAGAATCATTAATGGAACCGAAAGTCATTTACATAGACAATTAGCAGCATCACAAAAACCCTGGATTACCCTTGGTAAAATATAAATGGTGTGAAAAATGGAACTAGATACTCCAGGATTACATAAAAAATTCCTGGTTTATCAGTTTGAAGTTTAAATGCTAGGTCAATGTATTCAAAGACTTTTTAATTGAAAACAAGTCTGTGAATCAGACTGTTGGAATGGGGCTTCAGAGATTTTATCTTCATAAGCTACATTTGGATTTGTGTCTCTAATAGCTTCATGTACTTTCGGCTTTGTTTCTAGAGATCTTGCAAAAAAGGATCGCAACGGGGCCTCTGATCCTTTTGTTAGAGTGAGGTACAATGGCAAAATCCATGAGAGTGCAGTAAGTATGTTTCTCTGTAAGTTTTTGCTTTGCTCTGCCACACAGTTAGAACTGACTGTCTGTTACTGATTTCCATGACCCTGCTTCCTCCAGGTGGTTAAGAAGTCCTGTTACCCACGCTGGAACGAGAGTTTTGAGTTTGATCTGGACGAGGGCCTGGCTGACAGCCTTTTGAGTGTGGAGGTGTGGGACTGGGATCTGGTCAGCAGAAACGACTTCCTTGGAAAGGTGACTGCACAGAATAGACATCAGTAAATCCTAGACTATATCCTCATGCTCTGAAGCTGACCTTTGTCTTAGTTTAAAATAAAACACAAAGCATTTAAGGTGCTGTATGTAGCTTTTTCACTCTACTAAAGCATAAAAATACCATAATATGTTTGCAGATACTTAGGAAACATGCTGCGTTCACATACTCGTTTCTTAGAAAAACAATGCTACAGCCAGTTATTTTACTTTGAAATGTGCGGTCCGTGTTGGAATGTCTATTTTTGTTTTGGTCTGTGTGATCTCGCCCACTGCCAGTTCACCCAATTGTATTTCGACACCCGGGGATGCCAGTTGGCAGGAAACACAGTGTATTGCAGCCTGCAAACAAACTGGGTCAGAGATCGCAGATTCTACCCGACCTAAAAAGCCTCGGCATCCATCTAAAAATCTCTATGAACGAGAGCATATTAAAACGCGGATAAATCAACTCATCAACTTACTTAAGTCTCCTCGGCTTTCATTGTCAATTGCGCTCGTTCCTGTTGCATGTCCTCAATCTGGCAACCCGCGTGAGCGTCGAGTCCGAGAAGGAGGGGGCGGGGGAAACAACGATTTTGGACTTCAGTAGCTATTTCGACCACTAGCTGTCATTTTTACAGACTGCACCTTTAATTAGTAAGACGTAGCTTGTTTAATATTAGTTTTACTACATAGATCAACACTCGTCTGCGGCATTTTTTTGAATTGTCTTGCAGCTCTTTTAAGTTTTTATTCACTGATAATCTTCACCTTCAAAACTCTGAAATCTCATCATGAGTAACTTAAATGACAAGATAATTTGACATTTTTGCACTGAAATAAAGAGGTTTTCGACCAATAAGCACAGCGGGTTAGATTAATGTATACTTATTTTTTATACACTCACCTAAAGGATTATTAGGAACACCTGTTCAATTTCTCATTAATGCAATTATCTAATCAACCAATCACATGGCAGTTGCTTCAATGCATTTAGGGGTGTGGTCCTGGTCAAGACAATCTCCTGAACTCCAAACTGAATGTCAGAATGGGAAAGAAAGGTGATTTAAGCAATTTTGAGCGTGGCATGGTTGTTGGTGCCAGACGGGCCGGTCTGAGTATTTCACAATCTGCTCAGTTACTGGGATTTTCACGCACAACCATTTCTAGGGTTTACAAAGAATGGTGTGAAAAGGGAAAAACATCCAGTATGCGGCAGTCCTGTGGGTGAAAATGCCTTGTTGATGCTAGAGGTCAGAGGAGAATGGGCCGACTGATTCAAGCTGATAGAAGAGCAACTTTGACTGAAATAACCACTCGTTACAACCGAGGTATGCAGCAAAGCATTTGTGAAGCCACAACACGCACAACCTTGAGGCGGATGGGCTACAACAGCAGAAGACCCCAACAGGTTCCACTCATCTCCACTACAAATAGGAAAAAGAGGCTACAATTTGCACGAGCTCACCAAAATTGGACAGTTGAAGACTGGAAAAATGTTGCCTGGTCTGATGAGTCTCGATTTCTGTTGAGACATTCAGATGGTAGAGTCAGAATTTGGCGTAAACAGAATGAGAACATGGATCCATCATGCCTTGTTACCACTGTGCAGGCTGGTGGTGGTGGTGTAATGGTGTGGGGGATGTTTTCTTGGCACACTTTAGGCCCCTTAGTGCCAATTGGGCATCGTTTAAATGCCACGGCCTACCTGAGCATTGTTTCTGACCATGTCCATCCCTTTATGACCACCATGTACCCATCCTCTGATGGCTACTTCCAGCAGGATAATGCACCATGTCACAAAGCTCGAATCATTTCAAATTGGTTTCTTGAACATGACAATGAGTTCACTGTACTAAAATGGCCCCCACAGTCACCAGATCTCAACCCAATAGAGCATCTTTGGGATGTGGTGGAACGGGAGCTTCGTGCCCTGGATGTGCATCCCACAAATCTCCATCAACTACAAGATGCTATCCTATCAATATGGGCCAACATTTCTAAAGAATGCTTTCAGCACCTTGTTGAATCAATGCCACGTAGAATTAAGGCAGTTCTGAAGGCGAAAGGGGGTCAAACACAGTATTAGTATGGTGTTCCTAATAATCCTTTAGGTGAGTGTATAAGAGCCAATGACCATGAGAGTGAGAGTTCCCATTCGAAAGGGAACCAAACATATGGAGCTGGTTATGTGCTGCGAACGTCAAAATGTATTAGCTTACAAATCATGCACTATGGTAAAAAGTGTTTTGAGGTCATAATATAATATTGTGCAAGGAACCGCATGAAAATACGTCTTTATTAATTGATAATCTGCCCCAGAAATAATCATAATTTTGTATGAAAAGACCTAAAAGCGCTTGCTTTTTTACTGCCTCTAGTGTTCATTTCAGGTGAAAACTGCAGTGATTTGTATGTATTGGTAAATGTTTTGCATTTCACAAAAATGTAGGTTTTTCTAATGAGCCTGTGTTTATTTTTTTAAAGGGATAGTTCGGCCAAAAATGATATTAAACCCATGATTTACTCACCCTCAAGCTGTTTGAGATGCATATGTCAATCATTTTTCAGACGAACACATTTTCAGTTATTTTAGAAAATGTCTTCGATCTTTCAGTGGTTATAATGTCAAGTTATGGGGTCCACGTCCTTCAAGTCCCAAAAATGTGCATGCATCCTTCACAAAAGTAATCCATCCGGCTCCAGGGGGATAAACGAAGGCCTTCTGAGGGTAATCCGTGCGGTTTTGTCGTAAAAATATACATATTTAAAACTTTATAAATGAAAATAGCTGGCTTCCGGCAACGGTCGTATGACGTAGGGACGTAGCGTAGGAAGCGTCGTGACGTAGAACGAAGTATAGCTAAATCAAACGCTACATCCTACGTCATACGCCGGCATCTATCTCCCGTGAATGCGCGTCGACCGTTGCCGGAAGCCAGTTATTTTCATTTATAAAGTTTTAAATATGTATATTTTTACGACAAAACCGCACGGATTACCCTCAGAAGGCCTTCGTTTATTCCCCTGGAGCCGGATGGATTACTTTTGTGAAGGATGCATGCACATTTTTGGGACTTGAAGGACGTGGACCCCATAACTTGACATTATAACCACTGAAAGATCGAAGACATTTTCTAAAATAACTGAAATTGTGTTCGTCTGAAAAATGATTGACATATGCATCTCGAACGGCTTGAGGGTGAGTAAATCATGGGTTTAATATCATTTTTGGCTGAACTATCCCTTTAACTTGTCAATTCAGCATATCCCAAAGTTAACAAAATAATTCAAGCATAGTCACTGTTTCATAACATTGCGTTTGTGCCTGTTTGACAGCTGTTCACTGCGACATTGCCTTTGTCACCCAATAATAAATGTTCCAATTACTGTGTTTAGCTTCGGTTGCTTTGACAGCTAATTGTCATGGCGATTGATATATGCGGCCTCTGTTTTCCTTCAGGTCCTGTTCAACATCAACAAGCTTCAGTCTGCCCAGCAAGAGGAGGGCTGGTTTCGCCTGGGGCCTGACAAATCTAAACACAGTGAATATGAGTGAGTGTATTTTGAATTGTGGCAAATAAGCACACCACCTAAGCAAACCTTAAACTTTGGTTGCCACAGCAACAAGTATTCACCTTTAACGGTTGCCTGTGGCAGAGAACATTAAGCATATGGCACAAGGACAATAAAGTACAAGGGAAAAAGTGCAACTTTCCCTAGTCTGTTCCTGGGAATTAGTCTGAGCTAACATTGGAGGATTGTTACGCACTCTTCCCACAGGCTCTCACAGCGTTACGCTTGTGTGTTCTGGTCCATGTGTTGACAGGAAGTACTAATCCTTTCCCTGGCTAAATCCTGGGATTTTTTCTGTTCATTCGCTCTGTCTCCCCCTCCACCCGGCCCTCCTCTCCACCCATAAGAGATCATTTGGCCACGTGGATTGACAGTGGGGATTATATCTCAAGCTGGCAGGAGGAGTGGGATGGAAAGGCTTATGTAAAAACTCCAGTACGGGGGATTCGGTTGGGTGATGACAAAAGCTATGCGTCATCTGAGAGCTTGTGCGAGTATGTAGGTAGATTAAGGCAGGAAGTGTTTTCGGGTACACGGCGTGTCAGTGTGACAGACTTGTGTCCACATGTGCAAAGGAGTCATTGACATTCGTTCTGTCATTCATTTATTTATACACTTGAGTTGATTGAACTTACCGTCCAAATCCTTTGATGAGTCATGTAGTTCAAGCTCCACATCTACATGGATATATGGATCAGGCTTGAGCACCTTTTACACAGTGTTATGTAGACAAGGTGTATTATTGTGTAAATGTTGGAGGCAGATAAGGGAAAACGTTTTCAGCATTTGAGCATCATATGCTTTTTTTTCCAATATTGCTAAAAATTGTTCCATAATCGTATCTTCTTAAAGGCCAAAGGATTGTATTTAGGGCATACATGGACTGACTATCCGTGATTTCTGGATTAACCCTCATCTACTGCCGAGATGGACTTGTTTGGGGTCACAGATTGACTTTATTGTCCTAAAATGCAGGGATTTTAAGTGTAAAAATAACAGTACTTATTCCAAAATTATAGGGTTGGTTTACCTAAAAACGGAAAATTCTGTCATAATTTACCCCCCCTCATGTCGTTCCAAACCTGTTTGAGTTTTTCTCTTCCTTGGAACATAAAAGAAGACATTTCGAAGAATGTTAGTAACCAAAGATTTTTGGTTCCCATTTACTTACATTACATTTTTTGACCAGTAGAATTCAAAACTAACATTCTTCTAAATATCTCCTTTATGTTCCAGATAAGAAAGAAAGTCATACACGATTGGAACAACATGAGTGCGAGTAAATTATGAAATTTTAATTTTTGAGTGGACAATCACTTTAACCTCTTTTTTCTCTGCAAACTCTTGTAATTTAATCCTCTTACCTGATCTAAACCTATTTGACAGATATTATTAAGCCACTAAACCAAAACGACTTTGATTAATTTGACTTAATATGAACTATAACTTCAAATTATAGTTTTTTAGTTATAAACTTATTATATTAAACTTTAAAAGATTAGGAAAATCTTAGGAAAAGTTTAAATATAATACTTCAAGTTAAGTTGTTTGGGCTATTCAAAGGACCTTGGGCTCTCTAAGACCTCTAACAGAACATGCAGGTTAATTTTGTACAAGTATTTTATCAAAATGCTTTACAGTGGTATACAGTAAAAATGTGTCTATGCATTGTGAATCTAATCTAATCTGACAATGACAATTCATTGCAAAACGCATCAATTACCAGAAATTAAAAATGGAGCTAAATCTACACTGCCGGTCAAAAGCTTGGGTTTGGTAAGATTTTGTTTGTTTGTTTGTTAGTTTTCTTATGCTCACCTAGGCTGCATGTATTTGATCAAAAATACAATAAAACAGTAATATTGTGAAATAATATTACAGTTTAAAACAACTGTTTTACATGTGACTATATTTTATGTAAATATTCTAAACTATATTATATAATAGGTTATCGCAATTTTTTCACCAAAATTGGCAGATTTCGTCTGCCATAAATATGTTGATGCACAACCGTCTGTTCCTTCATAACAGTTTTTACTTTTTTTTCTACTCTGACCAGATTTAAAAAACAAGATGGGAATTAAAATGTCACGGCCAATCCTGAACAAAGGATTATTTGACTCTAGGTTTTTGCCCACATGCAATAAAAAAGCACTGTTTGATAATCATCTCTGAGTAATCATGTCCCTATATATATTTGCATCATCTGATATATTGTTATGAACTTATTTTTATATTTCATGAGGATACCCTAGAAGTAATTAGTGATTTTTCTGTAAGAATTTTTTTTTTTTATTATTCATTCTGATGTCATCCTGATGAATGGAGTTTTCCATTAAGCTCCTATAATCTCTCGCTCCCCTTGGGTGATCCGCTCTCATCTCAGTGAACAAATCAAGCTGTTGTTGTTTTTGTTTATTTTCTCTTTCTCCTCTTTTCACTCCCTCACCGTCTTCTTCCTGATTGGATTTTTGACGGCCCACCATCTGTTGCCTGCTGTTCAGTGACTGGCTGTTATGGTGGCACTCGCCACACACACACACATACTCTCTTCCAATTCCCACCTTCCCTCGAGTATTTCCCGTCTTTACAGTGAGAGAGCATGTGGCGTATGGAGACACTGAATGTATAAGTTACGAAAAATTAATGCTAATATCACCTCCATTGCAAAATAATATTTAGATGTTTGGAACGGCACATGGATTTAAGTGAGTCATATCGTGACAAATCTATTTTTCTTATCTTTTGATATAAAAAGTTCCCACAGTTCTTCAGATCCTCAGTGAACAGAAATGCTAGCAAAAAATGGCTTGTTTAATTCTAAGATGATAGATCTTAAACAGGGTAGTGCCATATTTAATTGACAGGAATAAAAATGAGACTGTGAGAAATAGAAGTATAGTGTGTTCAATTGATTGTACTGTAGTTTAACAACTTTCCGATTGTTTATTCCAGCTGATGAGACATCTTACTAAAAATCCCAAAATTCCATAAAACAGTTTTGAAAGTTAAAAAAATTCCGTCATCTAGGACCTTCATGTTGTCTGTTGGCCATAAATGGTCATAAAACTTAAACTTAAAGGGAAAGTTCACCCAAAATTCCTTCATCCTTTACTCACCCTCAAATTGGTTGAACTATCCCTTTAAGGCAAGACGCTACAGGCAAAACCATTGTTTGGTCAATTTGGAGATTTTGGTTAATTTTGCATCCATAATATGTCTTCTTTTTAGACTAGTGGAAAGAAAACATCCACTACACACATATAAGTGTTTATTATTACACCTTTTTATTTGTGTCTGTAGAGTTCATTTACAATACATATATTTAAAGGCCATTTTCAAAATGAGTTTTTTTTCCTCGTGCACTGAGCCAGAAATCTCCACTTCAGTAGCACTTACATACATCAGATCAGACTTTACAGTTTTATTCATATATCTATATTCGGAAGGTTTTTAAACTCATCTTATTCAGTAGTGCCACAGGCTGATAGCATCCATGCCACTCCGCATTGAGGCAGTAATTCATGCAAAAGGGGCCCAAACCAAGTACTGAGTACATCTGCATGATTATACTTTTCAGAGGGCTGACATTTCTGTATGTAAAATCCTTTTTTTTATTGATTTCATGTAATATTCTAATTTTCTGAGATTTTGAATTTGGGGTTTTCATAAGCTGTAAGCCATAATCATCAAAATTATAACAAATAAAGGCTTGAAATATCTCACTTTGCATATAATGAGTCTATATAATATATTAGTTTCACCTTTTAAGTTGAATTACTAAAATAAATGAACTTTTGCACGATATTCTAATTTTTCGAGTTTCACCTGTATATCCAAATAAATCCAAATATAAAAACCTTGAACTCTAATATATCAACACAATAAAACAATAATTTTGAACTTGGCTTTATCCAATGTTCAGATTGTCGTTCTTATTTCTTAGTGCATATTGAGTTTTTCTCTTTAGTCTTGAGTAATTCTCCCTTATTCATCAGAGCAGTGTCTTGATTTCATGGGCCCGGGGACAAGTTTCACCCCATGAGTAGACTATACCACAATGGATCTTAGTGGAACCCCCTTTTCCCAGGGTTAGTCACATTCTTGGTTGTCCCCCTTTGTATCCTGTACCCTTTGCCAGTTAAACAGGTACAACTCTTGCAACCTTCCTCCAGCCACACCTTGTGGTTTGTGAGTTCTACATGTAAAGGGAAGCAATTAAAAGAAACAGAAAATAGGTCAACATTTACATTACAGCACCGATTAGGCCGTTCAGAGTACTGATGGTTGAGTAAACACATTATCAGTTTATGCTTGTGTTGTGTGTAAACGAAACACTGATACTCAACAAACTGAAACTGATTTAAAACCTAGTGAGCTGTGCAGAAGCAGTATATTAACCTATCATAGGCCTATAAAGATGTAACTTAGAAAGATAGTTCACCCAAAAACTATACCTTTAATTATGCCATTTTCTAAGATAACATATTTTGGCCATATTCTAACACAGCATCATATATGTATCCTTCATGGAGAAGTGAATCCCAGAATGCACTTCTCTGTAGAAAAATAAATCCAAGGTTGTGAATGAGACAAGCTTATTATCCACTTTATTGCAACATGAATACTGTTAGTAAAATTGTTTAATTAAACGCATTAATAAAAGTATTCATAAAATATTTCATGAAACTATGCCGTTCTTTAAATGCAATCTGCTAGCAATCATTTATTACACGGCACAAGCTGATTGGCCTCTGCTGATTCTCAGCCAATGAGATGGCACGCTCAATTTATAAAAAAGTCTGGTTCAGTGTTCGCTGTAAGCTGGTCCTGCTGGTTCAGAGTTCCTCTGAACTCCCCCACCTCCCCCAGTTCCACCTGCCTAACATGCTAAAACAGTTCTCATGAACCAAATATATTAATATTACTCCAAAATTAATTAAATGTATTAATTAAACTGAATATTTAACTGCTACCTAATATTAGTATGTAATATGTAAAATATGTAAAAGTCTATTGAAATCAGTTGAGTTGTGTATAAATAAAACTGTGGATTGTTTTATTTGTGTAGTTATTCTGCTTTACGAGTTTCTGACCAGTCGGATACTGCCTACGTGAACAGTAGGGTTTGCGAGCAGAGCTTGTATAGATTGTACAGCTGTAGCCGAGAGCCATTTTTACTTCATCCATTTCTGAAGCCAAATTGTCTCTAAATGCTTGCCTCAATATTGTGTTTTTCAGATGGGTTGCCAAAGGTGTCCTTATTTTCTGTTCCATCATGACAGAGTTAGAAAACACAGCCACCCACATTTACAGTAATAACATTTACTGTTTGTCTTTTTACGTATCGCTGAACAGAGCAGGGTCCTTAATGGAGTCATTCTGCCTAATATTGTTTGTCTCCCATGCTGTGCTTTACTTCCTGGAAAGGTTTCACTGTGTTTTCTTCCTTATGAGTAATGTTTTCTTATGTGAAACTACAGGTTATGGCTATTTTTCAAAATTTTCATTAAAATCACATTTTAATTGGAAAAAGGAGGAGATTTACAGTATGTCAGTAACCTAATATAGTATTATTGCGTTTCTCTTATTCTTTCCTAGAGGAACTCTGGGTTCTCTGCGGCTTCAGCTACGGCTTCGAGACGAGGTTGTGTTGCCATCCAGCCATTACAAGCCACTCACAGAGCTACTCAGCCAGTCGGTCGGCTCTCAGCTCAACGTGAGTCTGATGCCATTTGGACTGAGCCTTATCTCAGGGAATATGCCTGTGCATTATCTCTTGAATTCACATGGCATATTCCTCATAACAAGATAACAAGACATAATTCGGTGTATGGATTGCGAAATGCAGCACTCGTTGTTATCTGATCACATTTGTATGCATGTGATGGATACTTTACTCGTGCCTGCAAATGTTAAAGAGGCAGGTCACCTAAAAAAATTCTCACATCATTTACTCATCCTTACAGTGTGTTGTTTCAAACCAGTCTGATAATATTCTGTAAAATGTTCTCTTTTCCATATGTTTTGTGTTCCAAAGTCATACAGGGTATAAACAAGAGGGTGAATAAATTATGACAGAATATTCTATTTTGAGTAAAATGATGTTGCAAATTAAAACAAACAATAAAGCATGTTCACTATGATAAACGGGCTATTGTTTTAGCTCACAGTGTTGTATATATTTAAAGCTCATTTAGGCATAACCTCATTTGACTGAAATGGCTGTGTTAATTGTAGGGGAACTGGCCTGATTTCATCATGCTGATTGATGAGACCACTACAGCTGAGAGCAGACAGGAAGTAGCTAATAATCTGGTGAAGCTGTTTTTGGGTCAAGGGCTTGTCAAGGAGTTCTTGGATGTTCTGTTCAAACTGGAACTGGATAAGACTAGTAAGCAAATAAGAAACATATACACACAAATATATGTGTGTGTATATATATATATATGTATCTGGTAATTATTTTGGTAACACCTGTATTAGCAAAAACCTTTCTACATCTTATGTGCACTGTGATGCCTATTGATGGTATGATGTTGTTGTTGTTATCCTTCAGCTGAACCCAACACACTGTTCCGCAGTAATTCATTAGCATCCAAGTCTATGGAATCATTTTTGAAGGTAAATATACTTATTAATATACATGTGTTAAGGTGACCTGATTTCTGAAATGGAAACTAGGGGCATTTCCTAGTTCAGTGGTCAAAATATAATTGAAATCTCACTTGTTATTATTCATTAATTCAAACATTTATTAGAGAAGAATTTGTCAGGACTATGTTTGGTTCATTTTGTTCTGTTCTGGTTTAGTTTTTACTCTGTTCCCTGTTATGGTTTGCCTGAATTTGTTCTGCTAGTTTGTTTCCATATCATTAGTTTCCACACGACTGTTGTTAGTTCTGTTAACCACACTGTGTATTTAAGCCCTTAGTTCCTCTCAGTTCTTTGTCCAGTCTCGTATTTCTATTATGTGGTTGTTTTCTTTCATGATTCCTGAGTTCTCCTGCGTTTTTTCCGAGTTATATTGTAATCAAGAGTTTTTCCTGTTTTTTTCCCTATAGACGTGTGCATTACTACAGTCACACCAGCAAACCGTTACAACATAAAAAATTGAATTAAAAATAAATAAAAATAAATTTAATATACTTTTCCATATGCTGTAAAGCTGGGGTGAACTCTAAGGAGAGAGGATCCAAATTCATATATACATTTAAATAATAATTATAATAATGACTGAAATATACAAAGCATGGGAACTAGTAAACTACGAAAACAGAACTGAGCAAATCTAACAAACCACCATAGAAGGATTAGAGCCAACAAAAACAGATCAAACACTTGGGCACGGGAAATGCAGAACACTATTATTATAATTAATAACTATTAAGATGTTTTTGGCACATAATGACCCTAACTGGTTTTAATACAATTAAATTCACCAAAATCACACTATGAAAAACAGTTAATAGAAACCATTGCAAAACAGTATTTTATTATAACAAAATTATGACTTTACAGAAACAAATTACAAAAGTAAAACAAAATAAATATGAGAAGATATGACAAATACAACTTTTTTCAACTTTTTTCAAAATTATGTTTCTGTATCCCAAATTAGGCTCATTATTTTGTATTTTACGTTCATTTTGAGCATAAAGTTTGGGCTTTCTGCAAATGTAATTGTTGCAATTGTAATTATTATTTTTCTTTTTTTTAAAGGTGTACTATCACTCTTGAAGTTAAGATGTGTATGTGGAAATTACTGCATTTAAAAGTGTGTGCAAAACAGTCCCACACCCTATTCAGGCCCTGTTATATGGCAAAAACCGAGACTGTTCCCGGAAAACAAGGAAGTCTGGTCACCCTGATTGTGTTGTACAGAAATCTTTGAACTAATTTAAAGTGAATATGAAAGCCAGACCTTTGACTTGCAGCATAAAGTTTGATCCTCATTATTTATTCTAGCCAAGAACTGCCCACTTAGACAGAAAGGGACCATCTTAGATTTAGAGAAAAGATTGCAAAGACACACATAAACACATTGATGAATAAATATTCAAGACCAGAATCAAGACCAGGAGCATGCATTGAGAAATAAAAAACGGGCTTAATTTGGATTTATTGTTCAATTTAACTTTATTGTTAAATTTAACCAGCTTAAACCTCCTGCTGTTTTATTATATTTTATTCCAGTTTTCATGATTTGATTATGTGCAATATTACACAAAGGCACCTTAGACTTTTGTCTTCATTTTTCTCTCTGCAGGTGGCTGGCATGCAATATCTGCACAGGCTTCTGGGCCCCATAATAAACCGAATATTTGAAGAAAAGAAATATGTAGAACTGGACCCCAGTAAAGTAGAACTGAAAGAGGCAGGGTAAGACAACTATGACTCATGGGTTACGTTTGACATTTTTATGGTTCAAAAAGTCAATTTCTCAGAATTTTTCTTGGGTCTTCTGGTATTACAGGTGTGCAGGTTTGCACCGTCAGCAGACTGAGTCTGATATTATTCAGCAGAGCTCCAGCCTCCTGCAGTCATACCTGTCTGAGCTGCTCACCTCCATCCTGCAGTCGGCCTCCTACTGCCCACTGCTCATCTGCCAGGCTTTCCATCAACTCTACCTCAGAGTGCAGAAACGCTTCCCTGACCCAGAGTACCGGGTCAGTGATATTCATTTTTCATAAACATTATTTAAAGGGTCATTCCGGGACATTCTGGATTCACAAGGTGTGTCCTAGTGTCCCAACAGTTAACTACAAATGTAATTATGTCCAGTTTTCATCTGTTATACCATCCCATTTTTGCCTGGTAAAAATAAAAAATGTCCAAAAAAATCCCATAGGCTTACAAGGACAGGAAGGACAGGTTCAAACTTTAGAATATCACGCAGACTCAATGGTGGACTATTTTGGACCCTTTTAAAATTAGACATTAAAGGGATAGTTCACCCAAACATAAAAATACTGTCATCATTTGCTCAACCTTATGTCATTCCAGACCTGTATGACTATGACTTTCTTGCATCTGCAGAACAAAAAAGCTGATTTTTTTAAAAACAAATGTCTCTGTTTTGTATCCATACAATAAAAGTCAGCGGTGTCCGGTGTTGTTTTAGACCCC
Organism: Abramis brama; assembly: GCF_963993115.1. NCBI lineage: Eukaryota > Metazoa > Chordata > Actinopteri > Cypriniformes > Leuciscidae > Abramis > Abramis brama. The sequence goes on from NC_139967.1 coordinate 41,393,808, forward strand.
ATTGACTTTTATTCAAAAGAGTTCAAAATATCCTCTTTTGCATTCCACATACAAAAAAGGCATACTGGTTTGGAAATAAGTGAATTTAGCCACAAACAGCAGTGCTGAATGAATGCGCATCGGTTGAGTGAATAATTCCATGACTCACTCATAAAGATATGCACTTGCTTCATTCCTGAATGAATCAGCCAATTTGAACAAATCGGTTGAGTGAATAATTCAATGACTCACTCATAAAGACAGGCACTTGCTTCATTTCTGAATGAATCAGCCAATTTGAACAAATTGGTTGAGTGAATAATGCAATGACTCACTCATAAAGACATGCACTTGCTTCATTCCTGAATGAATCAGCCAATTTGAACAAATCGGTTGAGTGAATAATTCAATGACTCACTCATAAAGACAGGCACTTGCTTCATTTCTGAATGAATCAGCCAATTTGAACAAATTGGTTGAGTGAATAATGCAATGACTCACTCATAAAGACATGCACTTGCTTCATTCCTGAATGAATCAGCCAATTTGAACAAATCAGTTGAAAAAATTATTCAACTGCTGTGTCTTATTTCAAAGGCTGTGTCCTCCGGAGGTCGCATTTGTTGGCCGCATAAGTCATAGAGGCTGCCTCATTTCAGTAAAGTATATTCCAAAGTCATAAAGAAATGACAATTTACACTTCACAAGGAATAACGGTCAATTTTATAATGGTTACTTTTCGGAAATGAGACTTCCTTGATGACGTATGCGGCCAACAAATGGGACGCAGCCTTCAAAATGAGACACAGCTAATGACTCACTCATTAAGACAGCGACTTGCCGCCACCTACTGATGGTTTTAGTTTCATATTTAAGTATAATTTCATTTTTTCCATCATTTCAATTTTTTATTTTCAAAATTTTATATTTAAAACATTATTCTCGTAACATTTATGAAATTGTAATTGAAGTATTATTTCATGCATTCAAAGATGGATTTTGTAGGATACTGGTTTCATTTGATTGGTATCAGCCCTAGTACCTAGTGTCTTAATATTCTAATATCATTTATTAATTAAATTTAACAATTTGACAAATGATCACACATACTTTTAATTAGGTTAAAATTACAACATTTAGATCATAGTTTTTTTTTATCACCTGGTTGTATATTTTTCCTCAGAAGGTGAAGTTCATTGCTGTGACCAGCTTCCTGTGTCTGCGGTTCATCTCACCTGCCATCATGTCTCCAAAATTATTTCACCTGCGTGAGAAACATGCTGATGCCCGTACGAGCCGCACACTCCTGCTACTTGCCAAAGTATGACCAGTTTTCAAGGAAACCATTGTTGTGAATACTAGTAACATATCAACTGAAAAGACATGGTATCATTGTCCAGCTGTTACATGTCTTTAACGTAACACAAATCAAGCTCAGATCCTTTCAGTTAATTGAGAATAAGGTTTTGCACTCACTGTCACAATAACATTAACTATTTAGGTCACAGTATAGTCGTGGATTATGACCTGCATACATTCATAGACCTAATTATGGTTAACATAATCCCTCTTTCGTCATTGTGACTACCTCGTGTGTTTCCTCAGGCCGTGCAAACCATTGGGAATATGGACACTCTTGCATGTTGCTCTAAAGAGCCATGGATGGTCTGTCTGCAGCCCGCCATACAGCAAGGCATCACCCAGCTCAAAGACTTCATCACAAAACTGGTCAACTGCCACGAGTCAGAGGGTGAGCTGCTCTAAATTAGTCATTAGATGAAAAATTGAGTGGATCCCCATGCATGGCTGGACACTCATTCATACCTGTCATATCTGATCAATCTTTTGATAATTCATCTCCATTTTTTTAATCCTTTTTAATTTTCTTGTTGAAGCAGCAGGTTTAATCGTGTAATTCACCCAAAAATGAACAGACCCTTAAGAGATGGAGCAGACAGCCAAGACCCTAATTTTATTCACTTGTCTTGCTCTCTCTCTCTTTGCTTTATATTTAAAACAGATCTTGCGCTTCAGACACGAATGAGCCTACAGTGTGGCACTATGGAGAAAGAAGGCTTTCTCTTACTCCACAGGACTAAGGACAAGTGTATGCCCATGACATCACCCTTTAAGAAGTACTATGTCACGCTCAGTAAAGACACTCTGTCCTACTCGCGGACGCAACACTCTAAGGTAGGTAAATTCTGTCGTTAATTACTCACCCAAACCCGTAAGACATTTGTTCATCTTCAGAACACAAATGAAGGTCTTTTTGATTAAATCCGAGAGCTTTCTGTCCCTCCATTGACAACTACGCAACTACCACTTTGATGCTTCAAAAAGTTCATAAAGAGATCGTAAAACTTATCGATATGAATTGAGTGGTTTAGTCCAAATTTTCTGAAGACTCAATTGCTTTATATGATAAACAGATTTAATTTAGTCTTGTATTCACACATAAACATTCATCAACTCACACATCCGTTGTGGTAAACAGAAGCTCAAGCATGTTTGTTTGACGTTTGAGAACCAATGAGGTTCATTTTTGTGTGTTTATCCAGCACGTTTGAGCTTTCGCAAGAACCAATGAGGTTCATTCTCATGTGTTACGTTCTCATGTGTCAAGCAGGTTTGGTTGAGCTTCTGTTTGTGTTCGCTGATCAATGTTTATATGTGAATTATAGAGCCCCTACTACAAGGAAGCTTTATTCCCTAAAATGGAGATTCTTCTTCCTGTTGGTTCAGTGCTGGAGTTCCTTCAAGAACGCTTTTCAACGATTCACCTCTAAGAGTTAGGGCCCACTCAACTAGGAGTGTTGCGTCCTCCACACACAAAGTCTTCAGGTTTTATAGTCTGGACAGGGATTTAACCCCAGGGTCTCAAGTCCTTCAGGGTTGATCCGGCCTCAGATCGGTCTGTGCAGATACATAGCCTTGTGGGTCAGATGCTGTCCCATGTGATCACATCCACTGTTGAGGCAAAGTCACATGAGGTTTTTGTTGCGCTTTGAGGGATTTGTGTTTCCATCGCATGTCTTCTTATCGGATAAAAAAATTGTCCGTCTCGGTTGAGTGCATACGTTTTTTAATGCTCATCTTTATAATTAATGCGCATCTTAGCGTTTCATTCCAGCATTATATATGCGATATCCCAAAATGCAAAAATAGGTGGACAGAAACATAGCTAATGTCATGATTTAAATGAATTATAAGCTTATTTTGTAAAAGTGCCAAAAAAAGTCTATAGAAACACCCATATATACAGCATATAAGATATTTTAAGCAGGCTCTGGTTTCTGAATCTGTAGAAGAGCTCGTCTATTTCGCTGCCAAAGATCCGGGCGGTAGAGAAGGTGGAGGAGAAGTGCTTCGGTAATGCCAACGTCATGCAGATTATCTCAAGCGAAGACTCGGGCCAGCAGGAAACCCTGTACCTCGACTGCAAAGTTAGTATTGCACTGGATTCACAAATAAAATGTGAATGTGGCTATTCATAGACACTGACTCAAATATGTGTTTGTTGTTTGTGAGATTGTAAGAATGGGCCCTGAAAAACCTCAAAATGGGTTATTTGATGTCTCATTGTTTCATTGTTTTATACTCTTTGACTCTTTGTCTCTCTGTGTGACTGTAGAGTGTAAATGAGTTGAATCACTGGCTGTCAGCATTGAGGAAAGCCTGCAGTCACAACACAAACACTATGAGTTGCTATCATCCTGGCATCTATAAAGCAGACAGATGGAGCTGCTGCCATCAGAAGGAGAAATCAGGTATTACAAATATTAGATGATGTACAAGCAAGCCAGGCTTGTGATCTGTTTGGGGTTGATAAGAAGTTTTTGAAAGAAGTCTCTTATGCTCACTAAGGCTGCATTTATTTGATCAAAAATAAAGTAGGAAAACAGTAATATTGTGAAATAATATTACAATTTAAAATAACTGTTTTCTATTTGAATATACTTTGAAATGCTATTTGTTCCTGTGATGGCAAAGCTGAATTTTCAGCATCATTACTCCAGTCTTCAGAGTCACGTGATCCTTCAGAAATCATTCTAATATGCTGATTTGCTGCTCAACAAAACATTTCCTATTTTTAATTTCAATGTTGAAAATGGTTGTGCTGCTTAATATTTTTGTAAAAACCATGACATTCAGGATTCTCTGATGAATAAAAAGTTTAAAAGAACAGGATTTATTTGAAATAGAAATCTTAAGATTATAAATGACTTAAGGTTTATGTTGTTTTATTCATCACGTTGTTTCTGAATTCTAAGGTGTGCACAGACCGATATGTGTATGACATTAAAGTACCGTGAGAACAATTAGAGAGCAGTCGGCTCTGTATGCTTTCAAATCGCTCTTGCGGTACTTTGATGTCATACAAAGATCAGTCTGTGCAGCGCTACTTCAAGTTGAACACACCTCTAGTTTCTTGGGTTTAAATTTCGGTCTCATTATTTCCCTTGCTTTCTGATTGTCTTGTTAGTTTCCATGGCTACTGATTATGCTTGCCACCTGTTTCTTGTTTAGTTTCTTGTATATATAGGGTGCTTCTCAAACAGAAGGCTGCATCTCAGGGGCTCTTTACACAATACTGTTTTCAACTAAAAATGTAAAACTTTTTATGCGTTTTGGCGGTTCATTTACACGACAACAGCATTTAGGCTGGCTAAAAAATGCAAACTTTTGAAAACGGGTTTTTAAAAAACGGTCTCCGTGTAAACAAAAAAAAAACATGAGTCATGCACGTGCGTATTACATGTTCAGTGTATAGTGTTTCATCGCCATCTAATGGCCTGGCAGCAGAATACAGTGTTTTTAGTTGTTTTCGCGGATCCGTGTGAATGGGGATCGTTTTGACAATGGTGCCGTCTGTACGCAGAAACCTCAAAGGAAAAACTTCTCTGTTTTAAGCATATCGTTGTCGTGTAAACATACCTTTAGTAAGGCTGTAGATCCTTGGAAATCAGCCTTCGTTTCGTGTCCTTCATTCAGCTCATTCTGAAGGATGCATCGAGCGTAGCCTTCTCGTCCTTCAATCACCCACAATCCTTTGCACACATTACAATTCATGAAAAAGAAGAACTGTCAGAAAAAAACGAGTCGTCACTGAGCTCGCCTGAGTTCATTATGAAATGTAAGACAAAAATAATGTTTGCGGAGATGATGGCATACGTGTTATCTTTTGCTTTGGTGTAAATTAATCACTTAGCACTAAACTGACAATAATGTAAGCCACTGGGAGAACACAGACGGTTGTCGTTAATATAAAGCTCTTTAATACAAAGTATTTTTTTCAAAATTAAGTTTAAATAGTATTTTCATGCCGTGACCATGGCGACGAACATGTGACGTCGCCATGCGCACTTACTAGAGTAGACTGTCTCATTCTAGTGTTCATTGCTGAGGAGGATTCTAGCCTAAGAAGCCTCAAAAGGACTGGTCCTCAAAATGGATGCAGCCTTCTGTTTGAGAAGGACCCATAAGTGCTGTGTTGGCCTTTCTTGGTTTGTCGGTTATTGTTCTTGTGTTAATGCAAGCTGTTATGCTGTCTTTTGTTTCTCCTGTTGATTCTTGTGAGCTATTCAGTTAAACTGCTGTTTTAAGGATCCCTTTCGCTGCTCTCTTTATTAATTTCCACTGCTACGTGACAATTATAGACTTATTTTAAATGTCTTTACAGTCACTTTTGATCAATGTAATGCATCCTTGCAAAATAAAAGTATATAAAAAAAAAAGAATCTTACTAAACTGCACTGATGAACTCTTTGTTCATAGACCAAGGCTGTGATAAAACCAGACATGGAGTAACTCTGCAGGAGTGGTATGACCCACTGGACCCAGACCTGGAGGCTCAGCTCATCTACCAACATCTCAGTAGTGTCCAGCATGCCATGCGGTAATGTGGCATTAACATAACGGGCCTGTGCATTTAATTATGACAGCTGAAATGATTGATTCAAGCACATAATTCTATACAATAATAATTCAAATAGAATTAAATTATACAAAGCTGTTCAACATACATGTCAGCTTGGTAATAACTTCTAAATTTGTGTAAAATCCATGCAAATTATCTATAGGTCCAGGCCATCAATAAGTGATGTTTTGTACTTTTTTGCAGAGATAAATATTTTAAGTTGAGAGAGCAGCAGGGAGTTCAGGAGGCAGATTCTGTAAGAGGTAAGTTATCAAGCCTGCCGGACACCTCGGTGGCATGTCCCTTCCTGCTTTTCTTTCAGCAGTGTTATCATTAACTATAAATATTAGATGAAAAACTTAAAGTGCCCATATTATGCTATTTTAAAGTTTCCTAATTTTGTCTTGGAGGTCTCCTACAATGGGTTTACATGCATCCAATGTCAAAAAAACACATTGCAGCATCACCTCTTTTCTCGCAGTGTCTGAAAAAGTTAGATGAAGAATTCAGTCTCTCTAAACCCGCCCCTTCCGAGAGCCTACTCTGCTCTGATTGGTCAGATGACCCAGTCTGTTGTGATTGGTCTACCGCTTTCAGCATGTGTTGGAAATGAAACAGCAGTTACCATATCTGAATTTCAGCTCCAGAGGCTTCCTCTGAACTTGAATACACAGTGATATGAACAGTAATGATGGCTTCAGTTTTACCGTATAAATTTGAGCACAAGTCCTCATCCTTTGGAAGTGCATGCTAAGTGGATTTCTTTTCACAGCAAATTATCCAGGCTTCAGCTACAACTACAGTATTTGAGGGTCAAAGTAGACGTTGTTCATCGGCAGCCAATGAAGACCATAGACTGACATTTGTTACAAACCTATGTAGGTTCGAGCAGGAAGTAAGACTGGAATTACTGATGACTCGTTTCAGGCAGTTCAGAATCGGTTCTTTCTTTTGGGAGACAACAACTTTATTTGTGGTGCACTTTGATCCTCGAAACTTTGCAGACCTTTTACATTCACAAACAGCTATATAACACACTACATAAAAGGTAATATCTCGAAAACGTATAATAGGGACACTTTAAGTTGGAGTACTCCTATATAGTGCCATGCACACCAATTGTATGTGTGTTGGATGAAATTGCAATATAAAATAAAAATGTATAAATCCTCCACTACAAAAATACTTTAATGAGCAACATTTCAGTCAAGTGCAAGCACATTTAAACATAGAGTACAATCATCTGTTATTAATAATAATCCCCACAAATAAATCATGAATTGCTTTCCTGGATTGAACCTCTTCAAACTCTTTTACCTATGGGACTTAATGATACATTTTTGCTTAATGTGATGTTATAAAAATGTGCCTATTACGAGCATAGTTCATATTTTTTGGTAATATAGGTTTATTTGTGTCTCTATGTTAATTGTTTTTGTGAAATGTGAATTATTATGTGGCAATTATTATTACTAACACATTGCATTGCTAAAATTATTCAAACTGAAATAAAGCTAAATAGAAATGTTAAAAATGATAAAAAAAATGAAGTATGACAAAAGCACATAATGAAAGTATTAAAGTCTCCCTGTGGTGAAAATCAAGATTTTAATGTTGTTTATATGCCTATGTGGTGTTTTTAATATGCTTTAAGACAAACCATGTCAAAATTCACAAGTTTACACCATTGCAGAGTATTTTCTCTGTAAAACTGCTGTGAACCAAAGACAGTCTCAAAACTGCGGTTTGAAATCGCTGGTGTTTCTGACGTCACAAACTACCTTGTAACCAATCACGTCAATCACCATCTCTGAGCTGGTGTGAGTGAGTGGAGGCGGGGCTAATCTGCATATTCATAGATCCGCCTATACTAAATGAGGCAAGGGTGTAGAGTTAAATTCAAGCTATTTTAAGGCACGAAGAAATATTTTTCAAGGAATTTTTTTTTTTAAATATGTCATGAGTTTTAAAGGATACATTTATTGACTACAGGGGGACTTTAAAACCTAAAATGAAATTTGAGAAAAATACTATATTAATATATAAACAACAGTAATTTCCATTTAATGAACCATTTGTTCTCCTGATATCAATACATTGATCTTACAGAGCAGAAGAAAGCAGATGGACTATCAAATCTCTTCAGTATTCTCCAAGACCTACATGATGCACATGCCGCGGTGGAGGAAGAGGAAAGACTGAAGAATAAAAACTTTTTCTTGGAATTACAAACGTAAACAATAGGACTTTTTGATTTGCATTTCGTAATTCACAGTGCATTCAGTCACTGAGCGCATTAACGCAGGATTCAGAATTTGACACATAGACAAGAAATCTAAAAAAGAGCAGTAAGTTGGATTAGTTCACGTGTTCTTGAACTTTTGAACCGATTTTTGGTGCATAGATGGATATTTAGAGGGCTGTGATCACAATCCCTTTATTAAGGATAGTCGTGGTGTGTGTTTGGTATTAAGGTAAGCTGAATTTCTGCATAGTTTTAACTCACTGCAATGATTCCAGTAGGTTGGTAACTCAAAAACAGTGTCTTGTTGGCATTTCTGCAGGTTTTACATGCATTCAGACATGCTATATTTGCTTTAACTTTGATTTTCCTTTGTAATGGTATTAATCACCATTCTTCTTCAATTTAATTTTATGCACGTCAGCTCTTCCTTTGTAAAATTTTTACATTAAATCAATTTTATTAAAATGTTTATAGATTTTAAAGATGATTGTTTTTAATATTGTTTTTTAATCTATAGGGGAGAAATAGTTTATTCTTGGATCTAAATGCCATACAACACTGCCATTCCTGCTGTCTCAATGCCTTGTTCGTATCATGTGTCATGTTTTGGATGTATTGATGTTCTGTCTTTTTATGATATGTACCCTAAACAAGTATGCATTGTGCATTTCACAGAAACAGTGTAACACAAAAACGTGTTCATAGTGTTTTTTATTATGAAAAAAAGAAAAGTTTTTCTTCTTAAAATATGGCGATAGTAATTCTCCACTAGGTGGCAATACAGTGTTACTTATTCGAAAGCTGAATTCAGCCCATGGTCACAGTATAGCAGTGCTTGTAAATACAAGACTGTTGGAACTAGTTTTAGAAGATTATCATGAACTTCTCTATTGGATGGTGTTTCAAATTCTTCTCCAGTCGTATTTAATTATGTGCACTACACAAATCTCTAGCAAACACAATGCATAATGTAAGTTCAGACTTTAATTGTTATTTAATTGTTTGACTTAACAATCAACGATGTAGTAAGTAAATTCACAATTCTGTGTCTTCATTCACTCACCTTCATATTGCTTGAAACCTGTATGATTTTCTTTCTTGCACAGAAAACAAAAGCTGATATTGTTCATGCTGCCCAGTTGCATTAAGTCACATAACTGTGTTAATAAATTTAAGTCTTGCGCATTCTGCAAAATATCTCTTTTGTGTTCCATGGAAGAAAGTGTTTATGGCTTTGAATACTCCGTGTTTAGGAAATACAACTGGAATTGTTTTTATATGGTATATGAAAAATGATTTAATATAATCACTGGGCATGTGATCAAGTCAGGTGACAAGTATTTGGGCAATGTATTGTAAATTATGAATTGAGTATATTATTTACTTAAACATTTGGATCACATTATTATTATTTGCATTTATTAATTCAGTTGTGCATTCATGTATTATTCATTTCTCATTCTTGTTATTAGTTTGAGACTGATGTTTTGAGAATTTTGCATTTACAGCGTATAATGAGTTAAAGTGGTGCCTTATGTTTAAGAAAGAATGTGCTTCCCATTTCCCTTCAGCAGCCGTTTGAAACATGACCAGCGCTCTGTTATTTTCTCTTTCTTTCTCCACCTCTCTCAGTCTGTTTTCCTCTCCCTGTGTTTGCTTTTGATGGAAACACATTATTGCGTTTCACTCCCTTCTGTACTATTAAAGACAGGCACTATTATTACACATGCTAAAGAGGAGGGACTGGTTGGAGGAATTTATAGTACAGCTGAGCTCTGTGTTCTGTTGTTTATCAGAGATGATGCTTATTTTGAATAGCATGCAAGAATATTTGATTATGAGGAATTTAATAATGATGATTTTTTTTCCCTCCTGAAATGGAGTTGGTTATACAGTAATATTGCTGGATCTTCATCTTGTTCTTCTTTTCTGACCATTTCCTCACCTATTTTAAAGCCAATTAAGCAGGTTTTATTTTCCTCGTGATCAACAACATGTTTGTGGAAGTGTGTTCATGCAGCAATCAATAAAAACGGCATGAATATTAAAATACAATATCTCTCGCCTTCTTTCTCTCTGTTTTACGTTCTTTGACAAATTGCTTTTGTTCCTCTTTTGTAAGTTGCTTTGTATAAAAGTGTGCTTAATGCATGTAAATATATCCTTTTAACATTGAGGAATATCTGTGGGACTCTTTCGTCTTTCAAATGTAAAAAAAAGAAAAAGAAAAGTTTTTATAATTTTAATGTTAATAGTTTTTATCTACCACACGAATACTTTTAACTGTAGCTATTTAAATGTAGGCTATTTAGACTTTTTTTTTCATTTCAGGGTTGCAAAATAAATAAAATATATATTTTTGATATGATGTCTTTCTTGCTGAGATTTCTCCTTTTTTAGATTTGTATTATATTTTTTTTACTGATTGAGGTTATGTTTTTTCTTTCTCCCTTTTCCTTTTATGTTATTGTATTTCAATGCAGTGTAGTTTCTTTTCTTGCAATAAAATAATAATAATCATAAAACAGCACATGTAATAGGCCTATTTAACATAAATGTGCCTCAATATAATGTGCCTGTGTTGTGGGCAGTTTTGGTCTTTATTCATTCATTTAATTCATGACCGGAAATGCATAAATTCCACAGCAGCTGGACTTGTTTTTTTTTTTTTTTTTTTTTTTTTTTTTGAGTTTCCGGAATTTGCTGCAGCCAAGATTCAGTTTATAAAAACATGGTGACAACTTAAATAGAATTTACATTAAACAACTCTATATCATTTACATGTCTTTATTTGTGCTCGTTGTAATTACATTTTGTTTTATTTATTTATTTAAACCAGCCCTGGTTCGCATTTGTGTTAAAAAAAACTCATACAGCCAAGTCGTAAACATATTTCCAGTGTGATCGCTAGTATAATTTATTTCGCTCATCAGTCGAATCCGGAAAAAAAATCCGAAAATACCGGTTTTGTTCAACCAATTCATTGAAAAGATTCGACTCAAATGAACGATTCGCGAATCGGACATCTCTAAACGGCCCCCCGCCTGAAGGCTTTCACCCCTCCTGCTTAATGAGCCTCATCTATTCTATTCAAGAACCATTTGCTCACCACTGACACACTTTCAGGAAATTTCTCGGCATTTGTGTAAAAGAGCTTTCCTAAAATGTGCCAGTGCCTGTGAACCTCGCATCCTGTCCCACTTCCACTGCCAGCTTTAGCTCAGCATCCATATTTTTCGCATCCGTGTGGGAGAGAGAGAGAGAAAGAGAGAGAGAGCGGAGCGAAGGGAGTGGCAGACGCTGACAAATGCCGGGAAGCCGACTGAGCCATCCCTGATTCCCTGCACAGATTGATCTGAAGTTCGCCTGCACCGACTTCATTTTAATTCACAGGATTTGGACTTCATAAGGTAATAGTGCTGTTTGTGAGAACGGGTCGCATTTGTGTTGCTTGACAGGGGCGTGTGAAGAGGGTCGCGAGCGCGCCGCAGTGAAGAGCCAAAACAATAGAGCAGCAGAGTCTACGGCGCAGAAATGAGCTAGCACAATAAACTTCCGTCTCTTTTAGGATACATTATACGGTTAATGCTGTATTAATCTCTGTTTTAAAGTGGAATTCACGTACTGAGCTTTTAACGGAGTTAATTTGGGGTTTGGAAGGCAGCTGTGGTGACAGCATGTCGAAACTGCCGACCTCACTGGATAATGGGTTTCATTTCACAGATATGCTAGAGTGACCTTGCTAGATTACTGATTTATCACATAGGAAATATTGCATTAGCGAAAACAACGCGTTTACAGTCTGTCAGTGTCGATTACATTGTTACAGCTTCATTCAAACAATAAAATGTGTTTTTTTTTGTGTGTGTGTGTGTCCTCCTTTACCCTGAAGCATCACATTATTGATGCTGTGGCTCAGCTAGTATCCTCTTAATGAACTGACATGGGCCATGCAAGGCCATTCATTTAGCAAATTGCGCCCAGTCAATAGGATCTGTGTATTTCCCTTAGCCTCACTGTTCGTGTTGAATGCTCATGATGGTTGTTTTCAGTCCCACAGGTAGAATGGAGAAGGATATCCGCCATCCTCACATTTAGTGCCTCGATTATAAAGAAAACCCTTAATAAGCTGCGAAACTTAAAGTTTCTCCAGTGGACATAATGAACATGCTGAAGTCCAGTGGCTTGAAGATCCCTGGCAGGGGTCCTAAACACTCCAGTCCAGTGGGACGAACAACTGCTGGCCCATCAACCAGTCCTGCGGCTCAGAAAGACAGTAAGTCAGCTTCTTTTAGTCCCTCTACGAGCAATGTTATGTCTCATCATATTACCCGTCACTAGGACCAGACAGAATCTTCAGTCATTTCTGCACCAGTGTTAGCATTATTTATGTACTATTATAGTATTTATTGATATTTTGAATTAGCTTTTATTATTATATTTTTATATAATTTTGTTAGTTTTAGTGTTGTCATTTCTATTTTTTTTTACTATTTCTATTTAGCTTTAATTCATTTTTATTTCAGTTTAAGTGTTTGTAATTATTTGCCAAAGCCAAATTTCTTAAGTAATTTTTTTATTTTTTATTTTAAGTTTGATCTAATATTTATATTTTATTTTATTTCAGCTTTTATTTCAGTTACTGAAAATGACTTTAATAGTTTTAGTTATAGTTAATATCAACACTGTTCTCCATTGATTTTTATTTAATTTGTATGAATGGGGGAGGGGTTGGATTTGAGCATGATAAAATGCATTAAACAAAGCTAAGTGTATGCCTAAATAATTAATTAAATTATTCAAGTAAGTGAACTTCTGCAGAGATCGGTGTCACTTTCTCCTGAATTATATGTTTGCAGATTCCGGCTTGTTACCATTAAAATACTACCATGATTTTTAGACATTTTAGACATGTTTATGTGGAATACCATGGTATATGAGCATGGGTATCATTCACTACAACAGTAGATATCAAAATACCATTATTTTATTATCTGATACCATTGCTGTATTGTAGTACCGTCACAAGTACCGTTGGTGGATTTGCAGTGGTGTGATTGAAATTTAGATTTTTTTTGTCTGAAATTGAACCAGAGAAGCTGAAGTGCATTTTTGCTGCTGTCTACACTACCATTCAAAAAATTGATCAATTGATCAATCACTTTGATCAAAAGTGATAGTAAGGACATATGTTGCAAAAATTATTTCAAATAAATGCTGTTTTTAAACTTACCATTCATCAAAAAAGCCTAAAAAATATATTGTGGTTTTCACAAACCACAGGACAATCGACAGAACTATGGTTCCTATCGGGCCAGTGCCGCATCGTCACGAAAGTTTATCCTTAGCTCATGTTTTTAAACCTTGCAAATTTAAATATTCAAGTGCAAGAAGACACAATAGATAACTCAATTTTAAGAGACTTTTTGTGTGCTCACAAATCCAAAGTGCATGCACATGGAAAAACGTGTTTTAGACAGCGCGCAAATACTGATTTTGAGTTCTTTCATCTTCTAATTCACACAAAATTATATCAAAATGCCCGTCTTGGCGAGTATCCTTGTAAACATAGTTAGTTACGTCTTAAATGAGCATAAACAGTTGTGAAATAAAACGCTTGTGTATCAGTAAATTGGATCCGTGCTGCTCTTAAAGTGACAGCAGCCTAATATACCTGCTGTGCTGCTGTATGTTTTAAAGTTAATCAGTCAACGAAAGTCCAAATAATCGCTCACTACTCTTAACCTGAGCCAACAACTTTTGTAACTTTAACAAGGATTCATTTATATTTAATTTATACTATCAAGAATATATTTTTACATTTGATCACTTTATTTATGTACCTGAAAACTACTTTTAAACCTACCTTAAAAGCACTGCTTATTTCATATACATTTTTGTTCTGTTGTATTTATGTATGCCTGTTGAATGTTAAATGGAACATTCCATGTTCTATAGGAATTTATTTCATGATGCTGCGATAAACTAACTAGGATACCTTAATGCATGCACTTTTGAGCTTTGCTCATTCAAAACATGATAAAAACAAACAAACACTATTTTAATTATTTAGATATTTTAAGATATTTTTTTTCACAACATCTATTTTAATGACAAAAGTTCAAATAAGAGAGTAAGTAACAAATATCGGAATCGGCCAATAGTTGTTTGTTAAAATCGATATTGGTATCGGGGAAAAAAATCCTATCGGTACATCCCTATTTAAAATCATAAAAAAATCTTGACCTCAATCTTTTGAACTGTAGTGTAGCATAATTTGATTACTCTTCAACTATATGTGAGCTTTATACAAACGGTAGACCATTTGAGAAGATCAATGGGTGTATCACTTTCATTCTTGACAGTTTGATCTGAGTTGTGGTTTATGGTGATTAGTGTGCTTAATTATCTTTCGAGTCAGATGACATGCGTTGATACTGGTGACACAGACATTAGTTACATAAATCACAGTGAGCTAATCCCTGCCTCAGTGATGTGGCCGACCTCACATCCAGCCACGACGAGACCAGGCCATGTTATTTACATTAGTTTGTGTGTCACCCAGAAGAGTGCCATGGTTCAAGCAGACTGGAATGCTTTGTTTGTAAAACACACACACATACAGGAAGTGCAGTGAAAATCAGGAGTTGTGCTGCTGCTCAAATAAAGAATTCCTAAAGACAAGTTTAAAAAGCCATTTTACGTAAAACGTACGTCAGCGTTTTGATCTGTACGAACAGCATGTATTGTACATTTAACAAAAACAGCTCATGATATTTATAATTGTGTAGGTGAAACGTGGTAATCTGTCTATTTTTAAATTCATACCATGTTAATAATGTGTTGTGTCCTGTGGTTTAACACTACCCGTCTGTGATACGAGTGAAATGCACTAGCATTGATCGTATTTCTCTGGCTGTTCTCGGAGACCAAAGAAGAAGAGTGTGTGCTTGTGACAAAAATGTGACTCCAAGAATGCACTTCAAAGAATTTCAGCTAATACTTTTTTTAGCGAGGTTTCATAAAAACACTTTCATGCAGAAATCTTTGACCATCTGTATTGCTTTGTATGAGCTGTGTGTGTATTTAACTTGAACCCATTATCACCTACTTTGACTTATTTCAATATTGTGGATGACATGAATGAAAGGTCCTGTGTAACATGCACTTTCATTATCATAAATGAGGAGCAGCTGCTAAATAGCAAAAAGTCCCATATCACAGTTACAGAACAGATTATTAAACACCTGGGTGGTTGATATTTCAGCATAAAATTTAATAGAACAAAACAAAATCTAAATATGAAAGTATTTAATGGTGCTAACAACTGTTAGTTAATAGTTAAGTATATAAAAATATTCTAGGCTACACCCTAAAATGTCAAACAGTGTGACAGTTCATTTATTGCATTTATTACAGATTACATGTTTTTTTCTATTCAATAGTGTTTTTGAATTAAGCTGAAATTTTGAGGTCATCCAGTATACTATTAAACATTGACAAATTCACTTTTAGAATAAGTTCACAGTTAAAATGTACATAAATGTTTTTCTCTTCCTGGAAACAGACTCAAAATATTGATGACTCATGTTACACTATAAAGATTTTCATCCAATCAAATGCCTTCTAGTTTGAGAATGTCCTTCCCATCTGTGACCAACATCAAGCAGCAAATCAATAGATGCTGGATGTGATGTAATTGCTATTTAAAACAGTAAAAGCTTTTGATATTCTCCATCCATCCTTCCAGTTTCAGTAGGAAATGCATCAACATAGGAAAGAAAACTAGTCCCTTTAAATGATTTTGTGGCATTTTAGGCTAATTGTTTGAAATTAAAGTCTTTTATCTGTTGGTCAAATAATTTCCTTCATTGTGGATTAAGAGTTTTGCAGTGTTTTACAACCAGAAACAGTTTATCATTATTTTGACTGTCATAGCAAATGACATTGTCACATCCATATTCTCAAACTGTGACAAATTATTTAAAAAATGGTACATCTAACATCTAAAAATAAATAAAAACAAATAATTTCTCACCACATTTGGATGTTAAGTTCAAAATTGAGCACTAAATTTGTAAACCGTACTAATGCATGAACCGGTTTACAATATAAACATCCGTTAAATGATTTTTTAATTTTTTGAATGTTTTTTTATTTGATTAAATCCATGTATGACTCAGTCTCTGGTCATGTAAAATGGCATGTCAGCCGCCCACAGACTGTGGCTCTGTACACTCCCTAAACCAAAATTTTTGCCTGAAGATTTCTTACATGTGCAGTCCAGGCACAGGAAATGAGTAGCATATTGATTCAGACACAAGACTGTCTGAAGTCAGTAGCTTTAAAAATGTTTTTAGGCCAAATAAGTTTGTATTAAATCTTTATGAATGCTTTGGTCAGCAGTTTTGCTTTAAAATGGTGCCACATAGTTCTTTATTCTATTTTCTTAGTCTAGTTTCTCTCAGTTTCTCTCAGCCTCAGATGGACCACCAATGGATCATTTACACGCTGTCTAATGGATGATACAGACTGAAATGGCTTCCAATCTGATTGGCTGGCCACAACCAAAATTAGCAAGTCAGGGACTCACACATCTTCATCAGTTCACCAGAAAAAGGTCAATTTGGACAAAGGCTTGTACAAACAAGATTGAATTTCGGGATGCTACTCCCTGAATTGTTTGATAAAAGTAAAAAGTTAAAGTTAGCAGCATAAAGTAAGCTTTTTCTTGCCATATTTTATTTTATATATGATTTGAAAGCAAACTTGCCAATTCTGCACTTTCTTCTCATGTTACAAGCTTGACTTAACAGATGAGAATCAGAGAAGCAATGTGCCGAAATTGCATCTTGTGTAGACATATTTACTTGTCCCCATTCCTCCGCCAATACGATGTATTTGTAAATCGACATTTTCATTGCGGTGAGGAAACTGAGGGATGAAATTTATAGAACAAGAAAAACAATTATTGTATAGAGTTCATCCTTCAGTTCGACCTCTTCCATGAGATTTTTCATTTGACATCAGTGTTCATGTTGACAAACCTGTGCATGTCAATATAACATTATGTAAAAAGATAGAATAATGATTGGTCATTTCACATGTCAGTCAAATGATACCTTCCTGTCTAAGTGGGCAGTTTGTGGCCAGAACACACAACTACCCCTTTTCCACCAAGGCAGTGTTGGTGCCGGTTCGGAGCCGGTGCCTACTACTCGCGAACCAGTTCTTTGTGTTTCGACAGCCAAAGAACCGGTTCTCGGACAGGGAAATTGGTTCCAAAGCGGCACCAACTCTTTGCTGGACTAGAACCGTTCTTTTACCACGTCATGCTTACGTCGGGGGCTGGGGGCGGGGTTATTGTCGAACTTCTTCTACAACGTAACCTCCGTCTATAGTAATCCAGACGAGCAGCACAAATGTGTTGTAAACGTCTTCTTCTAACCCCAATATAGGATCGCAAAGCCAGGAGAAACATTTGCAGAAAGACGATGTAGTCCGCCATTGTAATTGTTATGCTTGAAGTTTGCGAAAGTTAAGACGTATGGCAACGTACACAGTGACGTAACGACGTCGTTCGCTGGGCTCTCTAGTCAGTGGAAAAACAAACAGGTTCTGAGAAGGTTCGCAAGTTGAACCAACTTTGAACCAGCACCAGTTCCGAACCAGTTCTTTTTTGGTGGAAAAGGGGTAAATGTGGTCCAGGTGTTATTGAAATAGTGTTACCATTTCAAGTAGAATAGCAAAAACATGTTTTTAACCTAGTTTTATGAACATTCCTCTTGTCTATCATTGGTCAATCAAACAAATAGCCCCGCTCTAAAGTCAAAACATTGGGCCAATGGCTGGTCAGGATGCTCAAGTATAAGCAGAGCAGTGTTATGCTTTTTTCTGGGAATCAACCTATAAATTACACTTAATTAAATTTGTACATGAATATTAAATGGGATAAGAAAAAAGGCCTATAAAAAGTTTTACACATTATGAAGCCAAGTTTGTTGTTATCAGGAGATACATTTCCATTTTGAACTGAGAAAAAGAGGGAGTTATCAAGACACCACAAAGAGCTTCTGAGAAAGAAGTGTGTGTGTGTGTGTGTGTGTGCAGGGGGTGGTTAAAGGCTGAGCTGGGGTCATTGTGTTAGCTAGCTTGTGCTGCTGAATGGTGGGATTGAGATGGTGGGAGGAGGAGTGCAGGCACAATGGTGAAGTGAGGCTTGTGTTCTTCTCTTCTTCCTGTATCACTCCTTTTTCTTTTTTCCCCCCTCGCTGATCTACTGTTACCGTAGCAACGCAGCCACATGGGCAAGCAATGCACCAGAGCTTCTGCTCAAGCCCCGCAATGGGCCGGGACTTCCTGAATGGGCCTAGTTTTCCCTAACATAGCGTAGCGCTCGTGTGCTCCTATTTTGAGTCCCGGCACATGCACAGACACACTCTTTCCGCTTGTGTTTCACTGCACTGCGCTGAGTGTGCTTTACTGCTGCGCTAATGTGTAATGGACATTTGGAATGTAATGGGTCATCAGCTAGTGAAACAATGGAGCAGCACGTGAAAAGGAAAAAAAAAGTGTCATACTTTCTAAGTTAAAAAAAAAAAAAAAAAAAAAAAAGAGACCACTACAAATGGAGCAGTTTCTCTGGATTTGCTATTTATATGTATGTGTTTGAGTAAAATGCACATTTTTGTTTTATTCTATAAACTACTGACAACATTTCTTCCAAATTTCATTTAGAGCCTTTAAAGGGTTAGTTCACCCAAAAATTAAAATTCTGTCAGTAATTACTCACCCTCATGTTGTTCCAACCATGTAAGTCTTTCGTTCATCTTCGGAACACAAATTAAGATATTTTTGATGAAATCTGACAGCTTTCTCACTCCTCCATAGGCTTTCAGAGGGACCCAAACTCGCCGGCCCAGAATAGTTGTTAAAAACATCGTTAAAATAGTCCAAGTGACTACAGTGGCTCTACATTATGTTTATCATGCGACGACGATACTTTTTGTGCGGAAAAACAACAAAAATAACGACTTTATCCAACTATTAGTGTTCTTCAATGTGGGCCTCTGACGAGAGTTCACGGGAGCTCCAGGACGCATGCGCGAGAACTGAGATTACGGCGTTCTTCTTCTACTCCTACTTGTTACTGGCTGCTCACTCCTATTACCGCCATCTACTGTACAAGATGACGCCCCGACATTGCCGGAAGCGCAAAACGGTCTGTTTATAAGCAGAGGAAGACGCGCGCTGTATGTAAGCTATTGACTTCGACACTTATTGTGATTTACGTCTCGATGAACATGATGTCGGGACGTCATCTTGTACAATAGATGGCGGTAATACTCCCAAGGAGAGCACAAATAGAGCACATCAATTATGGTAAATGGAAGCTTAAACATGCTTGCTTGACCCGTGAGAACCAATGATGTTTGTTCTTGTGCATTAAGCAAATACAGCTGAGCTGCCACTGACCACTCGTTTTTGTATTCTAGCCAGTTTTCTGCCAAAAAGAAGATTTGTTTATATATTTCCATTACAGCTGACGTTTACACGTCTGCCTCTGTGTGGTAAACTGCTGACCTCAATACTATTTGAATAACATCCAAAATTTTCGACGTAGACAGTCTGTCAGCTCTGAGGAGGCAAACCGTCCCAGTTCTGTTACACACCATTTCTAAACGACAGCAAATTAAATCAGGATGTTTTTGACTGATGAGCCTCATATCAGAGATCTTTAACCACCATGTTTATGAGTCAAACAACATGTTGGAGCAATTGAGACAAAAGCGGTCATTATCCCCCTCTCCCAGCACCAATACCGCCCAACACACATACATCAGAAAGACTGACTGAACACATTCTAAATGAGCCGTGGCTCACACATCATCACTGGATCCTTCAAGCGGTATCGGGTAAGTGGCATGTGTCAAAAGCAGCACATGTGCAAAGATACTCTTAGAAACTATTTCACTGCAAATTCCACTGACCCAGATTCGTTCATAAATTAGCGTGCTGCTCATCCTTGCGTGAAGTCTGCAGTGACATCCAGACATGAGCGAAATGATGAAAGTACTCATTTGATACTATGCGTTAAATGAGCTGTGTGACAAGTGTTGACAACATGTGTTGTGAAATACTGAGAATGCTGTAAAATCTCAAAATGGATGTTTTTCGATATCCGTCAGGTTACTTTCATGTATTTATCGTGGACTTATCTATCTCCAGCTTCCAGTCAATAACATCAACTTACACTTGTAAATGTAAATACCAAGTAAATATCCTTGTTCCTTCTGAAATGTCACATAACATAAGTAAATGCGTTGTGAAATGGATTTTTTTTTATTTAAGTTTTAAGATTTTCACTGAATATTATAGGGCAGGGATTTAAATCTTTCAGGTCCCTTACAAAAAACATGTGACAAACACTATTATGGTACAAATGTTAATGCCATGGTACTTTTAGTGTACCCCAGTGTTTTACTTTTATTGTACCACAGCACTAATTGTTATTCATATACATTACTGTTCAAAATTCACATTCTTTCCCTGAAAGAATGTGAAACTGTGAATGAAACTTTTCAGCATTGATAATAATAATAAATGTTTCTTGAGCACCAAATCAGCATATTTTTTCTGAAGGATCGTGACACTGAAGACAAGTAATGATACTGAAAATTCAGCTTTGCAATCACAGGAATAAAATACATTTTGAAATATTTAAAAAAAGAAAACAGTTATTTTGAATTGTAATACTACAGTATTTCACAATATTACTTTTTTTTTACTGTATTCTTTTTATAATAAATGCAGCCTTTGTGAGAATAAAAGTCTTCTTTCAAAAATCTTACCAACCTCAAACTTTTGTGCTGTAGTGTACATCAGTTTTTGAAGAATATCTTGCTATTACTACATTGGCTGACCAAGGAATTCTTTCTGGATAAACTATGTCTGGTAGGGACACTAACACACCAACATCCTGTGATGGTGACCAGACCATCCCTAATTTTGTCAAATCAGACAAAAATCATGTTTAGCCTAATGCTTTAATAATGGAAGCCTATGGGGCAAGCAATTTCACAATAATAAACATTAAAATATAGCTGCAAGCAGCAATACGGGGCCAAGCCGCTGTAACACAGTAGGGCTGTAGCGCAATGCAGAGCCAGAAGAGCAAAAACAGCAGAAATAAGAATGTACATGAAGAACTGATGGGTTCAGAAGTACAGATGAAATCAAAATGAACAGAAGTTCTGATTCGAACGAACACAGAATGTAGAAAAAAACACACACTTATTTCTAATCCCAGTGTAAGAAACATTAGTACAGCTCTTACCCAGATAATAAAGGAGCTCAAATGACAATTTATACGCAATTTCAAAGTCGCCCCACACTGGTCTCAAACCCACGACCAGAATGGTTCGGGATTCATGACGCATGGTTGAACAGATTGCGCCACCCAGAGGACATGTTTTACAAAGCTGCAGAGGAGAGGTTTCAGTGTAAGAATAAGCAGACAAAATACATGTTAACGAGATTAGCATGTTAAGCTAGCTTAATGCTAATGTAGCTTATGGTTATCCTGATAGCTGAAGAGCCACATTAGAAAGAATGGCATCTGGTTAGCATGCTAACCAATTATTATGCTAAGTTAACTAGCATAAGGCAAAAAATGCAGGCTAGGTCAACTTTGAAGATGAATATCTCGGGAACGGTAGAGAAAATCAAAAATCTGTTCACTCACTTCTGTGCGGCTTGGTCCAAAGAACATTTGATCAAAATTTGGGCAAAATTGAGCAAAATCTGAAGGAGGAGTAGTGAAAAAACTGTTTTTCATTTGCTCCAATATGGCGGACAGTCACATTGTTGGAAAATGACAAATGAGATGTCGGCGGAATCGGCATAAACCAAAGAACGTAGTGACATAAAGAAATCAAAATTTGAACAATGTTTTCAAGAGTTATAAGCGTTTTTGCAAAAGACCTTATATCTCTGGAACACTAGGTGGCGCTGTGCTCAATCTTCTCATGTACCTTCAGGACATTGTGTCGATGATCCATACTAAATTTTGTGAAGATATGTCAAATAGTTTAAAAGTTATTGCAAATTATGACAAAATTAAAAATGGCGGACACGTGGTTCATCCGATCTTGGATAATTCGGTATCCACGGATTCGGCATGATGCAAGGAATCCATAGATACCACATTTCTGACAAACTGTTCAAAAGTTATTGGCCAAAATAGCAATTTTCCAGATCTCATGACCCGTAGGTGGCGCTGTTCCCAACTTTGTCATGGAACCTCAGATCATGCTTCTGATGAAGTGTACCAATTTTCGTTTCGATTGATCAAAGTTTGGCCGAGATACAGCTCTTAGCCGATTTTGGGTGGACCTTGTTAAGTTTGCGACATCATAACTTTTGAACAGAAATGAATAAAAAAAATCTGTTCACTCACTTCTGTGCGGCTCAGTCCAATGATCATTTGAGCACTTTTTGTAGAAAATTGGACAAATTTTGAAGGAGGAGTAGCGAAAAAACTGAATACTGTACTTTTCAAAATGGCCACTACTGTAATGGGCGGAGTCTTAATGTAAGGTATTGGTTGTGATCACGATGATGAGAGGAATCAGATGTACTAAGTTTCATGTCTCTAGATCAAAGAGTTCAGAAGTTATAACCATTTAAATTTTGAAATTTTGAACTGGTGGTGGCGCTATAGAGTTGGTCCTAGAGGCTAAAAAATTGGTCCAATTACTGTTCATTAGCATCACTAGAAGTGTACCAAATTTCATCATTTTCCTATGTACGGTTCATAGGGCTGCCATAGACTCCCATTTGCGGAATAATAATAATAAGAAAACTAACAGATACAATAGGGGCTATCCCCTTCGGGGCTTGGCCCCTAAATATACATTGTTATGGTAATATATCGAACAAAATGGTGATACAAAAACATGATACACAAGGATACAAGAAATGTACTGTTTATCGCAGTGTATACTTGCATATTTTGTATACGGACCTTGGTATCACATAATTATAAGGTCATCCACCTAGAGCAACAGTCCTGCCACTAAGGGATGGTTTATACAACTTTACATCTCAAATAAGTCCAATTTTTTTTTTGTATGGCAGAAAGAATAGAAATACTTGAAAAAGTTTGAGCAACACAGAACCCTCCAAAATGTCGCGCTCCATAGACCTCCAGTGTAAGTCCATTATTGTACACAAAAATGTAATTTGTTTTAACAAA
Organism: Abramis brama; assembly: GCF_963993115.1. Lineage (NCBI taxonomy): Eukaryota > Metazoa > Chordata > Actinopteri > Cypriniformes > Leuciscidae > Abramis > Abramis brama. Next base: position 41,417,208 of record NC_139967.1, read on the forward strand.
TAAAATGAAAAAATTCAGAGGCAGTTATTTGGCAACGTGTTATTTGTGAAAGTGAAGCTTTGTTTTATTGAACATGGAATATTCCTTCTTTTTCTGCTGTTTATCCACAGGTTGCCCCTACAAGCAAATGACTCCTACCCCCAGCAGCAACACCTCAGACAAGTCCAGCTCCAAAGCCTCTGAGGTGGGTGACGAGGTGGCCGGGGACTTTGTGGTCGGTGAACGTGTCTGGGTGAATGGAGTCAAGCTAGGAGTCATCGCCTATCTTGGAGAGACCCAGTTTTCCCCGGGACAGTGGGCTGGAGTGGTCCTGAATGACCTGGTTGGAAAAAATGACGGCTCTGTCAATGGAGTGCGTTACTTTGAGTGCCAGGCTTTGCAGGGCATCTTCACCAGGCCTTCCAAGCTCATGCGGCAACCCGCCGGGGATGGGGGTGACGAGCAGCAGAACACACAACTGCAGGGTGGTGCGGGAGCATCCGGTCAGCGTGTGGTCATGCCGCTCAGAGAAGGCATGCTCAACAGCTCAGTCAAAACCGGCAATGAGTCAGGATCCAACATGTCTGATAGTGGATCTGTGAAGAAAGGGGGAGAGAAGGACCTCAAGGTCGGAGATCGAGTGCTGGTGAGTGTTGATTTTTTTCAGTGAGTAAAATTAAAGTCTATATAAACCAAGACGGATCACTCATTTCTATGAATAGGAGACAGTGCAACATGCAGTTGGTGGAATGAAGGTTCATCCATATTTACCATTACTTGGTAAAAATTTGCTGGCAAAATTCAGTAATTTCAATTGAAATCCGTGCGATCTGGAGTTCTGCGCGAGGGTAAAAAAGTTCCACATATTTTTGCTTGTGTTCAAGTCGGTCAATGCCTGCACAATTTTGCTGAAATATCGCTATTGTGATTGCACAGAACCAATCACCAATTGGTAAAGTCATCACATCACTGCAGATGCCATCAGAAGCTGAGGCACGCGCCAAAATCCATTTTGGGTAGTCAGTTCACTCGGCAGTTGGCAGCCATATTTGCAATGCCTCCGGGCAGCTATTTTGTGCATCCAGGACCAAGTCCCATCTACTTGAATGGGGAAATTCTGAAATCTGAAAAAGTGCTTGTCACTAAATGTTGTTTCTTAAGGCCCTTTCACACTGAGCATGATTAAACTGTGTGAATGCACATCGCGATGATGCTGTCAATTCAGCACGGTTCGGCACATAAACAACTGAGAGAATTTTTTTTACAGGTGCAACATGAAGCCAAATAAATATATGATTACGATTATATATGTTCTGTATGTGTTTTTCATGCGGCTCTGGGTATTTTTATAACAGTAAAGAATGAGAAATGCTAATCAGGTGTAGCGTTCAGTTTATTATAAAATACTACAAATAATGCACGTGTGCCCATTATTTAATCAAAATCCACTTTAGATTGCACTCGATGACTGTTTCTGTGAAGTACCACACTTTATTTATCTTAATTTACTGTTGTATGTTGTGCAGAGGTTAAAGCCAAATAGTAAATCCAACGAGATACATGCATAAGGCAAAATGTTTTCTCGGTCAGCACCACCTATCATGCTGGCGTGAATTAGCAATCAGTCGTTTCGTGTTCAGTGTAAAAGCTCCTTTCGGAAAGGGCCTTTAGGCTCAGAAAACTTTAAAAAAGATTATATTTCTGGTTGGTCCAGCCAATGCTCATGTGCATTCCTAAGCGCACACCATAACATGTAATGTCAGCTGTAGTGGCACAATGACTTTACCAATTGATGATTGACTCTTTTATTTAGAAGGCGGGGCTTATTCTGCCATATTTTGCATTGTACTTTGAGCCATCTTGGTATATCTAAAGTTTTTGCTTGGAACTGCTCATGCACATTGGCTGGACCAACCTGAAATATTTGAGCACAAGAAACATTTATGGGACTGTTAATGTCAGATTTTGTTTCCGATTTAAAGTATGTTACTTAAATATGAGTTTGGCAGCGTACCCGAAATAGCTGCCCGAAGGCGTGGCAAATATGTCCGCTAAGTAAAACTGACTTCCCATGAAAGGGAAGAGCAGAGAGTCTAAGTGCTTTCTAAGTGATGATTGGCTGAGTGCTGATGTTTAGTATGTAGTTTGTATCACTCATCTTAGCAGTGTTCCAGAGTATGTGAGTGAAGCAGAGTAAATGGTAACTGACTTTCTTGATATTAACTTGTTTATTGAACAGTTCTATATTTGCAACCACAGCCATGTTCAGGAAACAGAACTCTGGCTAAATGTCTCTTGATTAAAAAGGACCTATAATGCCATTTTTTGATGTCTTTATTTAGTTTTTGGGGTCTACTAAAATAGGTTTTCATGCTTGAATGTTCAAAAAGCACATTATTTTTCACATATTTTACATTTTAACAGTGTGTCAGTAACACTCTAGTTTTTGTCTCTATGAAGCCCCTCATTCACTAGTTTCAACACACTACTAACACAACTCAACCATGCCTTGTCCCTTTTTTTGAGTATACATGCCTTGGGATGGGAATTATTTCAGTGAGAAATATTGTGACGTGTACGTACCCAGAAGACAACTCAAGACTACAATCGAGGCGTTTCAGGGAGTTCAGAAGCAGTGTGTACTAGGGCTGGGCGATATGACCAAAATCTCATATCACAATATAAGTCATCTCATATCCCGATAACGATATAAATCACAATATAGTACTTAGTAATTCAATCAATTAATAGTTTATTTATATTTTCTACATTTTATAGTATCAAAAATGTACTTCATATGTGATTATTTTCCTTTATTTAGAACTTCTGGGCAAATGTTTGATTTAAGAATGTAGAATATATAAAATATGAATGAAATATAAAACACTTTTCAAAAACAAATGATTACAGGCCCAAAATAAAATATTGGCATATGTAAACATTGTACTTTCAAGTTTAAAATGTAGCAGCAATCAAGGCTCTGAACATGCAGCTTGATGTGTGTTTTGAAACCAGCAAAAATTGCAGGATAGTGTAGAACATGGAGCCACTCGTTTCTGTCTTCCCTTCACTCGTCATGCTGTTATTCACGTTTCCGCCTGCATCCCCATGGTGGCGTGTAAGATTGCAGTCATCCAAATGATGGAACGTAAACAATGTATTTTGCGACACCACAAAAAAACGATATGATAAAAACAAGCATAATATGAAACGATAGACTTTTTATTTCGTCCATCCGATATATATTGTCATATCGCAGTCCTAGTGTGAAGTGTATATTTTTTTCCTACTATGGAAGTCAATGGGACCCAGAAACTGTCTGGTTACTGACATTCTTCTAAATATCTTCCTTTCTGTTCAGCAGAAGAAAGAAATTCATACAGGTTTGAAACAACATGAGGGCGAGTATATGATGACAGAATTTTCATTTTAAAGTGAACTACTCCTTTAAAAACAAAAGATTGACTATCTTATGCTATGAATAGGCTGTAGGTGTATTCTAATTAAATAGGGAAAGGATAAGAAGCACAGAATCTAAGACACTGGCATTCATTTAGTACATACACCAAAAACAAATTCTGTGAATACTAAATTAAAGGAATCCTTATAAATTGCATTGTTTTGCACAGCAGTACAATGACAATAAAGTCTTTAACTATGCTGTGTACAAAAGAAGAAAAAAACATGACCAAAAGAAAACCAATGTGTAAAGTACAATAAGAAACTGGGATAAGCTCCAGCCCTATTCCCCTAGAAGGTTGTATAAGGATCAGTGAATGAAAATAAAAGTACAATAATAATTGAAAAGTAATACAATTTTTACAGTAAATTCAAATTACATTTTTAAAACGAGTCAAATCCAACTCCGTAATCTCAGCGTCTGTTTTCAGAAGTGCCCTGCCTTCCACTGGTCCACTGACTCTTTCCAATCCATTGAGTTTTAATGTGTAAAAGTTCAAATTGTGTGCTAAATCTGCTGATGCATAATGTACTGCCATAGGATTAATCTTGTTTTCTGTTTGTGTTGCATTTTTGTTGTCTATCTTGCAAATCTTTGTTCGATCCAGCCTCATGAAACTACTGACATGGTTGTTGAAGCCTGTAAATGACTTTTTTTATGGAATTCTGATGAAATGCCTTTTGTTGTGGAAAACCTTTTTAAAAAAATATATATATATATTTGAATTGATATTACAGTTATATATATAGATTCAGTGATTCAGAATTGTACAGGGTACAATGAGACTGAATACTGGACTGCTGTGGCTGTTGAAATGCTCCATCCTGGTGATGTGTTTTCTGTACAAACTTTTGCGAACCATTTTTATTTGCTTGCGGGTGCATTTTACTATGCTATTATCAATTTCAGATTTTCCTGTCCCTAAATGTCATGTATAAAGCAAACTATTGTTCATATCTGGCTGTGAACGAATAATATGTGTCTTCCCTTGTGTTAGATTCCTCATGTTAGGTAACAGATGCTGCCCAATAGCTGTCTGCTTGAGTATACAGTTGATTGGCTAGGGGTCAAATTGCTTTCTATTTAGTATAGCGTAGTCCTAAAGCTTTTCAGGCAGTCAATATTCTTAATCAGATGGGATTACTGCTCCATAAACCATCAGCCATTGATCTTAGCTATCTAATTGTCTGCCTGCTTCAATCCCGACTGACACCTGATTGGTTTGTTCAGTGATGGACACATCAGGGAGGATCCCAACTTAGACACAGAGTCACAGACACACATCAGTTTCGGACTTTTATTTCCCAGAGGCTGATTTTTATTAAAACTAACAGATTTAAATTTGATTTCAATGTTTATTGTGTGATTAGAAACAGGTTGATGGTGAACCTGCTGGGCATTACTGCCCGATGCTCCTCCACCGGTGCCAAATTGCTAGCTGGGAGTCATCAGCTGGGAGCCACCCTTTACCGATGTTTCACCCCTTTAGTCCCAGAACATCTCAGGGTGTTGGGGCAGTGGACAAGGACGTCTCCCTGCCGCTCCCTGCTGCTGGATTAGATCTCAGGTCCTTATGCCTTGAGGCTTCTCAGCACCCCAGCTCTTGTCATTCCTCCTCAGCCATAGCCAAAAGCTTCCTTTCTCCGCCTGTTCGGCAATATCTTTTATGGCCTTCCTGACCTCGCCAGAGCTAAAGCGATGTCCCTCAGGACGCGGCTAGTTGACTAGGAAACAAAGCCATGGCAGCCTACCTCTACTGGGTAAGATGTTGCTCTCCATCCCTTTCCCTGGCATTCCACTACCAGGTCGGCGTACCGTGACTTTTTCCACTCGTATGCCTCCTGTACTGCTTCCTCCCAGGGCAGTGTCAGTTCCACTAGCACCACCCACTTTCTCGTCTCTGACCACAACACAAGGTCCGGTCTCAATGAGGTTTGCGCGATAGAAGCGGGGAACTGCAGCCGCCTGTCCAGGTCTGCTCGTAATGCCCAGTCCCTGCCACTAGCCAGGATTGATGCTTTGTGCTTAATAGTGCATTTCTGCACTACCTGTCCTGCTCTTACAAATTGGACAGGCTGACTCTTATGGCTCTGGAGCCTCTTGTTTGCCAGTGCTCTTAGCCAACTTCCTTAGCACCTGGTCATGGCGCTACCTGTAGCAACCCTGAGCCAAAGCAGTTTTGCACCCACACAGAATGTGATGGAGGGTTCCCTGAGCCGCATTGCACGGGCTGCAGATTTTTTCAGCCCCAAACCACCAAGCCAAATTGACTAGGCTAGGAAGTGTGTCATAAGTGGCTTGAATAATAAAACTTAACTTGTCTTGGGGAATTCTCCAAAGGTCGCTCCAACTGACTGACCTTGGCAGGATGTCGCCCACTTTGTCCACAGGCCTTGTTTACCTTGGCCAACAGATTTCACAAGAAGTCTTTCCTCTTCAAATCTCGTCACTTCTGTAATCACTAGCTTTTTCCGTTCCTTTATTGATGCGTTTGACCAGAAATTCCATGCCTCACCCCATCCAAGACCCTGTCTTCCCTGCTGGGTTCTTCCAACATACTCTTGGTGCTTCAGGTTGTCGACGCAATTGTCTGCCTTCCACTTCCTGCCGGTCTGAACCTTAACACCAGCATTTCAGACAAAATCTTCACTTGATTGTCTAATCTCGAGTTCCAGCCTGGTCTCCTCCAGCTCGTACCCAAGTGAAATGCTCTTTAGTGGGAGCTGAAGAGTATTTCTTCCAAACAATGCTGCATCAGAAAGGCATCACGGCAGCCCAAGTCATTTGTGGATATAGCTGTTGGAAATGGCATCCAGCCTTGCTACTGTTGTTGCTGTAACTGTTATTTCACAAAATGATTTATCTCAGTTCAGATTTGAACATAAATTATAACTGTCCCGCTGGGGCTAATTTACTGTAACTGCATTTTTGTTGAGCTGAGCAAAGTCAAAGTTATTGACTGTAGCCATCAAACATCCACTACAGATGCTGTTTATAGAACATAGGATGAATTTAATCTAGTATATTCGTGTTGTTGAACTCAAACATCAAATCCTGCTGGATAAATCTGTAGAATTGTGTACACAAAATTATTTAGCTTGTTAGATTTTAAATATAATTTCAACACACTCATATCTGTTAAATAGTATCCCAGTGTACAATGTTACTGAACTGCTTTAGAAAGATGTCAGTCCACTGTTGTACCCCCCTACAACTGGTATCTTATTACCATGACTGTGCTTTAGTGCATGAAGGACCTCTCAAAGTCAGTGCTTTTTCATTGTTTGCTCTCAAAAGACTTACAAATGCACATGTGTAAAACCGATGCTCATGTATCAGCAATATGTGAGCCAGAGCCTAGGACCATGACTCAATCGACCACCTTGACATTGCCTTGTAGCATTTTCACCTCGTAACTCAGACAAAAGGTCGCAATCCACACTAAACAGTGCTCTCAGCCTTCTTAAAATCCTTATCAAAATGCACCACTTTCAGCAGTAAAAAAAAACAATGCAAAAATAATCCTTTTTATTTGCACTTATACAGATTTTTGGATTTGCAATAGGGTTCATTTTACTAGTGAGTACTTATTTTTATCTGGACAGGAAGCACTTTTCCTGGTAGATAGCATCTGTTGGTACAGACAATCTCTTATTTGAAGCTAAAGCACTTTTAGTCGCTCTGGATAATAACCTAAAATGTCTTCAAGTTGATATGTAATATCTTCTTTTATAGATCTTATTATGTTGTAGATCTGATTGTGAACGATTCATCAATGTATGTTGTTTTGTTTTTGTTTTACCTTATAATGTAGTCAAAATGTCTCAATTTAGAAAACTCAATCTTCTGGTGAAACAACAGAGTTCTCTCTGGTCACGTAAGCTGGATTTTTCAGTCAACAACCATTGAATTGAACCAAGTACACGCCCTACATTTTTCTTTTCAAAAACCCCTTTGCTCGCATGTAAATGTCACAATGGCCCTGTTTACTCTTGGTATTAAGGTGCGTTTTGGTCGATCGGATCATCACAGTGAACGACAGTAAATACAGGTATAAACAGGGTCTTTTGTGCTTGTCATCTTTAGACCACTTCCAAAGGTAGTCGAAAATGCATTCAAACGGATTGCTTTTATAGTGTAGACGGTCATGTGGTCGAATGTGTTTAAACAGCCACAAAAGACCATCTACTCTCTGCCTATTGAGCTGACCTAATGCATAAAAATTATGGGAAGCGCGCTAGCCAGACAGGATTTAAACTTTGTCAGCTGGAGACCCAAGTTTGGTTTGAAGACTAACCAAGCACAATGTTCTCTTCGCCATTCCTGATTTCTAACACACACTCACAGCGTTCGTCATGATCTTGCGGCTGTCAGAGCAAAAACGAAAGCTGATGCTCTCCATATGTTTTTCTATTGTCTCCAGGCGCTTTCATATGTAAGCGCTGTCTTATAAATGACAGAAAATCTTGTCAATGTTGGGTTGTTAATGTAGGAACAGGCGTAGCAATTTGCTTCAAGTGTAGTTCACTTCCAATTTGTTATTCATCTATTTATTTACCTATAGCTGCTAAAGAATCAGAAGTCTCACACATTAGAAGAAAATAGTCTGGAATCACTTACTGGCAGAGGAAGTACTACATTTGTTGAACTTCGCGACCATTGGAAAAAATCTTTCTATATAATATGCGTGTAGTATGCATGACATACTACATCCGCATTGTCATATGTGACCTTTGACCACAAAACCATTTTGGGTCACATGGGTCCATTTTCTGAAATTGAGATTTATACATCATCTGAATGTTATTAAATTATTAAATTTAATAACAAATAGATTTTAAATAACATAATAAATTGTTTTTATGTTATTAAATTGATGTTTATTGAATTTTTTGTTATTGTGGTGCATTACCATGATATTTAGTGTTTGTGTGAATGACAAAGTTTTTTTGTGTGTGTTAGTATTTAATTTCACAGCTTGTGGAAAAACTTAAAATGTTGCTATCATATTTTTTTTTTTTTACGGTAAATTTCTGGCAACCACAGCTGCCAATATTTAACCGAATTTTTTTACAGTGAAAAACGCTGTTTTCTCAGCTTTATGCTCAATGATATTATTACTATTATTAAACTTACCTACATTCAAGCTTGAATCATTTTGTGTGTGTTTTTTATAAAGCAGATGCTCTGTTCATTCTTTTGACATAATGTATGGTCACACATTCATACAACAAAATATTTTGGGGGCCATGAAAGTTTTGTGAATATGATTAAAAAAATGCTGGCACTGGCTTGCAACTTAAAAATAAAACGTTTGCATGAAAAGAGTTAAAAATTCAAACTCCCATCAATTTTCTATCTCTCCTACATCCTTTCTGAGATTAGTTAGCTATTGAAATTCTTGAAAAGACCTGAAAGATGTCCTTTTTGGACAAAAAAAAAAAAAAAAATTGGGTAATTTAGATTTTTATTTCTGTAGTATATTGACGGTCATACAGTGTTATATTTGTAGCATGATGTAGAGGGGTTCTTCACGCTGGTGTTATTGAGCAGACTTCTGAATGTGTCTTATGGCTAGTTTCCACCGAGTGGTACAGTACGGTACAGTACAGTATGATTCAGGACGGTAAACCCTGATCCGGCTTGCATTTTCCACCGCCAACAGTACCCTTACTTGATGGGCGTGGCGTAGCCTATGCCGGAAAGAAGCGCTCAATGTCATTTTTGCGCGAAGAAGAACGCAACATAGTAAACAACAATAATGGATGACATACAGAAGATCTTGTTCTTGCTTCTCTGCATGTTTGTCACAAGAAGCCAAGTGCCGAAATTAGACACAAAGTTCGGACTTGCCTAGTCCGACTCAGGAGAATGACTCCCGAGGACGCGAGTCCGGTAATTCTGCAAATGGAACAGCACGTTCTTGAAAGCGTCACTCAGCTCGCTCTGCTACTCCGGTTATGTCTGAATGTACATTTTAGGCAACAATAAAACAAAATATGTTATAAAACATCACTCTGCCTCTTTTTTGTTTTCATTTAAAGAAATCTTAAACATTATAGCCACACAAATGTGGTGCAGGCAACGCGTATTGATTCACTGCATGTATAATGTTAGCCTATTTATAACAAAACGAAATATAAAACACAACCCTCTTTTCGTTTAAATTTTAAAAATATTAAACATATGAATATGGTCCAGGCAATATGTGCATTTGTACTCCGATCATCTTCACTGTAATACAGTTAAAAATGACAAAACTCAACCCTGACTCTTTTGTTAAATTTCAGTTTTATCAATAATAGCCATTATAAAAGTATAAGTAAAAGGTACAAGAAGCAATAAAATAGAAATAAATAAATAAAGCAAACAATTCAGTCAAACGTACAAAGTCAGCACTCTAGTCTAACATTACGGTAAAGTTAAATAGCCTAAATATATACTTTAGTTAGCCCTCAGCCAAAATGATTGGCCAGGGAACAAATTATAGATTCACGAGACCAAACATCGCTCGTTAGGTCTACACAAGATGAATTATATCTCATGTTTAACCACTACAGACGCCAGAGTCAGCGGCAAACGTCAGAACGACTGGCCGAGGAAAGGCTGTTCCAGGCGGGGTACATGAGCGCCGAGTGCCCGGTGATCGCCTGGAATGGATCTCACAACCTGGATCAAATTTTCATAAATCATTCATACATTTATAAATAAACGACAGATTTGAGCTTTAAACAACTACATTCTCGCCTAAAAAACTCTTAAAACTACATTTTGTGACACAATAATAGTAGTATCAACTGTATATAAAAAAATGGCCCTTATGTTGTCATTCCCCTTGTAGCACGCGCAAGTGACGATTCTCTGTCCAGTGTTGCCAACTATTTTCAAAGGAAAGTAGCTAACGCCTCCCCTAAAAGTCACTAAATGTCGCTAGATGACGTCATACGTCAATTAGCATATTCATGACGTCATCGCGGCGTACTTGCGTTCTGCCTGCCTAATGTTTTTTCTCGTTAAAATCATGCTCACATACTGTATTTTAATATAATATAATATAATATAATATAATATAATATAATATAATATAGCCGAATGTCCAATAAAGCTGTTCTCATTTACTATATTTTTTTTGTCAGACAATAGAACGAGTAGCTGTTGAATGACTATTTTTTTTATGTGTAAAATTATCTGAATTGAGAGAGTTCGGGAACTGGGTGAACTAAAGCACTGTGATAGTGAGTATTACAAGTGATAAGCACAAGTAATAAAATAAAATGGTCAAACTAAATTCTTTAAATATAAAACAAAAGATAAGTGATAAGTCCGTGGAAACAACACTGCTTATTCACGTCTGTTCCATGCTGCTGCTCCTCTCTCAGCCATTCACTGAACAGGGTAGACGCAGAAGAGAGGTGTGTGACGGCAAGGAGAACGCAAACCTCGCGCTCGCAGGACTGTGCTGGCAACATTTGGAGGTTACTGAGGTTTGTCCAAAAAGTAGCTAGATTTGTTGCTAGTCGCTTTTTTGAAAAAATGCCGCTAAAGGGGTCTGAAAAGTCGCTAAAAATAGCGACAAAGGCGCTAAGTTGGCAACACTGTCTCTGTCAACCAATCAACGTTCTGCAGTGAGTCTAGCTCCACCCTTTAGGTACAGTACCACTGTGCTAGGTACCCCAACGGAAGGGTACCGAAAAAGTGGTACGCTACAGTTCGGCATTTTGGTACCATTCACAACTTTTGACAGGGGAATCGGAAATAATTGCGTACCGTTCTGTACTGTACCGTACCGCTCGGTGGAAACGAGCCATTAGTCAGTTCAGACAGTCCATCAAAAGACCTGTAAGGTGGATCAAGCCACTGCCAAGTTAAGGCTTATGCTGACTAATCGTGGATCTGCAGTGTTGCGAGTGAGTTGAGAGAGGAGACGGTCGGAGTCAGCTTTCTCCATTCCTCGCCGCTCATCTCTGTGCTGTGCTTGTGTATTCTGCTGAATTTATAGTTCTTCTCACACCCAGAAGGTCTTTTAGAGAATAGCTGCTCAAAGCCATATTGTGACTTAGAAGCTTTTGCCAAACATGCATCTGACATATGTTTTTACCCTCATAAATTGCTACTGTTTTGGTTTGAGACGTCAGTGAGATGACATGGTAAAGTAAATATTGCACATCTGGAACGTTCCCTCAGGAATGTTTGTGTTATCACCTTATCCACAATTGAACGCACTGTGGCTCATCTGCCACGTCAGTTGCACAAACACAGACTCGCTCACTGGCGGGAGAATGTGATGTGTCTGTCTGGATATATTCTCTTCCGGATGCTCTCCTTTCTAATGCCAAACCGCAGATGTCTCAGGAGCAGAATGTCTCGCAGTGCTCAAAACACCACTTGATGAACCTGTGAAAACATAAACAGCTCTACTTTAATTTATAATCTTTTTTTTATTGCCACAGGATCTGTGTGTTTTAGAAGAATGGTGAGGTCCCACAAACTTGACAGCTGAAAAAAAAAAAAGGAATTTTGGTTTTCACATGAATAAATGCTGATGTGGACAAATTTTTTGGGCTCTCATGTAGGCATGGATTGGAAATCCTAAGAAATTGTATTGTTCTGTTCTGACCAAAATGTAAAGCAACCAACCATAGTTAATTTTGTTTTTATGTGCCATTTAGGGGTGGATTCATTTGTATCTGTCAAACAATAATAAATAATGGAGTGTGGGTGGGAAACACTCAAATAATGGTATAGCCTAGTAGTCTCCGCAAACAGTTGTAGAAACAGCACCTTGGAAAATGGTTAAGAACTTTTGTTTCCAGGTGAAATCATACTAACTGACTTCCAGTGGTCCGTAGAGGCCAGCCAGTCATATTGGAACTGCAGAATGTCGTTCCACACTTGCAATTCTAGTCTGCAATATGCATCAGACAGTCAGTGAACAGATTGTGGGTGGAACATGGGACATTCTGTCTGAGCGGAGACTAGGGTTTACGCAAACTGACTGCTTTGGCTTTTCATTTCATTTAAGTAGAGACAGATTAAAACGTAAGAGTAGACACAACTGTAGGGCACACGTGTAAGCATGTGTTTATGCATTTATGGTCCACTCTTTGCATATCTCTTCCATCACTCTCTCTGGGAATGGATAAAATGCCTCAGACCCTCAAGAAAAGCTGTTTATATCTTTGGCTGGGAGGTATGATTGTAGATCTGTTTATAATAATAATAATAATAATAATATTAATAAGAATCATTTGTTACATTTATATAGTGCTTTTCTGGGTACTCAAAGTGCTTTACATGGAAGGGAGAATCACCTCCACCACCACCAAATGTGCAGCATCCACCTGGATGATGCGACAGCAGCCATATTGCGCCAGAACGCCCACAACACACCAGCTTATTGGTGGAGAGGAGACAGAGTGATGAAGCCAATCAGTATATGGGGATGATTAGGAGGCCATGATGGATAGGGGCCAATGGGCAATATTTTACCAGGATCGGTTACACCCCTACTCTTTTTCGAAGGACATCCTGGGATTTTTAATGACCACAGAGAGTCAGGACCTCGGTTTAAGTACTGACCAGGCTCAACTGTAAAAGTGTTTAGTTTTGTTCCAAAGCAATTCATGCTTTTGATCCCCAAGTATGACTTTCATTAATTCTTTGTTTTATCTGTTGCTATTCATTTTGGCTCTAGGATTTTAAAGTTGGATGGATGGATGGTTTGCTGCTTTCTCATGTTCTGTTTTGCTGTGTCATCTTTTGGTAGACTGGTTGATAAGGAACAGTAAAATGAAATCCTTTGAAGAAACGTGCCTCAAGGTTCCGTACTAGGCCCATTCTTCTTTATGATGATGATTTTAGGTCAAGATGTAAAGTTACATGTTACTAAAATGTGAAATTTACCTGTAATATATGATCTACAGAAATACAGAACAGTTGCACAAAGCAAATGCATTTCTGATGCATTCAAAACATTGTTTTGTGGAGGGTTTATTTAATGGTTAAAATACATCATATTAGTCATTCAAAAATTTTTTTTAGTTAACAGCATTACATTAAAGTGATGAAAGCCAGTATATATTGTTGTTATTTGTGAGCCAGTGCATTGTTTGGCCAGAATAGTTTATTAATGGATTGCAAATACTGCAATATCAATCTATGATTTTTATCTAAATTTAACTGGATCTATTACTTGGGTGAAACAGGTTAATCTCACATAAACTCTTAGTAAATATCCAAGTCATGTGTAATAATGACCGAAATTAGTGAAATAATTTTACAGAAACAATGTGTTTTTTGTTTGTTAGTTCTGGGGTTGATTATGGAGAGCGTTCGTAAATCTCAGATTGTGACTAGGAAACAATGAGACTTTGAGAGTCTAATTCCGTTTATGTTCCTGTATGTCATGTTATGCATAATTTAGGAGTAAAGCTATGAATGTGACCTGCTTGGAACCAGAGCCTTTTCTTACAGCAGGTCTCATCTCTTTCAGTGTAGTCGCTTTGATTGTGTGTGTACACGTTTATGAGAGAGAGAAATTATTTTACAGTAATGTGAACGAATGCTTCTGGAGCACACAAAATGTGTGACATACACTTCCTTGTAAATGAAGCATACAATATGCTTTCTTATGTGTAGTGGTGCCATCACTAATGAATAGTCTGTGACCTCCTTTTTTCCCCAGTCCTGGGTTGATGAATGTAGGCCAGTTCAACCAGCACAACAGTCATTCCCAGTTACATCTCAGCACCAGCTGGCAGAGTTTACTACTCTACACTGCTGACATGCAGTGAGACTACTTCTATCTACTTTCCTAGACTTTAAGTTTTGGTGACAGGCAGACATTTAGCTGTGGTAGACAATTATTTGTACATTTTAAGAGTTACATGCCAACTCATTTTCCCGACCTCCTAAAGGTTCCAAAATATAGGCCTACCCTTTTCTATTTTCAAACTTCACATTATATGATTATATGTAGCCTATGTGTGTTTTTGTATATATATATATATATATATATATATATATATATATATATATATATATATATATATATATATATATACACTCACCTAAAGGATTATTAGGAGCACCATACTAATACTGTGTTTGACCCCCTTTCGCCTTCAGAACTGCCTTAATTCTACGTGGCATTGATTCAACAAGGTGCTGAAAGCATTCTTTAGAAATGTTGGCCCATATTGATAGGATAGCATCTTGCAGTTGATGGAGATTTGTGGGATGCACATCCAGGGCACGAAGCTCCCGTTCCACCACATCCCAAAGATGCTCTATTGGGTTGAGATCTGGTGACTGTGGGGGCCATTTTAGTACAGTGAACTCATTGTCATGTTCAAGAAACCAATTTGAAATGATTCGAGCTTTGTGACATGGTGCATTATCCTGCTGGAAGTAGCCATCAGAGGATGGGTACATGGTGGTCATAAAGGGATGGACATGGTCAGAAACAATGCTCAGGTAGGCCGTGGCATTTAACCCTCTGAGGTCTGAGCTGTTTTCTGGGCCCTGGAGGTGTTCTGACATGCTCTGACATTTCTGGTTATTTCTGTTACTTGTGACATTTTCATGGCTAAAGTCTAATTACACTGTATTCAGCACAAACTCTGCTACAATAATATATCAGCAGCATGTATGTAAAAGTTTGTAGTTTTGAGATAATGACATTTATGCGTGGTTTTTGAAAATACAAAAAAAAATTCTCACTGAAATAAGGCCATGAAACCCATACTGATTATTTCTTCACAAGACTTTTGAAAATTGTATGACGTAGCCTAGAATATTTGCTGCAAAACTATGTGAAAATCACCCTGACTGCTCATTCAGATAAGACAATATATTGATTTAAAAATTTTACGACGTGTTTTGTGTGAAAAAGCCTTATGCGAGAGCTCATTAATATGTAAGCTTTTCTCACCTGAGAAAGACAAAGAACCTCCCCTAACGGCCCTATTAGGAGCTATCAGGCCCCTATCATTCTGAGCAACCTTGCACAATACTGTAAATGAGGAGATTTAAAAAATAATGGCTTTTAAATGGTTTGGATTTATTTACAACACAACATAATCCAAAGATACACAACAAATGCCAAAAAAGCACTTCAAAGACAGAGACCTTTGTGCCATTCCTAAAAACATTGTACATACCTTTCATTTCCATGATTTTCACTTTACCATGTTCACGTACTGAGACTCATGTGAATGTTGAAGTCCTCAGTGGCATCTGGGACCTGAAAAAAAAAAAAGTGAACATACTGATATCAAGAGAAAGGCCTGCACGATTTTGGAAATAAATATTAGATTTTTCTGGTTAAAATTGCTTTTTAAAATTCCTTTTTAAAATTCACAGAATACACACACACACACACACACACACACACACGTTTCCAACGATATATAATATAATGAACACCAGGTTTGTTGTGCCTTGTAGGCATAAGGTAGCCTATATGCGCAGTGCGGATAAAATAATAATAACAATAAATAACCTATAGCAGCCTATAAATCTTCCAAAAGAAGCTAGAGAAAAATATATTGATTATCATGTTACTTCAAATGTTTCCATCCGTTATGATGATATGAAATGAGATAATAATAAAAACATGAAGCCGTTTGGTGCGTTTTGCTTTCATCCAAAATATGATACATTCAAACGCGATCGCTTGCAAAATATGATACATTCAAACGCGATCGCTTGCAAAATATGATACATTCAAACGCGATCACTCTCAAATATAAAACATTATGGTTACCATAAACATATCTATGTTTGAGCAGATATCCACAAACACAGTAAACACGGGTCTAAATATTATAATATTCCCCATATATCTAGCAACAGTTCAACTGCAACGTGACATTTATGCAACAATAACAAACTAGGCTATGTAAGAATTTCTTACCTTATCTTTCTTGTCTTCAAATCGCGTTCTTCTTCTTCTGAGGTAGCCTAAATCCAATGTAAGCTCAGGCACGTCTTTCAAACTCGACGAAAAGTGAAATGAAGTGTTTTGTTGTTGAGGTAACGAGCGCGTTCGCGTTCCATGTGGAGATTTGCATGTGAATATCTTTTGCGCGAGTAGGCGTGGCCAAATTAACTGTAATGAGCAAGCGTTTGAGAAGCTGGACATCTTGTTGGTTTTATACAAATTACTTAAACAGAGAATATTTGTTTTCGTTTTGAATCCGATCATTTAAAAGTACACACTTAAATGTTTATAAAGGTATATGGCTCATAAATGTGTGACAAGTATTCGCTGAGTTTTGTTTCAGTTTATAGACGTGCTCAAGAAAAAAAAGTTCACCGCGACGGAGAGGCAGAAAGCACACCCTGTTTATTTTCTTTATTTTACAAAAGCACAATGTTTTGATTTGATTGTAAGTGGACACATACAAAAGGAGAAATATCACAGATTCTTTTTTTATATTTCTTTTTTCTGTATGACCATAAATGATGGAGTAATTTAAGTTTATAGTGCTACAATGTGGAGAAAATCCGGCAAAACGCGTCGGCGCGTTTGTCGACCTCAGAGGGTTAAACGATGCCCAATTGGCACTAAGGGGCCTAAAGTGTGCCAAGAAAACATCCCCCACACCATTACACCACCACCACCACCACCAGCCTGCACAGTGGTAACAAGGCATGATGGATCCATGTTCTCATTCTGTTTACGCCAAATTCAAAACAGAAATCGAGACTCATCAGACCAGGCAACATTTTTCCAGTCTTCAACTGTCCAATTTTGGTAAACTCGTGCAAATTGTAGCCTCTTTTTCCTATTTGTAGTGGATATGAGTGGTACCCGTTGGGGTCTTCTGCTGTTGTAGCCCATCCGCCTCAAGGTTGTGCGTGTTGTGGCTTCACAAATGCTTTGCTGCATACCTCGGTTGTAACGAGTGGTTATTTCAGTCAAAGTTGCTCTTCTATCAGCTTGAATCAGTCGGCCCATTCTCTTCTGACCTCTAGCATCAACAAGGCATTTTCGCCCACAGGACTGCCGCATACTGGATGTTTTTCCCTTTTCACACCATTCTTTGTAAACCCTAGAAATGGTTGTGCGTGAAAATCCCAGTAACTGAGCAGATTGTGAAATACTCAGACCGGCCTGTCTGGCACCAACAACCATGCCACGCTCAAAATTGCTTAAATCACCTTTCTTTCCCATTCTGACATTCAGTTTGGAGTTCAGGAGATTGTCTTGACCAGGACCACACCCCTAAATGCATTGAAGCAACTGCCATGTGATTGGTTGATTAGATAATTGCATTAATGAGAAATTGAACAGGTGTTCCTAATAATCCTTTAGGTGAGTGTGTATATATATATATATTTCTGTTGAGCGTTTTAAATCACTTTAAACCATGTGTATATATATATATATATATATATATATATATATATAATATATAATATATAATATACACTCACCTAAAGGATTATTAGGAACACCATACTAATACTGTGTTTGACCCCCTTTCGCCTTCAGAACTGCCTTAATTCTACGTGGCATTGATTCAACAAGGTGCTGAAAGCATTCTTTAGAAATGTTGGCCCATATTGATAGGATAGGATAATTGCATTAATGAGAAATTGAACAGGTGTTCCTAATAATCCTTTAGGTGAGTATTTATTTATTTATTTATTTATTTTGTCTTTTTCTGTTGAGCGTTTCAAGAGACCAAATTTCCAAACCTGTTTTGTTATACTAAATAACTGTAATCACTTTAAACCATGTGTCTATGTTGCCACTATGTACCACTGAATCTCCTTTGCTCTCTTCTCAGGTTGGCGGCACTAAAACAGGAGTAGTGCGTTATGTGGGGGAGACTGACTTTGCCAAAGGCGAGTGGTGTGGAGTGGAGCTGGATGAGCCGTTAGGGAAAAACGATGGAGCTGTAGCAGGAACCAGGTACATCATTTGTCTTCCACTATTATGTCCTGTCTTTAGCAGCACCCTCAATGGCCTTCCAACACTAATAGGTCTCATTGTTTCATGCCCTTTTAAAATAGGTTTGTAGACTATTTAGTATGTTAATATATCTTGGTTGTAGTGCAACCTACAACATGAAATCAAAATGGACCTGATTTATTTTCTTAATACATCCCAGTATTATTCAGCAATTTATATATACACGTTATTCCTAAGGAATTTTTTTTTTGTCTTTAGAATCTTAAGTGCTGCCAATCCATAAAAAATGCCTAACATTAAAGTTTTTAATATATTTTTATATTGTAATAATTTCACAGTTAATCTCCAAATTAATGTAGAAACAACATAAACACATAATTTTTTGGTCTGGTTCTCGAGGGAGCACCTGGAGAGGCTACTTGGTACTCACACTACAGCGGCACACTTATCCTACAAGCTGCCTAAATGGAAAATAACACTATTTGGTTACTGTAGAGATTAAATATTGGTTCATCGTTGTTAAAGCTGTATTTTTTTTTTATCAACGCTAAAACACCGACAACAGCAGAAATATTATGCTGCTGCCACTTTAAGACCGAATGCACTGTCCGAATATACTGACACGCATCCGGTTTCTTTCTCAAATGTTCACTTATGACATAACCGAGAGAATACTTGCCGAGACGGGTATTTTGACATCATTTTGTGTATGTGTCCGTTTAAGTGCAAGTATACGCGAAAGAAGAATCTCTCTCTCTCTCTCTCTCTCTCTCTCTCTCTCTCTCTCTCTCTCTCTCTCTCTAATCACATGCATGCCGAACCGTGGGGCCTGGTCCATATGGATCACAAATCAACTGCAATTCGTTGTACCCCTAATAATTCATGAACACACCTATCATCATGATTGCTATCTTACCAGAGATTGAGGAAAATCCTTCTCCAGTAAGTAAACGTGTCCCTGTCCCCCAAAATGGCAAAAATGTTGGCACTCAAAAACGCTTCCCTC
The DNA here is from genome assembly GCF_963993115.1 of Abramis brama. Classification (NCBI taxonomy): domain Eukaryota; kingdom Metazoa; phylum Chordata; class Actinopteri; order Cypriniformes; family Leuciscidae; genus Abramis; species Abramis brama. Next base: position 41,436,576 of record NC_139967.1, read on the forward strand.
CACGTTTTCTACTGCGCATCGTTCATTTTTACCACGCATGCGCACCAGTTATGAGCACCCCTGAACATAAAGACAGTATATTATCTAAGTATTTGATCTAACAGGTTGGAAACATACAGAAATGTAATAAAGTTATAAAACACTTAAGTCTTCACTGCATAAATTATAATTTAAATATAGATTTATCCTTATTAAAGCTACAAAAGTTAGTCAAGAGCAGTGATTGATTTTCTCTTTGTCTTTTTGTTCTTTGATTTACACTAATGACACATCACAGCAGCAGGTTTATTAGGCTGCTGTCACTAAGATCTGAAGCACATGACATGGATCTGACTCCTATTCCATGACCTCACAACTCTTTATGGTCATCTAAGACTTTATTTAACTCATTTAAGACTGTGCTTACGAGGATACTCGTCATAGCTTGCATTTTGTCATATTTTTTTGTTTTTGTCCGTTCAAGCGTGAAAGACAATGCAGCCGTGCGCTGTCTGAAGTGGCTTTCTGTGCGCATGAGTCCTGTGTGTGTCTGTCACACAGACAGGAGATGCACAGACCGCACGCCAGTACAGATTTAAGTTATTTTTTGTGTCTTATCACGCTTGAATGGTTTAATGGCAGTTGAATGAATGATAGCGTGATCATATACTATAGAATAAACTGATGCTGTGATAATTGCGCTAAGTATTTTTAACGTGTTAAACTGAAAAAAATGATTGCATGCCTTAACGTGTTAATTTTGATAGCCCAAATATCTTTCAACATCTAGTAATTTGCTCTGCATTCCGTTCACAATCCAAACAATTCCTGATGGACAAACTCCAATCCTAAGTTGTTTTTTAGGGAAATAATTACTGAAGAACAAGTGCAGTTTCATGTTGACTTTTAGGATTAGAATACAAGCCAGGTGATCTGCACATGTAATGATTCACATGCTGAGCCAAGGTTAAACCTCAGCTGTCTTTTCACTGAAGAACGGGGATGGTTGAGTGCCAAACAGAAATAAACAGCTTCATGGACATTTGGCCCAAGGCTGGATTTAGTAGATTATGTAGTTTGTTTTTATAAATGATGGCTTGTTTGGGCTTAGTACATTTTTATGCATTGAAAGAAGTCTCTTCTACTCACAAAGGCTGCATTTATTTGATTATACAGTAAAATCAGTAATATTGTGAAATATTATTACAATTTAAGAGAACTGTTTTTTGTTTTTTTATTGGAATATACGGTATTTTAAAATGCATTGTATTCCTGTGATGGTAAAGCTGAATTTTCAGCATCATTACTCCAGTCTTCAGTGTCACATGATCCTTCAGAAATTATTCTAATATGCTGATTTGATGCTCAAGAAACATTTCTTATTATTATCACTTTTGAAAACGGTTGTACTGCTTAATATTTTTGTGGGAACCCTGATACATTTTTCTTTTTCAGAATTCTTTGATGAATTGAAAGGTTTTTTTAAAAACAGTGTTTATTTGAAATCTTAATCTTTTGTAACAGTATAAATGTCTTAATTGTCACTTTTGATCAGTTGTCCTTGCTGCATAGAAGTATTAAAATCAGTGTTATCTTTTTTAAATGTCTATATACTTTTTTATTAATTTTATTTCCTTTTGTGTTAATTTAGGACATGAAGTTAAGCTGAATGAATGTTGCTTTGGCAAATAGCTAAAATAAAATAAGTTTACGTTTATTTTTATATTTTATTCCAGTTAACGTTTATTTTATTTCAAGTAACAAAAAAGTTTTTTATGGTTTTAGTTTTAGTTAACTATAATGAATAGGGATGCACCAAAATGAAGATTCTACACCGAAACTGAAAATTCTTTTTAAAAATTCTTTATTTCTTATTTAAATTTGCTTTTTTTGTATAATTGTATTAATATTATACTTTTTAATATAATTCAATCATTTTAAAGATACTACATTTAAAAAATAGATGAAGTTCTTCCGCGTTTCTCCCTCGTTCTTAGGAGTTTGTGTTGTCATATAAGGTTATATTTTTTTAAATGCATCAAGGTGCCCTCAACTGTTTTTTGTGGGGGGGTTTTCTCCGTGGTCATATTTTAATATTCATGTGCCAGTATAATGAATGTGTTGCAGGTCTGTGTTTTATTGGTTGTTGTTTCCCCTTTTCCCACCTTCTACTCTCCCACTTTTCCACAGCTTTACACGTCCATTTCTTGAGACTTTTTCAACTCAGAGGTGTGAACGACCAGGCTAAAGCATGACACTTTAATGTTCTAATGTTCTATATGTTACCCTTGAACATACTGCATTTCCTCCTTCACATCCATATTCTCTCTGTCTCTCCTTAGATATTTTCAGTGCCCACCCAAGTTTGGCCTCTTTGCTCCGATCCACAAGGTGATTCGGATCGGCTTCCCATCCACCAGTCCAGCTAAAGCTAAGAAGAGCAAGCGTATGGCCATGGGTGTGTCGTCTCTGGCCCACAGCCCCTCCAGCTCGTCCATCAGCTCTGTCAGCTCTGTGGCCTCCAGCGTGGGGGGCCGACCCAGCCGCACTGGCCTGGTACGACACTTTAAAACGCCAGTGCAAATCACAAATGTCTTATGTTGACATTTTACAGCGTTGCCTCCTGATGCCACTGTCATAATGTCACAATCACTTTATTTTTGTCCTGGGGTAATATAATGCATTTTTTTCTTGATAAGAACCTCTGGTGCTCTTCGCGTGTTGGTCAAAAACGAACCAACATTTATTTTTTCATTTCAATGAAATTAATTTAGTTTAGTTTTTTATTTAATATTTTGTATTTTTAGGGGATTTTATGGTACAAAATTATATTTACCGCTGTATTTATAATCCATTTATTTACTTTTTGAGCATAGACCTGAAAATTTAATTTCCAACTTAAACTGTCGTAAATCTTGAATGCTTTAGAGCACAGACTTAAGTTTGATCTCTTTTCAAAGACAACACTTGGCAGATTATTGCTGAAGTGGAAAAAGTTTTAAAAAGTGAACTTAAAGTTACAGAATTTTACGTTTATTGTTAAGAAAAATATTCTAAATAATAAACTATTTAAAAATTTTATATGAAATATATTTTTTCAAAAACATGTTTTACTCTAAAATTATGAGAAAATCAAAGCCATAAATCTAAACAAGTTGTGTTCAAAATTTGAGCCTGATATCTCAAAAAATTAGCAAGATTTTGCTTGGCCGCAGTACCAAAGGTTTCCACTAGGGCTGTCACTTTTGTGAAAAAATCCTGTTCGATTTTTGAGACATAAGTGCTCATTGAATCGATTGTAAAAATCGATTTTCCATGTCTAAAGACGTTTCCATTTTAAACGCCAAATATGGGCAAATCCACGGACAACTAACAGTCGTTAGGATGAACGTGAAGAGGGCGCTTGAGACGCGTTAAAGTAAGCAAATAATCCTGTTGATTTATTGGCGTGAAGTTTCGTGCACAATGACAAACAGGAGTGCAACGTTCTCGAAAAACAATAAGCAGAGTGGACTGCCATAACATCAATGAAAAACATCACTGCAGTCTTCAACATGCCCGTGTTTAGGCTACGGTTAGAAATGTCAAACAAATTTCGCTTGCGTAGATTGTAGTCTGTAGCCTGAATCTGTATCTGTATTAGGGGTGTCGCAATATACCGGTGTTGACGATAATCGTGATATTCAAAGCATGAAATATCGACATCGTGTTAATTTAGAGTGTGACAATATACCGGTATTGGCGATAATAACCACAATGTTTAAAATGAATAGGACTCTTATGATAACATGACACGTAAATACTACAGCGCCAGTACCTGGTTGACCTCTCAAGTGGCAGTATTGCACCCGCGAACACCTGTCAAATAAGAAGACGACGCAGCGCTCGTCCGCGCTCGCGTAGCTAGAGTGAAACACTCTGTCCACAACCGAAAAAAGTAAGCTCGCCAGTAATAAGAAAAGAGTTCTTCGACTTCATCAAAGAAAACAGCACATTAAAGATGGTCGCACACCGGACGAGAAGCGCAGCGCCACGTATTTAAAATTAGAACACATTCTGTATGAGTGTACACCTTTTACAGTCTATGGTGTACACACACCGGCGGCGCCCAGCAACGGCTCAGGACCTTGTTCAAAATCCTGCCGCGACACAGAGCGCCATTTACATCGTTTTATATTAAATTTACATTATATTTGTTTCAAATCATCCTAAATGATTTCACCCTGTGCTACAATATACATTTAATTTGACATTTATTTACAGAAATCAGCTGCTTGAATGAAAATTGCTGATATTATCGGATTTTCAGGTGATATTCTCAATGCATTCAGTTAACGGACGCTCTGAGGTAAAGTGTTCAGATGACAGACTCAGCAACTATTGTATTTAATTGTACAGTATAATCATAACATAGTACAGACATTATCTCAATTCCATAATGTCCTTAAACATAATGATATTGCTGGCCATAAACTGAGAGTGCGCGTCCAGTGCGATACCTCAAGTTGTCATAGACGCGACGCGGCTATTATTTTACTAGTCATGGAATGGGAAACGTGACATTAACTGTTAACAGGGGGTTTCTGTGTTCATATATTTAATAAAGGGTGATTATTAAAATTAAGAACCCTGTTTTCTTTACTCATCTTATTTTTGTATTTGTATTTGCACTTGATTTTTTTGTTCAAATCTGCTATCTGCATGACTTTATTGGCAATAGGTTTAAGAGCTTTTCAGTTCTTCAGGAAACCTTCAGACAGTGTTTGGCTTCAGTTTAAATTTAAAACCAGATAAACTTCACATGCTTGTCTTCCTTCACAAAAATTTGCCATAGATTGAGTACGCAAAGTAAAAATGAATTTGACTGATAACTACTAATTTTGAACGTAAAGTGACAGCCCTAGTTTCCACTAGATGAAATTCGTCTCCCATTCATTTCCAATGCGGTAATTTTGACAAGTGTGACTTTTTGCAGCACCATTTAACCTGTTTTTTTGTGTGTTTACATAGCAAGTGCTAAAACCTTTACCAAGTTTAGAACCATAATGATGAAGAAAAAAATTCTAAAAACAACAAATGTAAAATTGTTTGGTCAAAAATTACTGAAGAGCATCCAGAGGTTAACAATTCAATATGAATATCTTTGTTAATAATAATAATAATGTTTTATTTATATAGTGCCTTTCCAGGGCTCAAGGACGCTTTACAATGAACAAGCAACGATAATGGCAATGGACAATGATAACAAACAAAACAACAGTAGGTAGATGAGAGTAAAAGTACAGTAAAGGAGAATTATGTAGATGGGGCAGCATACAGCAGAATACAATGGTAACATTCAGAAAATAAGTGAGTTTTGAGCATAGTTTTAAATTCAGAAATAGTATTGTTCTGATTTGAATTGAGTTGACTTTTTTCCGCGCAGTTGACGGAGACGTCGTCGAGGTACGCACGGAAGATCTCTGGGACCACGGCTCTGCAGGAGGCCCTGAAGGAGAAACAGCAGCACATAGAGCAGCTCCTGGCCGAGAGGGACCTGGAGCGGGCCGAGGTTGCCAAGGCAACCAGCCGTATCTGCGAGGTGGAAAAAGAGCTGGCGGCGCTGAAGGCCGGACATCTGCAGGTGTGACTCACACATATAAACACAACACTTACATGAGCATTTTCACTTACTACACTTCCTCACAAATGCAAACTTATACACTCCATTTAACAGCACATTCATATGAATTTCTGACGAACAAATGACCTTTTCTCTTATCTCATTCAGTATGCAACGGAGGCAGAGAGCAACCTACAGCAAGTCCGAGCCGTGCTGGCAGGCACTCAGAAAGACAAAATGGAACTGGCCAATCAGCTTGAAGAAGAGAGAAGGTAGAGCTTTTTTGAACCTTACATACATTGTATAGTAGTATATATATATTATTATTATTATTATTATTATTATTTATCCAATTCATTTTTATATTATTAATAATAAAATGAAATGGTCTTAATTAATTAATTAAACTTTAATTAAACTTAAAATGTTGCATAAAGGCAATATTTCCTTTTTCCATTAATAACTGTTGAATCTAATCGCATCCCAGTCTATGTTTTTATAAACAAATATTAAAAACAAGCAGCTTTGTCATAATATTGGCACAAATAACTTGCCTTGTATTGAGAGGCCTTTAAAAAATGCATTGGACAATTGGGGCCTTCAAGTCAAAAAGGTTAAAAACAACTAGTTATATTCTCCAAAATATTAGTGTGATCCAGTAGGAATACCTATACTATGTTTCAAATAGATATAAATTAGGAAAAACAATTTCCTAATGGACAATAACAAAATTGAAAAAAAAATCAATAATTCTGAATATAAACAGCAAGGAAAAGGTGTAATTATCAGATTGATTATTTCCTGCCCTCACCCTCACAGCTTTTAGGGAAAATTCTTCATCTAATGATTTGGCTAATCATTATCCATGAATTTTTACATGGTTTTATACATTGGTAATAAAGTTTGATGGAAAGTTTAATTTGACATGCAAAAAAATTGAGGACTTATTACTGTTCTAATGTTCTCTTAATTACAGCCTGCAGTACATGATGAGATATATAATTGTGCTCCATTTGCTAGATTACCAGGGTGACACAGCTTACCTTACGCTGATACATCATAGCCTACTGTTCACAAAAAACATATCCTTGTCATCGGTGATAAATACACCTGCGAATAGTGGTGTTTGGCAATTAAACACTTTTGTTTTTGTGTGATGCTGCATGCACACCAATAGGTGTTAGCATAAAGTCCAATACTTCTTTATCTGCCAGTGAAACAAACAAATAAATGAAGAATTTCCTGACACCTGGTGGTTATTATGTGTTATGACAGGAAGGTGGAAGATCTTCAGTTCAGAGTCGAGGAAGAGTCCATTACCAAAGGAGACCTGGAGGTATCTGCCATTTTTACTACTACTTTACTGGAAGATGGTGTTATTTTTGGTTTGTTTTGTATTGTTTTTCAATTGGAAGATTTCTGTTAAGATAATAGATTTGTAGAAACAAAAAAATATGCTATTACTGAATTATATAATTGATCAAATATTTAAAATGTCTTTCCAAATATTTACAGTCCTCAAAAATCATGCGTTATGAATATTAGACATGATCCTTATGACTGTACGAAATGCTGAACACTGCTTTTACAGTCTTATTTTCATTTGTGAAAAACTAAATATGGTGTCCACTCTGACTAAAATCTGTTTAAATATCATATTAAACAAATGTCCTTCCATCCAGCCCTATACTGTCATGCTGAATTTATAAACACTCTTTCCTGCCTTTAAACTTCTTCACACTTTGGTATTATGATTGGTGTATAGCAAAGACCTGTTAATCTTTTTCTCTGCTACCTATGTCTATGTATGTCTTTTTTCTCTCTTTCTCTCGTGTCTTTTTATTTCCCCCCTCTTTTCCTCTCTTTAGACTCAGACCAAACTGGAGCATGCCCGTATTCGGCAGCTCGAGCAGTGTCTGCATTTGGAAAAGTCCAAAGCAGAGCGGCTTCAGAAAGAGTTAGAGGAAAATATGGTAAACATGCAGGGAGAGGAAACACTGTAGCCATCTCTCCTATTGCCATGTTTCTGCCACTTTATTAGAGCCCATGTCTATGGGCCTCCACTGCTTGTGCTTGACTGACCAGGCCTGGGATCTCCATCATTCACCAAAAGCTCTCATAGATCTATATATATTGATCTGACTTGTTTGTTAGGGCTGTTGGAAGTTAATTCGTGCAACTGATTCAGTATATTTTGTCTAAGCAAGTGGATCAGAAAAGATCAGATATTTCAGTCTTTGGTAGATTTGGATCAAATTGAATCGCACCCATTTTTTATTTGCATTTACATGGTTGAATTAATTGGAATTTACTCTGAATTTTGCTCTGATCAGAAACTTCAATGCTGTGAGTGTTGGAGATGTTGGAGATCTTTGTCTGTCTCTTGTGGAGCCAGCAACTGCTTTCACCTTTAATTTGCAAACTATTTTTTCATGTCTATCTTTTTCTTGTTCTCTAATCATCTGCCCGAGACCCTCTGGTGGAGTTGAGAAGTTACCTTCTGCTTTGCAGTGATCTCACTTCCCCACATCAGCCTTCATTTTATTTTTTATATGCCGAAATATAGCCTCTAGCCTCTAAAAGGGTTGTGATAAAACTCCCTCTGACACATCAACATTGTATTTGTAGCCCTCATTTTTCTATAATTAGTGCTACACTGTTATCATTGGTCATGCATATTTTTCCTGTTCCTCTTATTAGTCCTTTTGCACAGAAATCATCCCACAAAATTTGTGCTACACTGTTTTTTTGTGTGCTGGAGACAGGAATGTCTTAGAAATGTGTGGTCGAACCACTATAGCTACACCCTGGTGACCACCCAGAACAAACTAGTTATAGACTAGTGACCACTCAGAATACTTTGGCACCTGACTAGCTACATCCAAGCAAGCACAAAGAACACCATACAAAACACGCAGAAACCCTCACAACTGCCTAGCATGGCCCTAGTGACCACTCAAAAGACCCTCGTAAGAACCTAGTGAACACCCAAAACACCTTAACAACTACATCCTACATCCATTACTTAGCTACATCCAAGTGAGCATGCAGAACACAATAGAAAACACCCAGAACACCCTCACAACTGCTTAACGATGGCCTAGCTGCCAAAGTAAAACACACCCTAGCTACCAACTAGCAATGCTCTTGTAAACACCCAGAAGACCCTCTCAACTACCCATCAATGCTCTAGCGACCACATATAAAACCTAAGAAATGCCCTAGTGACCACTACCAAGATCCTAACAACACCCTAGTTACCACCCAGAACACCCTAGTAATAAACTAGTGAACGCCCAAAACACCTTAGCAGCTGCCTAGCTACATCCAAGCCAGCATGCAATGTCTGAGCTACCAACTAGAAAACTCTAAACACCCTAACTAGTAACAACCGACTAGCAATGCCCTTCCAAACATCCAGAACACCCTCACAACTGTCTATCAATGCCCTAGCAACCACCTAGAACACCCATGAAATGCTTTAGTGACCATAGGGAAACACTCCTTATTGTCCACCCAGAACACCCAAGCAACATCTTAGAAAATGCCCAGAACACCCTCACAACTGTCTAGCAATACACTAACTTCCAACCAGAAAACCCTAACAGCCACCAAGCAATGCCTAGCGACCACCCAGAAGATGCTAGCAACCTTGTAGCAATGACGTAGTAACCACCCAGAATACACTAGCAACTGCCTAGTAACATCCTAGTGATCACCCTAAATACCTAGAAATGTTCTAGCAACCACCTAGTAATGCCCTAGCCTACCAACCACAACATCCTAAACACCCTACTATGCAGGGCTTAGCAAAAAAAAAAAAAAAAAAAAGTCATAAGTTTTTTTTATTATTTCCTAAATAGTAGTGGTTCTACACTAACCTACGATTTTGGCTGGTTTCAAAACACACCACGCTGGATATAACCTGCCATCGATGACATATCCTCTGAAAAACTCCTGCGATCCTACAGCTAATGCCAGCACGTTGCCTTGTGACTTACACAGGATGAATTTACAGCCGAGCGTGGGCATTTCACTCACGTTGGATGCGTCAACGTTGCATTTGCATAGAGGCCGTACTATTTGAATTCATGATTGGGTGAATGATGCCAAATTAAAATCTTAAAGGACAAGTTCGGTATTTTACACTTAAAGCCCTGTTTACAGATCGTTTCTGATGAAATAGAACGGCTAAGATTAAAATTTGGACACATGCTGCTGTCCCGAGAATTTTAGGTTTCTTTCGCTTTCCCCCCGATCTACAGAATGGCTGCCTATGGGCACTGGAACAATCCTTCCTAAAACGCATTAAACTTTCGTTTACAAAGACGTGAAACTCACCGAGTGGTCAGGGGTGTTCACTGATATGCTCACACAAAAATCGCTGCAAAAGATGCTTTCCAACAGGTGTTTTACCATTCGTTGTAAAACTGTGGACCAAACGCCAAACGCCTCACACCCATACATTCTTCCGTTGAGAGCTTGAATAATAGACACTGCAGTCCAGTTTCCGGCGGCGGAGTAATACCGTACCTCACAGCACATCCAAAACAAGTCAATGAAGTTGGACAAAAACTACGATAAAACTGTTGGAAAGCATCTTTTGCAGCGATTTTTGTGTGAGCATATCAGTGAACACCCCTGACCTCTCGGTGAGTTTCACGTCTTTGTAAACGAAAGTTTAATGCGTTTTAGGAAGGATTGTTCCAGTGCCCATAGGCAGCCATTCTGTAGATCGGGGGGAAAGCTAAAGAAACCTAAAATTCTCGGGACAGCAGCATGTGTCCAAATTTTAATCTTAGCCGTTCTATTTCATCTGAAACGATCTGTAAACAGGGCTTTAAGCGTAAAATACCGAACTTGTCCTTTAAACAGAACGATTGAACCGATTTAGAGCCCCTGGATACACCCAGAACACCTTAGCAACTACCTACCAATGCTCTAGCAAACACACAGAAACACAAATACCCTAGTAACCACCACAAACACCCTAGCAAGTGCCTAGCAATGTGGTGGGAGTTTTGCGTGGAAAGCACCACACACATTTACTTCAGTAAATGTAAAAGTGTAGTTTTGGCTGTCATTGTGAATGATGGTGAGTGAATCCAGCACAGTCCAGGCACTCTAATCAACAGGATTTCACATTTATCATTAACAGGTCAGAGGCAGGTTCCAGCCAGCACCCATGAGGCTGGGCAAGAGTGTCAAGGTGATATAAAGGGAGTAACATACTGTGTGGTTTTAGAGTGACCTTCTCCTTTAAAGATGAACATTTATATTTAGATGCGTGCTCCTCTCACTTCTCTCTTGTGGTTTGAGACTTCATCTATGAACTCTTGTAGTATTATCTGATCTCTGATAACCTCTAATGATATTTTCCTTGGAAATACCCAATTTTCAGATGACTCCAAAATGACTAACATTAATATTTGGTGTGCTCTATGAAATGAAAAACATCTTCAAATATATTTTCTTTAAACATAGTTTGAATCATAGTAGTAATTGCCTGTGTTCCTTTGGACTTGCTGTGTGCTGTGCCATTTCATATTTGCCTGGCTGCTTCTTGATGGACAGATTGAGGAACGCTTGCTTGGGCTTGAGTTCAACAGGAATGCTGGTGTAGTTTCTTAGGTTGCACTATATCTGCTTTTTTGCACATGCAAGAGCCATTTTTCAAGAAATGGTCATTCACTGAAATGTTTGCAGGCCAAGCAAAATGCTTTGTTTGCTTCTCATGCCTGTAATGCCTTCCGGTTGCAAATCTCTAGTGGGCAACTCTCTAAGAGATTTCATTTGAATTATCAGCAACAATACAATGTTTATTTAGGAATGCACAATATATAAACATTGGCTTTTACACAGAGCCAATATTATTCCTTTTTTTTTTTCTTTTTTTTTTAATCGAAAAAAAATACTCCCTTATATTATCTGCTTCCAGTAGAACAATAATAATAACAATAATGATTATTATTATTATTATCAGTATCATAATAAACAGTTCTCAGTAGTCTGATCTCATTACTGTAATGCAAAAAAAGAACTAAAATTACATTTGTAAAGTTCATTTGTAACTGTGCATCATGGAAGTATATAGGAAAAAAATTATTGTCTAGACAAAATTACTTTCATTACAATATTACAGGTTGACTTTTTTACTTTAATAATGAAAATTGTGTTTTATTGAGTCAAGTGTCATTCAAATAATGTCAGAGTGCATGAAAATGTAATGGTCCTCATTTCTTTTACAACCTGTATAGGTTTACTCCGTATTGGCATTACAGTTCCCAGTGTATATTGTGCATCCCTAGTTTAGTTGTTTATATTGTTATTTTCATCACTATTTTGTCATTTAATATGATTTTTCCAATTAGATGTTATAACAAAACACTCTAAAAGTTTGCTCTGTTTAGAATCACTAATTAAATCCTAAGACTAAGGTCAAAGGTCTTATTGAAAAATCACTAAATCCTTTGAGAGTTGCCACTGACCAGAAGAACTGGAGGCTTTAGCATAATAACGGTTTACGATGCAAGATTTATGACCCTCTCTCTGTCCTCTAGCAAACTACAGTTGAGGAGAAGAGTCGTGTTATGCAGCTGGAAGAGGAACTGGCCCTGCGCAAGGCTGAGGTCGAGGAGCTCCAGGTTCGGCTTCAGAGAAGCTCCTCCGGCCCAGGCACAGATGCTGGAGACCGCGGGCCAGGCTTAAACTCGGAGACTCTAGTCTTGCGGGAACAGCTTCTCTCCGCAGGTCGCGAACGCCGCGAAGAGAGCAGTCAGCTGCGCGAGAGGTACGAGGCGTCCCTGAGCACCAGCCAGAAAGAAGTTGAACGCCTTAAAGCCACCACAGAACGTCAGGGCCATGAGATCTCTGACCTGAAGCAAAGACTTCAGCAGGCCACTCGTGAAAACATGGAGATGATGGACAGCTGGAAAACCAAGCTTGACGCTTTGGTTGGAGACCATCAACGTGCTCTAGAGGAACTAAAATCCTCATTAACGGGAGATTGTGGGGCCAGTGAAAACGGAGAGGGTGAAGGAACCACACCTGAGATGAGGGCTGCTCTGGAGAGCTTAAAAATGGAGCATCAACTGGAGTCGGAGAACTTGAAGGCCAAGCATGAGATTGATGCCGCCGTGATGGCCAAAGAGCGTGAAGACCTACGTGCCCGACTTCAGGATCTGCGGGACCAGCTAGAGGAGAGCGAGCAGAACTGGAAGATCCAGGTGGAAACCAAGAGCAACCAGCATACTCTGGAGCTCAAAGAGGTTTTAGAGAAGCTCCAAAAGGCTGAATTTAGGATCAGCGATATGGATAAGTCCCATGAAGAGCATAAAAATGCCACCCTACTTCTCAAAGAGCAGCTGGAGCTGGCTGAGAAGAAGATGGTCGATTATGAAGCCCTGCAGAAGGCTGAAGCTCAGAGCCGAGCAGAGATCCTCTCTCTGCAGGAGAAGCTGAGGGTCAGTGAGAACCGACTGCAAGCTGTGGAGGCGGATCACAACACCCAGGATGTTAATGTTAGTGATCTCTGGGACAGTACCCTATTTTTTTATGATTAAAAATTAAAAAATGTGTAGAGTTGTAGTTAATGTTTTCTTGGTTATTTTGTAGATTAGTCAAAAAGTCCTTTACATACAGGGCTACAGTTGGAGGTTGATCATAAATATTTGGAACCAGTCCAAAAGGATCCTAATGGGATGAATGAGAATCAAGATCCTACTGGATAAACTTAAATCCTGAAAAAATAGTATGAAATTTCCATTAGGATCCAGTGGGATCTTATTTGATCATATTAGTTCCAAATTATAACAAAAATTCCAAAATGAATCCTGTTCAAACTTTGGAAATTGTTGACTGGGGTTCACTTAAATATGTTTTTATATTTTCTCACCATCCAGATGATAGAAAATAATGACAACTCTGAAGAGAAGATTAAACTGAAACAGAATATGGAAGGTACGTGTACAAATTATGACAAATTATTATGTTGTATCTTGTAACTAATGTACTGTACACTACTGTTCAAAGGTTTGGGGTTAGTAAGATTGATCAGATGGTCAGTTTGATTGCTAAGATTCTTACAAGGCTGCATTTTTTTTGCAAAAATGCTGTAAAAACAGTAATATGAAATATCACAATTTAAAATAACTGTTAATATATTTTATGTCAGTGTCACATGATCCGTCAGAAATCATTCATCAATTCATCAATTTGCTGATTTGGTGCTTAAGAAACATTTCTTATTATTATCAATGTTGTGCCGCTTAATATTTTTACTGGAAGCCGTGATCTTTAAAAAATAGAAATTTCAAAAGGACAGCATTTATTTGAAATAGAAATCTTTTATAACATTATAAATGTCTAAACTGTCACATTTGATCACTTTAATGCATCGTAGCTGAATAAAAGTATTTATGTCTTTCAACAAGGAAAGAAAAACAAAACTTGAACATTAGTGTACATAACTGAGTTGACAGTGGTGTACTAAATCCTTCTGGTATAATGTTAAATTTTTCTTTTAATCTGTAATTATACCATAGTTGCTATAACGAAAAACAGAGTGAATCACCATGGTAATAATAAACATTTTCAGACATTTCAAAATGTGAAAAATGTTTTCTATGCCTGTGTTTATAACTTCATTCTTTCTATTAGAAACTCTGGAGAAACTCACAAAAAGGGAAAAGGAAGTCTCCACTCTAACAACCCAAGTAGACGCCCTAAAGACCCAAATAACGGGTAATTATCACATTAAAGAGTGACATTTGTCATTCTCATTATATTTTTTATAAAAGAACAAAGAGTGCTATATTTTAACATAACATAGGATGATGTTAGTGATATTTTGTTGTCTTTCTAACAATAAAATCCACTGCATCTTTTGTGTAGCCTTGGAGGAAAAGGTTCGTTTGGGAGAGAATGCGGCAGAAGGATTCTTTAGGGAGAAGACACGTTTGGAGGCGGAGCTGGAGTCCATGACCAAGAAATCCCATGATGCATCAGGCCAGCTGGTGATTATTAGCCAGGAGCTTCTGAAGAAAGAGAGGTAAAGAGCATTACATGGACTTTATGACAGGTGTGAGGTTTTAACCACTTGATAATGACAACATGAACCATCTGGAAAATTATCGTGTCAGTTAATATTCTTTGATAGTCTTTCTTACACTTGTACACTTGAAACTAGTATGTACTTGAAATTAGTAGTCCACCTTCTGTTTTATCCCTATCATGAAGAACCATCATCTGGATTGTATTGCTTTCCAATACACCAGGATAAATGGTTACCCATGTACCATTGCTGATTGTAATCCACTCAAGAACAATTTAAGTTAACAAAGACAATTGCGTTGATTAAAACTGTGACCTACACATCATTAAGCCTTTTCAGTCAATACTACATGCTGACAGTGAATATCCTGTCAGGGGTTTAGACTCTGCCCTTACTGAACTCTGCATGGAGAACCCAAAAATATTTACAGACACACATTGCTCTCAGTATTTTTATTACTTATCAAATATTTTGGATGAATGACAGACACAGGCAGATCCCCAGTTACTAGTGATGCACCGACAACTGAAAATATTCGTCCAAAAACAAAAATTCAATTTGGTTTTGGAGGGGCAAAATCATTGATCTAAATGTTGACATTTAATTAGCGCTTCTCTGGTGGCACAGAGATATGAAACAAGGTGTGAGCTTTCAAATTCTATCAATTTTATAACAAAATTGAATGTGACGTGAGTCACGTGACAGATCGCTGTATCATCCTCAGTTGAAACGGCAGTGCGGTTCTGGAACCTACATTACCTCAGGAACCATTCAATGTTCAAGCTAAAAAAAAAGTGTGCTAAATATTCATAATAATACCATATTCATTATATGTTTTACTTCACTTGTTGTCTTCATTATTTAATGCATGTTCCAATAAATCTGTCTTAAAAAACATTTTTATTACAGCCACTGTTTTTGTATAGGGCTTTTCACCATACAAATCGTTTCAAGTTATGTATTTCAGAAATGTACATATACAAATCACACAGTTAGATAATAAGGTATTCATTTAAGGCAGAAACAATGAACTCATCAAGGTAAAGAATACATGTTTGTTAACAAATGATTAGGATATATAGAACATTTTTGCATTGGTGCATTGGTTTAAATGTCAACAACAAATTAGTTTTTTAATATTAATATTTAGTTTTATGCAATATGTTTTCTTTTCCTGTGTGTGTGAATGGGAATGCGTATCAGGAGCCTGAATGAGCTTCGGGTGTTATTGCTGGAATCTCCGCGCCACTCTGCAGGAGTGGATCGGGACATTAGCCGTGAAGTTCACAGAGCGGAGTGGAGGGTGAAGGAGCAGAAACTACAGGATGACATTAAAACCCTGCGGGAGAAACTTTTGCTGCTGGTGAGACACATGGGCAGAAACCTGAGACTGCAGCTGTTGTCATTTTGTTTTATGCCATTGACACTTTTAGGGGGCTTTCACACTGGGCATGTTTGCTGCGGTTAAAAGCGTGATTGTTCCCGGTGCCCCCGCAGCGCTGGTCTGGATATACAGTAGAACCCTGGTGCACTTATGTTCATCTTACGTCATCACAAATGTGCACTCCGCATGATAGAAAACAGAACGCGGTCAATATATTGTGTTTTTTCTTAATCTGGTGCTATTATGCACAGCAGAGTAAACGACTCTTGGGTTTACTGTATCAGAAGCTTTCTGCTGCTTGCAAATGGAATCTTTAGAGGAGATAGCGGATTGCCATTTATTTTCTGCCTTTACTGCACTCGCTATGTGCGATTACACTGCAGGCTCACTCTCGCTCGTCTCCAAGGTAAATCATCAATACTATCATCCCTTACATGTGTTTTATTGAACCTAATAAATCGTCATCTGCTAAAACGTATGCGCAGGTTACTTTTCTTCCTGAACAAGTGCGTACCCGAGTCCATGTTGCTTTCACTTGCACCTGAATGGCGCCATAGTTCGAGTGCAACCAAACTCAGAACACCTTCTTCTGGCGGTCTCGGGTTCAGTACCACGGTGCGCACCCGGGTCCTCATGACAGCTTTCACATTAGCAATTTTTCATGCAAACCGTGCCCCGTTTCGATCTAAACTGCCAGTGTGAAAGCACCCTTAAATTAAAATTTAAGATTTAAAAAAAAGAAAAGAAAAAGTTTTAACCTGTTTTCTATTTTAATTAATATATTTTATAATGCAATTTATTCTTGTGACGTCAAAGCTGAATTTTCAGCATCGTTACTCCAGTCATCAGTGTCACATGATCTTTCAGAAATCATTTTAATATGCTGATTTGCTGCTCAAGGAACATTTCTAATTGTTATCACAGTTGAGCTGCTTAATATTTTTGTGGAAACCATGAAACTTTTTCAGGATTATTTGATGAATAGAAGGTTAAAAAGAACCTCATTTATTTGAAATAGATTTTTTGTAACAATGTAAGCATCTTTACTGTCACTAGTTTGCAGCTCACTTTTTTACATTTACACTGATATATTGTTCATCCCTTTTAATTCGTACAATTTCCTCATATCAGAGTCGGGAAAGGTCGTCTCCAGACCACCGCCGATACTCTATGATGGACCCATCTGCTTCAGACACAGAGGTGGCCCGTCTGCGTCAAAGGCTGCTGAGCACAGAAGATGCCCTGAGGAACGCTCTGGAACACAACCAACACGTGGACCAGCTAGTGCAGGCCATGCGTACCCGCCCAGACAAGAACCAGGTAAACACCTCAACCTGCCACTGCTGCTTGGTGTTTCTTCAACTACAGGCAGTTTTGTCCCCATTTATAATTAGTACACTAACAAAGTCCAACAGTATAATAACTATTGAAATGGTTTATTTCACTCTTTCTTCATCTTCACAGGCACATGCTAGTGCAAATTCTGCAAATGGAATTCATCAAGAAGACACTTCCTTCACACAAGAGGTTAATTAGATTTACATTCATGCATTTAGCTGACGTTTTTATCCAAAGTGACTTACAAGAGAGGAACAAAAGCAATTGGTCAAGGAGCCAACAATATTCAGAATATACAATGCCAGGTGTATTTGACAACTAGATTAGGAAGCAAGGTGTGGTTCTAAATGTTGGAAGGTGGAGTGGGCTGAAGGAGTAACAGTGTTGTCTGCTGAGATCCATGTTTCTGTCAAAGCCAGAACATTATGTTTTGAGTGACTGCAAAGGCAGAAATGAAGTCAGCTTTGTTGACAGCTTAGACAGTTACAGTCAGACAGAGAGGGTGAGAGGAGGCGGCAAGGGACCGAAGGTGTCTCAGTGTGTACTTCTATGAGCGGATGTGCTTATACTTCTGTGTGCCATGGACAACAGAGATGAACTGATGGCACTTTAGTTTTTCAGGGGAAACATTAAGAAAGTAGAAAGGGATACTTTGTTCAGCCTGTTATGTCTTGTTGGTGTCCTTTCTCGGTGGACTCGAATCACAGGTCTTTCCCCGAGTTGGTCTTCATCCAGAGAAGGGCTTCACACAAGTGCTGCCGCTGCAGTAATGTTTGCGTATTAAGCACAACCTCACTGATTGCTTCACAGCTGAGTCTACTTCCTTCATAAACAGCTCAATGCATAGAAAGTGTAAACTATGTATGTTTACACAACAACGATATGCTTTTTTCCTTTGAGTTTTCCACGTTCAGACGACACCATTGTCAAAACGATCCTCATACACACGGATCGGCGAAAAAAGACTAAAAACGTTGTATTCTGCTGCCAGGCCATTAGATGGCACCAAAACGCCGTTGTCGTGTAAATGTTCTCGCATAAAAAAGTTTTACGTTTTTAGTTGAAAGTCGTGTAACAGCCCCCGTGGCTACTTGTTGTAGACGTTTTCGCAGATCCGTGTGAATCGTTTTGACTATGTTGACTGCGCGGAAAACTCAAAGGAAAAACTTTTAAGTATATCGTTATCGCGTACCCTGAGACTTCAACTGGATAGCTCTTACACTAGCAACAATAGATTTTTTTACTCTGCTCAAATAATAATGGAGAATCCTAATATTTGTTCATTATCCTAAACTCTATTTCTCTTTCTAGGAAGAACACTGATGAGGGCTAAAACAGTTCTTGGATGTTTAGGGAAGAATGGAGGTGTAATGGGAAAGAAGAAGCCAATTTGATGCCTAGACCTTTGGACTAATGCTTCACTGGACATCTTATTTTCCGTTTACTGTTAACACCAAAACAACAACTTTATACATGAACAAACAGAAACCACAAATTGAAGAATATCTAAAATGATCCGAGATGCTATAAAAGACATAATGGAAGTGGTTTTAAGGTCAATGGTACAACACGGACAAACTGACACACCGATCCTGTAGACTACCTCCGAGATGGACAATGATGTCTGACTTAACAAACGAGAGAGTGTTGGTCAGGAAAACAAACAATACCCTGCTATACTCCCAGTTGGTTGTAACCAGTTGCCGTTTAGAAAACATTTTTGGCCTCAATTTATACTGTTTAATTTATTTGCCATTTATGCTTTTCACCTTTTTTTAAAATGATAAGCTGGCCAACTCTCAGCATAAGGTATGAAGGACTTGGGCTGGTCACTAGATTCTGTAGCAAACAAGTACATAAAACAGACAGGCTCCCTTATTCCATACATGCTCATTCTTGTTGATTTTTATTTTCTTTTTCTTCTTTTTTATCAAGACATAAGTTTTAATGTATGCATTATACAGTATTCAGCAACAATGTTCAACAGAATTAGCAAGTTAAGGTGCACCGTAAAGCTTCAAGAACCAGTATTGCAATTTCAGTCAATATTAGTGCATACCTTTGTAATATTATAAAATATTAGCAGACAAAGCCAACTCCCAACCTGTAGTTCAATTCAAATGAACAATGAACCAACAGTTTTCATTTCTTGAATCATTTGAGGAATCAGTTTGATTGACTTGTCTTTTAATTCAGCTGGTGGTGAGTTGTGATTGGAGTATCTTGAGGGGAGGTACTACATGCATAAGTGACATATTGCTCATATAGCAAATACAATAATTCTGTTTCACCACTCAAAATACATTTAGCTATTTTCATTAGCTTTTTATTTGATTTCATTTGACAAAAGTGCATTTTTAATATTTTTGTCATATGCAAGTAAGTTCGTTTTGATAAAAGGAAATGCTCACCTGTAGTGCCTCCCCTTAAGAGAACAAAAGACTGATGGTATTTTCTCTCTGATCAGATTTCTGGTTGTCTAAACAGATCTTTGTGTTATGAACAACAACAAAAAAATCTGATTTAACTGTACAAACAATAACTGCAATCCCATAAATCAGTGTCTGCTCAATGGTATTCCAAAATGTATTCTCTCCTTTGAAAAATCATGTGGATGAAACAGAAACACTGTGCAATTAGGTCAAGTTTGTTCATAAAGCAACTTTATACTGATGTGATTGCCATTAGAACTAAGAAAGCATTTGTTTTCAATAAGAATAGGGAAAATGATAGGGCTGGCCCCAAGTTTTGCAGTTGAAATTGCTTTAGATTGCAGTTGGATTCGATAAAAATGCCTTTTATCTGTTGGGAAACTTTTCATTCACCACTTGCTGTAATGGTTTCCAAGAATCGGTAATTAAACATTAACAAAAGAAACACTTTGTAGTGTATTATTTGTAACAAATGGTTTCCTTTCATTTTCTTAAGGGAAGGGTTTGTACATAAGCACTTTCCAAGTCACCACTACATACCATATAGGCCTACACTATGTAAAAAAAATGAAAATGGTGATATTTGTACCTAAAAATGTCATACTTTTTAAATCAGCATTTACAAAAAGGTTACTGTTGATCTTTCAAAAAGTAATTTTACCAGCATATTGGGATGCAGCAATAACCAGGTTTGTGGTCAACAAATATGGAATTTTCAATAGCAGATTCTTAAAATGTTAAATGTAAATCCTTAAAAGGTGTCAGTATTTAAAGTAGCCTAGGCTACTTTGTAGTAGTAAGTACTAGTGAAATGTGTCAGGGGTTGGACATCACAGGATTGAAGGTCAGAACAGAATTAACTAGAAAATATCATTATACACACATTATTCTTCGTTAGTATTTGTGCAGAAACCTGCATAAATAACGATACATTTGTTTTTCCCATAACCGAGCTGAAATATTGAGCTCGACGAGGCCAGTGTAATTGTAACCATAACAGACCTTATTCAGAGCAGCGCCATGAAAACGAGGCTGTGAGGAATAGACGACGTGTTTTCAATGGCGTCCACTGTATACAACTTATAGATCAGTTATAATTTTCCACACCTCATGTTGTCTGGAGTTTTTTTTTTGTTTTGTTTTTTGTCTTCTGACATTTCTTGGAAATGTTTGCAGTGTTTCGTCAGCAGAACAATCGAAACGCCGATTAAATAACAGTACAAGTGAACCGACTGAAGAGATGTAGCCTAATATGTCTATCCCTCACAGCCTCGCTAAGATGGCGCTGCTGTGAATAAGGTCTATAAAGCCATTATTTAAAAGGGGGAAATGTCACAGTATAGCAAGTGCTCGTATCTATCTGACTTAGCTGTTGAAAGAAATTTTGTATAACAGCAACAGGCAATCTTGAGCAATAATTAACATGAAACCTAACCTTGCAAAAGAAAATCATTGTTTCAAGAGGAACTGGCAACATTATGCAGGTCAGAATTCATGATTACTGTCAAGACTTTTAGAAAATAAACCTAAAATACTGAAAATAATTTTCCAGTATCTTTTGGAAAGATCAAAAGACTAAATCAAATTCACTTCTGAGCATAATTATGTTATTCTGTGTCAATTCCAATCAAGCTCACATTATGCAAAAAGGTGAAACATTTATTTATGACAATTGAATATATAGTTTTACATTTTTGAACAAATTAAATTAACTAGGACTTTTTCTCAAATTCCACAGGACCAAACGAATCCCATATTTCATCAAGAGACATGCTTAAAACGTTATCAAAGGAATATTCATTCCTCAAATCCTTTGGAAGATATGGGAATATAGTAGGCTACTATATTTTTCAAGTCTAATTGCCCTTTATATTGTAAGGCAATATTCGGAGTGCAAAAAAAAGAAAGAAAGTAGCTTACTTATGGGCAGTGTACTAGGTCCAAGTGAGTATACATGTCTGCAAGACAAGCAAGAACATGATTTTCAACATATATCCTTATTGACCAGCCACTACAGAATGACAGAGTTGAGGGATAAACGCATTACAATGGTACGCCGTTAGGGGGAGCTATAACATTAAAAAATCGTTTTAAATCAGCCAACCTGTGAACTGAAGGCTGTTCCTCTGTGCCTCTCTAGTCTTTGTTATTGGACAGCAGTTTGTGATCAAAGATGCATCATGGTGCCTTAATATCTTGTGTCACATGCTGAACTATTATACAACATTAATATTATTAGTCCTACATTAATACTACATTGGAAATGT
Source organism: Abramis brama (assembly GCF_963993115.1). Taxonomy (NCBI): domain Eukaryota; kingdom Metazoa; phylum Chordata; class Actinopteri; order Cypriniformes; family Leuciscidae; genus Abramis; species Abramis brama. The sequence goes on from NC_139967.1 coordinate 41,458,630, forward strand.
GTAGCCTATAGGCCTATGTAAAAAAAGTTACATAATAATGTATTCAAAAATTACAGTATTGTTACGGTGTTTTTTATGTAATGTAAATTTTAAATGTAGGCCTACTGTAACTTTAAAAGTTGAAAACAATGTTGGTGAAATGTAGAACTGTTTTTTGTTTGCTGGATCCTACGAGCATGACTGGTTGATATTTGGTCAATATCTGCTAAATATCTGTCTATCAGGCACCATTTTTGTGAACATAACTGTGGCCACATCCAGAAACTTCATTGATTTAATTCTTAGAAAATAACTTTTTTTTTTTACTAATTTTTTATTTTAGCCTACTAATTTATAGATCAAAATTAAATCTGAAACATGTGTTTTGTTTGTCCTGACCTGGACATTAAGAGAATTTTTTATACTGTTCCAGAATGTTGCCAAAAATGTATATAATATTATTATAGCGCCACCTAGTGTTAGGAACCATTGATTTGGAACCATCCCACTCAGTTTTGGGTCTCTGAAATTGGTAACACTTTACAATAAGTTCTCATTTGATAACATTAGTTAATGCAGTTACAATGCATTAAATGAGCAATATATTTGAGCAACATTTATTAACCTTTAATAATGTTGCTTGATAAAAATGTTCATGTTAACACAAACAACTTTTGATCTTAAAAAATGTATTAGTAAATGTTGAGATTAAGATTAATAAATGCTGTAAAAATAACAAATATAACATGGTTCCAGCACCTTAGGTACTTAGCAAAAAAAAAAAAAAAACTTTTCCTGAGGTTTATGCATTATTTTTTTTCTACATGCTATAAAGAGTAAATGATTAAATGAATGGCATTGTAATTTTATTGTGTTTATTTTTATTCATAATATATATATATATATATATATATATATATATATATATATATATATATATATATATATATAATTTTGTTTGCTTATTTTTATTTTTATTGTGTGTTTTCGTTTATTACGAAGAGCTGAAATTTTGACTAAGCCTATTGAACCTATCTAAATATAATATATATTTTATAAATAAAAAATAAAATTATAAAAAATATATATATATATAATATTATATATATTTTTATATATATTTATATATAAATGTATTTATTTTATATCCATTTTTTAGATAGGTTCAATAGGCTTAGTCAAAATATCAGCTCTTCGTAATATTAACGATTCATTGCACAGGGCATCTGAGGGCATCGTGGATATCCACATTGCACTATCTTCATCGTATGATCAGAACTGCATTTACAGTTTCATGGAATCTGTTTTATTCCAAAACGCATCTGTATAAAACAGGGTACAGGTTGTCAGTTTAAACCGTTTGCGCTTATTTGCAACGGTCCAGTTAATCTTAAAATAAAGCAACAATAACAAGGGGGGCTGTGGCGAGGGGCAGAGAGAAAAATAGACATGTTACAGTCACAAAGTCAAAAGAGTTAGTTGCTCACATTTGTCCCGTGAGTGTCGGCGAGTGTTGCTGGTCCAGCGGTTCTTTAATCCTGTATGTAAATGACAGCCAATAGATGCTGTTGTTGAGTTGGGCTGGGATTAGCGGAGGCGAATGACTTTCAATTTTACTGGATTACAGAACAAAGAAAGGGGAAAGGGGACACACTCCTCTGTTAAAGAAAACAGAAAGAAAACGGGGCATATTGATCAAATAAACCACGTCGATTGCATTTCAACAGACTACAAACCATTCGAGATTATGACATTTAATAAAGTCGCTATCGCCTTTCTTTAGATGGGAATTCTGCTCTCACTGTTGGATTAAACGGAGAATAAACCTATCCGGGATTGACAGCATAAGGTAATTAAACTTGCTACGGATTAAAGATAATTCTGTGTATGCATATATGAAAAAACATTTACGAGTATCGTTCTTGAGCACGTGACTTTTTATGGATGTTGAAAAAGTGAAATTACAGATTATAATTTAGGGGGAGGAGGATGGCTAGGAGTGTTAGCACACTTGCTATCATGCTAACGCGAATGTATGGCACTCAACGCGATGTTTTATACGCTTTTATGAAAGTAACACGCGTTATAATACGCTGTATATAAGCTTAACAATTAAACGCGTTTGCGTTCCGCGTATTTGTCTAACAATAGCTGCAATTCTCTTGTTTTGTTTGTATTGTAAAAATGGCAACACAATTTGAGTGCTAGCAAGTTGCTGAAATGGAGCAATTGCATTGTTGGCAGGGTGAGAAAATACAGCTAGTCGTGTTTATCTCGCACAGTTTGATGAAAATCGTCGTTGGCGTGGTCACGGACACGTTTTTCGACCTGAGAAGGTCATGTTTACAATGTCAAATCCACATATCAGTTGCTGCTAATCTGTGTCTACTAACGTTATGAAGGCTGCTTTAGTGGATTATGCATAACTGGATGTGTCCCAGTAAGTTTGCGGCTGAGAAATAATATCACATGTCTCTAAACTTGATCAGTTTTCCTCGAAGGACTTCTCGACTGTCAGATCCATTCATGAGAGTTTATGATTTGTGTCATGCTGTCCCACAATGAGTGTCTAACTGAAACATGAACTATCCCAGAATGACTTGCTGTCGGATTGGGCCTCGTTGTCAAGCACTGTATATTTATAACAGTAATAGCTGTCTGTGTTTTTCTGTGTTTTTTCTTCACCCAGATTTTATATCTGACTCAGTACCACAATTGTTTAGTGAACACAACTAAATGAAAATGATCAAATATTGAATGTTATTAATATTGCCATGAAGTGCATAAGGGAAATCATTGTTAAGAAGTAGGCTGAATAAGAAATGTTACAATATTGTACATTTGTAAACAACAGGAGAAGATTAAACTGTATGGAAAAAAAACACTGAGATAAAATTCTGTCATTAATTCTGTCGTTCCAAACCCTTAAGACTTCCGTTCATCTTCGGAGCACAAATGAAGATCTTTTTAATGAAATCTGAGAGTTTTTGTGTCCCTCCAATGACATCTACGCAACTACCACTTTGAGCTTCAAATAGTTCATAAAGGGATTGTAAAACGTAAAGTGGTTTAGTCCAAATTTTCTGAAGAGACTCGATTGCTTTATGATGAAAAGATTGAATTTAGGCATTTATTCAATATTCACATATAAACATTGATCAGCATAAACAGAAACTCAACCAAACCTGCTTGATGCATGAGAGCAAACCTCATTGTTTCGTTGTGGTAAATTTATTTTGAATTCCTAGCTATAGGCCTACTTGATTAAATGGCTAGTTGAATTCTATTATTTGCATTTAGCATTGTTTTACTCAGACTTCTGAATCAGACCATCATGTAATCATTTGAATTACCTTGTAAATACAATTATACATGAATATGGCAAACATTCAGTACCATGGTATAAAATTTCATGATTTCAGCCCTTTTTGTAAGGTCTACTATGACATTGGTTTGAAAACCTGGTTGATTCACAGCTCAAAATGTTCGATTGCATTCTGATGAAATAGGTCTTTCAATCCATAAAGTCCCATATGTTGGTTTTTAGGCTAAATAGCAGAAATTGTTTTCTGTGCCCCTTAAGATGATGTTAAGCCCAATGTTTTTGTAATCTGAAGTATGCATGATTATATGGTTAGTTAGTTGCATTTTATTATTTGCTGGTATTGTTTTACTCCAACAGACCTGCAAATCACTAGTTGAATCAGACAAAAAATAGCAATTTTTTTTGAATAACCTTGGAGTAGCATATGAATCCAATATGGCATTCATTCTGCATCATATCAAAGTTTAATGATTTCAGTACCTTTTTTTTTTAAAGATAAATTGGTTTAAATATTGACATTTGTCATTGCTTTATGCTTAAAACTTCTCTTAAAATATCTCTTAATATTGAAATGATCACATTCTGTTGAAACGGGTCTTTCAATCCACAATTTTCACAAAGCTAAATGATCTGTTTTAACAGTAATACATTTTTGCTACAAAAAGTAAGTCGTAAGTCTTTTCCGTCAGGACAATATCTTCCCATGCAGGCCGCAGTTCTTTGTGTTTGCTCGATGCAACATGTTTGTGTGGCCTTGGGGAACATGTCCAGGGTGAAACGAGTTAGGACCAATTAAAAGTAAATTATCAGCCGAGCTTGAGCTGAACGATTTAGATACAGCTGTGTTTCTGAAGGGATCTGTGAGCAGAATCTGTATAAAGGCTATTAGCAGAAGTATTGTGTATCAATGGCAGAACCACAAGCCTCTTAGGGCAAAACCGCTCATAAAACCCACGTTACCCTTTCTTGAGATGCCGGTAATATCTTTAAGCACCAAACAGGCAGTAATTCAAGAAGTAAAGGAGCAGCTACTTTATGCTTCCCCAGAGCTGAGGATCCCAGATAGCGTGAATGAAAAAAAAAGTATTTTGGCAGGGTGGACTCCTAACAAGGAGGAAGTCATTAATCTGAGCATTTAAGCATGTCAGTCCGGATCCTACTTTTCCTGCAATTTCTTTTAGGAGTGTCACCAGTATTTTTTTTTCCAGTTTTTTTTTCACCCTATAAAAATATATTTGTTGTAGTTAACTCATGTCTTTTGACTACTGCAAAAGAAAGCTTAGTGTAGAGAACAAAACAAGTCATTTATAGATGAAGCTTAAGGTGTCAGATGAATGTGGTTTCCCCTGCTGATAGGATAAGCCTGTTCAATGAGGAAGTTTCAACTATTTATTTTCTTCAAAGCGTTCAGTTAAACATAAAAGTGTCAAGAGGAAGCTGTTAAATGGCTATAGCCCCTTTCAAACAAAATCATTTGCTGTGGCAATCATTGTTATTAATATACGGCAGTTAAGATTCAATATTAACTCCAAACCTTAAAGGGATATTTCACCCAATCATTAAAAAAAAATAATTTACTCCGAAATATTTTGTTTCGTAAAATGGACCCTTTCGCATTTTCCGGAGTTCTTAGAAGTGAAAGTTGTCAAATATGATTTTTGTGTAAATTTGCCCCAATAGCAAAAGAAAAAATCCATGATAGTATTTCTATGACTTTCCAAAAGAGGAAAAACTGGATTTATGATGTTAATAACTGAGGAAACGCGTCATCATAGTCTGCGAAATCCATGGAAGTCAATGGTAACCAATACTGTTTGACTATCCTTCAAAATATACTCTTTTGTGTTCCACATAAGAAAGTCATACACATGCACTGAATAAAATTTGGTGTAGAAACAAGTTTCACATTACAACGATGTACTAAAAAACGGAAAAGTTTTTCCTTCGTGTTTTTCGCGTACAGACCGAAACGTTGTCAAAGCGGTCCCCGTTCACACGGATCTGCAAAAATGACTAAAACGCTGTGTTTTGCTGCCAGGCCAGTAGTTGGCGATGTTACTTTGTAAAGAAACACCGTACGCACCTATAGACTGAATTTGTGTTTTTTGTTGTTTACACAGAGACGATAACAGTATTGTTTTCAAAAACACGTTTTCAGGCCCCTATGGCTCGTTGTCGTGTAAATGAGCAGCCAAAGTCATAAGATGAGTTTTGGACAGTTTGATCACAAGTGGTCGACGCTAAATATTGGTGTAAACGGCTTATCAACTTTCAACCGCTTCCAGTTGGTCGAAAAAGCATTCGACCGGATTGTTTTGGTTGTGTAGACGATCATGTGGTCGAATGTGTTCAAACAGCCACAGAAGACCGCCAACTCTCCACCGACTGACCTAATGCGTAAACATTATGGGAAGCGCTAGCCAGATTTAAACTTTGCCGGCTGGAAACCCAAGTTTGGATTGAAGATGAAAAATGTACCAAGTACAATGTTCTCTCACTATTCCTGATTTGTAACATGGTCTCACAGCGTTCTGTGTGATCTTGCGGCTGTCAGAGCAGAAACGAAAGCTGATGCTCTCTGTGTTTTTCCGTCGTCTACGGGCACGTTCATGTAAATTATGGCGCTTATTTTGTCCATTGGATCGAAAGATCTGAAAAAGTCCATACATTTACCAGCCCATAGACCCTCCTCTCGAAGAAATCAGGACAGAAGTGGTTGAAAGCGAACAAAAGAGATGTATTAAAACACCAGCCCCAAGTTTCACAGACAAGGCTTAAATCTAGTCCCAGACTTAAATGCATGTTTGAGCTGTTTCAACTGAAAGCAACTTGCTCTGAGATATCTTAAAATATGTCAGTGTCATTGTTTTGTCTCAAGATGCACAAGATTTTTTCTTAAACTTTGCTTTTGGATGAGATAAAATGGGTGAAAAAAATCTTACGGGTGATGTTTTGAAAGAGGGACCCAAAATACTTAGCTTCCCCATAGCAAATTGTGACTACAAGTTTGGCATGTGCAACCAGTGCTCACATTTTCTTTGGAAAATGTAAAAATCTACTTAGTTTTATTGTCTGTGAACTAAACATGCAATGTAAGTTGTGTTAAAGCATCAGAACATAACAGAACTTTATTTTTAGGGACCTAAAGTTGTGAGCTAAAGCCTGTTCAAACAAATGACGATAACTATAACGTTAACAATACAGATATAGGCTAGTTCTAAAAATTGTGTTAAATGTAAAAGAATAGCAGAGTCCACACCACACCACAACTATAATGAAACGGCACCGAGAAACATTATCGTTGGAATCACTTTTAGAATGATTTTTTCCCTAGCTTACGAACAATAAAAACTTTGACAGCCAATCAGAATCCATCCTACTTTAAAGAGCTTGAGCATTTAAAGCGCTAGACGATATAACTGCAGCGTGCGTTACAATAAACAGAACGATATCGTCCGCTGGTGTGGACGCTAATATAGGTTAGTTATCCTTATAGTTATCTTTATAGTTCTGGTTCTTGGTGTGAACAGGCCTTTAGATTTGGCTATTTGAATGAATCGGAAAGCGAACTGGAGATAACAAGGTGCTGCTGTGGTTGTTTCAGTGTTGTACGTAATATTACACTCAGGCAGAGGCATCCGGCTTTGCCTTGTAGCAGGATTTATAGGAGGTTTTCAGACGACTAATAGTAGTACTGGGCTCCCTCTGTGCAGTCTGTGGTTTTGGCTTTGCCCGGAGGCTGGGATAATGGCTCCCAGTGTCTGGAGAGATTAAAGGCCAGAGCTGCATTGTTCACATGCCTCGAGATTAGTTTCCAAGGAAACGGATTGTGGTTGCCATGTGAACACAAGGCCCGGAATTAGGATTGCGTTATTTATTTATTTGTTTTACAGCTCACATTTGTCATCCCCGTTGTTTTTGTTTGTTTTTCATCTGTAGACTGTCTTTCGTTGGCGCTCATATTTAAACCCAGTCTCGTCCGTACTCAAGTTTACAGCACTGTGGTTTAGAGAAGACGTGGCTGAAATCGAGATTGGAGGCGTCAGGGGGGCGTCTGTCGAGAGGGACGGGTAAAGTACTTCACTTTAGGGGTCTCATGCTTCCAGGCCCTGTCTTGCTTCCAAGGAGAACAAATTAAGGATGAAGGGTTTTAAGGCAATAATCTGAGCTAGCTTTAATTGGTTGACAAAGGCTTATCGTAATTAGCTACTTTCACATGTGTGTGACGGATTTTGGTGTATTAGCACAGGAGAGGGTATTACTATCACTTCCCAAAGCTTCTTATAGGTTTTTCCATCCTTCAATACGTTTTGTACAGCCGAAAAATATTTTGAAAAGTTACTGGGGAACTTAAAACCTTTCTACTCTTTTTAGTTTATTAAAAAAAAAAAGTTTGTTTTTGCACATAATTATACCACTATTATTAATCTGCTAAGGGGTAATTACAGTGCTGGTCAGAATTATTTGCCCCTTTGGTAAATATGATCAAAGATGGCTGTAAAAAATAAATCTGCATTGTTGATCCTTTTTATATTTTATTTGAAAAATAAAATGCAAAAATCTAACCTTTCATTGAATTAAAATAATTGAAATCACATTATGAAATATGAAATAAATGTTTTTCTCCAAAACACATTGGGAACAATAATTTGCCCCATTTTATTAAATACTTTTTGCAACCTCATTTTTCCAAGATAACAGCTCTGAGTCTTCTCCTATAATGCCTGATGAGTTTGGAGAACACCTGATGAGAGATCAGAGACCATTCCTCCATACAGAATCTCTCCAGATCCTTCAGATTCCCAGATCCATGTTGGTGCTTCTTCTCTTCAGTTCAGCCCACTCATTTTCTATAGGGTTCAGGTCAGGTGACTGGGATGGCCATTGCAGATGCTTGGTTTTGTGCTCAGTGACCCATTTTTGTTTTGGTCTTGATGTTTGTTTTTGGATCACTGCCCTGTTGGAAGATCCACACATGGCCCGTTATAAGATTTCTAACAGAGCCCGTCACCGTCAGGGTTTTGATTTTTTATCTGTTGGTATTGTATCTGAACAAGATGGACCTCTGGCAGAAAATTAGGCCCACAGCATTAAAGATACAGCAGAGTATTTCTTTTTACACATGGGGTATTTTTTTATCCCTGTATGAACCAAACCCATATTAAGTGTTTGCTGCCAAAAAAGCTCATCTGACCATAGAACCCGTCCCGTTGGAAGTTCCAGTCGTGTCAGTTACTTTTCAAACGTTCTATGGACAGATGAAACAAACAAAAAAGAGCTTTTTGACAGCAAACACTTAATATGGGTTTGGTTCATACAGGGATAAAAAAGTAGCCCATGTGTAAAATGAAATACTCTGCTATATCTATCAGGACAGTGATCCAAAAACAATCATCAAAATCAACACAAAAATGGGTCACTGAGCTCAAAACCAAGCATCTGCAATGGCCATCCCAGTCACCAGACCTGAACCCTATAGAAAATGAGTGGGCTGAACTGAAGAGAAGAAGCACCAACATGGATCTGGGAATCTGAAGGATCTGGAGAGATTCTGTATGGAGGAATGGTTTCTGATCTCTGGTCAGGTGTTCTCCAAACTCATCAGGCATTATAGGAGAAGACTCAGAGCTGTTATCTTGGAAAAAGGAGGTTGCAAAAAGTATTTAATAAAAGGGGGCAAATAATTGTTCCCAACATGTTTTGGAGAAAAAACATTTATTTCATAATGTGATTTCCCCCCCACTTTCAATTATTTTACTTCAATGAAAGGTTATATTTTTGCTAATTGATATTTTAATAAAATATCAAAAGGATTAACAATGCAGATTTATTTTTTACAGCCATCTTTGATCATATTTATCATATTTACCAAGGGGGCAAATAATTATGACCAGCACTTTAAATATACCAAATCAGGTAACAATCTATCATATTTTATTGGAAAATTAAACAATATTTTATCAAACTTTGATTATTGTCTTGATCAATGATCAAACTACATTTTATAAAAGTCTCCTGTCAAGTTTAAAATATATTAGGCTACACCAGCATATGAGAGTCAAATTGGACGACTACAGGGACTCATCTCAAGATCAGTCGTTTAACTCTTTCCCCGCCAGCGTTTTTGAAAAAAGTTGCCAGCCACCGCCAGCATTTTTGATCATTTTTACAAAAGTTTCATGGCCCCCAGAATATTTTGTTGAGAATATTTGAAAATTCAATGAATGTATCAAAAGAAAGAACAGAGCCTCTGCTTAAAAAAACACTTTTCACACCCCGTCAATCGTGTGAACACAACACATCTATTGCCAAAATTATCAAAAAAAGATCAGTCAAGAATAGAAAATTATTGAAAGTATTCAAACCAGGAATGTCAGAATCAGAATGTGTATTTACATGCGTTTGTGCATGAAAAATATGTCTGTCAAAACCAACACGTTGAACGAAGTTCACTAACCTGGCTGGAGGCTAACTAAGTGTTTTTGATGCACAAAATGGCATCTTTTTGCTTAGCACTATGACACTGATCGTCTCTATTAAATGTTTTTTCCCCCTTAATTTTAGCCATTAATCATAGCCATTTAACATTACAGTATAATTGAAAGCTATCAATTTTAACATTTAGTAGGCTTTAAAAATATAACAACTTTTAATTTAATTTAAACGAACTTAAAACAATCTTCACATAAACCAATTGTAATAAATGTCACATTTAGCTGTACCTTTAATATATATGAGGACTCAACGCTAAGGGTTTGCGTCTTGTCGTGCTTAAAAAAAACAAAAAAACCTAATGCCGTGGTAATTGTGTTAAATATTTATAACGCGTTAAACTGAAAAAAAAAAAATCTCATGTCTTAACACGTTAATTTTGACAGCCCTAATTTTAACCCATGTACAGTAAATGCAGATCCCTTTGTAAATAATAGTGAAAAATCACTTAACAATCACTAAAGCTGTTATTTTAAAACATTACTCCTTTGCAGATTTTAACTCATCTAGTATGCATATACAGTACTAGGCTATACAGAAGTCTACTTACAAACTGCAGTACTGGGAAATGTTTTTTGGGCTAAATAAAAACTAAAATGCAGTGAAGTGAAGATGTTTTCCAAAACAATGCCATGATAGATCTTTTTTATTACTGAACTTCTATTAAATTAATCCTTGGTACACTATTTACAGTATTTACGGGTAGTCTGCAGGTAGGATGGAGAAGTTGCCACAGTTCTTCTGTGGATTTAGACTTTGCTTAGCCTTAGTCTGTCTGATATAATCAAACAGATTTGATGACGGTGAGATCAGATCTCTGCGTGGGCCATCCCATCTGTTGTAGGACCTCTCGTTCATACAGTTCATTTCAATATATGACACAAACCCAGAAAAGGCTAATAATAATTACATACATACAAATAAACAAACAAACAAACAAACAACAAAACCATGTTACATAGAACACATTATTCTTAAATCCCTAACCTTAAAATTTCCTTAAACGCTTTTTTAAAATTCAGATTTTATAATATGTGCAAAGAGTTAAAACTTTCCTACAGGCAAACTAAAAGAAAATATATAAATTAGCAACTTGTTGTGCCTAAAGACTTATATTTATGATGTTACAAAAGATTGCTGTTTAAAACTAAATGCTGTCAAATTTTCTATTCATCAAAGAATCCTGATTTTTTTTTTTTTTAAATCATGTTTCCTCAAAAATGTGAAGCAGCAGAACCTTGATAATAATAATGTGCACCAAATCTGCATATTGAAATGTTTACTGACATGAGTCATATGTTTGTGAATCCGACTACACTGAATGAATGCGCTGACTATTTGTTTTTCTGTGTATCCTACTGTACAGGTCAACTCAATAGCAAGAGATGCTTTGTTTTGACCGTTATTTTGTCGCTTACGGCATCAATTTATTTGTCAAATAAAATATGGTATCTGTTTTTGAACAACTTTTGGCGCAACAGCTGTTATGTGTGATTTAGTGAGTAATTAAGTTTATATTTGATGTAGTGTTATTGACCTGCATTTCATTCCGTGTCTTTCCCTCAGAAGAATGGCACAGATACGGAAGCTGGGCTGTGATGGGATGAGGACCAACTCTCGGCCAGAGCTCAAAGTTCCCCAAGTGTCAGCCAGACAAGAGATCCTCACCAGCCTAGTGTCTGCTCTGGACTCTGTGGTAAGACTGTTTAAAGATGCTTACAGTGAGAGTATTATGCAGCTTATTTGTGCTGGATGACTTGAATCAAACTGTGTCTGCAGTGCACTGCCATGTCTAAACTGAATGCTGAGGTGGCCTGTGTCACTGTGCACGAGGACAGCGTGATCGCCGTGGGAACAGAGAAGGGAAGAATCTTCCTAAACTCCAGAAAGGAGATACAGACAGACTTTCACAAGTTCTGCAGTGAGTCAACATCAAATCCAAAATTTACCCTTTTTGCTTTCTTCATTTAATACATGTGTGTGTTATTCTATAGAAAAATGGTTTTCATGGCAAATTGTCTTGGCAATTACAATGTAACCGTTAGGGGTGTAATGGATCGTAGTTGATCCATGATCCGTATGGACCAGGCCCCACGGTTCGGCACTCTTGATTTATTGAAAAATGTAACTATTATAGAATGAAAGTTTATTTTCACATGTTTGGTCTTGCCAGAATGAAACAGTTGGAATGTCAAATCAGATAAATGTTTTACTGTTAAAAAATTAAAGGTGTATAACACATTTGAATAATCTCAAAAGTTAACATATAATTTATAAAATAAATATATAAAAATTTGCATCATTCTTATATCATATTTTTACCACTGCAGAGGCAATATTGTCATGAAGATTTATAACCTATACTACTGTTCAGATGTTTAGGGTCAGTGAGATATTTTTGTCTGTTTGTTTTTGAAGGAATTTTGTTATTTTATTCTGCAACTTATGATGCATTAAATTGATCAAAAGTAACAGTAAAAATGTTTATAATGTTACAAAAGATTTCTATTTCAAATAAATTTGTATAAATAATGTATTTTCCCAAACTTTTGAACGCTTGTGTATGCAAACCGCATATAACAGTACAGGTGTTTCGAGGCTAGTTGTGCCGTTTCCTCAGAAATAACAGATTTATTTTCCACAGAAGTGTCCTGTCTGCAAGCATTAACTTCCATGAATTCCCACGCCAAAGTTCCTGATGTGGACTGCAGCAGGACTGGCAAAGACTGCGGGCAGCAGGGCAGACAGAGAGCCTTAACAGACACTCATTCCAACATCTTCGTCCTGAGGAAGATGGTGGAGGAGGTGTTCAGTGTGCTTTATAGTAAGTTGATAGTAGTTGATTAGGGTTTTCTTCACATTTTTATGGGATGAAACGCAAAAAAGGGATGTACAGTATTCGGCACAAAAGCAAAAACATCATTATCCACTTAAATGTAATGTTTCAGGTGAGGCTGTTGGGAAGAGCAGCCTGGTCCCTGTGCCTTATGACTGGATTCTCAAGGATCCCAGCTCAGTGGTTGTCTACGGCCTGCCTGATGGTGTGACTTTGAGAAAGCCTTCGGAATATGACACCAAGACCTTAATGAAGATCTTAGAGCAGAGCAACCGCATCCGCTTCATAGTCAAAAGGTCAGTCTTCTAGTTGATTTTTTTTTAATACACTGGAAAGAATGCAAATGCCTGTTTTTTTTTTTCTGCACAAAAGATTGTAAAATTAAATGGAAAAAATGCATCTCTTTGAACTCCTTTACATAAAAATTTAAACTATGACGATTTAACTTAATTTCCTGTAAAACCTCACAAAATAAGATAAAAGCTTTTGGTCGGGTGTCTCTTACCATTTTAGAGAACAAGGAAATGGATAAAAGCAACAAAAATAACAAGAGGAATGAAAAAGTAAAATGACAAAATGTGCTGACAAAATGGAAATAATCTACATACTCCAAAGTTTGATTTTTTTTTTTTTTATATTAATCTAGGATGCACTAAATTGTTAAAAAGTGACATTAAAGATTTTTACATAATTACAAAAAAAAATCTTTCAAGTAAATGCTGTTCTTTTGAACTTTCTTTTTATCAAATAATTCTGTGGCATGGTTTTCACAAAAATATTAAGCAGTTTTTAAAATTTATAATAATAATTAATGTTTCTTGATCTCCCAATCAGCATATTAGAATGATTTCTGAAGAATCATGTGACACTGGAGTAATGATGCTGAAAATTCAGCTTTACCATCACAGGAATACATTTTAAAATATAATCAAATAGATAACAGTTATTCTAAATTGTAATAATATTTCACAAAATGACTATTTTCTACTGTATTTTTGTTATATGTAATTATTGTATGTTATTTATGCATATATATATATATATATATACATATAATGCATGTCTTTTATATAAAGTATATATATTATATGTGTGTGTTTTACATTATAATAACTGAATCTATTGTCAGGTGGGTTGTATTTTGAAGTAAATCATATGAATGGCTGCTTTCATTCAAAAAAGCAAAATCATTGTTTGATATTAAATGACGTTCATTGGTGTGAATTTTGTGTGTGTATTTTAATAGAACACCAGAGGAACCCTCCCGGGATGCCAAATCCTGTCCGGAAGTCAACCATCAATCTTCGACCTCAAAGAGCGTAAGCAACCACGCCTCCGTCAAACCCTCCGTGCAGGAAGTGTCTGCTAGCAACTCCATGCTCTCCAGCTTCCTGTACGGCATGCCCATGTCCTCCCAGCCCCACCCAGACAGCAAGCTGGACCTGAAGCCCACATCACTGCACTGCGTTGGTAAAGAGCGGCTGGGCATGTGGGCGTCCGCTGAGGAGAAAGCGGTTCAGGCCAAGGAATGTGCTGACAATGGTTAGAGCCTCCTGTTGTCTTTCTATATACACTGGCTCCCACTACCTTTCTATGGAAATGAATCACTGTTGCACTTATGATGAGTGATATCACACATGTAGATGCTGAACCATGTGGAGATTCTTCTTTTTTTATGTACTTGACTCTGTGTGTGTCTCTTCCAGGCGAACGAATAGGGCTGGCAGCGGATCTTACCCAGAGCCCTCCCAGCATCCATGTCTCCAAGCGCCTTCTGTTCTCCATAGTGCATGAAAAATCAGGTGGGTGACAGACTGTACTCGCCATTACAGCGTCTGGCCAAGGACAAGCTGGCCTTCATTTCAGTGGCTTTTATGGGGTCCCAAGCAGTGCGTCTAATAGAGCTAGAACAGGATAAATACCAAGTTAGTTTCCACCCCAAAATACAAAGACAAGGAATCTTCTCACAACACTATAAAGTGATAGTTCACCTAAAAATCAAGGTTCTGTCATTATTTATTCACCCTCATGCCATTCCAAAACTTGTATGATGCTATATTTTCAGTGGCACATAAAAGGAGAACTTTTGAGGAATGTTAATGTAGCTTTTTATGTATATATACATATATATATATATATATATATATATATATATATATATATATATATATATAACTAAAAATATAAATATTTCTTTTTTAGAAAATAACTAAAAAAAAATATTTTCCATTGTCACATATATATATATTTCATAGTGTTCTGAAAGAAACAAAAAATCACTATGTTCAAAGTCTTCTGAAGCCATTTGATAACTTTACATGTGACAATGGAAAATATTTTTTTTTTGTTATTTTCTAAAAAAGAAATATTTATATTTTTAGTTACATATATATATTTTTTTTGTTATTATTCCCCGATAATCTTCCTCTTCACTATCGCGCTCAGATTAACATGCCATTATTGAAGTCAGCAATTATATATATATATATATATATATATATATACATATATATATAGTATATATAGGTAACAGACACAAGATCACCATCCTTTTTAAAGCAAGACATTACAGGTAAATACTCTCACCATACTCACATACTACACCATACGATTAATATGTTAATATGTTAAAAAATACAAATCAGGCATTATCTAATTAAATATGCACTCATTTGCATACATTTCTGGAAAATAAATCTGAACATTGGGTAAAGCCAGTTTCAAACTTTCAGAATACAGAATAAAACTGTTAAGTCTGGTGTATTTAAGACAAATAAAACATTTTTGTAGTCCATTTCAGAGAGTTGATAGCAAATGAGTCTTTTTTTGAAGCTTGACATATTGACACGCTTACTAATAAACTGTTGTCTAGTTTATAAGAAAGCAGCATGATGTTTCTTCAGAAAATAACAGCATATGAGTTTGGAATGATTCAGTGATTAAACAACAACAGAATTCCTTGCAGTAAGAAAACACAGCTAATGTATAATTTAAACTCCCTGTAAATAAATCAATCCTATCTAATGATCCACAAAGTATTCTTTATATATCGGTGGTATTTGTTTAGATATGGCTCCAGGCGAATGAGACATAAAGAGGGCTGGTTTTGGCAGAGTGAGCAGTAGTAATGGGAGTTTGGCCAGGTCACCTGGGCTACCGAAGTCTGTTCCTCTCTAAAGATCAGCGTGAAATCTCCAGTCACTGCAGAGAGTCAGGACCTGCCTTAATTGTCTCCTATGTCTAAAAGAACAGAGGAAAACCTCAATGTACCCAAACACATTTCAGAAAATGTTAACAATCAGGGAACATATGAAAGATTGTTACATGATACAGTTTTGTTTTGTATTGCATGCACAGAAAAATGGGACTCGTTCATCAGGGAGACCGAGGATATCAACACCCTTCGAGAATGTGTTCAGATCCTCTTCAACAGCAGATATGGTGAGCTCACAGTGCACAATTCACAGCCATACCACTATACAATAATTGCAATAAATGCATATTGATAGAGAAAGTGTGTAGAGCTGATGTGTGTAATTTTTAACCCTTTTAAAGTTTGACATATGAAATAATCTTTTTTTTCTGAAATGGAACTGTTTATTGAACCTTTAGACACAATCTAAAAAAATCTAAAACAGTTTGCATACATGTTTTTTGTTGAGTAACAAAAATATTTGATACATCAGGCTTTTATGGCTTATATAGTATGATATAGGAGAATATGGAGCTCATAATTGAGAAGGAAAAAAACACCTACATTTTATGAGCAAGAATATACAATATACAATTTGGTGCCGTTTTTTATATTTATATGACCAAAATATAAGATGAAATTCTAATAGCTTGTTGTAATATAAATCAATGAGATCTTTATGCACAAATATCAGTTCTAAAAAATATCTTATAAAATTATTATAATTTTATGATCAAAACTCTATAGTTCATTGTGGGGGCAAATCATATAATGCAATGCAATTCGTCAAAAGTCAGATGTATCATATTTGATACTCATTTTACCTTGTATGTATGGATAATCAAGTAAGTTTTCCAGCGTTCATATTGAAATATTACTAATATAAAATTTCTTACATTTTACTTTATAAAAAACAGTAGAGATTTCACAGCAGAAAGACGTGAACCACGACCTGAAGGGAGACGGAATAGAATTTTACTAAAAGCTCTTTTACCTGCTAATAAAATATGAACTATCAATCAGATGACAGAAGACATGTAGTAGATTGTGTACAACAGGTTTTTCAGCAAAGTTTTGATCACGTTGATAGTTTAGAGGCCTTTGAAATTTGCTTATCGAATATGATACAGTTTATAGGGTTAATCTATTTTCTCTTATCACAGCTTAATATGCAGAGAACTGTAAGTAAACCATTAGTAGCTTGATCCCCCCAAAAACTATAAATACTGTGTCTCTGTGGTGCTATAAAAAACAGCCAGCAAAGCAACATTGGCTCAACCAATGGTGTGCGTTTGGGGCGGGATCACCATTTTGGCTGACCAATGGCAGTTGGGGGATTGTTTAAAAATCGTTTTAAAAACAATTTTTCTTTTTCAGTTCCGTTTTGGAACACTGGTAGCGCAGAAATTACATGCTTCAGCTTTAACTCATCACATAACTAATGTTCATTTTAGCTGAGGCATTAGGCCTGGATCACATGGTTCCTGTGCCGTACCGGAAAATCGCCTGTGATCCTGAGGCGGTGGAGATCATTGGAATTCCAGACAAGATTCCCTTCAAGAGACCATGCACTTACGGTGTGCCTAAACTCAAACGGATCCTGGAGGAAAGGCATGCTGTCCGCTTCGTTGTCAGAAGGTTCGAGGCGCCATCTGAACATACTTTTATTTTGAGATCTAATCTTGACCTGACTAAGGAGATTTCCTTACGTGACATAGCTGCTCGATTAAGTACCAACATAGTTAAACTGCTACAGCGGCAGTGTGATTTGTAGCTCTTCCAATTTCAACGTGTGACGGTGGTGTCAAGAGATTGAATTACTGATAACCTTTCATTTTTGGTCATGTAATTAACTGTGGGGCTCATTGAAAATGAATCCAGATATTGGTACTGGATATACTGAGTTTTTAATTTGCTTCATATGAAAAAAAAATGAAAAAAAAGTCTAGCCGTCTTTGCCATCTGGCAGAGCAGCACTAGGCATCCAAAGTGGAGCGTCATGCTGGTTGTAACCGCTGCCATACATGAGCCAGCGTGGAGCCGCTGATTTGGCATAATGAGGAAATCTCCTGCTGTTCGGCACCAGACATGCGTAGACAGCATTTCAGATTTTTTATATGTTTAAGCTGGTCTTACAGGAACTAACAATTTTCTTTTTTCTTTTCTTAGAATGTTTGATGAACGGATTTTTACTGGTAGGTGTTTCCTGAACCAGAGTCCATCTGACTTATTACATTGTAATAGCATTGTTATAACATAACTTGGTTACACTTTTTTTTAATGTGCCGTTGTTACACTGTAGTTATACATTTAAGTACTGAGTAATATTAAGTAACTACATGTACTTACTACCTAAGGGTTAGGATTAGGGTTTGATTTGGTTTAGGGTTAGTTTCATGTAATTTATAGTTATTACTATAGTAACTACATTTAACATATGTAACAATGACACTGTAAAATAAAGTGTTACCCATAACTTTGTACCTTTTCTGAACTGTAAGTGAAAATGTCTTGTTGTTATCTTAAAGGGACATTGTGTAGGAATTTCTCCCATCTAGCGGTGAAATAGTATTTTGCATTCAAACAAATAGTGCTCTCCAGCGCCTCGCATTTTCAAATGCGTGTTGCATCTACGGTAGCCGTTATGTACCAAAAAGCTATGACAGGATGTCTTATAATAGCACTTCATCGAGTTTTCCTTCGGGTGAACTGGTTTGTTATTTCAAACAAACTGCAACTTGACAACGAACAAACGAATGTTACAGTTCTGACTTTTCCTAAAAGTGTCTGTATTTTCATTTAAAATGTTTTTCATATAAATTACACATAAGGCAAAAAAACAAATGAACATTTACCTATATTTCGGCCATAGACGGTCAGATTGACCGCAATGAATTCCGCGGTATTATTATAGGCTATACATATACACAACAATAAAATGTGTTAAAAAAATACACAAACATATTCAACAACAAATCATTTAAATGTAATGATATTCAGAACAGAACAAGAATGAAAAAATAACTATAAACAAGCCAAAATGAAATACTTTATAAGCGAAAGTGAAAGTAAGCGGCGTTAGGCTCACGTAACTCTCTAATTAGAATCAAAATGTTTCAACATTTGCAATGTATTTGGATGGTAAACTATTCATTACAGGCTTTGTACTTCACTCACGTTCCAATAGCGACGGAAAAATCATCCTCTTCACACGCGCAAAAATGGTACGAATTGTACTAGGCTACTGACTATATAAACAGAGCAGTGGAATTTTTATATGTTAGGTTGACTATTTTATTATGGCTATAATGAACAGGCTGCAATGTCAAGATTGCAATGCTGTAATATGGTGTGTGTGTGTGTGTGTGTGTGTGTAGGCGGGCACGATCGAACAGTGGAAACATGAAAACAGGCTAGGCTACTCTGTCATTTTGTTCAGGACATCTACGGATATTATTTATTTATAAATGTATAATTAAACTTGTTTAAATGTACAGTTTGGTAGTGTTAAGACCGTAACATTGACTTACCTGTCGAGAAGAAAGCAGGCAACTTCAGCATCTCTTTTGAAAGCTTTCTCCTGCATTAGCTATCCCGACATTAACCCTTGTTTTTTGTAATCTCCGGTCACGTTTCCTTTTACGGTCTATTTCAGACTTTTTCGACGACGAGGACTCCTTATCCTGTGACTCAGCATATGTATGAATGAACGGTGTATAAATAACCATACAGTGCAGCCTTTTAAACTTGCCGGGGCAGTGACAAGCGCCTCTCTCTGCTCTGGTCCTCCGCTTCTGCTGGCTTCAGTCACGTGACGCTGGCTCTGAATGAAAACGCGTTGTGGAAATGCGTTGGCTTAGTACTTTTTGTCCCTCTCTGCTATTATAGTTTTTCAAGATGGCGGAACTACATGGAAGCCTCCGTGGACCTACCCGTCCCATGTATATAAAGATAATAAATTCTTCATTTACGAGGATAAGTCAGATAATTAGCAGAGGTATTTGTATACCATTGAGGACATATTTATGAATAAAAATATTGATTTTAGATAATAAAATACCTAAAAACCTACACATTGTCCCTTTAAGGAGCTATTTTGACCCCATCTGACCCTTAACTACCTATACTCATTGGTGTGACCTATTATAATCAAGTTGGCAAATGGCAATTTTATATAATGTACAGTATGTGTATGTTAACCTTGTCTTTTCACATTATTTGTAAGCTGCTGGTAAAGTAGCTAAGGAGGAGGGCAAACAGGATGGTGTCGGCCTCGAGGACGGTTTCCCAGATGGCCTCAGGGTGCCGAGCTCTTCCCTAGAGCTGGTCAGCAACACTCACAGTAGCAGGTATCAATTCACCTTGCCTGTCACCACAGAAGAACAGTATTGTTATGTTCTTAGTAGGGCTGGGTATCATTCAAAAAATTTCGATACCAATACCGATACCTTGATTTCGATACCGGTTCCTGAACGATACTTTTTTCGATACCAATTTTATGAAATCCATTTTAACAATATTACATAACACATTACCTCAGAAAAACTTTGGTTTTATTTTTTCAGTTTGACTCATGCTCCTTAGCCAGTGCACAAAGGAAAAAATTTTTTTATAAAGAGCTCATGCTCACCAAAGCTAAATTTGTTTGATCAAAAATACAGTAAAACATGTAACATTGTGAAATAGTATTACAATTTAAAATCTTATTTGAATATATTTCAAAATGTAATTTATTACTGTGATGTCATAGCTGAATTTTCAAAATCATTACTTCAGTGTCACATAATCCTACAGAAATTTGAAAACAGTTTGCTGCTTAATATTTTGGAAACTATGATACATTTTTTTCATGATTCTTTGACGAATACATTTTTCAAAAGAACAGCATTTATTTGAAACAGAAATATTTTGTAACATTACACGTGTTTTAAGGTAATTTTTGATCACTTTAATGCATCCTTACTGGAAAAAAAAAATCTGACTAACCAACACATTTTTGAACGGCAGTGTACATTTAGTAGGTCATTATTGCAATATAAACACTGTCAGAGTGATCAACAAGGTAACTTATCTCTTAATTTACCAGTCGAAGACGGAGCAACTTTCTGCTCTTATGTTTACTCCGTGCACTGTCAAGGTCTTCATCATATCTGTCGCGGTACCGGTCTTTGCAGCAATTATTTTACCGCAAATACTGCATCGCGCGCTGTTGGCATCGAGCCTGGAGAAATGTAGCCACACTTTCGATCGACTTTTCCACATCTTTAGGGTATTGTGTGTGTGCGTGTGTGTTCGCGTCTCACATGAGTATGTGCGTGGAGAGTTTGTGTGTGTGCTCGCGTCTCATTGAGTATGTGCGCGAGTTTGTGTGTGTGCTCGCGGCTCATATATGCGTGGACAGTTTGTGCGCGCGCGCGTCTCGTGTGTGTAGAGTTTGCGTGTATGTGCGTGAGCGAATTTAAGTGTGTCGTTGTGCATTTCATATGTATTTGTTTGAGCACTGACGTTGACGAGTTAACCCCTTAGGTATCGAACAACGAGTCATTTTTCCATACTCGATAGCATCGAGGCAATTCGGTCGGTACCTAAAAAGTATCGAACTCGGTACCCAGCCCTAGTTCTTAGATAGTTTGCATTATTATTTTCCTGTAATGATGCACTGACAGAACGTTTTGACTGAAAATATGAACCAAAACTACTGAAACAGATCTGGTAACTTTGACAAGCCAAAAAAATGTGACAATAATTTAAATAAAATTAACAAATAAATTAATGAATTAAAACTTATTTTTACATTTTCCCTATTAAAACAAAGCAACCATATTTGCATACATTTTCCTTATAAGTAATAACTGTCATATTGTCATACTGTCAACTGGACATATTGCAAACATGTACTTGCCCATGTACACACAGACAGCGAGAGACTCTAAACATCCCATGTTAGGCTGTGCTTATATTATAAAAAATAAATAAAAATGAGTTAGAGTTAATGAGTAAAGGCCTGTTTATACCTAGAATAATGACTCTAATAACGATAAGAATCACTACATTAGCATCAACACCAACGAACAATATCGTTCTGTTTATTATAAGCATGATAATCAGTTTTATCATCTGCTGCTTTAAATGCTCTGGCTCTTTAAATGAGGATGGATTCTGATTGGCTGTCAATGTTTTATCATTATCAGCTTGGGGAAATAAAACCTTTGTGAAAGTGATTCTAACAATATCATTTCTCTGTGCTGTTTTTGTTATAGTTGTGGTGTGGACTTTGCTATTCTTTTACATTTAGATATCTTTATCGTCCTTGGTGTGAATGGGCCTTAATTCTTTATTCTCGGTTTTTCTGCAGATATTTATTTGATTTAAAAAATGTATAGGCTAACAGAATGTATAGTTCTTCAAAGCCAAACCATTTAAAATGACAATTTAGCCTTTTTAAGTGTGTCAGAAGTTCTGCTTTAGGCCAAGAAATTTCATTTGGGTGCATAACTTTTTTTCCCCCTGTAATTAAGAAGAAAGTAGAAAGGTAACTAATAAAGATGGAAATCTTGTTGGGTTTTTTTTTCATTTTTTTTTTCAGATCGACTAGCTCCTGTGTCAGTCCTTTGGCTGAGTGTGAAGCAGGTAGATCTTCTGCTCATTGTTTTAATGCAACTTTGGCTTCTGCACTGTAGTTTTATGAATCTGTAACTTATTTCAAGTGTAAAAATCAAAATAATTCATTATGATTTATTTTCCAGGTCCATCTGGAGACTGTCTGCCTTTGAAAAAGATCAAAACAGAGCCCCCAGATGGTGAAATTATCCAGGTGACAGTGCCAGGTATGAGCTCCCAGTCCCACAGTAAGGCTCACACTGAGAGTTTTAATATTTCGGCCCTGGCATCTCAAGTTTTCTTGTCTTTTTGGCGTTATTGTTAGTTGACAACAATCATCATTTGTGCAGAAATTTAAATAAAGTTTTGAGTTGAACGCAGCATGAAATCCCTGTAGGTCTACTGGATATGAACGCATTAGCATATTCCACTTACTCGCAGAGAGGAAGTTTGTCTTTGATGGTTGCCTCCTGATTTAAAAATATTTGCTCTCATTTTCCACCCTGCTGTGCAGTGATCTGAGCCTTTGAGGACAGACAGGGCATTTTGCATTACATGGCACATTTATTGGCTAAACACTGAACTGAAGGAACATCATATATAAGCTGCAAATTTGAGCTCAAGCGCTACATTAACAGTGTTGAAAAACATCATTCTGGCCAAGTATAATGCTTTCTCCATCTCTGAAACCACTCTGAATCCAATTCCAAACACCTGTCAAACAAACCCAATCAATCCTTGATATATAAAATCAACTCCAGACTGGTTTTTCTGTCGTTTAGTATCCTATTTTACTTGGAAATATGTCATACTATGGAACGATTATGAATGCTGCATAATGTCTACTTTAAACACATCCTGAAATCAAATCGGGCCCTATTTACTTTCTTAATGAATGTCACTGGTTTATACAAAATGTACCGTTCAAAAGTTTGGGGTCAGTCAAAAATTTTTTTAAGAAATGTGTATTTTTTTGTTGCAAGGATGCATTACATTGATCAAAAGTGACAGCAAAGATATTTACTGTGTTTAATTAAAAAAAATCATGGTTTCCACAAAAATATTAACCAGCACTGTTTTCAACACTGATAATAATAAGAAATGTTTCTTGAGCACCCAATCAGCATATTAGAATGTAATGTGACGCTGAAGAAAATGCAAGAAAGAAGCTTTGCCATCTCAGAAATGAATTACATTTTAAAATAAAATTTAAAATTGTAATAATATTAAAATGTATATTACTGTTTTTTGACCAAATAAACGCAGCCTTGGTGAGCATAATATTGTTCTTTTTCACTAGTCTCATAGTAGACAAGTTATCAATGTTTTCTAAAAAAATAATGAACCAATTTTATCAGCATAACTTTTTCTTACTTTTTACAGTTCGAAGTCAAATTCAAGTGAACACATCATATTATCTAAATTGAAAGCATTTTGAGTGCCATTAAATTAACATCCATATCCGGCTCTCTCTCTCATTCTCTATTCCTGTCTTTCTCTCATCCTCTACTCTCAGAGTCCAGTGCTTCTACAGAGGAGCCAAGTGAGCCTCAGGCTGAGCGGGTGACCCCTGACCTCTGTCATCCCAAGGAGCCTGAAGCAGGTAACAGCATACTAGCCTTCTTACCTTATATCTGAATGTAGTTCCATATCCATCTTTTTTCTCTTGCCTCCAGTGGTACATTGATAATCCCAAACATATGACATATCAAAGCCTCTAATATAACCCTCTCCAATTTCTCATCCAGTTACAAATCCCTCCATCCCGTCTATACCTGCCCTCCTACAAGCTTTAATGCCTGTCTCATAATCTTTATATGCACATGTACGTGTCAGTCCAACTAACTGTCAAGTCCATTCTTGTAAGACATTCATTTCAGTGAGCTTATGCTTAACACAGGGATATTAAATGCTGATTTAGCCACTGTGTTGTGTGGAGAAACCATGTCCTGATCTCTCAAAAGGAGTACGAACCTCTGTGAAGATCGAAACAGGACAGCGGCAGTTAATGTACAAAAAAACATTTTTACCAGTGATAATAACATAGGTTGAAATGTGGTAAGACAAGAGTTTTACATTTCTTATTTTAACACCAAACCCAATACCCCAGACTTAACCCAAACAGTTGTCCCAGCCCTAGTCAGATCCGATGTGAAACCTGTTCCCCATGCTGTGCTAGTTCTCCCACTACAGTAAACCCACATCCAATAGAACTCCCTAAATAGACTCCCAGTGTTAGTGCCCTTAATATATAGAAATATACTGTGAGTTGATATGAACGCTTAACCACTGTCATGTGTATTAACAGGTTTCCTTGGTTATGGAAAATCAGGGAATTTTAAAGTTCTTTGCCAGGCCTAGAAAAAAAATCTTTAAGTTGTTAGAATATTTCGTCATAGCTTAGATATAACTCTTTTTTAGAGTAAAACTTGCAGGTAAGCAAGTGATTTCTGATTCTTTTGATTTGGATCTTTTCAGTGCTATTTTGGCACTGAATTATTTTATTATTTATATACTATATATATATATATATATATATATATATATATATATATATATATATATATTATATTATTTTATTTCAATTAATAAAAAAGATTTTTAATCGTTTTAGTTAACAATATTAATGCTGGTTCTGTCCCATGAATCTGATCACAAATTGGTCTGAATGATTTATTAGTGAATCTAAATTCTTTTATTTTTTTGTTACTATTGAAAAGTCATGGAAATTCATTGGTCACAAAGTGTGCTTTATCCAAAATTTATTTAATATTTAATGTTTTATATATAATGATATAAATATAATCTGTTATTACATTTTAGTTTATTTATTAATATATATATATATATATATATATATATATATATATTAAGATTTTTAAACGATAATTAATTAGCAAATTACCATTTTTAAAAAATAATTTGTACACGAGTCGGGTGTAGAAACCTGGTGTTGTTGAAGCGTACATATTGACTCACAGATTAAGTATTTTGACTCATAATTAATAACACTGGATTTATTATGTTGAAGTTTGCATTACACAAATGGTCACTGGAGTAAACCACAGGTGAGTTGAATCATCAAAACATCTTCAGCAAAGAAGAATTGAACTCATGTGTTTTTGATCAAATCATACACATAGGGATACTTCCCATGTGCTTCGCTGATGGTAATTTCATTCTGTTTATATCTCTGCAGAAGATTTAACGCCGAAGTCTACACCACAAGGGCTCAAGAGAGCTGTTGAAGGTAAAACTCCATTTTGAATTATCACTCAGGTTTGTCTTCAGATATTATGGGCTGTTGGTGTGATTGTCCTCCCTTTTCCCCAGAAGACATCGGAGAGATGATCCTTCAGCTGCGAAAGCAAGTCGAGAGCCTTTTCAGCTCCAAGTACAGTGAGTCATGGACTTACTCACCGTATCAATTGCAATCAACTGTGGCGGCAACCTGCAAATCTGCCAGTTACAGATTCCTCTGGCTTAAAATATACACGAATAATAGATAGCAGAATTCATAATAGTTTGTCAAACATCTATCTTTCTCATTCTAGGTGAGACTCTTGGTCTGCCTGAACCGGCTAAAGTGCCATACTCCAAGTTCCAGATGTACCCAGATGACCTGTATGTCACTGGGCTGCCAGAAGGGATGACTTTTCGAAGGCCGAACTGTTTTGGGGCAGCAAAACTCCGGAAGATTCTTGCCGCCAGTAGTCAGATTACATTTGTCATAAAGAGGTATAGTCATACAGAACACATTAAAATGATCAAACAAGTTTGTTCTGACTTACACAAAACACTACACTACAATGTTTCAGAAAGCTGCTTGACAATGATGTGCCTTTTTTTATCTGTTTGTCAGGCCAGAATTGTTGACAGAACAAGTAAAAAATGAAGGTGCCTCTAAGACGACCTCTGATTCAGGTAAACTAACATTTTTTATTTTACTTTACATATTTAATTTTATGTAGGGCTGTCACGATTCCTCTTAAATTTGAGCACTCGATTGAAAAAAAAATCCTCGATTACAATTTGCCTGTGTTGATTAACCGGCAAAATACCAGAAGTGGTGCATTCCACAGACGAGAATCCATGAACCGCATCATTAAACCGCTTTCAAAGGCTGCACGATATATTTTAACCATTTAAAAATCATAACATAGAATAGTGCTATTGTGAATCACACAATTAAATAAATATATATGCGCTGCGAGTTTCAGGGTGAAGCGCGGCTCTCTATTTACATGCTGCAGGTTACGAGTTTCTTCCGTCTCAGAGCAGCTCCGTTCACAGTAAATGCTGCTCCACACAAACTCAGGCTGTTTGTCTGGGTTTCCAATAACGCGCTTTGTGTTTCATGCAAAGTGTTGCACTGTTATCATTTACATGCGTGGAGTGCGACTCAGCAGCTCAGTTAACACACTCCATCTCTGCATATGTTTGGGTTGCTTACAACGTTCGTCTGGGAACGAATTGTGCGTCATTTCATCAGATTTGTAACATTTATAAATCTACGCCAACACAGGAGAATACATCAATATGTCTCTAAAAATCATCGCGATTTCAAAATAAAAGTTTAAACCCTCGCTCTGAGTTTGCATGTTTTGATATCCACACGTTCAAGAAATGAGAGTGGCTGTAGCATTTTTATCGTAAAGAATTGGTCAAATATTAAAGATTAAAGGTAAAATTCAGTTAAATGTTATTTAATTGATAATAACAGGGCAATATTAAACAAGGATTTGAACTGCTGTAAAGTAACAACCACACCAGGCCGTTGGCGCCCTCTGTAGGCATTTGTTATAATACGTAATGTACATACTGTAAGTTGATCATGTTTATATTAAGTAATTACATTATGTATTTTAACAGTGTTGTTTAATATAATCATATGATTATTGCCTCATTGTTATTATACCTATGTATTTTAAGTCCTTTTAATGGTTATTGTTCACTTAGGTCTATTTTTATTTCCACAAAAAAACTGATTACTCGATTAATCGTCAAAATAATCGACTGATTACTCTAATACCAAAATAATAGTTAGTTACAGACCTAATTTTATTTTATTTTACAAACCAATTGTCCTGTGAATGGTCATTTTGTTTTGTTTGAACTATCCATTTTGTGTGTATTCCTTGTTTTATCCAAAATATCACTTACTAATCTAATATAATGCTCCTTTTGATTAAATCTTCAGCAGAAACCGACTCTAAAGACCAATCAGATGACCCGGGACCTGCCACCAAAAGACCAGGATTCTCAGGTATCACCGTGATTAAGTTATCAGGTGTTGTACATAGTAAGTTTGTGACTTTATTGCATCCTGACTGAATGAAAAGATTCAGTTTATCATGTGCCACGTGTCTGTCTTTTGGATGCCAGTTCATGTTCAAAACGCCATTCCCTCCTGTCCTTTCCCGATATGCTATCACTAAACCGTTGGCTTTTCTACCATTGTTCTGCCCTCAGACAGTTTAGAGGCCAAGCTCTCCCGTATCGACTTGGCGAACACGCTGCGAGAGCAGGTCCAAGACCTGTTCAACAGGAAATACGGCGAGGCACTGGGCATTAAGTATCCTGTGCAAGTGCCTTACAAGAGGATCAAGAGTAACCCTGGCTCAGTGATTATCGAGGGCTTGCCCCCTGGCATCCCCTTCAGAAAACCCTGTACCTTCGGCTCACAAAATCTAGAGAGGATATTAGCGGTGGCAGACAAGATCTCTTTCAGCATTACACGGTGAAGCACTGCACCAAGTTTCTGAAAAAAAAAATAAACAAAATAAAGTGAACATGGATTAATTTGTGTAATATATTGGGTTTATTTAAGATTTACAAAGTCTTTACTGTCTTTTCAGGCCTTTCCAAGGGCTTATTCCCAAGCCAGGTAAGCAGTCGAAATCTAATAGCACATTTTTATTTAAAAGTGTCTATATTTTTGCTGAATTACTCATGGAAATAACTTAATCAAATCATTTTTATTTTGCCAGCACCCCGAAGAATAACCATATTAAAGAAAGGTTACAGCCCAATAAGCGGTGAGAATACAGCATCATTTACTATGTGTATATATAATATGTGTATATACTGTATATATATATATATATATATATATAACACATATATGATATAATATATACAATTATATATATATATATATATATATATATATATATATATATATATATGTAGTACAGTTCAAAAGCTTGGAAACATTTCGTTTTTTTATATTTTTGAAAGAAGTCTCTAATGCTTATCAAGGCTGCGTTTATTTGATCAAAAATACAGAAAAAAACAGTAATATTGTGAAATATTATTACAACTTAAAATAATAGTTTTCTATTTGAATATACGTTAAAAAATTATTTATTATTAAAAAAATAAACATGTGACATCCAGTCTATCACATGATCCTTTAGAAATAATTCTAATATTCTGATTTATTATGAGTGTTGGAAACAGTTCTGCTGCCTAATATATTTGATGAAAAGGTTAAAAAGAACTGCATTTATTCAAAATAAAAAAATATTTTCTAATAATATAAATCTTCTTTACTATCACTTTTTTATCAATTTAACACATCCTTGCTGAATAAAAGTATTGATTTATTTCAAAAAAAGAAAGAATTTTTTTTTTAATAAAGAATTTTTTTTACTTTTTATTCATCAAAGTATCCTAAAAAAGTATCACAGGTTATGAAAAAATATTAAGCAGCAGAACTGTTTCAAAACTTTGATAATGAATCATCATATTAGAATGATTTCTAAAGGATCATGTGATAGACTGGAGTAATGATCCTGAAAATTCATCTTTGCATCACAGAAATAAATGATAATTTAAAGTATAATAAATTGAAAACCAGTTATTTTAAATTGTAATAATATATCACAATATTACTTTTTTTTCTGTATTTTTGATCAAATAAATGCAGGCTTGATGAGCAGAAGAAACTTCTTTCAAAAGCATTAACAATAGTAATGTTTCCAAACTTTTGACATATATATATATATATATATATATATATAATTATTTTTTTATTTTTTATTTGTTTTTACTTGCAAATTTACTACTGCACTTGCAAATAATGTTTCTTACAAATATATTACCATACAAAAATATTTTTTAATGCTTTTGGAAAAAGTCTCTTATGCACACCAAAGCTGCATGTATTTGATAAATGTAGTAAAACAGTAATATTGTGAAATATTATTACAATTTGAAATAATTTTTCTATTTTAATATATATTTTAAAAAGTAATTTATTCCTGTGATGTCAAAGCTGAATTTTCAGCATCATTACTCCAGTCTTCAGTGTCACATGATCCTTCAGAAATCAGTCTAATATGCTGATTTGCTGCTCAAGAAACATTTCTTATTATTATCATTTTTTTTTGGGAATCTGTGATACATTTTTTTCCCCAGGATTCTTTGATAAATATAAAGTAAAAAAATAACAGTAATCTTTTCACTTGTATAAAATTGCCCATTATTATAAAAATGTTTTATTCAAAATATTTAATCATTTATAATTTTCTTAAATATATTTTAAAATGATAAAATAACCCATATCCAAGGTATTTCCTTTGAAAAAATAAAACCGTATCAAGTCTTGCCTCAAGCTTGAATCTGACTGTCTGTCAAGCATAAAAGGTTATTTTAATGTTGAATCTGTCATTGAACTTATATTAAATATCCTTACACTTAAATATTGTATCACTGTCCAACAGAAGAAGATGAGGTCAACCGAATGGGAGAGAAAGTGATATTAAGGGAACAAGTTAAAGAGCTCTTCAATAAGAAATATGGTACGTTAATTACTAATAACTGATTTATTCTTTTGTGCAAATGTGTTTTTGTCCTTTTGAAAATATTCCAATGCTTCATATGTGAATGCGTTGCGTTCAGGTGAAGCTTTGGATTTGGATCGCTCAGTCATTGTTCCGTACAAGTTAATCCGTGCCAATCCAGGCTCGCTGGAGGTGTGTGGACTTCCGGATGATATCCCCTTCAGGAATCCCAATACTTATGACATAGTTCGGTTGGAAAAAATCCTGCAGGTCCAAGATGAAATTACCTTCAATATCAAAACCCCCCTACAGTAAGTGCAGCGCCGGATCTGATTATAGTGATTATGTTGGATGAACAATGCTTGCAAGTGTTGTTTGATCTCATTGATTTTTGTCTTTGTTCAGGCCTTTCACTGAGTTGTGTACTCAGTCTTGTAATAAAGGTAAGAGCCTTTATTTGTTATTAAAC
This sequence comes from Abramis brama, assembly GCF_963993115.1. Classification (NCBI taxonomy): domain Eukaryota; kingdom Metazoa; phylum Chordata; class Actinopteri; order Cypriniformes; family Leuciscidae; genus Abramis; species Abramis brama. The sequence continues at coordinate 41,489,311 of NC_139967.1, forward strand.
ATTTTATGTACTTTTGAAAAAATGTGTGCAAATGTTTACATCTTCTTTTGCAGAAGGTAAAGAAGTGTCTACGAATCGACGCAAACGTAAACGAGTACTTGACAACAGTCAAGCATCCATGGCCACTAGAGCAGACTCGGCACTATCAACCAATCAGATTCCTGTCATGGTATGCAAACACATTACAGGAACGCTTTTCTATTTACATTTTTTTAAAATACTTTACGTCATCATAAAAGGCATTTTAAACCCAGGTTACTTTCAGAATGCGACATTTTGTTGAACAGGATATTCAATGAGGAAGAAATGTGGGGTGGGACTCGATTTTATCAGACAGGAATTAATTGTGTTTTGAAAAGTGGGTGATATGGACAGAATGGAGCCAGACTCAATAGTCATTTCTGTATAGTTTAACATTACACTACTGTTCAAAAGTTTGGGGTCAGTAAGATTTGTAAGATTTTTTTTTAAAGAAATTAATACTTTTATTCAGCAAGGTGCGTTAAACTGAACATATAAATTTACAGTACATGTCAAAAGTTTGGAAACATTACGTTTTTTTATATTTTTGAAAGAAGTCTCTAATGCTTATCAAGGCTACGTTTATTTGATCAAAAATACAGAAAAAACCCCCAGTAATATTGTGAAATATTATTACAACTTAAAATAATAGTTTTCTATTTGAATATACTTTAAAAAATTATTTATTCCTGTGATGCAAAGCTGAATTTTCAGGATCATTTCTCCAGTCTTCAGTGTCACATGTGACATCCAGTCTATCACATGATCCTTTAGAAATCATTCTAATATTCTGATTTATTATGAGTGTTGGAAACAGTTCTGCTGCCTAATATATTTGATGGATAAAAAGGTTAAAAAGAACTGCATTTATTCAAAATAAAAATAATATAAATCTTCTTTACTTTTTATCACTTTTTATCAATTTAACACATCCTTGCTGAATAAAAGTATTGATTTATTTCAAAAAAGAAAGAAAAAAAAATTACTGACCAGTAGTGTATATTGTTGTTACAAAAGATTTCTATTTTTAAAAAAATTTCTTCTTTTTTTTTCTTTCTTTTTTTTTCTTTTTTCTTTTTATTCATCAAAGTATCCTAAAAAAGTATCACAGGTTATGAAAAAATATTAAGCAGCAGAACTGTTTCAAAACTTTGATAATGAATCATCATATTAGAATGATTTCTAAACTAAAGGATCATGTGATAGACTGGAGTAATGATCCTGAAAATTCATCTTTGCATCACAGAAATAAATGATAATTTAAAGTATAATAAATTGAAAACCAATTATTTTAAATTGTAATAATATATCACAATATTACATTTTTTTTTCCTGTATTTTTGATCAAATAAATGCAGGCTTGATGAGCAGAAGAAACTTCTTTCAAAAGCATTAACAATAGTAATGTTTCCAAACTTTTGACCTGTACTGTATATATATACACAAATGTAAAAACTCAAATAATCCTGAAAAAAAATCACGGTTTCCTCAAAAATATTAAGCAGCACAACTGTTTTAAACATTTATAATAAGAAGAAACATTTCTTGAGCAGCAAATCAGCATATTAGAATGATTTCTAAACAAAATACCTGACTGCTGATAATTCAGCTTTGCAATCACAGGAATAAATTGCATTTTAAAATATATTAAATATTAAACCGTTATTTTAAATTGTAATACTGTTTCACAATATTACTGTTTTTACTGTGTTTTTGATCAAATAAAAAGTTCTATACAATGGACTCCATTTACGGTCTTAAAGGGATAGTTCACCCAAAAATTCCGTCATCATTTACTGAGTTTCTTTCTTCTGTTGAACACAAAAGAGTATATTTTGAAGAATGTCGGTACCCAAACAGTGTCTGGTCCCTACTGACTTCCATAGTATATATATATATATATATATATATATATGTATATTCAGTTGTATTGAACTTTCATGTCAACCTTCAAAATTGCTATTTTCGCCATTAAAATGTCCTCCTTCTTTTTCTTTTTTTTTCCAGCAATGGCCCATGTACATGGTGGACTATAGCGGAGTGAACGTTCAAGTTCCTGGCAAAGTCAAATACTAAATAACTTAAAGACTTTCACCATTATGGGACCTTTTTAAATGTTTCTGAATGCTAAATTCAGCTTTCTCCAGAGCTGTGGCAGATCGGGCGGCTCGCGCATGGAGACACCTGTGTGTTCTGGCAGGTGTTAGAGAGTGTGAACTGCTGGATGCAGTTGTTTCTGAATGAAGTGCTAATGATGGAAAAACACAGCAGTAAATCAATCGGCCAGTGCTCTAATACTCAAGAGGAATAGTTCTCATCCTCATGTCAGTCCAAACCTCAATGCTTTTTAACTGAAAAAAGAACAACATGCAGGTTTGGAATGACATGAGGGTAATGACGTTCCTTCAGGAGGTTGTTTGTAAAGGAGTAGCCGTTATTTAAGTATCAGATGAACTATATTGCTTTGCCACCAGGATTTGTGACAGCAGATCCTGGACACAATCATGGTTAAATAACCATCTCATAAAGAGCAGTAAGAATGAGATTTGGGATTTGTTTTTTCCCCAAATAATAATCACTGTTGGGATACACAGCCTTGTTTGGTGCCGAGAGCTCGTACAGTACGTACATACATACTATACGACGCGTGTAGTCGTCTGGGTCTCATGCCTTGCAAATGTTTGTATTGTTATTTATTTATTTATTTAAATAAAAACTTGTATACGCAGGGAATGTAAACTTACCACATTCAGTATAGAGCATAAAGTACTGAATAACACGACTAATGATGCTAAAAACAGCTAGCTACTGTATGTATTCAGAGAGAAACTTCTGCTTCAGGTTTCAGTATGTCAAGTTGGAAAACCCTAACATGATAGCACTAACTTATATTCAATCGAGAGACTTTTTTTGTATTATTTTAGCTTTGTACGTTACTCTCAAGTTCGTTAAAGTAAGGCAAAGTGAGATATTTCACAGAGAAAACATCATGAATGTATTGTTTGTAAAGGAAAGAATGCTATAATGTTATTCTGTAATGACTGTCTCTGGAATCGCCAGTATTTATATGCTGTACCCTAATGCCATTTAGGCCTTTCAAATAAAATGTGTTGCCTTGCGTTTGTTTGTTCTACTTTTATCATGATGTAATGTAATACAGTGAACGCATTTCTACGTGTGTGTATTAGGATGCCTTATTGCATAGTAGTTAAAGAATTCTGAAATATGATAAATATTTCAGATGGAAAATAGATGAATGATGAAGAAAGAATAATGTTCCAAACACATCAGAGTTGAGGCCATCATTAGCACCATCTGCTGGGCAAAAGGCAACATCACATTTTCAATGGTGCAGAAATTTTACTTTTAATTAAAATGTACTATCCGTACATCTTTAATATAAAATGTGCATCTTGAGACAACAATTTGACATGTTTTAAGATTTGTCAGTGCAAGTTGCTTGCTTTCAGTTGAAACAGCTAAAACATGCATTTTAGTCTGGGACTAGACTTAATCATTGCCTGTGAAACCAGGGGAATATCTTAAATCGAATCCCACGTTTCATGTCTGCAGTGTTTCATAATAACTGCATTATACTCGTAGAAGGAGATGAAAGTTAAAACACCATCACTGCTGGTACCTTTGCTAGAGTAGTTTTTACTATTAACTTGAACTTCAAGCAATTATTTAAAGTTAATAAACAGAATTACTGAGTGTTAAGGGGATAATTCACCCAAAATCGAAATTATGTCATCCATTTGTTACTGATGCGAATAATTTTCCCTATTCAGCGTAACATAATTTTAATAGTGAAACATTATTTATTATAAAAAACATTACTTACTGAAAATCTTGACATTCGCCCTAATGTTTACGAAATCGATTCATTTGAGTTGAATCTTTTCAGTAGATTCAATTCACAAAAACTGATTCACGGATCAGACTCGTCTAGTTCTCCCAGACAGTTCAGCTCCCAATTCATCCTGACGAATCTGTTGACAGCAAACTGGACAGAAACAATTACCAGTGAATAATGGCATCATTTTCAGTTTCGTACAAACTAGTATATTACAAATTGCGCGTATTTGTACTTTATAATAAATATATAGAGGGACTTTTAATTTGCCGTTTGTCACATTGGCTTATAATAACTACTTTCAAAATAAAAGTCGGCAATGCAGACATTAGCTAACAGAGACAAAATCTGATAACGGCCACAGTAAGTAAACTTCATGTAGCACCGGGAGATGCTAGTAATTTAAAACAACTAGCCACTTTAATTTATTTTCAACCTGTAAAATGTTAGGGGAAATGTAAAAACAGATTTCCATAGGGGAGTGTTCTGTGTCTGGCTTCACAGTGTGTATCTATGGGAATCCACCACCAACGTCAGCGACACAAACACACACAGCAGGCGAGCAAGTAACGTTAACTATACAACCCTTGCGTACTTAAAAAAAAAAAAAAAACATGTCCATCAGTGTGCTTCTATAAGCCACTTTAGTCTGCTGTCTACAAAATAGTAGCTGTTATATTATCTGATTGTGGTTTATGAGGCTGGTAGCCGTACAGTAACGCACTGAATGGCGAAGAAAAGAGCGAGACGCGGCTAGTCTGAAGCTGCGACTCTAGCAACCGAACAAGATGATGCGACGTCAGTGGTTCTACGCTCAAATCTGCGGTTAGATTAACGTGTACTACTGGATAAAACACTGAGGTGGCGATATTGATCAATATCTTACAGAATACGACTAGTTAGCGGGCTAGCTGGCTGTAAATCAAGTGCAGCTGAAAGGGTGTTGTTGTTAGCTGGGCCAAATCGTCACATTGCTTTATACTCCAGCTTATTTCGTCGCCGGTGCGGTCAGTCGGGATCTTTTCTAACTGACAAAATGGCAACAGGCTCCAGTTTTCATTCCGGAGGGAGTGGGTCTAGAAACGGACCGTCTTTCGCATCGCCATCCTCCTCCTCCTCCTCCTCTTCTGGGATGCCAGGACAGGCTCAGCCGATGGCGGTGGTTTGGGAATGGCAGGATGATCTGGGCTTCTGGAGGCCTTACACTGGACAGGTGAGCAGCTTCATCGAGCAGTGTCTCCAGCATCAGAGAGGAGCATCGACCCCCAGCAGCAGCAGCAGCACCAGCATCTGTCTGGCTCAGGCGGACCCCAGCCTGTCTGCCTACATCATCGACATCCCCAACCTCAAACAGTTCAGACAGGACACCGGTGAGTGGGACCTCGCACAGCCCGTTCACTAAACTACTTAGAAAAAGTACGCTGGTGGTACCATGGTACGTTAATAGTAGCTACTGAATATGAATCGTTACCATATTCGTGTATAGAACTTCAGTCATCTATGGTATGGTACATATTCAAAAACATGGTAGTACCGTGGTACTTTTTTGTTAACACTATCGGTGTTATTGAATACGTAACATAACAACATGGAACTTGTACCAAACCTTTGGTTCAGGTTGTGACATGTCGAATGGTGAAACTCCCAAATAAACTTCTTGACTAGTTTCAGAACAATTCATGATTTAAAGAAGTTGTGATATTTGTGAAAAATTGTGATATTTGTAAAAGATGTAAAATTGTGAAATATTATTACAAAATAACTTTCTATTTCTTTCTATAAATCTTCTATTAAGTAAGTTAGCTATTACTTTCATCTTGTGCTGCTTAATATTTTTGTGGAAACTGTGAAATAGTTTATTACAGGATTATTTGTTGAATAGAAAGTTCAAAAGAACTGCGTTTATTTGAAATAGAAAACTTTTGTAACATTATAAATGTCATTACTGTAAGTATTGATCCATTTGATGTGTTCTTGCTGTATAAAAGTATTAATTTCTTTAAAAAAAAGATTAACTCCTAACCTTTGAGCAGTATTGTGTGTATAGATATTTGATATGTGTATGATAGTATGTTATTAGTATATACACTGCTATTCTTTTGTCTATATTCATAAGTATTTATTGAATAAGTATATTTTTGATTTACTTTTACACTTGACATTTTTAGGGTCATTATATCAAAAGTTTGTTTTCCGAAAAACCTTTAAAACCAGCATCGGTACACATACTTTTTAAAAGAGCTTATATCTAATTTGCATTTAAATAATATCTAATTATCTGATAAGTTTTTAAGGACTTATATCTAATTAGCGTTTTAGACTAGATTTAAAATAAATATATTATTATCTTGGACATCTTTATTAGTGACCCATAAACTATGTTGTTAAGTGATGTTTTTACCATCTAGGACCGCCACAGTACTTCACTTTAAGGGAGTGGTAAGAATACGCTTATTGCTCATTTGGATTAAGTGAATGTTACCAGTTGTCAAGGAAGTGTTTCCATAATCTACATTGTGAAATAAGCTTAATGCGAACTGTGAATGCTGGCTGAAACTAATTCAGTTGCTCCAAATATATGATATTTATGCTTCATTCTTGACAACAGGTCATTAAGCCTGCTGGGTAAAGCTGTTTAGCGCTGCAGTCTGACACATGGGCGTTTGGTCTGTTAGCTGGAGATTAGGCTTGTTTTGGGGGATGTTTGAATGACTTTCGACACCTGTGGTCTCTATGGAAAAGAACAGGAAAGAGGTGACATAAAATCTCAGGAAATAAGCATCCAGATTTCGACAGGATGCACAGTGTAATTGCTGGATGAAATAACAGCTCTTGCTTATATGCATATATGTTTTAGAAGAGAAGCGCATTTTAGGATTCATGATGATTATCTTGTTCCAATTACTGTGAAATGTTTTGTAGGAAAGATGCGCACTGTTCGGCGATCCCTGTTCCCGCAGTCTTCTGCCCTGGGCAGTGGCGTTCTCTGGGAGTGGGCCAATGATGAAGGAGGGTGGACGGCGTACGAGATCCGAACCTCCATTTTGCTGGAGCACAGCTACCAGGCAGGGCAGGCCACAGCTGACCTGAGCCCACAGGGCTACAACTACATTGTGGACCTCACCGCTCTAGAGCAAGTCAACAAGACTTCTAGCTTCAGACGGCGCGTCAGGCGGCAAGGCAGCATGCCGTATCCTCTCACGTCGGGGTCGGTTATTCACTCGGGCCCGGCCTGTACCTGTCACCAGTGCGTGAGCAATAGCAGCACCGCCGGACCCATGCTGAGCCGGTCACGGCATTCCTTCTCCGCGGGGCAGGCCAACAGACCCAGCCTCCAGACGCAGCATGGAAGACTTCCTGGAACCAGCTCCTCTTCAGCCTACTCGCCCTACCCCAGAAGACCTCTCTCGATGGGGAACCTGTTATGGAACGCCCCATGGAGCACCCCCACCTCAGTGGCTCATCCCACAGGACCGCCGCAGGCTTTTGGTCATCACGCAAATGGCTTAAGGTAAGACTACTAGGCCTAGTTCAAAAAAAGTTGAAAATGCAGGTTATCATATTTGTTTTAAATACTTTTGTAATTGCCATCTGATACCTTCAATCTATCATGGTACCACCATAGTTGTTTTTATTCCCCTGAGGGAAAGAGAGACTTATTTTAGCCATATTTTCAAGGACTTTGCACACAAGCATGGAAGTTCTCCTACAGAGAGCAGTTTAAAAATACTCAATGGCTTTTGGTCATAAGGAAACATGATGTTTGACCTGCATATTTCAAATGACACTGAAGGTCAAAAGGTTGTATTTCATCATCTACTGTGGTCTTCTCCTTCCTGCCATTGTGTCTGTTCTCATGTGGTCTTTGTAGTCGCAAGCTCAGTCATTCTGTGAATCCATTTGTGGCATAATTTTGATTACTGCAGAAAATAATTTTGGCTTGGTTATTAGTTACAAAAAAAGCATTATATTTTATAGTTCTTTCTCTGTATGACATGGTAATTATTGTGTAATAACTAGGTACTAACCCAGAACCAAACTTAACCTTTAACCATGTTAAAGGGATAATTTGGCCTTAAATGAAAATGTTGTCATCAATTCTGACCCTCGTGTCATTCCGAACCTGTGACTTTCATAAGAAGATATTTTGAGAGATGTCTGAGTGTTTATATATATTGAAAGACGATGGAATCCAAAACTGTTTGGCTACCAACATTCTTTAAAATATCTTCTTTCGTGTTCTGGAGAAGAAAAAAAGAGTTAAATTTCACATTGTAAAAAAAAGGCCATCGTTAATAGTGTAGTGATGTATGAAGCAACTCACACAGAAGTCACTTTCAAACCAAGCAGCTTTCTGTTGGTCAGCGCAATGAGTTTGTGTGACCAGCTTGAAAATTAAAATCTGCGTGGGAATATCTTTGGCCCTCACACAAAACTCTTTGCCTGCGCTGTTTTGCAGAGCGACTGTAAATGTGACCACACCTTAAATGATGACTTCATTTTCATTTTTGGGTGAACTATCCCCCTAAGTCCATGTAGTACCTTTATATTACTCAGTAATGGTTCAGGACAGTTCATGTATACTGTAAAAATAAAGTGCAACCAGAATTGTCTTTGCGTTAAGGAACGTACAATGAAAGTAATAGACGTTAAAATATGCAAAGTTTTTAAAAGTACAGCAACAAATCTAGTAGACCCAAAGTAAAACTACAAATTTGCAGCTAAATTAATATAATATTTGTATGGAATAATAAATACAATAATAAATGATTAATATTTTTAGGTAAGAATTGTATTCATGCAATGTAAATGCATTATCAGAAATATGAGCTTCACATTTCGAGCATGGTTTTTTTACTTAAAATGTGGGATTAACAGGAAAACCACTGTAAGCTATGTTTCCATTCAAAGTTGCGAATTTAACACGCGCAAAATTGGAATAATGCATAAAAAAAATTACGAATAAACCACCGTTTCCATCTAAATCGTCACTTCCTGATTAAACTGCCGCTAAATATCACTAAGAAAAATGGAAGTTGCTGCAGTACTGCACTGTATATAAAAACTTTGCATACTTGCGCCTTAGACTAGAGCATGCATGCAGACAAAACGCATTTACAGTTTTTTTTACAATCACTATGACAATTTTTTCAATACTTTTAACAAATTTCCTAAACTCTTAATGCACCAACACACCTACAACACACACAACTCCAACACTAATTTTCAAAATACAGTAATACACTAGCAACAATACACTATGTCTACCAAAACACTGCAAACATGTCTCAAAATCAAATAATTTTTCAAAACACTAACATATGTTCTCGTCCAACAGGAAGATTTAGTCAATCATAGCACAATGTCATAAAAACACTAACATCAGATGGAATTACAGAAACTGCATTATTTTATATGTGTCAGGTATGCCCTTATACAACAGACAGTATATTGTATTGATCATAGATTGCGTTTTGTACTGCAGTTTCTTTTGAAGCCTCTCTACATTTTTGTTTTGTTGGGTTTAGGTCTTTTGCTGCAGAAATTCAATAAAAAAAAGACCCATCTCAGAGTGCTTTATAGAATGTACGGTTACTGTAATGAAAAAATTGCTGCAATAAAGACTTTATTTGCAAAAGGACATTACTGCAAGATAACAAAAATATGCAATATAGCTGTCATTTGTTATGTGAAAGTGCAAAATATACGAACAGAAAAAGCACCAGAAGAATAAAAATATCTATTTGCATAATTCAATCAGCTGTTTCTCAGTAACAATAGAATAAAATACAGGGGATATATTTGTATTTCAATTCACAATATAAACAGCTGTTTACCTTGACTTTAGAACAAGGTGTTATCTGTTCTGACATACAGTGTTAAAGCATTGGTAAATTTGGCAGTAAAAATCCATTGTTTTGGTCTTGTTTGAGCTTGCGTGTAAAAGAAGTTCAAGCATCTTAAATGTGTGTTAATTGTATGCATTTTGTGTTGAAGCAACAAGAAATGTGTTGATAGTATAGCTTACACAGACGGATGTAGTGCTAACTGTGTTAAGAGTTTTGGAAAATTGTTAAAAGTGTTAAAAATCTGTCTTAGCAATCGTAAAAAACTAAGTAATCTTGCGACTTTGATGAGTGGTTTAGTATAATTTCAGATGTTGTGCAGTCCAGTCATGCCATCCCATCGCAAATCCATGTCTTTTTTGATGCGCATCGAGGAATTTATTCAGTAAAGGTGTTTCCATCGTAATTTATGCGCATGTTTTCTTATCAATTAAAAAGTTTATCCGACTCAATTGAGCACACAAACTTTTTTTTTAGTACAATATTCCAAAATGTGCATAAAACTAGGTGGATGGAAACATAGCTTATGATAGCATGATAATTTCCTCTCTCAGTCTGGACTAATTGTAATTCAAGAGCAGTAAGGATCATCCTCCCTTTTGTCCCCCTACTATAATTGTCTTTTCCTCTGTGTAATGGTGTCATATCCTCTCCTCTGTTTGGATCTACAGGAGTAGAGGTCTGCTTTAGGACACATGGAGGAGAGCAAGTCTGCACTTACTGTGCTGACTGAAAGGGGAAGACCCAGATTTGAGTTATTGTTCTCTTCTGGTAAACTAGGTTGAAAGGGGAACCAGGAAATTTTAGACATGTTTTTCTCACTCCTTATTCACACAGTCAACTTACACTAGCACCCATATCTGACCTTAGTTTGATTCTCACATGGACAAAATACACCTCCTGTAGATATGATCTGTGGCATGATTGCTATGAAATGAGAAGTCTGAAATCGAAACCAAAATCACTCGCTGAAAAGCGTAACCCAAGTAATAAAAAAAACAAAGCTTATGAAATGTATTATTGTTGTTTACAAAACCCTTTACACAGAGTGAAGAGCTGAATATTTTCTGGCATATGGCCTCATCACACCCGACTGTGTCATGCGGTTCTCAGATGACTGTGGGAGTGTACTGTGAGCTGGAATTATTGCGAATTGTAGCGCCACTACTGAGATAAAGCTGTAAATGCAGTTATGTAAGTAGCAGAAACATCTGTGTCATATGCATAAAATAAGAGGGATTTACTCTATACTGTATATCCATGACCCAGTTTGCAGAACACTTGTCATTGTGGGAAATTGTTTATTGGTTAACCAAAAACTGTTGCTGAAAACATTGTACGATGCTGAATCTATGCAGAGTACTGTCTTATCAACCAGTGAAACATATTTGCAGAAATGGATTTTGATTGGATTCATTTTTGTGCACTCATTATTCTTTTGTCATCATCTTTTGGGCTAATGTTAGCCTAGAAATCTAGACGCACCCTAGCGGCAGCAAAATGTATTTCGCAGCCAGGTGGGTCTAGCAACTCTCAATAGACTTTCTAGCTGCAAAAACCTAAATTGGGTCAGGCCAATCACGTCGTGTATAGAGTAGGCGGGGGCGGGCTTAACATATGACGACAGAGTTGCAACGGTTCCCTGGCTGCTACTTGAAAACAAAGAATGGCAGCTGCTGATGGAGAACAACGGTCTTTCGAATCGGCTTTGTCCGCGACTCTGGAGGACTTGGAGTTAGGTTTTTCTTTGAGAAAAGAGCAAAGAACGGCACTTAAGTCATTCTTAAAAAAAGGAAGATGTGTTCGTCATTTGGTTGAAGCGCTGTCCTATTGCGTGCAGAGGGAATTTGAAAGACAGCCGTTTATCCCACCCCTCGGATTAAACCGCGTCTATGGTGAGTTTCCAGACCTAACATCTTGATGTAGGTCTGGCTTGCCAGGCTAGGCTAATGTAGATTATTATGTGCATCTACACTGTACCAAAAGTTTGGTTTGGGATCTGTAACTGTTTTTATGCTTGTTTTGAAAGTCTCTTATGTCTCAATTTAAGTCTCAAAATATGTTTTAATATATTTTATATTAAATTAATATATTTTAAAGGGGTCATGAGCTGCATTTTTTTTTTAATTACACATTTGGAATTGTTTTGAAACTGTGCGATGTTCGCCATAGCCTACATGTTTGAGCCAGAGTCTGATCCCGAATCAGACAACAACCCTACACCTTTAAAAAATACCAAGGATACTCCAGTCTACAACAGCATGGTAATTAATCATTTTTATTTATATCTTATGTATTTGTGAGGTGGTATTGTTTTTTATTATATTAAGTTAAAGGTAGTATTTTATTATATTATAGGGGTGGTCTAATGCCCTTTTCACAAGATGTAAAATATGTCTTTGATGTCCCCAGAGTGTGTGAAGTTTTAGCTCAAAATACCCCACAGATATTTTCATATCGCATGTTTAAGTTGTCACTTTTTGAGGGTGAGTAAAATCTTTAAATGCAAATGAGCTGCTGCTCCCAGCACAGTGGGCGGAGCTTCAATTAACTCCTCATACAGACATGCACTTACCCTGGAAATCCAGAGTTCTCGCGAGAGCACAAGTTGAATTTGCTCAGCGTATTTACTCTGGCGTCGAGTAATGATGCTCATTAAATATGCCCTTATATCCGAGCTGCACCAATCACATCGGGTTATCTGATATAGGCGGGCCAGAGGCGAGCTAAACAGAAGACGACAGCGCAGTGATGTAGAAGTCATTAGTAAACATTGCAAGATGGCTATGGATGAACACCAGTTGTTTGAAACGGCTTTGGCCGCTACAATGAACGAGTTAGACTTGGCTTTATATCTAAAACAGGAACAGAAGACGCCACTCGAATCGTTCCTTTGCAAGAAGTGTGTTTTTGCTGTTTTGCTGACAGGATACTGGTAGCTAAGCGTATGGGGCTCAGTCTGGATACGTCACCCCATGTATTGTTGTGATTGGTCGTAGTGTTATCCAATTGCGTGCAGTGAGATTTTCAAATGCATGCTTGGTGCCGCCCCTCGTCGTCGAGCTGGACGATTTTCATTAGTCGATGCCAGACCATTAATCTTTCAGATTTAGGTCTGGATTTACAGGCTAACATGCACTGGAAATTTCAAAAACTTTTAGCCTTTTATGTTCAAACCGGAACATTTCTGAATGGTTAGTTGATGAATTCATGTAGCTTATATGTAGTTATCTTCTAAAAGCAAATATCTCCCTTTGCTTTGAACTTTGAGGGTTGTAAATTTGCAGATGTTGTTTATGTTCAAACAGCAACATTACACACTAACTAAAGTTAGAAAAGTGAAATCATATTCAACCACCCCTTTAAGTTAGTGTTGAAATGAAGACGCTACAGCAAGGGCTTTATCTCATTACATTTATGTGTATCACATATGCTTTACAAGTACTTGGAGTTACCAGTTATAGTTGACAAAGGATAGCTTGCAGTGTTTCGCGTAAACGAATTATGAATGAATGCCATAGTTTGTCGCCCTGTCGTTGTTATATTCATTGTTCATCATTTTGTGAGTTCATATCAAACGATCTGTAACAGACAAAGCAATAGTGGCACATGGTAAAAACATTGTTACTCACACTTGTGTGTTGCGACATTACTGTCGGATTCAATATAGTCAGCACTGCATCGTCATTTATTCAGTCTGATGTGACTTGGAACTTCGTTAAAAATAAAGTTCATCCACGCTTCGGATCACAATGAAGGCAATGCAAAGAATGAGGAAATGTTTTTCCTCATCTTGGCACTTCAAAATATCCTCAGAGGCATCTTTATCGCTTTGTTGCTGGAGTAATCCCGTGTTTGTGTCTGTCTTGTATTTACTACCACTCGAGCGAGTTTTTTTTCAGGAGCTTGGTTTCTGTTTTTGGACTCTTTTTGGATGTTTTAAATGTCAAAAGATCAAGGAATTTGGTTTCTCAATTCATAACCCCTTTAAAATGTAATATTCCTGTGATAGCAAGTCTGAATTTTCAGCATCAATACTGCAGTCTTCTGTGTCACATGATCCTTCAGAAATATGCTGATGCTCAAGAGTTGCTTGTTATCTGCAATGTTGAAAACAGTTGTGCTGCTTAATATTTTTGTGTAAACTGTTCCTTTTTTCACAATTGTTTGATAAATAGAAAGTCTCTTTACTGTCACTTTTGATCAATTAAATAAATCTTTGCTGATTAAAAGTATTCATTTCAAAATCTTACTCCCGAACTTGGGAGTGTTTATGAAAAAGGCATGTCAGATCAGATGGCATAGCATGAATTACACCATGACAGCTCGAGAAAGCCAGGGGATTTCCTTGGAAAGTATCTTGCTTTCATTTTATCTTTACTAGGTCATCTACAACAATCTCAACCAATCAAATTTGCTTTCTCTTTTGTATAATAAAAAGAACATGACACAACTCCTGTAATGGGAGTTAAGGCCATTGTCAAACGCTTTTGTTCTCATGCATTAAAGTGTGTATATTTCTGTCTCCACAGCATCCCAAACATCCCTCTCCACATGAACGGATCCAGTAGTGTGAACTCGGCGCTGGCAGGTACGGTACTCACCCATCACACATGGCACACAGGAGAAAATCCTTCCAGTGATGCACTGGGGTCTCCTCCTCATTGCAGAAAGGTGTTTGATGCTGCAGTATGAACTGCAGCTGAACTGTTTCTTGGGAGTGTCAGTTTGAACCACTCAAATGTTTCCCAGAGCAGTGAGAGTCAGTGAAGTTAGCTTTAGCATCCTTCAGTGAATGTCACAAGTATATTCATGCCACAGACTGCTTGTCACAAGTCAGTTTATGACATTAGCGGCTTCACTGAGTCACCAGCTTGTGGGTTTTGTGTTGGTTGTTGAAAGCCGTCGCCTTTCAACAAATTTCAGGCTAATGGCGCGTGTATGGGGATGTTGAATATCTGTTGTTCTTGTAGCTGACAGCTGCAGCACCAAGATGAATGAGGCATTTGGGGAACATATAGACAGATCTGGAGCGAAGTGACATTTCTAACATCATTTTCACTAGAGTGAAGGTGAGGAGATTTTGGGTGGGTTTTGAATAAAGTGATCAATGCAAAACAACTATAGGCTAAAAAAAACAAAACTGAATTTGCATACACCGTAACCGTGTTTATATATTTATCATCAATAAATTCAATTCAGTTCACGTTTATTTGTATAGCACTTTTCACAATACACATCATTTCAAAGCAGCTTTACAGAAAGTGCATTCTGTTTCCTTCCTGAGATTCATGCCATTCTCATTTGTCACAATATGGAGTCACTAGCCACTTTCACACATTAAACCTGTTAAATTACTGTGCAGTTGCTGAATCAATTGTTCCAGTGCCATGTGTTACATGTTTCGGTTCAGTTTCAGTTTCGGTTTCTTGCCACTGTCGCCTTTTTCGCTTTTTTCACCTTTGTTGCCATTGGCTTTTGGCTTGCTTAGTTAGGGACATTAAATTTAACATTTAATTTAATTTTCAACAATAACATTGATCTGCCTGCATTGACACCATTATATGAGAACTAAACTAAGCTGGACGATGACATCATGGTTTTCTCCAGAGCGGCTATATATATATACATGAACTAAATTAATAACTTTTTTTACAACAAAAATGAAACATCACAGAACTTGCTTAAGCTGGACTGTGACGCTATTTTCTTCTGGAAACAAACTTTGTTGCATTATTTTCTTATCTCTGTAAAGCTGCTTTGAAACAATCTTTATTAAAAAAAGCGCTATATACATAAATGTGGCTTGACTTGACTTGCTACCATTCACACACCTAACCACAAGTCCATATTACAGTTTAGAGTGATCTGTTATCCGAGGTAACAGTCTAAGTTAAGTATTTTAGAAATGCACATATACAAAGTCACAGTTAGCTAAAAATGTATTAATTTAAACAATGTGATAATTTAATGCAGATACAATGAGCTCATTTAAGTAATGAATACTTGTTTGTTATAAATCCAATTTGTTTCAATCTCACACATTTTAACTAACTGAATATTGCTTGTCTCACTGCTGTCTCACTGTATGAGGACGTGAACACATGATCTTCATCTGCTCTTTACGAGCATTGTCATTTCATATATATATATATATATATATATATATATATATATACACAGGCACTCAAAGATCTTCACGACAATCTTTCAAAATAAGTTACTTTTTTTTATTACAGTTGAATTATTAAAACTATTAGTTTAATTATTAACTATTGAATCCAGAAGAAAAATCAAACAGAACACACTGCTAAAGGCTAATCATATAAATTACCGTTATGTTGACTTTTATTCAAATTCTGAATGGATTATACAGTATATAGCCTAAAAGACCTGCGAAGACCGAAGCTGTCACTCCTCTCATTTTGTGATCTCACAGTTCCATTATAATCAATAAAGTTGTCTACACTGCACAATGAATCTCTTCTTTACATTTGTCTACACTTTGTTGATAAGAGGTTTTTGACCAGTGAGTGGATTCTGACTGAATAAACACCTCTGATTGGCCACTTTGTTCACCGCTTCAAAAACACGTTGTAAATAGAAACATTGGACGGTCTCTAGAACGCCAACACAAATACGCACTGGTGCATTTACCAAATCTGTTTTGTCAATATGATATTATTACAGTATCAACTGAGGGTGCTCTTGCTTTCATTTGAGGGTGCTTGGCGTATGCTTATATGGCTGAATTAAACCAATATTTCCACTTGTGTAGCGTTTACTATAGTTGACCGAGTGGAGGTAGTCCGATCTGGTGTGAGTGGAGGCGGGGACTAATTTGCATATTCAAATGAAGTAAGGGTGTAGTGTTAAGCTATTTTAAGGCATGAAGAATCATTTTCACAGGGAAAAAAAGTTGTGATCATCAAAGATGAGTTGTACGCGATAACATTATTGACTGCAAGGGGACTTTTAAAGTTTAACTATTTAACTTAAATGCCTGGTTTCACAGAAAAGGCTTAAGCCTAGTCCCAGACTATGTCAGTGTCATTGTTTTGTCTCAAGATGCTCTCCAGTAATGTTTTTTTTTTTTTTTTTTTAAGGCACATTTATAAAAGCTACTTAAATGTCTTTATTTAACTAAAGCCTAATCCTGGCTTATTCTAAACCTTGTCTGTGGAACCAGGCCTAAATGTTTAACTTGACATGCTGTCTTAAAAACGTAGCCTAATGCTTACAGTATGCTCAGATTTGGTCATATGTCTTGGTGTGTTTAAAGCTTTAATGTAATTTTTTTTATGTGTCCGGAAGCATTGCTTGCTTGCAGCTTTTTTTGTCATGCTGTTCTATTATTATGTTGTAATGGATTTCAAATTGTCCTGTCATTAAACGTTGCTTAAAAGCAACACGATTTGTGATTGGTCATCAGATGTCAATCAGATGGTCTCTTCCTGTCAAAATGGACCAGACGTTATGCAAATAGTTAAAAGTCTGACTCTGTGAGACCAATGTGTCCCATGTCTCCTCTGAAGGTGATTTGAGTGATCGCATCACAGTTAGTCTCCAAAGCGAACTGGATCCCATGTACTGCATTTAGTCCTAGACGAATATTAATAACAGGTAGGATTGTAGTCAGCATCTATAGATGGATGTTTTTGTCACCGGTATTACAGGGTGAGTAGGACCCTAAACTTTTCTTGACCTCATCAGAGCATGCCCCACTTGTGGTTGGCCTCTCCACTCTTGGCTCATTACTCTTCCTTTCCTTCACTCCTCCTCCTCCCTTCCTCCTGCATGTCTCCACATGGCCTCCGGCCGTTCCAGGCATGGCTTCCATTTTGATGTCAGCCGCAGGACTGGGAGTTCGCTTCATGACCGCCCCCTTCTCCCAGCGTGGCTCCAGCAGGCCCACCAAAGGCCAGCCCAGCTCCGTTAAGAGGGCAAAGAGACAGTCCAGGACAGGTAGTTAAGCACCGCCAACCAGCCCGACCGAACCTGCCCTCCACTGGCCTGCAAACTGCTGCTGTCCTTTTTGTTTAATTGCTCTTTTCCTTACCATTCTCCTTTCAAATTATATTTTCCCCAGGGGGTTAGTACTGTAGCTTCATTCCGACATGCTCCGTCCAGCCATTGCGAGATGTTTATGTTTTTCTATTTATCGTTTGCTTCTGCCGTCATGTTTTCACCCATTTCATGTTTATGCTGTCATGGTCATGCTGTCTTGCATCCATCCTCTCGATCACATAATGAATGCACTATTGATGGTATTCAGCTTGACACCTGCCTGCTCACCTGTGGGACACTGCAGACAGATGTCTGCTGGGGGGGTTATCGAATAACAGTTGTTCCCTGGTCTTTTTCTCTTTCTCTAACCCTAAATAACCTGTGTTGTGGTTAATGCTTTACATTTTAATGTGTTTTAATACAGAAGAGGATATTAGGTTCAGACTGACACTCACAAGCAATGTTAGTTTACTACTTTAATATCGCTTACTAAAACATCCTAAACACATTTTCCGTTTTGAACGGACTATTTAAGTGTTACAACTAACACCAAAGTCTGCAACCTGAACAGTGTGTGCTTTTAAATGGTATGTTAAATGCTAAGTATCAAACATTGATTTATTAAAAGAAGCCATATTTAACGGACAGTTCTGACTCTAAATTCTGATTGGATGAGTGACTTTCAAAGCCTTTATTAGATGGCTGAATCACGTTCACATTATTTGAATTCTATATACTGTGTTACTAGACTAATAAACGATATCACTTAGCAAATTGTTTATCATTATTATTACATTTAATTATAAAATTTAGCAAAAGTATTTTAATAAGAGCTGTGGATTACACTTAAAATATAAGAATATTCGAAAGATAACTATTTAGCAAATTTATTTAGCTAAGATCCGTAAATTTTATTTGATAAATTGTAAACCTCAGGCTGTGAGATTTTAACTGCATTAAAGGGTGGTTTAGATACGGAGCCCCAAAAGGGACATGGTGATTATAAATTATATTTCAATGTTTTTGCCTTCTCTCAAAAGTTTTGCATTTCCTTGCAAAACTGGCAAAATTGGTGATGGACATATGAGGTGGGAGGAAAAACTATATTGCAATGCCTTTAAGAGAGAATGCCAAGTTTCTCAGGGGAACGCTGAACTGAATGCAAAGATTGCAAAGATTCTCAAGCAGTGAATTCAAAAGCATTGAAGTATAATTTAAACTCATTTTTTGTCCATCACCATGTAGAGACTCTGTATTTAGGCACATATGCTGCACACTTCTGTTTACATTAGTAAATTGCGAAAATTGCCTTGATGTAACATCAAAACGAACTGATGTGCACATTAAACGGTCACGGTCTTCACATGCAAAGCAAAACCGGCCTATCCTGTCATCCAAAATGTGTTTCTTTTCTAGGGGAAAGCTCATTAACAGTTAAATGTGTATACATGAGCTTATATGTGTTTGCATATAATCAGTGTGTGATAATGCATAACAATGCACTCATTAAAACTAACTGACTCAGGAAGTCAAGAGCAAGTGTTATTGTATTAGGTATTTTGGTTATGGTTCCTTGGAAATACACAAGGATACTGATGCCATAGCATCTCTAACTGCTTCTTAGAAAAACTATTTACATAATGTATTTGTTCATTTAGAAACCATAACAAGCATAGCATTCTACTTCTGCCAGGTTAGCTGCATTAATTATGAATAGGAATTTATTTAAAAAAATAATAATAATTTAAGTGTCTACAGAAATTCACAGATAGTGAAAATGTTTATAATTGTGATATATATATATATGTGGTATATATATATATATATCACATATATGCATATGCTGACTTCAGATGCAGTCTCATTATAGAGAGCATTTGATTGGCCAAAAATGTATGTAGTACATGAATAATTAACAATTGATCAGAACAGACAGACATGGATTACAAGCCACAAAACTCTGATTAAGCTTTCATGGACTCTATAAGAAAATGCAATCTTCATGTCGTCACGTAGGTTAAAATGTGTCTTGTGTATGTCCTCAGCTCCTGCTCAGAAACCAGAGGAAGTCATCAAGAAATACATGGAGGAAGTGCCTGTGGTTCCAGATGAGGTATATTTTTAAGTACTGGCATAAATATGTAAATTTTTCAGGTCATTTTTCACCCCAGAGTTAAAAGAATATTATGTTTTAGATAAATATAGTTTTTAGTAAATAGATTAGTTAAAGAAAATAAAGACTATATTAGGACCATTTTTACATATTTTCATGACAATTAAGCACCTTTATGTAACTATGCAAAAAAACGTAATGGTCCTAAAATAGACTTCAATTTCTGTATGCAAAATATAACATGACCTGGACACATTTTGATGACATTCACCCATATGTTTAACGCCCTGCCCTATGACATCTGGCTGTGTGCTCTCAGGACTGTATTATCTGTATGGAGCGCCTGGCCTCCCCGTCTGGTTATGAGGTCCCAGCTGAGTGCTCTCAGTCTCTTCAGCCCAACACTGTGGGCAAATTCACAAAATGTGGTCACACCTTCCACATGCCCTGCATGCTGGCCATGTACAACAATGGAACAAAGGTGTGCAATATCTTACCAACACTTTTAACTGTCAATTGTATACAACTATTTTAATATCTATTTTAGGGTAATTCCAAGAATGGATGACAGAAATTGCAATACTGTTAATATCCCCAAAAAACATTGTTATTTTCAGAATTTTCATTTTTTGGGTGAAGTATTCTAATCTACACTACCATTCAAAAGTTTGGTATTGTCAAGTGTTTTTTTTTATAAAGATGTCTCTTTTTCTCACCAAGGCTGCATTTGTTTGATCATAAATACAGTTTAAACAGCAACATTGTGAAATATTATTACAATTGAAAATAACTGTTTTCTATGTTAATATATTTTAAAATGTAATTTATTCCTGTGATGGCAAAGCTGAGTTTTCAGGATCATCAGTCTTCAGTGTTGCATGATCCTTCAGAAATCATTCTAATATGCTGATTTCTTATCATTATCAACGTTGAAAACAGTTTTGCTGCTAAATATTTTAATGCAAAAACGAAAAAATTATAATTGTTTTCCAGAATTTTTTGATCAATAAAAAGCTCAAAAGAACAGCATTAATTTGAAAGAAGGAACATTTATAAATGTCTTTACTGTCAGTTATGATCAATGCATCCTGAATAAAAGTATTATTACTTAAAAAAAATTAAAAAAAATACTGACCCCGAAATGTTCAATGGTATTGTACGTCATGCATTCCTGGAATTACTCTAAAATGACAAAATAGGTGCATGCAATTACAAGAATTGATTTTATTAGCTCTAAATACTTATTTTCACATGAACTTTTTCTTTTAAAGAGATTGTTGCACCCATTTTCTCTCTCACGTTGTCACACCATAGGACGGGAGCCTGCAGTGCCCCTCATGTAAGACAATTTACGGAGAGAAGACCGGCACCCAACCAAAGGGCAACATGGATATCTATAGTATTCCTCAGTCTTTGCCTGGACACCCAGACTGCGGCACTATACAAATCATTTACAACATCCCGCCCGGAATACAGGTCTGTTTTGGCAGACCAATGTAGTGCTGTACTATTTTATATTTATTTGCACCATGATTTCAACTTTCAACTTTAAGAATAAGTGCTAGAGGTCCTTAAGAACCAGCCAAATGTTTTCATCCAGCAGACTGACGTCAGCGTCCATCTGCATTTATTGGGGGCATAACTGACTCATTCCTTTGTGTGATGTTGGTTTTGTCTTTGCCTTGGCCTGCACGAAGCACTCATTATCCTAATGCACTCTTTGTCTGCAGGGCCCTGAGCACCCAAACCCAGGACAGCCGTATACGTGCAGAGGATTCCCTCGCTTCTGTTTCCTTCCTGACAATGACAAAGGCAGAAAGGTAATTGAGTGAATTGACCCAGTTCAAATAAAGATTCATGCCATTCTCATTTGTCACAATATGGAGTCACTAGCCACTTTCACACATTAAACCTGTTAAATTACTGTGCAGTTGCTGAATCAATTGTTCCAGTGCCATGTGTTACACAAGATGGAGTTTCGGTTTCTTGCCGCTGTCGCCTTTTTTCACCTTTGTTGCCATTGGCTTTTGGCTTGCTGAGTTGGGGACATTTAAATTTAACATTTAATTTAATTTTCAACAATAATATTGATCTGCCTGCATTGACACCATTATATGAGAACTAAACTAAGCTGGACGATGACATCACGGTTTTCTCCAGGGCGGCTATACAGCGGGGGAAATAAGTATTGAACACGTCGTCATTTTTCTCAGTAAATATATTTCCAAAGGTGCTATTGACATGAAATTTTCACCAGATGTTGGTAACAACCCAAGTAAGCCATACATACAAAGAAACAAACAAAAATAAGTTCAGAAATTAAGTTATGTGTAATAATGTGAAATGACAAAGTATTGAACACATTTATTCAGCCCTATTTATTTCATACTACAGAAATTGAATAATCAAATGTTAAAATAAAACACTGCACTTTTCTGTGTGGTTTAAATATAAATGGATTCTTATTAAAGATACAAAAGTTATTCAGTGAAGAGCACTGATCGAATTATTGTTTTTTTCTATTTTTTTTTTCCCTCTGTCTTTTGTTGTTTAGTTAACATTAATGGCACAGACGGCAGAAGGTATATTAGGCTACTGTCACTTTAAGACCAAATGCATGGACCGAATTTACAACTGTTTACTTTCATTAAAGACATAACCAAATGTTTATGTAAATACTCCACACAATGGGCATTTTGACATAATTTAAGCGCAGCAAGCTGCGTCTTTCTCTGCGCGTGCTTCGGGTGTTTTTCAGTCAGTGCAAGTGTGCATTGAGAATATTTTTCACGACTTATTGCGCTCAACTCAGCATGCATGTCCCACTTTTTATCTGCTACATGGATACATTTACATACCATGATATAAACTATATATCTCTAACGATAGACAACTTCTATGTTAGCCAGTTCAAAAAGTTGAAAGCTGAATTTGCGACCAAATGTCATGGAAAAGCACACTTTAAAGTGAAATGAAATATCTGTCATTTAATCACCCTCATGTAATTCCAGAACCATAACATTTCTGCACATCTTTGGCACACAAATAAAGATATTTTTAATGTTCTCTCATCCTTTTTGTATCTCCAATGAAAGTCTAGGTAATGAACATTTTCAAGCTTCAAACCTTATGAGTAAAGTAACCCATATGAATGGAGCAGTTTATGTACTTTTTAAAGCTTGAACATGTTGATTATCTAGACTTTCTGTGAATAAATACAAGAATATTTAAAGATGAACCGAAGTCTTACTGGGTTTGGAACAACAAAATGTTCAAGTTTGCAGGGTCTAAAGATGCTAAATGCACTGTTTTTGTGTCTGTCCCTTTAAATGCAAATGAGCTGCTGCTCCCGGCACAGAGGGCGGAGCTACAACAGCTTGTGTCCTTTTACCTCACACACACATGCACTGGAAATTTCAAAAACTTTTAGCCTTTTATGTTCAAACCAAAGTCAGAAAGATGGAGAGACTCAAGAAGTAACAACATGTAGAATGCAACAGGACATTTCTGAATGGTTAGTTGATGAATTTATGTAGCTTATGTGTAGTTATCTTCTAGTCATCGATTAGAATATTCTGTCTCGATAATCTATAAATTGTGTTCCTTGGGCAGGTTTTATGTACATTTTAGGGTTAGTGATGTCACTAACCCGGGAGGAATGTCGTGTAGTCTCTACCAGCCGTTTGTTGTAGTCCTTAAAAAGCAATTTCTTTAAAAGAAAATCTCTCCCTTTGCTTTGAACTTTGAGATTCCTAACTTTGCAGATGCTGTTTATGCTCAAACAGCAACATTACACACTAAATAAAGGACATTAAGGGTGATCAATAGTAATGATTCAAATGACTAAATATGGAGAAACAAGATTTCTGCCCGATATATTGAATCTTGACATAGGTCTTGCTCAGCATTTGTTTCATGTTGATCTTTGGTGCTCTGGTTTGCATTTCTCTCTGTGAGAAAACCCACCAACTGTGTTTACTGTAAATCTGAGGGTCTTGATTATGTGGTTTTCAGGTGCTGGAGCTGCTGAAGGTGGCGTGGACACGACGCCTCATCTTCACCGTGGGCACTTCCAGCACCACAGGGGAGCCTGACACCGTCATTTGGAACGAGATCCACCACAAGACGGAGATGATGTCCAACGTCTCCGGCCACGGCTACCCCGACCCCAACTACCTGGACAATGTGCTCTCAGAACTGGCTTCACAGGGTGTGACGGAGGACTGTCTGAAACGAGACGCTCAGAGCCAAGGGGCTCATGGTTCAGGCATGTGAAACGGACCATTCCATCTGCTGCAGATCTAATAAAACTTGACGAAAAGGGAAAACTAGAGTTATGAGGTTTGGATGTATGCGAATGTGCAAGGGTTGGCGTCAACTTCCTTCATCTAGCTGAGTCTAGAATATTAACGCACACATGGGGTCACTGGCTTTGTGGTCATCTGTACTTTCACCGTATTGTAAGACAGCTATAGATGGTTCTGCACGAATGGCTCTGTCTTAGATTGACGCCCGAATCTCGAGCCAAGAGGAGACTCGCCCTCTGCTCTGACGCCAATATTGGGATTCATCTCAAAATATGATTCATCATAGGGCTGTGACGTCCTTCCTGACGCACTACATTACAGTAGTGCACTGCGGCAATGATCCTCATACTTTTGCTGGGAATCGATACAATATTAATTGAAAAGCATTGACATGAAAACACAAATTTGCACATCAATGCAAATCATAAGTCTTTACTAGTACTGTAAAATGTACTGCTTCAGAAATTAAAGGCACTTTTTTCAGAATTTGCAGCTATGAATTTAGTTCATATTGTTTTAAAAGGTTTTTAACCTGACAGATTTCATTCACTTGCTGCTATTTTTTTTTTTATTATTTTTTTTTACGGTCATAAGGGATTTGATTTTTGTCTTGATTCCACATAAGGTTTCTATGGAAGCTTGTTTCCGCCACATAATAAAAAATTTTTTTTAAAGATAATTGCGACTTTTTATCTCACAATTCTAACTTTTTTTTCTCAAAATTGCGATATAAACTCGCAAATGCAAGTTATAAAGTCAGGATTTCTGGAATTTTTGCAATTCTGACTTCATTTCTGAGAATTGCAAGTTTATATCACAAAATTATGAGGAAATAAAAGTCAAATGCAAGATGTAAACGAGCAATTGTGAGGAAAAAAAGTCAGAATTGTGAGATTAAAAAGTCGCAATTACCAATTACCTTTTTTTTATTCTGTGGTCTATAGGTTTCTATTGCAATGGACCATATTCTTTAGAATATACATTAATTTTAGCTATTTAAAAAATGCAAGACTTTTAAAAGCTCAGCAAAACTATGTAATGCTTTTAAAAATATGTCATTGCTTATTTAATTATAGTCCAGATCCTGAAAACTAGGTGTAGAAATGCAATCCCACAGCATTATTATTGGGTTGCAGTATTAGATGGTGCCACAGAGACAATCAGCAGTGTTTGATTAAGTTACAGTTCATTACCACTGTGAGTCTGGAGACATTCATTCATCATCTCTTACTCCACAGTATGGGATTTTTGGTTTTACAATGTATGCAAGTGTATATATAAATATATATTCAACTTCTAATCAGCAATAAACATTACTCCATATAACAACACTTTTTGGTTTGTGTTACTTGTTAATAAGAACACTGCTATAAAACACTGAATTCTTCCAGGCAAAATCAGGCTTTCGGTTTGCAACAAAATACAAAATTAAATCCACCAGTAATCTCAAGAAAAGCTTATATCACACACACACAAACACAAATAATATAAATAAATAATTCGGTATTGAGACATTATTTTAAATTAAGTTCATTTTCACTCATTCTCATTGCTGTAGCGCATCCAGAAATTTTACTTTAAATGTAACTTTTTTTGAAATGACAATAAAGACATTTATAGTGTTATAAAAGATTTCTATTTTAAATAAATTGCTGCTCTTCCCAACTTTCTATTCATCAAAGAATCCTGAAAATAAATGTATAATGCTTTCTACAAAAATATTAAGCAGCACAACTGTTTTACAGCATTCATAATATTAAGAAAGGTTTCTTGATAAGAAAATCAGCATGTAAGAATGATTTCTGAAGGATCGTGTGACACTGAAGACTGGAGTAATGATGCTGAAAATCACAGGAATAAAATACATTTTCAAATATATTCAATTAGAATTGAGTTTGGTAACACTTTACAATAAGGTTCATTAGTTAACATTAGTTAATATATTAACTAACATGAACTAACAATGAGCAATACATTTGTTACAGTACTTGTTAATCTTTGTTTATGTTAGTTAATAAAAATCCAGCTATTCATTTTTTTGTTTATGTTAGTTCACAGTGAATTAACTAATATTAACAAATACAACCTTTGATTTTGATAAAGTGTTGGTAAATGTTGAAATATTAACCAAGATTAATTAATGCTATAGAAGTATTGTTCATTCTTAGTTCAGGTTAACTAGTCAACTAATGAAGCTTATTCTAAAGGTTTACCGTTATTTTTAACCTCTTAATATATTTAATTATATTACATTATTATGTAAAATTACTATTATCACAATATTCCCAACTGTATTTTTGACTAAATAAAATCAGCCTTGGTGAGCATGAGACTTCTTTCAAACATTCATTTTTTTTACTCACCTCCCACTTTTGAACGGTAGAGTATACATACACATAAAATATACCTTTCTTATGTAGATTTGGGGAAGAAACATGACCTTGACACGTTCTTGACAAACAGTCAAGCGTTCACCATATTATCTCATATTTGTACCTGATTTTCATGTTTGTAATAGCTGAATGTGAACGAATCCTCCCAGCTGGAGTGTGTCGTTCAGTCAGTAGAGGACAGTGTTGCTCCATGTGTTCTGCAGGACATCTGCATCCCAGAGCTGCTGTTCTTCTGCTTTATAAAGACAAGTGCTTTTCACCTGCAGAGTGAGATTCTGTCCTTCCCTCATGAAATTAAAGCTGAAAACTGTCACAATCGTGTTGGTTGCTCAGCAGATCAGATGTGTTCGGTTTAGAATCCTTTACCATGCATCTTATTTTCGCTGCTTTTGAATAAATGATGTGCAGCTTCAAACTTGCCAAGGGTTTCATTTCAGGTATAAATGCCCAAAATGAACTGACTTTGAAAAACATGCATGATAAATAAGAGGCCTTTGATTGTAGGCAAGAATACTCAATCGCTGGTAAGTGGTAATGCTATAAGATGCTTAATGCAAATGTGAAGATCAAACAAGATTATAATGCTGATGCACTGCGAACACTTGTTCTCCAGTTCTCTTCAGATCACAAGAATGCAACTCCTTTGAAATCTTGAGTCCTTGTTACTACTGGGCCACAATATCCAAACCTGGGCAAGATACTGTGACGGTTGTTTATAGCATCTTATAGAAATTATTTGGCAGAATGCATTTAATCTTTGTGCAAATTTTGAATACCAAAAAAAGTATTTGGAAATTTAAGTCACATTAAAGGATTAGTTCACTTCGAAATGCAAATTCTGTCATCATTTACTTATTTATTCATTTATTCTGCTGAACAGTGAACACAAAAGAAGATATTTTTTAAGAATGTCGGTAACCAAACAGTTGATGGACCCCTAGTATTTTTTTTCCTACTATGGAAGTCAATAGGGCCCATCAACTGTCTGATTAACAACATTCTTCAAAATATCTTCCTTTGTGTTCAGCAGAAAAAAGAAATTCATCCAGGTTTGAAACAACTTGAGGGTGAGTAAATGATGACAGAATTTTCACTTTGAAGTGAACTATTCCTTTAAATAGCTTCTTTGGAATATTAGCAAATGTTAGTGGAATATGTGAATGCAAGATATGAAAAACTGTTTTTGTCCATATAATGAAAGTCAATGGGGTCCAAAACAGCACTGTCCCTTATTGACTTTCATTGTATGGATTAAAAACATCTCTTCAGATCATTTTTTTTTTTAATCAATATCTTCTAGAAGAAAGAAAGTCTGATTTGGAGCAATGTGAGGGTGAGGAGCTCAACATTTTAATTTTTGGATGAATTATGCCTTTAGGTGTCCAAAAATGTTTCATTGGCATTGCATGGCCTTTGAATCACACAAATAGATGAACAAATACTCTGAGACATCCTAAAAATGTATTACCGCTGCACACTGAACAAATATTCTAAAAACACAGCACCTCTCAAGCCAACTCATTTTGGTAATGATTTACTCTGTTTATTGTACTCGCTTCCTCTGTATGCATGAGAAATCCTCTCTTTTGCTTATGAAAGTGCTCCCACTTTCTCCTTCATAACTGGTAATGAGACCCTCTCTGACTCCATCTTATTAGGAAACATCTATGCTGTTTGTTGTGTGTAATTAAAACAAGGAGCGAAGGGTGCAGTGATGAATTTCCTCCACTGAAGTGTGTCCCGCTGCATGCCCACAGGCTCATCTTCTCCTAAAATGGGCTCTTGCTGAGGTTTCTGGAAGAAATGAAAGAATTATTCTCATTCTTATTAAGATGTTCTCAATGTTCATATTACATTTTGCAAGGAAATAAAGACTGTAAAGCTAAATATTGTTTGGTTTACTGTTGCTCTAATGTTACATGACCATGTCCATGGGTGTCAATTTTATTCTAAAATTAGGTAGCGTGACATCATGACATGGCAAATGGCTGGCTCATAAATATTAATTAGGTTAAATTAGCAAATAAATGTGATAATCGTGTCTGTAGTAGAGTATTTGCTTATTCACGTAGTGTAACAGCGCAGCGGCAGCGCTTCTGTGTTGAACGTCACACGCATCACACACATGACCAGCTTCGGCCAATAGTGATCATACGTGGTGACGTACAACACAGAAGCGCTGCGCTGTTACTCTACGTGAATTCATTCAGGCCCACACAGACGAAAATGAATAGTTGAATAAAGTCGTTATTTTTGTTGTTGTTTTTGCGCACAAAAAGTATTCTCGTCGCTTGATAAACTTAAGGTTGAGCCACTGTAGTCACTTGGACTATTTTAAAGCTGCCGTCGGCAACATTTTTTTTATCATATTCAGTGAAATTGACACTATAATCCGACAGAACAACATAAATAAGGTGGTTTTAGAAAAAAACCCGAGCTTCGTTCTAACTCCACCTGGAGCGTGTTATTTGTTTTGCAAAAATCCACCGCTCCCGGTGTAGCAGTCGATTCTGTTCCCTACAGGAATTTGTGTTCCCCCTCAAAGAGGCATGTCTGCGCATGCGTAGCAGATGCATCAAAGCACAACTGGAAGTACGGAAAGCGAAAAAGGCCAAAAGCATTGGCGCAACATTCAATTGTCAGCATAATAAAATGGTTCTCACACTCCAGGGGCCTGTACCATGAAGGTAGCTGAACAAACTCGGGGTTACAGGATTAGTTTTGAGTTGACAAAACCAAACCGATGCAATCAGGCTTTATTGGTACCATGATGCAGCTCATCAACTTTCTCTGTCAACTCAGGCTTTGATCCTCAAGCTATGATTACTACACGCGCGCGTGCACATAAAAGAGTGACGTCGACACTGAACAACCAATCGCGGGTCGCGATTTTTCCGCGGAGGAGCAAGAGATAATCATTCATAATTACGATGAATTGTATTTGTATTACAATTAAAATGTATTTCAAGCTCGAAACAATACTGTCTCTGCTGCCAAAGCAAGAGAAGACTGTTGGAGAAAGATTGCTGATTGTTAATGTGTAAGTTAAACAAATACATTCTATATTTATGTAAAATTATGTATGTGTTGCCTATACGTGTAATATAGCCTATAGCCTATTTTTATAATATATAAAAATATGCATGTACTAAGAAAGATTAATATTCAATGATTTTTAGATGCAACCCCAACTCCAAATGTTCTTGGCAGCAGATAGCCTAAAAACAAAATATAAAAATATAATTCAAAGTGGTGAGTATTTACCACAACCTTTTATTACTTTTGTGAACATTTTATTACAAACACTTGTTTGCAGCAAACAGAAATAAAGAATTAAATTCAGAAAACCAGAATACACTGTGGCGGAGGAGTTGGCTCTGAGTAGGCAATAAGGGACGGCCGATTATGGATGTGATTACAGGTGCTGTACAATCTGACCCTGGTGCTGGCTCCTCTAAAGCAAGTAACACTGGGTACGTGTGCAATACATTACTACTTTTTCAAGTTTTAAATATGGCTGACTGTATCTTCTGCAGTAGAGGGAAATACAGTGTCTCTGTTGAAGCCAGCACACATACACACAGTCTCGCACACAGAGGTCAGTATGCAGCAGACAGAACAACAAACTAACCTGCTTTACAACAGTTATGCTTTACATTGGCCTATTTTTATTTATTAGGGTGGAGGAAATGAACACACTCTGTCTGTGTGTTCTCAGACAGTTGCTGATGTGAATGCACTGGGCTTTTTATTATGGCAAACATTTGAATGTGTGGCATAAAAAAGGGACTGGCCCTTACACATCTCTTTTACTGTAGGATTTTTCACAACCTGCCCCAGAAACTGAGGCCTCTACCTCAATGGGCTTCAGAAGAAATGTGTAAGGATTTAAAACCCTTGACATAAATTACAGTCAGTCCTGTGTTTGTAGGAAGTCAAGGAACTTTTTGTGATTTGATGCGCCTCCAGAAAACTTGTAATGATCATGTTTGTGGTGGAATTATGTTTCAGGTGGAAACAGACTCAGTCAGGGCCCTGTACAAAATGAGTCTTGAACTAGACTGCACACTAAAGGAGACTCGAACTAGACTGCACACTAAAGGAGACTCGAACTAGACTGTTCACTAAAGGAGACTTGAACTAGACTGTTCACTAAAGGAGTCTTGAACTAGACTGCACACTAAAGGAGTCTTGAACTAGACTGCACACTAAAGGAGTCTTGAACTAGACTGCACACTAAAGGAGACTCGAACTAGACTGCACACTAAAGGAGA
The DNA here is from genome assembly GCF_963993115.1 of Abramis brama. Classification (NCBI taxonomy): domain Eukaryota; kingdom Metazoa; phylum Chordata; class Actinopteri; order Cypriniformes; family Leuciscidae; genus Abramis; species Abramis brama. Next base: position 41,520,128 of record NC_139967.1, read on the forward strand.
CTCGAACTAGACTGCACACTAAAGGAGACTCGAACTAGACTGCACACTAAAGGAGACTCGAACTAGACTGTTCACTAAAGGAGACTTGAACTAGACTGTTCACTAAAGGAGTCTTGAACTAGACTGCACACTAAAGGAGTCTTGAACTAGACTGCACACTAAAGGAGTCTTGAACTAGACTGCACACTAAAGGAGTCTTGAACTAGACTGCACACTAAAGGAGCTGACTGCGAGCTGAGGAGGCTCCAAACAAAATCAAACAGCTGGATAAAACTGATCTCAGTATGTATATATATATATATTAGTATAACTTATTTAACCAAGTAACACTTTAGTATGAATATTTATTAATGCAACTTTTTCTTGCTCTCTTTCTCCCTCCCATCCCACAAAACCAATAAAACAGTTTGAGACCTATCTGCAGTTTCAATGTGCTTTTATTAAGTGTAATATTGTATGGTGATTGCATCTACATCTGCACCAGCTGGGTGGTCAAGTGTGATCGGGTCAGTTTCATCGGGGAGAAGCTGGTTTTGTGGTGTTTCTCACTCCTTTCTACTGGTGGCTATATTGTGCAGAATGGCACATGCAGCCACTATCTGTGATGCCCGCTCTGGTGACTCTAAAGTGCCGAACACCGTTGAAATGTGCCTTTAGGAGGCCAAAGGTCATCTCTATCTTCACTCTGGTTTTACTGAGGGCCACATTGAAGCGGTGCTGTGGCCCTATATGAGGGTCATGATGGGGTTATTGTGTAGGTTTTTCTAGCTCAGTTCAAATTAACAGTGTTTTGTACTGTACCAAATTTAACTTGCTTTCCTCAAAGTGCTGACACAACACAGACTCATGGAAAATTTGTGAGACAAGCACTGGAGCCAGGCCATTTGGCATCCAACCTTGATCATATGTTCATGACCACAAGTCGTCTGCAGATGAAATGTTTAGTAGATCATTGTTATATCTGTTAAAGTTACTATTAATTTAAAGATTCATCTCACAGAAAATAATCATCTCACATATTCACATCATCTCTACCTGAACATTATGGCTGTGATAGGACTTCCTATTAACATAATCTGCCTCATGTTCCCTATAGCAGTGGAGATTGGAGCAATAGACTGCATACATGTTGCAATGACTTGGGAATCCTATCATAAGATTAACAGAAGAATAATAAAAAAGATTCAAAATAATTCTTAACATGTATTATATTGTATAGTACATTTGTGAAATTTGCTTTTTGAAAAAAAACAACAAAAGTGTTCATGTGATGTCACCCTATCAATATATCTTACTGGCAATTTTATAAAAGCCCTCTTTTATGGACATGGTCGATAAATGTCCGGGGAACACTATTAATGAAACGTTTCATGTACTCCTGCAGAGCGAGGACCACCTTGCGAATGGTTCGACAAACATATGTTTTCCCCTAGCTTCTGTGCGTCACCGTGCAAGAATGTAGCACTACCACTTGCAAAAAAAAAAAAAAAACGCAACGCAATACAATTTGCGGTACAGTAAGTGCATGAATTTGACGTGTTAAATTCTTTATGTGCGGCTCAAGAAGTTCGCAAAGATAAGACATTCCTTCCGCGGAAAATCTGTATCTTTCATACAAGTAACTATCAGTTAAGGCAAGGGGATTTTGTCTGGCTAAAAACTCTTTCTCTACGAAGTGCTCGTCAAACAATTTGCGCTGAGATGTCCACCGGATTTGGAAGAAAAGGTGAAGTCATTGCAACAGACACTTGGAATAAGTTACGTCACCTATATGTTTCTTTGCTCTCAGCTGATTGGTCAAACTTCAGTCTGAGATCTTGAATCCAGAACATAACCTGCCCCGGAGCAGGTTAGCCGTGCAGTGTAAGATACCATGGTAACGAACACCGATTAAAGCCGAGCTACATTCATAGTACCTAAAACCCAGGGTTGGCGGAAACTAAGCTGAAACATAGCTGGCTAGCCACCTAATCCGGCTTCATGGTACAGGCCCCAGTAATATGGGTAATATCAAACCCAGGGGTAATATCAAATATCAGTAATATCAAAACAAAACAAACTCAATGCCTCATATTATTGTCTTTATATTATTATGTCTGTATTATTTATAAAGATTGCAAAACGTCAAAGATGACTTGTTTATGAAATACAACTTTGTAAACAGTATACAAAATGTATTAATATGTTAAATGTCACCAAAATACACATGAAAAAAAGAGTTCATCATATTATTGTCAAAAGGTAAACACATTTTCAGGTGACACCTTTTATGTTCCCTGTATGAAAATAAATAAATAAATATTAATAAAACCATATTGCAATTTTTCTTTAATATGTTTCACATGCAAGATACATGGGTGCAACATAACATTCTAGTAATTAATTAACAATTTCTGAGGGCACTAATTAGCTTTAATTAATCAAGTTAATCAATGGTGTTATAAATTGGGGAGATGACCACACAACATTGTCACCTGAATGTCTATTCTTGCTGGCACATTCCAACAATGGATCCAAAAATTTATGAGGAAATCATGAATTATAAAACTCAAGGCACATATCCATTTGGTATTAAAAAAAGACCATAAATATGTGATTTGCAGACGTTGCTCCAATTTCCAAATTCATGGTAAGTAATCTATTCTAAATTATAATTATTTTTGAAAGTGAAGATAACATAACTCCACAGACAGGAGTAAGGTATAGTAATACACCAAGACTTGATAGAAACAAAAAACCCATACTTGTCCATGGACTATAGCCTTCTTGGCAAATAGAACATAAAAATTACCTATCCTGCAATTTCAGTTTAAAATATCCTATTTCTTTCATTAGGCATTCAGAACCACCATGCAGGTTATTGTTTAGACTTTACTAACAATAAAGCTAGTTCAATAGATGGTCAATTTTACTACATCTCCTCAAAAAATTGTATGGGTTTGAGGAAAAAAGTGGTCATTGGACAAAGAGGCCAACCAAATATTCACAGAATTCCATGCCAGCCCCTATGGAGCACACTGTGGAACAGAAAAAACCAAGCTTGCCATTTCAGCGAGGTTCTACTGGCCTGGAATGGGGGTGGATATTGATAAATGGGTAATACTAAATTATTCCTTTCTAACTTTGTTGTGAAACATACAAATGTATTATGTTTTGGAATGCATTTCTCATGTGCTTATTTCTGAACATCAGGTTTTGCAGTGTGCCCAGTGCCAATTTAGCAGACTGTCCATCAAGCAGGAGCCCAAGTACATCCCAATATGTGTAAGCTTGTCCACAGATGAGCATGGGATTTGAGACTGGTATTTCATGAGTGCACATAATTTAAATGTATTTATTTTAATTTTAAGGTGAATAAGCCTCTGGAACTGCTAGGCATGGATTTAGTGGGGAAAGTCACCAAAACCAACCAGGGAAATGAGTACATTTGTGTCCTCGTTGACTACTATACTAAATGGTCCGAGGCATATCCAATCCCAAATAAATCTGCAGCAGTTGTCTCGCGCTGCATTATACATTTTTTTCTACAGGTTTGGGGCACCAAAGAGAATTCTAACTGACCAAGGGACTGAGTTTGTAAACCAGGTTTGTAGTTTGTTAAATGAACTAAACTCAATATGCATGAGAATTTAATGGTTTCACACATTTGTTTTTATGTAGATTAATGTTAATGTATGTTTTGGAAACAGATTAATGAAGAAGAGCTCTGTACCTTCCTCAATGTGGAGAGAAGCCTCTGTGCCCCATACCATCCACAAACAAACGGGCTTGTGGAAAAATTAAATGGAACCATTCAGAGGTGAACCTTCATTTATGGGTTGGTTTGTGGGAATGCAATATTCAGGGAAATATTTGTCTTTGAAAATTGGTTACTCATAATTTTTAACTCATTTTGGTCATGACTCCAGAGCCTTGTGCAAACTGGTGGATACAAGACCAGAACAACTAGGTTCTCACCATTCTTTTTAATGTTCGGTATGGAGGCACGATATCCTTTTGAGGTGCCGGATATATATGAGGTATGTGATCATTTACATTGTTCCATATAAATATCATGCATCAATTTAGTGAAATAATTTCAATCTTCAATGTTTCTAAAAAAGGTCAACAGCACAGTGGAATCTGTGATAGCAGAGGACACCATTTCAAAGGCCATTTCTTTGAAGGAGAAAATGGACAACATTGTAAGAAAAAAACAGGCAAATCAGGCACCTTTTTTTGTAGGGCAGAAGGTCTTACGAAAAAACATACGGACCCAACAGAGGAAAGGGGGCAAGCTTGAGCGCAGCTGGTTGGGACCATATGAAGAAAAAAGCGCAGATTTAAGGGATGAAAATGGCAAGATATTCCCCAAAATCAACACTGACCACCTCAAACCCTTTAAAGAAGACACACCCCGGATACCCCATAGAATTACCCAAGAACCACAACATAAAAGAGCACATCAAGAAACGTTATGCCCTTCACTCACACCTGTAGACCTCACCATCACCAAGTCACATGAACACCAGCCCCCACCATCACCTCCATCCTCACCAATTGACTTGTCTACTAGATCTACATCTACAAGATCCTCTCCCCTGTCTCCGTTGAACTTTTCAACCAAAATGCCACTTTCCTCTCCTGTGTCCCACACCCCTACAATGATTGCAGAGGTACCAGCCGACACCACAGACGCAGTGCATCGCTGTAAGTGTTGATGCACAGTCAGATCTTATAATAGATCAATATTAGTCTGATTTCTAATATATTTGTGAGGTGGTAAGTGCAATGCTGTTTTTGGTTATCCTCTGTAGATATCAAAAGTGCCTGGGCTGGAAACGACAGTTATGTACTGCTGTCCAGAGTGGGACCCTATAAATTATTTTACAAAGACTTGCGGATCGGCCCTGGAAGGGAGTTGGAGAGTGAGGTACACATTTCATTGATTTTGACAGATAAGGCTTTCATCTGCTATGCTAATATTTTGTATTAATGTTTTGCTATGTTTGTCAAGGTTATAAATGCATATCTGTCCCTGAAAGTGAGGGAGCACAATTTGACTTCACCAGGCAAGGCATTCCACATGGACACATTTGCCATGACAGATATGTGGAACAGAAAACATGAAAGGCTCAAGGTGTCCTGCAAAAGTGCAATATTTTTTTTATTTTTTTTTACTTGTGCTAATGCCTGTTTTGTTCAGGGCTTTGTGTACATTCGCAAAGTTTAAATGATAGAACATGCATATTTTCTTTCTTTTTTTTTTTTGTTGGACCCAGCAAACTATGAGGTCATAGTGGGTATTGTAAATGAGGGCCACCACTGGTTCCTAGTTGTAAGTATTTGTGGTATAGAACAGTTTCATTTAAGTTTTCCCTTTTCCCCTTAATCCTGATTAGCAATTACCCTATCAAGTTGTCTTTTTGCATGTTACTTAGGCTATATACCCATCCCAACAAAAAATCATTCTGCTTGACTCAATTGGCGAGTCGGATATCAAGAAGAAAAAGTGTTTGGAGACAATAAGATATTTTTCATGCACCATATGTAGTGTTATTGTGTAATATGTACTGTATGCTTGAAAATATACTATCTTGTGTGTAGAGCCCTGATGATGGCAAAGGGTATTTCGGTTTCAAACTGGGTGTGTGAAACCTTGCCTCACCCACTTCAGAGGGATGCCATATCATGTGGTGTGTTCGCTTTGAAGGTGTGTGATTATAGTATTGTAGCAAATATTAAGTGTTCATTAAAATGGGATGATGCTTAAGTTCATATTTCTTGTTACTTCCTCAGTTTGCAGAACACATTCTGCAAAATACCACAATAAACTTCTCCAGTGATCTACAATCTTTAACACGATTCAGAATGGAGATTTCTTTAACTCTGCTCCGCCAATCTGGTATGGCTTTATAAACTCATGAATGTTATTGACGTGCTTTTTGATGTGCATCACTTTCATCAGTGTTGTACTGTACCTCATAGATGACCTAAGTGACCTGTGCCATTTTTGTGGAGAGGCAGAAACTTTTGATGACTCTGAAGGAGAGGCAGAAACATTGACTGCATGTGCAGATGATTGCAGTGCAGATGTTCTTTGGGTAAATATGGCTAAGCATTTTTGGTTGGTGTAGCATACTCAAAGTAATCATGAATGGACCAATGCTTTAAACCCCTTTTTAAAAAAATTGTTAATCTTATATATATTTTTTTATTTTTTATAGATTGCTTGTGATGACTGTGGGCGATGGTTCCACTTAAAGTGTGTTGGCAATCCATCCACGGAAGATGAATACAAATGTGCTTCTTGCAATAAATAACTAAATATGAAACCATTGTTTTTGGAGTTTTTTATTTTTTATTTCATTTTCTCTTTTGTTAAACCTACTCGAAAATCAGTCTTTCAAAACAAGTATTTATTTTATAAAATGTGACATTAAATTGTGAAGTGATTGTGGTTCAAATAGTCTTCTGCTAGACGAGTATAGAGCTCGGGATCGTTGCGTCACGCCGCAATGCATTGTGGGAATCACGGTACGGAAGTAGATGTACTGTATAGTAGGCAGTAGGTAACGTTGATCATTTGGTCATTAATTTAGGTTATTTTTTGGAAAATGGTTCAATTGCTGTATTGTGAACTGCTGTAATCGGTCTCATGATCGACAGGGCAAACGCCTCATAAATCATATTAGTTTTCCCTATATGGCTTGGGTCGCCGCTGGTCGTCAACCGGACGAAAACAGTGGATTATTGCACGTATAATAAATAACTCCTGAAGCGTAACAAACCCACATAGACAAGCTTCGTAGCTCACAGAATCTGACAAGTGTGTGTGTGTGTCACCACTGATGCTTGTTTCACGGTGCGAACGATTGTTTTCTCCGCGTTTACTTTGTAGATCTGCAGATCTTGCACTCATCCATTTGTGAACTGCAAGTGAGCCTCCAGTGACAGGTTCTACTTTTCTAAAAGTGTCTACTTTTAAACAAACAATTCAAAACGAAAGAAAACAGACAGCTCTCTGCTTATGTAAGTTAATCCGTATGCAATTTGCATTTCTCTCTGGCGCGTTCACTTAACTTACAGCGAAGATCGCCAATCAGCATCGTCAACCTCATCTTTGCAGCCGACTGTGACAAAAAAAACCCCATTTTTTTTTAAACAATTAAAATGTGTGTGAATGTTGTTGCCGAGGGCACAGGAAATTGTAAATCCGGCTCTGGATCGGAGGTGTAAGCGCTCATTCCACAGACCAGGTAGGAAAATATCAGGGAAACTGAGGCTTGGTATTAGCCTACTCCAGACTTTATTCATAGGGATCGATTCGCCTATAATCTAATTTGTTTTTTAAGTAGCGTTGTTTGGCTTCATTATTAAGTTTGTAAGTATACGGTATAGCCAACTTTTTTTGTCACGGCCCATAACTTTTTCTCTTTCTTTATCGGTGCCGGTGGAGACCGGTCGGCTACGCTATTACTTTATTCCGAACGCTTCTGCGTTGCCTCTAAAATGGCCGCCGTTACCCACAATGCATCATTCCATAACGTCTACGCCCGAGCTCTATAGGCTACTAATCAAAGCCTTAATAAACATTACATTGGAATCGCTAATAACGGTTTAAATTGAAAATAAATAAATAAATAAGCTAGATTGAAATGACAGAGCAGGAAAAACTCGCTTATAATAATAACTTTTTTTTAATTAAAATTTGGCTTCCCGTACATCCAGTTGTGCTTCTTGTCGTATTCAATTCTGATGGTACGTATGGTAACCTGATGGTAACGCGGCAACTACGCATAATTTGTAGTATGATTGCGTAAAGGGAACAGGAATTCCGGAAGGGAACAGAATCGACTGCTTCACCGGATCATCGGGTCCAATCAGCGCAGGGGGGTGTCTGACTGTCAATCACAGGTCGTGCACATGCCACAGATCCCCCCTCGCGCACGTTACAATATCACATGCACACGCCACGCCTGAAGTTCGCCTGAAGATTGCATGAAGCGTGATGGCGGAGAGAAAATCTACTAACAAGCTTCCAATTCCTCGGTTATTGCTATCTATGGATAGATTAGCCAGGGCAGCCTACCTCCGAGTCCATGGTGTTGATCGATGCTGAAGAGACGGACTCGTTCACAGAAAATCAGGTACACACGCACAGTGACGCACTGGGGTGGTTGTGAACTCTAATCCAAAGTGGAAAAAAGATTATTTCTAAAATGTATGTCAAATGTCTTATAATTATATTGCTTAATATGTGAATAACTCAAAACTGAATGTGTCCCTTTCTAGATGTGTCCCTTATTTATTTAGCATTTTATTAACTTTTTTGTGTGGTAGTCCCAAATATTGTCCACCGGTGTGACAACATTTTTTATGTTAATATTTAATTCAGAGATTGTGTGACAGATAAGACAAATATGCACAATCCTTATCAATTTGTCCTAATTACATTCCCACATCAAAAGTAACCAATAAAAATTCACAATCAAGTTATTATCCCACTATAAGATGTACACATAGGGGACTTTACCCAAACGTCTGGATTATATTCATTATAATTAGTATAAAACCTAATGAAGCTTCATTCCATCCTTATATGTGCATAGTGATGATATCATTATTATACTGTTCAACACCTTTTACATAAATTTGTGCATTTAAATGCCTTTTCCACTTATAATTCAGTTTGTCACACCACAGGACATTTGTCACACCATTGGACAACAAAAAGTACCGGTATGCCCCTGTTTTGTACAAAGTCATATTTATTATTTCTTGTTCAAATAATTTAAAAAAATCATTAAAATAAAGTTACAACTTCAAGTTCAAATGTGTTTTGTACAATAAAGTCAGAAGAAAGAAGAAGAAACGATGCGCGTGGAATCTGCCTAACAAACATAGATTTCATTGGCCTTTTTACGCAGTGGTATTGCGCAACCAGGAAGCGTATATACAAACTGGATACCACTGTTTTCAGCGGAATCTGAGAAATACGGCAAACAAGAACGCACCTCTCTATCATTAACAGTTTTTAAGATAATTACACATGTAAAAGTATGCAATTTTGGGCGGTACCGCCCAATCCGTCCCCATAACATTTCTATTCATATCCCATTGAAATGTGCGATCTCAAGAGCTTAAAACCATAGATAGTATATAAACTGGACACAGCGACCCAATTGGATTCAACGGAGACAAGTGAAGTCAATTAGAAGCACTCTCTTCCTGGGGGTCGAGCGTACTGCGCAGACTCACACTGAGCTTGATGACGTAGATGTGACGTGAGCAACCTGTCTGTCTTTTAGTAGCTGCGCCAAGAGAAATCTGAATCATTCCCTTCAGAATCTCGCAGAGACGGAGAGTGTGAGTAGGAGCTGTCCATGAGCTAGGAGCAGGAGTAACTTTTGCTAAGTATTCTGATTAATTATTTTGTCACTTTGTCTCCACGTCCCCCCGATTGCCCGCGAGCTTCTCCTCCTGTCCATACGGTAATTTCTCTACTGTGCGACAGAGAATCGCGTGGTTATGACGCAATCGTTAGCCTATTTTTACAAAAACTGCATGGGGCCATAACGTAAGATACAAGGGGCCATAACGTAAGATACAAGGTAATGGAGCCTTTTATACATTTTCGTGTTTCTTTAGAAATAAATAATGTACAAATGGAGTCTTTAAACGCCTCAGATGTAAGGTTATTCACTGTCAAAGTGATGCCAAAATGAATGGGAGTCAATGGAATGCTAACAGCAGGTGATGGTCCGCTAATCAATGGCGACGCCCGGGAGAAGCTTCAATATTTTATGAAACCCTGCCCCCCTGCTTAAAACAGCTAACTGAGCTAGCGATGACTCTCCTCTTCCTGATTCACGTCAGCTATGAAATCAGCGTGATATGATTAGTTTCTAAAGCTGTCAATCATCTCACGTGAACCAACCATAAGGCTGTTCTAATGCAATGAAGCTGTCTGTGTATAGTTCCTCATTCTGAGCTACAAACACAACTAAACACATCTCTTCATCTGATTCAAGAAGCTAATAAATGCAGGATTCAAATATATCTGGTTTGTGTGTGTGATTTCTGTCCGATTTTGGTTATTTTATAGGAACAAAGAATGTTTACATCCACTGGTGTGACAGCCATTTCCACCAGTGTGACGCTGATTTCATGTCACATTATAGGACAGTGCTGTCACACCAGTTGACATTTTCAAGATCAAGGCCAGTTTGCAGCCTAGCTATATGAGAGACAGTCTTCAATCCTGACTAACAGTGTTAAGGTTTACATTATTTTCAATAGTCAATCAATATAAATTGATTAAAATTTTCAGATCAATACTTAGATTATGTCACACCAAAGGACTGCATAATGGATCCCATTTCCAACAGTGCACGGAAATAGCAATATTATGAAAATATTTGAAACAGAACTCACCTTGTGGGCAGTCCATGTACTCCAGTGAGGTCTACTGTACCTCCTGGATGAAGAAGGGCCCCTCTCAGTAATAGGGTGCCCAAATTAATGCCCGTTTTATATCTACAGAATGGCGTCACACCAGGTGGACACCAGTTTTGCGGACAAAATGTAATGCGTCACAATTATTTTAAATGGGGACCTTATGACTTATAACCTTTAGTTTCATTAAGTTAACACCGCTATAACATCTATTCAAGTATTTTAATGTATTTAGACTTATTTTTCATTTAATTACAGTAGTTTTAAGATAAGCAACGCTACCCTGGACAGTCACACCAGTGGACAAATGTCATGTTTAAAACTAAATATTTACATATTTGAATTATAATACTCATTAATTACAGATGTATTAGTTCTGGAAGATTAAACTGTATATAACAACAGATATTTTAATGAAATATTATACATTTTTATTTATATTTGTCACCATGAACACAAAAATGTAGCGTCACGTCAACCACCCACTGACGAGCACGAACTCGATGGGAGGGTGCTCTCTGGTAGTGGGGGAGGGGCATGAGAGTTGTAAACCATAGACTGTAAAAAATATGGACAAAGCGTCTGTGACGTCACCCATAGACTTTCTCAAGAACGGTTTTGAAGCCGTTTATGGGGGGTATGGGCAGCGCCATCTTGGAAAATCTTGGGAAATCCTAACCCCGCCCACCTTCTGGCCAATCCATATATGGGTAAAGGACGCAGCGCACGTCTCGCTCTGCTACTCCGGTTATCTCTGTGTATATTTTAGGCAACGAAATATGTTATAAAACACCATACTAACTCTTTTCGTTTTCATTTAAAGAAATCTTAAACATTATAGCCACACAAATGTGGTTCAGGCAACGCGTATTGATTATATTCACTGCATATAACGTTTGCCTATTTATAACAAAACAAAATATAAAACACAAACCTGCCTCTTTTCGTTTTAAATATAATATAAAAACATTAAACATTTTAATATGGTCCAGGCAATATGTGCATTTGTACTAAACAACAGATTTTGCAGTAAACAACATTACAGATCATCTTCGTTGTATTAAAATTTAAAATGACAAAACTCAACCCAGTCTCTTTTTGTTTAATTTCAATTTTATCAATATTAGCCATTATAAAAGTATAAGTAAAAGGTACAAGAAGCTATACAAATAAAGCAAACAATTCAGTCAAACATCAGCGCTCTAGTCTAACCATACAACGGTAAAGTTAAATACTTATAAAGTTATGAAACTTCCCCTCAGCCAAAACGATTGGCCAGGGAACAAATTATAGATTCACGAGACCAAAAATCGCCCGTTAGATATACACAAGACGAATTATATCTCATATTTAACCACTACAGAGACGCCAGAGTCAGCGGCAAACGTCAGAACGACTAGCCGAGGAAAGGCTGTTCCAGGCGGGGTACATGAACGCCGAGCGCCCGGTCATCGCTGGATCTCACAACTGGATAAAGTTTTCATAAATCTTTAAATAAACCACAGATTTGAGCTTTAAACAACTACATTCTCGCCTAAAAAACTCTTAAAACTAGCCTACATTTCATGATACAGAAACAGTAGTATTATATTTCAACTGTGTAAAAAAATGGCGCTTCTTATGTTGTCATTCTCCTTGGCGCAGCCTAAGCTGTCAATCAAGCTGTCAATCAAAGTTAACCACGCCCTTATTTGTCATACATTTTATATCTAAATACGATCTAAACTAACGAGTTAGAAAAAAATTCACAGCCCTCATGGTTGTCAGGCACTCGGAACCTATCGAAAAATACAATAAAAGTCCATGGGACCAACCTGTAAAAACATGAATTTATGCTGTGAAAACGGACATTTTAACATGGGGGCTATGGACATTTGCTCCCTTTTGGGACCTCGCCCTAGCGGATTTTCGATGTATTGCAGTTTTTCGCACTTCCGGGTAGGCTTCATTTTTCAGATTAGAATGTTGCCGCTTGTTGTAAACATTCAAAATTTTGGCTAAGTCGACCCAATCTGCCAGACTTGCCGACTGCAGCTTTAACAATGTCTTTACTAACTTTTCTGGGATGGCAAGTTTCGATCCCTTAGAAGCCTATGGAGGAGTGATCCAGCTCTCAGATTTAATCAAAAATATCTTAATTTGTGTTCTGTTGGAAAGTTTTCTTTCATCGAAGCAGAGACCAGGAGACAGTTGGGATCGCGTTCAACAGAAGTTATTCTTTATTGAGAACTCCGCTGTACGTGGCTGCAGTACTTCCAACATTATCTAACTAAGGGAACTTTACATGGTATCTTATAGGCATTTTAGGAGGAGGGTTCTCTCAAATTCAAACAAAGCATGTAACAGGTTTAGGTAACACCCTAGACTGAGGGTCTGGCCAATCCTAATTCAATCAGCATAACCATTCAAACGCATATGTGCTAATCCAATCAGCCTAACGATTCATCGTCTAGGGCTGGGGCTCGAGTCATTAAAGACAAAAGGTGACTTACAATAGAGAAAAACAGGACTGGCAGAAACTGTTGTTACTATTATCCTAACCTAACCTTAAAATGCTAACTTCAATGTACTCAACTTTTACTGTTGCAACCTAAATTAAACATTTCATAAATTTGTAATACAACAGTTCCGAAGATGAATGAAAGTATTACGGGGTTGGAACAACATGAGGGTGAGTGATTACTGACGAAGATTGGGCCAGATTTACTAACAGCTTAGTTACTTTAACGCCCTTTTGGCGTTAAAAAAATACTGTCATGATTTACTAAAGACAAGTAGTGAAAAAATAGTGCTGAAAAGAGCTTCGATCTGGTGTCGTTAACGTTACACACACACACACACACACACACACACACACACACACACACACACACACACACACACACACAGTGATAGCTAGCTAGAGAACTACTGAATTCAACTGATTTTTTTTCCAAAAAAATATTTGATTATTTTTTCTATTTTAATATAGATAAAGCTGGCAAAGCTGAATTTTCAGAAGCCCCTTCAGAGTCACATGATCCTTCAGAAATAATTCTAATATACTGATTTGGTGCTTAAGAAGTGTGGAAAGAGTAGAATTGTTCAAAAGAACAACATTTATTTGAAATATAAATGTTTTGTAAAATTCTAAATGTCTTTGATCTTATTTTTGATCGATTTAATGCTTTCTTGCTGAATAAAAGTGTAAAAAAAAATCTTACGGACTCCAAAATCTGAATGGTGTGTGTTTTTTAACAAGCCTTTGGAGGACGTTTGATCTCTATAACGCGTTAAACTGATACTCTAGTTAGATGTGATGGATAGTCTTTCTTTATATCTTTGATCATGACCAGACAGCAAAGATTGCGTAAAATGACACTTTCTATGACAGGTAACTAAGACAAACATAGATCAACATGCTGCAGCATTATCTGTTCTGGTGAAAGATTATCAATCCATGTGTTTTGAAGAGCTTGCCATATTTGATGCATTAAACCGAGATCCCAGAGTAGGATGAGCATTAATCTGTGGCATGCAGTGGTGTGAAGTCAAACCTAACTCCGGCCCATCTATCTCATGAGCTCAGTGGCAGTCACCATTAATCAGTGTGTCACGTTCAATCTGGAGGTGTTGGCACTCCACTCGCCCAAACGGCTGATCACACACAGTGTGTTCACAATTCCCACGGCCTAATTGCACATTTCGCAGTGGCCTTGGTCCTGGTGTGGGACTATGAAAACTCACTTTCTCTCTCGCAGTCACGCAGCTATTAGTTCATCATCGTCAGCTAATGAATGCAGGCTCCATTGTCTCTCAAAGTTTGATGAGATGACATGTAATTAATTGTGAGATGTGCAGAATGTAGCTCGGGGAGTTTTGATGTCTAAGAGTGCTGATGTTCTTACATTGTACCATGCCCTTCTCTCTCTCTCTCTCTCTCTCTCTCTCTCTCTCTCTCTCTCTCTCTCTCTCTCTCTCTCTTTTGTGAGCACTTCATTAACTCTCATTCAAGGATTTTTCAGAATGGCTGACCTGAAGACTTATGCTGTGGCTGAAAAGTCAACATGAAATCAAAAATTACCACATTTACTTGTGGTCATATTGTGTGGTGAAAAATCATTGCAAAACAATTTCCTCTTTGTAATTTTTCATCAAAGTGCAATCATTTGCTACATCTCTGAACTGACTTTATTGTTTCATCCAGCCATGTATTTACTTTTCTGGTATGTAACGCCCAGTTTTCACAAACTAATAAATTCCAGATAAATAGTTAAATACATCTTTTCTAATTGAATTTCCTTATCTATAGCCTAACTAACCAAAACTGGCAAACTTAATACAATGAATAGTAATCATTCTTTTACATGGAAATACAGCATTTTATTGTATGAATACAAGGAAGATACGAGTCTTAAATTTATTGTTAACTTTTTAACTCCAATTGTCCTGATTTTCCTTGTAAACTTCTTGCAATCTTCAATTTTTTTTGAATTTGTTCCCCTGAAAAAAACCCCAAAAAACCCTATAGTTCAATCAGGATTCATTAAATTGATCAAAAATGACAGCAAATAGGTTTATAATGTTATAAAAAAAATGATAGTTAAAATAAATCCTGTTATTTTGAACTTTCTATATGTCAAAGTATCCTGAAAAAAAGCAATTAATTTCTTAAACGGCAATTAAAAAAATTAAACCGTTTTCAACATTGATAACAATAAGAAATGTTTCTTAAGCAGCAAATCAGAATATTAGAATGATTTCTGAAGGATCATGTGACACTGAAGACTGGAGTAGTAATGCTGAAAATTAAGCTTTGCCGTCACAAGAGTAAATTACATTTTAAAATATATGCAAAAAGAGAAAAACTTATTTTAAAATGCATTCATATTTTACAATATTACTGTTTTTGATCAAATACTGTATTTGTAGTGCAGCCTTCATTTATAATAAAAAAAGAGAAAATTAGCTTTAGACTGTGAGTGTTCTTGTGGAGTGTTCCAATCATTGTTGACACTGATGAATAAGATTTCTTTGGTTCACACAAATATATATTTATTTTTTACATAAAAAAAAACACTGGAAGTTGTCGAATGCTGTTTAAAATGTGTATCCGTATTTGACCACAGCTGCTTATTTGCATATAGTAAAGCTCGCATTTGCCACATCACCAGGAGTGTCTGTTAGCATGTCACCAGAAATCAGCAACCCTTGATGAAAATTCATCACTTTGGGTCACTGTACAACTGCAAACCACTGTCAGTGTAAAAGTTCTTTCAGAGATATGAGTATGTGCCTACTCCTACTCCCCGTCATCACTCTAAATTCAATGCACATGCAAGCTGCTGCATTAATATATATGCTGTTTGATTTGAATCCTTTGGTGCAATGAACAGCATTTACAGAAAATCACACAGAGAATTAACAAGAGTTGTTGTCATTTGTATAGTAACACAAATATCCTCCGGCTACAGACAGGAATGTTTTGTCTACTCACGTGTCTTCTTGCCTCAGGTTGCTGTTAACCTGATTTACACAAGTCCTGTTAGATTGAGCTAAGGGCTCTCATGGTGGGATCTTCCTATTCCTGAAGCCATCCATCAAATTGCCTATCGATCTCTGGCATTTGGAAAATGGGCAGGATTCTGTATTCCAAACACAGGCATTCACTTGTTCCTCTACTTTAATGGGTAAAAGTAAGAGACTGGGATCTTTACAATGACAATGATGGATAACAGTTGTGATCAGTGGTTAGTTTAAATTGACAGTAGTGATTGGTGGCCTTCACCCCAGACTAAATTAGCCCAATTTAAAACTCCAACGTGGCAGGCTTTGATCTGCATTTATCTAAGATTTCATATAAGTATTCAGGCTCTCATGGTGGCATACAATGACTCTCTGAGAATGCTATTGAAAGTACCGCGGCACAGCAGTGCAAGTGAGATGTTTATTAACAGTGGAATAAGATCTTGTGCAGCTGGCATTAGGCACTGTATCTATACATTTATGTGTAGAGTCCTGAATCAGTCAAACTGCATTGTACAAGCTTTGGTCTGTCTGAGGAAAAGCTCGGTCAGGTTTACTTCAAGAATCTGGAAGCACTGGCACTCTTGCTTATATGTGTAAATAATGTATTATGTAATTTTTTATTTTTTTTTTGCTTTCATTACTATTATTTTCCTTTTTGTTTTCTTTTAACACTATGGACAAGGATTCTGTGTCCTTAATAAAGATTGAATGAATGAATGAATATTCAGTCATGTACAAGCACTGTATATCCAGTCAGCATGCACAGGTGAGAAAGTGTGGGTTTGTGTCTGTAAGTGGCTCTGTCCTTCGTGCCAGTGCTGTCCATTGAGTTTCTGTCTGTGCGAAGATGAAACGGTAATAATGACAGCACACATCAATATGCTGCCCTTCAGCAAGCAGTGATGGATGAATAGCAATATTCAGTATAATTGAGAGCTGTTTGTCAGGATACAAAACATGATATTCACTTGCAAGTGCACAAAAGACATTTAATGGAA
Source organism: Abramis brama (assembly GCF_963993115.1). Classification (NCBI taxonomy): domain Eukaryota; kingdom Metazoa; phylum Chordata; class Actinopteri; order Cypriniformes; family Leuciscidae; genus Abramis; species Abramis brama. The sequence continues at coordinate 41,537,071 of NC_139967.1, forward strand.
GATGAACAGATACAGAGAGAGTCTGAGTGTCATGGGTGCAGATGGAATATCCTCGGTAGCACAGGGACTACAATGGGCAGTGATGATGAATTTCCAGCGGAAATCCAAAATAGATCATCCACTAAGGCAAAAACCCAAAGTCAGTCAGATATTCCCAAAAGCAAAGTCCTTAGGCAGGCAGGAACAATTCCACAAGCAGCAGGCAAACTGGAGCACAAGAAACAGGAGAATCTGAGACACTGGACAGAAGAAACAGTAAGCACAAGACGAACCGCAAAGGCTGATGAGCCGCAGCTGAAGCTGATTGCTAATCAGTGATCAAGGTTGCCCAGCAACACAGGTGACACACACAAATCACAGAAGACAAGAATTAATCTATAGACCTGCGAACCGTGACAGTACCCCTCCTCCTAGGAGCTCCACCTGGCGCTCCCATGAGAACTTACCTGTCGATTGTAATCATCGATCAGGGAGTGATCCAATATATCTCTTGCAGGAACCCAACTTCTCTCCTCCGGACCATAACCTTCCCAGTCCACCAAATACTGTCTCGAGTCCAGAATTCATTTGGCCGCATAAACAGGTTCCCCATCTACGAGATGCGGCGGGCGAATTAAAGGGTTAATGAAAAACAGGTTTTAATTTAGATGCATGAAAAACCGGATGAATTCTCCTGTACACCGGAGGAAGTTTGAGACGGCCTGACACTGGACTAAGGATCTTAGTGACAGTAAACGGGCCAATACATTTTGGAGCAAGCTTATTACAAACGGTGCGAAGTGGAATGTTCTGAGTAGAAAGTGTGATGAAATAACAGGAGGATGCAAATTGCAAGTAAACTCAGTTTATTAAAGGTGGTCAGAAAAAGACACAGGCCGGGGACAAACACTCAGGTGGTGATGAAGCAGGGACGAGATGGCGATCCGGTGGTGGTGCGGTGAACTGCGTGCTCGAGTGAAGACAACCAGGAACCGTGGAACATCAAACGACACGAAGAACTGACGAAATCCAGAACGAAGAATCTTAGCAGACGAGGCACAGGAACAGGACACACACCGAGGAACAACCACAACGATCTGACAACATGAGAGGGAAATTACTGGGCATATAAAGGGAACTGAGATTGGTGACAGCTGGAGACACTAATCAACACAACGAGTAACCACACCCACACAATTACATTCACACAGACACATCAGCATGAGACAGCCGATTCATGAACCGTGACAGTACCCCCTCTCCTAGGAACGCCGCCTGGCGTTCCCAGACACCCTTACCTGTCGATTGTAATCATCGATAAGGGAGTGATCCAGAATGTCTCTAGCAGGTACCCAACTTCTCTCCTCCGGACCGTAACCCTCCCAGTCCACCAAGTACTGAAATCCGCGTCCCCTCCGTCTCGAGTCCAGAATGCGATGTACCGAATAAGTTGGTTCCCCATCTACGAGTCGCGGCGGGGGGGGAACCGGGGCAGGCGGATTAAAGTGAGAATAAAACACAGGCTTGATTTTGGATACATGGAAGGCGGGATGAATTCTCCTGTACGCAGGAGGGAGTTTGAGACGGACTGTCACCGGACTAATAATTTTGGTGACAGGAAACGGGCCAATGAATTTGGGAGCTAACTTGTTAGACACGGAGCGGAGCGGAATATTCTTTGTAGAAAGCCACACTTTTTGACCCACGACGTAAACGGGAGGCTTTGACCGGTGGCGATCGGCCTTGGCCTTCATGCGCCCCCCTGCTTGGAGTAGAGTCTCACGGGCTCTAGTCCAAGTATGGCGACACCTCTGGACGAATGCGTGAGCGGAGGGGACCGCGACCTCGGATTCCAGACTAGGAAAAATTGGTGGCTGGTAACCTAAACTACACTTAAAAGGCGAGAGGCCCGTGGATGACACTGGTAACGAATTGTGGGCGTACTCCACCATAGAAAGCTGTTGGCTCCAGGACGACGGATTCTTGGCAACCAAACATCGCAACATTCTCTCGAGGTCCTGGTTGGCTCGTTCAGACTGACCATTGCTCTGGGGGTGATAGCCCGAGGACAGACTGACCGTGGCCCCCAGTAACTTACAAAATTCTCGCCAAAATTTGGATACGAATTGGGAACCTCTGTCAGAGACCACGTCCATCGGGAGGCCATGTAACCGAAAGACGTGATCTATGACTGTGACCGCTGTCTCCTTGGCTGAAGGTAATTTGGGCAAGGGGATGAAATGTGCCGCCTTCGAGAACCGGTCCACTACGGTTAAAACAACCGTCATGCCCTTGGAGGGCGGGAGGGCGGTGACAAAATCTAGAGCGATATGGGACCAGGGTCTTGAAGGGACAGACAGCGGTCGAAGTAGCCCATCTGGGGGTTGGTTAGATGTCTTACCAGTGGCACAGACTGAACAAGCCAATACAAAATCGTGAATGTCGCGAGCCATTAATGGCCACCAGAATCGTTGTTTAACCAAAAAACTGGTTCGCGTTACTCCTGGATGACAAGCCACGTTGGAGCAATGACCCCATCGAATAACGTCGGACCGTAACCCCTCCGGAACAAACAAACGACCCGGTGGGCAACCAGGCGGAGGCGTTACCCCTTCTAGGGCTGTCTTGACCCTCGATTCGACCTCCCACACTAGAGTGGAGACGACAATCTTCTCAGGTAAAATACACTCGGGAGTCACCGGGCGTTCGGAAGGATCAAAAATACGAGATAAAGAATCGGGTTTGATGTTCTTGGAACCCGGGCGGTACGAGAGAACAAAATCAAAACGTCCGAAAAAAAGAGCCCACCGAGCCTGCCTGGAGTTGAGTCTTTTAGCAGATCTGATGTATTCAAGATTCTTATGATCGGTCCAAACGATAAAGGGTACCCCCGAACCCTCTAACCAATGACGCCACTCCTCCAACGCTAACTTGACCGCCAACAACTCTCTGTTACCAATGTCATAATTACGTTCGGCAGGCGACAGTCGATGAGAAAAAAACGCGCAGGGATGCATCTTGTCGTCTGAGGAAGCGCGTTGTGAAAGAACTGCTCCTACTCCCACCTCTGACGCGTCGACCTCCACCACGAACTGACGTGTGGGATCAGGGGTGACAAGAATGGGCGCCGAAACGAAGCGACTCTTAAGTTTGGTGAACACTGCCTCGGCAGTGTTCGACCACCTGAACGTCGTTCGGGGGGAGGTCAAGGCGGTCAGAGGTGCGACTAGTTGGCTGAAATTGCGAATAAAACGCCGGTAAAAATTGGCGAATCCCAGAAACCGCTGTAGGGCCTTACGGGAATCTGGACTTGGCCAATCTACCACAGCCTTAACCTTGTCAGGATCCATGCGCACTCCCTCAGAAGAGATGATGTACCCTAGGAAGGGAACAGACTGTGCATGAAACGCGCATTTCTCCGCCTTGACAAAAAGCCCATTCTCTAACAATCTCTGGAGCACTCGTCTGACGTGTTGAACGTGTTCCTGGAGAGACGAAGAAAAAATCAATATGTCATCCAGGTAAACATATATGAACCGATCAACCATGTCTCTCAACACGTCATTAACGAGTGCCTGGAAAACCGCTGGACTGTTGGAAAACCCGAAAGGCATAACCAAATATTCAAAGTGTCCTCTAGGGGTATTAAAAGCGGTTTTCCATTCATCCCCCTTCCTGATGCGAACCAAATGATATGCATTACGTAAGTCCAGTTTCGTGAAAATAGATGCTCCCTGCAACCTCTCAAAAGCTGAAGACATCAACGGCAAAGGATAAGAATTCTTTACCGTGATGTTGTTCATCTCTCGGTAATCAATGCAAGGTCGCAGAGAACCATCCTTCTTCCCAACGAAAAAGAACCCCGCCCCCGCAGGAGAAGAGGAAGGTTGGATGAACCCAGAGGCTAGAGAATCAGAAATATATTTCTCCATGGCCTCCCTCTCGGGAACAGAAAGAGAGTAAAGTTTGCCCTTAGGCGGAGATTTACCTGGCAGTAGATCTATCGCACAGTCATAGGAACGATGCGGAGGAAGAGAAGCAGCACGAGACTTACTGAACACCTCCTTCAGGTCGAGGTACTCCGCGGGCACGTTTGACAAATCCGCTGCCTCACTCTGAAACACAGAACCAGACACAGAAGGACAGGCAGACAGTAAACAAGACTCATGACAGTGGTTACTCCAAGTGGAAACAGTGTTAGTGCTCCAGTCGACACGGGGATTGTGTTTGGACAGCCACGGGTGTCCCAAAACCACTGGTGCAAGTGGTGAGTCCATGAGGTGAAATGAAATGAGTTCCGAATGATTGCCCGAAGTGATGAGGGTGATGTTTTCAGTAGAATGAGTAATCCGGGGGAGTTCTTGACCATTGAGTGCGTTGACAGTAATGTGACGTGAGAGAGGAGTGATGGGAATCTGAAGCTTCAGTGCAAGTTTAAAGTCCATGAAATTACCCTCTGCTCCCGAATCCAGTAGTGCGCTGGTGCTGTGCGTCGATGTTCGCCATCTCAGTCTTACCGGGAGGAGGGTCGATGATGGTGATGAGGTCTTCTCGGCGGAGATCCCACCCGATAGTAGCCTCATACTTACTATCGGGCTTGCCCTTTTACCGGGCAGGCATGGATGTAATGGCCCGCCCGGCCACAGTAAAGACAAAGTCCTTGGGATCTCCGCCTTTCCCTCTCCTCCCGGGAAAGCCGAGCTCTCCCCACCTGCATGGGCTCATGGTCGAATGTGGGGCTGACCGCGCTCGCGCCGCCGGGTTGATGGTCCTCCGTGCTGGGCTGTGGGCGACTGGTACGCGTCAATCTGGTCACACGATTCAGACGAGCGTCAACTCTTAACGCCAGTTCCACCAATCCATTGAGGGTCTCGGGTAAGTCCAGGGCATAAATCTCCTGTTGAACGCGGTCAGCCAGCCCATGCAGGAACATATCCCACTGCGCCTCCTCGTTCCAACGGCACTCTGCGGCCAGGGTGCGGAACCGGATAGAAAAGTCCGCCACCGAGCCTTCTCCCTGTCGCAGTTCGGCGAGTAATCTGGCCGCCTCCTTACCCGCCACTGCACGATCGAATACTCTCCTCATCTCCTCGGAGAGTGCCAGGAACGAGGTGCAGCAGTTGTCTCCGTTCTCCCACACCGCCGTTCCCCAAAGCGCTGCTCTCCCTGACAGCAGGGTCAACACAAATGCCACCTTAGCCTGTTCGCTCCGGAACGTGCATGGCTGTAGAGCGAAATGCATGGAACATCTCGTGAGGAACGCTCTGCAAAACTCCGGCTCGCCGGAATAACCCTCGGGTGTGGGTAGGCGTGGCTCTGGGCTGTCTGCTGCAGCAGGCGCTGGTGGTGGGGGAACGGACGGCGTGGGGGGCGCAGTGGGAGTCCGTAGAAGTTGTACCTGTTGGGTGAGCTCGGACACCTGCTTCACGAGTGCTTGCACCGCCCGACCTGTGCCCGAGATGCTCTCCTCTTGCTGGTCCATACGTGAGATACTGTGAGCGATGAAATCGTTGATCTGGGACGGGCTTGCTGCATCCATGATCTGGTCAGATCGTTCTGTGATGAAATAACAGGAGGATGCAAATTGCAAGTAAACTCAGTTTATTAAAGGTGGTCAGAAAAAGACACAGGCCGGGGACAAACACTCAGGTGGTGATGAAGCAGGGACGAGATGGCGATCCGGTGGTGGTGCGGTGAACTGCGTGCTCGAGTGAAGACAACCAGGAACCGTGGAACATCAAACGACACGAAGAACTGACGAAATCCAGAACGAAGAATCTTAGCAGACGAGGCACAGGAACAGGACACACACCGAGGAACAACCACAACGATCTGACAACATGAGAGGGAAATTACTGGGCATATAAAGGGAACTGAGATTGGTGACAGCTGGAGACACTAATCAACACAACGAGTAACCACACCCACACAATTACATTCACACAGACACATCAGCATGAGACAGCCGATTCATGAACCGTGACAGAAAGCGACACTTTTTGACCAATGATCTATACGGTTGGCTTCGACCGGTGGCGATCGGCCTGAGCCTTAGTGCGTGTTCGCACCCGGAGGAGAGCCGTTCTGGCCTTCCTCCAGGTGTGACGGCACCTCTGGACGAAAGCGTGAGTGGAGGGAACCGCAACCTTGGATTCCAGCTCCTGAAAAATAGGTGGCTGGTAACCTAAACTAGCTTCAAACGGAGTGAGGCCCGTGGATGATACTGGTAATGAGTTATGCGTGTACTCAACTATCAAGAGCTGCTGGCTCCAGTAGGACGGATTCAGAGACACCAAACACTGCAACATCTGTTCCAAGTCCTGGTTGGCCCTCTCAGTTTGGCCGTTGCTCTGGGGGTGAAAACCAGAAGAAAGACTGACATTCGCCCCCAGGAACCGACAAAACTCTTTCCAAAATTTGGACACAAATTGGGGTCCCCTGTCAGAGACCACATCCATCGGGAGGCCATGAATGCTAAAGACGTGGTCAATGACAGTAACCGCTGTCTCCCTGGCAGATGGTAATTTGGGCAGGGGAATAAAATGGGCCGCCTTCGAGAACCGGACCACCACGGTTAAAACTACCGTGTTATCCATAGAGGGTGGGAGGGCTGTGATAAAATCTAGCGCAATATGGGACCAAGGTCTCGAAGGGACAGACAGCGGCTGAAGGAGGCCCGCTGGGCACTGATTGGAAGTCTTACCAACTGCACAAACTGAGCAGGCCAAAACAAAACTACGAGCCATAGACTGCCACCAGAACCGCTGCTTAACCAGAAAATTTATACGATTCACTCCTGGATGACAAGTGACCTTGGACAAGTGACCCCAGCGGATAATGTCTGACCGCAATTTCTGAGGCACAAATAAACGACTAGGTGGACAACCGGACGGAGGAGTTACCCCTTGTAAGGCATTGCGAACCTTCGATTCGATCTCCCAAGTGACGCAGAAATGACTAGTCTCTCCGGCACGATGGAATCGGGAGAGGTAAAACATTTGGAACGGTAAAAAATGCGAGACAAAGCATCGGGCTTGATGTTTTTAGGGCCCGGACGGTATGAGATCGCAAAATCAAAACGACCGAAAAAAAGCGCCCACCTAGCCTGCCTACAGTTCAAACGTTTAGCGGACCTAATGTACTCAAGGTTCGGTCCAGACGATGAAAGGCACCCCCGTGCCCTCCAACCAATGACGCCACTCCTCCAACGCCAGCTTAGTTCGCGAGGGGGCGCTGGGAGGTGACACACACAAATCACAGAAGACAAGAATGAATCTACAGATCTGCGAACCGTGACACTGTTACCTGGTTCTTTATGTTTCCTTTCTTTTCAGTGGAATTGAAACCGTGCATTGGATTATCCCCACTATAAGGGCTTTTTATACTACACTTTAATCTGAGGGTTTTAACTCCAGGTTCAGGTGACTTTTATCCTTGGGTTAAGTTTCACAGTAGTAATTTCACTTTTCAATCCTAGGCTATAAAGTCTTATTCCACCTAAAAGTTAAAAGCTATGGAATTTTAATTTCAAAATGCTAACTTTTTCTCGCAATTCTGACCTTTTTCCAATGCTATCAAAAATCTATTTTGATTTAGCAAAAATTTTACAGATTCGTATGAGTGAGGTCGTATGAATTCGTACGAATTAGCCACTTTGTAAAATTCGTACACACCTTGTAAAATGCTTTTTTCTCACAATTGCGAGTTTATATCTTGCAATTCTGACTTTTTTCTTGCAATTGCCAGTTATAAAATCTGAGGTAAAAAGAGATGTAATTGTGAGATGTAAACTCGCAATTCCTAGTAAAAAAGTCAGAATCGTGAGATAAAAAGTGGCAATTACCTTTTTTTTTTTTCAGTGGCGGAAACAAGTTTCCATAAAAAACAAAGTCAAGTCATGTCACCTTTATTTATATAGCGCTTTTTACAATACAGATTGTATCAAAGCAGCTTCACAGTGATAACATGAAAATAATTCAACAAAGTTTGTTTCTAGATGAAAATTGCGTCATCGTCCACCTTAAGTAAGGCCGATCACTAATATTGTTGAACTACTAAGTAAAAAACCCTGTCTCCAACTAAGCAAGCCAAAAGCCAAGGCAACAGTGGCAAGGAACCAAAACTCCATCAGGTGACAGAATGGAGAAAAAAAAAAACCTTGGGAAAACCCAGGCTCAGTCGGGGCCAGTTCTCCTCTGGCCAACGAGCGAACAGTGTATGATTATGATTCAGGCAGCATTACAGGTCAGAAGTCAGATTGGATCAGAACATTCAGAATATTATCCAGTTCCATCTGGTTGAAGATCGGAGTTATCACGCTGGTATGGAGATGAGTTTGTTGAGGATCAGTGCCGATGGCTGTCGTGTCGATGAGGCCTTTACAGGGCTGATGAGGCTGGCACTTCAGGGATGCATCATGGATGAGTCCAGGCGCAGGTCCACCATCTGATCTGGATACGGCCAGATCCAGCTGACTTCAATAAACCTTGGAATAAACAGAAAGACTTACATTAGAGTAGATGCCATTCTTCTTATGATGTAATGAGTACATCAGGTGTTATAAGTGTTCCCGGTTCCGGCTGACCTAATCTATGCAGCCTAATAATCATTTAACTGATTTGAATAATAGAAATGTATAATGTTCTAAATGAATGCCAGGTAAAAGAGATGCATTTTTAGTCTAGATTTAAACTGACAGAGTGTGTCTGCTTCCCGGACAATGTTAGGAAGACTGTTCTAAAGTTTAGGTGCTAAAAGGAGTAACACTAATAGAGAGATACAACCACGATCGGATGATAAGAGCAAATCATTTGTAACTCTAATGAGAGCAGTCACAGTACTATGACATGGTCTAAATCCTGACTGGAAATCCTTGCAGATACCATTTCTTTCTAAAAAGGAACATAGTTGTGAGGATACTGCCTTTTCGATTAATTATGACAGAAAAGGTAGATTCGAGATCGGCCTGTAATTGACTAATTCTCTAGGATCAAGTTACGTTTTTTTAATAAGAGGTTTAATAATAGCCAGCGTAAAAGTTTTCGGTACTTATCCTAGTGACAAAGATGAATTAATGATATTAAGAAGAGGATCTATTACCTCTGGAAGCATCTCTTTCAATAGCTTAGGCAGTATAGGGTCTAACATAGGCCTACATGTTGTTGATTTAGATGATTTAACAAGTTTAGACAATTCTTCCTCACCTATAGCAATGAATGAATTAAATTTTTCCTCAGAGAGACTACAATGCACTGTCTGATGCGATACTGTAGTGAAAGGTTGCATAGTTATAATTTTCTCTCTAATATTATCAGTCTTGTAAGTAAAGAAGTTCATAAAGTCATTACTGCTGTGCTGTTTGGTAACGTGTTGAAGCTTTATTTTTCGTTAATTTAGCCACTGTTTCGAATAAATACCTAGGGTTGTGTTTGTTTTCTTCTAAAAGTGTTGAAAAATAAGCAGATCTAGCAGTTTTTAAGGCCTTTCTGTACACAATCATGCTCTCTCTCCACGAAATTACCACGCTGTTGGACTATTTCCTTTAATCTTTAAGCGCAATGGAGCAACTGTGTCTAAAGTGCTGGAAAAGAGAGAGTCAATCATTTCTGTTGCAACATCGAGTTCTTCTAAGCTATCTGGGATGCTTTACAGGGCTGATGAGGCTGGCACTTCAGGGATGCATCATGGATGAGTCCAGGCGCAGGTCCACCATCTGATCTGGATACGGCCAGATCCAGCTGACTTCAATAAACCTTGGAATAAACAGAAAGACTTACATTAGAGTAGATGCCATTCTTCTTATGATGTAACGAGTACATCAGGTGTTATACTTTAATCTTTAAGCGCAATGGAGCAACTGTGTCTAAAGTGCTGGAAAAGAGAGAGTCAATCATTTCTGTTGCAACATCGAGTTCTTCTAAGCTATCTGGGATGCTGACGAGATGAAACTGATCAGGAAGATTATTTATAAAGCAATCTTTAGTGGCAGAAGTGATAGTTCAACCATATTTATAACACAGAGTCGGCTTTGCAACCTTGGCTAAATTAAGTATACATGAGATTAAATAATGATCTGAGATGTCATTGCTCTGCTGCAGAATTTCAACGGTATCAACATTGATTCCATGTGAAAATATTAGATCTAAAGTATGATTAAGACAATGAGTAGGTCCTGACACGTGTTGTCTAACTCCAATAGAGTTTAGAATGTCTGTAAATGCTAATCCCAATGCGTCTTTTTCATTATCTACATGGATATTAAAATCACCAACAATTAGGACTTTATCTGCAGCCAGTACTAACTCTGATAGAAAACTTGCAAATTCTTTGATAAAATCTGTATGGTGCCCTGGTGGCCTGTATACAGTAGCCAGCACAAATGTTAAACAGGATTTATCACTTACACTATAGATAACGTTACAGAAAGCACCATCACTTCAAAATAATTATATTTGAAACTAGACTTCTGAGTAATACTGAAGATATTGCTACAAATTACAGCAATACCTCCCCCTTTTCCTTTTAAATGAGCCTCGTGTTTATAGCACTAATCTTGCGGTGTGGACTCATTTAAAGTAATGTAATTGTCTGGTGTTACCCAAGTTTCTGTCAAACGCAGCACATCTAGGTTATGGTCTGTGATCATATCATTAACAATAAGTGCTTTTGAAGAAAGGGATTGAATATTCAGCAACCTGAGCTTTATCATTTGTTCATCTGCATTATATTTGTTTTTTATTTGTTGAAAATCAATCAAATTTTTACCCTTAAATAGGTTTGGTATTTTTTGTATTTCCTAGTTCGGGGAACAGACACAGTCTCTATGTGATGATATCTAGGTGAAAGAGTCTCTATGTGATGTGATTTATCTGACCTCAGTGACGTGAGACAGCTAGCAGACGGTCGGTTTAGCCAGTCTGTCTGCTTCCTGACCTGAGGCCCAGATTGTCATGTTTGAGCTCTAAGACTATGTGCCATATTACTAGAGAGAAGAGCAGCACCATCCCAGGAGGGATGAGTACCATCTCTTTTCAACAGATCAGGTCTGCCCCAAAAACTTTTCCATTTGAACCCTATATTATTTTGCAGACGCCACTTAGACAGCCAGCCATTGAGTGAGGACAGTCTACTAAGTATCTCATCACTCCTTCGAACAGGAAGGGGGCCAGAGCAAATTACAGTGCCTGACATCGTACTTGCAAGTTCACACACATCTTTAATGTTAATTTTAGTGATCTCCGACTGGCGAACAGTGGACAGTGCCGACCTGAATAATAATCTTAGAGAATTTATGATTAACATTAGCCAGCACTTTTAAATTGGCTTTGATGTCAGGTGCTTTGATGTCAGGGTTAAGCCTTGTTTATACTTTCGCCTGGCTCCGCAGCGCGAGTCTCCGCAGACTGCGTGCACACCTCCCCAAACGGACGAGGCGTTTATACTCGACGCGCTTGCCGTTGTACTATTCTTTGAAATGATTGAGGGCGACTCGAGTAATTGTCCTCTAAACCATCAGGAATCAGCGGTGAGAAGAAGAAAGCTATACACACGTGACAATGTTTATTTTAGTACACCACCACCAATACCACACTACAAAAAGAATCGTGTAAAACTCAGTAAACCCTGAGATTATTACTCGTGACAATAAAACAAAATATATGGATATGAGAATGTGTATACAATATAACTAAATTAACAATCTCTTACATATTTTCTAATTTCACTAAACATTTAATTAAGTTTCGTGAACTTTGTTTTTAAACATGGACCTTTATGTTCATTAAAAATACATGTTATGCTATTGTATGCTCATTTTTTAAATGTAAGCAACTAATTTAGACGTGCAAACTGGGTGCCGGTGTGGTGAGAAGTTCGAGCTCGGCCACATTCGGCTCGAAGTTGTTAATCTTCGGATGCGGAGCCGCACGCACTGTTACAAAAAAAGCTGCGCACACCACCGAGCGAAATGGGGTCTTGCGCACCCAACGCGCACGACCGCCCACACCGCAATGACGTCATTTTTGCCGCGCGCACCTTCGCGCTCGTGCGGACGCGTCGAGTATAAACCTAGCTTTAGGGGGGATTGGGGGGATGTAAAAAAATTATTGCATCACAATAAGTGTATTGTGATTGTGCCATTACAAATTTAGGAACAGCACCACCTACAGGTCATGGGATCTGGAAAATGCCTATATTGGCCAATAACTTTTGAACAGTTTGTCAGAAAATCACAGTGAGGTTGCAGCGGAACATTGAACAGAAGACGCTGCGAACACGGCACGAAGAGCACAGCGCACACACACAGCGGAACATGCTGCGAACACGGAGAGGAGATCACAGCGCACACACACAGTGGAACACGCTTCAAATTTGTGCATCTTCGGAAGTGGAGCGGCTCACAAAGTCACAAAACATGCTGAGCCAGAGTCAATCCTGATCGCTGAACGGGGCGGGGCGGGGAGGGGAGGTCCGGGGAGAGTTGCTGCTGCTTCAGGGCTTGGCCCCTGTATCGATGCTTGCAGCTATATTGTTTTTATTAGTTTTGATTTATACTATTCCAAATTATAAGTCACAATTAAACTCTCATTTGGAGCTATTTTTTGTTTACAGAGAACAAAAAGATAAAGTAACTGGCAAGATTGTGCTTAGTAAGTTACTTTATATTAACTTCTTGTTAATTTAAAAGTTGTATAATATCACACTTGCAGTCGTGCTGTTGGTCTGAATATCAGCACAGTTGTGATTAACTGGTGCTGGTGTCTTTTGGTACCATTTTATAAAAGCAATCTCAGGTTTGCACTGCAGTAATGTTACTGTTCTGGGTTTCAGGGTTTTTTACTAACAATAACCTCTCATGACTTGCTTTTATTTTATCTATTGCTTTATTTAACACTAATTTCTATTTTGGAGTAAATAGCACCCTGATGGACAACCCAGTATCACAAACTGACAGGTTTACTGAGCAAACTGCCAAATAGACTGATTACAGCACATTGAACAGTCATTAAGATGTTAGTATCAAAAGCGTGATGCAGTTTCACAACACAATGAGCTGAAATTAATACTCTTATCTCTAAAGAGGATCACGACGACCGTTCATCATGTCTCGAACGAATGAGGAAAAGATCCAGCAGATTGCACTTAGTTTGTTCTACAAAAAAATATGCAGTACCCTTTCATTCTTCTGTGTGCCACAAGCTTTCCATACAATTATTGTGAGTGGGTTAATGAAAGAAAACAAATTGCCATCCAGCTCATATTCTTCAAGGCAGCCACTCAACATTTTCATTCCATGTCCTACACAGACATTTAAGATCTGATTCCAGGCCAGAGTCAGTTAATAAGCAGGTTATACGTCTACATTAATCTGGATACATTTGAAGATGCACCTTTTTCTCTATGTTATGTTTTGGCCCTCTATCCATACTGAGACAGTGTTTTTGTCCAGTGAAAACAGAGTTTTTTGAAGACGCTCTCCCAAATGTATGAATTTGTTTTCGTGTTGTAGTTTTGGAATTCAATAACGATGATGCATGTTATTCATGTGAAAGTGAGAGGTGAAGGCCAAGAATGCTAACCCACACTCAGGATTTGTTCTCTGCATTTAACCCATCCAAGTTAGTGCACACACATTAGGAGTAGTGAGTAGTGAACAATACACACACACACACACACACACACACACACACACACACTGCAAACCGTGGACACACACACCCGGAACAGTGGGCAGACATTTTTGCTGTGCTCCTTGCTCAAGGGCACCTCAGTCATTTCCTGTCAGCATTGAGAATCGAACCTGCAACCTGGGTTACCAGTCTGACTCTAACCATTATGCCACAACAGCATGTGATGCATTAATATGCATACATAGCACTGTATAAATACAACTTGAGGTAACCAAAGTGCTTTTACAAAGTATACAAAAAAGATAATACATCAGCATAGTAATAATAAAATTTAAAGCAAGTTGTACAATCATAAGACATAAACCATTTTTAAAATGCCAAAGTGAATAGATAAGTTATGGGGCCCTATTTTAATGATCTAAGCGCATGGTCTAAGCATAGGCTATGGCGCAAGCACACTTAGGGCTTGTCCGAATCCACTTTTGCTAGTTTAATGGCGGGAAAATGGTCAGCGTGCCCGACGCATGGTCTAAAAGGGTTGTCCCTATTCTCTTAATGAGTAATGGGTGTGTTTTGGGCGTAACGTGCAATAAACCAATCAGAGTCTCTTCTCCCATTCCCTTTAAAAGCCCGTTGCGCTTGTGCCATGGTGGATTCGCTATTTACATGGCGGAATTTGCAAGTGGAAAGATTGAACGCTTCTCCAGAAAGGAAACAGATCTGCTCGTGAGCGAGGTTAAAGCACGCAAGCAGACCATCTACGGGACAAGCCGAATTCCACTATATCTTTATGTACACTATAATAATCTTTTACATTGTAATACTTTTATTTTTAATATTTGGCATGTTTGTGTGCTGCTGCGCATCCCTGTGTGTGTAATAAGCAGAGTTTACGTGAATTGTGGGCCCGCCTATAGGCTCATATTAATAATGCACCCTTTAAATAACAAAAAAATACTGCACCATTGACTTTAGACCAGGTTTCAGTTGGTCAATGGCGGAGTCTATTTCAGTTGCCTCAAAATAGCAATGCGCCAACAATGCGCCTGAACACACCTCGTTTTCAGACCAGCACGCCAATGGGTGCACAAGTGGGTGCAAATACATTTGCTATTTAAACAATGTGGCGCAGGACGTGACAATGATAACTGCGTCGGGCTGAAACTAGCAAAAAACACTTGTGTCGCGCCTGGTGCTGCATTGCGCCTGGTGTGTGATAGGGCCTTTTGACTTAGACTTAAAAAAGGCAAAAGTCAGCGGCATTCTTATAGCTTGTGTCATATTATTCCACAGATTGGGACCGGCCACCGCAAACTCACGATAACCCTTGTGTTTAGATCTAGTTCTGGGCACTAACACGTTCAGTAAGATGATTTCAGCGTTTTTTCAGATGTGTCTGTGTGGATGAGCAACTTTTAGAAAACACTAGTGTACACAGAGAGCATTTTGAAACAAAATCTGGATCTGGATTGATGTAGACCTACCCATAATAAAATTAATTTGAATTAACTTTGATTAACTTTGAATAGACAGCAAGTACTGTGTCCCATTGCTAAATGTGTCTCAGACTTGAAGCATGTGACAGCCTCACTGATGGAACACAGTGGAAACATTGAGCTTCACTGAATATAGATAGTGAAATAGTCCATCCAAAACACTTAGATAATGTGCCGTGAAGAATGGGTGGCTAATGGATTCTGGCCAATAAGCCTTTAGATTGCAGCAACAGCCAAATATCCTTGGAGCTCATACCTGTGTCCTGGTGAATTGTCTTGGAAAATACTTGGTCTGTACCTTGTGCTCGAAACAGCATGAATGAAATCTTAAGTGGCTCCAATCTGGATCCACTGTCATCCTCACAATAGGACATCTGCCTGCTTTGCTTCATGCAGTTACAAACGCCCCTTATCTTGGAAACTCGGAAAGAACTACTTTTCAATACTGAAGTTAAGAAGAACTTCTAGTGGCTCATTCATTCCAGCTGAAATGTGGTCTTGACCTTTCTCACAGTCCTTTTCTGGTTGCTTCATCAACATGGGAGAGAGATAGAGGCAAGTTCTCTCTCACTGCGTCTGCAGATAGTGCTTCTGTTGAGAGATGGCAAATCAACAGTGGACAGTTGGGTTGGGCTTGTGTTTTCAAGCAAACAACTCTGTCCCCCCCCCACCCCACCCTACCTTTTCCATCCGCTACGAGAGCAAACAGGGTTAGAGTGGGACACGGTGCTGACACGCTTCAATCCTGCAATCTTAAGCACTCCTCGGGGCCTGTTTTGGTTTCTCATGCTCCGACAAGATTCATTTTTCCCCCTGCAAGTTCCATTTGGAAAGGGGAAAATAGTATTAATAAAATATTAAGTCATTAATCAAACATGTTGGCTTCTTCGCCAGTCCTGCGTGGTTATTGGGGAGAATTTAACGCTGTGGCGGGTAGTAGCGACTTCCCTTCGAATGAATGAGCTTTCAAAATTTAAACCGAGTAATTGACTTATGCTCCCCAGACGGAGCACTATAGTAATGGATGACTTAAACACTCTCTATGTATCCAGAAAATACATTGCTTTGCGATGCAAAGTAGCATTTCCACACTTTGCGAGCGTGATTTATGCGTGCGTGTAAGCTATAATGGCTGGAGTATTTTGAAAAGGTGGCAGATCAAATCAAATCAGGACTGCGGAGATGGAACTCCAGGCCCTCGTTTCTTATCACGCACCTTAGACTCTAAAAGCGCTGTTCGGGATTTGAGTGGTTCATTAACAACTTGAGGGTGAGAAACGAGTTCCACAAGAGTTTTGCTCATTCGGTGGTTAGGAGCTTATTGATTTCAGAAGCTCTTTGCTCTATTCCGCCGTATGCATTGCCTTGAATCAGCATGAGCAATGAAGGCCTCTAATTCATCATTACAAATCAAATTCTCACTCACATTTGCATACACTGTGCTTATACTTACCAGCACATGCTCTCATTTGTCTCTGGAAATCTCCATGGAGACTGAGGGGGGATAATGTAGATATTTAAAATTGCGGACTCATTGGTCTTGTGAGAATTATTTACTCTCTGGTAGTTATCGATAACTAGATATAACTAGAGTAGAGCTGAATTCAAACTGTAGAATTGGTGCGTTTTTATATGGTCTTCAGAGGTCATTATTTGTGATTGCATTAAAGAGCTGTAAGCCTGCTAATAAATTTCACTCTATCTTGCAAACACTAGTTTGAGAATAATATCAAAACTGAGAACCAATTCTTGTATTAACGTCTCAGTATAATGAAGTTGAGCCACCAAATTTATAGCGGATCTCTGAAGATTGTCTCATCATAAACTAATAATGAAACTCCCGCCCTGGGGTATTACTGCAGATAGGCTATAAAGCTTTCCTGTGCTAAACGCATTGATGAAATGGTGAAAATTTATTTCACGCATTTACATCTAGCAGTTTACATCCAGCTGAGCCATTTTCTAGATCTCATTAGTGTAATAAGATGTTCCAGTTGACATAACTGAGTGAAACTTCAACCCTTTTTTGTCCAGAGACAATCTCCTATAGTGCAATAACATTGTGTACCCTTAAGTACTGCATTTACATTACATTCATTGACAGACATTTTTATCCAATGCGAATTGATATGCATTTTGCCAGTCTGTGTTCTCTGGCCATCAAACCCTTGACCTTGACACTATTAGTGCCATGAAGCAGATAAGTATTTATCCATTTATCCTCACTACATACTGCAAAGTAATGCATAGTACACACATAAACATTGCATACTAACATGCATATTAAAGTAGAGTTGTAAGTTTAATACAAGTTAAGCTATCGACAGGATTTGTGGCATATGTTGATTATCCCAGGAAATAATCTTGACTCATTCCTTGTGTTTTTAATTTTTAAAGCAAAAAAAAAATCAGCACTTCATTACAGTAACAGTAAATGGTAAAGTAATACAGACAAGATTTAAAAAGAGTTTTATTTAACCTGTATTTTAATGCAGATTAATTATTTAGTGAAAATATGTATTATCATAAAGTTGTACAAGTTGTTATTTTTATGGTGGAACTGCTGCTTTATGTGGATAAACTTCTAGTTATGTCACTGATATAATGCGTTAGATTTTTTGTTGTTGTGTAAAAAGGGCTGTTGTATTGTGCAGAAATTACTGGATTAATTGGCTTCACGAGTTCACATGTTAATGAAATCTGATGTAATATTATAATGCGTATTTGGCTTGCTGTCCGGGGGGAGGGCTCCGAGCTCGGAATTCAGCCCGACCCCAGAGTACTCCCCCCTATAAATGTATAGATCATAGGTATCTATGAGCAGACCCAGCCGAATGTGAGGTGATGGGGTGGTGGCGGGATGCTGAGAAATTAGTCATGAGACAGGAGGTAAGGGAAGGCTTTATTTATACTGGCTTCTTCTTGTGCTGATTGGATGATTACCTGAACATGCTCCTCCCGAACTTTGTTACATAAAACTTCATTTAATATGGCCATGAACGGAAGAAATATATATATATTTTTTTACATCAGGATTAGTAAGTGTTTTGTAATTATACACATATAATACTACAGTCATGTGGCTATACTTTTGAAACGATGTGTATCGCAATATTGTGTAGTGTTGTCACGATACTGGAATTTCCAACTTCAATACGATACCTTGAAAAATATCAATATTATATACCATTTTAGATACCATGGGGAAAACTGCCATATATACCACCATACAGATAATTTATACTTATAATTTCTTGGGTAATTGTTTTGTAGTAGCTTACACACAGCACATGGATTTATTTAAACTGTTGAACTAGATTTACAGAAAAAGACAAGTAAACAGTCAGTGATAAAATAAGAACAAATAAACAAATTGCAAATGATAGCACAAATAAATACAACAGAATAAAGAAACAAATGAAATAAACATGGCTTTAAGTTTTTCAGGTGGGTCTAATAGTAATATTTAGTGTAAATACAGATTAATGCTTACAATTAAAGTTACAAAAGTTATACAGTCAAGAGCAGCAAGTGATTTACTTTTGTATTTTGCTCTTTGATTAACATGACAGACAGCAGCAGGTTTATAAAGCTGTCACTTTAAGAGTTTATGCATGGAGCCAATATACTGTTACATAACATGCGTTTTCTCTAAACTATTTACATTCCAAAACTGACTGAATTTATCAGAATACTTGGCAAGACGGACATTTTGACATAATTTTTTATGTATTTGACCGTTTAAGTGCGACAATCCACGAATAAGAATTTGGTACTCGCAAGCTGTTTGAGAGGCGTTTTTATGAGAGCGCCACTTATATAGATCAGCAGTGCCCACGCTTTGGGTGTGAGCGCAAAACCTGCGATAATAAATGAAATTTTTAATAACTGTTATACTGTAGAAAAGGAGCAAGTAAGTTAGGGTGTATTCACACCTCTCTTGTTTGTTTGGTTGATTGAATCGAACTCAAGTTCGTTTCCCCCCTTGGTGCGGATCTTTTGGGCAGGTGTGAATACAGCAATCGCACTCGGGTGCGGACCAAACAACCGTACCGAGACCCAGCTGAAGAGGTGGTCTCGGTCTGGTTCCAAACGAACTCTGGTACGGTTTGTTTAAGGTGTGAACATGACCCGACCCAATTGTAGAAAGCACTGCGCCTTTTTTGACAGGGTCAGATTTTTACTATGTAATTTGGGGTGATGAATTGCCTATACATTAGGAGTGCAATGATCGCAGTTGATCCGTGATCCGTACGGACCAGCCCCCATGGTTCGGCAAGCATGTGAATCGTGGATTAACTGAGAGAGAGAGGCGTGTTTCAGATAGCGCTCAAACACCGAATTGATTCCTCTTTTACGTTTCCTTGCCCTTGAATGGACACATGCACACAAAATTATGTTAAAAAACTCGTCTAAATACCCGTTTTGGCAAGTATTCTCTCGGTTATGTCATAAGTGGACATTCGAGAAAGAAACCAGATGTTTGTCAGTTTTTTCGGTCCGTGCATTTGTTCTTAAAGTGACAGCAGACACCTACTATTTCTACTGTGACATTCATGTCAATGTAGCAACGTTAGATGTTATGGGAAGAAAGAGTCGAGAACCAGCGAACAATCAACAGATTTAAATAAAAAAACGAAAATAAAGGCAGCAGTCCCTCACGGACGACTGCACAACCCTCGGCCTCGCCCTGCTCGCCACAGTCAATAACACAACAAAATACAGCTTTAAAGGTGCTCTAAGCGATGTCACACGTTTTTAGGCCGAAACAGCAAACATCTCCTTACTATCTGCTAACTGCCTGTCCCCTGAACACACTATAAAGAAACGCGGTCTCTGTAGACAACCCAGGCTCCACAAATGGCAACAAAAACAAACTGGCCCAACCTGGACCACGAAACACCAAACAGTGTTCCAGCCAATAACCGAAAAGAATGATTTGGGGGTGGGGGTTGGGGGGTTAGTGCACGTGCACATGAAGGGGGGTGTGGGGATAGGAGGAGGATTCCACAGAAACCATAGTTCCCTTTCGTGGTCACTCCGAGTTACGTCGGATGACGACGAATGGGGTTTCGCTTAGAAAGCCTGTCATCTTCGAGTATATAAAACGAGCCAATGGCAATGAAATGCCATGGGTCTGCGGAATTTGCATAGCGTATCTCCGCCCCACGCCGGGGGTATATAAGGAAGTACGCTGGCAACATGCAGATATGTTTTCGCTTCGGAGCCAAGAGTTTTCTTCACTCCTACAAGCCATTCTGTATCATCTTCACTCTACGAGACGAGCGGCTCTTCAGTGTGTTTGTGTGACGGCGTGTTCCAGCGAGATCGCATTGCCTGCTGCTGATCTGTGCAGTGATCTGCCGACAGTGAGTGTGTTTCTCCCTGGGTGCTTCAGCACACTGCTGAGCTTTTCCTCTCTCTAAAAGAGCTGCACGCGGCACGTCTTTTTCAAGACGGTTCGCCCGTGTATTACTGGATGTGGGCGCGTGACTCATCTGTTTAACGGTCGCGAGCGCTGTTTTGCGTGTTGGGCTTAATCACGCTCGGCAGCGCTCGTGGATGAGTCATGTTTTCATTGCGGGAACATGACCATCGCGATGTTTATAGATCGAGACTCAATGATCTCTGTGTGAGAGTCCCCTCTGCCACACCCCAATCTATCTCTTCCTAAAAAGAAAAACGAGAGGGATACTTTGGCTGGTGGCCAGGGTGATCTGAGGGTTATGGTGTGGAATAATTCCGACGAGCTTTCCTCGGGCCACGCCCCCCTCCACATCGCAAACCGTGGGGCTTCCGTGTGTGACTGGTTCCTCTCGGGGACCCAGTGTTTTCATTCGAGACTCCAGCAGATGGTGTCATGTCACTCACAGCATCATAAGGCGGGCTTGATTCCTCTGGAAATGAGGATTCGACTGCGTTGCCTCCCTCGGGAGTGTCAGCGTTAGTCGAGTCAGATCCAGAGCTGATGGCCATGCTTTCCCGGGCAGCTGAAAGCATCGGTTGGAGTGGCGTCCTCCCCCCGAGCGCTGTAGGCTTCCCGGATGTGCATCAGGACGCTTCCGGGCCGCGGGAGTCCACGTGACTTTCGCGGCCCGCGGGCGTCCTCCGCCTTCGCTGCCCTTGATCGTGAGGCGATCTTGGTCTGTATGTTCTCTGTCACTATTGTGACACAGGCATGCAGTCCTGTGTGTCGCCTTCGCCTTCGAGGCAGTGCTGACTCTGGAGTTCTGTCAGAACCGGCCGCAGTGGAACGCTGGTCCTTCCCTGGCCAACACTGACAGAATGCGGAAACTCGACCACGCCCCCTTGCTGGGACGCTATGCCTCCCATGCCCGGCCTGGTCGTTCCGCCGCGCACACTACTGATCTCGCTCTCGGGCGACATCGGTACCTGCGTGATCCTGGGTCAGGTGGTGTCCACTAGAGTGGTCCAGACATGGGCTTAGCCAGGTTGATGTGAGGGGGTCTGGGAATTCATTTTCTCAGCTCCCCCATGTCCCAGGCTGGGCTCTCCGGCGGGGTGGCTTCGGCCACCAGAAGCAGACTCAGGTCCGTCTGCACTGATGGTCATCCATCCGTGTGGTCTCCTTAGTTTGCTTCCCGCCAAGGCCACCTCCATGCGGCTCCTCCCCTCAGGCCTTCACCGGCCCTGAGCAGGAGGAGGTCACAGGAGGGCGGCGCTGCCAGTCTCCGCCCCTTAGACTGCAACGCCAGTCTAAGCAGCACTCTTGAGATGGGCAGCTTGGTCGGCGGGGTGGTTGAGGACTGCGCCCAACAGTCTTCGATCTCTCCAGAAGCGGACTGAGTCTTCTGCACTGACGGTCATCCGTCCGTGTGGCCTCCTCCCCTCGAGCCTTCACCGGCCCGAGCATGAGGAGGTCGCTGGAGGCTGGCACCGCCTGTCTCTGCCCCTTAGCCGACTAACACCTGGTTAAGCAGCACTCCTGAGATGGGCGGCTTAGAGTTAGGGCTCAGTTCTCTCAGGAGCTGGTAGCAAGACCACTCCTTCCCCCGGTGGAGGGCTGGGGGAGAATCTCATTCAAAAAGAACTGATGCTCTTTCTCTGAGCCCCAAGAGGCTGTGGATGACAGCACGCGCCACCCACGGGCCACGCTCCTCGCATCCCCCTCTGTCGCCAGACCCCTGCCAGAGCACGCCCCTGTGGGACGCTGGTCCTCCCCTGGCCTCCTCTGGCAGGACGCGGCTAATGACCGTGCCCCCGCACAGGGCCGCTATGCCACCCTCGCCTGGGCCGGTCATTCCGCCTCGCTGCCCCACCGACGGTACGTCTGTGGTTCCTATGACCCCGCTGGCGCAGTTTCTGGAGGCCTGGCTAGAGCTTCCCAGACTGTCCCGCTGGGTCGCGAGAACCATCAGGCTCGGCTATGCGATTCAGTTCGCGCGGTCTCCTCCCCGCTTCAGGGGAGTCCGCTTCACTATGGTCGGTGGCAATGCCCCTGTCAGGAGAGCGGAGGTCGACACCCTACTGGCGAAGGGTGCGATCGAGATTGTCCCTCCAGCCGAAATGAAGTCCGGCTTCTACAGCCCTTACTTCATTGTACCAAAGAAATCCAGTGGGTTACAGCCAATCCTCGACCTGCGCGTCTTGAACCGCTCCCTTCACAGGCTGCCGTTCAAGATGCTTACGGCCAAACGCATCCTCCAGTGCGTGCGGCCGCAGGATTGGTTTGCAGCGATCGACCTGAAGGACGCCTACTTCCATGTCTCCATTTTACCTCGACACAGACCGTTTCTCGGTTTGCTTTCGAGGGGCGGGCATACCAGTACGCGGTTCTCCCATTCGGGCTAGCCCTGTCTCCTCGCGTCTTCACGAAGGTCGTCGAGGCAGCCCTTGTTCCTCTCCGGGAACACGAGGTTC
The DNA here is from genome assembly GCF_963993115.1 of Abramis brama. Taxonomy (NCBI): domain Eukaryota; kingdom Metazoa; phylum Chordata; class Actinopteri; order Cypriniformes; family Leuciscidae; genus Abramis; species Abramis brama. The sequence goes on from NC_139967.1 coordinate 41,560,055, forward strand.
GCATCCTGAACAATCTCGATGACTGGCTGATTCTAGCTCACTCTCGAGACCAGGTTTGCGAACACAGGGACCTTGTGCTCCGGCACCTAGCTCGTCTGGGCCTTCGGGTCAACTGGGAGAAGAGCAAACTCGGCCCCGTGCAGAGGATCTCTTTTCTCGGTATGGAGATCGACTCGGTCGCCAAGTGCGCGCAGCTTACGAGCGAGCACGCGCAGTCACTGCTGACTTGTCTTCACCAATTCGAGGACAAGAGTGCGGTTCCACTGAAACTATTTCAGAGGCTCCTGGGGCATATGGCATCCATAGCCGCAGTAATGCCGCTCGGATTGCTTCATATGAGACCGCTTCAGCTTTGGCTTCGCGATCGAGTCCTGAGGTGGACATGGCAACACGGCACGCTCCAAGTCCCAGTGACTCCAGCCTGCCGTCAGACCTTCACCCCGTGGACGAACCTCAGTTTTCTACGGGCCGGAGTGCCCTTAGAACGAGTTTTCCGGCATGTTGTTGTATCAACGGATGCCTCCACCATGGGCTGGGGCGCCATGTGCAATGGACATGCTGCCGCGGGCTCCTGGACAGGACCCCAGCGCCTTTGGCATGTCAATTGCCTCGAGTTGCTGGCTGTACTGCACCGCTTCCGTGCGCTGCTCAAGGGTCAGCACCTACTAGTCCGATCAGACAATACCGCGACAGTAGCGTACATCAACCATCAAGGTGGTCTACGATCCCGCCGTATGTCGCAACTCGCTCGCCACCTCCTCATATGGAGTCCGAAGCATCTGAGGTCGCTTCGAGCCATTTATATCCCGGGAGACCTGAACCAGGCAGCCGATGAGCTGTCTCGGCTTCAGCCTCTCTCTGGAGAATGGAGACTCCATCCCCAGTCGGTCCAGCTGATTTGGGATCAGTTCGGCGATGCACAGGTAGACCTGTTTGCCTCCCACGACTCGTCCCACTGCGACCTGTATTATTCCCTGACCGATGGCACGCTCGGCATGGATGCACTGGCGCACAGCTGGCCGCGGGGCCTACGCAAGTATGCGTTTCCCCCAGTGAGCCTCCTTGCGCAGACTTTGCGCAAGATCAGGGAGGACGAGGAGCAGGTCATTTTAGTTGCCCCGTATTGGCACAACCGGACCTGGTTCTCAGAACTGGTACTCCTCGCGACAGCACCTCCCTGGCCAATTCCTCTGAGGAAGGACCTCCTTTCTCAGGGACGGGGCACCCCTTGGCACCCTTGTCCCGATCTTTGGAACCTCCACGTGTGGCTCCTGGACGGGACAGGTTTGAGTACCCTACCACCAGCTGTGGTGGCTACCATCACTTCCGCTAGAGCATCGTCCACGAGACATGCCTATGCGTTGAAGTGGAACCTCTTCGTCAACTGGTGTTCTTCTAAACATCAAGAACCCACGAAATGCCCAATCAGTGTCGTGCTTTCCTTCCTGCAAGAAGGGTTGGAGCGAAGGCTGTCTCCCTCCACCCTGAAAGTGTATGTTGCCGCCATCGCCACACATCACGACGCAGTCGATGGTAAGTCTCTGGGAAAGCACGACCTGATCATCAGGTTCCTGAGGGGAGCGAGGAGACTGAATCTTCCTCGTCCTCCCCTCGTACCCTCTTGGGACCTCTCAGTGGTTCTAACTGCCCTGCAGAGTGCTCCCTTTGAGCCTCTGCAATCAGTGGAGCTTAAGTTTCTGTCAATTAAGACAGCGCTCCTGGTTGCATTGGCCTCCATCAAGAGGGTAGGGGACCTGCAGGCATTTCCGGTTGACGAAGCGTGCCTGGAATTCGGGCCGGCTAACTCTCACGTGATCCTGAGACCCCGGCATGGATATGTGCCCAAGGTTCCTACTACCCCCTTTTGAGATCCGGTAGTGAACCTGCAAGCGCTGCCCCTGGAGGAGGCAGACCCAGCCTTGGCACTGCTCTGTCCAGTATGCACCCTCCGTGCTTACGTAGACAGAACGCGGTGTTTCAGGACCTCAGACCAGCTCTTTGTCTGTTATGGTGGGAAGCTGAAGGGAAAGGCTCTCTCCAAGCAAAGGTTGTCCCACTGGATAGTGGACGCCATTGCTTTGGCATACCAGCAGCAAGGTCGACCATGCCCCCTTGGTGTGACGGCCCACTCCACTCGGAGTGTGGCATCCTCTTGGGCTTTAGCGCATGGCGCCTCGCTAACAGACATTTGTAGAGCTGCAGGCTGGGCGACACCCAACACATTTGCGAGATTCTATAATCTCCGAGTGGAGCCAGTTTCTTCTCATGTACTCGCTTCAACTAGCCGGTACTAGATTCTGCTCAGGTGTCTTCGCTTGCTCGCCATTCCTCTCCACGGACGGGATACGTGCGATATTTTCCTCAGGTGAGCCTAATAAGCCCTGAGTCTCCTCCAGCACTGTCAACGTCAACGCCAGAGTTATGCCACCAGGCAGCTTTCGCGCTTGACTAGGTGCCTCCATGTGCATGGTTCCCCCTCTGGGCGACCCCCACATGTGTATTCCACTGTAAGCCTCTCTGAGCATGTGTCTTTCCCTCGGCAAGCCACCTTGCCACCCCTGGGGTTGAAATAGTCCACCTGCGGTTGGACACCCCAGTGATACTCCATATGCAGCCCCTCTGGGTCATATGTGTATTCCAAGTCCCCCCCTTAGGGCTGGGCATAATTGCATATTTCCTCTGAGATATGCTTCCCAGTGTACCTTGGTATTCCTGTGTTAAGTAGGACTCCTTCATCCGTGCTAGTCTCACGACAGGGAGCTCAGACTTACACAGGGCACTGGAAGACAGCCGAGGTGGCGTGATTAGACTGGGGACCCCATTCGTCGTCATCCGACGTAACGTCTCCGTTCCCTACTCAGGGAACGAGGGTTACATACGTAACCGAGACGTTCTCAATGCTAAAGGGAGAGAGTTCCAGAGCCTTGGAGCCACGACACAGAAAGCACGGTCACCTCTTGTCTCAAGACGTGTTCTGGGAATATTTAAAAGGTCTTGATCTGAAAACCTCAGAGACCGACCAGGGGTGTGTGCATGTAATAGATGTAAGAGGGTGCTTGATCATGCAAGGCTCTGTAAATAATGACTATAATTTTAAAATAAAAACCAGTAGGAAGCCAATGAAGGGCCTTAAGCACAGGAGTAATGTGCAACCTCCTGCTGGTCCTAGTCAAAAGCCTAGCAGCTGCATTCTGGACAACTTGCAGTCAATCCATAGAAAATTTGTTCAAACAATTGTTTTGACAACACTAGTATATACTGTTCAGAAGTTTTGGGTCTGTAAGTTTTTTTAGTAGTAGTCAAAAATGTAAAAACGGTAATATTGTAAAATAATATTACAATTTAAAATAACTGTTTTCTGTTTTAATATATTTAAAAAAAAAAGTAAATTATTCCTGTGATGGCAAAGCTGAATTTTCAGCCTCATTACTCTAGTGTTGCGTGGAACACGATCCTTCAGAAATCATTCTAATATGCCCAATAAACATTTTATTATTATGATTATTATTATTGTAATTTTTTTTCAAGATTCTTCAAAGGATAGATAGTTCAAAAGAACAGCATTTATCTGAAATGGAAATTATTTATGAACTTGTGACATTACTTTCACTTTTGATCAAATGAATGTGTCCTTTTAAGGAAATAAATGTTAATCAGTTCCATTATTCTAGTTTTGATCCAGTATGTTTGTTCAATATCCTTTTTGAAGATTCACATTTGTATTTTTCCCTGCTAAAAGACCAGCTAAAATCAGCCTGAATTTCCATCCTTTTGTAGTTTATACTGTTTAGTGTTGGTTTGGTGGAGAACCACTCTTCTTTTCAGTGACGTCTTGCTGTCTGTGTCCATTTTCCTTTCTTTAATATGACTCTAAAGCAAAATACTGCCTTTGTATAGCCCATGAATCATCAGCTTGACTCCTGCACGATAAAGCCACGTGTGTCCCACTGCTGATAAGCTGAAATATGTGAAGTGTGCAGAAGCACTAGTGCCTGTCACACACTGACTACTCCAGCATGCAGGCCGGATCAAATACTTATCTGTACACTTCCTTGAGCCAGATGTGCCCCCCCCCCCACCCCCCGAGTGCATGATCCGACTGAGCATGTGTAACAAATTCTTAAAAGCTTGTTGAACAGGTAAAGAGTGTGTCCAAGTCTATTAGCTTCCATGTGTAGTGGAAGTCTAAAAGTTGGCAAAAAATACTTTTAGTAGATATTCGCCTTTAAATTTACTTTCTCATCCAAGAAAATTGGACCGGAAATACAGATTTCCGTCCAATAAAATACTCTCTAGAATAATGTGTTCCCTTCTCCTTGTCACGGTCTCCAGTCACCCCAGCACTACATCTCCCAGCATCCTCCCTGGCTCCAACCTGCACTCTATGCCATTACCCACACCTGCCACCAATCACCTTCATCAGTCAGCAACACACATGAGCCTGCGAGTTACACACTCCTCTGTCTGCTCTTGACTAGGACAAACTGAAGTATCGGATGATCTATTTACCTGAGTTACCCACCGCTGTGTTATTCTCTTTGTCACCACTCCTGTTGGATTCCTGTGTGTTCCCATAAGAAACCTGTAAGATTAAGAGTTTTCCTTACTTCAAGTATTTAGCAACGTACTGGTGTTTGTGTGGTTGTTGTGGTACAATGTACAAGCATTGGACTGATCCTTTCCCATCTTTTCTTTTGTTGTTGATTTACAAATACTCACCTATTGATAAATCCTTCTTACAATAAACTGTTGTTGTTACTTACAATCTCTGCGAGTCTGTGTTCCGTAACACCCCTAAATATTAATAAAATTAATTAAAGGTAATACTTTATAAGTACTGTAATAAAGTACTTACAAATTATTTGCAAACTATTTGTTTTGTTAATTCATAGTTAATATATTGTAGTCTCTACATTGTTAAAGGTAGGGTAGGTAGGATTTTTATAAAAAACTTTTTTTCAAATTTGTTTAAACTGTCTTTATATACCAATACATAATTAAAATGTAAGTGCTCTGAAAAAGAGAGTATAAAAATCGAGTGACTGTAGACCTTTTAATCTGCAATAAACACAGCTCATTATTTCCATTCGGGACGAAACAATTGATTGGTTTGGGCGACTGTCACTCACTCTCGCAACCATGGCTACCACCACTGTTGCTACAAGATCTGCCCATATGCGCGCGCACCTGTTTGATTCGAGGAGTGCAAGAGAGGTGCGGAACCTACGAAGAGTAAAATTATGGCAGAGAAAGAGCATTCAAAATTCAAAGCACCTGCATGCAGTCGCTCGATGGTGTTTTAAGCCCCCAATGGCTCCTTAGAGGCAGCTAACCCTACCCTCAACCTTAAACCTACCCATCCCCTCGCTGCCTGGAAGGCGCCGTTGGGGGCATAAAACACCAAACACCGCATGGCGTCAGCGAAGGCAAACAAGGCAAAAACTACTTCCTCGGACCCTGGTTGCCCGCACTCTTGAACGACCTCCTCTGCTTCGCCCTCGACCCCGGACCTGTCCTCGAACCGACGATGCGGTACTTGTCACCGGAGTGTAACGTTAGTCCTCATCAGAGTCAACAATGTTTTCATCATGTAAACTCTTACATGCAAAACACCGTATATGTTATGAATCTTACACGAAATTCACCTTCATCACAGTTAAACTGATGGTAATGGAAAAACGTGTATCAATGCAACCTGTTTTTAGCTTTGCCTTATAAATATAGCTCGTTACCTATAGCCTAAATATAGCTTGTTACCGAATCAAACTAAATATATTTTAAACTTTACCAGTATCGATATGCTAGCTTGATAGTGAGTACTAAAAGCCATCTTATTTGTTTATATTTATAGTGATAAAGTTAGGTATTTTATTACATGTGATTCTGACATGATGTCACTGCATGCACTGCGCTCCTTCCTCTGCACTCGTCTCGCGCGTTCATGTGTTTTGGGGGCGTGGCTTTGGAAGGAGCTCAGAAGGGAGGGGGTGGAGTGAATGGGAATAATTAGCTGTGTTTATTGCAGATTAAAAGGTCTACAGACACTCGATTTTTATACTCTCTTTTTCAGAGTACTTACATTTTAATTATGTATTGGTATATAAAGACAGTTTAAACAAATTTGGAATGTTTTTTTTTGTTGAAAAATCCTACCTACCCTGCCTTTAATATATTAATAGGCTATACAAATAGTGAGTTCTTCATTCATTGTCACTGTAATTAAACAAATTATTATTGTTTAATTAGCTCATATGTAAAGAGTTAGATAATGTTTTTTTATGCTTTAACAAATTATTAACTAAAAAGTTCACACACTTTAGATTAGGTCACGGAAAATATTAAGTGGTTTAAACCAACCTTTATTAGACACTAACTGCATTAATGTTAAGTGTTACTTTAATAAATAGATGTAACAATATTTATATATATATATATAGTTGTAGAATATACAAAATACATCTTTACACAGAAGTTTATTGGAGTATATTTTACAAGAAAATATGATTTCAGTTTTTCAACTTTAAAATTTCACGTTTAATTCAATGTGCTATACTAAACTGTTAATAATTGTGAAAATTTATTCTATTTTTTTTTTTTTTTAATGTTGGAAATCATGTCTCATACTTTTTTAAAAATAATTTTGTATCTATTTAAATGCATGAATTAATTAGATGATGGCTGATTAATCTAATCACAAATTTACTGAAAAATGCTAATTAAATAATTTAAAACATTAGCCTGTACAACATTTTTGTTGTATCATTTCATGGTGTTTGAGACAGGTGAATAACCTTACTTTCTTAATATACAAATATTTTTAGTAACACTTTACTTAAGACTTTTATGTATAATGCATTATAAAAAGTATTTTTAATGCAGTAATTATGCCTTTTAATACACCTTATAATGTGTTGTATAACCACAGTTATAATGCATTATAATACTACTTATCCATTCATTCAAAACACACCTTTAGAAAGTATAATTAAAACACAAAAAACAACCAATTTCAGAATATATAAATATTATAATGCATTTTAACTTTGGTTACAATTATTAATGAAAAAATATAATGCCTTATAACGTACATTGTGAATACCTATAATAATGCTTTACATAATTTGCTTTGCCTGAGCCTACCTTTTTATTCTAAGGGAACGTGTCTGTTTTTATTCCTGTAGGTTTTAATCATCAGAATAACTCGTAAACATCTCTAAAAATGAACACAGGAGAGCGTGCTGTCTTCAGATGAGCCGCTGCGAATCTTGGGTGCATGCTTAAAGAGTTATGACAGGTAGGAACCATTGACTGTTGTGTTTGCTTTATAACACCCCAGAAAGTGGCAGTAGAGTGAACGAAAGGCCATATTTCATCTGAAAAACCTATCAAATACTTTTAAAAGAGTTTTTTTGGACTGTTTATGGTTCCCTTTGCAGTTTTGCATAGTACAGATCGGCCTATTCTTTATTGTAGCTCTCACACTTACCTCTCTCTCCCACGCAAACATCATTCGGCTATGTCTAACTACGCTTGATCCATGTGGTCTCAGCTCTCCAAATGTGCTGTCCTTTGCCCTGCTTTTCTGGTCTTGTCTAGTTGTTTGTTGCGTTGCACACCATCTTGTAGATTTAGATGATGCCGCTCTGCCCGACAGCAGAGAGGAGCTTGAGGACACACTTTCCATTATCAGTCATTGTAACACCTGCAGTTCATCTGCAGGGAACTATTTACAGGAGCTTTAGAACAAACAGCCTGAGATTTATCACTCTATTGTGTATGTAGTCTGGGACATTTCTTGTTTATTGTTTCTTTGTTGTTCGTAGCATCTCTTTTGTCCTTGAAAACTCATTTTGTTATTAATGTCTAAAAACGATGCCCAATCATTCTTTCATAGAATAGAATAGAAGTTTAGATGGAACATATTAATAGCTCTCTTTTGAGCAGTGGATATTTTTTGGTGGGGAAATTGGGTTCTTTTCACAGGCAAGATTATAATTTGATTGGTCATTGTAATTTTTTGTTCATTATGATAAGCTTGCAAAAGCTAAAAGAATTAGACTGCAAAACAACTTGCATGTCGCGATGAAGTAATTTTCTCTTTTGTGTCGCATATGCGTGATGTTAAATACATTGGACTACACAAATGACTAATTTATGGGCAGATCTCACTTGAAACATAAGGAAATTGTGTTATAGAATGACTCGCTATTTCTTTAGTTCATTCAAAGCTTGTTACTTTGGCTTCTTTTGGGGCTTTTTTTTTTTGGTGGAGAAAAAAAAATACACTTCCGTCCAATCTTTAGGGTCAGTAATATATATATTACTATTAATAATATTATTATAATATAATTATATATAATATTATTATAATTATATTACTATTAATAATATAATTATATTACTATTAATACTATATATATATATATATATATATATAACTGCAACTTTAGTTAGTGTGTAATGTTGCTGTTTGAGCATAAACAACATATGCAAAGTTACAATTCTCAAAGTTCAAAGCAAAGGGAGATATTTGCTTTTAAAGAAATTGCTTTTTAAGGACTACAACAAACGGTTGGTAGAGACTACACGACATTCCTCCCGGGTCAGTGACATCACTAACCCTAAAATTTACATAAATCCCGCCCACGGAACATGATTTATAGATTATCAAGACAGAATATGCTAATCTATGACTAGAAGATAACTACACATAAGCTACATAAATTCATCAACTAACCATTCAGAAATGTTGTCTACATGTTTTCACTTCTTCTTTCACATCTTTCTGACTTCGGTTTGAACATAAAAGGATAAAGGTTTTTGAAATTTCCAGTGCATGTTTGTGTGAGGTAAAAGGACACAAGCTGTTGAAGCTCCGCCCCCTGTGCTGGGAGCAGCAGCTCATTTGCATTTAAAGGGACAGACACAAAAACGGTGCATTTTTGCTCACCCTCAAAAAGTGACAACTTTAACATATAAAAATATCTGTGGGGTATTTTGAGCTAAAACTTCACACACACACTCTGGGGACATCAGAGACTTATTTAACATCTTGTGAAAAGGGCATTATACCAGCCCTTTAAGAAATGAAAAGTTACACACTCCATCAATTACGGTTAAAAGTACTGTTACCAAATATATAAAACATAATAATTTTATCCAGTCCATTCATTATATATAATATTTCATTCCAGTCCATTCATATCCATAATAATAATGATCCAGTCAAGTATTTGCCTATTTATATCCAAACAGCGACTTTTTTGGGGGGCCAGGCAGTGTACGTTTCTTGTGTACCAAATCAGGATATCAGAAGAATTTCTGAAGCACCATGTTATGGCAGACGGCATCAGAAACATTGCCCTTGTTTGAGAGCTCAGGGTATTTGGAAGATTACACACATTTCTCTTAGTTGTAATTAAATCAGGTCCTTTTTTTTTCCATCGATGCTTTTTGGAAGAGGCAGATAATTTTCACCTGACTGACTGACTGATATCATTAGACATAATTAACTGAACAGCCTACAGTTAGAAACAAGCAAGCTATCTCACCTCGCTATAATGAATAAAATATTAGTTTGAATATATTTCAAACTGATGTTATGAGATAAAAAATATTCTGAAACAAGAATATTTTAATTTATTTTGTTTAGGCCACGGCCCCCTGCAATACCTCTGTGGATCACAATTTAGAAAACACTGGTTTTGGAAGCAAAATGTGTGAAGCATGAAAACTGCTAAACGCAGTCAATGTGTGAAGAAGGAATAATGACTTGTTTATATGCCACTGAGATTTAAATGACAAGAACTGTCTGTTTGATAAAACCTAAATTCTCTAAACTCAGCAGTGAGAACTGTTTGAGAGGCTGAAATAGTCACGGCTTGGCCATATGGTACATCAGTTTGTCCTTGTAAATCAGACAGACATCTCTGTAAAAAAAGATTGAATTATTCTAATGAATGAGTCCAGTCAAAATTGTCGAGAACTATCAGAATTGATCACAAATCAATTTATAGTTCATAATATTTTGTCAATTAATTAACTGTCAGCTGTCACTTTTTGTTACTGTAGGTGTAAAAATGTCAGTCATAAAATTCACTGAGAAATGATCGTAATAATGTTGCTCCATTTTGCGCAGGATTTAAGGAAAAGTTTTAAAACAACTTTAAAGGCAAAGTGTTATAACAGGTTCTGAGTTTAATGTCCATAAAATACTTTTAAACGTTCCAGCTGGTCACAGATAGCTTTTCTGAAATTAGACATTTTTCACAGCATGAGTCCCGTGATGTGTTCTTAACACCTTGGAGGAAGCTCTTAAACAAAATGCAATCATTTCAAGAAATATTACAACCCAACTGATACATGAGAAGACCTTCACGATCCCCAAAGTAAAAGTGTTTACCAGCACTGGATGAATCACTCTGCACTTTCCTTCGACAAATTTAATTTCCATGCCAGGTTTCCTTCTGTACTCCCAGAGGAACGTTTCATTGCTCAGAGGTTGCTCTTTCATGAAGTTCTCAGATTTTTTAAAAATTTTTTATACTATCAACTTTGTCTCGGATGTTTCTCCTAAAATTCCATAGGAAAAAAAAATGAAAAGACAAATTAGGTGTAAAATCGGTTGGTTCTGATGTTCGCCCCCAGATTATCTGGTAATGTGAGGCGTTTACAGATCAAATCTTAAACCTCCAGATCTGCCTGAGGACACATTGGGGCCGCCCTGACAATATCAAATATGTTTTTTATTTAGGATTTTAATTCGGGATGATTATGACAGGTGCCACTGCAAGCACCACTCACATTTTCTTCAGGAAATGTACATTCTAGTTTACTCTATAATCCTTATTTTGCAATTTGATGCACAAGTTGAGATATTGTAAAGTACCCAGCTTCTTCTGTGGAGAAAATGCAATATTAATGTCAAAATATGTTGCCGTGTTTTACAGTTCAAAAGCACTTAAGCTGTACCAGAAAGTGCACACAGAATAAAACAATGATGAATTTATGAGAGGAGCAAACCGAGACCTTCTGACATCAATAAATTGGCCCTGCGTGAAGATCTCCCGATGGTATAAAGAACATAGGCCACTTTTTCATGTCGAGAAGGCGAAATACACAAAAGCACAGAGAGCATATATAGAAATGCTTGATGTGTGACATATATTTATGGCACAGCGGTAGTTGAGCAAAACTTACTATGCAATATGAAGATATTTGATGTAATTACTTTGGCACCTGCCTCACAAGATCCACATCGCCTAACCTGCACATGCCAGTTCATTACTCAAGGAGCCCCCAAGGACAGCAACTCTTCAATATTCACTGACTACAGTGCAATAACTTGTTTTGTAGGGAATATAATGTGTGTATATGAACATATAATGACTCTCAGTGGACACTGCGGGAATATTATTATAGCATGCCAGAAACTAAGTTATTGCTGTCCAACAGTTTTTCTTCACACCAACAGAATATTTCACACTTTAATTTATAAATCTAAAGTTCTTCACTAGGTTCTAGATTTGTTTTTTCTTACAAGAAATCACTTTCTGTGCCTGACATGGACTTTTTTTTTAGTGCCAAATCCTGACTGTGTTGTGATTCTTGTAGACATTTCAAAAGCTCTTCCCCACCTATACTTTATTACACAGCACAGCGGTGGTCATGTCAGTCACCCTGAGAAATAAAAACAGAATTTAAAGTGAGACGTCAATGATTTCAGGACAAATTCATATAGGACCAGCAGGTGGCGCTCTTACTGATACACTGAATGTTATATACATTTTGAAGTATATTAATAGCAAAATAGGCAGTGCAAAAATGTCAACTCCTTTGAACTTGATGGTTGGTCATGGTTCAACAGTCTTTATAATTGTGGTTTGAACATCTAAGCAGTGATGGTGAAATATATACATATAGGGGAATTCTGTGCTTCATGTGAGAGATGGGAAAGGGGTTAAGTTCTTCATTCAGTCATTAGAGAGCAATACTTTAGCAGTACTTTAGCTACCTCATGGGAACTTTCATAATGTTATGCTTAATTTTCAGCCATGTGCATCTCTGCTGCTCTTTTCTCATTAAACTCCTCATTTAAATTACCCTTAAAGGATGTTAAGTGGTTGGTTTTGAATCAGACCGGTCAGAGCTGTTATCTGTTGATCTGACCATCTGTCTGGTGAAACTGCAAACTAGCTGGCAACAGATATGCCTGCATTGTATGAAAAAGCCAGGGCTGTTAAATAATTAATGTTTAAATTCAATGAATTAATATTAAATTATTATTAGTTTGATACTGTATCTGTAGTTGATACATTAGTTTGAACTGTAGTTTCCTTATAAATACTAGTCTCCAGTCTTCCTAGAAAGTATCTCATGCTCACCAAGATGTTAGTGCAATTTTTTATTTTAATATATTTTAAAATGTAGTGTATTCCTGTGATGGCAAAGCTTCAGTTTCACATGATCTTCCAGAAGTCATTCTCATATGCTGATTTAGTGCTCAAGAAACATTTATTAATGTTGAAAATATTGCTTAATGTTTTTGTAGAAACCATGATACATTTTTATTCAGGATTCTTTGATGATTAGAAAGTTCAAAACAACAGCATTTATTTTTATGTTATTTTATTGTATCTTTGCTAAATAAAAGTATTAATTTCTTTTAAATAACAGACCCCCTAACTGTTGAACAGAAGTGTAATTCAACAGCATTATTGTAGCAGACAACAGTAAATAATTCAACACAAATGACTTTAGTATTATGTTTTATGTTTTATTTTCATATCAGTAAACCCTCACATTTAGTTAATATTCTAAATACAATATAAAGTGCTCTGGTAATAACCGTACTAAATATGTAGACTTTTGAATGGTGTGCTGCTGCCTCACCTCACTTGCATGACTGGCCTATGCTAATTTAACTGCTGCTAATATGGCCTTGCCAACAGATTGAGGAGGGTTTGATAAATCACCTGAGGAATAAACAAGCAGAAGGTAATATCGTTAGTTTCCAACTTGCCGTCAGGTGAGACTCAGGGAGAGAGAGGTCTTGAGGATTTGAGCCGAGCCGAGTCACCCACATGCTTCATGTCTCACTGGATGGACACAATCCAACTGAATGCCGGGCGAGGAAAGTCACTGAATCTCCAGCGACCAAGGACACATCTGTGACTGTCCAAACGCATTAAGGTTCTATGCTGAAAGTTTCTACGGGGACGTCAAATTCTCCTGGTCTCAGCATCGCTCACAGTGACAACATGAAGACCTTGGTCCCGGGTTCTTATAATATCCAGACCTGATCTCCTCTCGCTTCCTATTTTACAGCTCCCATGTTAGTGTGCCATGTGTCCACGGACAGACTGAGCATGTCAAAACCGTGTCTTCATTACAAATACTGTCTCGTTGAATGATTCTGTTTGAGGGAGCTGTCAGCAATGCACTTTAATCCTCGTGACTCCTTATACCCTCACAGCACCATTAGTAAGACTCAAGTACCCCATTCAACAAGACCAAGCCAGAATTTTTACTCGTGTATCATATCATACCTATATTATAATTCATGTTATAAAAGTGGACATTATTATAATGATCTACTTTTAAGCTTAAAAATAGTGTGGGTGAAAAAAGACTCGAGTTAATAAACTACTATAGCTTGTAACATGTAAACTACTCATTATTTAAAGTTGTAAATCCAGTTAAGTTACACTTTTAGCAACTTTTTAAAAATGGCTAGCGACATTGACACTTATGGAGCGCTATAGTGACCTGGAAGTGAACAACAAGGTCCTTTCGACAAGACTAACAGGATTTTTCCTTTGCCTTTTGGATTATTGTGGAAAATGGAAACAGGAAAATGCTTTCAAATGATGACAACAGTTTGTTTCTTATTATAATCTTCACAAATGAACACAAGTTTTACTTACTGACTAAAAGTAGTAAGATTACAAACAATATTTCAACTGCTTAGCTTTTCCAGTAACAAAGCCACATTAAGTAGCGTGTAGCATTACCAAATACACATTTTATTGTATCTACAGCTTTATGGCTGAATGATGGAATATTCAAACATTCTTTCCTATAATCTGTCCTCTTTCTCATATTTAACTTTTTAATGAACCAGTTTGTTTGCAAGTTGATACACAAGAACAAGACTCACCAACAATCGATATATTAATTTAAATGGTTATTTTATCCAAAATTTTTAATTCTGTCATTAATTACCCTCATGTTGTTCCAAACCCATAAGACTTTCGTTCATCTTCGGAATACAAGTGAAGATATTTTTAATGTTCTCATCATTTTTGTCTATCCATTGAAAGTGTAAAATTGTAAAGCTTTGAGAAGTACATAAAGACTTAACATGAACTGAGTGGTATTATGAACTTAAAGTATTAAGGCCCGTTCACACCAAGGACGATAACTATAACGCTATCTGTAAATAGTTCTAAAAATCATTCTAAATATAAAGGAATAGCCACACCACAAGTAAATTGTGGTAGTAAATTGTAAATTGCTGAGTAAATTGTAACAGAATTTTCTCTGTTTACAGCAGCACATCACCAAAGGTTGCTCACCATCCCTCACCGAAAATCAATGACTGCGGGCACTTTACTTTATACTGTTTCCTCTCCAGATGTGATGCAAAAAATAAAAAAATATATAAATCACAGTGTGGATGCTCTCTTGCACTCTCACTGCAAATATGAAAACTACATACCTTGTATTGCCATGATGCTTCTTCAGACATCATATGACATTCAATGTTTCTTAATTTCCATAAACAATTTCTCCTTGTCCATGTTTGATGTTTAATACACTTGAAGAGCAGAATTTTGGTTTATTGAGTTTTTGGTGTTGGTGGTAGTTTTATTGATGCGGCAGAAATACAAATGAAGCCAATTACAAAATGTAGTGCCACGCATTGCTTACAGCAGCTGGTCATGCAAATGTATAATATTGGAGAAAAAGCTTTTATCGCTTGGCGCTTTGTTCCTGGTTATGAACGTGTAATTGAAGTGGGAAATTCCTTTGTTATATTTCTTCTGTCTCTCTGCTGCTCTCCTAAGAAAGATGGACTGAGAGGGAAGGTAGTCCGAGATTTAAAAAGAATTACGGCAAAAGCCCATCATGCTTTAAAAGAACGTACTGATTCTATTGACGGTGACAGGAGGAGGAGTGAGCAGTCCGTCATCTCTGAACATGAGCAGAAGTGGATGGAGGGATTAAAGCAAGATTGGATCTGCTTTTAAATGATAATCTAAGCAAACGGATTAAAATCCAGAACCACAGACAATTGGTCGCCCACCAAACAAAGGTCTAGTTGATGTGGTTATCATAGTCATACACCTACAGAATACTGCTGTAAAATCACATTACTGCTCAATGACCCCAGGACTGGAGCCCATGTAAATCAGTTTGCAAACTCTCATTATCTCGTTTTCCCCCTCACTGAAAATAATGGAAATATACCAAATTCAGCTGGTTGAGTTCTGAATATAACATGCATAAAAAAACATACCATCACGGTTCTGAATTCTGCCTGTTGTTGTCCATTTTTATCAGTATCCACAAATATGCAGTTTATTTTCATTTTTATTTTTAAAATGATGAATAGGTGTGCTAGCTCAATATATCATTTCAAATGATAGTTGCAGTTAGTTGCGAAGTGCTATTACTTTTACTGTGCTATTAATTATGACTTGCTGGCAGATGATAAATCAAAAATCGCATAGACTTTCAGTACATTAGAGGGACAGAGGCCAAATTTATGAAACATTCTTAATACAATTCTTCCTAACTGCTATTTTATACTTAATTTCTAACTTGAGAATATTTTGCATACTAAAAAACAATTATTCAAAATGTTACTGTCTACTGTCTTAATATTGTTCTAAATACAAAAATTCTAATTCCTGAAAAGAATGTTCTTAGATATTATCATAAATAACTGTTATGTTCTCCTCCCAGGGGTCAGGAGGGGAGGTAAAAGAAAATATGACTAAAAAAAGGTAATGTAGAGATGTAAAAATACGTGGAGAACACACTTCAGCCTCAGTCTCAGAGTGAAAACATAACACAGCTTTAAGGAAAAGCATTTATTTCCTTTATATATCAAAAAGGTTAACAAAAGATGGGAATAAATCTTCAGGAGAGAGTATGGCCTAAAATAATAAACAAAACAGAAGCTAACTAAGGTTTAAGGGAGCTACCCACCCTGCACAAAAACTCTTGTTTTTAATTTTATAATTACAACATCATTTTCGGCAGCATGCCAGCAGTACTGCTTATGTATTTCTAAGAATTGATCAGAAGAAATTTCTTTACTTTCTTAAGAACATTATTGTGAGTCTGGTTCCAGAATATCATAGATATCTTTGGCAAATAAGCAACGACCCACAACAGTAGTGTTACATGTTCCCTGTGTTTGCCCCTGGACTTATGTTGAAGTGTTTCCTCTTCCTTGTGCTATGTTTGTAGTCCTTTGTAGTCCTTTTGTTAATTGGTTCCCCTTGTTCGGTAGTCTTGATTGTTTCCAGGTGTGTCTTGTTAGATTGTTACCCCTTGTATAGTTAAACCCCACTGTTTTCTGTGTTCATTGTCAGGTATGAATAAAAACGCTGTATTATTCATGCCAGGCCATAGTTGGTGACATCACTTTGTAAAGAAACCCTACGCGCATAGACTGAACACATAATATGCACGCACATGAAGTCGCAGTTTTCACATATTCGCGTTTTTGTCATTTAAACTGTAATGATAACGGTATGGTTTTCAAAAACTTGCAATAGAGAGCCTAAGTCCCTCCCCTTCCGGTTGACCACCATGGGACCTTACTTCGGAAAAATATTGTATGGTAGTCAATGGCGCGAGACAACAAATATTTTGATCTCGTTTGAATTGTGCCCTGAATTACACATATGATGTTTGTCAATTTAAAATATACATTTTAAAGTCAAGAAAGTCGCAGTTTGATGTAAAACTGTTGAGGTATAAGACTGTGTAAATACGTAATTACAGAGACTACAAACCCAAAAGGCGCACATGTGACGTCATACCTTTTCTCTCAATGAATGAAGCTAACTTTACTGAAGCTAACGTCTGTCTGTTTCTATAGTCTTACGTTATAATCGTAACGTTACGCCGTCATGCCTGAGTGTTTTGTACCAGACTGCACACATACGAGCAACGGATCTTGTGACGTACATAGTGCGAGACGAGAGATGTAGTTCATTGAGCGATTTTCACATAAAACTAAATGTTACTCTTCTGTTTTATGACAAACTGCGACTTCCTTGACTTTCATAATTATCTTTTAAATTGACAAACATCATATGTGTAATTCAGGACACAGTTCAGACGGAATAAAAAGATAAGTTGTCTCTCGCCATTGACTACCATACATATTTTTGCCGAAGTAAGGTCCCATGAGCCGGAAGCGGAGGGGAGGGACTTAGGCTCTCTATTTGAAACCCGTTTTCAAAAGCTTACGATTTCAGGCCACCAAAACACCGTTGTCGTGTAAATGAACGGCCAAAACGTATTAAAAGGTTTTCAGTTTTTAGTTAAAATAACTGTGTTGTGTAAATGGCCCCTAATCCGCATTTGAATCCAGCTCTCCCTCGTTTCTAAATTTCACCAGTAGAATATCAGGTAGCAACTTTTGCTGAAGAAAATGTGATTCTTTATAAAGTATAAAATCTAGTTCTTTTTAAAGTATAAGAACATATGAGATAGACTGATGTGGTTATAACATTGCATAACATTTTCTACTGAAATTTGTCTTCATTCCTAGTTGCTCTATGCCTGCATATTTCCCATAATCAGGTCTGTGAATCAAATTAAGTACCTAATCTTTTTAAATACAGGATTGCTCTGTATAATTGCAGGTAGGTGCTCCATATGAGTGCAGTCATAAATTAAGGAGCTGAGCATTATGGGAATCCACAGTGAGGTTTAACTGGGGAAATCTGCAGAAGGGGACACTCATTGAAACAGCTGTCATGTTGATCACCCTGACCAGCCCATTAACACCTCAAGCTGTGAATGCCAATTAAATTAACTTATTGATCTTTGGTTTAATAAAGCTATCAAATGCAGGCATAGGGGAACAAAACCGAAAGGAAAATAATGTGTGTGAGAGAGGCAAAGGTCTGTCTATTTAGAAGAAAAAAAAGTGTCATTAAATGTGTCATGCCTTATATAGATGTGCAGGCAAAGAGAGAGGAATTTTTCTAGGTCTGACTACTTAGACAAAGACAAGCTTAAGTGGTCAAGCTTTAAATGTGTCATGGCTTTTAGAGATTAAACTTTGCAAAGTAGCAATCTCACCAGGCAGAAAGAAAAACATCCTGCTAGGATGAAAGGCTTTAGATAACATGATATACTTTTACGGTATAAAAAACTATTGCCCTTTCTCCTCCAAGTGCCATATATCTTTTAATCCCATGCCACTGATAATGCTGCTATCAACATCATGAAATGCAAAGATAAATCCACCTGATTTGGAGGAAATCTGATTTAGTTTGATGCTAGTGAAATGACACTGTCATATTGCTCTCGATGGGCTGAACAACACCACATCTTAAAACAATTTTGTCGAATGTTCCAACTTAAGCTGTGACATGCTGTTGGATTACACACACACACTGGATTACAACGCATGGTTGTAGAACAAAGTTATGATTCCACTTCCACTCTAGGAAAATAGACCCAGGGTTTCCATTTTAGGTATTTCTATGATTATTATACATGACATTCAGGTAACTAATCGATGTGTATAATATTATTTTAATAAATCACCTTTTTCTGGAAAAAACAAACAAAAGTCCAACTACAGTAATGGCTGCTGAAAGTTCAGCTTTGCCATCACAGGAATAAATTACATTTTAAAACAGAAAAGTTATCCACTTTCCAATTTATTTTAAATTGTAATAATGTTTCTACTGTATTTTGAACAAATAAATGCAATGACTTCTGTCAAAAACAATCAGTAACACTAAGGTTTTGTTTGTTAACTACATCAGTTACCATCTGTTAACATTATCTAATGATCCTAACTAACAATGAACAAGTATTAGTATTAATTAATGTCAACAAAGATTAATACGTACTGTAATACATGTATTGCTCATTGTTAGTTAATATTAGTTATTGCATTAACTAATGGAACCTTATTGTAAAGTGTTACCAAAAAATCTTACCATCCACAAACGTTTGAATGGTAGTGTAGGAAGGTCATATTTTTTAACACTGACTAAACACTGCACAAATAATTGTTATTTTATTTTTTCAGAAATAATATCTAACCATCCCTAAAACAAGATCAATTGAGACGAGAAGCGAAATTGTGAATATAATTAGATAATTCCTTATCCACAAACTGCACTTAAACTTAAAGGGTTATAGTTCATTTTAGGGTTAGCAGACCCAAAAATGAAATTTCTGTCATTATTACTCACCCTCATGTCGTCCCAGACCCGTTCATCTTCGGAACACAAATGAAGACATTTTTGACATTGTAAACACAGTGCATCGCTTCCGGGTTCTACATCAGAACGCTGGCTCATTATTGGCCGGCTCCTGCGTCAGCACCACATGCATGTGTCAAAGTGCTCACGTGAACAGGGTCAGAGAATGACACAGAAGAGAAGAAATTGTTGAATAAAGTTGTTATTTTTGTTTTGTTTTGTTTTGCTTCAGGATAGGGGTGTAAGTCCTTGAGTGCTGGTGGGCTTTATAGTTGTCAGTAGGCTACATACAGTATATGATCGTGTTTGTATTTGATCATGTGGAACAAAACAGCAATGAAAATACTGATTTTTATGATGGAACCCTCCCTTCTCTTTTTGTTCAGCTCACATTGTGATGGTTCATTTGACTTTGCTTTTGGGAGTATTTCACACATAGTAACAGTCCACTGTAAATCGTCATTCTGATTTGATGTGACTACTCAAAGTAGATTCTCTTTGTCTTTGTCTTTGTCACTTGTGTTCTGAGTTTTGATCGATGCTTCTGGTCATGGATATGGAAATGCTGCGAAATTAAGTTAAGCTCTGCATTTTATTTATTTGTTTTTCGTGTATTTTTGCAGTTGAGTTTGCATAAATGATAATGCAATCTGTGGGGGGAAAAAACACAATATTTATCTCAGACTCCCTCATCTTTACGCTGCCCAGCGGTTGCATTGGATGGCAGTGGCACATAAACGGCATAATCATCACCGGCGGTGTGTCAGCCATAGCTGTGCGCTGTCTAAACATTCATGTCAAAACATTACTTCCGATGATGAACGACAAGGTGACTCAGCCCCTGTCACAGAGTTGTCAATGCTGCCACACTCCCTTCTGGACATTAACAAAGCTTGCGCTCTTGCACAGGAAGTGAGCCTTTGCCAGCTGCACATACATTTGTCAAAACAAAAACTTTGCTCTGTTGAGGGAGATTCTGAATTACGTCTGTAAAGTGTCTATGGTGCTTAGTGAGAGAATCTGTATCGGAGAACATGACTGCTACTGAAGAGATTTTGTGATTTTCTAGAGGTGAAGATGGCAATCTCTGTATCATTAAAAAAGAGTAACTGTCAACAAGACTCAATATGCATTGTGTACGCCTCGAAAATGAATGTTCCTGATGTCATTGAAATGAAGGAGGTCTATAATACCATGGAGAAAGCTATATATTAGCATTCTTGTTTATCTCAATGGCAGTTTATCAGCTGGCGCAGGACACCCTGGATGTACAGTACAGTATGTGATTTGAAATCTGATATCTTTGCAGTGTTTGCAAATGGATGTTAAAAATGGATATACTATAATATAATGGAAAAAAACCTGAAAGACCCATCATGTTGGTTGCATGTAATCTTAAAGGGATAGTTCACCCAAAAATGTAAATGTTGACACAGGTTTGGAACAACTTGAGGGTTGAGTAAGTGATGACATTTTCATTTTTGGGTGAACTATCCCTTTAAGGGACAAGATGCTACATTTGTTTTGTTTTTTTGTTTTTTTTCTTATTTAAAATCTATTTACTTGTTAGTGATTTTAGTTTTAATTGATGTATATTTCCATTCTTGTTTTTTTTATCTTATTTTATTTCATTATGTTTTGTTCAACTGTACTGTATGTGCTGAGCTGGCATTAAAGGTAGTAGAAAGAAATCGGGCAGTGTTAAAACATCCAATGTGGATGTATATGCTGATCTGATGATTTTCTTGTGATATATTTTATTAGTATTTACATTTTATTGTATGATGATATTTTATGTCTGTTGTGCAGCACTTTGGTCAGCATTCTATATAAATAAATTTGACCTTGTCCTTGATGTGTACATAATATAATGAAATATTTATGTTCTAAATTTTGCTTGCAAAAATGTTATTTTGTCTGAATATGGATACTTTTAAATGGTCATCAATAAATAGAGATGTTTTTGCACCCAGATGGTAACCTATATTTATGACATCTCACTCAATTTAATTGCAAATTTGTTGAAAATGAGCAGAAAGTCAGTTTATTAAGTAATGAGCTGTTTCTGCACAAAAGTTCATATGTACTGAGGCATCTCTTTCATTGACTTCTATTCACACAAAACAGCCTCTGGTCTCCCTGTTAGCCGTTACGCTAACGTTTGAGCTAACCTTGAAAGCTAACCCTGGGGGAAGGGCTCTGCCAATATCAAAACTTAACTTAAAAGGTGAAGAAATGGGATATTGTGTGCAGGAAATCATACTAATGAGAATCTGTACTTTTCTATAATTTAAAGCTGATGTTTTTCAATGTTAAAATACTTTCTTTTCAGTTTAATATACTGTAGGCCTACAGGGACCATTATAAGCAAGCCATTCTAGGTTGATTTTTCTGAAAAGTGTGAACAGTGTGGTGCTTTGAGCTTTGCTCTGTTTGTTTGAGTGGCCTAATATAGCAAATTTAGCCAATCCAGGCTCAATGTAAACACGTGCATGTGACAGCATTTCTCCAAAATTATATTATGTTGCTTCTTGCACGTTTTGCAACACTTTCCAAGTGAAAAAGTGTCGAGAAAAATGTCGCTCAATGGACAGAAAAATGTCCAGTGAGCAGCACAAAAAATGCATCCAGTTTCATCTGAAACAGATGAATGTGAATGTGCCAACATTTAATTATGTATCTCGCAGCAGTTCGGAAATTAAATGTTGTGTTCGAAAGTACGGCCATGCTCCATAACATGGCTGTGCGTGGAGGCGCACCTATTCCGGAGGGGGAGGAGGAGGAGGTGGATGAGGAGGAAGATGGAGAGGGAGAAGTTGAGGTCCTCTATCCTCCACAGAGGGCTGCCCTGCACGCTGCCGGGGTTGAGGCAAGGCAGCTTTTGATTGCAAATGTTTTTGGTTGATTTATATTTTCTTTTTGGATTAACTTGCTGAGCTATCATTAGCCATCATCCATGATTGAATGGACTTTTCTTTTGATTCGTATTATGATGGAATTTTTAGTTTTCTGAAAAATAAATGGGAGTTTCAAACCTTGCATCCATTAAATGTTCTGTGTGTGATTCTAATCCTTTAAACCTTTACTCTATCATGCCATTGTGTCCATTCCATAAGTGCTCTATGCAACGCCAATCATTGACATGCTTCTCTTAAGGTCGGCGAAGGAGATTGACACTGCTTAATTTCCTTGTGGATAAATAAGGTATCTCATAGATAGAGCAAGATTTTATGCGTAGGTTTCCAATAGCAATAGAGAATCAGTTGTTGACTCATTAAGGATGACAGAATGACATACAATCTTGTTGATGATCAAGTATTTTTAATGAAAATGCGCATACAAACACACACAGACACGGTCACTGGTGTGACTGTTGCTCAGCATCTATAAAGACAAACACATACCAAAATCAGATTAGGAACTGTAAGGAAAGGAACATCAAAATCTATAAACCAAGAACAACTGGCTCACCTTCATCTGGCAGCAAGATTGGTACCGAGATTGAGGGCCTGTTGAATTGCGCCTCTGCTAGGGCATGCTGCTGCTTGGCCAGTTCCAGCTTGGCTCTCTTCAGCTCCAGAGACTGGCGAGTGAGCTCATTTGCTTCGGTCAACTGGTGCTGAATGTCCTGCAACACGACCAACTTCTCCTTTTCAATGTTCACCAACTCTTCGCTACACCGACATGGTGAGATTGTGGAGCGACGTCGTGATGTCGTGTAGCGAAGTCCTGGCGAAGACGTGTGTACGGGAGGTGGTGGCGTAGTGCACCCTTCCGGCTCGGTGCTGCCAGGTGAGGAGAGTGCTGCAGGTGGCTCGGTGTCTGGGGAGCATGGCACATTGGGGGGTGGCGATGACCTGGAACATGAGGCCTGTTCAGCGTCACCTCTTCTAACGTCAATCCCCCCAGGGATTCCATGTGAGACTGTGTCTCGCATGATCGCCAGTGCCTTCTCCTCATGTGCTGTTAAGGGTTGCACCGAACCGGTCCCCGCACCTGTCCTCGCCCGGTCTCTACGGACAGCAGAACCTCTCACCTTAACCTGGCTTGAAAAATCATGCCATTTTTTCCTGACGTCCTGCCAGGACCTTGGTGTGCCTGATTCGGAGGCAGCCATCTTCCTTGCTATGTCGCTCCATAGCTCTTTTTTGTTGCTGTTGCACAAGTTATTCCGAAAGCTGGAAAACAGTGTCACCTTGTGCAAGCTCACCTCGTCCAGCAAAACTTCAAGTTCCTCTGACGAGAAGCTTGGTGCCCTTTTTTTACGTTGCTTCCCCACCAGGGTGGGAATTATGTAATTTTAGGGGCAAGGCCATTTGGCCTCCACCTTTTCTTTTTTTTTAGGGGCACCAAGGCCATATGACAGGGCACAAAGGCCATTGAGTACAATTCGATGGTTTTCCCATTCAGATTGATACCATAACATCCTAATTTGGAATAAGACATGGATTATGACTTTTTTAATAAAAACAACATTTTTTAATGAGAGAGAGAGAGAGCACCATTACATCCAGAAGGTATACACCCTCACACAACAATAGAAACAACATAAATGCCAATAAAAGCATTCAGAAACACCACAAATGCCAATAAAAGCATTCAGAAACAACACAAATGCCAATAAAAGCATTCAAAATATTCATTCAGTCCTCTATATCATGTGAGTGTGAGAGAGAGAACCATTTCATCCAGAAGGTATACACCCTCACAATCATTATCGCTCAGCGCTCAACGCAGTTTGCTTCGCGCTCCACTCAAATCGCCCCCCGCTCGCTCCAAAAAAGGAAAAAAATCTACATGTATATC
Organism: Abramis brama; assembly: GCF_963993115.1. Classification (NCBI taxonomy): domain Eukaryota; kingdom Metazoa; phylum Chordata; class Actinopteri; order Cypriniformes; family Leuciscidae; genus Abramis; species Abramis brama. The sequence continues at coordinate 41,584,330 of NC_139967.1, forward strand.
ACTTGTAGCGGTCCCCAAGCTTTTTTGCACCACAGATCGGTTTAATATCAGACAATATTTTCACGGACGAGCACTCTCATTCGGGTTTGCCGATGGAGATTGAGTTGGAGGTCGAGGACGAGTGGCCGATGTTGGGGGCCGATGGTATCTGATGGGATCACCTTGGCATCGAGTGCCAGCTTCAGATCACGCCGTCAAATCATCCAGTAGTCGATCTGGGTTGTGTGGCCGCCACTGATGTAGGTGGCCAGGTGGCTCGGTCTCTTCCTGAAGAAGGTGTTGACGACGTTGCGTGTGCCTAGTCCCTGGCCTCCATGAACTTGCTTGTATCCTTTGCGATCTTTACCAACGTGGCCATTAAGGTCTCCTCCGACCAGGACATGCTCGTCTGGGGGGACCATCTGGAGGTGTGTGCCGAGGCTCTCCCAGAACTCGTCCTTCTCCTGATCAGTGCAGCCTACTTGAGGGGCATAACATGAGACGACTTTGAGGATGGTTGGGCCGGAAACAATCTTGATTGAGATTAGGCGATCAGAGATGTTGTCGACTTCGGAAACGCTGTCTCGAAGTTGCTGACAGACGGCCACAGCAACTCCATTTTGACTTGACACCATGATAGATGAGTTTGTACCCTTCTCCAATATCCCTTGCCTTACTCCCTTTCCATTTCGTCTCCTGGATACACGCAATGTCGATGCGTCTGGTCTTGAGAGTGTCAGCCAGTTCACGGCTACGGCCGGTGAGGGTGCCGATGTTAAGTGTAGCTAGTCGGATTCGGTGGACTATCTTCATTGGCCTGTCCCGTCCTTGAACAGGTAGCCCTAATCCATTTCCCACGCCATCTGGGCGAAGATGACGTGTGTCACCTGGCGGGGCGCCCTAGCTTGATCGGGTAGTAATTGGTTTGAGGCTGCCATTGATGCGACCAAGGTTACCCAGCCGATGTGTCGCATCACATGTCGCTGGGACCAGAGCCACCGTTAGCCGTGTAGTGTACCCAAGGGTCCTTATTTCCAGCCGACGCCGCGTGGAGGAGGTGGTTGGCTTTTGTCAGCCTAATGGTTGGCTTTTGTTTGTCATTCATGTGCACAGATTGTTTGTTTTCCACATCACGTCGAACGTTCATTCGCTTGTCACCTCCCGCATCGATTATTGTAACTCTCTATTATCTGGCTTACCACACAAATCTCTTCATAAACTCCAGCTGATTCAGAATTCTGCAGCTCGTATCATAACCCGGACTTCACCTATTCAACACATAACCCCATCACTTCAACAGCTACATTGGCTTCCTATCAACTTTCGGATTGAATTTAAAATTCTCCTCCTCACATACAAATCTCTTCATCACCTCGCTCCACCTTACCTTTCAGACCTCTTACATCCCTACACCCCTTCTCGAACTCTCCGTTCCTCTTCACTGGGTCTCCTTCATACACCTTCCGCTCGCCTAACCACCATGGGCCATAGGGCCTTTAGTCGTGTTTCTCCACGTCTTTGGAATTCTCTCCCAGTCAACATCCGTAATTCTGACTCTTTAGCTCAATTTAAAGTCAAACTTAAAACTCACTTATTTAGAACTGCTTATCTTCTATGATTACTTCGTGCACTCAAGTCCAGTATTTTTATTCTTTATTTATTTATCTTTGTTGCTGTTTTTTATTGACATTGTTATTTACTGTTATTTTCTGTTTTAATATTGTTACTGTTGCTACTTGTTGTACGGTGACCTTGAGTGGTTTGAAAGGCGCCTTAAATAAAATGCATTATTATTATTATTATTATCAGGTTTGATGAGATCCAAGCAAGATCTTAAGTTTCTCTTAAGGAAAATCATCACTGATGTTTGGCCAGTTGTGGTGTGTGTTGCATTTCTGTACATGAAAAGGAAGTTTTGTGTTTTAGCGAGATGTTGTCATTGTCCATTGGTTTTATTGCTTTGCTTTCATGCGCTGGCCATCCGTGTGCTGATGTCATAGACTTTGGACAATGTTGGGTCATTACGGGTCTCTCTCTGAATAGTGACATTTTTTACAGGTAGCTGACTCATGATTGTGGTATGAAACACGTCAGTTGGATCCATAGTATGTGACTCTTCCATAGACTTCAATGGAAGACGCGACAAGCCTTCCGCATTACCGTGTAGTTTGGTGCGCTTGTACTCAATATCATATGGCGAGCACCCAAGAAGAGTGACCAACGCTGCAGCCGTGTCGAGGCCATCACTGAGACACCCTTCCGAACGTTGAAGATCGAGACCAAGGGCTGATGGTCTGTGATCAGGGTAAATACAGACCATACAGATAATGGTGAAACTTTTTAACACCCCACACCGCTTCTCGGTCTATTTGTGCGTAGTTACGTTCTACTACCGTTAGTGATCCTGATGCGAAGGCGATTGGTTTTTCTGTGCCTTCTGGAAACTTGTGTGATAGCACCACGCCAATTCCATATAGCGACACATCGCATGCCAGTCTAATGGGCATGGATGGGTTAAAATGTGTCAACACTACATCAGAAGTTATTAGCATTTTGGTCTTTTGGAAAGCTTGTTCGCAACTGTCTGACCATTTCGTTGAACCAGTTATAGTTAAGTGCACTTTGTAGTTATTGTTCAAATAAGATATGACAATAGAAATTACAACAAATGCCACACACAAGAAACAAAAAGAAAAAAACTGTCCCAGTGATGTTTGGTTTCTTCAAGACCAACGCGACAACCCACAAGAGGTTTATGAAAGTTTGTATTGATAAGTCCATAGGTTATTGTTCGTTAAGGGAAAAGGATGTGCATGTAGGACTGAAGCGCTAGTCTGTGGAGAAGTGTGTGGGTAACAGGCTGCGGACAACCTTCCTACCAGACCAGTAGGGTGGCTGTTCAGTGGATGCTGCACAGTTGGTAGGCTCCCAGCTGTAGTAGTTCAGCTCGCCATCATTCATCCCCAAACAGAGAAAAAAAACCTGGCCTGTAGTGCAACAACAGGACCAGTAAATAATAAGGCTAAATTGGAACTAAAGTTACATTAAACTTTAGCTGATTCCACACTCAAATATCATTTCCTTGTGTACCCAATTCTAAATCATTACAGAATAATCAAATGTATAAACTACAATTAATAAACATTAAATACTTGACAACACAGTCAAAAGTGCAATATTAAAGTTGCATTGCCTGTACAAATTTCAAATAAATAATCCAACAGTACTGGGCTATAATCTGATTTCCTTAGTGCATGTAAACACACTTGGTGCAAACGAATCTATTTGTAAACCAGAAATGGCAGACTTTACAACAGTATAAATCAAACCCTTTTTGTTAAAACAGCCAAATGCCACTGCTAAGACTAATACTAATATTCAACGCCGCTAGCTTAGCATGTCAGCCTCCAGCATATAGTTCATTCATTTAATTTACTCACCAGTTCCTCTATGTAAACATAACTTGATGGCGGCGACGGATTCCCTGCAGCCAGTAAGTTGTTCTAAAAAGTTACAATGATATGCTTAACGTAGAAGCATGAATCAAGCACAAGAGTGACTAGTCTGTAAAACACAAACCTGTCCACAGCTGTCGATCGGCTTTCCCACACCTCTGAATGAGGAAGACACCGCAGCTCAGTTAAACACTCGCGCTAAGCACAATCACGTGACTAGAATTACGTGAGGTCGCAAGGCACGCACTCCGCATGGGTAATTTAAAGGGACAGGAACGGCAGAACCAATATACAAACATTTAATATATATTGATGGATTTTAACCTGGGTTACATTTGCAACAGTGTGTTCAATGGATGTAGCACAGTCGGGAGCTTCAGAAGAAATTTGTGGTAGTAGTTCACAAGTCCGAGATATGATCGGAGTTGAGACGCATTCTGTGGGTGTCTATTAACACCGCTTCAATTTTGTCCTGCAAATTATGTAGACCATCTTTGTCTATCACATGACCACAGTAAGAAATCCGAGACTTGAACTCACATTTTTCTTTGTTAGCTCTTAGTCCATACTCACACAGTCGAGTCAGCACCCGTTGTAAATTTTGGAGATGATCTGAATCATCCTTCCCCGTTACAATGATATCGTCCAGGTAACACTGCATTCCCGGGATGCCCTGCAGCACCTGGTCCATCGCTCTCTGCCACAAAGCAAAAGCTGAGGCAATTCTGAAGACTAGACAGTTGTACTGATAGAGCCCTTTATGTGTGTTGTTGGTCAAGAATTTCTTGGATTGTTCATCCATTTCCATTTGGAGGTAAGCTTGGGCCAGGTCAATTTTTGAGAATTGTTCTCCACCAGACAAGGATGCGAAAATATCTTCAATGCGTGGCAGGGGATACTGTACTGCATGAAGTGCTGGATTAATGGTCACTTTAAAGTCCCCGCAAATACGCACATCTCCTGTCTTCCCCTTTTTGATTACTGGTACTATGGGTGTTGCCCATTCACTCCTTTCGACCTTAGTCTGTTTTTTGTTTTTTTTGGAGAAGTGTCTTCTTTCAACTCCAGATTCCCTTTTATTCCTTTTAAGTGTTCCTATTCCTTTCTGAAACACGGTTCCACATTTTGTATAATTTGCTGTAAAGTCATTTGTGTCTCCTTGTTTGCAATTTGCTGGGACACGTCCAGGTTTTTTATTGCATGCCAGTCCAGAGGTATTTTCCTCAGCCACTCATGTCCGAACAATTCAGGTTCTCCATTTTCCAACACATACAGGTTCAGCTGCTGTTGATCTTCTTTGTACTTCACAGTTACTGGTAACTTTCCTTTCAGAGACACTTTTTTTTGCCAGTATAAGTCTTTAAAGGTTGTATCAGCGATTTCAGGCCCAAACATAAATGATCACATTCATCTAATCTTTCCTAACGATCCGCTAGCTGCCCGCCCCATAAGCATGCCGTCAAAAAAACGCGTCTCTGTAGGCAGCCTAGGCTCTGAATTCTGCACACAAAAACAGTTGGTTTCACCAACACTCAAAACCAAAATAAATAGTGTTCCAACCAATCACCGACAGGGGTGGGTGTTGTGAGTGTAGTGAAATTAGGTGATTGACGGCCGGATTTGCCTATCAGCGATCAGTATCTGTAATATAAGGGCTGATTTGTTGTTGGCCGTGGTGCGTCACGTCCGACTTTCCCCTTTGTGCCCGTGTTTACGGTGGTTACAGGTAAGCGTGCTGTGCTGTAACAGGGGGGTAATTTTAAAACTGGTTGGTCTTTTAAAGCATTTTTTCGTAAATTTATAGTGTCGTTTTGTCCGGGTGTCGGTGTGTTTTCGGCGCTGCTTTAGTGGATCTAGTGACCGGTTGCCTCTCAGGTGTGTGTGCATGTGCATCTGTATAAACGCATATTGTACTACCGTTGTGCTGTTGACACTGCCGCATGCTGTCTAGGTATGGTTTCCTGTACCCCATTGTTATCGGTGGGCTGATTAATAGACCTGTGCCTGTACATTTTCTATTTGGGGTGATGCCTTGACGGTAAGTGTTTTAAATGTAATTATAATTCGTGAAGGGCAAGTATCATTATTAGTAACGTCTCTGTGTTCGTTATAGGGTTCTCCCTCTCGTTCACTCTCTTTTCATCTCGTTCTATCTTATATTATATCGGATTTGCTGCGTTACTGCTGTCTTCCGCTTTGCGCTGCGGACGTTTTGCTCACATTCCTGCAGTCCTGCTGCGTATACCGTCGTGCAGACGCCACCGCCATCGTTGTTGAAAGGGGACTGTTCGTCTGGTTCCGATTGTGTGTAGTGGCTGCTTTCTGTTTGTGTATCAGCATGGAGAATACGAGGATCTCATTTTATTGAGAGAAAAGAATTGTTTCGTTTTTTTTTTTTTCTTTTGCACTTGTTTTCGTTTTCTTGTTTGTACTTTTGTGGGAGTAAAGTTTGTTTTGTCTTGTTTGATTTTTCTTTTGGTTATTGTATTGTATTGTATTGTGTATATATATATATATATATATATATATATATATACAGTGAGGAAAATAAGTATTTAAACACCCTGCTATTTTGCAAGTTCTCCCACTTGGAAATCATGGAGGGGTCTGAAATTGTCATCGTAGGTGCATGTCCACTGTGAGAGACATAATCTAAAAAAAAAAATCCAGAAATCACAATATATGATTTTTTAACTATTTATTTGTATGATACAGCTGCAAATAAGTATTTGAACACCTGTCTATCAGCTAGAATTCTGACCCTCAAAGACCTGTTAGTCTGCCTTTAAAATGTCCACCTTCACTCCATTTATTATCCTAAATTAGATGCACCTGTTTGAGGTCTTTAGCTGCATAAAGACACCTGTCCACCCCATACAATCAGTAAGAATCCAACTACTAACATGGCCAAGACCAAAGAGCTGTCCAAAGACACTAGAGACAAAATTGTACACCTCCACAAGGCTGGAAAGGGCTACGGGGAAATTGCCAAGCAGCTTGGTGAAAAAAGGTCCACTGTTGGAGCAATCATTAGAAAATGGAAGAAGCTAAACATGACTGTCAATCTCCCTCGGACTGGGGCTCCATGCAAGAGCTCACCTCGTGGGGTCTCAATGATCCTAAGAAAGGTGATAAATCAGCCCAGAACTACACGGGAGGAGCTGGTCAATGACCTGAAAAGAGCTGGGACCACCGTTTCTGCCGACTGCACTGTATTAAGGAGAGGATGACCTTAATACAGTCATGAATACAAAAATCATGTATTGCGAGATTTTGGGGAACAACCTCCTTCCCTCAGTTAGAGCATTGAAGATGGGTCGAGGCTGGGTCTTCCAACATGACAATGACCCGAAGCACACAGCCAGGATAACCAAGGAGTGGCTCTGTAAGAAGCATATCAAGGTTCTGGCGTGGCCTAGCCAGTCTCCAGACCTAAACCCAATAGAGAATCTTTGGAGGGAGCTCAAACTCTGTGTTTCTCAGCGACAGCCCAGAAACCTGACTGATCTAGAGAAGATCTGTGTGGAGGAGTGGGCCAAAATCCCTCCTGCAGTGTGTGCATACCTGGTGAAAAACTACAGGAAACGTTTGACCTCTGTAATTGCAAACAAAGGCTACTGTACCAAATATTAACATTGATTTTCTCAGGTGTTCAAATACTTATTTGCAGCTGTATCATACAAATAAATAGTTAAAAAATCATACATTGTGATTTCTGGATTTTTTTTTTTTTAGATTATGTCTCTCACAGTGGACATGCACCTACGATGACAATTTCAGACCCCTCCATGATTTCTAAGTGGGAGAACTTGCAAAGTAGCAGGGTGTTCAAATACTTATTTTCCTCACTGTATATATATATATATATATACAGAAATATTGTGCTGTCTATTTGTATGTTATTTCTCCTTTATTAACACAACTTGATTTGCTTCCTGCTCACATCTGACTTCAAGTTGCTTTGTAATTTCTCTTGAATTTATTTGATTCTTCTAACGTTTTTCTTTGTTTCATGTGATATTGATACCTTTTTTTGTTTGGAGTTGCTTCATCAGTTATTATCATTTGTTTATATTGTATGTGGAGCTAATTGTGTTTAATTGTGATTTTGTTAGTTTATTTTTGTTCGTCTGCAGGAGCTGGGGGTCCCACTGGTGAATGGATCTTCCTTCTTGTGGTGGTGGTTCTTCTTTATTGCGTGCTGTGTACCACTTCAGGTGTGTGGTAGTGTGATCTGAGTGCACTTTGGTGTGTGTGCGTGGAAGTGTGCTCTTGTAAAACCAGACTCCATTTTGTTCCTGCCGATGGGAGCCTCAGCCCTGCTGATATTTACTTTATTTTGTTTTCATATTTAAAATTGATTTTGTGTCATTGCCCACATTCATTCTTTTTGTAATTTCGTTTTCCTCCATTTAAAGTGGGGTCTCATGCTGTTCCTCTGACATTTTAGTGTCTATTTTAAAAACATTCTTGCATTAATAAACATTTGTATTTTTATACTTCACCCACGTCTCCTGCTTACTTCTATGAGGGAACCGAACCTGTGTGCTTAATGTACTACATTTTTGGGTTTTGAGCATTGTTCCCTAGAGTTAATTTCTAGGGTGGCGTAGTCGGATTTCTTTACTGGTAAAAGGTTGGTTTCACAATTGTACCGCTCCGTCACATGAGGTTTTGCGCTCATGCACAGCTGCCTATGACGGCTGCTCGCGAAAACCTCACAACACCCACCCCTGTCGGTGATTGTCTTTTGCAGTGGTATTTTTGAAAACAGTCGCTTGTAATCAGCTGCTGAGATGACCGATAAAGCAGATCCAGTGTCTAACTCCATTTTGAGTTTAACTCCTGACACTTCGGGTGTGAGCCAAATAACTCTTCGATCTGTCTCCTTAATATTATACAGTTCCAGACATGAAAGATCATCTGTACCTGAACTTGTGTTCGAATCATTTTCAGTTACTTGATGTACAGTGGCGGATTTGCATTTCACTTTGTGCGTTCTGTCTTTGTGTGTCTTCCCCTTTTCTGTTTTGCACACTCTCTCAATGTGCCCTTTTTATGACACCTTCTGCACTCTTTATCTTTTGACCAGCATGAGACATTTTTCCACAGCGATAACATTTCAGCTTTCTCTCTGATTTCAATGACAGTTTATTTGCTGCACATTCCATTGATTTTTGTTGCAATTCCAATGCATCATTTGCTGCTGTCTCCATGGATATTGCTATGTTCAGTGCACGCTGGAGTGTCAAATCTTTTTCTGTCAGCAGTCTTTTTTGTGTGCTTTCATTGTGCATTCCACACACAGGTCTGTCTCTTAATGCATCTGCCAGTCCAGCTACGAATTGGCAATGCTCTGACAATCGGTGTAACTCGGCTATAAATTCGGAAATGCTTTCTCCTTTAGCTTGGTTCCGCTTATGGAATCTGAATCTTTCCGCAATTACTGAGGGTTTGGGGTTCAAATGTTAATTTAAAATGTCCCCTATTTGCTTAAGTTTTATCCACTGGCTTTTCAGGGGTTAACAAACATACGAAGCAGTCCATACGTCTTCGCTCCCATCACGCACAGCAAAACAACCACTTTCTTATCATTTTCAACGCCATTAGCCTCGCAGTACAACTCCACACTTTCCACAAGTTCCTCAGTCCTCAGCAATACTGTCAAATGTGGTGATAGTTCCAATCATTGACATTTTTGCTCGTTTGCAATTTCGCTTTAGACATTAATTGGTTTTCACATTACTTTCATGTAACTCACACGCTCTTTTCATGATCATTCCTTCCTGTTTCTTGTCCATTCACATCTTGTTGTCGCATCCGATGTTGTCGATCCCATCCTCGTCGCCAATTTTGTCGTGTCTGCTGGCAGATAAATAATAGCAACACAATCGTCTGCTGTGCAACTCACGTTATTCTTTTACTGAACTGGAAATGAGCTCAATTCTCAATACATCACTGTATAGGTCACCACAAGGTGGCAGGCTTATCACAAAAACTATGATAACCAATAGTTCATACATTACAATGGTTATCCTTATCTGTAAATGTTAGAAAGTCCAGTGACCGAGTATTTCCTTTTGGCATTTTCTGACAACATGCGAGTTTTGTTAAACTTCACAGACTTCAATGAACAAGCACCGGTGCGTGCATGCGCATCAAACAGAAGGAGCGCAGTAGATCTACTCGAATATTTTGACTAAAATACACATTTAGCTAAAATATGTTTGTTAGAAATTAAGTGTAGTTTAAAAATATTACATGTAACACAAGTAATCATGAGAGCAGTAACCATAAAGGCATTATTGTTGGAATAGCCCATTAATGTAATATATGTTCAGCTGAGTGAATGTGTGTTCTTCATATCTAGAAAAAATTGACATTTAGTGCTTTATTTATTTTTTTTATTTTTTTTATTTAGTTGTTTTGAAGAGACGACGCGACACCTGTGAAGAGACGACTCGACGCTGGCGATATGTTTATGCCCTAAATTAATGCATGATTAACTAACTATATTTTTCTATGTACATTTCTGAAATGCACTTTCTGTAAAGCTGCTTTGAAACAATATGTATTGTGAAAAGCGCTATACAAATAAATTTGAATTGAATTGAATTGTTTTAATTTCTGCTTTAAAATAGTAACTAAGCAATCAGTTGTTTTTTAGGTTTAGAATGTAATGTTTATATTTTAACCCCCTTTTTTTGCTTATGTACATCATAACCTACATAGATACACTCACTATATTTGTTTTCATACTGGCTTTATTGTTTTGGAGGCCAGCACTGGGCAGGATATGTAACAAAATTGTTTAAAATAATGTATTAAAATGACATTTTAATTAAAAAAATATTTAAAATGTATAATACTTAGATTTTAAATTTTTAATCAGATTAATCGAACAAAAATAATTAACAGATTAATTGATTATCAAAATAATTGTTAGTTGCAGCCTTAGTTTTTTCCAATGAGCCTATGTTGATTTTAGCTCAACTAATGGCGTGAGTTTAACATGAAGGCGTGTTTGGGAAACCTGCTTGGAAAAATTGTTCTTTTTCCAGTTTCGTGGTGTTGGTAGTTGTGTATTAATTACTGAATGCAGATTTAGAATGAATGTAGATTCATTGGAATGCAGAATTAGTCAATCAAAATGTACACTCTTCACTTTCTGTCTACACTACGTTCTTAGTCTTATTGTGAACGATTCGTCAGTTTGTCGTATCCTAAAACAAACAAATCAATCTTTTCTCAAAATGTTCTCTGCCTCCACAAAGGGTTCATTATCTTTTTCCACTGATTTTTCACCAAACCCTCTTAGTTTTCAATACTATCTTATAACTAACTAATTTTCCATGATCCAGTTAATTTCCCAAGTTCATTTGGATAACACGTGCTACCCGTTCATACTCCATGTAGAACTGTCAGTTTTGGGCAGAGATGGCTTGCAATAAAAATATCAAGTAACTCACTTTACTTTACTCACTAAATGTATCGCTAAATAACTAGTTTAGCTATTAAATATAAATGACTATTAAATAACTAGTTATTTTATTGTATTCATGCAAATGGTCAATCAGTCTGTTATGTTCTGACTAAGAACAAAGTGAAGACAATATGTGAGAAAACATATCCTCTGTTCTTTGCTAACACACAGACAGAGCTCTAAGCTTGTGCTAAGACCATTGAACAAGTCAATCAATGTGTTATCTTCTCACTGTAACTAAAGGTCATAGCCTCATTTGGAGAAATGTATTGCCCGTGGCCGTGCTCCTGTGATCCAGATTATCTGAAAAACATGCCATATCCCACCTGTTGAGCTGTTAAGCTTAAGGTCTTTTCAAATTAGAGCTGTCAGATCTTTCGTTATCTGCTCGTGTCACTTCCATAACATTGGGATCAAGCTGGGCATTAAATTATGTCTGTCTCTTCGGACATTCATGTCTCTTTCTCCAACAATAATATAAAGAGGAATGCTGATAAGTAACAAGCACATAAATGTTGTAAAATAAACTATAGGGGTGCTAAATTAATTATAACTCATTTGTTTGGTCTAACACAATCTATGTTTTCATACAAAGTTGTGAATTTAACTTATGCAAAAATTAGAATATAGCATAAAACATTTGCAAATAAAGCCTGGTTGAAATCTGTAATGAAAGATTTTAATTTAAATCACCATTACGCCACTTCTCACAATGAAATGTATGAAAGATACACCGCTGATGCCAGAGTTGCTCGCATCTCAGATTTAAAAGGTAAATAAATAGAAAATCAGCCAAATCATTTTGAGTCAAATGTGCACTAGCAGGAGAGGCCACAAGTTTTTTATTGTATGGGAAATTATGCACTGAATTGTTATATTCTTATATTTAATTATTGTTAAAAATTGTTAGCAAGGTGTGTGTAATTCAGCTCACATCATCAAAATCTCACTCCAGCAAGGCAGCCAAAGTTGGCAACCCGTAATCCTTGGTAAAGGTCACTTTTAAACCTTAGCAACATTTCACAATTTATGTTAAGTTTTCTGAGATAAAAAAAAAACATATAGCTGACCTCTATTTCAAACAGCTTTGTGTTACTTAAACAACTTAAATCTGATTGGCCATTGCGTTCACATGCTCAACAGATATGTCAGTGATTGGCTACAAAGTACAACACTGCAAAAACACATTGTAAATAGAAACCTTTGACGCTCTTCACAGAGTGCTTACACAAACACTCACAGGAGCCTTTTTAAGCAGCCGTCAATTAGCGGGTACTGCAGAAGGGCAGGTATCTTCACATTAAATGAGCAAATTAATCTTTGGTGGGACAAAGATTCATTTTGGCGGCGGCCAAAATATTTTCAATGCAAAAACTCTGTACATACAAAGTTGCAAACACACAATCACACTTCTCTAACTGACTAGGTTAATGTTTAAAGACGCACTCATTAGTTTTAGTTTGTTCTGCTGGCTGATATGGTAGTGGTCTTATTTTTGTACTGACACATAGTGGTGTGGAGGCACTATCACGCAAAAGTTAGATTAACTGATGCTAATGCAAAAATTGACTATTCGCTGTCACACATGATTCATTTTTACCTCAAGGAAATGTGTCTGATAATAGGGATGTTATTGAGAAAAAAATATAGTAGTATAACCATGGAGCCTCCAATAAGCATCCTGCTCCATGTACAATAAAAAAATACTTTATTAATCTACTGATATGACTGGTTGTGAGTGTGGGACTATACATAATTTTAAAAATATTCTTCATATGTAAAACCTTTTAATGAGGGAAAATTACTTACTTAACCTTTAAATGGGCTGACAGTATCAACAGCAATCATCCGAGCTGAGGTATGAATTTCTACGCAAGTAAAGGTGCTAATGGGCAAGAATTAGTTCAACAACCACATACGCTATAGTGTGTGATGTATTATAATCAAAATGTACTCATTACACATGCTCATACTCATGTGCAATTTAATTCAAATAATGAGGCCATGTAGAACTGTCATGTTTTAAGAAAAGATTTCTATAGGTCAATCAATATCAGTCAGTGATGAAGGGATTTATATTAACCAAATAATTAATAACATATATTAAAACTTATTTCTCTTAACGATGATCCTGGCATCTAAAATGGGCTCACAGATGAAATATGGAGTTCTTGGAAGAGCTGAACAAACTGTCCTGGAGTCTGGCATGATAAATTTGCAGTAAGGAACATTACCCCTGCAAAACAAATTGCATTTATATCAGGAGCTGCTGCATGATGAATTAATTCAGAGCAGCTGAGAGTTAGTTGGCGTTCCAATGAAAAGAGCTCTATATATTATCTGTGTAGCAAATTAGCTCTAAGAAATATTAATAATAATCAATCATAACTTGTTATAATTGATTATGAATATTTGGATCAGTAAATAGAATTAACTTAATGTAGTACAATTAATATTACAATCAATTAACCTGTTTGTGCCGTGAACACTCAGTGTTAATTGTTTATTAATTCTAAGAAATGTACATTTCCGGGGCATGGGAAATGTCTTTCTTACTGTGCAGTACTATTCAGAGCCTGTAGCCAAAATCTATGACAACTTTACGTGTGACATGAACAAGACTTTATTAACTACTAAACACTTAAACTACTCTAACATACACATACATACAGTGAGGAAAATAAGTATTTGAACACCCTGGTATTTTGCAAGTTCTCCCACTTAGAAATCATGGAGGGGTCTGAAATTGTCATCGTAGGTGCATGTCCACTGTGAGAGACATAATCTAAAAAAAAAATCCAGAAATCACAATGTATGATTTTTTAACTATTTATTTGTATGATACAGCTGCAAATAAGTATTTGAACACCTGAGAAAATCAATGTTAATATTTGGTACAGTAGCCTTTGTTTGCAATCAAACGTTTCCTGTAGTTTTTCACCAGGTTTGCACACACTGCAGGAGGGATTTTGGCCCACTCCTCCACACAGATCTTCTCTAGATCAGTCAGGTTTCTGGGCTGTCGCTGAAAAACACAGAGTTTGAGCTCCCTCCAAAGATTCTCTATTGGGTTTAGGTCTGGAGACTGGCTAGGCCACGCCAGAACCTTGATATTCTTCTTACAGAGCCACTCCTTGGTTATCCTGGCTGTGTGCTTCGGGTCATTGTCATGTTGGAAGACCCAGCCTCGACCCATCTTCAATGCTCTAACTGAGGGAAGGAGGTTGTTCCCCAAAATCTCGCAATACATGGCCCCGGTCATCCTCTCCTTAATACAGTGCAGTCACCCTGTCCCATGAACAGAAAAACAACCCAAAGCATGATGCTACCACCCCCATGCTTCACAGTAGGGATGGTGTTCTTGGGATGGTACTCATCATTCTTCTTCCTCCAAACACGTTTAGTGGAATTATGACCAAAAAGTTCTATTTTGGTCTCATCTGACCACATGACTTTCTCCCATGACTCCTCTGGATCATCCAAATGGTCATTGGCAAACTTAAGACGGGCCTTGACATGTGCTGGTTTAAGCAGGGGAACCTTCCGTGCCATGCATGATTTCAAACCATGACGTCTTAGTGTATTACCAACAGTAACCTTGGAAACGGTGGTCCCAGCTCTTTTCAGGTCATTGACCAGCTCCTCCCATGTAGTTCTGGGCTGATTTCTCACCTTTGTTAGGATCATTGAGACCCCACGAGGTGAGATCTTGCATGGAGCCCCAGTCCGAGGGAGATTGACAGTCATGTTTAGCTTCTTCCATTTTCTAATGATTGCTCCAACAGTGGACCTTTTTTCACCAAGCTGCTTGGCAATTTCCCCGTAGCCCTTTCCAGCCTTGTGGAGGTGTACAATTTTGTCTCTAGTGTCTTTGGACAGCTCTTTGGTCTTGGCCATGTTAGTAGTTGGATTCTTACTGATTGTATGGGGTGGACAGGTGTCTTTATGCAGCTAACGACCTCAAACAGATGCATCTAATTTAGGATAATAAATGGAGTGGAGGTGGACATTTTAAAGGCAGACTAACAGGTCTTTGAGGGTCAGAATTCTAGCTGATAGACAGGTGTTCAAATACTTATTTGCAGCTGTATCATACAAATAAATAGTTAAAAAATCATACATTGTGATTTCTGGATTTTTTTTTTTTAGATTATGTCTCTCACAGTGGACATGCACCTACGATGACAATTTCAGACCACTCCATGATTTCCAAGTGGGAGAACTTGCAAAATAGCAGGGTGTTCAAATACTTATTTTCCTCACTGTACATGCATACAGTTTACCAAGGGAGAGAGAGCTGAAGCAGAATACAGGAAAGCAAGAAGTTATAGCATTGTTTGAAATTCAGCAGATCAACAGCCTTGAGCAAACCATCAGTTTAGTTCTAAGATGCCCTTCTTAAAAAGGGGTAAGGATACTTATTTTATCAAATAAGGAGACTAAGTTTGATAGTTACATGTGTCTCCCATTTGAAAAAAAACTGTCCTAATGCAATTTTGTGAGGCTCCAGTTGATCTTTGCTGATATTTTCTTGATGAGAGAGAACCATTGGGAGTCAGAGGATCTTTGGTGAATGGAAAGAAAACTTTCATTCTTAGAAAACTTCTAGTTAAGCATCATCTTCACATCAGGATTTCAGAAAGGAACTAAGAGCCCAAGATAACTAAAAGACTAAGAGACGTGATCTTGTGATCAGTGATTTTTAAAGGGAGGGTTCTGAGCCAATAAGAAGTTGTTCCCTTTGGATGGAATTTCTTTATGATCTTTTGTTCAAGTAGGCCTTTGAGCATGTAGTTTGATTGGGTGTTTAACAAAAGAATCTTTAAGATTCTTATAATACTAATGCGTCACAAAGTTAGCAAAATATAATGTAAATTAACAAATGGGGAACAAAGATTGGAGTTTATAGAGACTAAACATGCTACACATGATTTTGGTTAACCATAGTATGCAAGTCTGAAACATTAATCCAAAAGAGTTGAATGAATACATAGGCCAAACCACATAAAAGGAAAATCATGAGATGGGGAAAATTAGATACATGTTTATACATTTCTCAAGTGGTTATATATAGATTATATAGGATTAAAAGGGTTTATTTCTCCTTCTCAGCAAGAATTAAGAGAGAGTCACAACTCTCTGCAAATTCCTTTTGGGGTCGTTAAAAGTCTTATCAGTCTTAATGTGTCCTGTAACAGGACACGGGGTTCTGCCAGTGTGTTAGCTTCATTTGAGATGTTAGTTTTGGGGGAAGTTTCATAGACCTTTGTTGGGAAAGTGAGTTTGCTGAATTATTAATTAAATATAATGAATAATTAGTTCCAATCAACTAAAGATGTTACGAATCCTGGAAGAGAATGTGTGTCTATATTGTCTTAATGCACGTTGAGGAGGATAGTTTGAGTGGCCAAAGACTGTCCAAGGATCACAGCTGGAGAATTGCAGAGATTAGTTGAGTCTTGGGGTCAGAAAGCCTAACAAAATATCAAACAGCACCTACATTTCCACAAGTTGTTTGGGAGGGTTTCAAGAAAAAGCCCTTTAAGGCCAGACAAGTAGTTTATTGAGGGTTGATTTGTAAAGAAGGACTACACGCCTGCGCACATATTCAAACGCGCATACCTTTGGACTGAACACGTGATGAGCATGTGCGTGACGTCTGCGTTTTCGAGGGTTTGCGTTTTTGAGGTTTGCGCAGAGATAACGGATAATCGTTTGCTCCTTCAAAGCTATTTCAGGGAGTGCGTTCTCGAGACACCAGGCACTGTTTTTTTGCGGATGGGCGGCAGGAGCGCGTTAAGGGTTTTCCTGTTAAAACGGTGTTGTGTTAGCAGCCCCTAAGTTAACAACTAATGATCTTCGCAACGGAAGTGAATCAATCAATCAAAGCTAACTTAGCTGGACAATAACTTTATCCTACACTGTAAAAACTAAAGGTGCCTCAAATATCCTGTCGGATACTCAAGGAACTTCAAAATGTAATTTAAGTGCCTCAAAGTTCTTTCTCCTATAGTAGGGTTACTGGAGGAGCATTGACAATCTTTGAGGTTCTTGCTGGAACTTATGGGATCCTTTAAGCACTTTGTATTTAGTTCAGAGGTTCTGAAGTCACCCTGTTCATTACCATGAGACCTCGAAGTGCTTTGAGGGGGAAATAGAGGAACCTGAATGCGATAAAAGGGTTATTGGAAGATCTTTTAACATTTAAGGGGTTCCTGGAAGATCCCTTATGTTAAAGCCAGCATTTGGAGGAACCCAATTTGTTCAGTGAGGCCAGAATAAGATTATTATTATCCTATTATTATTATTATAGGCTACTTAAGTTTGATTCAGTATACATACCCAGGTGAAAAAGACATACTATTAAATGTATTAAAAATGTACTTGAGTGTGTTTTTAGTAGGCCTACAATACAAATATACTTTAATGCATTTTTAATACATTTAACAGTAGCCTAGCCTACGTCTTTTTCACCTGGGTAGCTTACATTTTAGTATAAGCCTATTTTATTGATTAATTTAAACCTTAAACAACAACACTAAATAATAATAATATTAATAATATGAAGAAGAAGAACCAGGAAGAGAAAAGTTTTATTCTGTCACGAAACTGCTGCTATTCCTCTGCTGTCGTCTCTTCAGTGATGCTCGCGCGCAACAAAGCTCAGCTGATCGACGTCATCGGGTTTGAAAGTAACGGCTCCTCTCATCAAAGCTTCCGCCGTTTGTTCGGCTCTCCATTACAAGGTTTGTAAACTCGCCAAATAAACATAAATACAGAGTGTACTCACTATATATTCAAACACACACATACAGTGAGGAAAATAAGTATTTGAACACCCTGCTATTTTGCAAGTTCTCCCACTTGGAAATCATGGAGGGGTCTGAAATTGTCATCATAGGTGCATGTCCATTGTGAGAGACATAATCTAAAAAAAAAAATCCAGAAATCACAATATATGATTTTTTAACTATTTATTTGTATGATACAGCTGCAAATAAGTATTTGAAGACCTGTCTATCAGCTAGAATTCTGACCCTCAAAGACCTGTTAGTCTGCCTTTAAAATGTCCACCTCCACTCCATTTATTATCCTAAATTAGATGCACCTGTTTGAGGTCGTTAGCTGCATAAAGACACCTGTCCACCCCATACAATCAGTAAGAATCCAACTACTAACATGGCCAAGACCAAAGAGCTGTCCAAAGACACTAGAGACAAAATTGTACACCTCCACAAGGCTGGAAAGGGCTACGGGGAAATTGCCAAGCAGCTTGGTGAAAAAAGGTCCACTGTTGGAGCAATCATTAGAAAATGGAAGAAGCTAAACATGACTGTCAATCTCCCTCGGACTGGGGCTCCATGCAAGATCTCACCTCGTGGGGTCTCAATGATCCTAAGAAAGGTGAGAAATCAGCCCAGAACTACACGGGAGGAGCTGGTCAATGACCTGAAAAGAGCTGGGACCACCGTTTCCAAGGTTACTGTTGGTAATACACTAAGACGTCATGGTTTGAAATCATGCATGGCACGGAAGGTTCCCCTGCTTAAACCAGCACATGTCAAGGCCCGTCTTAAGTTTGCCAATGACCATTTGGATGATCCAGAGGAGTCATGGGAGAAAGTCATGTGGTCAGATGAGACCAAAATAGAACTTTTTGGTCATAATTCCACTAAACGTGTTTGGAGGAAGAAGAATGATGAGTACCATCCCAAGAACACCATCCCTACTGTGAAGCATGGGGGTGGTAGCATCATGCTTTGGGGGTGTTTTTCTGCACATGGGACAGGGCGACTGCACTGTATTAAGGAGAGGATGACTGGGGCCATGTATTGCGAGATTTTGGGGAACAACCTCCTTCCCTCAGTTAGAGCATTGAAGATGGGTCGAGGCTGGGTCTTCCAACATGACAATGACCCGAAGCACACAGCCAGGATAACCAAGGAGTGGCTCTGTAAGAAGCATATCAAGGTTCTGGCGTGGCCTAGCCAGTCTCCAGACCTAAACCCAATAGAGAATCTTTGGAGGGAGCTCAAACTCCGTGTTTCTCAGCGACAGCCCAGAAACCTGACTGATCTAGAGAAGATCTGTGTGGAGGAGTGGGCCAAAATCCCTCCTGCAGTGTGTGCAAACCTGGTGAAAAACTACAGGAAACATTTGACCTCTGTAATTGCAAACAAAGGCTACTGTACCAAATATTAACATTGATTTTCTTAGGTGTTCAAATACTTATTTGCAGCTGTATCATACAAATAAATAGTTCAAAAATCATACATTGTGATTTTTTTTTTTTTTAGATTATGTCTCTCACAGTGGACATGCACCTACGATGACAATTTCAGACCCCTCCATGATTTCTAAGTGGGAGAACTTGCAAAATAGCAGGGTGTTCAAATACTTATTTTCCTCACTGTATATATAAACTAAATGTATTATACATTACCACGTTTTTACAGTGTTTACCACTCGTTTATTGCACAGTATCTGGTATGAAGGTTTTAGCCGCGATGCTAACTACGTTGATCTAATGAACAAATGGAAATTATTGAATTATTGTCTTAGATTGATTTAGTCATTCAATTCAACATATTCTGTACAACTGTGTCTTCAAATTGCTGATATAGCCTAACTAATTTAGCTGATTCCTGCTGTCGTCATTGGCGTTTGTTATGAATAACAAAACATATAGTTTGGTCTGTTTTTGTTTAGCCTAACGTTAACTTTACTTACTGTACTACAGGTGCCCTCAATACAATTTTAAAGCCATTTACTGGTCAATAAATATTATGTTGTGAATAATCAGCTTTGTTCTTTTGTTTCCCCAGAACTACAGTACATTTCTAAAATAATCGGAACATTTCAGTGGCAACATTGATCAGTTACCTGCACCACATGCAGTACTTTACTACTATGAACTTTCTCCGTGTGAAATTGTATTGTTTGACTGTGTACTTGTGTTTTTTAATCAGTTATTCTCTGAAAATCTTCCCTCATGCTCTCAAATCTCATTCATGTTACTCAGAAAAATAATATCACAGGTTTGGAGCCAATAATGCTATGCATTTTTTCTTATATCTTTATTATTTGCATTTGAATATAAGACATTTTAACTCTGAATTATAACTTCAAGTTTAGTCTTTTTCGACAAAAAAAAAAGAAAAAAAAAAGGAAAAAGCTATTATATGGCTTCAGAAGACTTACAACACAACCCATAACACATGAGTTGTGAACTCATTGATTATTTTTAGGATCTTTTCTGGGACATTTTTGGAGCTTAACCATTTTTACATAAATTGTTGCATTGAATTGAACTAGACAAGTGTACATAAGAATGGTTTCATGAATGATTTACACAATTTTTTTCTGCTTGTGTTTCATGCAGTGAAATTGAATGGTGACGGGTTGCATTATGCCTGAGATCTGCTTTTGGGTTCCACAGACAGAAAGTCAAACAGGTTTGGAATGTCACAAGGCTGAGGAAATTATTTACATTTCACAACTATCACTTTAATAACATTACTAACAGTAAATTTTGTACTTTGCAGGGATCTCGGTAAGCTGAAATACAAATTTGAACAAGAATAAAAATCCTCCTCTAGACCTGAAAATCACTGAAATGCCTGGACCATCCACCAGAAAAGAGGAAAAACACACGGAAAATGAATCTGCTGTACCTTTTCACTTTTCTAACTCTTTAAGTACCTCACATGTCCCTTGTGAAGATTTTATTATTGATTGCATGTTATGTTGCAGCGAGTAAAGGTGCAGTCACATTTGTGAATTTCGTGAAATTACACAGGCAAAAAAGTCCCTTGACCATTGTCAGCAGTGTAGCGATGTAATGTATGAAGCACAGCTCACACAGGAGTCACTTTCAAGCAGCTTTCTGTTGGTCAAATCTAGCGAATTCCAGTGACCAACTTGGTCCCATAGTGACATTTTTGACCACAAACGAAATTGCTGATCGTGTGTATTCTTATTGAAATGACTGGAATTCACCAGTGAACATTCACAGAACAACAGATAATTTTACTGCACCTTAATACTGTTTCCGGGTCGAAGCCTCTACTTCCTCTATCTTGTTTCATGAAAATACTCAACAACCATTTATGAACACTGTTGATTCAAGTCACACATTTAAGCTTTTCAAAGCCATAGTGTACATTACAGTCTCCAGTCTAACGATATCCCAGACTTGAACATTTTATGATTCAAAATAGCTGAATAACTAACCATCAGAGATTTCGGTATAGAGATAAAGGTTAGGATCATAATTTTCAGGAATATTACAGCACAATGTTAGCACTGTTTGTTTGTTTTTGGCATCTGATAGAGCTTTTGGACTTGGAAACAGTGATGTCTGTCACGTTTTGGGTTTGTTCTTGTCATGTTTCTGTGTCATGTCTTGTTTCCATGTCTGTCATGTGATTCCCTGTTTGTCATGTGATCCTGCCATGTCTTGTCATTGGTTAATTGTCTGATCATTGTTCACAGGTGTCCCTTGTTTTGTCATTAGTCTGTGTATTTAAGCCCTCATGTTTGCCATGTGTGTTTGTCAAGTATTGTTTCCTGTAGTCTGCTGTTGTGCAAAGTTCATGTTCATGCTTTGGTTTTTGTTTTCATGCCATGCCATGCCATGCCATGCCATGCCATGCCATGCCATGCCATGTTTTTGTTTCATGTTTTGTTTTAGTTATAATAAACTGCACTTGGGTTCTCATCTCTCAACTTGCCTCCAGTGGATCCTTATTACAATGTCAGACTTACCATCGGACTGAAACAAATGTTTTAAAGTTAAGTGAAGATGGACATTTTTAATTAGTCAATTTTTTTTTTTTTACTTTGATTTATTTCGTGGAACATATGTGTTTCCATGCATTTTGTTAATGTTTTTTTCTTGTATAGCCTATTGTATATACATGGTTGACTATTCCTGTTGCTTATGTATTATACTATTTTTTTTTTTTGTGTGTATTCATTGATATTAATCTACAGTTAGCTTTTTTCCCATGTGCATGGAAGTGTATGTATAAAAATGAATATAAAATATGTAATAAACAATTCTTATTTTGTATTTGGTTCAATTTGTTTATTATAATAGAAGTCAAAGGTAACCATAGTAACAACATGAAATTAAATATTTTAAAAAAATGAAATTTGGTTCCTGGAGGCACCCAAAGTGGTTCCACACAGTGCCTAATATAAGAGTTCCTCAGGAAACTTCTGTGGTTCTTCAGAGAACCGCCCCTTTTTAAAGGGTGCCTAGAGGATCTACAGATGGTTCCGCCGGTGTGGGAAAGTGAAGAACCCAGGCACCTTTTATTTTTACAGTGTAGAGCTGTTGTAAAGCCTAAACAATTTGTTATTCTGGTAATCTGGTAATTTCCTATTATCACTGTAAAGCTGCTTTGAAACAATCTATATGGTTAAAAGCGCTATATAAATGAAGGTGACTTGACTTGACTTGACTTTGTTGTGCTGTAGCGTACAGACAAAGTTAAAGTCCAGTTATGAATGACAAGGATAAGAGATTTGTAACTGTGCTTTAGTCTTTTAAAATACATAATTAACTTTTGTATTTTAACTGTGCGACTTGGACGCGGTGTCCGTCTAAAATAGACTACAGTGGCCGTGATCAGCTCCGGTGGCAGTGTCGGAGCCGTAATGCGTTAGAGACGTTTGCAATGTAAATAAGGGGTCAGAGCTGTTATCTTGAGAAAAGGACGTTGCAATAATTGGGTACCAATAATCAGGGGCGTAGCACAAGATCCTGAGCCCTATGCACAGGCAGTCCTGATGGGCCCCCATGTCACAATAAAATATATTCCAGACTTTTCAAGGGCCCTCTCTCCCCTTGGGGCCCTGGTAACCAGTACTGGTTTTACCCCTAGTCCGACGCCCCTGAACTAGAGAATAACATTTATTTCATAATGTGAGTCCCCTCCCCAACCACTTCAATGAAAGGTTAGAATTTTGAGAATTTTTTGAATGAGAGATCAAAAGGATAAACAATGGAGATTTATTTTCACTAAATCTTCAAAGGCAGGAGTCTTTGCTCATATTTATCAAGGGTGCATATATAAGTGGGGGGCACTGGATATAAACATCAGTAAACATGGAAAGAAAGGTATTTTAGAGGAGTTCACCCAAAAATGCTAATTCTGTTATAATTTGCTCATGTTGACAGTGAAGGCCACTGGGGTCTAAACAACATTGGACCTCACAGACTTTTCTTATAAGAACAAAAACATGGAAAATTATCATATGCTTCACTCTATACTACTGTTAGCAATTGACTCATTTGTGTATATTTGTATATATCATAAGGAGTTTTAAGAGAAACCCTATGCAGTAGATGTCACCTACTAGAGAGAGAAAAAAGATGGGACTGTATGGTCATGTGCTTTGAAGAAAACACCAGTACCCAACAATAAAAGGCCCTCTTCTCTACTGAATTTTAAGTATGGACTTTACTGGCTTGAAAATTACTCATGGGAGCACAGTGAGTTTTTGGAGCTTCATTTCCCTTCTTGGGAATAACACCATATATCTTCCAGAGATAAGAGGCTGAGATCTGGCCATGACAGGGTTGAATGATAGAGGCAATCCCATAGATGTGTGCATTTGATAGAGTTTGTGTCAATGTGCAGACTCTGAAGAGAAACAAATAGTTCTGAAAGCAAACAAGTTTGCCACTATGATGCAGTTCAGTTGCTTGAGAGGAACAGCCATGTGTCCTAAAACTGACATTAGTTATTACCATAAATCACCACTGTATATATATATGTGTGTTCACTTGGCAAAATTCTCAGAGGAATCTCCATGGACAGGGGCAGGTTACAGTATATAGAGACACTGTTGTGTGGCTGCAGTTTCCATATTTTTGCCCTTTTACATACTTTTAGGCATTTCTTCTCTGTGTAGAAAAAGTAATAGGCTACATATCCAGATAATTTTTACATAAACTTTGCATGTGATATTGAGATTGGATTGAATGCTTTTTGCAAAGCAGAAGTATAAGCTATTTTCCACGAATGTGTGAGACTTCTGATTTATTAGCCACAATAGGTAAATAACAATAAGAATAACAAAGTGCATTAAACGGAAAACTATTTGTGCTAAAAAACAGTCTGTTTGTGATCACGGTAATAGATTAAAACAATATTATAACAAACGACAGCCATGCACATTCATGTTTTAATTGGTCGTTCTTATGTTAAATATAATAGCCACTAATTTCGACATTTGTAGAAGAAAAAGAAAGAGAATAGAAGCTCAAGGGTGTCAGATGTAACTGAAATAGAGAAATCACATGACGCTAAACTTTGTAAACAGCGAAAAGAGGCAGTAGTTGACAAGCACTTTTTAGCCAATCAGAAAGCAGTCTGAAATGTTCTCTGTTTATGAACCTATGTGCATCTTTGGTTTTGCTGACATGTTCTTTGATGGTGGATTTTTGAGAGAGGGCATGTGTTTGAAGTTATAAAATGGTGTGTTTTTATTTTATTTTTTATTGTATTTAATCAATGTACGTTTTAGCATATATGCAATTGTACAAAAATGTATGTTCTTGTTAAATATGAATACCTTTGAAAATGGCTGTTTTATCCAAAGCAAAGATATTAATTTGTTGTTAAATATATATATTTTTAACATTGTATTATAATCTGTATTAATAAAATGTAACACTTTACTTTACAATATTCAAACATGGTGGCACACACATGAATTACACTGCAACCGTTGTGGTAACACTTTACTTGAAGGGGTGTGTATAAGACTGACATGACACCTTCATAATCATGACATGACACGTCATGAATATGAAAGAGGTTTTATGTATGTTTATGACAACTGTCATTAAGTGTCATTCGCTCAATAATGTAATTTTTAATGCAAAGATTACTTTGTTTGAGATGTCTTTGTTATGACAACTTGACATAAACCAATACATCATAACCTGTCAGTGTCTTTGTCATGACAACTTGACATTATCAAGACAACATAACCTGTTATAAATATGTCATAAACATGACATAGCAGATTGATCATCAAACTTAAGAAACTACTTAGCTTTATGGGTTAACATTACATTATATTTCTGACCACTTTTTTTTTTTTTTCCAGTGGCACAAATTGAATTTGTCATTAAAATGTCATTAAGTGTTAATACTCTGTCAAATAATTTTATAACAGTGTCATGAATATTTTTCTTGACCTAATCTACAGTAATACAAATTTAAATTGTCATTAAAATGTCATTAAGTGTTATTTTAAAACTAATACTGGAATACTGGGAAAAAAGTGCTCAGAAATATATTCATGACACAGTTATAATGGCCTCATGACAGCCAATGTCAAAACAAACCACATGACAGTTTAATGTAATGTTAACCCATAAAGCGAAGTAGTTTCTTAAGTTTGATAATTAATCTGTCATGTTTATGACACATTTATAACAGGCTATGATGTATTTGTTTATGTCAAGTTGTCATGACAAAGACACTGACAGGTTATGATGTATTGGTTTATGTCAAGTTGTCATAACAAAGACATCTCAAACAATGTCATATTTGCATTAAAAAAGTCATAATTGAGCAAATGACACTTAATGACAGTTGTCATAAACATGCATAAAACCTCCTTCATATTCATGACATGACACCAATACATCATAGCCTGTTATAAATGTGTCATAAACATGTCAATTTGTCATAACAAAGACATCTCAAACAATGTCATATTTGCATTAAAAAAGTCATAATTGAGCAAATGGCACTTAATGACAGTTGTCATAAACATGCATAAAACCTCCTTCATATTCATGACATGTCATGTCATGATTATGAAGGTGTCATGTCAGTCTTATACACACCCCTTCAAGTAAAGTGTTACCGTTGTTTTCAATAATTTAGACCAGTTCTCCTGTATTCGTATTTGCCTGCTAATTACCTATGTTGCAGTTCTCAAAGTGAGGTTATATCTCTTTATATCTCTTCATCGTCAAGACTAATGCACGTGCCTTAGCTAAAGCATGTGTATAGAGTATGTGTATAACCAGAAAGTGGTTTTGGAGGACTTACATGTATGTTGAGGTTTCATATTGCTCGTCCATTATTTTCTAATACAGATATTTTGATTATGCTCTTTGTGCTGATGTGAAACGAAATGTAACACTGTTGAAACTTTGTTGTGGCATTTGTCACAAGAAATGTTGATTGGATTGTTCTAATGATTTGTTTATATCCCAGAAGTGCCAATGGAAATTTTGCATCGCCTTAATTAGCGCTAGGAAATGAGTGAAAGAATTAGAGAAGACCGGAAATACGGCGGCAGGTCTGAATAATTAACTGTTATTAATGTGCGGACTAGCAGATGCCTCTGTTACAAGAAATGGGTTTAATGTCATGTCATGATGGTATGGAGCTGCCAAACCCCTTGACAAATGCCTGTTAACAGACAATCGTGGTGTTAGCAACAAAGAAATCGTTTTTATCTCGTGCTAATGAACTTCTAAGTAATGACCTGCCAGTAAATAAGTTAATTGCAGCTTTGATAAAGGAAACTTGTCAGCTCTCCTTATGGAGTGTTAGTCCTTTTGAAGCGGGTTGAATGTCTGTAGGTGTTAGTGTGACTTAGGATTGATTGACAACGTACATGGACATTAATTAGGGACCAAGCAATTAACTTGTGCAGGAAGCTAATTGTGTTACTTTTCTTCTTATTATGCTTCTGGCTGGGAGCCTGATGCAGTCTATTGAACCATGTGGTTAAAAGTTGAAAATTAAAATTCATAGTATGCTGAATGCGAAGGGTCAGAACATTAATCCGAACAACTTTGGGGTCTGGTGCCACTAACAGTTCAAAGTTTTACCGTGTTTTTCTATTTGCACATTTTTAGCCCTTTAGTCTACAAAATGGCCTGGACAAGCTCAAATAACACAAACTAGTCGGTTATTAGAAAAAACATGGGTCACGCTTTAGATCAGGGCCCGATTATCACTATTAACTATGACTTTTGCCTCAATAAACTCCTAATTACTGCTTATTAATATTTAGTAAGATAGTTGTTAAGTACTGTTGTTAAGTATTGTTGTTAAGTATTAAGCGATATGGTCATTCAGAATAAGGCATTAATATGTGCTTTATAAAGTACCAATAAACAGCCAATATCCTAGTAATATGCACGCTAATAAGAAACTTAATAGTGAGAATTGGACCCTAAACTAAAGTGTTACCTAAAAATTGTATTAACGCTGTATAGCCTGACATATGAAATAACAGTAAAACAAAAAGAGTTTATTGAACCTTTCTAAAAAAAAGTTTGAGTATCATATTTGATACAACAGGCTTTTATGGCTCATATGATAGGGAGAATATGAAGCTCATACTTGAGGAGGAAAAATACCAAATTTTTATTCAGAGGCCCAAACTGAGCAAAAATTTTAAATTTGGTGCAGTTGCTGATATTTATATGGCCGTAAAATGGAATTCTGATATAGCTTGTAAATTAATGAGATTTATTTCAAAATGAAAACATCAATTTAAGTCGAGTAACTGTTTCAAGTCAATTTAACATTAAGCAATCACATTTGAACCAGAAACCTGATACAATGATGTTAAATCAGAAGGAATTGTTTCAATGAAGTGAACAGTATAAAACTTTCTTTTGTTTTTTTTTTGTGCTATTTATTTGATAGGAGGCGTGCTACAATGTTCTGTTCATTCATCAACTAAAAACAGCATTGACTAAAAGATCAATTCTTGGGATTTAAGAATCGATATAAGGTAATCAAAATGAGAATCGAATAAAATCAATAAATGTATATGTTTCTACCCAGCCCTAGTCATTAGTAATCAAATGCTCAGCAAACGCTGAAGATCTTATGAAGGTCACAGGCATGAATGTGCAATTTTAATTTGATCGAGGTGAGTGCTCACTGGATCTTTCACAGATCACTTTATTTTCATATGAAATTAATTTCAATTTGGCCATGACCAAAAGTGGTCTTGTTTAAGTGGGTGATTTTTTTCCAGTTTCACTCATTCAGGCCAATTATCAGATCTGTTGTGAAAATCATAGGTGGGCATTATTCTGTTGACAGCATAATTGGTTTTGTTGAAAAAAGTTAAACTTACTATTAAAAAAACCGACCATTGCTGAGAAATTTTCTGACCCATTGGCCAATAATTCTCTAAGACTAAAAATTAAATTTTAAAAATGTAATTAACAACATTTCATGTTTAGCTAAATTATAAGAAATTGAACAAAGCAGTTTCTGACTTGCCTGATTATTTAAATCAGATGCTGAACATGGCTTACAGTTTACAAACCATGCGGGTGTGATAAATCATTAAAGAATAATATTTTTTGCTCTTTAATATCTATTTCAATGTTAAATTAATGGTGTTGCAAGACTTCATAGATCACTAAGAAGCAGAGAATAATTCATTGTTAACAAACAGCAAGTAATGTGGGAAAGAGGATATAACATGATATAGCTCATATTTCTCTACCATGGGAAAACAGCTGAGTTTGCTTTTTATTTTTTACCATGTGTGTTTTTTTCTAGTCCTGCTATAAAATGCAATAAATGATTGATAATTGCAGGGGTTGGTCAGTAATATAAACAAGATAAATTAATATAATTTGATGGTTATTATTATTATGTCTGATATTGATTTTAACACAACATTAATTAACACAAGATCAGTGTTGGTGAACCTGCTTACTTTAAGTAGTTAAAGTACAGTCAAGCTGCTCTTTTAAAAAAATAGTTAGCTACAGTAGGCTGCTAACAAAAAAGTACAGTAGATAATTAAAATGATGCTACTTATGGTACTTAGTTATTACCCAGTTATTTTAATAACTATAATAAGTACAGGGTATAATGTACATGGGAAACAGGACTTTTGGTAACACTTTATTTTAAGGTGACATAGTTACAAGTTAATTATGCATAACTAACCCTAAACCTAAACTTAACTCTATAGTAAGTTAATTAATATTACTCAGTACTTATTGAAGTAAGTACAATGTAACTACGTCACCATAAAATAAAGTGTAAAATTTTAATCAATTACAGGTTTCTTGCTCCAATTTTTTTTCAATGAATAAACTCAACCAATCACAATGAGGATGACAGGATCAAAAGTGAACAGAAACATTTACAAAAACTACACAACTATACTACAAGTAAAAAACTAGAACACTGTCACGTTCTCCCTGTTTACTTATTTTCATGTGCTTTTAGTTTGTTTCCTTTGTAACACAATATAACAATCACACCTGTTAGTCTTTGAGTTCATTATTATGTGTATTTAAGTTCCTAATTTTATTCTATTCTTTGTCCAGAATTGTTTGTGCTTTGCACGTTTTTTAAAAACATTTTTTATTGGATTACCCGAGTCACTTTGTTTAATATACAATGCCTCTATTTTGAATTACTTTACCTATCTTCTTAATCCTTGGACTAGAATGAACAAGTTCTTTAGAATGAATCAGACTTTATAGCACTATAAAGGTAAGGGCCGTTTAGTACGAACTGATTCATTAGAATGAATCAGACTCTCTGATGATACGTAAGAATTATGCTACTAAACTATTGTCACACTAATGAAAATTTAGTTTAGTGTCGTTATTAATATCACTATGTTTAGTTACTTCTCAACTCTGTTGAAGAGTCAGCATTGTGTACACAATTGTAATTTTTTTTGCACAACCATTTTCTGTCAGCATCAACATGTTTTACCTAAGGTGTCTCATGAAAAAATATGATCTGAAGGTCCTTTGCACATACAGCTCTTTTAATGAGACACATCTCCTGTACATGTATTCAATAGGGCTTAAAATAGCAGTTGAAAATGCTGATGTGTATATCCGTGTACCTGAGGGAAATGTCAAAAACTTTCCTCTGCCAATGAAGCATTTGTCCTTCAGGAGAAACTAGGACTGCAAATCGTGTCAAACACTGGAAGACGCTGCGGTGTCATGTGCCTGCTGACAGTTTCGGAGATACACGGTTCAACATTGTTTTGTGCAGTGATGTCTCTATATTTGACACCTGGGATAAGAGCCCAGTCTATGCGACACTCACTTCTGTATCACGTTTAGCCGTCCTACTTTTTGCTAGAGTTTGCCCTCAGGGTGCTTAAGCTGAGCTAATACTTCAACCTTAATCTAGCCTTGATTCCAGAGCTCTAGCCCAATACTATTATTATTATATCTACTTTAGTGAAGTATTCAGAATCTCTATAGAGGAAATGAGTGTCATAACCCAAGCTGGACAAGAGTTTTTGTATTAGTTCTTTTTGCCTGTTTTATTGATGTGGGAAGTAGGATTAGGGGAAAAGGTTAGTATAACCTAATAATCCTGACCATATATTTTATGTGTCATCTAAGGAAATTTGTCCACCCTGTTACATGACATTTTTACAATGCAAATTATAACAGGGTGGATCAGGTGTGCCGCACATGTCCTGAAAAGTAAAGCCAAAGCATTTTGATCGCCCCAAGGTGGCTGGATGCAGTATAGGTCATAAACCCCGCCCTCTCCATGTGAACAAATAGGACGTTAGCCAAACTAAACAATCAAATTACTGTTGTGTATTGCATTCTAAAAGTTGTATGTTTTGTCCTTACGACACCCTGTACTGGTTCCCTGTTGTGTTGTACATGCGCAGAACAACTCACTGTGTCATCTCGATAGTGAATGAGTCAGTATAGCTGCCATGTGAAAATGCTTGTGTCAGTGTCATCACTCCAGTGTCATGCTCCTGTAACTGCTGCCCAAGTGAAACGATTCACAAGAACTGATCCAGTTTTCTCAGAAGTTCTGGCCTGGATATCTCATGGTGGGAGAGGAAAGATGAAAGACAAATTCAAACCTTATCTGATTCAACGAAATGAGTTGACAGTTAAGTCTGGTTGCTTACTGTGGGTTATCGTGTCATCATTATACCCCAGCCCCTGAGGAGCCTTTTGCTGAAAGAACTATACGCTGGTCATTCGGGAATATTGAGGATGAAAGAGATGGCACGCAGCTACTTCTGGTGGTCTGGCTTAGATTCAGAGATTGAAGAGGAAGCAAAGGGTTGTTCAGAGTGCCAGAATGTAAGGAACATGCCACAGACAGCCCCCTTACATCCATGGGATTTTCCAAAGGTGCCATGGCAAAGAATACATATAGACTTCGCAGGACCACTGGAGAACCACATGTTTCTGGTGATTGTGGACGCTCATGCAGTCATGCATAACACATCCTCTGAGAAAACCATTGAGGAGCTTAGAACTGTTTTCAGTCGTTTTGGGCTACCACAACAGCTTGTAAGTGATAATGGCCCCCAGCTGGTGTCTGAAGAGTTCCAGTCCTTTCTGAGCGTAAATGGAATTCAGCACATCAGGTCTGCTCCTTATCATCCATTCACAAATGGAACGATTCGTTCAAACCCTGAAGAAGGCTTTAAAGACATCTCAAGGTAAAGGCTCCCTAAACCAAAGACTGAAAATATTTCTATTGTCTTATAGAAACACACCTCATGCAGTCACAAAATTCTCCCCAGCTACAGCATTGCTGAAACGACAACTACGCAGCAGACTGGATCTTCTGAGACCAACAGGAACCAAACAGTTTTTATTGTCACAACAGCGAATGCAGGTGGAGAGGCGATCCAAAGCGAAGTTCAGGAGTTTCAACAGAGGTGATAGCGTACTTGCTTGTAAATATGGAAAAGGAGCAAAATGGGTACCCGCAACCATTCTTGCACAACCCGGCCCTGTTTTGTACATCATTGAAACAAAGGAAAATCTGACATGGAGGAGACAATCTCCAGTGATGATCCCTGTGATTTGGAGACACAACAACAACACACATCTCACATCAACTCTGGTCGGGATGTGATAACAGAAATCTTACCCACACCATTTTCAAGTGAACCTTGGGTAAGCGTTCCCTCTGAGAATACATCTCCTTCTCCAGTGACTGTTACAGACACGCTAGTAGAAACACCACCTGTGCCTGTTCTTCATCGTTATCCGACTAGTGCGAAAACCACCACAGAGATTAGACCTCTAGTTTAGTAGCTAACCCATGATGTTGGGGCAGAATAATCTCCAGGGTTTAGCCAGGGAAATGAGGCAGTACCCTCTTTCCCTAGTGTTAGAACAGTTTTATAAAGTGTTTATAAAAAATAATGTTCCTAAACTAAAGACAACCGTACTGTATGTATGATGTCAAAAGCATTTATTTGTTGAGGTTGGCGTTAAAAGTAAAAGGGGAGGAGTATGTTGTGTACAGAGCCGGACAGTAACGGAGTACATTTACTTGAGTACAGTACTTAAGTACAATTTTGAGGGATCTGTACTTTACTTGAGTATCATTTTTGGAGAGTACTCATGACTTTACTCAAGTACATTTGAGAGGCAAATATTGTACTCTTTACTCCACTACATTTCTATCCATAACCGTGAGTACCTGTTACTTCTTCTAAAAAAAAAAAAAAGGAAAAAAGAAACATCTCGGAAACCCTCAATTTGTTGTTTCCCTCTCAAATGTAATTGGATTGTGCAGGCGCCACTGATTGGGACAGCCTATCAGCAATCACCTTCAGCTTTCCACCAAAGTCAACTCCATGGTCAGATTTAGATAAGAGACGAAACCATGGACGAAACAATGGATGAAGACGCAGCAGGTCCATCCCGGGAATGTGCCAACCCGTGGCCCCAACTCGCCAGACTATTTCAATTTTCTGAACAAGTTAATGATAGTTTTCGCTTCAAGTGTTTGCTGTGTTTACCAATGTAAGCACTGTGGCAGTAGTAATGCAATATTTAGAAAATGTACTCTTGTACTCTTGATACTCAAGTACTTTTAAAAACAAGTACTTCAGTACTTTTACTTAAGTATACATCTGACTGTAGTACTTTTACTTGTACTTGAGTAAAATTTAGCAAGAGGTATCTGTACTTTTACTCAAGTAATGAAGCTGTGTACTCTGTCCGCCTCTGGTTGTGTATTGCATTCTAAAAGTTGCATGTTTTGTCCTTATGACACCCCGTACTGGTTCCCTGTTGTATTGTATATGCGCAGAACAACTCAGTGTGTCATCTGGATGGTGAACGAGTCAGTAAAGCTGCCATGTGAAAATGTCTGTCAGTGTCATCACTCAAGCAGTGCACAATCATCATATGATGTAACAATTACACTTCAAATACTTTTTTTCCAAAGATGATTTCTGTCATTTTAGGCAGTTTTTATTATGCTGATGTAAGTTCAAGTGTTTGTTTTTGAAATAAGTTTGGTTTTAGTTAATTATTTGATGCTATAAAATGGGGCTGTGATGTCATGATTGACAGCTGTGATTGACAGCTTACCTGAGTGAAATATTCACAGAGGCTCCAAGGGTTGATTTTTGTGGGAGTGTGGGTGGGACGCCGGGACCTTGATACTGCTGCTCCACTTCACGCCCACTACTGTGCAGACTCCGGCTCCAAACAATGTCTTGGGGCATTGGCGGCTTCACTTTTCTACAATGGAAGGTGCGCCATCCATCTTTTTTTACAGTCTACGGGGTGGACGTTTTAAGCTATTGAAGCCCATTACTAGCTGGGAAATAACAACATGCTAGCAGAAGATTAACATTTAGGGAGAATTTTAATAGATATATTAAATTCATGTCCAGTGTAAATTGACACAACAGGGCAGACATGTTATGTTTTACGCTATTAGATAAGTCTTCTAAAAATGAGGTTTGAACTTCATAAAATTAAGTTTATAACTAATGCTTACGCTAGCCTAATATGTTTTTGGAGTTCCATTTCCTCTTCTGTTTCATTCCTTCCTTTATTTCAGAGAGAAACTGAGAAAGCATGATTGGGGACATGGGAATTTATCTGTCAATTGTTTCAATATATAATAATAATAATACAATTATAGGAATTTGTGTTGATGGGTTACATCTATGCATGGAAACCATCTTGTCTGTAGCATTTTTCACGGCACTTTCAAAGTGAAATGTCCAGTGACTATAGTGTTTAATAGTGTGTAGAGATGTGCCTGAAGCCAAATACCTTATTCGGAAAGGCATGGATAATGGCTTCAAAATGAATAATTCCACCAAATAATAGGAAGAATATTCGGCAGATCCATTCACCCCTCGTGTTTGCTGGATAGCAGGTGAGCCAGGGGATAGCATAATATTATACATATAAACCTCTAAAATCACTACACAATAATGTGTGTGTGAAGTGAATGAGTGTAAAGCTTATGAATGAAATGAGCAGAGCTTGATTGCAAATCAAATAGCCGTGTTGATGCATGGGAATGTCTTCATTTGTGTTCTGCAGAATAGAAAAGGACATACAGGTTTGGGATAAAAAACATGAGAGCGAGTAAATGACAGAATTTTCATTTTTGGGTGAACTATCCCATTTGCTCTCTAACTGCCGAGCGCTTCTTTTTACAAAATAGCACATATCCTTGGTTACAAAAATGTGGCAAACCATCCTAAGACACAATTTAATTTTGTGCTCTTCGCAACTATATTTTGCTTTCACTGACTTTGAGCTCCCGACAATAAGAGTTGTCCTATTAATGTGAGTAGAATGTTATACTGTCAGTTTAAATGTTATTACCAATATTTCAATAATAATAATAAACTGGCATGTATCAGTCTACAATTAAAACTGTCTGGTTGTACTGATGATATCAAATGTAAGCTGAAATTACTGTATATGGGACCTTTTGATACTTGCTCTGAAATAACTCTAGTCTAAACATGATTTGGTAACTTTCTCTTTGTTAGCACAGATGAAAATGCTTCTTGTTCTGCATAATGAAATGTGGAGTACTGTAAAATGTCTGTGTCCTATACTTGCAAGTCAAATTATGATTTTAAAATGCGTCTAGCCTTTTAGACCTCTTCAAAGATAAGGATATATCTGACAGTGACAAACAAGATACAAAAAGAGAATGGCAAGATAACTTCAAGACTGTATAAATAAATGATTAGAAAAGAGTATTAAAGATGAATTTCTTTAAGTTTGAGGTCTTAAAAAGTCCTTCAAGCACTTGTAAAAAAGGGTACAGTAACTTATGATATCACACGAAAATGCAACTATGTTACAAGGGGGCAATTTTGTATGAATTCGTACGATGGGAATCCAATTTACCAATTTGTAAAAATAGTTACGAATTGCCATGCACTAGTTATCTTAACTGAGAACTGGAATGCACATTGAAATTGTCATTTGTATATGAAACCCTAACTTAAAATATGTTTGTGTAAAAGAAATGGTTTCATGGATCATCAGTTTTTAGTCCAGAAAAACATTTCTCTAATCCAAACAAATCCAACTTGGCAAAAATCATGATCATAGTAATTTTACCAGTTCAAGTAGTTCCATTTCTCCTTCATTTTCCGCTTTTCCTAAACCTCCCCTAGTTATTAGTGCATTTTTTAGCTCATGATGCCTTTAGGAGACAAACACCACAGCTTTTATAAAGACAACAATTTATGCTGTTTCCCAGAATACCATCTCATCTCTATTTTATAACATGAAAAAAAAAAAAAAAAAAAAAAAACTTATTCAGCTTTATAATGGCAAAATGATGTGAAACTGCATCAAGTAATCTTGATATCATATGATTTTATATTGGTTTCCAAGTTGTCAAAGTCCCTCATCTGGCTGATGTTTTGAACTATCAAGCCTGTTAATTTGTTTAGTGATCATACCATACAGACTTGTGTGAAATAAAGAATAATGGACTGGTTTAGAGTCTCTTATATAAGACTTAACTGAAGTAACCTCGAAAAGAATCCCCATCTTATTATTTTATGCTGTAGAATTACTGTTATTGTTAATAACTTGCTAATGTAATTCAAGCTGGTTTTCTTGTAAAACAAGATTGCTTCATTATTAAATGTTGACTGTCTATGTTTCACAGGCTTATAAAGTAACTGTAAAGCCAATGCTGAACAGAATGGTTCTGGATAACGATAAAACAGCTCTATCAGCAGATGAGCAAAGGGTCAGGGCAGTTCTGAGGTGTGTAGCATTTAATGGTAGGACTTCAAATTTAAAGCCATGTACCTTCTCCTAGATGGGGCAAGGAGAGTGAAACGAATGAAGTATTATAACTCCCAATGCCAATGGATGGCTGCTTTGATTGATGAGGCAAAGCAGGACCTTGATAGGTGAGGCAGAGTAAGCTGTAAATCTGCATGCTATGTTTTCCATTCAGAGAAATATGGCCCTGTTATTTCCATGCGTGACCCTCTGTGAACGAAAGACGTCTGCTGAAACAGTGCACTGTTGTTTGGCTGCGTTCACCCTTTGGTGCTCTCTCTGAGCTGAGCTCTTCAAAGAAAAAATTAACTTAAAATGCTCCAAAAATGTTTATTTCTTTCGTGGAACAGTGAATGTGAATTTCTGAAGGTGAATCATTCAGACTGCTTCTTAGAACTGGAAGAAACGAGTAATTGAAACAACACAATATAAAAAGAACAATTTGTTCACAAAGCACTACTTTTCTCATCAATGTGCTCATTTTTATTTTGTAGTAAACTATTCATATAAAAGAAAAAGAGGGTTGTACATTATCCTGCTTATTACATCACTGCTTACCAAATACTGTATGTTGGTTGCTGTAAGTTTTGCGTCAGTTCGGAAATTAAATGTCCAGAAAGTGAATCTTAAAGGGACACTTTACCTCTGGAAAGACGAATGTGTATTTAAAATAGGTCATTTATGTAGAAGAAATGTGAAATTATTTTTGAATTTGGAGCTTTCTAGACTAAGAAAAGCCAGAAAATGTATTTTTGGCTCATGTGGATGAAAGACAACAACTCCCAGAATGCACTTGCTTCGCTGCCCTAGGAGGCCACTCCCAAGCCACGCCTACCGGTAAGAGAGGGCAGTTGACAACAACAAAGCTAAGCTACTAGCGAGTCTCCGTGATGAGTTTGCCCTGGATTTCGAGATCGCCCAAAATGTCCGGGATTCGGCTTTTGCGTTCTACAGTCGCCATTCATCATGTTTACTGTGGCGAGCAGGACGAGGCTGAGGGGCGTGGGAGAACGGCGTGAGGCCGGTGGCGTCATTACTGAGACGCACCGGTCTCGCATCTCTCACGGAGGAGCGGGAATTTTCTTAGCAATGTTAAAACGCACATCAACCGATCACTTGTTTAGCGTTTATGTAAACACTACATTCAGATTCACCAATCGGAATGAATTCAGCTAGATTGAAACAAAAGGTGTGCATGTAAACAATGAATGGCGACCGCAGAAAGCAAAAGCTGAATCCCGGACATTTTGGACGATCTCGATGGCTGGACATGTCCGGGAAAAAGAGGATGGCATTGGAAATCAAACGCACTGGCACTGATCTGTGATAGGTCTGTTAGCGCATTAGGTCCAACCCCCTATGGGCGGGTTTGAAAGGGTGGGAACTAGTGCTTGTAGTCTCAACAGAAATCCCCCCCTCTTACACTTCCTCCGACAATGACGCAAAATGACGATTTTTGCGTCATTGTGGGAGGAAGTGTTAAGAGGTAAATATGGATTTCTCCCGTCTCAGGGGAAAATGAGAGAGTGTTGCACGACCATTCAATAGTATGACTGGGTTTCTAACAATGCAAAGCTTAATGCAAATGGGTGGAGTGTTCCTTTAAATGGTTAATTGTCTATCGCGTTAATGTACCACCTACACTAAACCCTACCCTAAACATGACCAATAGTGTTTACAATTTTAATCTAACATTAGATTAAAATGCATTTGATAAAGCAACAATGCTTTGTTTCATGGGACCCATTCCTGTGCCGCCTTCCCTTTTGAATGGTAACTCCTCCAGCATGGCGGTGTCTGAAGCATGTGTTTAAATGCGACAATGTTTGCGTACATGTGAATGTGAATATCATGAAGAAACACTCTAACAAGTGTTTTCTGGAAGCGTGTGCATCTGGTGCACTCTGTGCATGGGTGAGGAGCACACGTGTTAGTTCTTGAGGGAGCTGAATGCACACATTTTGATTTTTTTTCAATGAAATGCTCAGTTGAGTTGAACTCAGTTGGATGTGCATTAGCAAAACTATCTACAGAGACAGGTAAGGACCTTTGTATATCCTGTTCTCTCCTGAGGGATAGCAGTTAGCATTTACACAAGTGCGTTCGGCTCTCAAGGAAGTTGAAGGCACTCATAGCGATGCATTCATGGCTGTTCTTTTATGATTCTTTCAGATTGACAGAATCTGGCGTTTGAACTTAGCGCTGAACTCCCAAGGGGGTTAAATGCACATTGTGTGATGTGGTCGCAGTGATTTGTTCCACCCAGGCTCGATTCTCTCTTGAGGGATGAGGGTTAAGCACCAACGGTCAGCAGTCATATCACCCTGTAGCCCAAGACTGGTTGCCCATGGAAGCTAAGCAGGGTTGAACCTGGTTAGTACCTGGATGGGAGACCTCCTGGGAAATCAAGGTTGCTGCTGGAAGAGGTGTTAGTGAGGTCAGTAGGGGGTGCTCACCCTGTGATCTGTGTGGGTCCTAATGCCCCAGTATAGTGACGGGGACACTATACTGTAACAAGCACCTCCCTTCGGATGAGACGTTAAACTGAGGTCCTGACTCTCTGTGGTCATTAAAAATCCCATGGCAAAAAAATTAATAATCCCATGGCACTTCGTCTAAAGAGTAGGGGTGTAACCCTGGTGTCCTGGCCAAATTTCATCAATTGGCCCTTGCCAATCATGGCCTCCAAATAATCCCCTTCCATTGAATTGGCTCTATCACTCTCTCTCCTCTCCACCTATAGCTGGTGTGTGGTGAGCGCACTGGCACCGTTGTACTGTGGCTGCCATTGCATCATCCAAGTGGATGCTGCACACTGGTGGTGGTTGAGGAGAGATCCCCTGATATGATTGTAAAGCCCTTTGGCTGTACAGTAGTACATATGAAAGCGCTATGTAAATGGCTCATTCATTAAGCACCTACTCTTTGCAGCTCGGGTCCGGCAGTCGCCATTGTGGTGAGGCGGGATCAAGAGCAAGGGGTGCAGGCGGAGCATGGGAGGAGTCGAACAGGAATATTCTATTGAAAATTTGCTAGATCTAATTCTGAGGAATTAGATGCAGAAACAAGGTTGAAGATGCCTCCCATTGAGTGTGGGTCATTTAAGATAGGCAGCTCCCTTATGTTCTCTGAGGTTGCAGCCACGAGAGAAAAAATAAAGAAAAGAAAATGGGGTTTAAGCAGGCGGCTCCTTTATGAGCCTTTAAATTAGAGCATTTTGCTAAGGCCTCGCTCTCCTGAGCTCCACCTAGACAGTAACATCAAGTGTGTCTGCTCTCTGTGATTAAGGTTAAAGCTGCCTGACCTTAATGACGTGGTCCTTAAGTAGGCAGCTCCCTTATTTTTCGTGTTCCACGCTGACTCCTGGTCAGAAAGGGTGTTTAGATCCTCCTGGGGTATTTAGATCCCCCTAGCCTAGATATATAAGATTGTTACCCCCTTTAAGATTGTTATAGATTGTTACCTCCTTTTAAGGCTGGATTCCTTAAGTAGGCAGCTCCCTTATTTTTCGTGAAGCCGTGTCTTCCTCCCCAGAGTTTGGGTCCCCAAGCAGGCTGCCCCTTCATGAGTCAATACTAAGGTTGAGGCAGGGAATTGTGTGTATGTTTTTAGAGTTTTGCAAAAATGTAGGTAGTGGCAAGTTTTTCCAATAAGCCTACTGTATGCAGCAACAATCAAAAACTTTATATTCACCATATTTATTCTGAAACCCTCCAGTGATGGTCACCATTTGGAGTCATTTTAACGAGTGGCACATTTTAGGATTAGCTATTCTAACTTGCATTGATATGGAAAAAGAGAGAGCAGAGTGATATGAGAGACATGAAAGTAGTACCATTATGTTGCCATGGACCACAATGGTCAGTATCCTTAAATATTTGACTCTTACACGTAGGCTAATGGTGCGATTAACCAACCAGCATCAGAACCGTGTATTAAAGAGAAATAAACACCCTTTGGGACCCTGATGGCTTTATAGAAGTGTTTGAGAGTTGGGGTCTGAAAACAGTCTGCCAACAGCTGGCTATTGCGCTGTCAGTCTGCCTCATTCTCTTGTGACATCATCCACGCTTTAATTTGGCTCCTTGTCAAAATCGAGTAGTTTCATGGCTCCAGCAGCCAGTCAGGCTCTTGGGGAGATCAGAATGAATTTTGAATCAAGTGGGTCTTCTGCCTCTTCACAGGCAATTTCAGATTATCTTAGGAAATGGATGGATTCTACTCTTTCTGGCTCTTGCTGTCTGGCTATTTTTCTCACTTATAGGCATAAACAAAAGTCTTGTCTAGTGTCCCATTGGTAACTAGTACATTTTGACAGTCTAAAGAGATTCATTTCCAATAAACTAAATAGGGTGGCAGAGGCATGGCCAGGTCATTACTGAATGATAGAATGAGGGTAGCCTATACAGAAAAATATAATCATTGTGTTGGGTA
The DNA here is from genome assembly GCF_963993115.1 of Abramis brama. Taxonomy (NCBI): domain Eukaryota; kingdom Metazoa; phylum Chordata; class Actinopteri; order Cypriniformes; family Leuciscidae; genus Abramis; species Abramis brama. The sequence continues at coordinate 41,624,747 of NC_139967.1, forward strand.
GCCTATATAGAAAAATATAATCATTGTGTTTGTACAATGTCTTGCACTGTAATCTTTGTCTTCACTCAAAAAGACAGCTGAACCCTAGAGCACCAGAGCATTATGAAATATGCTCCACTTTAGAGCTTCCTTTTCTTTTACTTAAATGGAAAAGAAACGTTTTTTCTTAATCATTAAAAACCTTTTAATAGTCTGATTTTTTTTTTTTTTTAGCGTAGTGAATATATTACACATGTATTCCAGTAAACATGAACTGTAGATATCATTCATATTTAAAATGTATGAATGTCATTACATTAGATCGTTAGTGGTGAATTAAGACAAGCTTGGTGATTAAGACAACCCTAACCCTAAGAATGGAAGTCAATGGTAACCAAAACTGTTTGGTTGATTTGTTTTGGGTGAACTATTTGTATCCACTGCATGTAAAATATAGTAAGAAAAAAAAAAAAAAATCATAGGCTTTGTGTTCTTACACTGTGATTAATTTGTGTCCAGACAGAGAAACATGATAGCAAGCATGCTTCAGAACCTAGAACAGCATAGTTTGTGATTATTATGGCAACATTTGACCTTTGCTTTGACAGATTTGCTTTAAATCATTGTTAAATACTGCAGTAACATCTGAGAAGGCCACGGGTAATAAAAGCTCCGGCAATTTATCATACTCTAATCAACGTCAAGCATGTAACAACTCTGGTTTCACAGAGAGTTTTTCCACTTTAATTTAATAAAGTTTGTAATACAGCATTCCTGCCAGAGGTGTTGAGGCTTTGTCAGTTCTCAAATATTCAGGTGACAGTTTGCCTTAAATGAATAGTTTGGATAGCGTACACAAAAATAATATTTTTTTGTTCCAAACAGGACTTAATTTCTTCTGAGAAATATTATAAGACCTTAATAATTCTTGTGTGTTATGCATATGACATCATCATGAAAGAACCCATAAGACTTGATGTTGTTCATGAGTGAATTGTGAATTGTTGATAGTCGGAACTGTTGTGTAATGATGTTGTGTGTGAGAATGGAAGTGAAAGAGTAAACAAGATGGATGAAGTTAACTACTTCTGTATCTTGTGCTTCATTGCTTATTAACTCCTGGCAGATGCCACAAATTGGTCAACGCGAATTATAATTTTTTTTCCGCTATCATTGGTCACGAAGATGGTTGTTGCTAACGTTTTTTTCCTGCCTTTCCCCAGTGAGCCTGCTATGCTGTTTAGCACAGTGGTCTATTGTAACCAAGTAATAATAATTATTTACTTAATTTATACTTTTTATACTTCTGTCAACTTTCACTTTTACTCCACTACATTTCCTAAATAAAATTAATTTTTTTACTCCGATACATTTCCCTAAGGCATTTTCTTTACTACAAAATAAAGTCGGAAGAACACAGACTGCAAGCAAGCAGGTTTGACGAATCAGTGGTCTGCATGCTTGCAAGTTAGATAATTGGTTAAATTTCTTTGCATTTGCACATGTGCAAGCAAGTGCTCGTACAACCGCGGTTAGTTTAATTTTCCACTCAAGCCCAAGCCAGAGACCTGCCCACACATGTCATGCTAGCAAGCGACTGAGTTCCACTCAACAATATGACCGATTTAACGATGGAAGCAGAGGATTAAATGAGGATCTTAAAAAGAGTTTATCAAGTTATTATGAACAGTAAGTTGTAGTCACTCTTTCTCGCTCGCTCCCTGTCATTTTCTATGGCTCCACCTCTCTAATCTTCTGTTGGTTCTGGAAGCTGTCAATCTCTATCAATGGTGTGACGTAAACTCTGTTGCCAATCAAGTTTCCCTCCAGCATTTAAATGGATGCCAAAATGAACGTGAAGGAGGCAACTTGGTTTTCCACCCGCTCTGCTTTGTTGTTCTTTTGTACTCTAATTTACGTCTAATAAATAATTAACCCTATCGCTTTTAGTTTGCCATTTCATTTTGAATATTGTTTTGCTACTTTCCCCCTTTAGTTTTCTTCCTGCTTTTTGATGGCGTTGTTCTCTCCCCAAGAATAAAGTGGACAGGTTAAATATCAAGTGACTTACATAGCACAACACCTAGGTAAAAATAATTGAATACAGCTCAAACTGTATATAGCAATTTTATTACTATTTACTTGCTCCTGTTGTGTTTTGCATTTACTTGTACTTTCACTTTCAATTCTTAAGTATGTTGAAAAAAAATAATAAAATAAATACTTTTCATTAGCCTGGATGCCAGCCGAACTTAGCCCCGCCCACAAAAAATTTAGGTCGGGAAGTTCGGTCTGGACTTGATCCGTTGAGGAGCTATTATGCCCAAACAAAAGTTGTTCGGACCAATCAAATTGTCAGGGCGGGCTTTATACGATGATGGACAGATGATCAACAGTAACGTAATCAAAGAGTATAGACAAGTTTCCTGAGTGAAATAGGCGGGCCGCCATTAGCCTTTCACTCTGCCAACGACTTCCGGTTGTGTCTGCTAATTACTTCCGGTTAGCGAGTTAGCGTCTTTTACTGTCTTTGATTAGCGTGCAGAAAAAGTAAACTATGGATGGTGTTACACGCCGACACGGCTCCGGGACATATTGTGCTGTTCGCGGTTGCAACAACTCGTGGCGATTGCTGAATGTTTGGTCGGAAGGAGAATGTTTCGACCATCAACAATCTACAAGGCGCCAATGTGGATGTGCTCCCCCGTATGCGTTGTATGAGAAACCAAAAACAGATGTTGAATCTCGGAAGTGGCTAGCGGCTTTGAAGTTGAAGAATCCGCCCAAAAGACTTTTTGTTTGTTCTTATCACTTCATTGATAAAAAGCCCACAGTGGAAAACCCTTTCCCGGAACTTTGGTTGGGATACGAGCGACCTCCCCAGCAAAAGAGACGTAAACTCGACAGAAACACAAGTGACACGCAATCGGATGGTAAGTGTATCTTGATATTTTTCTGGTTAGCTAAAGTTTGCAGCATAAGTTTGACTGTTGATATATGTGTCTCTGTCCTGTGTTAGTAGGTTATATACATTTATAGTTTATGCTGTTTTTCTTTTAGAAGTGTGCATCGAGCCGAAGTTTAAAGATGCTGCAACACAATGGGAGGACCTGACAAAAACTGACCACAGCTACGCGGCAAAGTTGGACCAAGTGAACAAATCGACGCAGACTGGGGGTCAGACTGTGGCTGATGATATGCTCCTGGATGATGATACCTCGCTGCTGTACACAGGACTGCGTCTGGTATATTTTTTTACTTTGGTGAAAACGATGTTGCCATTTAGTAAACCATCATGTAGTATTCCTGTTGTTGACCAAATACTGATGACCCTCATGAAACTGAAACTGAACCTTGTGTTAGGGGATGTGGCAAAGCGCTTTAAAGTGTCTAAAGGTGAAGTAAGTAAGGTGATTGCTCACTGGATTGATACATTGGGTGAGCAGCTTGAACCCATGGTTGCCTGGCTGCCAAGAAGTGTTATTCGTGCTAACATGCCACCATCCTTTAAAAAGAACCACCCACAGACCACTTGCATCATCGATTGTGCCGAAACGGCTATTCAGAGAGCTACAAACCTTAACTGTAGGAGTGCCACTTTCAGTCATTACAAGGGAACCAATACTGCCAAATATCTTGTTGCTGTGTCACCTCATGGGCTGATAATGTTTATATCAGAGGCCTATGCTGGTAAAAGCAGTGATAAGTTCATCACTATAAACAGTGGGTTTCTGGAGGCCCTAAGGCCTGGTGATGAGGTAATGGCTGACAGGGGTTTCACGATTCGAGATGTACTACATGAAAGGAAGGTGAAATTGAATATTCCTGCCTTTACCCACAAGCGTGGTCAATTGACCAATGAGGAGGTAACGCGCACTAGACGAGTGGCCAATGTCCGTATACATGTAGAGAGGGCAATCCGCAGACTTAAAGTCTTCAAAATTCTGTCCCAAACTGTCCCCATCTCCATGACCCCGAGGTTGGACAAGATTCTTACCATATGTGCTGCTTTAGCAAACATGAGGTCCAGACTCATCCGACTACCACATGAGGTGTAAGTCCCTATGAAAAGTCACCTGCAGTTGTTGTTTTTTTTTTTTTGTTTTTTTTATTGTACATATTCCTTTTATTTTATTTTATATATGTATATATATATAAATAATTTCAGCTAGAAAAACCTGTGTAAATGTATTGTTATTGTTCCCTTTCTGGTGTTGTGATTATTAAGACAAAACAGAGTTTTAACTAAGAAAAACTTGTGTGAGTGCTATTCTTTTTCTTGTATTGTAAATATTGACACATGACAATAAACAATTTGATTTTTGAGAAGAAATTAATTCATTTTTATTGATCCTATTCCATAACAAAGGGACAATTTCATTAACTCCTTAATGGCTGAATTTTTTTATAATTAAATAAAAACAAAGTAAATACAGGAAAAAATCTCAAAATATTACAAAAAGAAAAAGACTGGAATAAAATAAAATATTAAATAAATAAAATTAATAAATAAAGAAATAAGTGACTGATATTAAAAATAAAAGTAAAAGAAAATAAATAAAATAAATCAGTTTGATAAAAATAAATAAAAGCTAGAAAGGATTTGACACAAATTTGTGACAACAGGGGACAAGGGGTTAAAAAAAGGAATGACTAATCACCCCAGTACACATAAGCAGGTCATGCTGATTTGACAACATCCATGTATCTGGAGCACAACTCCAGCCTTCCATCATCGAAGTCATCGACAACTTTTGGCAACATGTGGGTGAAATAGAAGGAGTGTAGCCTTGAGATATGTCCCTCAACAAAGGTTTGGTCGTAGAGCACGTTGAGCTGCAGACATTCAGTGTTACTCCAAATCACCAACAAGGCTTGCCGTAGCCCTGTGCAGTGCATGCCCAGTTGCACCTGCATGTAATATCCCTTTGGCCCATTGAAGGACAGATGGAAGTCCCCTGTGGGCATGCGTTTGATCTCACTGCTTTTAGCAGCAAGTGCTTCAGTAAGGGACTGGTTTTTGACTAAGACAGGGCACTTGATCTCCAGTAGTGTGTCTCTGTTCATGACACCATCCGGACTCGCAGCAAGCCATGGCTCACTCGGGCAAACCACCAAACCTTTCACATCGATGTCATGACCTTGGTCTTGCAGGTATTGCCTGGCGTGCTCTTCACCCTCTGCTCCTTGCCGGGTTGCCGCGTTACCGTGAAAGGTAGGATGGAGGTGTTCAGACAAGAATTTGTCTGGTGCTGTGGTAGCCCGAACTGGCACATTCTTGGCTGTGCTTGCTGTTATCCGTACCCGTCGCATGTCATGCCACAGTTGTTCCCTGCTCTGTTCTTTTGTGTGCTGCTCAATGTACATAAATTGGGTTGTGGTCATGTCAATGTATGTGGTGTAGAATGCCCTACATTTCTCACATTCAAGTTGTGTGTTGTGATCACCATGATGTAGGGACAGTGGAGCTTTTGATGTCTCGGCAGACTGAGCAGGGAGGCTGGTGTTAAAAGTGAGCTGCATTAGTCCACTGCCAGGTGCAGTAAAAAGTGCCGCTATTGGTGTGGAGAGACAGTAATTTTGCCATTCTTCCAGTGTCTCATGGACTTTTACCTTGCGACTAGGTGTAGAGACTATGCTGGAGGAGGATGCCTGTGATGCTGGTTGGTATAGATTACTTCTGCTGTGTCTTCGGAAAGACACATCTCTGATTTTTTGCTGCCCAGTATTGCTTTTTGTCCCGGCATTCCAGCAATTCTGCACATCAGTGCAGGCAAGCCCTGTCTTCCCTTGCCTCACAGCATTTTCTACCTGCAGACAGATAGAAACAAAATCACACACATTTTAAATAATGGTTTGAGCATCACGACACAATTTACTTCTTTTAGAGAAAACATTTTGTAAATCAAAATAAAAAGGGTATGATGAAGGTAGAGAGTTTTTGTTACTTTTCAAAACAATTAATGAGCTGGGCCTGCAGCCATCAACATCATTGTTTAACCCCTTAATGCCTGAATTTATTTAGACTTATATAAAACAAATCTGGAAAAATATGAAAAGAATAATAAAAGAATAAAATAAAATAGAATTAAATATTAAATAAATAACATTTAATAAAGTGATAAATGATACGATATGGTTACACGTTTGCACAATAAACTTAGACACAATCTCTCTCTCACATGCATACGCACACACACACATACTCACGCACACACACTTGGATATGTGGTTTGCGGGGACTCTCCATAGGCGTAATGGTTTTTCTAATGTACAAACTGTATAATCTATCCCCCTAAACTAACCCTGCCAAACTTTTGGGCTTTTTGGAATTTCAAAAAACACCATTTAGTATGTTTTTTAGCCGTTTGGTTTATGAGAACACAGATGTCCTCATAAACCATGTTTACGTTGTAATACCCATGTCATTATACACAGTTGTGTCCTCATAAACCACACACAGACACACACACACACACACACACACACACACACACACACACACACAAGGGTTAAAGCACTGTCAAACACCCCCGCATTCTGCGCTCACTGTAAACACCTTGCTGTTGTCTTAAAAGTAACTCTAAAAGTAAAAGTAACTCGCAATGTATGCAAAGTGTCTCTCTTCCTATCAGCGCCGATCAACGAGCATTTAAAATGCTAGGCAGGCAGGCTAGAGGGGATTACTTTTTATTTGTATTACTCTTCGTGTTCTGTTATAGATTAACACACGGATACATACAAACATCTTAATACAAGCATAAGATGGGCTAACGTACCTTCCAAAGCACGGCGGCTGCATGGCTACAGGAATGTCCGGGTCCGGCGATACAGGTACAGCCTGCAGTCTCCACATCTCCCGTCTTGGTAACCAAAACCCAGGCGTTATGCGCTGAATTATTAACGGACTGGCTTGGTTGAACATCGGCCTTTAGGTAAATTAAACTACCCATATCGTGTAAAAGTACACAGCCCACTTTGTCGGAATGGAGGTACTGAAACGCCTCAGAGCTTTTCAGGTTATTAATTGCGTTCCCATCCACCGCCATGGAATCAATAAAATAAGAAAAGATCTTGGATGTTGTGATGCTGGGCCATATCGACATGTTGTCCGCCCATGATGTTACCTTACTTGGATGCGGAACGGTCAAAACACCATTTTTAATAAGATTTTCGGTCGAATGTTGCCATTCCAAAGCCATTTTTACACCACTACTCAGCCTGCGCCGGAAGTTCTTGGCAGAAACAGGAAGTAAACCGGAAGTGCCCGGGAAACTTGTCTATAGAAGTACCAAGAGGTGAAACTCTGTTGCAGTTTTGACAACAATCGCTAGATGGCGCTGCTGTCGCGCTGACGCCATTTTGGACTGAACCAACGGCTTTACCGTTAGCACAACTACCGTATACAGCATTAACATTATGTCTGGAAATAATTGGAAACAAAGAAAACAGTGTAATGCCATCAACTGCAACAACTACCAGTGTACAACCAATGAACTAGCATTTCATAGATTCCCCAAAGATCCAGAGAGGTAAAGTAGAAAAGGTTTTTATTAACGTTAAAGTGAGCTAACGTCAACGATAGCAGGTGCTTTAACGTTAATGTGCTATCCCATAACCGTAGTAACAGTTTACTAACGTTATGTATTTGATCGAAATTGAGTCGAATAGACTCGAAGTGGGCTTTTTAAATCGCATATTTTCAGAGATATATGAACACCTAACCTGGCAAATGACATAAACATGAAAATCACTATCCAAAATGGTTGTAATTCAAGAATGCTTTGGAATATAGACCCTATGGTTGGTCTTGTTTTAAAGAAGACATTTGCCAGATTATTGTTGAAGTGAAATAAATTATGAAAGTGAAACAGAAAAAAAGTTATATAAGTTTGAGTTTATTAAAATGTACAAATTTAAAAATATAATTATTTATATTTTATATAATATATATATATATTACAAAATATATTTTACTCTATAACTGCAAGAAAATGAAAGCAAAAAATCTCAACAAGTTGTGTTCCACATTTTAGGTTGATATCTCAAAAAATGAGCACACTAGCACACGCAAGGTCTCTCGCTCCATCACCCTTTCTGCCGTGTGCTCTACACAGTTTGGAGCTGCACGCTCTTGCTCGCTCGCTCTAGATTCCGGGAGATTTTAGCTAATTTGCTGGCATCAGGGAGCCGCTATCAATATGCGGGAAACTCCCGGAACTTCCGGGAGACTTGGGATGTCTGCTATAGAGATATTAAAAACTAGAAACTACTATTTAGTTCCCTTAACCGCTTTTGAATTGGAACCGGTATCGTTCAATTCTATGACAGCTGTGTTGCGTTCAGTCCAAGATGGCGGAGCTGCAGCTCTGCGCATGGGTGCGTTTGTTGCAATGGAACGTTCTATTGAGTTTCGCCTCTTGGTACTTCTATACTCTTTGACGTAATCATCCACGTCACTATAGAGCGCTTGGGTTGAATTTGTTTACAACAAACATGACTGCCGCTGGAGAATTGAGATTTCATGAGTTCACACTTACAAATAAGTCAGATAGAATAAATGCATATTTGGGGTGCCGTCCGAGGAGAGGCTCCGGGCTCGGTATTCGGCCCGAACCCAAAGTACTTCCCCCATATTCCAGGCTGTGGAAGAACAAGCTGAGAGTGAGTGGGGAGGGATGCTGAAAACTGTCAAGGAATGTTAGGTGAGTTGGAGTGAATAAATATATGCTTCCTCTCATGCTGATAGGGTAGACATGGTAATTGTTTGATGACAAGTTGATTGGATTGATTATTTGAACGTGCTCCTCCTGAACTTTGTTTATGAAACATCATGTGTAGATTCCGCCATCGCGTCTGTTATAGAAGATATCGACCGCGATCAAGGCATTTGTTGATCGGAAACATGAATGAAAAACATACGTCACTTACTCCGTTGCTCTGATTGGTTGTAGGTCTATCCAATTGAGTGCAGAGGCATTTTCTTTCCTGGTTTGGTTGAAACGCCCCATAATCACAGCCTAATGGAGCAGTATCAGACTCACATTCTGACTACAATCTGAGTATGACGACGTCAGGCTAACTTTTCATACTTAAGTACAATAAATATCACCTACTTTAAAACTTTTACTGAAGTAATATTCTAAACAGTGACTTTAACTTCTACCAAAGTTTCTCGTAAGATATCAATACTTTTACTCAAGTGTGGATTTCAGGTACTTCATCCACCACTGGTTTAGCACATGGCTGCTGTAAGGCGTGTGCCAGTAAGTCTGGGCTACCCCGCAAGAAAGCAAAAGGCTCTCCTGAGAATTAACATTTGTAACTCTCTCTTGCATATGTAACAACAACATCAGAAGGCGCGTTTCCATTACAGATTTGCGCAAAACCTTTGCGATTTTTTTCTAAATGTCGACAAAAAACTATTGCGAAATGACGGTGTTTCCATTAACCGATGTTATGCGACTAAAACAACTTCTCGCGATAAGTAAATCCAAAAACCATGGCAACAGACGTTGGTAGGTTTATGTACTATATCCTGGCCATTGCACTAGCCATTATTATTAATCGAAGGAGACGTAGGTGTGTTTTCTAAGCATTAATGGAAGGAACGACCCTTATACTTGTGAGCGGCATGTATGAGGTGTTTCTGGGTGTTTCTCCCTCATATCTGCTTCGAGGTCTTGATTGTGGCATTTATTTGAGGTTTAGAATCCATTATTCCTGTAATTCTGTTGTCTTATATGAATTTAATAAAGAACTCTGTCTCGTGTTCTGTCCAAACATACCGCGTCATCTACGTCAGGTGACCTGTAAATGCGCAAAAACTGTTTCCATTACAGTTTTGCGAAATATTTCTTTTTCGAATTGCCTGAAAAACCACCTCATGCGAGCGTAAAAACTTTTTTTGCGATAAATCGGAGTTTTTGCGAAATTGTTTCCATTGGGCGTATTTTCAATTCGCAATTTCAATTTGCGCAATTTGAAGGGTAATGGAAACGCGGCTAGAGATGCACCACACAATGCAGCTCACACCTCACTTTTACAGTCTCATCATCTCCCCCTACTCCCTCTCTTCTCCTTCTCACCTAAAACTCACTAAAAACCTATGCAATGTTAAATGTGTACAATAAGTAATTATACATGTTTGGTATCATTTGAAATGTCTCAGTGTGACTGGTACAAATGTCTCATTCACAAAGAAGTAAAACAAAAGGTAATAAAGTTTTTAAGAGTTTAGAGATAACTTGCATACAGAGGAGGGTGCGTCTTCCAGGCAAATGGCCTCCTGTTCTCAAAAGGTGTAAACTCTGAATGCAAATTCCCATTGTTAGCAAATGATTCCATGTGAAAGAAGTTTCTGTCTTGGTCTGGGTATATAATGAATTGCAACAAGAGGCTCAGGGCGATTTGTAACTCAAATGAGCCTGTGATGGTGAGTGTATGCAAAACACTTTGCATCATGTATTTTATAATGTCAGGTTCGCATCTTCCCTCTTTATTCCAGAGCATTTGATGTTTTGTATTTATTATCTTTGAACTGATTATGAAATTGGCATGATACACTTACCTGACATAATAAATTGTTACATTTGATTTTATTCCGACTGACTCTGAAATTGTTTTCGCAAGTAGATTAAACGGATTCGTTTTGCAAGTTTTGCATCAGATTAGTGACGACTAATATTTGGCACTAATTCAAGTGTACGTGTTTTGCAAAGACAAGAATCGAATTTCCGTTCAGGGAAGCAAAAGTGCTGCTTGACCAACCTAAATCTGGGTGTGTCTTACCTCTGTTTTAATTTAATGTTACTTTAGATAAGTGTACGTGGGAAACCACAGCATGGCCAATCCAAAGCTATTATAAGACAAGTAAAGTTGGTTAACTTATATCTGTAGTAGTGGCCATACCTCTACTGAAGTAAACGTTACTTTAATTTAAAGTGTATGCAATCACGGGGGCTATACCAAAGTATATTTGATTGTGTAAGTGTGAATGCGACCGATCTCAGATATATAGCAATTACCTATGTTTAGTGACCGAAGCTGGCAAGATTGTGATCGTGAGACCCACGTTAAACAAGGTGTGAGGACCTCTGAGCGACATGGCTTCCTAATATGAATGGGTAAAATACAAGTAAAGCGTTAAATAGAACAATCAAATGTATTGTTAAACTATTTTATAACTGACCAATAACCAATTGACAATCTAACTTAAATTTGAGGTCGTGATAAAATGGAGTCAGATAAAAGATTAAATGGAATTAAATTACTTTGCCACACGGAAAGACAGTAACACGCAGAGACCTTCATCCATTCTGGCGGAAACCCCCATTTGGACTGATAAGCTGGATAAATCTTTGAATATTACCTATGAGTTATTGTTGCTACAGGGGATGCGTGGCCGGTCGAAATATGGAGAACTGTACTGCTTCACTGCTTCGCCACAGATTTACAAAATATTTTCCAAAAGTAAAATGTGCACCGCAGCACAGGCATTCATAATGGTGAGTGTCCACTGGCATGGAGCATAGCAGGCATTTTCAGTTCATTCCTATAAAAGTTGAGTTTCATTCAGTTCTGTCACAACTCAACTTCCATAGGGATTAATCGAAAACCCTTACTCTGCACTGCGCCAGTGGACACTCACCGTTATGAATGGCAGTGCGCATTTAACTTCCACTTTAGAATTAGCAATTTAAAAGTGAGGTGCAAAAGAGGGAAACACTTCAAAACTCCTTAATTTATGCCCTATTGTTGGCTTGATTGCTTCTATTGTTCTCCTCATTTGTAAGTCGCTTTGGTTAAAAGCTTCTGCTAAATGATTAAATGTTAATGTAATAAGCTAAACTTTAGGCTGCTTTTTTGACACACTTAAGTACTTAAGTGCATCTTTATACAGTATGCCATTTCATAATTACTTCTATTGCCTTTGAATTATGGTTAAAGATTATGGTTAAAGCTGCTCTGGTTGAGTTAGGCAGGTAATTCCTCCGGCAGGTAATTCCTCCAGCAGGAAACAGTCAAGGAAAAGGTCTGTGAAAGTGATTTTGTGCCAATTTAGGATGGCACCACAAGGCTCTGTTCCCTTGCAGAATGCAAACTTCTTGAGGGCACATAAGTCTGAAGTAGTGAGTTTAGGTATAGAGGTGCAGAACCATTGTTTGTTTTGTATAGGCAAACATCAGTGCCTTGAATTTGATGTGAGTAGCTAGTGGCAACCAATGCAAGCTGATGAAGAGAGGTGTGACGTGTGCTCTCTTCGGCTCATTATAGACCACTCTCGCATTCTGGATCAGAGGTTTGTCAGTACATGGTGGAATGCCTGCCAAGAGAGAATCATAATAGACTGGATAGAACAAGAGCTTGGACAAGGAGTTGTGTAGCATGCTCTGATAGTAAGGGCCTGATCTTCCTAATGTTGTATAAGGCAAATCTGCAGGATTGGGCAGTTCTAGCAATGTGTTCTGTGATCTGATCATCAATCACAACTCCAAAGGCTGTCCTGGAAGGAGTTATGGGTGATGAACCTAGCTGAATGGAAAAGTTGTGATGAAGTGTTGTGTTGGCTGAGTTGTGTGTCATCAGCATTGCAGTGATAGGAAAATCAATGTTTCTGAATGAGAGATCCTAGTGATGACATATAGATGGAGAAGAGAAGTGGTCCAAGTACTGAGCCCTGAGGCACCCCAGTAGCTAGATGTTGCGACTTAGACAACTCACCCCTCCATGACACCCTAAAGGACCTACCTGAGATGTAAGACTTGAACCATTGGAGTGCGGTTCCTGAGATGCCCTTTCTTTTGTGTTTTGTTCAGTCTTTGTCAGATCTGGTCTATGATAGTGATTGTTCTGTTTCCCGCAATTTGTTTAATGTATTCGTATCCCTGATGAAGTGTAAATTTGAGGTTGTTTTGATTAAATAACTGCATGCGATTAGATCCTGCCTTTATTTTTAGTTTTTATTCATTTTCAACCAATTGCAATTAACATACAATTACGTTTCAGAAAACATTACATTCAGTTTGTACTTTTGTACTTTTTTTTTTCTCAAGGCAAATTATTAAACTTTCATTTTTGGAAGAACAATCACTCTGTGTGCTGTATTGAACAAATGCACTTTTAGTTCCTCTTCAGTCGGTCATTTGACGCCACGTCGAGACCGACGAATAGGAATCTCACTAGAGAGGCCAATCTACTTTGAGTGAAACTAAACGAGCCATTGCACATTGGCGTGCAATCATTTGCATCAGCTGTTCAGCCACGCAGCGCGGGTATATAATGAGCAGAAGGTGCGATTGCACTTCAGCTTTTTGCATCAGAGCCGAGCACTTTGATGCTAAAAAATAGTGTAAACAGACGAGTTCTGAACAGGAGGATCCTGCCCTCCATATCCTCTTGGGAACTTTCACTGGTGCTCCGAGCACTCCAGGATGCTCCCTTTGAGCCTTTGAAATCAGCAGACTTAAAGCTTCTCTCCATGAAGACTTTGCTGCTTGTTGCACTGGCCTCTATCAAGAGGGTAGGGGACCTGCAGGCATTTTCGGTCAACGAATCATGCCTAGAGTTCGGGGTGGGTGACAACCATGTTGTACTGAGACCCCGGCCTGGCTATGTGCCCCAGGTTCCTACCACTCAGGGACCAGGTAGTGAACCTGCAAGCGCTGCCACTGGAGGAGGTAGACCCAGCCCTGGCTTTGCTCTGTCCTGTCCGCGCTCTGCGTCTGTACGTGGACAGAACTCAAAGTCTCAGGACCTCAGACCAGCTCTTTGTCTGTTACGGAGGCCAGCAGAAGGAAAAGGCTGTCTCCAAGCAGAGGATGGCCCACTGGATAGTGGATGCCATCGCCTTGGCTTACCAAGCACAAGGCGTGCCCTGCCCGCTGAGGTTGCATGCTCACTCCACGAGGGGCATTGCATCCTCCTGGGCGCTGGCACGGGGCGCCTCGCTAACAGATATCTGTAGAGCTGTGGGCTGGGCGACACCTAACACGTTCGCTAGATATTATAGCCTACGTGTAGAGCCGGTCTTCTCCCGTGTTCTCCCGTGCACTGAGAGGCCCGGCTCTGTCGGCTTGCTGTGCCCTACTGTGTGCCCCTTATTGCTCCAGAGTGAAAAAGGCCTTTATTCTTTATTTTATAGGCCTGTTTCCATCAATACTATTCATTGGGAGCTCCACAGGTTTAATATTCAAGGTCAGGCTGCTATAGACAAACCTTTGGTCGCTTGTGCCAATGCCAAATGTCAGGTTTCAATGGTGCCAGCAGAGCAAATCTTGGGTTGAGCCACTTGGGCTCGTTTAGTTTCACTCGAAGTAGATTGGCCTCTCTAGCGAGATTCCTATTCGTCTGTCTCAACGTGGCATCTCCGTTCCCTCCTTCAGGGAACGAGGGTTACCATATGTAACCGAGACGTTATCAAATATTAGAAATTTGACTGATTTAAGAACATCTTATAAAATTTGGATTTTATCATAGACAAGAGGGACATGTTTGCTTGAGCTCAACTCAAAATTATACATTCTACAATTATAGATGCACTTCTTTAATAATAGTGTAATATTTTGTTAGTTCTTCTGTGTGAGTAAAAGCTCATTGCTCATTGAGGCCACAAGAGCCTGGCACACCAACTGAACAGAATTGTCAAGCATGTTGCATTTTCTCTTTAAGTCAGTAGGACCATTAACACAGCAGGGAGTTCGCTGTGGCTGTTAACACCCTCTCGCTGAGAAACACGGCCGTGCACATCAACTTCCTCTTATTCTCCAATGACTGTACATAAAGCTTATGACTGAAATTCTGCTAACAAAATGGCTAGTGGGACACCATCTACTGTACAGATGCCATGACTTTTTTAGGTTGATCTGTTTGTTTGTTTTTTGACAGCAAGTAATTTGCTCATTTTAGAGGTAAACCGCTAGGAAGGATAAACACAAATGTGTTTTCTTTTAATTTAGCCCAGTGTTATTTGTATAGTTTTTATTCATATTTTGAATAACCTTTTATTTGTATATTATCAGTTTTACTTCACGAAAATAGATCCGAATTCCAAACGACTCGTTTGAGCGGTTCAGAGTCGACTCTTTCTTTTGAGATAAACTAACTTTATTTATGATGCACTTTCAGCTTTCCAACTTTGCAGATGGTTTAAATTCACATACAGCTATATGACACGCTGCATGAAAGGTAATTTTCAAAAATCCATAATAGGGGTACTTTAATAATAATGACCTTGATTTTACCATATTTTTTTATAATATTACATGTTGTAAAATGTGTCTGAATTCCCAATGTTTCCAAAAGGGATAGCTGTTACCATAATAGTTTTATTCCACGTCAGTTTTCTCTTACTGCTTGCAAAATCGCATACTGTCAAAGTACTAAATTTGAAGAACGTAACCAATAAAAAAAGTCTATATTCTATATCAGGCATGAGCAACTCCAGTCCCGGAGGGCCACTGTCCTGCAGAGTTTACCTCAATCCCCAATCAAACACACCTGCCTGAAATTTTCAAGCAATCCTTTAGACTTTTGTTAGGTTTTTCAGGTATGTTTATTTGGGGACCTATCTAAACTCTGCTGGACAGTGGTCCGCCAGGACTGGAGTTGCCCATCCCTGTTCTATAGATCAGGGGTGTGCAATCCTGCTCCTGGAGGGCCACTATCCTGCAGAGTTCAACTTCAACCCCAATTAAACACACCTGAACCAGCTAATGAAGGTTTTACCTAGGCATACTAGAAACTTCCAGGCAGGTGTGTTGAAGCAAGTTGGAATTAAACTCTGGAGTTTGGACACCCCTGGTATAGATGCAATCCAGACATGCTACTTCCGCCATGTTGGCATTTTCATGTGACCTACGGTGTAGCTTGTGTTTCTTCCATGCCATTTGTTAATCCTCTCGCAAGGCCTCATGGGATAGTAAAGTCTCCTTTGTATACATACTTCAAAATATTGTCATCCCATTCCAGGTACTTTTCAACTACCATTTTATAGAGAATTCAGACATACTACTCTCCTAATGTAGCCTGCTGTTTTTTTTTTTTGGTCTACTACATAGTAGGGAAGTGGGCATATTCAGATGTGAAGACTGCCTGGTGCCATTCTGATATGTCACACACACTTTTCATTACCCAATCAGTTCCTTTCCACTACAATAAGAAAAATAAAATACTGCATCAACGTACAGGGGTTGGACAATGAAACAGAAACACGTTTTAGACCACAATTTATTAGTGTGGTATAGGGCCTCCTTTTGCGACCGATACAGCATCAGTTCGCCTTGGGAATTACAGAGAGACAGTGGCCAGAGAGACTTTGAGCCATTCCTCTTGCAGAACAGTGTCCAGGTTGACTACATGATTCTGGTGGAGGAAAACATTCCCTGACTTGCTCCTCCAAAACAGCTCTGTCACCAATCTTACTGTGTATATTGGATGTAATAATGTTTGAACCATTGGGTGCACCTGGTCCTCCAGAATTGTTTGGTAATCCTTGGCAGTGACATGCCCATCTAGCAAGTCTTGGGCCTGTGATCCACCCCCATGTTTAATTCTAGGCACGCGACAGTCCGGGTGGTAAGCCTTTTTAGGGCTTCTCCACACCATAACTCCCACGGATGTGCTTCACATTGTCCTCAACCCAAGACTTTCTCTGCTGGCACCATTAAAACCTGACATTTGGCATTGGCACAAGTGACCAAAGGTTTGTCTATAGCAGCCTGAGCTTGAATATTAAACCTGTGGAGCTCCCAATGAACAGTATTGGTGGAAACAGGAAAGTCAAGGTGCACATTTAATTCTGCAGTGAATTGGGCAGCTCTGGTTTTATGTTTTTTGGAAACAATCTGGGTTAGTACCTGGACATCCCTTTTAGACAGCTTCCTCTTGCGTTGACAGTTACTCCTGTTGGATGTGGTTTGTCCTTCGTGGAGGTATGCTTACATTTCCCTGGATACCATAGCTCTTGATTCACCACAAAGACTTGCTGTCCTGGTCACAGCGAGACACGAACCAACAATTTTTCCTCTTTTGAACTCTGATATGTCTCCCATTATGTTGTGTGGACTGCAATGTTTTATGTACAGCTGTGCTATTGCTCCGCTAATTCAACCTTCACAATCTGCTTTTACTGATTGAAAAGTGAATTTTTTTTCTATTGTCACATTTCAGTCTGTGCCACTATTTGGTTATTTTCACCCTTTACAGACATATCAACTGTACGGTCAAGCATACTTTTGAAAATTTAGGGCTTACTGATGTTTCTCTGATATTTTGCCATATTTCTATTGTTTAGAATCTACCATTATAGCTACAACATTATGGTTTAATTCACAGCTTAACTGATTTCTTGTTTGACCCTATTATTTGATGATCAGCAACTTTGTTATTTTGTCTGACCAACTGAAATGTGGAAACTGATGCTGTCACCTGAAAAATAAAAAGTCCCATCCTTCCACACCAAATGCATGAAGACTATAGAAGAGCTGTAGAAGATTTTAGATACACAGTGGGCTTCATTTATTAAACATGAGCACATGAGCAGAATGATTTGAAAACCATTCTAATGTAAATTGTTGCGCCAATTCAATGTGGCAATTTAAAGTAATAATGATTTTTTGAACAATTTACGAATGCTGCTTTTTCATAAAAAGGCTCAATGAATGTCTGAGGCTGACACAGTAGGTTGTAGGTAGTCATTTAGCATACATTTTTATCTAGCGCCTTACAGCACGCTTATTATGTGGACATTCCTTCCATTTAACCAGGGGTTAAGTGTCTTGCTCAAGGGAAAAATAGCTCATTGCTTGCTCCTTTTGGAGCTTCAACCGACAACCTTCGATTACTATCCCTGAGCTTTAGCTACTAAGACATACAATGCTGTTCTTTCTGTCAAATGTTTAGATATTGAAATGAATTTCACATCACGTTGATGGTATGGAAGTCCATTGGCCATGCCACAATTAGTTATCATCTATCAAGCATAAGTATTTTATTTACTCAAATACATCTATGAAAGATGTTTTTCCAATTTGTTTGGGAATGTCATCAACTGTGCTTAAGAATAAAGTAGTGATTAATATGGAGATGTATACGGCTCATGCAGAGCCCCTGGATTCACATAACAGAATGTGCTACACTGTTCCATGCAGTGCAAGACCACAGGCATTTTAAGGGGCTATTAATCTTCACTATGCGCTCAACCTTGTACTGAATGTTGCATAAATAAGCCAAAGTGAAGGTCAATATAAGACAAAGGTGGCTTGAAATCCTGCCCCAAATACTGTTTAACACCTTTGTGACTTTCATTTGTTCAATAGATTTGTTTACAGCATTCAACTGGACAATAATCACCATACACTTAAACATCAATAACTACCCAGGAAAGCCACTCTCTCACACACTAAAAACCTCAGCGCTGGCAGACTTTCAACATGGTTTCTCTCAGTTGAGCTTTAACAAGTAATTACAAAAAG
This sequence comes from Abramis brama, assembly GCF_963993115.1. Lineage (NCBI taxonomy): Eukaryota > Metazoa > Chordata > Actinopteri > Cypriniformes > Leuciscidae > Abramis > Abramis brama. Next base: position 41,643,199 of record NC_139967.1, read on the forward strand.
GTATTAATGATACAAGACATTTCTTCAAAACCCTAAATAAAAAAAATATTGCAACAAGAGTCCCAAACATTAATACTAATGGTAATCATTATGTATGCATGTTTTATGTATTTATGCATGTATGTGTATTTATATATTTAAGAGGAATATTTTGGGTGTTCTGTTTGACAGTAGCCTTAAGTTTCATGAACAAATAATTGCTGTAGTTAAATTGTTTTTATCATTTTCGATTATTGGTGAAAGTAAAGCCCTTCCTATCCAAAAAAATAATAAAAAAAGATAAATAAAAATAAAAATACCGTGATTCATGCATTTGTTTCCTCACGTCTCAGTTACTGCAACTCTCTCTATTTTGGAATTTCTCATTCTTCTCTCTCTCGTCTTCATTATTCCAAAATGCTGCTGCCAGACCCCTAAAGGGGAAATGTAAGTTTGATCACATCAAACCAGTCTTGTTTTTACACCATTGGCTCCTATCAAATATAGGATTGATTGTAAAATGTTGACATGAGCATGAGCACTTGGATCTAGTGACCTTAACTTGCTCTCTGTTCCATGATCCGGACTAAAATGCAAAAAAAAAAAAGGCATTTATATATATATATAAAGAAAATACCAAATATAAAAATAACACAATAGAACCAAATTTATAATTACGTAAACATGCAAAGGCGATTTTACTTTCTTGAGAATTTTCCCAGCAAATCAAAGGGTATAATTTTAAAATGTTCATGTCAGTGCAGTACTTTTACTCTCTCTACACTTTCAAGACACTATTCCCACACATAACGGGCCCCACTGTGAAGTGTACTTAAAATGCATATTTAGACTACAGCAGTCTTTTGACCTTTACAGTAACTTAGAGCATGTTATGCGGCATGAAATTTGGATATATTCATATCAGATAATACCTGAAAATGCTTCTTTAGAGGCTGCAGTTGCTCTGACCTTTCCAGTAAGCTTGAAGGAATGTTTCCATTTTCTCATCATTAAATACTGAGGGGAAAATTTGTACAGGTAGCCCACGGTGAACTGACCGTCAGATGAATATTGCACTAAAAAATAGCAAGAATTGGCTGAATTTGGCAGTTTGAATAAGAGTGGTTTGCTTTACAAAACTTTTGGGAGTGACAGTACATCAGTCTGCCTGAAATATTTATTGAAGAATTGGGTTGTTATAGTGAGTGCTTTTGCAAAAGAAATAATCACTGAATTTATCAAAGTTTAAAAGGTTTATGGCATAATTTGTTTTGGGTACTTATAGTACAACATATTTGTTTTGTTTTCTGAGCTACACTACCATTATAATTACACTACAAAGGCAGCATGATTTCTGAAGGATCATGTGACACTGAGGACTGGACTTTGGATAGCAAAATGAAATGCTAAATTAAATCCGAACCACTAACCATCTTAACTGTTACATTTGTCATGCAAGTTTTAAATTAGTTTCTCTCACTCTCAATGCTGCGCTTATAACACTATGGGAACATCTTTGTGTGACCGGTTGTAAATCATGTGTGGCAAACACGCAAATAATCTCAGTTTTAAATAACCTCTGACGATGAGATCATGTGGCTCGCGTGTTGATCTGGAGGGGAAGAGATGGGTCCTTGCTTTTCTCTTGACCTCTCACCAGATTGTGAGTTCCTTGAGCCCACTTCTGGAGCGTGCTCCGGCACTTCTTCAGACCGGGCTGAGGACCCTAGATCTCTTGGTGAAATGGTGTTTGAGAGCGCTGCCTCTGAGCGCTCCTCTCGTGATGACAGATCGTACGATGAGTTACTAGAGGTAGTGACTCACACTGTGGACAGTCTTCAGTTTATACTGGTCATGGGAACAAGATCACTCATCTTGTTGGGTGGCCAAGCGGAGGAACCAGAGTGATAGTCTCTACCCGTCTTTCAAGATCTCCATAATGAATTATTGTGTTCATAGAATAAGCCATATTCATCCCATGTCTTTGTCTCGACAATGTCAGTTTATCCGACTATCATTGGTGTGAAGGCATAACGTTATACGATGATGTCTCAGGTCGAAGATCTCTCCCTTGGCAGAGCATCGTCATTAAAGAAGCCAATGCTCCCTCCCAAGCCATGCAGAGTAACATCCATGCTGTTGGGGAAAGGCTGACCTGCTAAAAGAATTGAGCATGAGCGGGATAAATATCAGTGAGAAGGTGTTTTCTGAGCTGTGCTGAGCCACAGACATGTCTCTTCATGCAACCAAGCCATGGAAAGACATCTGTGGCACCTCTCTGGCATCAAGGAGAACGATAAAGTATTATTATTATTATTATTATTATTATGTAAACAACTTTCCCAATTGTGCTACAATGGGTCTTTGAGGCCTAAAGATTAGAAAATATGTTTCTGCATGCATACCCCAAGTTTTACTGTTTAGATCTTAGGTAATTTCATGCAGTGAAATGATTCATATTTTCTACCATTTGTATTGCTTGTACACGCAATTTCTGACAATTAACGTCAGAATTACTGCAAAGTATTTTGCCTCTATGGTGTTGGCAGTCTCTTAGTACAAGCTGTCATGCACTAGAGGTTTGTGCCCCATCCCTCGCACTAATTACCGAGGTTGGAGCGAGAGCTAACTTGATCCAATCCATTTAGCCTGGCATCTACAGGCCAAAATGGTTAATCATCCAGTGTCATCCAGCTAATGCTCCTGAGGTATTCAAAAACGTGAAACACTCAGGAGGGCTGAGCACACTCAAAGCAGCACATCTGAAATGACTGTACTGCATCGGTGAATAATACATTCACTGAGCTGTGCAATCCTAGGTATTATGGCCGAATAAAACAATGCGTTCCCCCATGTTTGCAGTCATCCTGCTAGAATAGTGAGCTCAGATGATTATTGGATCTCAGGTTTTCAGGGATTACCCATAGCGTGTGTTTTGTCATGAAGTTGAACATACTCTTGACAAATTATTTCAGCCACTTAAAGTCCAACTCTACCCTGCTGTTTCTTAATTCTCCATTTCGTTTAAACTATGGAGAACAAAAGTTAAAAAAGGCTGATCACATTGCGTATTTTTCTTTGTGCAAGGGTTAGATTTAAACTCAAAAACACTTTGACTCAAGCATGAAAGTTTGTCTCAGCCCACAGTCTGTGGACTGACAATATTAAATATTGTGCTAAAAAATAGCAAGAAATTGGCAGTTTAAAATGAATTGGCTGGCTTTACAAAACTTTTGGAAGTGACAGCTTACAGGTCAGTCTGTCTGGAAACATTTATTGAGGAATTGGGTTGTTATAGTGAGTGCCTTCGCAAAAAAATCACTGGATTTATCAAAGTTTGAAAGGTTTATGGCAGCAGTTTATGTATTTATTTACTTATTTAATAAGTCACTTAGTACTACATATTGTTTTGTTTTCTGAGCTACACTACCATTCAAAGGTTTGGAGCCAGTACAATTTTTTTTAAAGGAAATTAATACTTTAATATAGCAAATAAAGGAAAACATCTTGGAACTTCCAAACAAGTTTTTTTTTAAAAAAAAGCCTTTATTCGCATCATGGCTCACACTAGAAATATTAAAATTCCGCCTTATTCAGCCTTCCTCAAAGTGTATCAGGACATGGCCGAATGGCCGAAATGCACCAGTGTGCAGTGTTTTAGTCATTTTAATATTTATAATGCGAGCCATGATGTGAATAAAGGTTAACAACTTTTTTGGACGGGAAGAAGTGCCTTGGATATTTTTTCTAAAAATATATACTTTAATTTAGCAATTGATCAAAAGTGTCAGTAAAGACATGTATACTGTTACAGAAGATTCCTATTTCAAATAAATGCTGATATTTTCAACTATGCATCAAAAATTCTGAACAAATGTATCATGGTTTCCATCAACATTTCAACTTTGATAATAATTAAAAAATTCTGGAGAAGCAAATCAGGATATGAAAATGATTTAAGAAGGATCATGTGACATTGTGAAAACTGGAGTAATGATGATGAAAATTCTGCTTTGCCATCTTTAGGAATAAGTTAAATTTTTAAAATAGTTTTAAATTTGTAATACTTCAAAATATTACTGTTTTTACTGTATTTTTGATCAAATAAATGCTATATTTGTGAGCACAAAAGACTCAAACAAACAAATCTTATCTACCTTAAACTTTTGAATGGTAGTGTACACATGTGAAATAATTGGTAATTACCTATGGATATAAAGGAATTCTATCACAAAGTTTAAACATTTTGCTGCTGAAACTGCAGTGTCATTAATTACAGTCTTTTGTCTTTGCTGACCTGTTTTTGTGGGATAATCAGAGGTCTAGTAAAATGTATAGTTCTGACTGTCGCACCCCAAATGGCATGTACAATTAATGAAACTCTGGTTGGTCACTTTTCAGGTCAATCAAATATCTCTTTCTGTCTAATGGGCAGAATAAGATTAACTTTATACTTAATTTGTAAGTGAGACTACAAGCACGCTAACTTGCCTGCAAAGATGCCAGGTTTCCTGCTCATGGGAAAAGAGACATTTTATTCTTAAAAATGTCTGTTGTGACAGCTTAAGCTATAATTGACAAAACAGCTTTGCTCTGTTTCGTTTGATTTTCCTTAAAATGAAACTCCTGAAGGGAAGCCTACAGAACAAATGATGACTGTGACAACAAAAAAACAAGTCTTGTTTTTGTTCAAGTCTGCATGTCAAGAGACTCAAAAAATATCCACTATAATTATATTGTAAACTTTTCTGCTTTCATTACCATTGGGACAAATAAAGACTCCAAAAACACTAATGGGAAAGGTAAACATTTTATATCCCACAACGGTGTTCGAATTACTAGAGCATTACTTTAGCGGGGCTTAGACCTTCCAGTCAAAGATACTTACAGAGCTTTCCGCAATACACTTCAGTGCAGATCAGATTACAAGACAAATAAATAAGTAAATTCAGTCTAATGGAATTGTTTCCCACCACAGTAAACCAAAACCCAATATATGATGTGTTGCTAACTGTAACTGCCTGAATTAAAGGCAAAATGCATTGATAATCATCATCAGAGAACTATTCCTAAAGATAAAATATTATAATTTGGCTGATATTGAAAGAATAGAAAGCAATAGGCAATGCTTGGCAAAACCTGACATGTTTGAAGAGCAGTGTTTTGCCACTCTGAGGCTTTGGTATCATTCAAACTCTGTCCAGGAGTGCCCTGGACTGTAATAGATTTTAGTGTTGGATGAGTGGATATTCATTTACCTTGACGGCATGACAGGAATTGACAAATACGCTATTGGCTTGTCACACATCCACATTTTTTAGCCAGCAGGGAGCAGAACTCTTGACCTGTCATAGGCTCAGGGATACAAAACATCAATGTTGCCAATGGTCCAAAATGCTGAGTCAAGAACGACTCTCTTTGTTAATGGGGATCTCAGCTTACACTGTCCAGTTTCCACACTTAACTGTATTCTTCTGTTGTGTGTATGTAGCCATTACCAGAGCAGGAAATATAAGGGGAGCCTGCAGGATTTCATCTGGAAGTACACTGTTTTTCCTTTAGTTTTCTTTAGTCTAGCATTCATGCATCTACTATGCACTTCTATAAGACTTGACTGTACAGACTGAACAATCAGTGAGAGCAACTGAACTCCTGAGCAGAACAAAGGTGTTTCTATACACTTTTTAGAACACAAAAATGTAAAAGAATCAATGAAATGGTCAAAGAAATCCATCTAGTGCATATTCACATAGGAAAACAACTCAACAACGGCATGCGACAAAGGGACTTTTGTTATGAATGGCCACTTATTTATAGCATCACACCAACACAGTAGGAGTTGAATTTTCTCAGTGTTACTACTCGAAAAGTAGCCAATTGTTTATTTGTTCTCTTTGTTCTTAAGTAATCAGTACTGTCTGTTTCACCGGCTGAGGAACCACTTCAGATGATTTAGTGAGAGAACGGTCCAAACAAATGTGAATCTATTCAGACAGATGTGTAAAAAGACCAATTCCTTGAAAAGAAAGAACTTACTCAAAAGTCTCTGAATGTTTGGCATCGCTGGTTGTGGTAGATTTGCTGATTATCTTCCCTCAGCACAGGGATTGCTCTGCTCACTTAATCATATAGCTAACCCATAAACATTTTAGAAAAGCTGTATTGTACATCTGACAAGACCAGCTAATCATTAAGGTTTGAGAATGACAGAGAACTGTCATGCAGTGTGGCAAAGAGTTTTACTTGAGTGGTAAAGTAAACAATGGCAATCCAAAACAATGACAAAATTCGCATTTAGGAGATATTAGGAGATTCAAAACTTACAGTCTCACACTTCCGCTAAAATGGATCACAGATTTTTGTGACATCACCACAGACTTCAGCTTTTCATCACATCTTCTGTCCAATTAAATGTTCGCTAGAATCTAAAGCGTCTGCCCTTTGCTATAAATACCACCTGGCCAAAGCGACTGTTGACACGTCACAGAGCAATATGGGTTGGAGATGTGTGTTCGGTTTCTCAAACGCTCGAGTTTTATTCCGTTTTCCAACTACGTTGGTTAAGAATGAAATGGCTAGAATTTATTCACACCTATACTATTGAATCCAACGTATCATCAGCGCTCGGATTCGCTTCCATGGTGTTGTCAAGTATGAATTACAGTCTGTGAGGTAAACTAAACGCTATTGGCTATTTGAAAAGGGAGCCATTCAATTTGTCCTTAGCTTCCTATTTCAGAGGAAATTATGTCAACGCATCATACAAAGCTACACGTTCCAAGGCACTTCAGTGGGCTTTTAATGCCATCACCCTATTTCAGATTCATTAATCAATTGAGGTTAAACCTAAAAATGTTCAAATCCCAAACAATGCTGTGTTATAATACTATGAAGGTATTTTGTAGCTAAAAACCAAAACCTACCAGCTTTTAAAGGAGTCAAAATAGCGCCAGCAGTTCCTCCGTCGCACACACAAACGAAGATCTGCATGCGAAAAGGTGGTGGTTTTGATGCCTGTACCGAACTGTAATGGGCAACATAGCTCCTATGTCGAGGGGAACCAGGTACCCTTGCACATTCTGTTCTTTTAAGGGTTACATCTTGTGACATCATGTCCTGTTTTTGGTCTGTTTAGATGTCTGTGGTCAGTATTTCGTTCATATTTCAGTCAAACCGTACCAGAATTCGTTTGGAAATGGACCCCCCTGAAAAGGGTACGATTCTTATACTTTAAATATCAGTATGTTATGTTTCTAACTTTTATGGAGGTCAAGTCCAAAGCCTCAACTGCTAACAGAATAAGTCATGCTTCGGTTTGAGGGTCCAACAGATTCTCCTCTTCTCTGAGGGGCATCCTGCTCTCTTTCCCTTCTCATTCCCCACTGTGAAAACGGGTCAATAAATGTCCAAAGTGACAAAGCTCACTTCCCTCCTAAGTTCCTACATCCCCCCTTCTAGTCGCCTGGCTTTCGTGACCCTGGTGCGAGCTAATGAGTCATGGTAATGAAACCAGACAGGGTGCAGAAGCGTTAGCCTACTGCTAATAAAGACTGACGGCACGGCTCCACACTCATTCCCTTCAAAACCTCTTCTCCATTCCCACACTCACCCTCTTATTTTCTCCATGCTGTGGGGATGAGAGAGAAGATGCAACGCCGCATTTTTGAGATGCGCCCCGAGGATGCGCTTGGTTAATCAAAAAAGGCAGCGAGGTAGTGATGTAGCCTTGATTTCACACATATTTTACACAGCGGTGCATTTCTAGCACCTTGTAATCATGACAAAAGAAGTCAAACGATCTTCTATATCAGATTTATATGTTGTAACAGCTGTGGATGTTTGTTTGTATGAGCTACGCTGAGGGTACAGGCACTTTCTCTGAGAGACGTGACTTCTTCTTACGTTCCGCTGCTGCAGACACAATCATCGCTACACACACAGAGGTCTCTAAGATGTTCAGGTCTAAGGTTTTATGCCCCTGAGCACTTCATACATTCGCTCACATTTTTATTGAGGGATTGTTGCAGAGAAAACCCAAACACAACTTTATTCAGAGGCTTTTTTTCAGCATTAGTTGGAGTAACTGGGATTTCACATACATTTTGTATCTACAGTACAGTATCTATAGATAGCATCTGGATATTTTTCAGCTGTACATGAGTACAGAATCCTACAGATTCCATGTTTTCTTTTTTCCTGGTGATTTAGACAAAACAAGAGTTGTCTTCTCAATTTTTTTTTTTTCTTGAGATTGGAGTAAGTACAGTTTTTTTGTGAGAATATTAATTCGAGATCATGAGAAAACAACTTTTGTTATGTTGAAATTTCAAGAAAATTGCGGCCATGAGAATAAAGGGTAACGCTTTACAATAAGGTTCATTAGTTAACATGAACTAACAATGAGCAATACATTTGTTACAGTATTTATTAATCTTTGTTAATGTTAGTTAATAAAAATCCAGCTGTTCATTGTTTGTTCATGTTAGTTCACAGTGCATTAACTAATGTTAACAAATACAATCTTTGATTTTAAAAATGTATTAGTAAATGTTGAAATTAATATTACCTTAATGCTGTAGAAGTATTGTTCATTGTTAGTTCATGTTAATTAAGACAAGTAATGTTTACAAATGGAAGCTTATTGTAAGGTATTGCCAAAATAAAGTATCTGGTCTATTGCTTTTTCTTACTTCAGAAACATTCCAGGGAATGATGCTAACTGGGTTTAAAACAGAAGAAAAGGAGAGGAGATACAGTTTTAACATGCTCCTGTAAAAACAGACTGTTGAGGATAATTCGAGGGATATTGATGACTGCAAAAGTTTGCAGTGTCTGTATTTTTCACATTGCAAGAGCAGAATAAAAAACAAAAGCCAAGAAACCACAACACAGAGCTTGGTAAGACTAAAGAGCTCATCAATATCACATTGGACAATTATGGTTTTAGACCCAGTCCATCAAACTGATAATGATAATTTATAGCCAATTCTAATTCACGAATAAATTAATCAGTCAAACCGGTCGGAATCATCAAAACTACATGTTATCAGTTTAGATTTAAATCGGTTTGGAAATCAGTTTCCTTGGGACTCCAAGGTTTTTGTAGCTTGTAGTCTAACTAGCAACTTTTAGCTTAGCTTTTTTTTCTATAATGTAGTTTCATATAGTACTCTGAAAATGCATGTTAATGCCAGGTGTAAAGGTGGACTTTTATATGTATAATATGTTTGATGAAATCAAATTCATCATTAAAAATACATTATCTTTCTGAAAGTCTTTTCTTTTCACGCTTGGGTCAACTTCATTATTAGCCCTACATGAGACACATTTGACAACAGAAACACTCAGCAGAACAATAAGCCAAAGTCATAGAGGATAATGCATTAGTGGGGTATCCATCAAAAGAAAAGACAGGACTGCTTACACAACCAAAAACCCTATAAAATATAAAATTGCGGTATAACATCTTGCAGATGTGATATTTAACGTAAGCTAAAAAGATCAAACATGAGGGTGTACTCCTTTGAATGGCATAGTTCACCCCCAAATTAAAATTCGGTCATCATTTAACTCACCCTCACGCCAAACCTCATCTGCAGAATGCAAAAGAAGATATTCTGAAAATGTACAGAATTTTTATTTTTGGCAAACTCTCTTTTGAATGTTGTTTCAAATGTTTAAATAGCCCAAGTCCTCAATTTACTGTTTTTGCACCATTATTTAATGCCCAAAAAATCCTGTCTTAAACCAGACGCTAATTTGCGCTGCTCTAGGTAGATTGCGTTGGTCTTTATGGAAATGTTCCGGCTGTGTCTGTATTCTTTACGTGCAGAACTTTCCACTCCCATTTGCACTTTTATGGAATTGCACTCTCACGCTAATTTGCCCTGTTTAGTAAATCTGGCCTTATATGTCCTTCCAAATTTTAGTTTTTCCTTCATGCAAAGCTATCATACAACTTCAGAAGATTTAGAATATAGCACACAAAGTCAAATGGACTACTTTTATGATCATTTTTGGAGCTTGACAGTCCCAGTTACTATTCATACTGATTGTATAGAAAAGATCAACCTGAATATTTTGCTATCTAACTCTTTTTTATAAGTTCCAGGGGGTAAAAGTAGGTATATAGGCTTTAAAAGACATGTCTGACCTCATTTCACCACAATGATAAAAGACTGATGTACTACAGAAAAATGGTACAGTTGTTTGTGTTTCAAAGAACTTAAGTTCATGATATCACAGTGAATAACTAAAGGCATTTTTAGTTCATTCCACAGATTGATATGAAGTGCAGTGGGGATAAACGATCTGTGTCAGACCTGCTGGGGTCCATATGGTCCATCACCAAGGTTCTCACACTACATCACACCCATGAGATAGATGAACACAGGCTGTCTGTTTTACCAGTCATCCTTCAGAAAAAAAATGATGAGGGCCAGAAGAACAGGTACCCAAGGCTGTGCCCCCTCAAATGTTTATTGTCTGTTACAGTGTCACTATGCTCAACTATATATCATGATTTTTATATGTCATGTTACTATAGCGGAAAAGGACATTTGTTTTACTGTAGAGCCTTGTTACTAAGAGATTTAAAGGGTGTCATTCAAGGTTGGGAGTTGACAGTCACTGAACCACTGAGCAATAGAGATAACTGCCTCTGACTGAAACCTGAGCAGGATGGATATAGGCCTGATTCACAATTAACCATCTGTGACGAAGAAGAAATTCACAAGAGTCTCTTGTTTAAGATGGAATTATCTTTAATCATTAATTGATACATCAAGAAAAAAATAGGGATGTCAATCAATTCAAATGATATAATTACATAATTTGCTGTATAATTAACTGAATTTCCTGGTCTTAAGCATTTTCACACCTAGCTCATTTGGAGGGTTTGTTTCAGAACCTGGTGCATTTTCTCCCTTAGTTCGGTTCCTTTAGGCATATGTTGCATGAAAGCAGCAGTGTTTGTTTTGCTAATGCCTCTCAAAATGAATCGTGGGTTAATCTGGAGCAAAGACAAGACTTTTTCATTTTAAAATGTCGCCTAATTGCTCTGAAATAGGTACAGTAATAATGTTGTCGCAACGAAGACTTTATTCCTGCTCAAAATGATAAAGTAATATAACGGCAGCTTCAAAGAAAATATCAATAAAATCTCATCCAGACGTAGTCTTTGACAAAAACGCAATTTTCTCAATGTTGCTTTTTTATGGAACTTATACCCACAGGTGTTGAAAAAAAGGGAATGCATGAAGCTAAAGTAAACCAGGTTTTTTGGGGGTTTAAAAGCAGAGGATCTGTTCTTCCTTTTGATATATGCATATTCAGATATTCATACAACAAAATATTCTGGGGTTCAACTTTTTTTCTGGGGAAACTTTTTTGAAAACGATCAAAAATTCTGGCGGTGTCTGGCAACTTTTTTCAAAAATGCTGGCGGGGAAAGAGTTAATTACATAACAAAGCAAATGATCTACAGCTCTGAAAAAAAACCTTTTTGTCCCATTTTGGACACTTTTAAAGGGATAGTTCACCCAAAAATGAAAATTCTGTAATTAATTACTCACCCTCATGTTGTTCCAAACCTGTAAGACTTTCGTTCATCCTCGGATCTTTTTGATGAAATCTGAGATCTTTCTTTCCCTCCATAGACACTGAAGTTTCAAAAACTTCATAAAGAGAACGAATCCATATGAATTGAGCAGTTTAGTTCACATTTTCTAAAGGGACACAATTGCTTTATATTATGAACAGATTGAATTTAGGTTAAATTTAGGCTTTAACTTTTTTTAACGTCAAAGTGGTAGTTGCATATAGCTGTCAATGGAGGGACAGGAAGCTCTCAGATTTCATCAAAAAGATCTTAAGTTGTGTCCTGAAGATAAAAGATAGTCTTATGGGTTTGGAACGACATGAGGGTGAGTAATTAAAGGCAGATTTTTTTGGGGTGAATTATCCCTTTAAGTTGGCCAAGCTGAAGACCAGCTTAAATCAGCTAAAACCAACTACAGACAGACCAGGAAACCAGCTTAGGCTAATTATTTTTTTCCCCCAGCAGGGATCACAATAATTATAGGTGTCCCCAGAATGTCAAGTCACCTTAATTTATATAGCACTTTTTTCAATAGATAGAGATAACAGGAAAATAATGAAACAGCGGCTATATATATATATATATATATATATATATATATATATGTATATGTGTGTATATATATATATATATATATATATATATATATATATACATATACATATATACATGGTGGCGGTGGGGTTATGGTATGGGCAGGTGTATGTTATGGACAACGAACACAGGTGCATTTTATTGAGGGCATTTTGAATGCACAGAGATACCGTGACGAGATCCTGAGGCCCATTGTTGTGCCATTCATCCACGACCATCACCTCATGTTGCAGCATGATAATGCACAGCCCCATGTTGCAAGGATCTGTACACAATTCCTGGAAGCTGAAAAAATCCCAGTTCTTGCATGGCCAGCATACTCACCGGATATGTCACCCATTGAGCATATTTGGGATGCTCTGGATCGGTGTATACGACAGCGTGTTCCAGGTCCTGCCAATATCCAGCAACTTCGCACAGCCATTGAAGAGGAATAGACCAACATTCCACAGGCCACAATCAACAACCTGATCAACTCTATGCAAAGGAGATGTGTTGCACTGCGTGAGGCAAATGGTGGTGACACCAGATACAGACTGGTTTTCGTAAGAGTCGACTCTGAGTCAATGAAATTAATAGTTTTCAAACGAGTCATAATCCGTTTCGTTGTGACGTTGAGACGAATCATTAGCGTATTGCGCGCGCAGACACCAGGGAAAACTTAAACCTCAACCCAGCAGCTGATTCCTGTGGATATTGGTCTGGATAGCATCATGTCGAGAAGGCGCTGTGCTCGACAATGTGAAGGTAAAGCCAGTTTTTTTCACTGCCCAAGGACGAGCATGTGAAGAATAAGGTTCTTCATTTTACTGACGACTGCTTCTCAAATCTCGGAGTTCAATGCAGGATTTGCAAACCGCTTGCTTTTGAAACATAGTGTTCAAAAGACTTAGTTTTGAGCTTTATATTGTGTAGGTGTCCTGCTAACTGGTTAACTAACATTATTACTTTCTTACTGAAATACTTCTGCTAATCAGTTGTGGGCCACTATTACCTAAAACTGTGTCTACTAATGCAGATTGTCTGTCGTTCTCACTACTTTGAGGAAAGATTAAGCATGGAGCAAGATTTGTTTTACCAATGTTTATGTTACAGTCATTCACGCTAGAGCTCAGCTAATGTATGCACTATTATTGATAGTTTCCACATGTTCACTGCAATAAATTAGAAAAATACTCAGTAAATAAATAAGTATTAGTAAAATAATCGGTTTGTTGATGGACATGCACTTGTTAACGCTGATGGTGAGGAATTATTGTTGCAACATCCCATAATGTACCTCAAACTGAGTAGTGTATCACTGAGAAACGTCCTGCTAGAGTTGTCCTTGCGATAGAGGTTCGGGTTGAATGAATAGTTCTTCCAATGTTTCATCATCGGACTCGTGCTGGCATTGATATGGTAAAATCAACGTCATTGTTCGTTACTGTGTACAGTTTACGGTGTAGGAAGCCTCAGGACAAGCAGAGCTGACGTTCTTATGGCAATGGGCATGTAGACCAATCACAACAGACTGAGCTGTCTGGCCAATCAGAGCAGAGTAGCTTGCGGAAAGTAGGGATTTAGAGAGATTGATTCATCTGACGAGTCGTTTGAGAATCATTGAAAATGTGGTGATGTGCAAATGTATATTATGAGAAAATTAAACAGTTTTTTGACCTTTGATGCATGTAAACCTGTTGTAGGAGACTCCAAAACAACATTAGGAAACTTTAAAATAGCATAATTGGGGCACTTTAAGCCGATCACTGCCCTACAGGACATACACAATGTGTTTGTTTGATGGTTGAGCATCTTTTAACTAATTAATTATAATAATATTCTAATAAAATAGTGAAATTATAATTCTTATAAATATATATAAATGTAACTATACATTGTAATAATACTAACACCTGATATTACTACTAATGTTAATAATACTTTTTTTGTGGATGCCCAGGGCCGGTTTTGAAGAACTGGTCTAGTGTTTTTACACACACACACACACACACACACACACACACACACACACACACACACACACACACACACACACACACACACACACACACACACACACACAAACAAACACAAACACAAACACAAACACAAACACACAAACAAACAAACAAACAAACACACACACAGAAACTTCTTTCTCAGACGTTTGCATATTGATGTTCTTGTGTGAACGGTCCCTTAAATTGGCAGCCCTAGGGAAGAATACATTTTAAAAGCTATGTCTACCCATAATATAATAGTAAATGTATGACCTACCAAAATGCAAAAAGTCAAATCTGTATATCTATCATTTCAAAGGAGATAAGACCTTTAAAATGCAATGTTAATGTAATTTAAGACAGTTTTAAATTGTTAATATACTACAGAAAGAACAAGGTCACAAGCACAAAGGTTTCGATAGATTTTTTCAGTTTAGCAGAGGTCATGAATTACTAACATCTGCTTACTGAACAGGAAGAAGAATCCATTTTTTATGTCAACCAGCTATAACTTTTATTATGCCTTTATGACATTTATAATGTTGGAGTTGTAAAACTGCTGTCTGAGCAAAGGCAGTATTTTCTCTAATGGATTGTTAATTTTAAAATATTCACACAAAAAGTGAAAGTAGAAGAGAATGGTTCCAGTTATTTGCTCTGTTTATCAGCTGTGATTGATGTTGTTCATTGAAGAAAGCTAAGAGAATAACTTACTATGGTTACAAGGAGAATTAAGTATTGAAGACTATCTCGTGTTAATCCATAAACTCATGCTGTGTTTGTGACTGAGTGTCATGCTGGTTAGAAAAACAACATGCATATTGAATACACGTATAGCCCTCATTTTAAAGCAACACCAAATAACTTTTCCTCTTCAGTCCCCCTACAGGTTGGAAGCGGCACTGTCCCTTACTGCTGTCGTAAATAATTTAGCGTACCGCAGCCAACTGTCGCACACTCGCTGTTTATCCAGCAGCGGCTTTGGAATGAACTATGTCCACAGACAAGGTAGAGTATGTTGCATGATTTTATGAAAGTATGATGTATTACGACATCAGAAACGAAGAAAAACAACATAATGACTATTGTAACGCTTGCCGTAAAGCAAGTCAAATTTGTAGTTTCTTATGTCTTATTCGAACTACAGAAACGCTACCCGATCTGGCAAACTTGCATTGTGCGGTTATAGCAGATAGAGGGCCGCAAAGCGAATGCAGAAGTACCTTTCACCCTGTTACGACTTGATTAACCACTGAAACGATTTTGGAAACATTATTTTAAGGTAAAAAACAATCTTTAGTGTTGCTTCAACAAAGAATCCTTCTCCTTACCTAACTGAAAAGACGCTGACATCACATTTGAAAATGATGATGAAAGTTTCAGAGATCGGATAATAACTTGCCAGATTCTTTATAATCTAACATTTGGCATACTAGACAATGTTTTAAAGGTGGCTTCAAAAAGTATTTGGTCACTAAAGTTATGCTTCAAAATGTCATTGCATTACACACAAAATATTAAACAAGGTGACATTTTAAAGAGAGCAAGCACAAGCCCACTTTACAAGAAAAAGGTTTGAGTTTAAATTTAAATGTAACCCCCCCCCCCCCCCCCATTTTTTAATTAATTAATATGTGGTTGTTTTAGTGGATCCTGTTCGTAGTGAATCGAACTTTATACATCCACTTTTTTTTTTCCTATCAATCTAACCTTTAGAAAGTATAGTGCATTTAAAAAAAAAAAAGATTTTACTGTACCTCATTTATTTGCTGATACACTTGCTTTGGTGTTTTTGTTATCTATTGCAATGACATTAATTTATCTTTAAGTGTGGTTTATATTTTTGGGGCCACTGCAATGTCAAGCTCCTTCTTGCACATTTCTTAAAGCAAATCCTTCACAAATAAGTCTGCATCTGTTTTAAAGCACCCGAAGTTTAATTTACCCTCTCCGTGAGAACAACTAACCTGTGCCGCAGAGTGTTTGTCTAATTTGTAGTGCATAGACCTTGAAATGACTTAGTATTTGTTAATTTCTTTTTCCAGAAAGTGAGACACAGTTGTCTTGGGTTTTGGACTTGGCTTCCTTCCAGCTGTGTGTCCTTCCCCTGCCATCCTTACTGGAGCTCAGGCTGCACTGGCAGGCTGGGGAATGCTTTGAATGTTAATGAAGTATGTCATCGTGAGTTGTCTCAGTAATTAATTGTTCACATCACATTTTTGAAAGGCCACCAGGAAGCAGTCCCAGTAGCACTGCGGTGTGTTGTCTGTCTCAGAATAGAGCTCTACGGTGGCCCAGTAGTGCACAACACAATGAAATTTAAAAAGCAAACATAAGTTCACAACACAAATGAAGCCACAACGAAATGAATCCACAACACAACGAAATGAATCCACAACACAACGGAAATAAGCCACAACACAACGGAAAATGTACAACACAACGAAATAAAGCAGCAACACAACGGAAATGCTCTAGAGGGCTCTCAGAGCGTGGTAAAGATAGTTTTCCTTGCCACTGTTCTATAGAGTCGGCAGTCTTAATATATCAATACCACAGTTAGTTTTAACAGTATGTAACCATTGTATCGACATAAAATATACTTCAAAATCACCTACATGAATTATAGCTGCGTATTTATACTGGAGAATGCTTTGACGCACACAACGCATGATCCCTAAGGGAACATCTGGCAATTCCACCAAGTGGTTAAAACGTATAATTTATTATAATATAATTTGATAAATAAAAATAAAAAACAATTTGTGAATTGCAGAATTACAGGAAGGTATTGGCACAATTTCACCTGTAATAAGTCAGTCCGGTCACTAGGAACCTACCACAAGAATTACAGTAGGCCTAATGTTTTTATAAACAACAAATTGTGTACTGTTCATACAGGGAGCTATTGGCACAATTTCACCTGTTGTAAGTCAGTCTGGTTAAAAGGAACTACAACCTTTGAAACATGATAAAAGATTTTTTTTTTTTTATTATATTACAGAAATTTTCTAAAAAATAATTATTTACTGTAAATACATGAAGGGAGGTATTGGAAAAAAGTCAGCTGTAGTAAGTCAGTCTACTACCAATACAATCAAGCTTTGGATTTGGACCATGTCTGTTTTCGAATGTTAAAAGTAATTTTAATTAATACAAATTATACGTTTTAACAGCTTGAAGAAATTGGCGGACGTTCCCTTAAGTGCTGCGGTCTCGCGTTAAAGCATTCTAGAGTATAAATGCAGCTATAATGCACGTAGGTGATTTTGAATTAATAAATGTCGATATACAATGGTTAGCTACATACTGTTAAAACTAATTGTGGTGTTGATATATTTTTTAGACTGCTGACTCTATAGAACAGTGACATGGAAAATGAACTTTATCACGCTCCGAGAGCCCTCTAGTGGTCGGGAGCATTTCCGTTGTGTTGCGGCTTTATTTCATTGTATTGTACATTTTCCGTTGTGTTGTGGCTTATTTCCATTGTGTTGTGGCTCATTTCCGTTGTGTTGTGGATTAATTTTGTTGTGTTGTGAACTTATGTTTGCGCAAACGGATCTGTTCGTGCACGAGGTTAAAGGGCGCAACCATCTACGGGACAAGCCGGATTCCACCATATCTTTATGTATACAGTATTAATCTTTTACATTTGTAATCCTTTTATTTTGAATATTTGGCTAGTTTGTGTGCTGCTGCGCGTCCCTGTGTGTGTAATAAGCAGAGTGTACGTGCGTTGTGACCCGCCTATAGGCGCACATTACTAACGCGCTCTATAAAGGAGCAGTATGTAAGAAATGTATTTCAATTAATCATAAAATGGCCCTGATATGTCACTAGACATTAAGAAATCATGTTCATTTCAAATACTTATATCACTGACAACAGTAGTCCGGCCAGGATATTGTCATTTAAAAGTGATAGTTGCAGCCCTCAACTGATGTTGATGTTGTGTTTTGGCCTGATGCCCCACCCTCCACCTATCTACCAATCACGAAGTCAGTTGTGTTTCAGCATCCGGGTTGCCAGCTCTGCTCTAGTTACCACAGCTGCAGCTACAAACGTGTCAGCCTACGTTCCTGCTGGATCCTGCAGCCTATCTGGCAACCTCGAGTCAGGGGGGAGGGGGAGGGGGAGGGGATACACTGCTCTACAGTAATTTGAAAGTGATTGCAGTACCAGTTTTGGCCACAATCTTACATACAGTTCCTTTAAATAACAAAAAAAATATTGCGCCATTGACTTTAGACCAGGTTTTTGTTGGTCAATGGTGCAGTCTATTTCAGTTGCCTCAAAATAGCAACGCACCAACAATGTGCCTGAACACACCTCGTTTTCAGACAGCACGCCAATGGGCGCACAAATGGGCACAAATACATTTGCTATTTAAACAACGTGGCACAGGACGTGAAAATGATAATTGCGTCAGTCTGAAACTAGCAAAAAACACTTGCGTCGCGCTTGGCACTGCATTGCGCGGGTGTACCTGTATGATAGGGCCCCTAGAGTTTCTTGACTGAACTATATATTCACTTATTGCCAACTACTGGCCTAACTATATAATCTACTGAAAGCATCACTGAAAAATCCCTAGAACTAGTGCATAAACTGACAGTTATTTATTTATTTATTTAGTCAAAAATAATTAAATCAATCACAATAAACACAGCTCCAACTCACCTGAATAATTCTTGTAATTCTAGTTTCTAGTAATCCTGAAGAGCTTGATTAGCTGTTTCAGGAGTGTTTAATTAGGGTTGGAGCTAAACTCTGCAGGACAGTGGCCCTCCAGGAACTGAGTTTGACACCCCTGCTTTAAGTCATTAAACCTGTTTTGTAGGTTTATCATAGCAATACCTAAATCTTTCCAAGTATTTGTACCCATGATTGGTAATATTTGCCATTTCATCACCATTGTACATCTCCAAAATAACAAAAGGTTAGGGCATGATACTTTTTCGTTAGAGAAACAAACCAAAACAACAGTAGAAGCAGCATGTTCTTTTCTAAAATCTAATTTTAAAGTTAAGGAACATCTTAAAACTTACAATCAAATAAAGAGCTGGCTCTTATCAGGTTATTGGCCTCAGGAAAGACTATCCTATGAACATGGACCAGAATGCCTTGAGTTCATAATGTGGAGGAGACAGCAGTTAAACAGTAGAGCTCCTAAGTATGATGGAAACATTATTTAAGAGCAGTAACTACCTCTATCATTACTGGTACAAGCAGAACCATTCAGTCTTTGAATAGTCCTAATGCAAGGGCAACATTATCAATTTGTGACTGTATGTGCACTTTAGGTTTAACGACAATCAATACCACTCCATGATAACACAATTACAAGACTGTGGCCAAAATGAAGGAGCCAACCAGTTTAGAACCCTATGCGAGGTAATACTGGATCAATAAATATTCATTCTCAAATGAAAGTCTTATTTTTTTAAGTCTGCTGTTGCATTTGGTAGATAGCAAAATAGAATGCTTTGTGATGACGAGCTGCATCAAATTCTGATAATAATATTATCAACTTTAAAGGACAACTTTAAACTTTAAAAGATTAAATTATACATATATATTGTTATATGTACTGTATGTATTTATACAATATTAAAAATATTGTACATTACAATACATTTTACACACACACACACACATACACACACACACACACACACACACACACACAAACATGGTTGTTGGTGCCAGACGGGCCGGTGTTCTGGCAAATAATGCTACCTATCAGAGGTAGCACAATCTGAGCGGGTAGCACAAATCAACAGAACACTGGTCTGAGTTTTTCAGATACTGCTGATCTACTGGGATTTTCACGCATAAACATCTCTAGGGTTTATAAAAAATGGCCAGAAAGAGAGAAAATATCCTGTGAGCAGCAGTTCTGTGGGTGAAAATGCCTTGTTGATGCCAGAGGTCAGAGGAGAATGGCCAGACTGGTTTAAACTGATAGAAAGGTAACAGTAACTCAAATTAGGGTTGGGCTGAGAAATCACGATGTTGAAGCAGAACCTTGAACCTTGAAGCAGATGGGCTACAGCAGCGGAAGACCACACCAGTGCCACTCCTGTCAGCTACGAACTGGAAAACTGGACAATAGAAAATTGGAAAAATGTTGCCTGGTCTGATGAGTCTTGAGTCTTTTCTACTGTGACATTCAGATGGTAGGGTCAGAATATGGCATAAACAACATAAAATCATTGATCCATCCTGCCTTGTATCAACAGTATCAACCTGCTGCTGGTGGTGTAATGGTGTGGGGGAAATTTTCTTGGCACACTTTGGGCCCCTTAGTATATTTCCTATAGGATATATAGAAAATATGGCATTGGTGCATGTTGATTCAGAGTTTGCTTCATCTGAAGTCCTTAAAGGAGTTGGAGTCATTTATTCAAAGGTGTTGGGGCATCTGAATTCTTCGTAAGAGACTGGATCCAAACTGGAGCTGACTGGGGTGCAGTCTTAGATGGCCATCCAGCCCAAGGGATTCTGGAGAGGTCATCGTCTCGATTGGCACATCAATTGCCTTGAATTGATAGCTTTATTTCTTGCCCTGAAGTACTTCCTCCAGAAGTTAAGGGGCTACCATGTCGTATACAGGTGGACAACACCCTGGTAGTTGCTTACATAAATCGCCAAGGCGGACTGTGTTTGCGCCGCCTGAACAGGCTTGTGCAGCAGGTTCTGCTTTGGGCTCAGGACAGGTTCCTGTCCCTCAGGGCGATTTAAATTCCAGGGCATATGAATGTGGGAAAAGACTTACTATCCAGGCAGGCTGTGACACACAGGGAATGGAAACTCCACCCTGAAGTAGTCAGACAGATTTGGGAAAGATTTTACGAAGCAGACACTTTCCAGTGCAGCTGCATTAGTATTTTTGTTCTCATCAGCGTTAATGAAACTCAGCATTGAGTGTAGCTTTTGATAGGGAACGTCTCGGGTTACTTGACTGTAACCCTGTTCCCTGAAAATATGGGAATGAGATGCTGCACCTCATTGCCACACTGTCATGTCCAGATGTCTCTTCAGACAAAGTTATAACCTGAAGGCGCGTCTGTTTCATGTCTATTTATATAGCCCATCACAAGCTTGCATTCCAATGACGTTATCATCAGAGGTTATTTAAGCCAAATTCTTGGCGTGTTTGCCACACATGCTTCACAACTGTTCGAACAAAGACATTCTCATTTGCATTGATGAAACACAACATCTTGTTCCCCCTTTTTCAGGGAAGTCAAGTAAGCCAATACGTTCACTACATTCAAATGGCCTTCACAGTCACCAGATCTCAATCCAATAGAGCACCTTTAGGATGTGGTAGAACCGGAAATTCACATCATGGATGTGCAGCCGACAAATCTGCAGCAACTGCGTGATGCTCTCATGTCAATATGGACCAAAATCTCTGAGGAATGTTTCCAGTAACATGTTGAATTTATGCTACAATGAATTAGGCAGTTCTGATGACAAAAATGGGTCCAACCTAATACTAGCAAGGTTGAACGACTTCAGATTTTTTAAAGTCGACATTTATGTGATGAAAGTCAAGTCGAAGTCGACTAGTCGCTGATGATGTCATTATTGAACAAATAAGCCTGAATCTAGAGCTGAGACTCGAATGCCGGTTGCTTGTTGCACAGCTATGGCATATGACACAACGCTCCTACATAAACAGCTTATTTTTATCAGTTCTTTTGTCTTTGGGTCATTATATTTCTCACAAATGTCTGCTCGTTCTAAAGCAGATATACAGATAAAGTAGCACAATAAAGATTATTACATTTATATGAATTGATAGAGTGATTGCGTGTGAAGTAATTGTACCTGGCAGCATCTCTCTACTAATTGTGCAGCTATTGGTTTTAGTCACTAGGTAATATATGCTAGAACTTCAGTTTCTAAGCTATTTTATTGATAAATCACAGAATACATTTCTGCGCTACTGAATGATTCTGAGTGCGCGATCTTCACGTGATATGCACGCTATTGTCTGTGCGTGTGCACATAATGCAGCAGCAGTTTAGAACGGCGATTAACTTACATGTACAAAAAGCTTTATAAAACGTGCGTTCTCCTGATCAAATTTGAGCATCCAGATGGTATAATCAAACATGTCTTGTGGAGCGCTCTCGGAGTATGCATTTATTTGTCATTTTAATTGTTTGACTTCCAAAATTTCTTATCCTGTTGCACCCTCTATAGGCCATGATCAGCGACTAGTCGACGTCAAGCTTAAAGTGTCATAGCAGAACATTAAAGTCGACTAGTCTGTGCAACCCCTAGTACCTAGTGGCTGGTGAGTGTGTGTGTGTGTATATATACAGTGAGGAAAATAAGTATTTGAACACCCTGCTATTTTGCAATTTCTCCCACTTGGAAATCATGGAGGGGTCTGAAATTGTCATCGTAGGTGCATGTCCACTGTGAGAGACATAATCTAAAAAAAAAAATCCAGAAATCACAATATATGATTTTTTAACTATTTATTTGTATGATACAGCTGCAAATAAGTATTTGAACACCTGTCTATCAGCTAGAATTCTGACCCTCAAAGACCTGTTAGTCTGCCTTTAAAATGTCCACCTCCACTCCATTTATTATCCTAAATTAGATGCACCTGTTTGAGGTCGTTAGCTGCATAAAGACACCTGTCCACCCCATACAATCAGTAAGAATCCAACTACTAACATGGCCAAGACCAAAGAGCTGTCGAAAGACACTAGAGACAAAATTGTACACCTCCACAAGGCTGGAAAGGGCTACGGGGAAATTGCCAAGCAGCTTGGTGAAAAAAGGTCCACTGTTGGAGCAATCATTAGAAAATGGAAGAAGCTAAACATGACTGTCAATCTCCCTCGGACTGGGGCTCCATGCAAGATCTCACCTCGTGGGGTCTCAATGATCCTAAGAAAGGTGAGAAATCAGCCCAGAACTACACGGGAGGAGCTGGTAAATGACCTGAAAAGAGCTGGGACCACCGTTTCCAAGGTTACTGTTGGTAATACACTAAGACGTCATGGTTTAGTTAAAAAATCATACACTGTGATTTCTGGATTTTTTTTTTTTTAGATTATGTCTCTCACAGTGGACATGCACCTACGATGACAATTTCAGACCCCTCCATGATTTCTAAGTGGGAGAACTTGCAAAATAGCAGGGTGTTCAAATACTTATTTTCCTCACTATATATATATATATATATATATCTGTGTGTGTATTTATATTTATAGTAATCCTACCCACAGTGGGAAAAGCCATATACATTCTAGAATAAGTTTTCAGAACGTCCCTTAACTGATGTCATTTTCATTTTAAGTTAAGAGCAAGCAGAGATCTTGCACATTCAATGATGGAAAATGAAACAATACAGCATATGGTCTGTACGTGTCATGCCACCACGGCCAGAAAAAGACTATGTTGAATTCCATTTAAGGTGATTTAAATTTTCAGACTATGTTCAACTTTTCACGTGACTTTTCAGGTGAATTTGTGGAAACCACTTGAAACATTTGCTGTGTTGAGCTATTTCAATTACTTTTGTTTTATTTGTTCATTGCAAACAGCTGAAAGTGTGTACATTTTGCCAATAAACCTGATTTGTAATGGGGGTTGAATAATTTCATTTACAACTGTACAATGTTGATTTTTTTGTGTGTGGCAGATTTAGCCCATTTTCATGAATTCTCTTGACATTAAATATCAAAAGCTGAAAGTAATCTTTGCTGAGAGTGAATGAGACTGCAAAATAAGAACCCGTTCAAGGGATAAGCTTGATGCGCTTTCTCCATGCTATGAAAATGTCATCAATTGGCAATGATGGCGGTGTTTTAAATATTGTGGTTAAAAAAAATTGTTTTATTAATTATATTATATGGCAAATTGTGTAATTAATTGTATTAACCACATATATACATATTTATAGAGAACAAATAAAATCACCTAAATGAAAATAAAGACATTTTATTACAGTTAATACTAAAAAGTGGATTTAGAAGTCAATATATTGTCTTTTAATATAGGTGTATATTAAGCTTGAAAATTAGCATTTTCTGAATAAGTAAATAACTTTGAAATAGTGAGACAATGTGCATATTACTCCATGCCAAAAATAAGAAATTAAATAAATGGTAGAGCAGGATTCCATTTATAATCTATAATAGAAATCTACATTAGTCAGGTTATGATTTACGCTTGTCATCAAAATCATTCGTTCATGAAATATGTAAGGATGTGGGTTCCAGTGTTCTGATGACAAAATAATAACGTTGTAATTTTCAGATACACAAGCTCACTTTCAACTGTCTACAAACTTTATAGACAATGACAGTTTCTAAAATCTCTTGTTTAGTTAATATTGTTTGTGGCTATTGTGTGTAGCTGTGCAACAGTGTTGAGCCTTAGACAATATAGAATGCCAGTAGAAGCTGTTTGTTGATGATCTGGGAGCAAATTTTCCTGTTCATTTAATAATACAGGCTTTGGACTGTGGTTGTAATTTTTGGATCATTTGGGAGAGGAAATTATATAAGAGAGCAAGTGGTCCAGAGTGGCTTTGTACTGTATATAGACTTTCCCTCCTTTATTCCACAATTGTCCTCCAGCTGAATCATTGCTTCTGAATGAATGGCAGTAATTACAGTTGGCCTAACATTTTCCTCTTTTTAATAGTATTGTTACATTACATTGAATGTGATTTTGAATGAACAACTCCAATGACCTCTATGACTAAATAACAGTGTGTGATTTTCCTTTGTTTCTAAAGGGAAAAAGTATTTTGTCCTGAAAAAGCCTGCTCCTATGAGGACAAATTCTGAAACATAATTCTTAATTCAAAGCATATTTTAAAGGGGTCATATATCATAAGGAATCAAATTATCCTTGATCTTTTTAGATAAAAGAACAACATGTAGCCTATATGGAAACATACTCTAACTTTCAGAAGTTAAAAGTCCCCAGACATTTTTTGAAACTAAAAATGCAGCTTTCTATCATGGCTATGATTTTTTTATCCCTGCACAGAAGAGCTAATGATTTAAGGGTATAACATGCTGTTCTGGCATGTGTAGCATCTGCATATCTGTCTGTATATCCTACATTGTTTGTTTGTAAGAATTTGTAAGAACATGTATTATGTTGAAATATTTCTTTTTCAAATAAGTGCTTTCTATGCATCAAAAATCTATCATTGTTTTAGCAGCCCAACTGTTTTCAATGGTGATAATAAGAAATGTCTATTGAGCACCAAATTAGAATGATTTCTGAAACAAAAATAAACTGCATTTTAAAATGTATTAAAATAGAAAACAATTAAATTGTAATAATGTGCTAGTGTATTTGTAATCAAATAAATGCAGCCTTGGTGAACATAAGAGTCACGTTTTACAAGTTCCAAAGAGAATACCCCCCACACGTAACAGTGCGCTAAACACGAACAATAACTGACAACTGAACAGCAACACAAGAGGAACTTAAATACACAGTGATAACAAACTGGATGGCAAACAGGTGTGTGATAATTAATGAATTGTCACAGCAACTTACGGTCAGACAGGAACCGTGAACACAGGAAACGGGAAACAAAGATGAGCAACCTAAAAGTCCTTGATAAAGAAACTAACTTTAAGTTTTTCTGAATTGCTGAAAACACATTTCTTGAAACAATCACCCACTTTCTCAAAACCTTAAACACAAAACCAAATCTTCAAACTACATTCAGAGAACATCTTAATCTTCTGTCCGAATCAAACAATTGCCTCAAGACCATTCTACCTGTGCTCAAAATCAAATGATCCTTTCAGATCATACCAGCACCTAACTTTGGCAGATGCACTTCAACGACGCAGAAAGTTTCCAATTGAAAGCTTGAAAGCATTTGCAATAACACAGAAAGTTTTAGAATTCATTGTTTTAGATGCTCAACCAATGTCAGTTGTTGAAGATGAGGGCTTCCGTCGCCTACTGGAATACTTAGAGCCAAGGTACTCTCTTCCATCACGCAAGTATTTTTCCGAGACCGCACTGCCAGAACTGTACAAAAAAGTGTGCGAACACATCTCAAAAGAGATGAAAGATATAAAGGCAATGAGCTTCACTACAGATATATGGAGTTCTCCACTCCATATGAAACATTGAAACATTCTCCACTTGCGTATTCATGGCTACAAGATTTCCAGCTCCAGATGCAAATGTAATCTAAACGCCTTCAACAAGATGTCAAAACAAGGTGGATGATACAGAGTCTTCTGGAACAGAAGCGAGTCCTCTGTGCTTACATTGCTGACCATAACCTGCCCAGTACACTGACCGCTAACCAGTGGGCTTTGCTAGAAAAAACGAGCATTGTTCTAGCACCATTTGAAGAGCTAACAAGGAAAGTAAGCTCATCGACTGCCTTCACCGCCAACGTCATTCCAGCTGTCACCGTCCTCAAACGCATCCTGGCTAAAGAAGGCGATGCAGATACTGGCATCAAAACAATGAAAAAAAACCTGCTTCAAGCTGTCAACAAACACTTCGACACTGTGGAAGATGAACCCCTATATGCACTTGCCACCCTGCTGGACTCGAGATATAAAGACAGGTAAGATTGTGTAAAATAACTAATTACATTAGATCTATATTATAGATTGTTTTACTCTCCACAGAAACACTACTGTAATTGATGAGATGCCATGCTGTACATTTTTAAAACATGTAGAACATAAATTATATAGGCCTACATTCTTTATATAGTTTATACAAATTAATATATATATTCCTTTGTATATTACTTTAATCAGCCTCAAGTTTTAGTGTCATCAAGTTTTTCATATTTAGCCTAACCTATGTTTTATTTCTGTTTCAGATACTTTATAAGTGCACAATCTGCAAAGCGTGCAAAAGATGCACTGACAGGGAAACTAGAGGAAGATTTGAGGAGCAGCACAGCTGGAGCATCAGAGGCTGTAGAGCCACAAGAAAAGGTCCCTCGGGTGGAAGCAGCAGCAGCACCGAGCAGCTTTATGCAAGAGTTTGACCAAATTGTGGAGGAGTGTGAAGATCCCGGTGCAACAAGCAGCTTGAGCCCTGCAGTCCAACTGCATGGATATCTTACAGAGAAAACCATCGCTGCCTCAGACAACCCATACCAGTATTGGGGAGCCAACAAATACCGATTACCTTGTCTTGCTGCCACTGCCACAAAATACCTCTGTGCCACAAAATACCTCTGTCCCCCCTGCACTAGTGTAGAAAGCGAGAGAGTGTTCAGCACAGTTTCCAACATTGTGGATGAAAAGAGAAATAGACTTACAGCAGAGAGAGCAGAAATGCTTGTCTTCATGAGAAAGAATTTGCCATTGCTGATTAAGTGAGCATTCACAGGTTAAGTGAGCATTCACAGGTCATTAGTGGTGTGACACTGCACTACATGTTTACAATGTTTGGTTATTATGTGTGACCAAGTTGTTGTTTGACCAACTTTTTATTAGTTTATTCTCAGGTTCAGCTGCTGTTTGCAGGACTTTGCACTTACAGTTTTTTACAATTGTTTACACACTAAAATAAACATTTCCACACAATTTGCAAAATTCTACTCCAATGAGCAAAATACCTCCACAGATTTGCACAACATTACACACAATGTCTGCTTCACCCTTTTTGCAAAACATTACACACAGTGATTTGTAAAACTCTACACACATTTTCACACCTTAGACACAGATAAGGATTGTGAGGTTACTTCCTTGTCATTACAAAGCCCCGGATTGCCAATGACCACACTAATGAACGAATTGGATAATCACATCCACCAGGTGTGGAAGCACACATGTGCTAATTTGAAAACGCAGCACTCAGGTGTGCTATAAAATGCAGCAGATGAGTTCACCTGTCTTCAACAAAAATGGAAGGAGCTAGAAGAAGAAGAAGAAGAAGAAGAAGAGTGAGAATGAGAGGGGGAGCTCAAAGAGGAGATGAAGGAGGTAGAGGAAGAGGAGAAGGAGGTAGAGGAGGAGGCCCAGGTAGAGGAAGAGGAGAAGGAGATAGAGGAAGAGGCCTAGGTAGAGGAAGAGGAGAAGGAGGTAGAGGAGGCGGCCCAGGTAGAGGAAGAGGAGAAGAAGGAGATAGAGGAAGAGGCCTAGGTAGAGGAAGAGGAGAAGGAGGTAGAGGAGGAGGCCCAGGTAGAGGAAGAGGACAATGAGGTAGAGGAGGAGGCCCAGGTAGAGGAAGAGGAGAAGAAGGAGATAGAGGAAGAGGCCTAGGTAGAGGAAGAGGAGAAGGAGGTAACATCACCCTTTGTGCTGCTATTACACAAAATGGGGTCCTCCACCACCATGCAAACCTGGGACCCTATAATGCAAATCTAATACTTGCATTTCTTGACAGATTGCACGAGATTGTCACAGGATTAAACCAAGTGGACCAGATGCGGTACATTGTCGTTTGGGACAATGTCTCATTCCATCGGGCTGCTCTGGTCCAGAATTGGTTCCATGAGCACCCTGAATTTGAAGTCTTATACCTTCCCCCATACTCCCCCTTCCTGAATCCAATAGAAGAGTTTTTTTCAGCATGGGGGTGGAAGGTATAAGACCTGCGGCCCTATGACCGTTTGCCCCTCATTCAGGCCATGGAGCAGGCCTGTGATCAAAGCGAAGCAGCTTCTGTGCAGGGGTGGATTTGTCATACAAGGCGATTCTTCCAACGGTGCCTTGCCAATGAAGACTTAAGGGGGTCGCACACCGGACGCGCAGCTCAGCGCCGCGCAGCGCCACGTCTTTTAAATTCGAACACATTATTCTCTATGAGAGTACACAGACCGGCGGCGCCTTTCGGCGTCTGTCCGCGGCGCCCAGCAACGGCTCAGGACCGTGTTCAAAATCCTGCCGCGCCACAGAGCGCCATTTACATCGTGAATGTTATGAAACAATGTTATCGGATTTTCAGGTGAGAGTTGTCCTAGACGTGGCGTGGCGCGGCGCTGAGCTGCGCGTCCGGTATGCGACCCCCTAGCCTGTGATGTGGATGAAGAGATGGAGAGATGATGAATAGTTACAGTATTCTTGTTGCTTTTACAGTAGTTTTTCTTCAGAGTCAAAGTGTATGTACTTCATGCAGTCATTTTTATTTGTCTACAGATTTTATTTGTTTCATTGATTTCATTGTTGGTTGATTAACTGATTATGGTAAGAAATACTGTAAGTATTGAAATAAATACTTGAAATATTCTGTCTACAGCATCAGTGTTGTGCAGTGCTTGGTAAGTTTATAGTAGGCCTATTTGTGTACATTCTCCCTATATCTCAAACTAATCATGAAGAATGTTGTGGGTTTGTCACTATTTTTTTTTTTTTCATCTAAATTATCCCTTACATAACAATGTCTGGCCAAAAATCTAGCACATATGCTATTTCCTAAAATTAGTTTTTTTACAAATGTGTTTTTTATTTATCACAGCAGTGTGAAACTGGCTGCAATAGTGTCTGATCATTGAGGACTGTGTTGGTTAAATGAAAACTAGCATTTTCACAAATATGTGTATATGTTTTGACTGAAGTGTGTATGTTTTGACTGAAGTGTGTATGTTTTGACTCTAGTGTGTCATTTTGCAAACAATCTAGAAATTATGCAAATTGAGTGTGGTGTTTGGATAATTGTGATTATATTTTGAAAAAAAGAACCCGGTTTTCAAAATTGCGTGTAAACAATTGAAAAAAACTGTAATATATTTTTAACATGTTTACTATGTTTGGTTACTGTTTGATTACTATTGTATGTTCAACCAGTACACTGTTTTGTTGTAATTTAAGAAGTTTGATTACATTCTGTTTTAGATTTGAATGCACAATTGTTTTTTAATAACAAATAAATACGAATTCAAATATGTTTTTACATGTTTACAGTGTTTGGTAACTGTTTGATTACTATTGTATGTTTGACCAATACACCATTTTGTTTCTACTGCTACATTTTATTTATTTAAATTTATTTTAAGAAGTTGGATTACATTCTATTTTCGATTTGAATGCACAATTGTTTTTTAAATAACAAATAAATAGGAATTCAATACATTACATCTATGTTATTTTGTCTTAGTTAGGAAAGTAATAGGTTTCACTTTATTTTGATGGTCCCTTTAACACATTCTGTTGACTATAAGTAACATTGCACCTACATGTCTCTCTCATTAGAGTGTTAGCAGAGTATTAATAGAATGGTAGGGTTAGGGTTAGAATAAGTTGACATGTATTTGCAAAGTTACTTATAGTTAGTAGAATGTCTGTTGGAGGATCATCACAATAAAGAGTTATCAGATATTAAGCAGACAGTCTACTAATGCTCTAATAAGAGTTAGTTGACATGTAGTTGCAAAGGGGACCATCAAAATAAAGTGTTACCAAGTAATGTTTAGTTAGGAAAGTCTGGTGCCTTTAGTCTCTTCCACTTGGTGGAAGGAAGGTATAAGGTGGAAGGTATACAGTTTATTATTAATTCAAGAATGGTATCGGCTCGGTATCGGGTATCGACAGATTCACAAAGCTCAGGCATCGGTATCAGTATCGGAACTGAAAAAGTCGGATCGGTGTATCCCTAGTATAAAGCAGTTATTTAAAACTGTAACACCTTCAAAAAAAAAGAAATGTTCTATACTGTAGAATACTTACAAATCAAATCAAAAAATAAAAGTTATATATTGATATACAGCTAATTAAACAGGCTATATAATGTACTGCACATTGAGGTTTACAGCATAGGGCAGTTGTTCATCAGCAAGAATACCTTGTGCTAATAAATAATTTTTCATCGACATTGTAGGCATCTTTAACACAATATTTGACATCATTAATCTCTACTTATTACTCACTGAAGCTGTTTGTCTTAAAAATTGACATGGCTGTACTTCTTAAATGCAGTAGAGCCGAAGTTAAAGTTATTGAAAAATTTGCCTCATGCATGAATGAGACCAATATATGCTGGATTTCTTTGACAATTGTGAATGTTCTCCGAGAGCATTTAGGACAACAGAACAGGCGATGGATTTGTGCAGATGTTACTGTAAGAGGTTGACTCTGGTAATCAGGGTAGGAAGAGGCTTGTCACCATCCACAGAAAGTTTCAAAACATACCGCTGAAGAAACATCAGGGTGTTCAAGTGTCAAATTGAAGACGAATTAGGCACAGAATGCAGAAAGAGCCCCTTCATCCACACAGCTAGCCAAGCAGATCTCTCTCCCATCTACTCTACAGTGACTTTTCTTGTAAGCACATTTTTCCAGTCAGTGGCTTCCTGTACTTGAACAGTTGGATATGATGAAGATGGCTTACTGTACAAAACAGATTTTATCTCAGTCAAATTTTATGATAATACAAGTTAACTGATGTAGAGAAATAATCTACATGCATAAGGAGTAAGATGCATTATTATTCACCCCATTTGTATGTGGGCAGTAAATATATTTCAAGAATTATAAAATGCATTTATGATAGACATTCAAGTCAAAGACAGAGAAACATATGCGCACCTCCCCAAGCACAACAAAGTGTTCAAGCTTCTCTCTGAACAAGGCTGGCAACATGAGAAGTGCTGCTTTAAAATCTATTCCTGAAACAAAAGATATTGACATGATATTACTACCTCTCTGAGCCTTGAAAGTGGTAGTTACAAAGCTGTCAATGGAGGGACAGAAAGCTGTCAGACTTCATTAAAAATATCTTAATTTGTTACAAAGATGAACAAACAATAATAATAAAAATATTTCAAAAGACATGAGGGTGAGACAATGACATAATTTTCAGTTTAGGATTAACTAACCCTTTAATAAATAGGGTAAAGTTTATTCAATTACAAAGATGGTCTTCAATGAGATTCTTCTCTAGCTTCTTTGTGCGGCTTTGCTAAAAGAGATTTCCCTTGAGCAAGATGTAGGCACACTGTATGCAATGTTTCCAAAATTTTCTTGAAAGTGCAATTTCTTGTGAAAGCTGAAATTAGATAAAAACACAAGCATAAGAAAATCACAGTTTCAGTGTCCTACATGTTAATAGGTTTGTGTATTTTTTAAATTTGCACATTAACCCCAATAGTCATGGAGTTTAGTCATGGACAAGGGCGTTGTCACACCGAGAATCATCCTCGAGAAACCTTCAAACATCCCAACATATGATACATACTCACCCTATTTTTTCCCCTCTCCTCTTCAGTGAGTTCGATACCAAACTGCATTAGCTCCTTTATTAATTGAACGGTAGACATTTTCCCCAACTTTCTGAAGGCTCTTCCCAAATCAGTCAGTAACGTAAACCAGCCAGAGCCAGTCTGACTCAAGTACTTTGAAAAAAATGAATACAAGGCCTACATTACAACAACATTATAATTATTAAAAAATAATTAATTTAATAAATGCATTAACAGGTTTGGAAATAACGTCATATTATACAGACATGAAGTTATGGTGATGCATACATATAATCTTATGTAGCCTATATTGGCCTAAAAGTTTATTTAGACATTTAAAACAACTTAATATGGTGGTGTCTTGATGTTATAATGAGCTAACATGTATTAATAATAATAAAAACAGCCATACCTTTTTAGTTGGAGCTAAACTGTAAAAAAAAAAAAAAAAAAAAAACAGTTTCAAAAGGTACTAAAATGGACCTTTCCCATCTAAACCTAAAATGTTGTACCTTTATAAGCCATTTTGGATACATCATTGTACCCTAAGGACCTATTGTGGACCTTTAAAGGTACAGTTACAGTATATATTTTGTACCCCAAGGAACAAAATTGTACCTGCACAGTATGTTTTTTTCTGACAGTGAATAGAGTTGTGCAACTGCAAAATCAAAGTCAGTTAGAGAT
The DNA here is from genome assembly GCF_963993115.1 of Abramis brama. NCBI lineage: Eukaryota > Metazoa > Chordata > Actinopteri > Cypriniformes > Leuciscidae > Abramis > Abramis brama. The sequence goes on from NC_139967.1 coordinate 41,676,212, forward strand.
TCATTCTGCCTCAGCAACATGTCTTTATGCTGGGTCCAGACTGAGGACTTCGTCCACATCAATGGCATCACATCAGGCAGTGTCGTCTCTTGCCAGGCAAAGGACAAAACCCTCTGGTGTGCCAGATCCAGCCTTGATAACATTCTCAAGTCAAGTCAAGTCAAATTTTATTTCTATAGCACATTTAAAAACAACAGAGTTGCGCCAAAGTGCTGTACAGAGCTACAGTGTGCAAATAAAAAGCATTAGAATAGACAAGACAAAATACAATTATAGACACGATTACACCCGATATAATCCATTTAATAGATCATATAAAATCAATCAAAAGCGACTTAATTAAAAGCCAGAGAGAATAAATAAGTTTTTAGAGCTGATTTAAAACTGGATAATGACGGGGCAGACCTCACAGCGAAGGGTAAACTGTTCCAGAGTTTAGGTGCCACAGCAGAGAAGGCCCGACCACCCTTGGTTTTACAGCGAAAGCGTGGGACAGTTAAAAGAAGCTGATTACAAGACCTGAGAGTTCTTTGGGGAGTGTACAAAGTCAGAAGGTCAGATAAGTATTTTGGTGCAACACCGGATAGCGCCTTGTACACAAAAACTGCACTTTTAAAATCGATTCTGAACTTAACCGGAAGCCAATGTAAAATTTCTAGGATAGGTGAAATGTGATCTCTCTTTTTTGTACCGGTCAGAAGTCTCGCTGCAGCATTTTGAACAACTTGCAGGCGAGAGATTGTAGTTTGAGGCAGACCACAGTACAGGGAATTACAGTAGTCCAGCCGTGATGTAATGAAGGCGTGGATTACAATCTCTAATTCTTTCCGAGACAAGAAATGTTTTACTTTTGCAATCGATCTCAAGTGAAAGAAACTGCCTTTTACCACTGAGCTGACTTGTTTTTCAAAATTAAGTGCCGAATCCAATGTAAATCCGAGATTCCTTACATGAGGTCGAGCACTGACAGGGAAGGAACCGAAATTAGAAGTAGATGAGAAACTAGATGGGCCTAAGATCAAGATTTCGCTCTTACTTTCATTTAATTGTAAGAAATTATTTGCCATCCAACATTTGATCTCCTCAAAACAGTCACACAGTGCTTCCAGGGGATAGGACATATCAGTTTTTGCCGGTAGATAAAACTGTGTATCGTCAGCGTAACAGTGATAGGATATCCTATGTTTCTCAAAAATGGCACCCAGTGGCAACATATAGAGTGAAAAGAGGAGCGGGCTTAAAATGGACCCTTGGGGCACACCACAAAGTAGGGGAACAGATGTAGAAGTAAATTTCCCCATATTTACTGAGAAGGTTCTGTCTTTGAGATACGAGGCTAACCACTGCAAGGCAACGCCCTGAATGCCCACCACTTTTTCCAACCGATGCAGCAAGGTACTATGGTCGATCGTATCAAAAGCAGCGCTTAAATCTAGTAAGACAAGTACTGCGTGCAATCCGGTGTCGAGGATTTGCAAAAGGTCATTGTTGACCTTCAACAAAGCAGTTTCTGTACTGTGCATAGATCTAAAACCAGACTGAAAAGTATCAGAAATATTGGATGTACTGAGATAGGTATTCAACTGGCTATGCACAACTCTCTCTAAAAGTTTAGAAATAAAAGGCAACTTAGATATAGGTCTAAAATTATTGAGGAGAGATGGATCCAAATGGGGTTTCTTAAGCAGAGGTTGAACTACAGCATGTTTAAAACTAGCAGGGACAATTCCGGTCGCTAGAGAACTGTTAATAATATCTGTTACAGCTGGGCACAAAGTTTCGAACACTTCCTTAAAGAGACGAGTAGGAACAACATCAGACTCACAACTGGAACATTTTGCCCTAGAAACAATATCAGCCAGCTGAGAAGAGGAAACAGGGTGAAAACAAGTTAGTGAATCGATTGGTGAACAGGTCAAAGGTAGAATATATATTACTGGCTTAATGGAACCCTTGATCGTCAGAACTTTTTCATTAAAAAACTGTGAAAAGTTCTCACATGTTTCTCGAGATAGAACAAGAGTAGGGGCTGGTAAGGGTTTTAGCACAGAATCAATTGTCTTAAACAGCATTCTCGGCAGATTTGCATTTTCTGTGATGAGTTTTGAGAGGAATTTGGACTTTTCCTCTTTCACTGATTTTTGGTAAGTGATTAAGCATGCAGTTAAACATTCATATGAAATTTGAAGTTTATCTTTTTTCCACTTTCGCTCTGCCTTACGACACTCTTGTCTAAGAGAGCGAGTAAAATCATTTAGCCAAGGCTGTGTGGGGCCCTTTCCCTTAGCTTTCCTGGGCTTAAGGGGAGCAACAACGTCTAAAGAAATGGAGCAGGCTTTAGTAAAAACCTCCACCATCTCTTCAGTATTTAATTTGTCAAATGGGATGTCGTCCGCAAGGTTGGCCTGATAGTACTCGGAAAATAAGCTGGCAGTAGAAGGTTGGATAAAACGAGAGTAGTTCAAAGACTTTGAGCGAGTTGAGGTGGGAACAATGCAAACAGATTCAAACACAATTGGCATATGGTCTGAAATAGCAGCATCAACTACTCTCAGATTTGTTACAGAAAAACCATGTGACAACACCAGATCTAAAATGTGACCCAGATTATGAGTAGGGCTCAAGACTGATTGTGACAGGTTAAAAGATTCAATAAGACAAGAAAATTCTTTCACCAAAGGTTTAGATGGACAACAAATATGAATGTTAAAGTCTCCTAGAATCAACAGCCTATCACAACGGGATACAATATTAGAAAGAAACTCAGAGAATTGTTGGATGAAATCTTTGTTAAATTTAGGAGGCCTGTAAATCAATGCACATAATACAGGACTCCCTATGTTAATTCTCATTAACTGTACTTCAAAGCTTGAGTACACATCCGTTTGCAGTTGATTGTTTTTAAAATGATTTTTAAAAACAGTAGCAACACCCCCACCCTGACCGGAAAGTCTTGGGGTGGTAAAAAAGGCACAATCCGGGGGAGAAAGTTCACCAAGAGATGAGAAATCACCAGGTTTCAGTCACAAATAGAAAGTCCAGTGAGTTTGTAGTGAAAAAGTCATTTAAAATGAACGATTTATTAGATAATGACCTCGCGTTTATCAAGGCCATCCTCAGTGTCTGAGATTCTGCTATTTCATGATTAGGAGATGAAATCTTGATAGAAAAAAGATTTAACAGGTTTACTGACCGTAACTTTGCTGGCTTGGAGGAAGACCGACAGGATGAAATTACTGGAATGACGTCATTGAACAGAGAAGTGAACTGTGCGTCTTTATAGAAACCGCGCCGGGATCCTCGGTGGACATATCGAGGACGGCGCACAATTTTCAAGTGAGCACAGTAATTATAAATGTCCACAGGCAGACGATATGTTGAGTTTAGTTTATGCAGATCCAGAGATGAGTAGAAGATAGCCATACTTGTATGATAACCAAGAGACGGAACAGCAGTGTAGAAAAGTACATTAAAACAGCTGTGACATGCCAGAGCAGTGAGCAGGAAGGACAGCATCCTCTGTAGCGCCACCATCACCTGGTCTATGTCCTAACACACGTCTGTGAAGCCGCTGTTGTAATAGATGGCCGACGAGTAAATCGAGCGATATCCACAGCTATCCGATCCTCCAGCCGAAAGGCAGTAGCATCCCAGTCCGCAGCAGGACCGTCCGAGCGCAGAGCTGAGTCTATACGACTCTTCCGCGACAGGCCGATGGTAGATAGATGAAGAGTATGCAGGTGGATCAGGAAATCCCGCGATTTACAGCCGATCATCCGGCGGAGACGGCCGATCCAATATTGCACTCACAAGACAAAGTCTTCCGCGGCAAGCCATGTTGATGGAGATGAAGTGTTGGCAGGAAGTTCGGGCGATCCCCGCGATTAACAGCTGATCGTCCAGCCGAGAGCAGTCGATCACAACTCGCCAAAATCCTTCCTACACCAGCCAGTAAGTGCCAATCCTCATCGGAGGAAATATAATTTTAGTGGACGAAAGGCCTTCAGGTAGAACAGGCGCTCCCTTGAATCCAAAACGGATCAGCTTAAAATTAAAATATAGGTTCACGCAAGAAAACTGAGCTGGTAGAGCAGCGGCAGTCAGACACGCCAGCATACGCTCTAACCGGAAGTGAACCAATGAGGTTGTTCTCCACACCTTGCTCTTTCTTGTCCTCATCCTCCTTGTCCACCACCTCTTACACATACTCTTCCTCCTCCCTCTTATATTGCTTCAATCCATTGTTGGTATCAACATAACTTCATGATCCATTTTGAGTCAATTCTGGCACTCTGAACTGACTTGTATTGTGTACAGCTGGTTTGGTCGCATCATTGAGAACAATTTTGAGTCGTTGTGTGTAAACTATGACAACTGTTGTAGTCGTGTTCAACATTTGCCTTCCTGTGTTTAGCGTTTTGAAACAGAAGTACACCACAGTGCAAAATGTGTTTTAGTGAGTGAGAATGTGTTTAGAGTTTTGCAAAAAGTGTGCATGAGATTTGCAAATGGTGTCTTATCTATGTGAACTTGTTTTACAGAAAGAGCGATTTATTTGACAAACTGGTTTAGGCTATTGAGAATTTGGTTCAGAGAATGTGATTTAGTGTTTTAGCAATCCAGAAAAACTGTCATTTGTTACAAGAAAAAATGTATACATTTACAGTGTGAGTCAGGAGATAAAATAGCTCACTTGATTACACATAAATTCTCATGGTTCTGCTGTAGAAACACCAACACATCCGCTTGGTCATCTCCTGACTGCAACTGCAATTATGAATCCAGCATCTCTGGTTGTCATGGTCGCATAACAGCCTGTGCACCCACAGGAACTTAGACATGACCATCATGGCTGTAGAAACAGTAGATTTTGCACGTTCCCTCCATAGCCCTGAGTCTATCAGATAATTTACAGCTTTGCAACACATTTCCTCAGCCCAGAGTGAGCAGCTCTATTACCTGATCTGAAGCTCTGCTGTCATTTACATGCATTCAATCCTCATCCCGATAGCACATTCATCTCTCTCAATGAGATAACCTTTTCTACTTTTCCAAGGAAGCCTATGGAGAAGTGGTGAGGGTGACACAACCTTCAGAACACAATCCTTGCCTGCAGGCTCCGCCATGTCATGTTTCATTATTGGAATTTCCCATACCGAGTGGCTTAGGGCTAATCTCTGCTATTCTAAATCAACTATTTTGAGAAACATATTTTGTTATTTCCGGCGCATGTTGGGTGCGACACTGAATGTCAGGCATCTGGAGAAGGGTCGGCCTTGTGCGCTGATTGAATTTTTAGATTTGATGGATATATGATTCTAAGCTTCTGAGGCCTTGTGTATTAGACAGGCATTCTGCAATAGGAAGAGTGACCAAAAGATTTTGCCCGCTGCCCAAATAACTTGGATTCCAGCGGAGAGCTTCATCGTCTGTTTCTTTCACGGATGGAAAGGAGCCATACACTTTCTCACCTGGTGCATCAGTTTACTGCTATCATGGAGACAGCAGACGCAGACATACATATTTGCTGGAACCGGCTAAAATGAGATTACAGATCAAATGTTAAAGCAACAGTTAACCCCATAATTACCATCACTGTCATTATTTACTTACCCTCATGTTGTTACAAATCTGTAAGCTGTTGGATTGAATTTTATATTATGCCCTTTTACAAAGTCTACTAGAATAGGTTGAATTCTCAAAAGACATTATTATAATTGACATATTTTACATTGTAGCATCACCTCTCTTCTTAGTCTGTCAGTAACACTGTTTAGTATCAATGAAGCCCCTCCGGTTATAAAACTTTATTTCTTTACCTCATCCATGAACATGATTTGTGAGTTTCCACCGGCAACGGAGGTGAAGACGACAACTCCCATCATTCCACGCTCTTTCACAGCATCATCAAGCCACGCCTTTGTGGACCTCTAGTAGCGAAAATTACATACTGTGCCTTTAAATCTATAAATGTTAAAAGATTACAGTAACACTTTACAATAAGGTTCAGTGGTTAACATTAGTTAACTACCTTAGTTAACATGAACTAAGAATGAACAACACTTCTTCCACATTTATTAATCTTAGTTAATATTCATTTCAATATTTGCTAATACGTTATTAAAATCAAAGGTTGTATTTGTTAACATTAGTTAATGCACTGTGAACTTACATGAACAGCTGTATTTTTATTAACTAACATTAACAAAGATTAATAAATACTGTAACAAATGTATTGCATGTTGTTAGTTCATAAATAGATTAACTAATGTTAACTAATGAACCTTATTGTAAAGTGTTACCAAGATTACTTTAAATGATTAGATAAAAAACACAGAATCCTGTTTCAGCCACTGACTCCTATTAAACACAATGCATAATTTGATATGTGAAAATGAAACTGTGACATAAATGGTCATTCATTAAAAAAATGATAGAATTCTCCTGTGATGCATCTGTAAACACGATTTGACATTATTAAAAGAAATAAAAAGTAAAAAGTCTAAAGAGCAAAAAGTAGCCATAGATGCAGCTCGTCATTGTCACCATGTCTGTTAAGCTCCAAAAAAAAAAAAAAAAAAAAACTATTAAATTCTAAAAGTTTTGACTTGACTTTAGTTTTGATTAGTCTTGCATACCAACATTACAATGTTGTCTTGTTTATTAACGTGAACAAGCTCTCTCACTCAAAGTGGGTTTTTTTTTCATTTACTTCTGATATTGAAACTTGAAACTTTTTTTCCTACGGAAGAACTAAAAACTTGTCATAGAACTTGCACAGAATCATTTCACTCATGATTTTAGTTTGATGCAAGTATAAAAGTGTATGAATTCTCATCCTTGATGTTCAGAGACACACATCCATATTTAGATGTTAGAAATGTTACTTACATATCAGTGTATAAAGTTTCCTCTTAACACATTCAAATAAAGGAAGTTGTTTGAAAACTTTTCAAGAAAGAACATGTCAGGCTAAAGAAAAAAAGTATAAAAAGTTAAGTACAACAAACTTTTCATTTTGATTTGCAAGTTTTGCTTTTATAACTCACATAAGAGTGTGCTGGGGGCCTTGCAGTTGATTGTACAGAGACCTTGAGAAGGAATGGACGCCTGTAATCATGCCGTGCTGTACCAGGCTCAAGTTGAAATATAACGGTAACCGTTCCTTACAGTTCTTAGAACCGTTCGGCCTGACGGTGGAAAAACGGCTATTGACAGTTAACCTTTTAAAATTGGGGTGAGCTTGTTCTGCAGCCTCTGTCATGGCAAGGTCTATGTTTACTATGGGCAACAATGACAGAGCAGACTTGGTTAGACAGTTTCCCGCTCTCACTCTTACTCACTCTCTCTGAAGTTTTCTCCTTTGAAGCGATCCATGAACATTTATTTGATCTCTTTCACTCCCTTTCTGTCATTCTTTATAGTAAAGACACCACAAGTGTCCACATGTGTTTTCTACACAAATTAAGTGATTAACTATTGCAGTTGGACTGAGTGATGTTGAAGGAATATTCAGATTCAGTACAAAGTCAGCTCAACCTGACTTGTCCTTTTAAAAAATAATAACAAAAGCAAAAATAAATGCGTTGGGGCAGTTAAAATGTAAATTATGTACAATCAATAGTGTGAAGCTTTTTACAAGTTTGTAAAAGCACTTCTGTTACATAGTTACTTGAGCAGTAAGACTGTTTAAATCATCATTTTAAATCGTCAGAGTCGTCTCTATTTTATGAGGAGACTGAGATCTTTTGGAGTTCGGGGAGAAGTGCTCTGTTCCTTTTATGAGTCTGTTGTGACGGCAGTACTTTTCTATACTGTTGTATGCTGGGGAAGTGGAATCAGGATCTGCGATGCAAACAGACTGAATAAACTGATAAAGAAAGCCAGCTCTGTTTTGGGGACTACTCTTGACCTGCTGGAGGTGGTGATGGAGAGGAGAATTTTGGCCAAACTCTCTGTCATTGTGTTAAAATACTCTAAATGGTATCGTTTGTGCGACACTAAGGTCATGGGTTTGAATCCCAGGGAAAGCAAGAACTGATAGGAATGTAAATGTGTAGCCTACTTTGAAATGCCATGTAAGTCGTTTGGCGTCTGCCAAATGCATAAATGTAAATGTAAATGTACAACCGTACCCTGATTTGATGTATGTGCAGAATAATGTGGATATGTAATTTTATACGCATCTACTGTATATGAATAGATGTGTGTATGGGTGTATTTAGGTGTGCATGTATATATGTATATGGGTATATCTGGGTATCTATGTACGCATGGGGAGGTATAGTATGCATATTTGGGTATCTTATGTTGATGCATGAATGGATGTTGTTTATCTTGTAGATTAACTTATTTTAATATTTTAGTATATTACTGTAATTATTATTTATTATTATTATTATTATTATTATTTTTTAAATAGCACATTGACTGGGGTTGACTAGGGGTTGAGTGGCATTGTTTGGTACGATATGTAATGTGAGAGTATTGAGTGTCTATATGGGCAAGTGAATGGAAGTGCTTTTGAGTTTATTATGTTAAAGCTGCAGTCGGCAAGTCTGGCAGATTGGATCGACTTAGCCAAAATTTTGAATGTTTACAACTCTCATGCCCCTCCCCCACTACCAGCGAGCACCCTCCCATCGAGGTCGTGCTCGTCAGTGTGTGTGCACCAGATTTTATGTGAACGCGTCCGCGCCATCACTTCAGCATCGATCAACACCATGGACTCGGAGGTAGGCTGCCCTGGCTAATCTACCCATATATAACAATAACCGAGGAATTGGAAGCTTGTTAGTAGATTTTCTCTCCGCCATCACGCTTCGTACAATCCAACACACTACACACCTGCGAACTTCAGGCGTGTGCATGTGATTGTAACGTGCGCTAGGGGGGAGTGGGATCTGTGGCGTGTGCACGACCTGTAATTGACAGTCAGATCTCACACCCCCCTGCGCTGATTGGACCCGATGATCCGGGAGCGGTGGATTTTTGCAAAACAAATAACACGCTCCAGGTGGAGTTAGAAGCTCGGGTTTTTTTCTAAAACCACTTTATTTATGTTGTTCTGTCGGATTATAGTGTCGATTTCACTGAATGTGATCAACAAAATGTTGCCGACGGCAGCTTTAAGTAGGCCTTCGTATGGTATTTTATAATTGATAGATACTTAGATTATTGATTGGCTGATTGTATTGTCTATTTTTGTCTTGCGTGTTGTCTTGTTTTTCTGTTGTTGCTGTAACACATTCATTTCCCCTTGGGGATCAATAAAGGAATTCTATGTCTAAGTCTAATTTTACAGTTGTTTTAGGGTTTTTGGCATCATGTTAACAAATTGTCTACATCTTGTACAGTTGTAACATTCAGTATTTTAATGTTCACTTTCATTTGTAAGTTCACTTCCATTGTAAGTTCATCACTGTAACCCAGATTTTGGCTGGGAAAGAAAAAGCAGTACAAATTAAAAAATGTTGTAGTCACTTTTTATTAGGTGTCTTTAACTTCTATGTACTTGCATCAAAAAACAACAACTTTATTTTAAAGTGATGTAGTTACATTGTACTTACTCAGAGAAGTACTGAGTAGTATTAATTAAGTACATTATTATAGAGTTACGGTTAGGGTTTGGTTTAGGGTTAGTTACCTGTATCTATGCATCATTTACTGTTATTACTATAGTAATACATGCAGTAACCTGTTAAAAGTGAAAACATGTTAATTGGGTAATAGTACATTCCCTACAGTAAAAATGTGTGCTTTTACAATGAAATGAAAGAACAAGTCATCTTTTAACTATTTAATTAATATTCCCATAAATCTCTGCATGACACTTGACATTTTTGATGGTTTTTAATTGAAATAGCTAAATCTTTGTTTTGTTTTTTCTTATCAGTCATGCACATTAGGGTTTTATAATACATCTTATGTTGTTCAATTAATGTTTATTGCATTATTTTAGTGTCATATGTTACCATGATGGTTGTATTTGTGTGTATGACAGCATCATTTATAGGCTATACTATTAGTAACTTTTTGGATTTATCATCAAATCATTTATCATTTTTATTTTATTTTATTTAAAAAGCGTAATTATTGTGTTCATTGTGTATTGTAAAAAACCTTTGCTGCTATAGAGGTGGAATAATGGTAAGGTTAGGGACATGTTTGGTGGTATGGTTGGGTTTAAAGGGATACTTCACCCAAAAAATGAAAATTCTGTCATTAATTACTCACTCTCATGTCATTCCAAACCCGTAAGACTTTCGTTAATCTTCGAAACACAAATGAAGATCTTTTTAATGAAATCTGAGATCTTTCTGATCCTCCATTGAAAGCTATACAACTACCACTTTCAAGCCCCAAAAAGGTGGTAAAGACATCATAAAAGTAATCCACGTGACTCCAGTGGTTTAACCTCAGTTTTATGAAGCAATGTGCCAAAAAAAAAAAAAAAAAAAAAAAAAACCCATCTTTGGTTGAACTAACCCTTTACAGGTAGGTTAAGTAGCGTATTGTTCTGAAAATAAGACAATATTTTAGACAATGTCATACTCAAGGGTCCAGGTTTGGCTTTTAACCCCCACTGATAGAACTACACCATCTGGCAGCAACACAAATCTTTTTCCATTGACAGCAATTCAGAATTTTGAATTGTGTATTCTAATTCATAGCCTTCTCCTAAGTTTTACAGACCTCCTTGATTGTACTAAGTAAAATTAAATCATGTTTTGAAGTTTTTAAGCTTTGAACTAAGTGTTATATTTCAATAAAACAAAAATATGACGTATACCATAAACCAGTGAACAGCACAGAAGTGACAACGATTTAAATTCAGTAATCCAAAATGTGTGCCGTTTCACCTCACACCTCACAGTGTGTATCTCGTCCTTGATCAACACTTTCCTCAGTGTCTAACACAGCCAAATCTGACACTCACAATCTTGATAAAGTCTCATTAGTAGACTGAGGGAATGTGTGCGGAAGAGTGATGTCCCAGCGCTCTGCTCTCGGAGGGTTTAATTAAAGAAAGAGAAAGACAATACAATTCATGGCTGACAACTGCACCTGTTTTAATAAGCTTCTTCTCATTAGAGGTAATATCTTATGTACTATACTATACTATATCTAATGTTTCAAACAGCTCATTGACGCAATCGTGAAACCACATAGGATATCTCTTTAATAGCTTAATTGTTTCTCCTAGACAGCAATGCATGTATTTCAATGCAGGACAATACTATTGAATCTATTAACCCTGTAGTATAATCAAATAATTTAAATTATTATTATTAATATGAAACAAAATAATTGTATCCCTTAAAACTCATCTTTGATCACCAAAATGACATATTTAAATGTTTTTTTCTTGAAAAAAACTCTACACCTTTGCCTCATTTAGTATATGCGGTTCATTGAACATGCAAATTAGCCCCGCCTCCACTCACTCACACCAGCTCAGAGATCCACTCGTTGACGATCACACGTTGACGTGATTGGTTACAAGGTAGTTTGTGATGTCAGAAACACCAGTGATTTTGGTTCTTTGGTTCACTGCAGTTTTAAAGAGAAAATACTCAACAATGTTGTTGACTTATGAATTTGCACATATTTTGTCTTAAAGCGTATTAAAAACATCACATAGACATATAAACAACTTTAAAAGCTTGATTTTCACCACAGGGGGACTTTAAAAATGAAGAAGTTTTGGTTGAATTATCCCTTTAAGGCATTAAGCTTTTTCTTTAATATCCGATTTATTCAATTAGATTAAGTATTATGTAAAAATGTAACAAGCCACTGACAATGAAATAGACCTGATTATGAAGTATGAGGATTATTTAAGATATGTGAAAAGATAATCCTAGAAAAAAAAGAAAAAAAAGAACAATCATAGTTTAATCTGTGCTCTCGTGGAATTAAGCTTAAGAACACAGGCATACATGTTGCCGCATTATAAAAACCTTGAATGCACTTCATGTTTAATCCCACTGTACAATCCTCAATTTTTCTGGCTAGTAATTTCATATCTCTGTGGTAAAGGTAACATTTATTTTTCTGTCAAGGTTGAGTGTATTTGAATTCACCTCTCTCCACTGTTTTCCTTCATGCTGTTTTCCCTTCTGTTGTTTCACAACCCATTATTATAGGTGGAAATTGGCCAGCTCTGAGACTGTTTACACTTTTGTCGACTTCACCAGATGATGCATAACTGCATGAAGCAAATAAACAAATATTTATCCAGGATGTTGACATTATCCTTATCTCTTGTGTTTATGCCAGCATTTAGACCTGAGCAGAAGAACTAAGCTAATTTTTATATTGTGCTAGCCTGATAAAGGTCTCTTGTCAGATATAATTGTACCTCTGGGAGGCAGAACCCAAACGTGTGCCGTGAACCATTAGCTATAATGAAATTCAGAAATTCAAATGTAAAGAGGTCTCAGACATTGGAATAAAAATCTCAACATGCATCGAAGTTTGTAAACAAAAAAACTTGATTTGAGACATGCGTAAAAGTCCCCGTGACACCCAAAAAGTATTCTCTCTGTTAAGGATTCTTTGATAAATGTGCTCTTACACCACAGGGCCATCCAATTAATTCCCTTAATGACATCAGACAGTAATAATGGCAGTAGAGCCTGAAACATAGAAAGTAATTTTGGGCCTTATTAGGGCTAATGGTTTAACCTTAGCCATGCGTGCTAGTTAATTACCAAAGGGAACACTAACAATAAATAGGAGGCAGTCAAGCCGCACACAATTTATGGGATTCTTAGGGATTTGACTTAAAACCTAAACAAGTGAAAGTGTGTCTGACTTTGGTAATTGTTTTAAATATTTATCTAAAGACATTCTTTTAACCATTTCTGATGTAAGAGTGCCATCTTGGCCATTAGGTGTTTGAAAATAAATGTTCCTTTAAATTAACAAACAGGAAAATAAAATAATAAATAATAAATTTACAAACAGGAAAGACTGTATTCATATTCAAAGCAGCAAGAAGTATGTGCAACTGTTTGATCTTGAAGCAATAAACAAAACAAACAAACAAAAAATTATACAAAGTCTAGCTCAAAACAACAACAACAACAACAAAAAAAACTAACCTTTGTGTGTTTCTACAGTGGTCCCAGAAAGATTCATCAAAGGATAAAACAATTGACACACTTTACACACTTTGCTGTTATCTCGGCAGTTTAACCACACTTAACAAAATATTAAAGCAAGTGGAATTTTTAATTTTTATTTTAATGAATGATAGAATTATAGACAAAGTGTTGAAAATGGATACTTCTATTTAACTAGTGTTCACGAACGCTATAGAATGTTCACAAATGTAGTTATTACTACATATTCACTATAATATAATATATAATATAATAATATAAGTAGCTAATATAATATAAGTAGCTAATATAATATAATATAAGTAGTTATATAATATAATATAATATAATATAATATAATATAATATAATATAATATAATATAATATAATATAAGTGTCATGACTGACGACAGGAAGCAATTTGCAAGTAACTCGTTTATTGAAGATAACTGGAACAACAATGTAGAAAAAGTAACAGCAGGTGGGTGGCGCAGGGACTTCGATGGTCAACAGTGGTGCAGATGAAGTGACGTGACTCGGGAGCGTTGGTGGTGATGAGTAATCCAGACATAGAACGACATCCACGGGAAACACCGAACAGGAACAAGGACGCGAAAACTGGAGATGAATCACAGGACTGGGAACACATACAGCACGGGAGACTTCAAACAACGATCTGACAAGGGAGATGAGAATTGCGTGAGTATTTAAGGATGATGAGATTAACTGCAGCTGGCGCCGTGAGTGATAACAGCTGATCGCTGATGAACAATGATGGCCGGTCACACCCATTCACACACCCACACACGTGTAACAACATAAACACGAGACAAGCAGGAAACAATGCATTCATGAACCGTGACAGTACCCTCCCTCCTAGGAACGCCTCCTGGTGTCCCCAGACTCCCTTACCTGTCGATTGTAATCATCGATAAGAGAGTGATCCAGGATGTCTCTAGCAGGAACCCAACTTCTCTCCTCCGGACCGTAACCTTCCCAGTCCACCAAGTACTGAAACCCGCGTCCCCTCCGTCTTGAATCCAGAATACGATTAACCGAATAAGTAGGCTCCCCATCTACGAGTCGCGGTCAGGCGGATTAATATGAGAACGAAACACAGGTTTAATCTTTGACACATGGAAGGCGGGATGAATTCTCCTGTACGCAGGAGGAAGGTTGAGGCGGACTGTCACCGGACTAATGATCTTGGCGACAGTGAACGGGCCAATGAATTTGGGAGCAAGTTTATTAGAAACGGAGCGGAGAGGAATGTTCTTGGTAGAAAGCCACACTTTTTGACCAACGACGTATACGGGAGGCTTAGACCGGTGGCGATCGGCTTTAGCCTTGGTGTGCGCGCCCCCACTTGGAGTAGAGTCTCACGGGCTCTAGTCCATGTGCGGTGACACCTCTGGATGAAGGCGTGAACGGACGGAACAACGACTTCAGATTCCAGACTGGGAAAAATTGGTGGCTGGTACCCTACACTACACTCAAACGGAGATAGGCCCGTCGATGACACTGGTAACGTATTGTGGGTGTACTCCACCATAGACAGTTGTTGACTCCAAGAGGAAGGATTTTTGGAGACCAAACATCGCAACATCCTTTCCAAATTTTGGTTGGCTCTCTCGGTTTGACCATTGCTCTGGGGATGAAACCCTGAGGACAGACTGACAGTCGCTCCCAACAATCTACAAAATTCTCGCCAAAATTTGGACACAAACTGGGGTCCCCTGTCGGAAACCACGTCTGTCGGGAGGCCATGTAAGCGAAAGACGTGATCTACGACGGTCAACGCTGTCTCCTTGGCTGAGGGTAATTTGGGCAAGGGAATAAAGTGGGCCGCCTTCGAGAACCGGTCCACCACGGTCAAAACTACCGTGTTGCCCTGAGAGGGCGGGAGGGCGGTAATAAAATCTAGCGCAATATGGGACCAGGGTCTCGAAGGGACAGGCAGCAGTTGAAGTAACCCATCTGGGGGTCGATTGGAAGTCTTACCAGTGGCACAAACCAAGCAAGCCAAAACAAAACTGTGAATGTCACGAGCCATAAGTGGCCACCAGAATCGTTGCTTGACCAAAAATTTAGTGCGTTTAACACTGAATGACGTCGGACCGTAATCCCTCCGGCACAAATAACCGATTCGGTGGGGAATCGGGCGGAGGCGTTACCCCTTCTAAGGCCGTTCTGACCTTCGATTCGACCTCCCATGTGAGTGTGGAGACAAATAGGGTCTCCGGTAAAATGCACTCGGGAGTAGACGGGCGTTCGGAACGGTCAAAAATGCGCGATAAAGAATCGGGTTTGATGTTTTTGGAACCCGGGCAGTGCGAGAGAGTAAAATCAAAACGACCGAAAAAAAGTGCACACCGAGCCTGCCTGGAGTTCAATCTTTTGGCGGTTCTAATGTATTCCAGATTCTTGTGATCAGTCCAGACGATAAAAGGTACCCCCGAACCTTCTAACCAGTGGCGCCATTCCTCCAAGGCTAACTTGACTGCCAACAACTCTCTGTTACCAATGTCATAATTACGTTCGGCAGGAGATAAACGATGTGACAAAAACGCGCAAGGGTGCATCTTGTCGTCTGAGGGAGAACGTTGAGATAACACTGCACCTACCCCCACCTCTGACGCATCGACCTCCACCACGAACTGACGTGACAGATCAGGGGCAATTAAGATGGGGTCTGAAACAAAGCAACCTTTCAGTTTGACAAACACAGCCTCGGCTGTGTCTGACCACCTGAACGTAGATCTGGGGGAGGTCAAGGCGGTCAGAGGTGCGGCTAGTACCCCAGAAACCTCTGTAGGGCCTTACGGAAATCTAGACTTGGCCAATTTACCACAGCCTTAACCTTCTCAGGATCCATACGCATTCCCTCAGTCGAAACGATGTACCCCAGAAAAGGAACAGACTGTGCATGAAAAGCTCATTTCTCCGCCTTGACAAAAATCCCATTCTCTAGCAACCTCTGAAGCACTCGTCGAACGTGCTGCACGTGTTCCTGGAGAGAAGATGAAAAAATCAATATGTCATCCAGGTAAACATATATGAATTGATCAACCATATCTCGCAGCACGTCGTTGACGAGTGCCTGGAAGACCGCTGGGGAGTTGGAGAACCCGAAAGGCATGACCAAATATTCAAAGTGCCCCCTGGGGGTGTTAAAAGCGGTCTTCCATTCATCCCCCTCCCTAATGCGGACCAAATGAATAAATCCAATTTCGAATAAATAAATCCAATTTCGTGAAGATCGACGCTCCCTGCAACCTCTCGAAGGCTGAAGACATCAACGGTAAAGGATAAGTATTCTTTACCGTGATGCTGTTCAGCCCCCGGTAATCAATACAAGGTCGCAGAGATCCGTCCTTCTTCCCCACAAAAAAGAACCCCGCCCCCGCTGGAGAAGAGGAAGGGCGGATGAATCCCGTTGCTAGAGAATCCCGTTCTCCATAGCCTCCCTTTCTGGAGCAGAAAGCGAATACAACTTGCCTTTAGGCGGAGACTTACCTGGCAGTAAATCTATGGCACAGTCATAGGGACGATGCGGAGGAAGAGAAGCAGCACGAGACTTACTGAACACTTCCTTCAGGTCTAGGTACTCCGCGGGCACGTTAGACAAATCCACTGCTTCCTCCTGAAACACAGAGACAGAAACAGACGGACAGGCAGACACAAGACAAGACTCGTGACATTTAGTGCTCCAGGTCAAGACAGATCTCTGTTGCCAGTCCACTCTAGGGTTGTGACGGATGAGCCAGGGGTGCCCGAGAACGATGGGTGCGAGAGGTGAGTCCAGTATATAAAAAGAAATGGTCTCGGAGTGGTTGCCTGACGTGATAAGGGTGATGTCCTCAGTGGTGAGTGAGATGGTGGGAAGTTCTTGACCATTGAGGGCGTGTACAGCAATCTTGTGTGTGAGGGGCTTGAGGGGAATCAGAAGTTTGTGTGCGAGTGTGTGGTCCATGAAATTTCCCTCCGCTCCAGAGTCCAGAAGTGCCTGACAGTCGTGGGTGTTGGTTGACCATCTCAGTCTTACCGGAAGGAGGGTAGATGTTGATGAGGTCTTCTCGGCGGAGATCCCACCCGATAGTAGCCTCATACTTACTATCGGGCTTGACCTTTTAACGGACATCTGAATGCAAAATGGCCTGCTCCACCTGTAGTAGCAGTATAAGCAGAGGCCCTGGGATCTCCGCCTTTCCTTCTCCTCCCGGGAAAGCCGAGCTCGCCCTACCTGCATGGGTTCGTGATCGTAGACAGGGCTGACCGCGTCCCCGCCGCCGGAACGTGTGCTCTCAGCTCCTCCTGAGGTGCGACTGGGAAGAACCCGTCTCTCGACACGGGACAGTCGTGCGTCTATACTCAACGCCAGCTCGATCAGTCCATTCAGCGATGTAGGCAGGTCCAGGGCGTAGATCTCCCTCTGGACGTGGTCAGCCAACCCATGCAGGAACATGTCCCACTGCGCCTCCTCGTTCCATTGACACTCAGCCACTAGAGTCCAAAATTCAATGGAAAAGTCAGAAACCGATCTCTCTCCCTGACGCAGATCTGCCAGTACTCTGGCCGCCTCTCTCCCGGCGACGGTCTGATCGAATACTCTTTTCATCTCAGCGGTGAGTGTCTGGAACGAGGTGCAGCATGGATCTTGGTTCTCCCACACCACCGTTCCCCATAGCGCCACTCTCCCAGTCAGCAGCGTCAGGACGAAGGCGACCTTGGCTCGCTCACTGCTGAAGGTCCTGGGTTGGAGAGAAAAGTGCATAGAGCATCGTGTTAGAAAAGCGCTGCAGTAACTGGGCTCACCAGAGTAGGATTCTGGAACTGGAAGACGGGGCTCCGACTGGGAGGGGCTCTCTGGTGGTGTGGGGGGAACGGGCGGCGTGGGCGGCGCAGTGGGAGCTCGCAGATGTTGGAGTTGCTGGGTGAGCTTGGACACCTGCGCCACCAGAGCCTGAACTGCACGACCCGTGTCGTTTTGGGCATCCATTCGACGAACACTGCTGGCAAGGAATTTCTCCAAGGAAGTGGATGTATTACTCGCTGCTTCCATTGCTTGGTCAGATTGTTCTGTCATGACTGACGACAGGAAGCAATTTGCAAGTAACTCGTTTATTGAAGATAACTGGAACAACAATGTAGAAAAAGTAACAGCAGGTGGGTGGCGCAGGGACTTCGATGGTCAACAGTGGTGCAGATGAAGTGACGTGATGAGTAATCCAGACATAGAACAACATCCACGGTAAACACCGAACAGGAACAAGGACGCGAAAACTGGAGACGAATCACAGGACCGGGAACACACACAGCACGGGAGACTTCAAACAACGATCTGACAAGGGAGATGAGAATTGCGTGAGTATTGAAGGATGATGAGATTAACTGCAGCTGGCGCCGTGAGTGATAACAGCTGATCGCTGATGAACAGTGATGGAATGTAGAGATCCCTGATAGCAGTGAAACCTTTATTTGACCATTGCATAAAAACAGCATCCATCAAACCAGGCTTGAAACAGGGGTTCTGACATATGGGGGCATGAATTGACTTTCCTGGGAGGTTCAGAATTACCTTGATTTGCTTTAAAATTTTAATCGAGTTGCAGAGTAAGAAATTATTTTAATATCAGGTTTTGAGAATA
Source organism: Abramis brama (assembly GCF_963993115.1). Taxonomy (NCBI): domain Eukaryota; kingdom Metazoa; phylum Chordata; class Actinopteri; order Cypriniformes; family Leuciscidae; genus Abramis; species Abramis brama. Next base: position 41,694,970 of record NC_139967.1, read on the forward strand.
GAATGGCTGACAAGGAGGCATCAGTAAGTGACACACAAATTAAGATATTTTTGATGAAATCTGAGAGCTGTCTCACTCCTTCATAGGCTGCTAGGTAATCGATATCTGCCATCCCAGAAAAGTTAGTAAAGACATTGTTAAAATAGTCCAAGTGACTACAGTGGCTCAACCTTAAGTTTATCGAGCGACGAGAATACTTTTAGTGCGCAAAAAACAAAACAAAAATAATTACTTTATTCAACTATTCATTTTCTTCTGTGTGGGCCTCTGAGTGAGTTCACGTAGTGTAACAGCGCAGCGCCTCTGGGTTGTACGTCAGAACGTAGACTCACTATTGGCCGACGCTGGTCATGTGTGTGATGCTGGCCAATAGTGAGCCTACGTTCTACGGTGAGTGGGGATTATTTAATTGAGGAATTTTGTGCCGTGAACATTCCTTTAAGAAAACTCAAGGCAATCGAGGCATTTTAGGGAGTTCAGAAACAGTGCTTATAGAGAATACTTTGTGCTTTGTGACTTTGCAGACCTTTTTTAATGTTCAAACAGCAACATTACACTATAAAGAAAGTTATAAATGTAAAACAGCATAATAGGTCCCCTTTAATGAAAATAAATCGATGTAGCTTCAATGTCATTATTGCTGGATAGAATTTCCATTATTACATTGTTTCCTTTGTTTCCCTTATTAAGAAGAATGAATCCTCCGGATTTAGATAAGAGATATTATTGCAGAGAATAAGGCTGCATATTAGTCAAGGCTAAATTGATTGTTTCTCCCATCTCCAATGCAACATCATCACAAGCTTGCAATCCCTAAAGCACATCAGTTAATGCTCTGAAGCCAGGCTGACTGCGCCGGAGACTCAACTTACTCAGATATAACATAATAAACTAAGGAGCGTTATCTGGCATGGAGCATAATGCAATTCCAGAACTGAAGAAACACTCAAGATTTATATTCAGCGTAGGAGGGAGCGAGTGAGTGATCTTTGATTTACGTTGAGTTTGAATCACAAACCTCAGTGGGTTTGATGACACTCATTCAGAAACACTTGGTACAATTCTTATCAATCCAAAATGCAACTCAAATTTTCATGGGAAGTTCATCAGGACTATCTTAAGACTGTTATGACAAAGCTGCCTGGAGCAATAACTTCATCAGGTCTGTGGTGGCTGCCTACTTTTCCCCTCTTAAAGAAGAGAGCCTGCCTCATACAGTAGATTTACCCAAGACATTTTGATTTTGCATGGATTTTAACTTTGATTTAGTGTGTAATGTAGAAATCCTATCAGAGCAGGGCTTCTTATTCCACCCTCTCTGCAGAATTGCAGTGTCAGACATATTTCTTTTTGCCGCTGCTTTACACAAGTGTTATATATTCTGAATCTGTGTCACATCAATTAATCTTTGAATCTCGAATTTCACAGTAATGCATTTCATATGCACATACATACCGTATTACATGTGTGTGGCCTGATCAGTTTTTCAAAGCTTGAAAACCATATCTATTTCTCTTTTAATTACTAAGAAATTATATATATATATATATATATATATATATATATATATATATATATATATACATACATATACATGGGCCATTCTACAGAATTGGTTCAAAGTCAGAGTTGAAAATGTCTTGAATTGTTTTTGTTGTTTTTTTTCACAAATTTTGTATATATGAAAATTGTACAATGTCCAAGGTACACATTTCTAGTAATTGTGCAGTTAATTATCATATTGTATTTTCAAAAAGTTTTGGAATATTTTTCCTCTCTTCAAATTTGTCACTATACCGAAACACAATAATAAATAATTTAATAAGAAGGCTTATATTGGCCTATTAATATTTTGTTTACATCTACCTTGTAAATATATTTTTTGCTATTAAATCAGGTAAATCAATAACAATTACAATTTTAACAATATTTCAAGTGTAATTTATAAGATTTGTTGTATTTTGAATCAAATCTTTCTTTGTAAAAGGCATTAAGTTAATCAGACTGATTTCAAAGTTAAGGATTCATTAGTTTGAATATACAATGAACCAAACACTATAATAACATCTTAGTTGATAATTCAATATGCTTTATTTTAGACAAAACATGCATGTTTCGGTCGTGACGGCACATTTTCTGTAGTGACAGTAATGTTTTGGTAGCGACCACATCACATTACAGAATTTTAACTCGCATACTAAAACATTACTAAAACATACTAAGAATTATGATTATGATTATGTGTTCCCTTTTGTTTCGGTTATGACTGTTTCGGTAGTGACAATTTTAGATACTTTTGAGCCTAACTCAAAGATGCTAATCAGCACATGATTAACTAGTACAGTTCTGAAAAGTTGTACACACACAAAAAATACATTTTATCGAATAACACTCAAAAAAGTTTGCTTAATTGGCATTGCAGAAAAAAGGTGTTTGGTAGCGACGTTCCTTAAAGTTACACACAGATTTTCAAACTTTTGAACACATTTCCCTCAACATGATGGTACCTACAGTATCAACAATGAAAGTGTAATGATTTATGTCTGTTCCTCTGTCCTGTCCCATGTTTTGGAGTTCCCCGTTATGTCGATTAGTCTTCCCAGGTGTTTTCTATTAACCACGCCCCCTTGTTATCTTGTTTAGCTTGTCTGTCTGTGTATTTAAGCCCTGTGTTTAGTTCAGTCTTTGTCAGTTCTTGTATATTGTTGCACCGTGTTGGTTGTTCTGTTTTCTGAGTCTCAGTCCTGAGTTTATGCTGGTATATGTGAAGTTTTGAGTTTATTTAATAAAAAGACTACTGCACGTGGATCCTGCTTCCTCCTCTGCTTCAACCAATACGTAACAGAAGAACTGACCATTTATGGATCCAGCAGTACGCGTCCTTCAAGATGTGTTGGGATCGGCTCACGGCGATCGTGAAGGAAAGCCACAATCTGTTTGAGTTTTCCGAGAAATTTTGTGAGCTAGCTACAAACTGTGATCTGAGTGATGAAACTTTAAAAACAGCTTATATAATCGGCACCGGATGCGTCGATCCTCGACCACTCCCCGATCTCTCGGGGCTGGACTGGAGAGAAGCAGTTGCCATCTGCTGGGAGAGTTTTACTCCCAAGTATGCCCTACATTCACCCAGCCCAGCCAAACCTGCTCACACTGTCAGCCCAGGCAAACCCACATTACCACTCCCTGCTGAGCACCGTATCCGTTTCGGACCAGTGGCTGAGATCACATGGCCCAGAGCACGAAAACTTATTTCAAACAGTGCTGATCTGGCATCTAAAGTGTTTGACCCCGCTTGGATATCTGTCCGGGAAGCTCGCAGGACTGCTCCACGTTCCACCAAAACCACCGAACCAGTCATTTGCCCAGTCGAGCCTGCACTTCACGCCAGTCCTGCCGAGCCAGAGCCAGAGCCAGAGCTTCACGTCAGTCCTGCCGAGCCAGAGCCAGAGCCAGAGCTTCACGTCAGTCCTGCCGAGCCAGAGCCAGAGCTTCACGTCAGTCCTGCCGAGCCAGAGCCAGAGCTTCCTTCGCCGCTGGTTCCGTCCAGCCCAGAGTTTCCTTCGTCGCTGATCCCGTCCATCCCAGAGCCCTCTTCGCCGCTGGTCCTGTCCATCCCAGAGCCCTCTTCGCCGCTGGTCCTGTCCATCCCAGAGCCCTCTTCGCCGCTGGTCCTGTCCATCCCAGAGCCCTCTTCGCCGCTGGTCCTGCCCAGCTCAGAGCCCTCTTCGCCGCTGGTCCTGCCCAGCTCAGAGCCCTCTTCGCCGCTGGTCCTGCCCAGCTCAGAGCCCTCTTCGCCGCTGGTCCTGTCCAGCTCAGAGCCCTCTTCGCCGCTGGTCCTGCCCAGCTCAGAGCCCTCTTCGCCGCTGGTCCTGCCCAGCTCAGAGCCCTCTTCGCCGCTGGTCCTGCCCAGCTCAAAGCCCTCTTCGCCGCTGGTCCTGCTCAGCTCAAAGCCCTCTTCATCGCTGGTCCTGTCCAGTCCTGATCTGCCCTCGTCGCAGACCTCGTCCAGCCCTAACCTGCCTTCACCGCCTGTCTCATCCAGCCCTGACACGCCTTCGCCACAGGACTCCTCCTACCCGGAGCCCAAGTCCGTTAACCTCCCCAAGAAAATTTTGGGGGGGGGCAATAAGCCTTCACCGCCATGGCCACCCGAAGGGTCCTCACCGCCGTGGCCACCCGAAGGGTCGTCTCCGCCCTGGCCGCCCGAAGGGTCGTCTCCACCCTGGTCTGCACTGCTTGATCCGCCCTGGTCGCCTGCACTGCCTGATCCGCCCTGGTCGCCTGCACTGCCTGATCCGCCCTGGTCGCCTGCACTGCCTGATCCGCCCTGGTCGCCTGCACTGCCTGATCCGCCCTGGTCGCCTGCACTGCCTGATCCGCCCTGGTCGCCTGCACTGCCTGATCCGCCCTGGCCGCCTGCACTGCCTGATCCGCCCTGGCCTCCCGTCCTGCCGCAGTCTCCAGGCCCTCTGCCGTTCCACGGGCCTGGCCCTCCATCCCGCCCCCCGGTCCGCCTCCATTCCACCACCCTCCTGAACTATGGGTTTTGTTATGGGCGTCGGGAGCCGCCCATAAGAGGGGGGGTTATGTAATGATTTATGTCTGTTCCTCTGTCCTGTCCCATGTTTTGGAGTTCCCCGTTATGTTGATTAGTCTTCCCAGGTGTTTTCTATTAACCACGCCCCCTTGTTATCTTGTTTAGCTTGTCTGTCTGTGTATTTAAGCCCTGTGTTTAGTTCAGTCTTTGTCAGTTCTTGTATATTGTTGCACCGTGTTGGTTGTTCTGTTTTCTGAGTCTCAGTCCTGAGTTTATGCTGGTATATGTGAAGTTTTGAGTTTATTTAATAAAAAGACTACTGCACGTGGATCCTGCTTCCTCCTCTGCTTCAACCAATACGTAACAGAAAGAGAGGCTATGAGAGAGAGGGACACAGGAATATTTCCTGATCAGAAATGTCAGGGTGTGGTTAAAATCAGTCTCAGCCAATGGACTAAAACACACACTGTTTCGGTAGTGACATGAAAATGCGCTACACATTTTTTTACATAAAGTTAAAAATATAAAATTATTATTATTATTTTTATTTTTTTTACTTTTTTGCGTTTCCACTTTCAGGCCAGTAGCTCTGCAGTGATTCCCTAAAACCCACCCTTATCATGGCTCCATAGAACAACATCAGACAACCCCACCATTACTTAAACGATATATCGTCCAGACCAAGAAAAGTCTATTTTTGTGTTTTAAAATATTTTATCGACACATTGCACTTTGTTGGACTGCAAAGCTAAAAGTTTTTCAGTAAAATAATTTGTCACATTATTAGTGCCATATTTGTTTTTTTGTTTGTTTTTTTCTTATGGGGATGGGGTTTGGCCAATGACTTTTCTTTTTTTCAGGGGAGGGAGTCTACCCCATGTAGAATGTAAAGTTCTTTGGAGTAACTGAAATAATTTTAAGCTATTTTAAACTGACGTGGCCAAGACCTAAATTTATTAAAGCATTATTGGTTTAAAATAATTAAAACATTAAAGAACATTTACCATTAATTGTACTATAGATTCTATGGACTACAGTATGCAGGCTCGCCTCTGTTTAAAACTCATTCATTGTTAACCTACAAATGCTTTGTAATTTTGTAATTTTATGATTCATAGTAATTTCCTTTTTCTCTTATTAGCCAACTGATGAGGAAGAGGTGGTGAAGGGGATGAATGTTGGACTCTTGGTGGTCACAGAGGAGAACACTGCAAACCTCCTCCCAAAGGAAATAATTGATGTGGCTGTGGTGTTAGAGGAGAAGATTGTGCTTGATGGCTTAAAGGACGTGTCAAATGCCTTTGCTATACTAATGGGGCTTCTTTATGCTCTGGATATCACTTACCCCAAAGAGGTCAAATGTACATTTGAAGTACTCCAAAAAGTGCTCATGAAAATTGGTGGCGAGGCATGTTCGGCCAGAGTTCACAGAATTAGGAACAAACTGTTCAGTGTTTAGTGGAAGAGGATTTTACTCTCCTCTACTCACACTCACTGACATTCTGACTTGATGTTTTTATTCATCAACTTTGAAGACAAAATCTCAGAAACAAATATAACTCTTTGCTAGCTCTAATGAAAAGGAGAAAATCATTTTGTTCAAAGATATGCAACTTAAATGTGTTTATTTTTTCTTCTTTCATTGCACTCGCTCATCCATTCACATTAAGCCTTTACAAATGTGTAATAGATGAAGAAACCTGTTTTGCAGGGTTAGTTTTAAAGGGTTAGTTCACCCAAAAATGAAATTTGTCATTACTCACCCTCATGTCGTTCCAAACCTGTAAGACATTAATTCATCTTTGGAACACAAATTAAGATATGTTTAATGAACTCTGAGAGCTTTTTGTCCATCCATTGACAGCCTATGCAACTACCACTTTCAAGCCCCAGAAATGTAATAAAGACATCATTGAAGTAATCCATGTGACTCCAGTGGATTAACCTCAAGTTTATGAAGTGAGTGCTTTGTTTGCACAAAAAAAAAACGTGAATGTGCGTTGAAGATTGATAGATTCATATTTTGTAAATATTTTTATTTTTGCACTAAGCACTCACATCGCTTCATAAACTTGAGGTTAATCCACTGGAGTCACATGGATTACTTCAATGATGTCTTTATTACATTTCTGGGGCTTGAAAGTGGTAGTTGCATAGGCTGTCAATGGATGGACAAAAAGCTCTCAGAGTTCATTAAAAATATCTTAATTTGTGTTCCAAAGACGAATTAATGTCTTACAGGTTTGGAACGACATGAGGATGAGTAATGACAAATTTCATTTTTGGGTGAACTAACCCTTTAAATGCTGTTTGAGAAATGCTTTTTAATATTCGTTGAGATTTGTTATGAATAGTGGCCTGATATTTTGTGGTTTGCTTGTCAACAGTTTTCTCATTTCATTCACTTTATGAGGTTGTACATAGTCGCATACTCCATACTTGTTTTGTTTTATTGAACAGACAAAATATTGTTTTGAGCAAATGATTTTCATGTGTAATGTTCATTAAATGGGTTTTTTGTTTTTAATTCTATTGCACTTAATTCAAGCTGATGTTAATGTCATTACACTGACATTTGTTTATTCTCACACATGCTTGACATTTATAGCAGCAGCTTGTATCCTGTTGCTTTAATGTGTTTTAATGGGTTTTTTTTTTTTTTTTTTCAAACAGCAGTTAATTCTGTCATAGGCCTACTCATTTATACTAAGATATACTTGTCAGACAATTCAATGAATTAATATTTTTGTGAATGTTATAATAAATGTTAAAGTTATGGTTTATTTGTGCTCTGTTATTCCAGAATTTGTTTTAACAAAACAACTTTTGTCATGTTAAGTTTTGTTGAAGTTGACTTAACTCATAATTTTAAGGCAACCGTGTAAACTTCTTAGTTAATTGTTACAACAAACTATATGTAGTTAAGATTACGTTGAGTTAACTTAAAATAGTTTGTTCATATAATATTAAATTAAGTTGAGTGAACTTAAATTTGTAAGTTAACTTAATCCCTTTGATTGCTTGAATAAGTTGATACAATATTTAATCCTAAGTTATGACAACAAAACAACGTTAAGTTAAAAAATAATCTTTGATTCAAATAACAAAATAATAGTTGAAACAACAAAATCACTTGTTGTAAAAACTCACATTTTAAGGCAACCAGGTAACTTACTTTTTTAGTCAAACTAACAAATCATTTTTTACAGTGCTCCCAATTGAAAGTACCCAATAAATGATGATTTTATTAAGCTTACTGATATTTTAAATATTAATGTGGGATTCAATAGATAATAGAAGGATCTTTGTAAACATCTAAAATTTGAATACTTTTAAAAAAAAGTGTTTTTTGATTGTGGGACAGCAGGTTGCACCAATTCTGTAGAATGGCATATATATATATATATATATATATTCGATTATAATATATGTTTCTGTATACATATTAAATAAAATATGAACAGTTTTAGAAAAGATGGTCATGTCGTGATGGACAATAGAAACTTCTAAAATAAAAATAAAAAACGCTTTTTTTTATTTACAAACATTTCCAATTGTTTGTTTATTTTTCCCTTTCTCTAATTAAAATATTTATATTTTGAATATTTAAAAACAGTGAATACAGTAAAAAATGTTTGAGTGTTATAAAAATAGCATTTGAATAATGTTTAAATACATATTCCAGATTAAAACAAGAATATTCAGGTTTTTTTAATGTTACAGGTACAGTACCGCATAACCCAAGAATAACACAGACATAATTCTATTGCTGCTGTTGTCTTCCACTCCCAGAACTGTCAAGATACAACTAGACATGTTTGTGATTGTGACATACTGTAATATGATTTGACAGAATCCTGTAGGCTGATTTCCTGAGCACATATAGGACTGCCCTTCAAATCTGATCATCAGATTTCTCTATTGTCCTTCATTTGTTTTATAAATATAGGGCTGTGGGAGTTTACTGACTGAAATATGTATCTCTGTACTCTCATGAAATGTGACACACGGTTGAAACTGTAAGATTGGTGCTTGAAACTTATAAATAGACTTCACTGGATTAGTCTGTTTAATATTCCGCAGTGCGTAGACTAAATGTACATCACTTTGAATTCAGATGACATGGTTCTGAGAGCTTCCATCAAAGCACAGCTCCCGATCTTTCCGGTTCAGCTCTCCCTTTTTTATGACATTCCTAACTGATTCTATTTCACTTATACAAGGTTATGGTTAGTTAGACAAATTATTGCATTTCTTTAGCTATATTATTACATTGAAATCGAGGCAATTACTGGACTTCTGACACAGGTTATGACAAATGTATTTTCACACTGTGAATGGAGGCTGGGGCTTTTTATTGGAAATTTTTTTAATATAAAAATAAGCTCAATGTCTTGAGAAATTCCCTGCATGATTCATTAGTTTGAGTGAATACTCATTAAGAGAAACACTGTCAACAGTTAAAATTCTCATAAATATGAGGAAAAGGCACACAAGCAAAAAAAAAAATTTTTTTTTTATAAATCCAAGCTTTGATATTGAGCTAATGTTAGCTTATTCAAACATATTTGCCTTGCAAATTACAAAATGGTTGCAGAGTGGTCACTGCAGACTTCACTGTTTTTGTTCAATAATTCTTGGCCTGTAGTTTTAGTCAGAATTTTCTGTCTTGAAAATGGTCTTAGTCAGTTCTTTAAATAGTAACAGACTGCTGGAAAGGAAAATGACAACAAATTCTCTTTAATTCAGTTTACTAGACGGCGAGGAGAATAAATGGAAGAGATCTCAACAGTGTCACACACTGAGCTCAGATTTGCCAAAATAAGTCTGTAACCAAAAATCCGAACACAACAAACTCACAAACATGTAAAACGTCTTGTTGCTAGGAAAAGGATGACGAATGAGAACAATATGTGTTCTAAAATAGAACATGTTTAACATCCTCCAAATGAATGGACTCATAATCTGAAGCTAAAAAGGTATGTTCTCAGATTTCCTGTGAAATCTGTTCTGTGAAATCAACTTCAATTGCCCAAAATCTGCAAACTGGCTCTGGCTTTCAGCAACTAGTGTTGACTATTCCAGACTGCAAGTCAGGGCAAAAGTTGTGTAATATATTCTATTCAGCCTTGACTGACTTAATTCCACTCATCTCCAACTCCTATTGCAATGTGTACAGGCCATACTGACAATGTCTACCCACCCAAGACCGCATCGATGGTTCGATTTTTTTTTTCCATGAACACACAGTCTCTACATCAACTACTACAGTCACCTCCTTTACATCTGATTGTTTTCATCTATTATGCATCTCCTAGTAATGAGACACAAGGTTTTGCATGAGCTTGTTGTCTTCAGAGAAACTTTAAAGTCTGGTAGTGTGTGATCTTCAGTTGTTCATTGTATGATGCCCAAAGGTGTCAAGTAACAAAGTACAAATACTTCCTTACCTTACTTAAGTAGAAATTTTGGGTATCTATACTTTACTGGAGTAATTACTTACTTTTTCACGCAATTATCTGTACTTCTACTCCTTACATTTTAAAAATAGCCTTGTTACTCCTATTTCATTTCGGCTTGTTTTCATTCTGACTTGTCATCGTAAAAAAAAAAAATATATATCCAGGGGTGCGTTTCCTGTACAGTGACGTAACTCGCTGGTTCACTACCATAGTACGATGCATCGTTGAAGAAATCAAGGAACTAGTCACGACTGTTTCCCGAAACCGTATTGTCGCAAATTGGTCGTTCAACCACGTTGGTTGTCACGCACGTGGTGGAGTAATTACTTTCTTTAATGAATCTGTTTGAGATCGAATTAATGCTAGATGTTTTGCTATAAATTACGAACATGGCATCTAAGGACTGTTTCTCATTTTTCTCTCATTTTGCTTTATTTCCAGATTCAATAATAGGCTCGTTGTGTTCGCATATGCGCACTCTTCAAAAACGGTGCTTTAAATCTCTTGACAAACTAAAGACCTAAATGGCATTTGTATGTCTTCTAAATAAAAGATACAGATTGTACTGAATGTCAGCTTGCATATTTGGCTCAAGATAAGGATTTATTAAGTCCAAAAGCTGAACTGGGAAAGCATATTGAACTGGGAAAGAATGTATCCTTTCAAAACATTGCAAAAATCACACATATCTCCCTTAAATAAAACTGGCGAGACCTTCACTAAGTCTCCTAAGCTATGAAAGAGCAACCTCCGAGCAATAAGACTTCCTTCTGTGAGAAAACTTGAACTCTTAATCAAATTTCTTAATCAAAGTTCTAGTCAAGGCCTGTGGGAGAGTTGTTTTTTTTAAATAGTGCCTTGACAGAAAATCTACTTCACAAATTCATCTTCCATTTAGCGGACACTTTACAATCAAAGCCAGCACATTTCAAACCCCGGTTACCTGCCAGCCCAAGGGTGCAGTGGAGAGTGTGACCATGATCTCGGTATTGCTCCAGTTTCCAGGAAAACCCTACTTGGGACTGAACCTTTTTCTCTGTCATAGCAACCTAGGATCAAAAGGCTACCAGCACATATGTAAAAGGCACACAAAGCATGTAACCGTTTAACTTTGATTATCAATCAGCCTGTCACTATGAAATATGAATGATAAAGACTCAATCAGTCTCCCACACTGTATCTGCAGGGAGTCTTATCAAGGAGGCGCAGACCCCGCTGTTGACACCAGCTGAAATTTGTGCATTTAATGTCTGGCAGCAAATGAAGAGAAATAGCAGTAGGTGATTACAGTATGTCGTGTGTTTGTTTAATGCCTGAAATCATAATTATTGCTTTAATGAAGCATCTATCATGCATGTGTCATGCTGGAGCTGTCAGAGAGAGCTGTTATTTCCTCATATTTGTTTGTGTTGTGCAGGATCACTAGAGGAGGTAGTTTGGCTCCACTTATGTGCCGGATCCTAGTGTGACGGGCTCTGAATCAGGCTGAGATGAATCTCTAGGGAGGTTTCCAAATAATCAAAGGATCCAACAGCGAGCTCCTTGGGTAGTAAATTATACGGAAGCCTTGTCCGTGTGTGCTATCACAGGTCCCAAGGTCTAAAATAACCCTTCAACTAAAAAATAAAGATGAAATTTCACTGACATTGTTGACAAAATATTTTATTTATTCATTAAATAGTTTAACAGTAATGTATACATACAACAGTTCTTTCTGGTTCTCGAATCTGATTGGCTGAGAGCCTTTTCCTGCCGTGCGATATTCACCCAGTAACAGCAATCTAACCGTTTCACAGAATCATCGTTTGTGTCACTCCGCTTGGACGCCTGTCATGGCGGTCGAGCAAATCCAACATTTAAAAAAATACTACTACTTACTGTTGTTGTGTCACAAAATGTAGTTTTAAGAGTTGTTTAGGCAAGAATGTAGTTATTTAGGCCGTCAGCGCCCGTTCAGCACTCATGTACCCACTGAGAGCGTCATCTCGGTACCCTGGAAATCCAGAGTTCTCGCGAGAGCACAAGGTGAATTTGCTCAGCGTGTTCACTCTGGCGTCGAGTAATGATGCTCATTAAATATGACCTTGTATCCGAGCTGCACCAATCACATCGGGTTATCTGATATAGGCGGGCCAGAGGCGAGCTAAACAGAAGACGACAGCGCTGTGATGTAGAAGTCATTAGTAAACATTGCAAGATGTCTATGGATGAACACCAGTTGTTTGAAACAGCTTTGGCCGCTACAATGAACGAGTTAGACTTGGCTTTTTATCTAAAAGAGGAACAGAAAACGGCGCTAAGGTATGGGGCTTGTTGTGATTGATCGTAGTGTTATCCAATTGCGTACAGTGAGATTTTCAAATGCATGCTTGGTGCCGCCCCTCGAGCTGGCCGAGTTTCATTAGTCGATGCCAGACCATTAATCTTTCAGATTTGGGTTTAGTCAATCTCTCTCTCATACCATACTCTACATAATTCAACAAGCGACTCAACGTTCCTAAACTGTAAACCTGAGATTTGAATCCATGCCGGAAGGAAGTATTCTGCACAAAAGAGGGTTTTTAAAGACACTCCGTTGTTGTTTCTTATTTATTTATTCATGTGTGCGTCGAACTGTTGTATAAACGCAATATCACACATGCAATATGGCTGTATATCAGCACGCTGTGATTACCTATGGCACTCTCACTGAATTAGAGCCGTGCTGATATACAGCCATATCACTTTTATATAGGTGTCTTTAACTATATGTAGCCTATTTTCATCACAAATACAGGCTAAGTCTCCGTTCTTCTCAACATTTCTTGGTTGTCCATTCAACATGGTTATGTTCCATGGGTAACAGAGCTTTTTCTGTATCTACTCCCAGGTTGTGGAACCAATTTCCTGTCAAAATTCGGGAAGCACATGGTGCGTCCCAATTCGCATACTATCCGCCCTAAATAGTATTCGAAAATAGAATTAGTAGCCTACACTCCAAATCGTAGTATGTTGAAATGAGTGTTCCAAAGATACCCGGATGGTCTACTATTTCCGGTCAGAATCCGAAGTGCAGATCGATGCGCACTCTTAACAGCTAATATTGCCCACAACCCATCGTGGACGTTGGACGAGGACGTGGTTAGAACTACAAACACGAGTGAAAAGTGTTAAAAAACTACAGACATGGAGGACGCGCGAGTCTGGCAGTTATGTAGACAGGTTTAGATAAAGGGGTCTGAGTGATTAATTATCAGTATCTAACCTGATGAAAATGTATTTATTCAATGTTGTCTACATTATATTGCATCTGCAGCAGCATTGCGAACTTTTGTAAAGATACGTTTAGCCATTAACTTTTAAATGCATCATTATATTCAAATTGCAACATGAGGAGAGTCTCCGCATGAAAGACCCACGACTGGCAGATGAACATGCAACTACATTTCTCTCCGAAACGGTAGGAAATTAAATTAGATTGAATGGAGGATTTTAACTGTGACAAGATGATTGACAGGGCAGTTTACGGTGACAGGATGCACACGATAGATCTGTCCAATAAATATGACGAAGTAGAATGTCCCAAAGCTTGCCTACTCTTTTGCTACACACTCAAAAGTACATACTTTTTCTTCACAAAAAGAGTACATACTTTTAGGGCGTAGTATAAGTAGTCGAATTGAGACGCAGCAACAGTCTCTTGGAATTTTTTTAAAACGCATCTAAAAACATAAAAAAATGTCTTGGCTCTCCCAAGCCTTATAATGGGAGTTAATGGGTATATTTTATGGAAGTCCATCAAAGCCTATCCAACCGTGATAAAAGTGCTCGAAATGGCTCCAGGGGGTTAATAAAGGTGAAGCGATGCGTTCGTGTAAGAAAAATGTCCATGTTTAAAATTTTATCGACTAAAATAACTTGCTTCCGGCAGATGGCCGTACGCAAATGGTCCTACGACGAAAGAGTAACACTTGACGATGTATGACGTAGGAGTAGCGTGTATATATATTTTATATACAAGCCCATTCTAAGGCTTGGAAGAGCCAGGACATTTTTTTAATATAACTCAGATTGTATCCGTCTGAAAGAAGAATGTCATATATACTTAGGATGGCTTCAGGGTGAGTAAATCATGGGCTAATTTTCATTTTTGGGTGAACTATCCCTTTAACTGGGGCAAATTTTCTTTTCTCTGTTAAACACTAATGCCAAATACCTGAACTTCTTTTTTCAATACATGACCGTAAGCATGATAGATTAGCCTATGTAATGATGTTGACCAATGAAATTAAACTGGTTTCAGAAATAAATCACGCTTTCCATACAGTAAAAATCTATTTTTATTCATACTGCCAAGCTCTAAAAACACCAGGAAATCATAATAATAAAATAGATTTTTGCCTGTCAGTTTTTGTTTTATGCATCTCATATTTTGAGCTCATTACATTTCATGAGACAAAATGTGTTTGTATGGTCTAAACTGAATCGTGTAATCAGCATCCCAGGCATCCCAAACATCACAGTTTATCACAGATGGCCATGTTATATTCCTCAATCATGGTTTTGCATCATAATATGGATATCTAAAAAGAGCTTAAAATACGTGCTAGCTTAAAATATACCACTAGTTGTTCAAGATCAAACAGGAATGGTGAGTTGTGACCTCTATATGTGACCGAACCCACCAGTTCAGGCTAGGTTTGCCAACTTCAGAAAAGGAAAATAAGGGACAATCGTGGTTCTTTATAAGGGACACTCAAAATATTTACGCATACACCTAGTTTGCAGAACAAATTAAACCGACAAACTAAATGCTCTTCTGGTGTTTGCCGTTGCTAAGCAATCATGAGCCGCGTTCTCCATGATGATGAAGAAGTTTCAGCAAAGGATAAATGGATTTTGAGCCCTTGCATTAGCTCTACTGCTAGATATATTTATGGAGATGAGCAATAAAAAACCCGCCCTGTACACCTGTTCGTCCATCTTGGCTGAGCTTTCAATGTTGTTACGGAAAGGCCAAAGCTGATCGATTGGTTCGATGTCACATGACCTTTTCAGCATTCTGAAAAGTTGAGAATTTTTTCCATCTCGCTGCAGCATAGACGCGCCTTGAAAAAAATGAGCGTCGCAATGAGCGTGCTTGTAGCAGGTCTACATTTAAAATAACAAACTTGAGCGCGCAAAAGACGCAACATATGTGAAGCCCCTTAGTTAGTGGTTAGATCAGCGTAGCAGTCAATAAACGGGACAAGGGAAGTCACGTACGGGACAAATCATTTAGCCCCAATATACGGGACGTCCCGGCTAATACGGGACAGTTGGCAACCCTAGTTCAGGCGCAAGAAAAGCAAAGGCCCCATGAAATGATACAGTTCAACTGCCACTCTATTGTAGGATGAGTAGGTCTGTGTTCTTATGCTAAAACTGAAGTTGTTTGGCAAGATGTCATTGTGCATGTACTCGAATCCCATGAACTTAAACTCACATAGTTGCACTTCAATTGCATAAATATTAATGTAAGTAACATTATCTGACATCTATAAAACATGATACTTTGCTTTTACCATTGCTCTCTAAGTAATTTCCTGGCTCAGTAAAGTAGCTTATGTAGTCAATAGACTTTGACCTTGAATTTTGTTCACCTATGTTGTAGAGTTAAAATGTATTTTTTTTTAGATAATACGTTACAATCATATGTTATTATGATATAATTTTTTAGACTCGAACATGCAAATCTTCTACAAGCAGATCTTAGTTTTTTGTGTGTCCATGTCTTGTGTGTTGAAGTAGAATTGGAGGTTATTATCTAAAGTTTCAGTTGCAGTGCTTGAAAGAACTCTTCTGGTTTGTGCATAATGATGCTATTGTAGAATACCAATGCTTTCGCAGTGCCACTCAGCGGGTGTCAGGAAATGGGGATTATTATGGACAGAATAGTTGAAATTGCCTTGTCCTTTATCAAGTCCATGGGATAACACAATGAAGCAAATCAACCCACAATTCTCTTTGAGCAAAATGCACGTTATTTCAGACACAGATGCATTCAGCCACAAGAAAATGTTAAAGTGTTAATAAAACAGCACATGCAAGTGATGTTTTCTGTTTCATGTACATATATTCATCTATAAACACAGAAAACATCACTTTTATAACTAGTTTACTGAACTAGTAGTTGACTGAGTGATTATTACTAATATTATTAATCAGTTGCAATATCATTTGAAGAAGTGGTCACCAACCTTTTCAAGCTGAAGATCCCTGACCTTGGCCTTAATGAAAGACAAGATCTACCTATCGAAGAATAGATAGAAAAAGACAGCCCAGATTGTACTTCCAACTTGATCAAGTTTCAAAGCCTTTTATTTAGTATTTTATTTGAATTTAATATACATTAAATGTTCTTTTTTTTTTTACATTAAACCGGATGCAACCATCATATGATCCGATCATATGAAGTGGCACTGAACTAAAAAAAAATGCCATTGTCGGCAGTAAGTTTCTGAAGGTACTACCCTTAACATTTTATAAATGTACTGTACTAACAAAATTCTCAACAATCTCAATTAAGCTAAGTGCAGTTATGTCCCATCTTATGCATCATCACTTTTCACAATGCCACCAGAAGGCAAAACTGCTGCAGTAACTTACTCAAGTCAGTGTGATGGCTGTGACTGAACATTGTCTGTGAGTCCTCTGAAGTCTGGCTCATAGCTAGAGACAGCCAGTTTGAGGCAGTCTGTGAGGTGTCTGTCAGTAAGGCAGCTCCTGTATTTTGATTTGATTATTTTCATCTGTGAAAATGCCATTTCACAGAGGTAAGTTGATCCAAAGTAGGCACTCACTTTCAGTGCACATGCAGTGAGGAGAGGAAACTTCTCTTGGTTGACAAGTCCCCAAAAGTCACTGTCCCTTGATCTGGCTTTCAGCTCAATGCCATTTTGCAAATCAACCATCTCCATGTCAATTCCACTTGACAAAGAAAATACTTGCTGGAATTTGGCTGCAACCTGTTCTATATCAATGAGCATGAATGGGTTTGAGACAAATGCAGCAATACATTCCATTTCGTTTAACTCACCAAAACGCATATTGAACTCTGTTGCAACTTTGTTCAGGTGAGCACAGTATTTCTCAGGGTGAAAAACATCCTTGTCTTTAATGCTCTGTGACATTTTTTTCCAGGTTGGGAAAGTGTGTTAGCCTCCCATTTTTAAAATGTGTGATCCAAACACAGAGCTTAGACTTAAAAGCATTTACTGCGCTGATCATGTGGGGCAGGTGTCGGTCTTTTCCCTCGAGCTCATTGTTGAGTGTATTCAGTTTTGCGGTCAAGTCTGTCAGAAACCCCAGGTCACACAGCCACGCATCATCTGACAGTTCCTTGTGCTCCTCGTTTCTTGCAGACAGAAATGTCTTTATCTCAGGCAGTAAGTCTTGCAGCACTTTCAAACGGCTCAACCACCGCACATCAGCATGAAGTAGTAGGTCTCCGTACGCGGCATCGAGCTCATCCAGTAACACCTTGAATAAAGTTATTTTGCTCGTATCGAGTTTATGAGTTTGAGCACCAATGACATTACGTGAGAAAAGTCCACGACTTTTACTGCCAAGGCCTGCTGATGAATGACACAATTGATCTTGAAGTCGGGAAAATCAGGGTCATTACGGCACAGTGCTATAAAACCAAGGCGATGCATCGCCGGTGCTCCGTCGATGGTAATTGCTACCAGTTTATGAATGGGGATATAATTTTCTCTTACATATTTTTTTAAACTCATTGTAAATATCCTCACCTCGCATTCTCTCCTTTAAGTACAAAAGAGTGAGGAAGTCCTCTTTTGTTGTAAAATCCTGGAAAGCCATTCTAACAAAAACAACAAGCTGAGCTGTGTCCACTGCATCCAGAAATTCGTCGAACTGCAGTGAAAAATATTCACAGAGTGACAAGTCCTTTAACACCTGTCGATCCACGTCCTCTGACAGTGACTCGACCCTCCTTGTCACTAATGCAGGGCCGAGAGCTACAGCAAGGAGTGAGGCTTTTATGTCATCTTTGTTTTTGAAATCCTTGAAAAATAGTCTCTGCAGTAAGGGCCATTGCTTCCTTGAATAACTCGCCATCCATAAAAGGCTTTTTGTTTTTTGACAGAAAGTGACTTACATGAAACGATTCTTCAGTAGCAGCCTTATTTTGATCAGCAGATTTTGTAAAAGGTGATTGCTGGGCCTTCAACTCAGATCTCAGCTCGTCAACTTTCCTTGCACGGATCGCGCTCTTTGGCGGGTAGTGGTCTTTAAATTTCGGGTGGTTGGTATTGTGGTGCCGCTCCAGATTCCCTCTTTTACATAATGCTTGTTTTTGGTGGCACAACATACATATACACTTATCTTTTACCAAGGTAAAAAGAAATTCCTGTTTCCATTCTGGATGAAAATTTTATGTTTTTGCCTTCTTTCTAGTTTGACTGTTACCTCGCAGCCACAGGCTATCAACTTACGGGTGCTCTTCTCTTATCTGATTGGTCACTTCATTGAAAATAAATAGAGCGGTTGGATTATGAAATACAGATGCTTGCAAAACTGAAACGTTTTTTTCCGGGAGCTACCAGGACAGTGATAAAAATCTACCAGTCGATCGCGATAGAGGGGTCGGCGACCTCTGATTTAAAGTAATTCTTTAGGAATATCCTGATGTGTAGCTGTACACCCCTAATTTACGTAAGCCATCAATTCAGTACATTTAAAAAATGAAAACGAAATTATTAGATTAGATTTACATCACAAGCTCATTTGAGACAATATTTTTTATGCCAATTATAATATTTTATTTGTAATGTAAATCTAATTCAATCATTTCATTTTATTTTTTTAAATATACTGAATTAAATGTACTGAATTGATTCAAAAAGTAATTGAACAGGATACTAGGATACTAAAAGTGTTGGATTTGTTATTATGTTTATTCTTTTATTAAACTCATTGCATTTTGATCCAGCTCTCCTTTGTTTTTGAGTTCACCCTACATTACAGAAGACTCGACCACAAATGGACCCAGCAGTGAGGATTATGCGTCTCCGCCAAGGAGATCGAAAAAAAATTAAGGACTATGTACAGGACTTTGTTGAGCTGGCTCATTTGGCTCATTATCCCTCATGATCTTTTTTCGAGGGGTCTATCTGAGCCACTTAGCTCAATCATGCTGTTGCATGAACCTCGCTGGATCTGGCATTACAACTGAGTGGCTCAGCTTTTACGGTGGATATCATGGAGGAGGAACGTGACATTCACTCGGTACCCGTAATGCCAGAGTCCCCAATCGTCACGGCAACCACGTCAGAGTCTCCAACCATCATGGCCGCCACACCAGCGCTATCAGCCGTCATGGCTGCCACGCCAGTGTTATCAGCCTTCATTGTTATATTTTTAAAAATGGAATATGTGGATTTTTTATTGAATCGACACTCAAGCTGTGTCCCAATTCAGAGGCTGCATCCTTCGTAGTCCGTGAAGGTTGGACCGAGCATTGTTAAATTGCAAGGTCTAGCTCTAGCCTATGGCCGGGCGCATACGGAGGATTGTTATATTCAACTGTCTGAAAAAAAACAGGGTTCACAAACTGTCTAAATATCACCTATAGGTCCATTTATATGCAATGTCAACATTTGAACAGCTTTAAAGTGTTTTTTCTTTTTTTTTTTTTTTACATTTGTATAATTACATATTCAAATAAGTTGAAACCAATCAATACTTTTCTCTCCAAAAAAAAACAAACAATCGTCACGGACGGACAATGAATCTTGGGATAGGCTAGGCTGCGAAGGATCCACTTGTTCTATCCTTTGCGGCTCAGGAAAAGAAGGACAGATTTGTAGGCTGCATTTAAAGGAGCTTTCAAATTCGAAAGGACAGCCTTTGTTGCGCCGCTGTGATGCATTCTTGGTGAATGTAGCCTTCGATTGATGCAGCCTCTGAATTCGGACGCAGCTACTAGCAATCACTGAGAGAGCCATATATGGTCCGCGGTTCTCCAACGCTATTGTAAACAGACTGTGTGGTCACAGTTATAAATATGCAACTACTAACAAACTAGAAACAAAAAAATAAGTGAATAGTGGTTAGCAAGCAAACACTGTGGGCACTATTCTAACGATCTGAAAACACGAAACGCAAGTAACTTTGTGGGCGGATCTCGTGCACTGTTGCTATTATACCGGCGGATTGACTCTTGCGCCCGACGCAAATGGGTTGGTCTGAAGTAGCTACATTACTCATAGGTGTGGTTTGGGCGTAACGTGCAATAAACCACGCTTTACAGCGGTTCACAGCCGAGGAGACCGACGTTCTCGTCAGAGCCGTAAAAGACAGGGAAGTGACATTGCATGGGAATGGGAGAAACCCACCCAAAGCTTCGGTTAAACAGGCGTATAATAATTTGAGTAAATGTGTAAGCTAGATTTATGCCTTTTTTAACATCTTCATGGACACCACAATGATTTCCCTCATGTGGTAATATTTTCCTTGTAATTCTGTATGGTTTGCAAAAATGGGAACTGCTGCGTCTGTGTAGATGAGAGAAGCAAAGTGTATGCACGTTGTGCACACGCTACATTATGGCCAAGCGTGCGCCCTTAAAATAGCATCTGAATAACGCGCCACTGACTTTAGACTAGGATTTTCCTGGTCTGTGGCGGAATTGTTTTCTGAAACTGCAAAATAGCACCAGGGAACGTTTGTGCCGGAACACGCCTCCTCTTTTTGCTGAACTGCCCCCGGGAGCGCAAGTTCATTCCCTAATTTACCAACTTGCTACTGTGGAGGGAAAAGTCCGCTGTGCGTCGGGTGCAAAATAGGAATGGTACATGCGTCAGTGTACAAAGTCAATTGCGCTGGGTGCAAGATAGGGCCCTGTAAGTTAAGTCCAAAGCAAGACGTGAACCCGTAGCAACATGTTATGGCAACAATGTCTCAGACACATAAAAATAAACAGGACTTTTGAGTGATTCGTTGATGTTTTGTACATGTTGTCATATTAATTAGAATTCAATGCGTTTTGTTTTATTGACCACAATATTATTGGTATTTGTTGAAATGGGCACTTTTGATTCATTTTGGAAAAAGGTCAATGGCTTTGAGCCCCCAGAGAACCAACCTGAAATGTGCCTGGAAATTGTTGAATCACCTTATTCAGTCACTGAATTTGACATTATAAATGGACTTAAATATGCTGTGCATGAGGTGGTTGCTTAAGGTGTTTTTCACATAGTATACTCTACCATGGGACAGAATACAAGAAGTCTTAGGATCCTGTCCACAACTTCAAAATGTTTTCATAATGGAAGGGTATTGAGCTAACAGCTTAAATCTCAACCTAATGGATTTGTTGGATCCAGTACAACACTTATTAGCCTGACATTCAAGACACACCCTCCTGTGATGAAATTAGTTCCCATCTATCATGTTCTCCATCCAAAGAAAAAATCATTTATATCGCATTTATCTTTTATCTGTTTGTCCCTTATGCAACATTAGAAATATTATCAGATACATAATAGAACTGAATTCTGGGTCACATTATATTACACAACTTTGATGTAGAAAATGTCACAGAAAACATCTGAGAGATTACTTACCAGACAAGCAATTTTCCGAGATGGAATTTCAGGAAAATTACCCAATTGACCAAAGAATGATTGTTGTATTATCAAAAGCTCTAAGTTTAATCTAGTGGATGTGATAGAAACTGAACACAGGCTTGGTAGAAGATGAGGAGAAGCCTCTGACAGCTTTATCTTTATTCTCGTCATCCACTTCTCAGCTGTTTCGCCTAACTGATGCAGTGAAATGAATAATGATGAGTATTTCTTGAGTGTTCACAACTTGAAATAGACTATGCAGTCACATTATTAGACAAAGGAAATATTAGACAACTTTCAAAGTTCTATTTTATTTTTACATTTTTGCATTTAGCCAAGCAAATCCAAAGCGAATTTACAGAATGTTCCAACAATATATTTACATGATTCCCTGGGAATCAAACTCATGACCTTGACTTTGATTTAGTGCCAGAGTCTACAAGTCAAGCCATGAGAAGAACACTCATTGCAATTCTGAATACATCATAATATGTAAAGTGAAAGAAATAGTTTTATACCATAAAATTTCTTTGTGTTACGTTTTCCAAACTTTTTAAAACTTTTTATTTTCTGGTTCATATGAAAACAGCAACACAACAACAACAATCTCAGACTTTTGGGTTATGGAAGCTTGTTTGATTCACAGAATAAAAAAAGAAAAAGGTAATTATGACTTTTTATCTCAGTTCTTAGTTTTATTTTGCAGTTGTGAGATTATATCTCACTATTCAGACTGTTTAACTCGCAATTCCGAGTTTATATTATTGTATAATTCTTAGAATAAAGTCAGAATTTGTCATGGCTCGAAAGGAACAGTCAAGGATTCAATAGCAAGTGAATACTGGTGTTTACTAACACAAAAGTATAGCGGTAGTGCAGGTTCAGATGGCAGACAGATAGCAGAATAACAGGCTCGGCAACGCAGGACTCAGTGGGCAGACAGCACACGGACGATCCGCAAACGATCCTCAGAACAGGCAGATGAATCACAGAACAGGAACACAGGAACTAGCGTCCGATCCTCGGAACAGGCGGATGAATCACAGAACAGGAACACAGGAACTGGAGCGAGGAGAAAAGACTGTGAGCTGAGCCCGTGAACCTCCACAACCATCTGACAAAGACAAGACGAGGTGACAAACAATATATAGGACATTCTCATTCAGAACAGCTGGCGCTGTATTCATAATCTGAATCAGTGCTGATTGTAATCATCGATAAGGGAGTGGTCCAGGATGTCCCTAGCAGGAACCCAACTTCTCTCCTCCGGACCATAACCTTCCCAGTCCACCAAGTACTGGAAACCGCGTCCCCTCCGTCTTGAGTCCAGTATACGATTAACCGAATATGTAGGTTCCCCATCTACGAGTCGCGGCGGGGGGAGGAACCCCCCTCTCACAGATTAATGTGAGAATGAAAAACGGGCTTTATTTTAGACACATGAAAGACGGGATGAATTCTCCTGTACGCTGGAGGAAGGTTGAGGTGGACTGCCACCGGACTAATGATTTTGGTGACAGTAAACAGGCCAATGAATTTGGGAGCAAGTTTATTAGAAACGGAGCGGAGAGGAATGTTCCTGGTTGAAAGCCACACCTTTTGACCAACGACGTATACGGGAGGCTTAGACCGGTGGCGATCGGCTTTAGCCTTGGTGCGCGCCCCCACCTGGAGTAGAGTCTCACGGGCTCTAGTCCATGTGCGGTGACACCTCTGGACGAAGGCGTGAGCGGAGGGGACCGCGACTTCGGATTCCAGACTGGGAAAAATTGGTGGCTGGTAACCTACACTACATTCAAACGGAGATAGGCCCGTGGACGACACTGGCAACGTATTGTGTGCGTACTCCACCATTGAAAGTTGCTGACTCCAGGAGGAAGGATTCTTGGAGACCAAACATCGTAACACCCTTTCCAAATCTTGGTTGGCTCTCTCGGTTTGACCATTGCTCTGGGGGTGAAACCCTGAGGACAGACTGACAGTCGCTCCCAGTAACTTACAAAACTCTCGCCAAAATTTGGACACAAACTGGGGTCCTCTGTCAGAAACCACGTCTATCGGGAGGCCATGTAAGCGAAAGACGTGATCAACAACGGTCAACGCTGTCTCCTTGGCTGAGGGTAATTTGGGCAAGGGAATAAAATGAGCCACCTTCGAGAACCGGTCCACCACGGTCAAAACGACCGTATTGCCCTGAGAGGCTGGGAGGGCGGTGATAAAATCTAGCGCTATGTGGGACCAGGGTCTCGAAGGGACAGGCAGCAGTTGGAGTAACCCATCTGGGGGTCGATTGGAAGTCTTACCAGTGGCACAAACCGAGCAAGCCAAAACAAATCTGTGAATGTCACGAGCCATCAGTGGCCACCAGAATCGTTGCTTGACTAAAAAACTAGTGCGATTAACTCCTGGATGGCAAGCCACGTTGGAACAATGACCCCACTGAATAACGTCGGACCGTAATCCCTCCGGCACAAACAAACGATTCGGTGGGCAACCGGGCGGAGGAGTTACCCCTTCTAAGGCCGACTTGACCTTCGACTCGACCTCCCATGTGAGTGTGGAGACGAATAGAGTCTCAGGTAAAATGCATTCGGGAGTAGACGGGCGTTCGGAGCGGTCAAAAATACGCGATAAAGAGTCGGGTGTGATGTTTTTGGAACCCGGGCGGTACGAGAGAGAAAAATCAAAACGACAGAAAAAAAGTGCCCACCGAGCCTGCCTGGAGTTCAATCTTTGGGCGGTTCTGATATATTCCAGGTTCTTGTGATCGGTCCAGACGATAAAAGGTACCCCCGGCCCTTCTAACCAATGACGCCATTCTTCCAACGCTAACTTTACTGCCAACAACTCTCTGTTACCAATGTCGTAGTTACGTTCAGCAGGCGATAAACGACGGGACAAAAACACGCAGGGATGCATCTTGTCGTCTGTGGGAGAACGCTGGGACAGCACTGCTCCTACCCCCACCTCTGACGCATCGACCTCCACCACGAACTGACGTGATGGATCAGGGGCAATAAGGATGGGGGCTGAAACGAAGCTGCCTTTCAGTTTAGCAAACACAGCCTCAGCTGTGTCTGACCACCTGAACGCCGTTCTGGGGGAGGTCAAGGCAGTCAGAGGCGTGGCTAGTTGGCTGAAGTTGCGAATAAAACGCCGGTAGAAGTTGGCGAACCCCAGAAACCTCTGTAGGGCCTTACGGGAATCTGGACTTGGCCACTCCACCACAGCCTTAACCTTCTCAGGGTCCATCCGTATTCCCTCAGATGAAACGATGTACCCTAGGAAAGGAACAGACTGTGCATGAAAATCGCATTTCTCCGCCTTGACAAAAAGCCCATTCTCTAGTAACCTTTGGAGCACTCGTCTGACGTGTTGAACGTGCTCCTGGAGAGACGAAGAAAAAATCAATATGTCATCCAGGTAAACATATATGAACTGATCTACCATGTCTCTCAACACGTCATTGACGAGTGCCTGGAAGACCGCTGGGGAGTTGGAAAGGCCGAACGGCATAACCAAGTATTCAAAGTGCCCCCTGGGGGTGTTGAACGCGGTCTTCCACTCATCCCCCTTCCTGATGCGAACCAAATGATATGCATTACGTAAATCCAATTTTGTGAAGACTGATGCTCCCTGCAACCTCTCGAAAGCTGAAGACATCAACGGCAAAGGATAAGTATTCTTTACCGTGATGCTGTTCAACCCCCGGTAATCAATACAAGGTCGCAGAGAACCATCCTTCTTCCCCACAAAAAAGAATCCCGCCCCCGCTGGAGAAGAGGAAGGGCGGATGAACCCCGTTGCTAGAGAATCAGAAATATATTTCTCCATAGCCTCCCTTTCTGGAGCAGAAAGCGAATATAACTTGCTCTTAGGAGGAGACGTACCTGGAAGTAAATCTATAGCACAGTCATAGGGACGATGCGGAGGAAGAGAAGCAGCCCGGGACTTACTGAACACTTCCTTCAGGTCGAGGTACTCCGGTGGCACGTTAGACAGATTCACTGGCTCCTCCTGCAACACAGAACAAGAAACAGACGGAACAGCAGACGAAAGACATGAGGCATAACAGATCACTCCAACCGGATACAGAGTTCTGACCCCACTCTATCCTGGGTCCGTGTTTAGCCAACCACGGATGACCCAGGACAATGGGAGCGTGAGGTGACTGGGTGAGGTAGAGTGAGACCCTCTCAGAGTGGTTACCCGAGGTGATGAGTGTGATGAGACCAGTGACGTGAGTAATGCCCGGGAGTTCCTGTCCATTTAGTGTGTGGATCGTGATGGTGTGTTCCAGGGCCGTGATGGGGATGTGAAGCTTGCGCGCCAAAGAAAAGTCCATAAAATTGCCCTCCGCACCCGAATCCACGAGCGCCTGGCCGTTGAAGGAGCGGTCTGCCCACTGGAGTCTCACCGGGAGGAAGGTGGCGTTCGAGGGTCTGGTCATGGATATCCCGCCCGACAGTAGCCTCCATCCTAGCGCCGGGCTTGGCCTTTTAAAGGGCAGGTGGAGACGAAGTGGCCGGCCTCTCCACAGTAGAGACACAGACCTCTCGAACGGCGGTGTTCTCTCTCCTCCCGGGAGAGCCGAGCTCGACCTACCTGCATGGGTTCAGGATCGTTCGAGGGGCTGACCGTGTTCACTCCTCTGGGACCGGGAAACTCCGTGAAATCCACCACTGGGGTCGGATACGGTCGATTCTCTCTCTGTTGTAGACGTGCATCGACCCGTAGTGCCAGTTCAACCAGTTCATCAAGAGTCTTGGGTAGATCCAGCGTGTAAATCTCCTTCTGAACACGGTCAGCCAACCCATGCAGGAACATGTCCCACTGCGCCTCCTCGTTCCATTTGCACTCGGCGGCCAACGTCCGGAACTGGATGGAATAGTCGGAAACAGAGTTGTTGTTCTGACGGAGATCTGCAAGTTGGCGACGACCCCGCGGTCGAACACGCGCCTCATCTCCTGCTCGAGTGCTTGGAACGAGGAGCAGCAGCTGTGTTGATTTTGCCACACCGCTGTTCCCCACAGAGCCGCGCGTCCAGACAACAGCGTCATGACTAGTGCCACTTTACTCTCCTCGGAGGAAAACATCACAGGCTGAAGAGAGAAGTAAATCGAACATTTGGTTAAAAAGGTTCGACACATATTAGGTTCTCCTGAATACCTCTCGGGGGTGGGGATGCGCGGCTCCGGTCGGTTGATGTTGGGATTTTCCGGGGGAACAGGCGGGGGCGGTGCTGGCGCAGTGGGACCTCTCAGACGTTGTAATTGAGAGGTGAGCTCGGACACCTGCGTTACCAGAGCCTGTATCGCCTGACCCGAGGCACCGATCTGTTCATCCTGACGATCCATGCGAGCGTGGTTACCGGCAAACATCTGCTCCAAACTGGCTGCACTCGCTGAATCCATGGTCTGGTCAGATGGTTCTGTCATGGCTCGAAAGGAACAGTCAAGGATTCAATAGCAAGTGAATACTGGTGTTTATTAACACAAAAGTATAGCGGTAGTGCAGGTTCAGATGGCAGACAGACAGCAGAATAACAGGCTCGGCAACGCAGGACTCAGTGGGCAGACAGCACACGGACGATCCACAAACGATCCTCAGAACAGGCAGATGAATCACAGAACAGGAACACAGGAACTAGCGTCCGATCCTCAGAACAGGCGGATGAATCACAGAACAGGAACACAGGAACTGGAGCGAGGAGAAAAGACTGTGAGCTGAGCCCGTGAACCTCCACAACCATCTGACAAAGACAAGATGATGTGACAAACAATATATAGGACATTCTCATTCAGAACAGCTGGCGCTGATCAGCTCAGCAGCGATAACGAGCCGTGCTGATGAGCCGCGCCCATTCATACAACACGCACTCACATAGTGAGGGCGAGTCAATGAATCCATGAATCGTGACAGAATTGCGTCAAGTGAAATCAGAATAGTGAGATATAAACACGCAATTGTGATTCAGAAGTCAGAATTGCAAATATAATTGTGAGATTAAAAAGTCCCAATTACCTTTGGTTTTTATTCTGTGTTGGAAATAAGCTTCCATACTGATTTATACATAGCTAAAAGCAATACATTATAATGTATAAAACATTATTATCTAATAGTTCCAAACAAATTCGGTAACACTTTAATCAACAACTATACAGGAAAAAATGAGTAACACAATATTACCATTATGATAATTGCTATAAACTAAAAAGAAACTCGAAATAGTAAGCAAGTAAAGTCATTTCTAGCATAGTAAGTAAGAGCACTTAGTTCACTATTAGCTAATCAGTAACTACTATTTTTTATACCTCCCAGAGGACTA
The DNA here is from genome assembly GCF_963993115.1 of Abramis brama. Lineage (NCBI taxonomy): Eukaryota > Metazoa > Chordata > Actinopteri > Cypriniformes > Leuciscidae > Abramis > Abramis brama. The sequence goes on from NC_139967.1 coordinate 41,722,912, forward strand.
CTAAGAATTACTATATACTGTACAGGTTCATAATTAATGTGAATAACGCTCAATGTATAATTAATTTAACAGCAATTTACATGCACTGGACACTGTATACCATGGAGCTCTGAGGTTCATCACTGGTTTTAAAGTCCTCACTCACCATTGTGAACTGTATGAATGTGTTGGATGGTCTTCTCTATCAATACAGAGACTTTAACACTGGTATATCTTCATATATAAGGCTATTTCAGGTCTACTTCTATCCTACCTTCTGACCTACATCAGTGTAAATAATATCGGGACTTACAATCTTCGTTCCCTGGATCTTTTCCTTCTATCTGTTCCAAAGGTTAGAACAAGGCGTTTAAGTTTGCTGCTCCCTCTACATGGAACAAGTGACAGAAATCCATTAAACTTAATAAGCTGACCTCATTGGTCGCTTTTAAGAGGATGTTAACTGACTTGGAGGCAGCCATATGTTTTGCCTGATGTGTTAAGGATTGTGGTTGACTTCAAGGGAATTGCTATTTCAGTTGTTTTATGTTTTCATTATTTTTATGTATTTTGTGTCTGTATGTATGTATGGTTGTACTGCTGCCTGTCTTGGCCAGGACACTCATGAAAAAGAGATTTTTAATCTCAAGGAGTATCTTTCTGGTTAAATAAAGGTAAAATAAAAAAAAACAATAATAAACATTTTTAAAACAATTATAAAGTGAAGATATGGTAACCCACTAGTAATGACTCAAGTATTACCAAATCCTTCAGAATGGATTAATTATTTGGAACAGTATTCTAAAGATAAAGCATGATAACTCTCTAGTAATGACTGAAGTCATTGTACGCTTTTGAGGTTTTTGTAAGGTTTTCTTTTACAAATGTAACAAATTCTTGTAAAACAATGTTTGGTAACTTTATTTTAAAGTCACTCTGTGGTGAAAATCAAGCTTTTAATATTGTTTATATGTCTATGTGGTGTTTTTAATATGTTTTAAGACAAACCATGTGCAAATTCATAATTCAACACCATTGCTGAGTATTTTCTCCCTAAAACTGCAGTGAACTACAGACAGTCTCAAAAAACGCGGTTTGAAATCACAGGTGTTTCTGACGTCACAAACTACCTTCACGACAACATGTGATCCTCGATGAGTGGATCTCTGAGCTGGCGTGAGGGGAGGCGGGGCTCATTTGCATATTCATAGAACCGCATATTCTAAACGAGGCAAGGGTGTACAATAGTTACATTTTAGGCATGAAGACATTTTTTTCTGGGGAAAAAAATGTTTAAATATGTCATTTTGGTGATCATGAATTTTTAGGGGTACAATTATTGACTACAGGGGGATTTTAAGGTGATGTAGTTACACATTACTACATGTAACAGTAAATTATGCATAATTACATGTAACCCTAAACCAAATCATAACTCTATAGTAAGTACATGTAGTTAATAAATATTACTCAGTACTTATTTGAGTAAGTACAATGTAACTATGTCACCTTAAAATAAAGTGTAACATCTAGGTTACTAATGTAACCAAAGGGAACGGAGACGTTACGTCAGAACTGAACTGACGAATTGGGTTCTCGTCTGAAAGACTTTGAGTGTAACAAAACGAACCAACTGACTTTGGCGAACGAGATATGCATCGCAAACCACTCCCTGTGAAGCGGGTATGAATGGAAGCGTGCTGCAGTCGCTCAGTAAAGTTTTGCGCTGAGGAGCCGAGATAGTGTGTTTCGGTCGTTCAGTGGTGGCGAAGGGATGTAACGTCTCCGTTTCCTCCTTCAGGGAACGGGGTTAGATTAGTATCCTAGACGTTCCCTACCAGTCAGTCACATCGAGCACTGCTGTTCCTTCCACACAGTGTGACTATTTGGATAACACTGGGAAAGCGTGCCTATTCTAAACAGAAAGGGACACTATGGAGACCACATCCTGCCAGTAGGAGGTAAAATGTGGGGTTACACATATGGACTGATTGTTGAGGCAGTGCTACATACTGTATGAAAGGTCTCTGTGGTAGATCCAGCCTAGCTAGGGTGAAGTCATTACAGCAGAGACTGCAGAGTGGGCTCTGCCAAGGGAATGACACGGGCTCGCTGACAGGGAAGCCGTACTGTGGAATAATACACATGTGGGATCACCCGTAGGGGAATCACAACACATGGGCACCTAGTCAAGCACAAGGGCTGACCTTCTGGACATACACGAGTGCTAGACCCAGCGCCAGATGCTTCCACCACGTCTGGCTCCCGAGTGTGCTGGAGGAACTCCATCCAGGGCTCAAGATAAGTATTCATATCCCATCCTTGGAGGGGAGTGTCACTGCAAGCGAGACACAGAGCGACCCCCCCCTCCCACACACACACACACACACACACACTTACTAGCAGTTTGAAGCATGTACTGGCTTCAGATTGCTAGTAAGTGGGGGGGACTCGCTCTGTGTCTCGCTTGCAACGCCCAGGAAGAGTTCAAACCCAGAGTGTTGGGAACGGCTGGTCTTGAGCCTGATACGCCAAGACTATGGCATCCACAATCCAGTGGGCCAACCTCTGCTTAGAGACAGCCTTTCCCTTTTGCTGGCCTCTATAGCAGACAAAGAGGTTATCTGAGGTCGTAAAGCTCTGCGTCCAGTCCATGTACAATTGCAAAGCTTGAACAGGACACAGCAGTGCAAGGGCTGGGTCTGCCTCCTCCCGGGGCAGCGCTTGCAAGTTCACCACCTGGTCCGTGAAGGGAATGGTGGGAACCTTGGGCACGTGTCCAGGCCGGGGTCTCAGGTTTATGTGAGAGTTGGCCGTAGAGGAGAGATCCCAATTCGTCAGTTCAGTTCTGATATAAGGTCAAATGTGACTGACTGACTGACTGACAGGGAACCCTAATGTTTTGAGCACATCATTATCACTGAAAATGACTTAAAAAAAAGTTTCTAATTGATTTGTCCACTTTCAAAACAGATCTCGTGTGTGACCACTAGGGATGTCCCGATCAGGTTTTTTCGCCCTCGAGTCCGAGTCCGAGTCATTTGATTTTGAGTATCTGCCGATACCGAGTCCCGATCCGATACTTCTATAACACATAAAAAAAGAATAAAGAAGAGCAAAAAAACAGATCCAGGATGTTCCTTATTTTTTATTTAATTCACCTTATTTTAACATTCAACAACTCTGTTAACAAACAAGTGTGAACAATCAAGTAATAAATAAATTCTTCACTTTTGGACTTTAGTGCAACAGTAAATATAAAAAAAGTCTATATTAAAAAAGTCTATTATAAACAAATAGCACCTCAACTTAAAATACCCGGCAGGCATGTAAACAAATAAAAAATAAAAGTGCCACAGTGTTTGCAAAGCCAGTAATGTGCTTCTAGGAACTGCACTCCTAACTCTTACGCCGGTTTCACACTGCACTGTTAGCAGAGCATGCAACGTGTATTTTTTTCGCCAACCATGTTAGCAGATTAGAGCATTCACACCGCACGCAGAGGCGGCGCGGCAGTGCGTAGCAGAGCAGAGCAGCAGTGCCGCGATCGTTTCGGCGCCGAGTCTATTTTTGCTGCGCCGCTTTTGCTGAATTAAAGTGACAATACATTAATCATGGCCAAAATACACCGCAGTTTTATCCAAAAAGTGCATTGATGATATCTATTGTGTTTTAAACAGTCAATCAAATGACCAACAGCAATTTAAAAAGAAAACAAATGTCCAAAAACAAACTTGTTGCCATAACAATAAAAACAAAGATGAACCAAAAGTTATATAAATGAAATTATTAATAAAATAAGCTTCTTGACAAGTCTTTTCTCTTAAATGTATTTGAAAACGAAAAAAAGCCATGCCAACTTATCCAAGACTCTGTCTGTACACAACCCGCGGTTCAGCCGCGCGTGACAAACGCTGCCAGTGTGAAAGCAAAACGCGCGTGTCCTGCTCCTGCTCACCATATGCACTGCTCCTGCGCTGCTTACGCTCTGCTAACGCGTGCAGTGTGAAACCGGCGTAACTCTGTGCCACCGCATAACTATAGATGTGTTAAAAAATAATGAGAATATATATACATATATATCCGAGTCCTGATCGGGAGGTAACGTCCGATTCCGATCGAGTCTGAAAACACGTGATCGGGCCCGATTTCCGATCACGTGATCGGATCGGGACATCCCTAGTGACCACATTTAATTTTCTGCACATGTTAGGGCACATATAACTCTATATTTTGTTTCAGTTCATCCACTTTTCCTTAGCCTTTCTTTTGAGCAAAAGTGAATTTGCTACTGCAATTTAACTCAGAGGGAATGCTGCGGGTAATTGGATTTTTAATTGTTCTTGTGACTATCATCACACAGCATGTATAGCAACAGCCATCATTATTTCTCCTGTTCATATGGAGAGCCCTTGTGTCCTGTTGTTACATGTGTGTTGATATAAAAGGTCTCATGTTGCTCTCCACATCCTCCAAAAATACACCCTGATGACAAACTTGGGGTGCCGGCAGATGTTGGCATAGACAAGCCACAGGGTTTTCACAAAGTGACATTCCCTACGGGTCTACACCTCTCACCTGAGCACTGAAATTCAGACGTGCCCTCTATCTGCACTTTGAAAGTGTCCCTGAATTCAAATGTGGGTCTGGTTACACATTATACACTTCAGATGAACCAGGTACATGCCACAATTAATTTCAAGGCCTGCATCGCATAAAATAACATGATGCAATTAATGTTCTAGTCCCATTGTCCTATATATGACTCTTTTTCTCCTAAACATGCAAATACAAATATCACTGAATATATTATACAACTGACTCATTATTCTGTGCTCTGCAGAGAAGGTTGTGCATTTAGAATACAATACAAATGTTGTGCCCATACTATTTATTTATTTATCTGAGAGCATAAAACATACAGTAAGTTATTAAGAATTGCTTATTTACTGTAGCAACATGGTTCATGTTGTCATGGCAGGACTGCTGTACCTCATTGTTGGAGATGCAATATTGAAACTATAGCTTATGATACAACAAGCCACTCATAATTTAAAGTAAATTAACTAATGATACCCTTGTGATAAAATAGTTTGCTAATAAAATTAGCTACCTCTTATCTAATTATTTTAATATGATTTATAATTTAATTAGTCTTTTTTTGCTAGAACAATTAAGATTTTTGAATGTATATTTTCTGAAGGTCATTTGAATGATTACAATTAAAAGCAGCATTAAAGACTAAATCCAACTTCAAAAATATTAGAAACATCATAATAAAAAATAAAAAAACAGCAATGAAAAGCATAATTGACTATTTTGTAGAAAAAAAAGAAAACTGTTTAAAGATATGTTAAAACTCTAAAATTCTAAGATACATCCAGGACTATGCTGACTGAGACTTAAAAATTAATTAAACTAATTAAAAAGTTAATTAGGATGATGATATCAAAATATCAAAGTCTTTTCTTCCCATTGTGTGACATATATTTGAGTGAAATGGCGTTTGAACAAGAAAAAAAAATTAGGTGGGACTTGATTTTGTTCATTGGGAATTGAATGGATGACTGGATGGTTGTGGTTTACTATTGGTGGATCTCATGTGAATTGTCCATTTTTATTTCATGGTGACTTTAACACTAGCATTTACACTAAGTACAAGGAATAAAATGAAAACACACACACACACACACACACACACACACACACATGCCAAAATTCATTAGGGAATCCAAAAAAATATTGTGAACAAAAATAGTTACGTTAATATTTACTTTGCTCCAGAAACATGATAGCATGCTGGGACTTTAGGGAACATTATTGAGTGATAAAAGTGTTGTGTTCACGTAATACATAAAGTATACACATAGCTATACAGTTCTAATTCTGTTATTCAAGATGCCTGTTTTACGTTGCACATTCTGACACTGTGAGGCCACCGTAGGTGTGCGCTGTTGTTTTTGGTTCCGGAAAATAAACGAGTGAGTTTGATGCATTGAAAGTGAAACTAGTCGTTATTTTTTTAACAACATAACATTGGCGACAAGGATGGCTGATGCCCCGGTTTTTTCTCTGCCACCTCCGGATTTTTTTCTTCCCCTCCCTGGTGAACCTGTCGTTCCTTGGAATCAGTGGAGAACGTCTTTTGAACTATACCTTTTAGCTATTGGATTGGATAATGCCTCTAGCGCGAGGAAGCGCGCTATTCTACTGCACCTGCTGGGAGCGGAGGGGAACAGGATTTTCAACACACTCGATGGTACTCTGGACACTTATAATGCTGTAATTACGGCTTTGACTGGACATTTTGTGAAGTCACAGAACATCCTCTTTCAGCGGCTGGAGTTCAGACAAAGATGTCAGCGCCCTGGTGAGTCTGCTAGGCAGTTTGTAGCAGATTTAAAAGCCTTAGCACAGCGCTGTAATTTCGGCGTCATGAGGGATGAACTTATTTGAGACCAGCTCATTGAAAAAACGTCTAATCCCAGAGTCCAGGAGGAGTTATTACTCAAAGATGCAACACTGTCACTTGAGGATGCATTAACACTCGCCTTACAAGTGGAGGCGGCAACTCAATGTGCTGCTAAAATAGCAGAAAACAAGTCTCATACTGCCGTTATTGAACAGCCAGTGCAACAGTTATCAAGCTCAGACAACCGGGCTGACCCTGCTGCTATACAGGTCGCGCGCCCCCAGCAAACACGGCAGCAGAGACGCTGTGGGAATTGTGGCTCCACCCGTCATGCCACGAGGGCTCAGGACTGCCCTGCTAGGGGCCAAACATGCAGACGATGTCAGAAACCTAACCACTTTGCTAAATGGTGCCGGTCTGCTCCGGCTGACTACCCTGAACAATCACATGACCCGGTGGTGCCAGTGCGCACTATAGGCCCCCACCCAGGGACCTTCTCCAGGTGCCCCGTATACCTGGATGGATGCTGTGTCCCTCTTCTCCTTGACACTGGGGCCAAGGTGTCACTGCTGAATGTTGACACCTGTAACCTACTCTTCCCAAACAGACAGCTGCAGCCCCCAAAATTGACGTTGTTGGCCTACTTTACCTCCCAGTTCGCTACACCTCCGCAACTGTGGACCGTTTCCCATTCCACATTACACGCCACGGTGAGAACATCATGGGCCTTGACCTCTTTCTCAGCCTTGGTTTTACCCTACAGGACAACAACGGAACACGAATACTACAAGTGGGTTCCCCTTGGCAACAAAGCCGGCCTGAACTGTTCAATGGCCTTGGGTGTCTCACCTCATTCACACACAAACCGCTCCTTGACCACAGCGTGCCTCCCGTGGTCCAGCCCCTTCGGCGTGTTCCCCTGGCTCTGCGGGACGGCGTTACACAGGAGCTCCAACGCCTCCAGGCTGACGGCATCATAGAATCCATTGATGCCTCTCCGTGGGTGTCCAACCTCGTCATCGCCAGGAAGAAGTCAGGTGGACTGAGAGTCTGCGTTGACCTTCGCCAGGTCAACAAGGCAGTGGTGCCTGACAAGTACCCTCTTCCGACAACAGAAGAACTCACAACCCACTTTTATGGCTCCCGGGTCTTTTCTAAGTTGGACTTACGTCAGGGCTACTTATAAATTCCCCTGCACCCGGAGAGTCGGAACCTGACGGCTTTTATTACTCATACTGGCCTGTACCGCTATACAAGGATGCCTTTTGGGCTCAGTTCAGCACCAAGCTGTTTTCAAAAGATCATGTCCACAATCCTCGCAGATGCCCCGGTACTGTGGCCTATTTGGATGACATTGTGGTACATGGGCCAGATGTTGACACACACAACGCCCGCCTGGAACGGGTCTTTGACTCCCTCAGCCGCCACCATGTCACCTTGAACACTGAGAAGTGTACGTTCTCCGCACCGGCCATTGATTTTGTCGGGTTCCGTGTGTCAGCAGATGGTATCTCCCCTCTTCAGTCGAATGTGGCAGCCATCAGCGCAGTCCCCAACCCCACGACAGCCTCGCAGCTGGCTTCGTTCCTGGGAATGACAGCCTACTACATGCGTTTCCTGCCACAGTACTCCTCTGTCACGGCCCCGCTGAGGATGCTGCTCAGGCAGGATGCTCCCTGGACCTGGACTTCTGAATGCCAGGCAGGTTTTGACGAACTGAAGCGTCTCCTCACGACGTCTCCAATCCTGGCACACTTCCAGCTGGACTGCCCCACATTCGTGACCTGTGATGCATCTGCTGTGGCTCTGGGCGCCGTTCTGTCACAGCTCCATGACGGCGTGGAGAGGACCGTAGCCTTCGCCTCCCGGGCGCTCAGCCCCACCGAGCAGAAATACTCAGTGGGTGAAAGGGAGGCCCTCGCCTGCATTTGGGCGTGCGAGAGGTGGCATTTGTACCTGTATGGACGGTCTTTTACCCTACGAACGGACCACCAGGCCCTGACAGCCCTGATGTCCACTTCAGGCGGAGGACACAGGCCCCTTCGGCTCTACAGATGGTCAGACCGCCTGCAGCAGTATGATTTTCAGTTATAATTCACGCCTGGCAAGACTAATGTTGTAGCAGATTTTCTATCCCGCCCTGCCGCCACCCAGTGCTCCGCTGTCTCTCCAGAGGATGAGGAGGAGGTAGTACACCTGGTCCACTCACCACTTAAGGACACGGTCTCCCTCCGTGACCTGGAGTCGGCCTCAGCAGCCGAGCCAGTCTTCAGCATGCTTCGTGACTATATCAGACATGGTTGGCCTGCCCGCGTCCCACCAGAACTGGAGCCATACTATCGAGTGAAGCATGAACTGTCATGCTGGGGTGAGGCCTGCATCGCTCATGGCCTCTGTGCTGTTATCCCAGTGGCCCTCAGAGGGTGTGTCTTGCAAATGGCACATCAGGGACACCTCGGCATCGTCAAAGCCAAACAACGGTGCCGTGACGTTGTGTGGTGGCCCGCCATGGACCGCGACCTTGAGGGACTTATCCGCTCCTGTGCAGCGTGCCTCACCAGTGGGAAGACTGGTCCACCCACTTCAACTCCATTACAGCCGGTAGACTGGCCGTCTGCACCATGGGACCACTTGCAGCTTGATATCTGTGGTGAGCTGTACAATGTGCCACACCATCAGAGGTTTCTCGTGGTGGTCTACGACCTGCACTCCAAGTGGCCTGAGGTGGCTCCCATGGGTACGGTTACCTCTGCTGCTGTGGTCAACTTTCTCGATCAGCTGTTTTCCCGCTGGGGCTTGCCTCGTGCAATTACCACAGACAATGGTCCTCAGTTCCTGTCCTTGGAGTTCACCACCTTCCTTGCCAACAAGGGTGTTACTCATATCCGAACCTCTGTTTATCACCCCCAAGCCAATGGAGGGGTGGAACGATTCAACCAATCCTTGAAAAATGGACTGCATGCTCACGTGTCTGAGGGATACTCCCTGATGGCCGCACTGTCACAGACCCTCCTCCACTACAGAGCAACTGCCCACTCTACAACAGGGGTCTCCCCTGCCGCACTCATGCTGAAAAGGGAGCTTGTGCTTCCCCTGTCAAGACTCCGTCCACCAATGGCCACGGGCCCACGGCCATGCCCAGCAGCAGTAAAGTCTCACGTCAAGAGACAACAGAGTTCCATGAAGCGGAGGTTCGATGAGAAGCACAAGGCTAAGTGGCCTGCTATCAAAGTGTCAGACTGGGTCAGAACCCGCCGGCCCCACAGAGCTAACAAGCTCTCATCATTCTGGTCGGCTCTGTACCAGGTCAGTCGGCAGCTCGGCCCAGCTTCATTTCAGCTGACTGATGGTTCCCGTTGGCACGCCAGCTGCCTGCGCAGAGTGCCCTCCCCTCTTCACCACCCTCATCTGGCAGGGGTGGAGCAGAGCATCCCAGTAACTGAGCCGGCCCCTCACGTGCCAGATCCCATTGCGGCACCTCTTGCCCAAGCTGTTCCGGCTGCTCAGGGAACCGCTCCTGCTTCAGCCCCGCTGCCGTCCCCCTGGTTCCTGAGCCCCGCCCTGTCAGGGTTCGTACACGCCCTGGGCACTTTGAAGACTTTGTTGCTACCTTTCACGTCTGAACATTCGGAGAGGGGGGGAAATGTTGTGTTCACGTAATACATAAAGTATACACATAGCTATACAGTTCTAATTCTGTTATTCAAGATGCCTGTTTTACGTTGCACATTCTGACACTGTGAGGCCACCGTAGGTGTGCGCTGTTGTTTTTGGTTCCGGAAAATAAACAAGTGAGTTTGATGCATTGAAAGTGAAACTAGTCGTTATTTTTTTAACAACATAACAAAAAGATAAATGAGTTAATCGTTTTTATGAGTTAATTGAAATGAAGCATCTGAACTATATCTTCTAAAATGAATGAGGAGGTTTTGTTATATTATCCCCTGCAGGTTATGTCATGCTACAATGCTACACTTCTCATTTCTGGAAAAGCTACAATATTTTGTAAAAGTAGTTGTACAAAAGTAGTTGTATTAGTATCATCACTGCTTTTAATTAGTTACTCTCTACAAGAAAAGTGTAGCTTTATTTTGTGACTGGATAATCCTATGTATAAATGTGTTAAATCAGTTATGTATGTTTTAAATAAGAATATGGAAACTGTGCAAAATAAAAAAATCAAAAATCAAATTACAATCAGATAAGAACAAGATTATGGCAAGATTAGTCTGACAGTTTCATATTTGCTCAGAGACTGGTCTAGACCCTTATGTGGAAACCTCCCTCAGAACTAATTAATTACTGATTTATATGCAGCTAAGTGATGGGTAAGTGTGAGCCACAACTCACAAGTAATTAAAGGGCGGAAGGATGACTTTGCCGTTAAAACGGCCCCACTGTTTTGGCATATTAATGTACAATAAATGTCATTTTTATGTGGTCCTGACACAGCGATTCTGCTATTAAAAATGAAAAGACTAGGAAGATCACTGTAGTCTTCACTGAATCAGTGGACTTATGCTTCCCTAGAGAAAGCAACTCCAGTAATGCATAAAGTTTAATGAGATAGAGAGAAAGACTGAACCAATGTGTGTCTGACAAATGTTTATTGGAATCGATAAGGCAGAGAAACCATGTTATGCGTAGAATACACACTTGTAAACAGATGTATCTCTATACATTATAGAATTTCCTGCCGATTGTTCGCTAACTCTTTGCAAACAGTGTATGTGATGTATAGATCAGGTCTGTAGTATATCACTTGCTCATTTCCAAGTCAAAACTGAAATGTCTAAAATCATTTTAAATAGCACATTGGGTTGCTATTTTTAAATATGAAATTAAGCTCACTTACACAGGTGCTTAAATGAACCTTCAGGGCTTCTGTAGTGCATGGATGTGATAAAACACAAGAGATTTAGATTTCATCCTATGTTCAAATTGAGGAACATTATGTGGATTCATAAAGGCAAAAACTGACATGAAAATGCCCTTATGTGTACGCCAACTCAGAAGCATTTGTACAAACTTTTGTACTCATATACCAGTAATTAAAATAATCCAAAACTGTTTAGTAAAATGTAAAGACAAATAGACAATCACAATATTGTTATGGTTATGGACTCTTATTTTGATATTCGTTTCTGTTTTGTTTAGTTCCTGTTTCCCTGCTCTGTTTGGTTTCCTTGATTTCTGATTATGTCCCCGTTTCCCTAATTATCATCAGTATTATCTTATTTAGTTCCTGATTATCCCCTGCATATATACTCTCTGTTCCGTTTAGTTCTTTGTCGGTTATCGTTTATGTTTGTGGTTGTGTTCCTGTGTATTCACGGTTATATGTTATTAAAGATTGTTGTAGTATTTCTTTATCGTCGTGTTATTCATTGAAGCCACTCAGAACGTGACAAATATACAAATGCAAAATGCAAACTGTGGTGATTACCTCACTAAAATTATTTCATTAACTCTTTCTCCACCAATCATGGATTTTCCGACAATTTTCCGTCATTTATGAGACAATGCTTCCCTGCCATTGATGGAATTTTCTGGCTTTTTGTGTTTTCACTGTTATACAGTAGGGAGATCAATGACACATCTTTTGAAATAGTACAGAATCTCCGATCAAAACACAGGCAAGAAAGAAGCAGAAACAAGCAATAGCATATGTAAGCAGATACATATGTAAAATAACACGATCATCAACCTTAAACAGCATATAAATCAAAACTGTCTAACATTACTGAATAAAAATGTCGACCCAGGATGAGCTATAGGACTGTGCAAGCATTAGGGGTGTTTGTTTGTTTGTTTAAAAGCAGAGGGTCTGTTATTCTTTTGAAATATTTCATGTTCTGGCAGGTTATGAACAAGTAATATGAGTGACATGTGCAGTGAATGGTCTTCTTCTGAGTCATAACATTTCATAAATCATTGTAAATATAAAAAGAGGATCTGCAGTCTGTTCCTTCAATGCAATTTCTGTCAAGCATTCAGTCATTGGCTTCTTATGCAAATGAGCTCAGTCACTTTGGCTTCTCTCCTCCTCAGCATGTCTGTGAAGGGTTGGTGTATTGGAATGTGGAGTAACTACCTCATAATATGCTATACGGCATGTTGCTGCTCTCTTCACTGCAGATATTTTAGGGTTAACATAAGCTAATTTAGTATTTAGTAATTTAGTAATTTATTTCTTCTTTTCAAGTATTAACATCAAATATGTCTGACTGAAGCCCGTTGATTTCTGAGTGAGGTGGCAAAATTATGTCGGTGCATAAATGTTTGATCTTAAGACGTCTTGTTACATTAATATTGGAATGGTTTAGTTGAAGTGGCCAGAATTTTGCTTTAATTATGACTTGAATTAAGACTCCATCCAGTGTTTCATGATACCTTATATAATTTACATTCGTCCTCAATTTAAACATTTAAAGTCTTGCACAGCAGCATCACTTAAATGACACTGTATAGACGCATAAACTGCTGCTGCTGTTTTGGTCAGTGGCGGAGTCTATTTCAGTTGCCTCAAAATAGCAATGCACCAACGCACCTGAACACACCTTGTTTTCAGACCAGCACGCCCATGGGCGCACAAATGCATTTGCTATTTAAACAAGGTGGTGCAGGATGTGGAAATGATAACTGCGTCAGGCTGAAACTAGCAAAAAACACTTTCATCGCGTTTGATGCTGCATTGCGCCTGGTGTATAATAGGGCCCAGTGTTTCTTGTCACATTTTGGAATGTAAAAAGTGTACTTTGTAAAAGTCACTTTAAGTTTTTCTGTAAAGTACATTATAAATCATTATGTTGTAATAATGTTTTGTTGCGCTTAAAATAAGTACACTTATTTTGTTATTCACTTATTTAAAATTCCATATTAATGATATTATTTATATTTTATATACAAGTTAATATATTTTAAATGTACTAAATTGCAACTTCATCATCACAAATGTGTAATATATTTAAATACACTAGTTCCAATATAAATTACCATAATTTTACTATAAATCTGTCATTGTACATTTAGCAGTACAACTTTCAAAGACAATAGATGTAATTATGAAATCACACATAGACATGTAAGTCTCAATCAGATCAAATTGCATTTAATATAAAAATAAACTATAATATTCTTTTCACTTAATTGTAGTTTACATGCATACATATAATATTACATTACAATTTTAGACTTTAAATGTTATTGTTTACTCCAAATTACTTTAAAGGGGTCATATAATGGTACATGCACTTTTACAAGTTGATTGTACTGAAATGTGTGTTGGCAGTGCCTGTACACAACCATCATAAAATGATAAAAATCCATCCAGTGGTTTTTTTTAATCTTCTTATATGTTTCCTCCTGTCTCAAATCAAGCTGTTCGATATTGTGACGTCACAATATCGACTCCCCTCCCACGATGGGTGATTGACAGCAGCGTTTCAAACACAGACCCGCCCTCGTGAGCGAGCTGTCAATCATAGCACGCGCCGACGCGCGTTCATTGTTGATAGCTGGAGTGCTGAGTAGAATGGCGTCTAACGATTGTGGTGTTCTGTTCTTGGGTTAAGGAACACAGCAGTCATATTGATGATGTTTCTAAATCCGTACAGCTGAAGACGCAGTGGCTGAGTTTGTTTTCGAAGGGAATATTCCCCACGATCAACGTCAATGCTGTCATGTTTGCGCGAATCATTTCATCAGACTGCTTTACAAACGAGGGTCAGTATAAAGCTGTTTTTGCTAAGAAGCTGCTCCAGAAAAAAGGATCAGTAGCCTACCAACTATTCGTGTTCCTGCTGAACCTCCAGAAGAACGTGAGTGTAACGTTTTATTGACCTTTATATTAATCTTTATATTAATCTTTGCAAATAGCTTGCACACTTCACGATGAATGTGGCTATTTTTACACTCAGGGTACATTATGGCATGTTTTCTATGTACGACGTTCTCAATATAATTCATAATCCCACGTTTGTAATGAACAACGTGTTATGTTTTTTTGTATTATTATTTTAAACGGTGTACACATAGAACAGAGGGGCGGGGTGAGCAAAGCTCATTATCATTTAAAGACACATGCACTGAAACGGCGTGCTGAAAACAGAGCTGTTTTTGACCAGGTAAAATGAGTGTTTTCTTACAATACTAATGAGAATTTTTAATTAAAGTATATTACAAACTTTTAATTTAGACCCTAAAGAATCATATTAGCTTGTACAAAAATGACATTATATGACCCCTTTAATTGACCCTTCGCAGAGACCCGCCCCCCTTAGTTACTGTCGCTATGCCCGACAAGCTACGCTGCTCTCACGCCACACCATGTTCTCACGCAGTGAAAAATACATCGCGGAGCAGAGAAGAGACTGACAACACGCTGACAGACAGGACGGACCAGGTTACTTTTCGGTTACTTTTGATATTAGACATAATAAACAAAGTCTCACCTTTCAAATGTGGTCATTTTTTAAAAGAAATTTAAACGATACATACCGTTTTGTGGCTCTTAAATGTGTCTGACAGATCGCTGTAGAGCATCAGTTAAAGCTGCTCGTGAACCGATCATCTCTTCCTTCTAGTTAATATATAGCATCAAATAAACATGAATGAACATAAGAAGGAATGTTGTTTTAACCGCGGAAAGGCGTCAGTACATTCCGTTTTTCAAGTTCAAATTCTCCCATGTTAATCTGCTATCTCTCCTGACTGCTTTGTCGGACAAAATGGCGGATGGCGGATTATGATTGGTTAGATCGCCTGTCAATCAAGCTCCCTGCGAAGGGTCAATTGTACACATTAAAAAAATCATGGAATTGCCATAGTACATGAAACAATCAATGATACCATGTTCATAAAAAAACAATGTTACTTTCTGGTACTGTTTTAGTAATTCAAGTGTGGACATGAAGAGCTTGTTTCTGAGCCCACTTGATGAAATGTCTGTGCTGGTATGTTGCATCTGTGTTCAGGGGGGTTTGAGTGTGTAACGCTCTCAGTCTCTCCTAGAACCATAGATGAATGCGCTGAGGGATCAATTAGTTGTGATAAATGAGAAGAAGATAACACACACTTATTTGCATTGGAGCTTTCATCAGGACCCCAACTCCAATCAAACTCTCCAGCCTCCCTGTGGGGGAGCTGGGATCAGCTGGGAGTGGCAGTAGCATGTAGGCCAGATATCAAAGAAACCTTAGAAGCTCTGAAACCCTCAGCCAGAACACCAGGCTGCCCGCTGTATGTCATGCTGTAAAAATTGATTGTGATTTTACCGGTAAAAGACTGTGAAACTGCTACAGTAAAAACTGTTAGTTGGTTAATGGAAAGTTTCTGAAAATTTATTTTCAGTGAAAAAACATACATTGACATTCCCAGAATTCCCTGCGTGAGACTTCACATTTGATGTATTTTCTATGAAATAACTGTTTCTTAGTTTCTCTCAGTTTTTTCTAATCAATTATGTACATTAGGGTTTTATGTTACTGTCCATATAATCCATATAACAGGTCAAAACCATAGTGCAAACAATCCAAATGTACAATAGAGTCCAAAAACACAGGCAAACGATGGTATCCAGGACAGTAGGCAGAGGAACGAGACCAAGACAAGGGAAACCAGGATACAGGCACTCAGAATAGCAGTTACATAGATCCAGGACGGAGGTGGAGCGGAGGAACGGAGGGCCAGGTCCGTGAAGTGGAGTGGAAGCAGGACAGGATATTGAGGCAGATTGGGGAGCCAGGGCAGTGCCAGCAAAGCAGGGGCAGGGCTAGTGTCCAGGGCGGAGCTGACAGGACTGAAGACACACTCAGTGGAGCTGAAGACCACCACAGCAGAACAGACGGGACTGAAGATTCCCACAATGGGGTAGAAGTCCACCAGAGCAGAGCAGACGGGACTAAAGATTCCCACAATGGGGCAGAAGTCCACCAGAGCAGAGCAGACGGGACTGAAGATTCCCACAATGGGGCAGAAGTCCACCAGAGCAGAGCAGACGGGACTGAAGATCCCCAAGGCGGGGCAGAAGTCCACCACAGCAGAGCAGACGGGACTGAAGATCCCCACGGCGGGGCAGAAGTCCACCACAGCAGAGCAGACGGGACTGAAGATCCCAACGGCGGGGCAGAAGTCCACCACAGCAGAGTTGCCGGGACTGGTGACCACCACGACGTAGCTGAGGACCACCATGGTGGAGCAGGCAGATCTGGTGACCACCACAGAGGAGCAGAAGACCACCAGGGCAGATCAGACAGAACTGGAGCAAAGAATACATAGAGGTTAGGGTTGGTGGACTCCAGCTGGCGGATGTGCCAATTACATCTAATGTTGTTATATTGATGTTTATTGTCATGTTTATTAATGTCATGTGTGTTACCATGATGGTGTTCAGTGCTTGTTTGAATGACACTGTGTGCAGCTTCTATATATTAGTATTTACTTTCTCAGCTTGTGATGAGATTTGATTCATCATATGACTTTCTCATCACCACCTGTTTCTGGTGGTTGTCAGTTTATTACAAAGGTACAAAATAGATATTAGTAGGTCTACTTCAATAGGTTGTTAAATTAACATACCAGTTAATGAAAAACATATTTTTACTGTAAATTTAAGTTAAATCTGTAAAACCTAAAATGTTGCTACCTTGTTTTTTACTGTAAATTTCTGGCAACCACTGCTGTGCAGCTCTTAGGATGTTATTTGGGGGGGCTCAGGTGAAAGTAATGGAAGCTGGTTCCATGTCAACAGGGAGGAGAACAAAAAAGAAGGAATTCATTTCTCTCGCTGTGCTGAGGATGAAAGCTTTTACAGTTGCAGGAAAAATATGTGAAACCACTGGATTTCTTGCATAAACTGACTGTATATTATGATTGGATCTCCAGTCAAAACAATAGGTAAAAACAGTTTGTTATAACTGTTTTGAACATGAACCATTCATAGTGGATGATGGAAAAGGTATGTGAACCCTTGAGTTTAATAACTTGTGGTGACCCTCCTCTGGCAGCAATACTATCAACCAGACGTTTCCTGCAATTGTGGATCAGACCTGCACATTGGTTAAGAGGAATTTTTCACCATTTTGCCTTTAAAAAAATGTTTCTGTTTAGCAGTAGTTTGGATCTCTAGTGTCATCTCAATCATGTTGCGGTCAAGCCTCTGCCACAAAAGCATATTTTCTTGTGTTGAAGCAATAACTTTGTTGATTTACTCTTGGGCTTTGGGTTTTAGTCCTGTTGTATCACCCAAATTCTGTTGAGCTTCAGTTGCCAACAGTGGCCTTATTCTCCAGCAAAATGTCCTGAAAAACCAGGAGATTCATTTTTCTATCTATGATAGCAAGCTGTTTAGGCCCCGAGGCAGTAAAGCCACAAACCATGAAACCCTCCACCATACACTCTCAGAAAAAAAAAGTACAAAAGCTGTCACTGGTGCAGTACCTTTTCAAATGGTGTAACTTTGTACCTGAATATTTGTACATCAAAAGTGTACATATTAGTACTCAAATGGTACATATTAGAACCTTTAAAGGGTATCGTCCCAGTGACATATTTTGAGTCCCCCCCCCCCCCCCCCCAATCAGCCATGCAATAGCACTGTTGTTTTTTTTTAGTTGTTTTTTTGTCAAAACAACTCATCTTTGACTGAATATTTCCGCAGAATATTTTGTGTTGCAATTGTTGTTTATTGCAAACAACTCATCTATTCAAATATTCACAGAATATTCACAACAATTTAATGTTTCCCCAAACAACCCAAATTTGGTGTCATCTCATTTGTCATCATTTGTCTTACTGCGGACTGATGAACATGTCCCTACCTAAGATAAGACTGAAAACTCCCTACCATTATTTCTTAGTTGTGACACAAAATATTGAATGCAATATAAGTATTGGATGTTCTGTGTCATGTTTTCATTCTTAAAATGAAAGTATTACATTTTGCTCTGTATAGTAAATGTTAGTTGACTGCTTTGAAAAAAAAATGGTAACATTAATTGACTGGTTTTATTCAAGTCAAAAATATAATTTAATATTGATCTAAATACATACATTTGTACCAACAAAATCTGGGTTTAATCAGGCACTAATATCTTTTTAAGGTAAGAAGTATAGGTAGGCTATACCACTTCTCACAGTGTGTCTGAGTATCTTCAGCCCTTTAATCCTATAAAGTTAGTTCTGTCAGTGTTTATCAGTGTTTGTTTGTTCCTACAATGGAAGTCAGTGGTAACCAACACTCAGTGGCGCAAAAAGTGGGTATGCGCTATATGCGGCGCATTGGGGCGCGCAGCACCAGGGGGGCGCCAAAGCGATGGTAATTTTTTTTATTTTATTTTTTTTTATCTATACGTAGCTGCTGTTGTGCGTTTCTAAATAATTTCTGCATTTCCTCAATGTTATATAACTTTTTAGAGAACTAACAGGCTACAGTAGGATATTCATAAGATTCCATCATATAATTTTGACATAGAGAGGGGGGGATAATATCGCGAGCAGGTACGAGTCCTGTAGGCTAGGAGATTCCCCGTGGGCCGACGTGCTTTTTGGGCCGATACATCTAATAGGCTATTTTTTTTTTTTTTTTTGTCTTAACGGCCCATAAAACTCGTACATCGGCGGCCCATTCGTTTTGTTTTGTTTTGCTTAATTGGCGGCGCTGGGTTAGTGCCATTGTAATGCATTGGTCAAAAAAAAAGTTTTATTTTTTTATTTTTTACTTTTTTTTGTTGTTGACATTTTTCATTAAACACATAGATCAGATTGGTTATTTTCTTGATTGACACTGGGCTGGCCCAATCACATCTTTAATGTGAAGTATAGAAATTAGTACAAAACTAATTATGAAAGTTTCCTTTATTTTTCAGTGCATTTGTTTTACAATATATGGCTATTACTATCATGGGATTAATATTAGAACTATTATTATGTAGTAGTGTAATGTAGACAGACAGTGTTACTAAAAAAGGTTTGAATTTCTTCTTTGTTTAATTTGCACACTGAATATGGGTTGGAGCTTTTAATTTTGAACTCTCAAAGTGCACCAGATTGATGAATTAAACATTAAAAAGCACAAAATGTTCTTACGGGCGAGCATGCCCCCGAACCCCCCTAGAGGGACAGACGTCCACTCAGCAGTGGATTCATCACTGTGAAGTATAGTTCAATTTTAATAATAAATTACAATTTTGTACTTATTTCATCTGTAAAGCTACGTTCACACTACACGCGACCAAGCGACACGATACCATTCATTTTCAATGGGGAGCGGGCGACTTCCGGCGACACGCGCGGTCGCGACCGTTGGCGACTGGATGGGGCGTGTCTGGCGACGCGACAAAGTTGAGAAATGTTTAACTTTATGCAAATGAAGAGCGACTTTCGTGAGCGACAACCAATAGGAGTGAAGTCATTGGAGAAAATTGTTGCTGCATACCCCTCTAACACTGGGTAGTTGCGCCCCTGCCAACACTGTTTGATTTGGGTTTGCATTTATATAGTGTGACTTTTAAAATCCCCCACCAAAGAAAAAGAAAATAAAAACCTTTTTTATTAGGGTTAAGATATTTACTGGAAAATGTATGCTCAAGACATGTGATTATTTGCATGGATGGATTATTGCAGCATGGATTATTGACGTTTAATGACCTGCTGCCTCTCACCATCTCTAGAATCACAGAAAGCAAAGCTAGTTTCATTCAGTGAGAGAGCTCATATCACTGTTTACCGCTGTTTAGCAGGCATTACTGGAGGCAGAGTATCAGGCATTAGTATGGGCATCAGAGGTTCACAACCCAGTGCTCCACTGCATTCTAAAGAAATGCTCTGACTTCACATAGACTATTGATTCTGGATAAAGAAGGATTAAGACAAATATGTTGCAGTTGATTTAATATTGCACTCTTTTTTATTGCACTTTTTGAAACTGCACCACTATTCTACACAGTTTTAGGAGTTTACGTGCCTAGTCTGTTCCACTATTATTTACTCTAACCATGGGAATCCTGATTGCATTATATATGTTTCGTGTATCTGCTGTGGCATTAATAAAAAGCTAATTTTAAGCTGTACAAAAGCAATTAAATAGAAGTTGATTCAATAGGGTGGATGATGCACTTCAGATTTTTAACGCCCTCATCTCTCCATGGGGGACTCAAAGCATACTCATTATACCTAAAGTATGTACAAATACATATTTGCAGCATGATTACTGCAGACTCTTTTGTAGTATCTTTTGAAATTACCTCAAATGAAATTATCCCCCCCCCCAAACACTTTCTTTCTCACAATAAAATCACAATGGAAAACTATTTTCACCACAGTCCCATAATGCACCTCAATAATGGGGATGCATTGACGTAACTTTCCTGCCCTCAGCTGGACTGAGTGGCATAAGAGCCTGCTGCATGACTGGATTTAATAGGGGAAACTGCGAAAACGTTCAAATATATATGAATGTTTTCGAAGTAGAAATTTTCTTAAAGGAAGCAAAAAGGGACTTTATATCAGAGGAGAATTGGGATTACAGTAAATGGTTCTGACTTTGTGAAGATTAAATTTACCCAGAAGACAAAGTAATAATACAGTATTATCAAGATTAACATGAAAATCGGACAAACAAAATATAGATTATGTAATTTGTGTCTATAGGCATGTCCGTTCAGATCGAGTGCACTGCATTAAAGAATGCGTATGTGCGCAGGCGCTAGTCTTTCTTTACAAAGTGACATCGCCAACTACTTGTCTGGCATGCAGAATACAGCGTTATTAGTCTTTTTCACAGATCTGTGTGAATTGGGATCGTTTTGATAACGTTGTCATCTGTACAAAGAAAAATTCCCGTTTTTAGCACATCTTTGTTGTGTAAACGTACTAGGGATGTTAACCGATGACCGTTTGACCGATGGTTGACCATCGGTCAACGTTAACCGATCAAAGTTGTCGGTAGTCGGTTAAAAAAAAAAAGTGATCTCTAAATTAGGCTATTATAGACAGTGGACTTAACGCTACTACAGTTAGCCATCTCATTCCAAGATCTTTTTGTGTGAAGTGAACAAATCCCTCACACTCAATTTTTCATAACTCGCCTGTTTGTACTTAATAAACCAATAAAAATGTTTGGCGCGAGGTCACAGCACTTGGATTCGCGCGCTCACAAGGTTTGCGAAAAGTAAAGGCTACAGGGCAGGCTAAAACACTCGAGGTTAGAGCCAGGGCAGACGACAGGATGAAGCGTGCAAAGAAAAGTAGTGTGTGGGACCATTTCACCAAAAAGAATGACACAGATGTAAGTTGCAACTTGTGTGATACAGTGCTTAAATACAGTAGTAGCACATCATCTATGATGTAAGGTGATGATGGTCATCATATTTCTTTATTATTGTTAGCACTATACCTCAAACTAAAGCGGCGTCTCTTCGGAGCTGTCATTTTCTTAAATGAGGCGCGGCAATGTTTCAAATGAGCTTCTAAACCTAGACAAACGCCTTTATTTTCAACGCGATCACCTTGTACCCAAACCATTTCGAAACTAAGGAGTCATTTGTCCTCCGTCCGATTACATACAAGCTCCTCGGCGCCGCGTTTGCGGGACTCATGTTTCGCGCTGTAGGGGATTTAAAAAAAGTGACGTGAGTGGAAGGGCCGGGAGGCAGAGCAGCAGAGAGATGCGAAATTGCAGGCGCGGCTCGAAATGGCTGTTATTTCAAATAGCGTAGCATATTTTAAACTAATCGGTTAACCGGTTTCAACCGGCTAATGAGGCTCGGTGGTCGGTCAAGAAAATGTTTAGTTTTCTTTTCGCCATCCCTAAAACGTACCCTAAAGGTTGGACTCGATTTAGTGTTCCTTACAACTTACCAAATATTCAGTGATCCATGGATATTTACATGTAGCCAGGAATCGTGTTTCCAAATCCTGGCATTTATATGTGCCTGATTTCAACACCAGGGGAAATACATAAAGCAAATTTGCCCATGATCGCTTTATATAAATGTAATATAGCTGGGTCTAAATCCGAGTGATCACATATATCGTCATATCGTCCCGCCCTAAAACTTGTTTAGATTGTGTCAGTGTTTATTTAAAAACATCCATTTATGCAAAATATAAGATGGTAGCCTAAATATTTTAATTGATGAGTTGTCAATACAATATATAACAATACAATATACAAGATATTTCCCTCCCAAAATTTTATATATTGACAAAAAATAATAACTGCAAGTCCAGTTGTTTCTGTGAATTGCAGCGATCCATTTGCTTCTTTTTCTGTAGCTTTCCATCAGTCAAAGCTACAGCATCGTTGGCATCGCTTAAAACCAATGCTGCCACTCAGTCTTTTTGCCACTCAGTGGGCGTAACCACAGTCACTCCGGCCGACGGTGACGTCTCGTGCATACCCTCTATAATACGTGTACAACCGAAGGCTATAGCATAATGCTCTGTGAGGGTCACACCGAGTGAATTCCTGCATCTCTCCAAATGATGCTGCCCGCAGCTGTAACAATCATCCATCCATTTTCCAAACCACTGGTCCGAAGTGGGTTCAATAGGTATGTATACGTAGATGCCTAATGTATAACTATAGTGGCTACAACGTAATGTCCACATTCCTTTTTAATCATTAAATTGCTTAATTAAGGTTTTATACATGCTATTTTTCATGACAGAGTACAAAATACATCTTTTCATTACTACTGGAGCTGCCAGTCTGCAAAGTTTCAAATGATTATTAAACAGCAAACACAAATGATGCAAAAGAAGCAGCCCTTCCGCACTCGGTGTCCGAATTCACTCACTTGTTTCCATTTAAAGTGGACTATTAGTGGACTAATGTAGGGAATAGTGAATGAGGGTATATGGGATGATTTTGAACACAGCCTACTTCTTTGATGACGTGTTGACTCCGTTAATTTGCTCCAGGTGAATATTGTTGGTGTTACAGGGCTTGAGTTTTTTCAAAACACGTATTGCGCAAAATTTTATTAATTCCTGCAGATTTTGTGCTCACACCCAAAGTGCGTACACATAAAGTAATCTTGAGTTCGTTTTCGCTGCCTTATTGCACTTAAACAGTCAAGTACACACAAAATAATATCAAAATGCCGGTCTTGGCCTGTATACTACGCGTAAACACAGTTTTAAGTAAACATAAACAGATGAGAAAGAAATAGCATGTGTAACAGTATAATGGATTTGTGAGTCAAATTATGAGATAATATTCAAAATATCTATATGGCAGTTTTTCCCCATGGTATCGATGTCAAAATTGTGGCCAGTGAAAATAATGAGTGGCTTGCAACTTTGGAAAACCACTAGCCACAGTGGCTGGTGAGCAAAAAAGTTGATGTCAAGCCCTGAGTGTGATTAATTTACCTAATTATTAAGCATGTTAAAAACACACTCAAATGTGATGAAATGTGTGAATTTTTAGACAATGGATTTTGGAGGATAATTTACTATATTAGGTAAAACTGTACACTGGCAAAACAAAGTAAGGGCTTGTTCACCCCAAGGACGATAACTAACGATATAGATATAGTTAAATATAAATATTAGAGATGCACCAATATGAAATTTCTCAGCCGATGCCGATAGTTTGTTTTTTCTTATGGATAAAAAATCTCCCTTACAAGTAAGTCAAAGTTGTGTTAATCCCGCTCTTCTATGAAAGTGAAGTAGATACATACTTCACTGTGTTTGAGCGCATCGCCGCCACGCTTCAATGGCCGCTAAATATTTGGCCGCTGCTGTTGCAGTGTAAACCTGTTGGGAAAGCTCAAGAAGTTTGTTCCACATTGATTCTTGAGCAGAGTTTAGATTATGATGCAATGAAGAATGCTATGTTGCGCACCTCTGAATTAGTTCCTGAAGCATGTTAAAGTTCCTGTGCACAATATATTTTTACAGTCTGGCATAAGTTCGGGGCTTGTCAAGTTGGTTGTTTGTGCTGAGTTACCTGTTGAGGAAGTATCACACATTCTTGGTAATGGCTTTCTGTTTTCTGTTTACCTGAAGTGACTGATTACCCTGTTGATGTAAATAAAGGTAACGATGTGTTGCTTGAAACATTTCCTGACGTGTTTAGTGCTTGTGGTGTAACTCGTGCTCAGTCTCGTAAGTTTGAGGAGACTGTGGATCTTACCAAATCTTTTTTGTCCATGGATGTTCCTGATCAATATGTAAAAGACAATGTGAATGAGTTGAATGTGTGTGCTGTTCCTAATTTTAATCTGCCCTAAGGTAAACTGGAATTGATCAAAGCAAAGAATGCTTATTATACTCTGGTCCCTTGCTTCACCACCACAGTGAAACAATCTGCCTTCTGTTGTCTATTACTGTGATGAAGAGGTGTTGATGTGTAAATGGTCTCCGCCTAAAGCTGAGGAGTACTGGAGTACAGTTTACCAGGTTGTGGTTCCAAAGCCTTACCGACTGCAGGTATTAAGCGTCGTACATGAACTCTCAGGCCATGTTGGCATCGGGAAAAGGTATGATAATTTGTTAAAACCTTTTTTTTCTGGCCATCTATGAAATCTGATGTAGCAAAGTTCTGTAAGTTGTGTCATGCCTGCCAGCTAGCCGTTAAACCTAACCAGGTTATTCCCCCAGCTCCGTTATAACCAATCCCAGTGCTTGGAGAACCGTGTGAGCGTATTTTAATTGATTGTGTTGGCCCTCTGCCAAATACAAAATCTGGCAAAATCTCTACATCCCTAATGTGTGTGACAACCATCACTTGGTTTTAGCCCATTTGAGTTAATTTTTGGTAATTCTGTACATGGGCCATTGAAAGTTCTGCAAGAACAAATACTAGGTGATGAGCATTCCTCTCAGCCAAAGAATGTTTTAAATTACATCAGTAGTTTTCGTGAGCGTTTGCATTCTGCATGGAGCTTGGCGAGAAAATCACTTAGTGCTGTTCAAGAGCAAATTATCGTAATGTTGTGCAATGTTAGTTTGGGGATCGAGATCTTGTTTTATTGCTAATGCAGGCTCTCCATTGAAAGCTAAATTTGTTGGCCCTTATGAAATTCAGGCAAAGTTAGGAGAGACTGATTATGTTGTGAATACTTTTAATCGCAGGAGAACCTGTGAATGTGTCTCCGTCTGACTATTCACCTGAGAGTGATGATTTAAAAATGAGAAGTGCTTCATTTTTGACTGCTCGTTTGTTCAACTCTGAAACCTTGAAAAATCACCACATTACCACTTTTTCCCTGTTTCTGCCCAAGCTGATCTCAGAAATTTGATCAGTAAGTATCCAACATTATTTAATGATTTTCCTACAACACGCATGCCACAGAACATGCCCCTGTTAAAGGTGAACTAAGTAACTTTTTTATCTTAACCGAACAGCTTCGGAGTCATTGGAATGGTTATATGACTGTTTTCGTGTTGAATGGTGGTCTTCTCGCACCCCTCGAGCGCCTGTGAGACGAAAAACCACCCTTGCAACTTTGGGCCGGCATCAGGAAGTATCGCGTGATATCAGGTCTCGCGATGTAACAAACTGCTTTACGGCACTGCACACATATACTATCTAAACATATATATGCTAGCCTTCTGTGTATTATACATACCTCAGTAGACATGGCTCCGTGCGTTCGCCGGGTTCTTTGAAAACAAATGCACATGACTAGCGGGAGAAGATGGGACGAGCCACCGAGTTTTAACGACAGTGTTGTCAAATATCTATTCCGAAGCTGTAGGGGGAGCTCTATAGAGAAACCCGCGAGCAAAAAGCGAGAAAACAGCGAAGTCGTCGGCAAAGCTGCATAATGCAGCTTTAAGCAAAATGCTTACAGAGTTAATCCCATCAAAAGAAATCTCATGAAACAGGAAACCTAGTATCTGTTAGAAAATGGTTTAGCAGTTCCCAGTAGTAGTCCCTGGTGTTCACCGTGTTTGTAAGTCTCTGATGGTACATCCAGATTTTACACTGCATTACACGTACATGCATTGACTAAACCCTATTCATTCCCATTGCCTCATGTCGAAGATTGTGTTGACCATGTTGAAAATTCGAAATTTGTCACTAAACATGATCTATTAAAAGGATACTGGCAAGCACTACTTACTGAGAAGGCCTCCGAAATTTCTGCCTTTGCTACTCCTGATGCATTCCTTCAATACAGAGTGATGGTGTTCGGACTACGGAACGCTGGTGCGACATTTCAGCATTTAATGTCAAGAGTGTGACTTAATGTTCCTAGTTGTGATGCTTAACTCGATGATGTTGTCTGTTATTCGGATTCTTGGGATAAACGTGTCCAACTTCTAAACTGTGTCTTTTCACACTTGAAAGAGGCCAATCTCACATTAAATTTGGTGAAATGTGAATTCGCTTGTGCAACCATAACCTATCTAGGAAAGGAGGTTGGAAATGGCAAAGTTCAACCACTTAGCTCTAAAGTTCAAGTTATTTTGTATTTTCCTGTGCCTATGACGAAGAGAGAGCTTAGACGTTTTTTTTGGGGGGGGGGTTATGTATGACTGGCTATATAGAAACTTCTATAGAAACTTTTCAGATGTGGCTAATCCTCTGACAGGTTTACTCAGCAAAGGGATTTCTTTCAAATGGACTCCTGAATGTCAGTTTGCCTTTGAAGTATTGAAAACTCTGTTGTGTAGCGCACCTGTACTTTCTGCCCCTCATTTCGCCAAAGCTTTCAAGTTGGAAGTGGCATAGGTGCTGGTGCAGTTTTAATTCAGACTGATGATGCTGGAAGAGAACATATAGGACTATAGAAAAGGAAGCTCTTGCGTTATTACATGCCATTCAACATTTTGAAGTGTACATTGGGTCCAGAGCAAAATCCCTTGGTTTTCCTTCAACGCATGTCAAACGCAAATCGCAGGCTCATGCTTTGGGCACTAATTTGTCAAGGTTTTAATTTGAATATCCATCAAATGAAAATCCATTCTAAAAGGGTTTTACGTCTTTTAGAAGTGTGTATTTGTTGTGTTTCTGAGTCTGTCTGTTGCAGGAGAAGGTGTGGCCTGCACTCAAGCCAGCAGAGATCCTGATTGGTCTGGTCCTGGTTCCAGTGAAAAGGACTTCCCCAAACTACTCTATCCAGGTCGAATTCATGCCATCTGATTTGTTCTGTCTTGGTTTCCTCTGTGATTGTGTTTACTTTGTAAACTTGCTTTTGTTCAATTCGATTTACAATTCTTATTATTACTTTTGCCTTCAGTTATATTGTGTAAATATTATTTGTAAATACTCAGTTTAAGGGAAGTAGGGAGTGTGACGCCATTTCATTTGCATACATCACTTGTTCTATGTTTTGGGTTAAGGGGGTTAGGGGAGGCTGCATTGTAATTTTTCTTTTGATAGGTTTTCTTTCTTTTAGGGAATTTAGAGGGTACTAAAACTGGTTATTTGTGTTTGTTATTTTGGCCTTGTCCTCTCCTGAATTTAATCCCTTTGTTTCTGGTTTTAACTATATATCTTTGTTAATAAATCTACTTTTGTTGGACATTATCTTTGTGAGTGAGCGCATGAGTTTGTTATGGCTGGCCCTAGACGGTCTTAACAGAATTTTTATTTTTTATTTTTTACAGCTGATGAATAATAAAAACATTTACAGCCAATTAGAATACGTTCTGCTTTAAAGAGCTTGAGCATTTAAAGTGTTAGACGACTGTCACTTTCTGTTAGTGTTAGTTTAATTTTCATGGACTTTTAGTTTGTTTCTCTTCAGTTACCCATTTCCTTTGTTCTCATTATCGTTTTTCTTGCAGATCATTGTTGTGTCTACACACTGTTACGTTGCCTTCTTTCCTGTGGATTACCTAAATTTGTTTTACTTCAGTAATTTAGTTTTTGAACCTTTTTTGCATCTTGATCATCCTAGTCAGACCTAGAATGTTACAATGACATAATGTTAGCAAAAAGAAGACAGCACAAAGTTAACTTCCACAAAGGTCGTTTATGGTCAGGTAAGAGAGGGAAACAAGCTTAAAGGTGCTCTAAGAGATGTCACGCGTTTTTTAGGCCAAAACATTTTTTGTCACATACAGTAAACATCTCCTCACTATCCGCTAGCTACCTGTCCCCTGAACACACTGTAAAAAAACGCGGTCTCTGCAGACACCCCAGGCTCCACAAACGGCAACAAAAACAAACTGGGCTAACCCGCACCACGAAACATAACAAACTGTTCCAGCCAATAACCGACAAGAAGGATTTGGGGTGTGGTTTGGGGAGTTAGTGCGCGGAAGAGGAGGAGGGAGGGTCTAGCTAGCCTCTGTTTTGTTTGACAATACTTTAAACGTCAACAAGAAGTGACATCACCCAATATCACTTAGAACACCTTTAACTGTGGGTAACTGAGTTCATCAAACAGTAGCAAACACTTAGCTGTGAGTAACCGTTCTTTTCTTTGCAGGTACTGGAAAGTGCAACAGGTTGGGAAGTAAGTTGGGAAATTAGCTCAGTACAGAACAACATCAGACAATAGTGAAGTTTATATAGAGTGACTGCTTATATAGTGAGTTCTTGATTATCTGGTGCAGGTGTCGCTGATCAGAATTCAGGTGACTGTGAGGGAGTGGGTGGAGCGGAGAGGTCTGGTGCTGAGGATGTGACTGGCTCTGTGACACATAACTGCTGGTGTGGACGGTAATATAGTTATTTTTAGAGTTTATCGTTTAACGAACCTTGAGAGATAAAATTTGATCTGTGGGCATCAGTATGATAAAGCTCTTTCAAACATGTAAAAATATTCAAATGGTTTAGTCACAGGAGTCACTTTAACAAAATAGATGAAAGTGTTTTAATGTGTTGAATTATAAAATATGAGGATTCATAAGATTTTTTGACAATTATCAAACATTGTCTAGTTAGGCCTTTGACAATTATCAAAGGCCTCATAATGGCAGCTTGTCATATGAGTCTGCATGTTATCTGTCTATGAGGGATAATGTATTTCTGCTGATCTACTGTGTGCATAGTATCATAACTCTTAGCTATGTGTTTTCTCTGCCACAGTTGTCAGTCTCCATTACTTGCGCTGTGACCCACCACTATGTTCTGTGATCCTAAAATAGATTTTAGCTCTGATCTCTTTTTCTCACTTTGTAAGTTCAGAATATTAAAATATAGTCCTTTGTGTTTTGGGGAAGTTTTCATTGTTAAATGGCAGAGCAGTCATATATTTTATTCTGTGATATAAGATTACCATAGATCACACCTGAATTCTCAGTTTCTCCAAACTATTCTCCCTGAATACCTGCTTTACAAATTAAATAAAAAAACAAACAAATAAATGGCACTTTCCACAAACAAAGTACTTTTTTATGTCCCATGTTTTTTTTTTAAATAAAGTATTAAAGGCATAGCATGTTGTATCCAGCTAACAGGGAACGTTCCAAGAACATTCACTAACGTGCTTTAAAGGTTGTGTAAATGTTAGAAAAAAACGTTATTAAAATAATGTTTTTGGAACATTCTTCTAACGTTCTCATAATGTTGAGAGAAAACGTTCTTAGAACAACGTTCTTGGAACGTCTTTATGACGTTATTTGTGCTTGATGAACGTTCTCATAATGTTGATAGAAAACGTTCTTAGAACAACGTTCTTGGAAAGTCTTTATGATGTTATTTGTGCTTGGTGAACGTTCTCATAATGTTGATAGAAAACGTTATTAGAAAAACATTCTCAGAACGTCCTTATATTGTTATTAGTATTTTCTGAATGTTATATTTATCAAAAAATCGTTCTGGGAACATGTTACTTGCTGAACATTCTCATAATGTTAAGACAAAATACGCTTGTGCTGTGTATTACACTTCTGAACATTTGTTAACAATCACTACATTTATATATATCAGTCAGCAACAGATATATATATATATATATATATATATATATATATATATATATATATATATATATATATATATATATATATATTGTCACGGGTGAGAAATCACACAACAAGGTCGCTTGGTGAAAAGTAGCCCCGGAGGGTGGATTTATTGAAAATACTTCAACAATGGGTGAACGCGGTGAAATGAGATGAATGCTGTTTTCGTGGCTGGTGCTCCTGTGAAGTCCTCGTGCTCGTGAAGGTGGGTGTCCAGGCGTGCTCGGTCGGGCTGTCGGTCACTCGCTGCCTTCTGTTTAGACGAGAAACAAAGGGTTAGTATCAGCACGTTCAGCATGAGACGGGTTGTCTGTCGAAGTGAGAGAAGTGGCGGCTTTTACAGCCGCTTGATGACGGGCTGCAGCTGTGACCGATCAGCCCGTGATGAGGACGTGCAGGTGTTGTGCGTTGGTTGCCAGGGCGACGCTGATATGCCCAGAGAGACTCGTCACATCCCCCCCCCCAAGCGTCGTTCTGGCCCTGGGAACGAGAGATAGTAGGGGTGAAACAAGGGGTGGGTGGGGAATGACCCCTGACAGACCTGAAAAAGCTGTCCACATCCGTGAGAGCCCATCGGCGTTGGCGTTGGCGGCCCCGGCCCGATGTCGCACTTCGAAGTGGAAGTCCTGGAGCGCGAGGAACCAGCGGGTCACCCTGGCGTTGGTATCTTTAGCCCGGGCCATCCACTGTAGAGGGGCATGGTCGGTCAGCAGGGTGAACTTACGGCCGAGGAGGTAATAACGCAGCTCCAGGACTGCCCACTTGATGGCCAGGGCCTCCTTCTCGACGGCGGCGTAGTTCTTCTCTGCCTGGGACAACTTTCTGCTGATGTAGAGAATGGGATGTTCCTCACCTTCCTGGACTTGTGACAGGACGGCTCCCAGTCCGGTGTCGGAAGCATCCGTTTGCAGCAGGAAGGGGCAGCCGAAGTCGGGAGCGCGGAGTACCGGAGACGCTGTAAGTGCTGTCTTGAGTTGGGCGAAGGCTTCCTCTGCGGCTGTCGTCCAACAGATCTTCTCGGGCTGCCCCTTCCTGGTCAGGTCTGTCAGGGGGGCGGCTAAAGAGGAGAAGTTGGGGATAAAACAGCGATAGTACCCCGCCAACCCCAGAAAGGCTCGTACCTGGGACTTTGTTTGTGGTTTTGGAGCGGTGCGTATGGCTTCCACTTTTTTCTCTTGGGGGCGGATGAGGCCTCGGCCGACCTGGAATCCCAGGTACTTCGCCTCGGATAGGGCTAGGTGGCATTTGCGGGGGTTGGCGGTTAGTCCAGCCCGCCAGAGCTCCGAGAGCACCCTCCGCAGACGTTCCAGATGTTCATCCCATGCCTCGGAATGCACCACGACGTCATCCAAATACGCGGCTGCATACGCTTGGTGGGGCCTCAGGATGATGTCCATCATGCGCTGGAAGGTCGCTGGTGCTCCATGAAGGCCAAAGGGAAGGGTCCGGTACTGCCAATGGCCACTAGGTGTAGAAAAAGCAGTCTTTGGTTTAGCAGAAGAGGTAAGTGGTACCTGCCAGTATCCCTTGGTGAGGTCCAGGGTTGTGATGTACCGGGCCCTTCCCAGGCGGTCTAGCAGCTCGTCGACCCGAGGCATGGGATAGCCGTCGAATTCGGAGACTTCGTTTAGCCGGCGGAAGTCATTGCAGAAGCGGAGGGTGCCATCCGGCTTGGGTACCATCACGATGGGGCTGGACCATGGGCTGCGAGATGGTTCGATTACCCCCAACTTCAGCATTTCCTGTATTTCTTCCTCAATAGCCTGCCGACGAGCTTCTGGGACTCGGTAGGGCCGTTGCCTGACGATTACTCCAGGGGGTGTCCTGATGTCGTGGTGGATGACGTTAGTCTGCCCGGGCCTAGAGGAGAACACATCCGAAAACTGTCTGACCAGGTGCTGCAGCTCGGTCTTCTGGGCAGCCGACATGTGGGGATCCATGCTGACAACCACGGGATCGGTGAGACTGAGGGCGGCGAGCTGGTCTCGGGTCCCTTGCCACTTCTTCAGTAAGTTGATGTGATATAACTGTTCTGCTTGTCTTCTTCCAGGTTGGCGTACGCGGTATGTCACTGGTCCAACCTTCTCCACAACGGTGTATGGCCCTTGCCACGATGCCAGGAACTTACAAGCGGAGGTAGGGACCAAGACCATGACCCTGTCTCCCGGCTGGAATTCCCGTGGTTGGGCTGCCCGATTATAGTGGCGTTGTTGGGCCTGCTGTGCTTTGCTGAGGTGCTCCCGGACTAATGGCATGACGCGGTCTATCCTTTCCCTCATCTGTTTTACGTGCTCGATGATCGTGCGGTGGGGGGCAGGCTGCTGCTCCCAGGCCTCCCGAGCGACATCCAGCAGGCCCCGAGGCTGGCGGCCGAATAGGAGCTCGAAGGGGGTGAAACCAGTTGAGGCTTGAGGAACCTCGCGGATGCCGAAGAGGACGTAAGGAATCATCAGGTCCCAGTCCCGCTTGTCCTCCGCTGCTACTCTTCGGAGCATCTGTTTTAGGGTTTGGTTAAAACGTTCCACGAGTCCGTCGGTCTGCGGGTGATAGACAGTTGTCCTCAACTGTTTCACCCCCAGCAGCCTGCAGAGGTCAGCCATTAGCCGGGACATGAACGGTGTTCCCTGGTCAGACAGGATTTCAGTCGGGATGCCGACCCGGCTGGCCAACAGAAACAGCTCCTGGGCGATGGCTTTCGCTGTGGCTTTCCGCAGGGGGACTGCTTCTGGATACCGGGTGGCGTAATCCACGATGACGAGGATGTGTTCATGTCCTCAGGCAACGGCCCCACCAGATCCATTCCGATCCGCTCGAAGGGCACCTCAATGATGGGTAAGGGAATCAGCGGGCTGGGGGGAGGAGTCCTGGGAGCCGTGCGCTGGCAGGTCGGGCAGGCTTTGCAGAAACCTTTCACGTCGGCCTCCAGGCCTGGCCAATGAAAACGATCCCGGATCCGCTGGATGGTGTTAGCCGCTCCTAGGTGGCCTGCCATCGGATGTGAATGGGCTAACTCGAGGATGGTTTCTGTCTTCGTCCGAGGGACGACTAGAAGTTCCTTCTCCTCCCCCCTTCGCTGGGCGACGCAGTATAGCAGACCGCTTCGGACTACAAAATGCGGGAGAGGATGGGGCCGTGGGAGGACGTCTTCGCCATCGATGGCTCTAACTTGACTCCAACAGTGCTTCAGACGATCGTCCTCCCGTTGGTCTTTGGCAAAAGAGCCCCCCTCGCTGGCCTGTTGGAACACATCATAGAAAAGGTTAGTATTTAACGAGGGGGACTCACCATCTCTCCCGCTGTCCGAAGCTAGCAGCGCCGGCCGGCGGCGGGGTCCCTGTGGCCGGCGACGACGGCGACAGTTCCGTTCCGGGCTGGCGGGCTGAGCGGCGGCAGCGAGCAGGCGGTCAAACCCCGGCCAATCTCTTCCAAGCAGTAGTGGGACTGGTAAGTTTTTCACTAATCCAGCTTCAACGGGCCAGGCGCCATGGGCGGCAGCGATGTTCACGCGGCGAGCTGGAACTTGTTGGGTGTCTCCATGCACACACGTGATCGGTAGGTAACTTTTCTGGCCAGGGTGAGGAGGGCACAGATGAGCCTGGATGAGGGTGACCGCGCTGCCCGAATCCAGAAGCGCCCGGACCGGCTTGCCGTTCAACTTGACGTCCGCCTCTGGAGCCGCAGGTGGAACGCGCTGATGGACGATGCAGCCCGCCAGCCAGGTCCGCGGTGGTGTCGTGGGTTCAGCGGTGGGCATTGGCTCGTCCATCGGAGACGGAACTGTCGGTCTGCCAACTGCGCGCGAGGTGCCCTCCGGCGTGCGTCGCTCCTGGACCACCCTCCGGGGAAACGGCGGCGCTCTCTCTCCAGCCTCCCGTTGGTGGACAGCATCCGCCAGCTCGATCGCCTCCACCAAGGCAAGGACGGTAGCCGGGTTCCTCATACCCACCGCCTGACGATGGGACCGGGGCAGGGCGCGGAGGAGGCGATCGACGACCACTCGTTCGACTACCTGAGCTGCGGTGGGTTCGCCGTCCAGCAGCCAATGTTGCGCCAAACGGACGAGATCAGCGGCCTGGGCTCGCGCTGGCACCCGGACTTTGTAATCCCACTCGTGGAACTGTTGCGCTGCACAGATGGGGGAAAGTCCCAGCCGGGCGAGGATCTCGCGTTTCACTTCTCTGTAGTCATCAGTGATCGCGGGAGGAAGGGAAAAATAAGCTCGTTGAGCTTCACCAGTGAGGAGGGGTGCCAGCGCGGAAGCCCAGTCTTCTATGGGCCATCCCTCACGGTTAGCAGTGGTTTCAAATACTTGTAGGAATGCCTCAACATCGTCGTGAGCCGTCATTTTGGGCAAAAGCCGGGTCGCTCGCATTCGGGGGTCAGGTAGTGGAACCGGCTGGGCAGCCTGGGCATGGAGGGCAGCGATGTCTTCTTCAGCTCTGCCCTGCCGAGTGGCCAGATGTTCCATTATCTGCTGCTGACGGATGCTGACTTCGGTGAGGCGGTGCAGTAGTTCGTCCATCTCCATCAGAAGAGAGAGAGAGAGCGCCGATCGGTGCTGGGGTGATGAACAGAAAGAGAGAGAAAAAAAAAAATATTACTGCGGTGAACTGCAAACACTTGTGTGTGATTTCTCATGCAGTTGCCCGCATTCTCCACCAGATGTCACGGGTGAGAAATCACACAACAAGGTCGCTTGGTGAAAAGTAGCCCCGGAGGGTGGATTTATTGAAAATACTTCAACAATGGGTGAACGCGGTGAAATGAGATGAATGCTGTTTTCGTGGCTGGTGCTCCTGTGAAGTCCTCGTGCTCGTGAAGGTGGGTGTCCAGGCGTGCTCGGTCGGGCTGTCGGTCACTCGCTGCCTTCTGTTTAGACGAGAAACAAAGGGTTAGTATCAGCACGTTCAGCATGAGACGGGTTGTCTGTCGAAGTGAGAGAAGTGGCGGCTTTTACAGCCGCTTGATGACGGGCTGCAGCTGTGACCGATCAGCCCGTGATGAGGACGTGCAGGTGTTGTGCGTTGGTTGCCAGGGCGACGCTGATATGCCCAGAGAGACTCGTCACAATATATATATATATATATATATATATATATATATATATATATCTCAAGGGGCTTATTGCTTTTATAAAACGGTTACTCCATAAAAATATTCATTTAAAAATGTATTTTATTCATAAAATAAACACCAGCAGCAAAAAATATAATGTTATAACACATTTATTCCTCCGCCAAGCAATGTAGTTCACATGCAGCAACAAAGAATCACAAACGGCAGTTGCGCAGTAATACTAATGTAATGCGGTCACAGGCAGGGCTGGACTGGGACAAAAAATCGGCTCGGGCATTTTGGCCCAGACCGGCCCACTATGATCATAAACACCACCCATCTTGATCCCATCAGTGAGTATAGGAACGAGTGAGAGTTAACAGAAGAAATAAGTAAAAATTTGACATTTATTAATACAGTTGAACTATACTCCACAGTGGTGAATCCTAAAACAAGCTATAAGCTGCATTGGCATAGCAATACCCGTGTTTCTCACAGGATTTTTGGGAAAACTGTGGTGGGTGGACCTTGGTCCTTCTAGGGGGTTTCGGGGGCATGCCCCCCCCCCCCCCCCCCCTGTGAGAAAAATTTGTGCATTTTAATGTTAAATTCATCAATCTGGTGCACTTTGAGAGTTCAAAATTAAAAGCTCCAACCCATATTCAGTGTGCAAATTAAACAAAGAAAAATTCAAACCTCTTTTAGTTACAGTGTCTATTTACATTACACCTACTACATAATAATAGTTTTAATATTAATCCAATGACAGTAATAGCCATATTTTGTAAAACAAATGCACTAAAAAAATAAAGGAAACTTTCATAATTAGTTTTGTACCAATTTTTGAAAGAGATAAGCACATGATCTTTTATTTTGACGCAAACTGCATCAAGCTTTTATTTTGATGGAAAACATGGTTTACAAACGCCTCTCATTAAATTTCTAGTGAATTGCGGTAATCGTCAACTATGCAGGTGTGGAAATAATCTGTAACTGGGTTATGGGTTCCTACACTCATGACATAGCCTAAGTGTTTTGAAAGTAGTTCTGCTTACCGCAAACTCAACACTCTCTCATCTCTCTCCTGATCCTCCTCACTATCCTCATCATCACAGGAGCTGATGAAGGGCAGAAAACATATATATTTTGACACATTTTACAGTGTCTGCTTTAAGGGCCTGGTTCAATTTTTTCACGCTATTTCTCTGCACATTCCTTGCGTTTCTTCTCCATCTCGCTGACTATTTTGACAGATACACACTGACACTGCTGCACGCTCGCTCACTCGTTTAAAGTTGTGATTGGGCCAGCCCAGTGTCAATCAAGAAAAGAACCAATGGGCCGCTGATCTACGTGTTTCATGGGCTGGTCTGTCAGAAAAAAAAAAACTAACACTGACTTTTTTTGACCACCGGCACAAACCCAGCGCCGCCAATTAAGCAAAACAAAACAAAACGAATGGGCCGCCGATGTACAAATTTTATGGGCCGTTAAAAAATAAAAATAAAATAATAATAATAAAAATTATGTATGAGTATGAGATGTATCGGCCCAAAAAGCACGTCGGCCCACCGGGAAAATGCCCGGTATGCCCGATGGCCAGTCCAGCCATGGTCACAGGTGTATGTTTGTTGAGTAATTTACAACGGCTTCGAACGCGGCTCAACCAATCAGAATCAAGGACTGGAACTATCCGTTTTATAATATTTTATATTATAGCCTATAATACAAATGACTTTGTAAACATTTAAATTCTCAATGCTTTCATATTCTCATTCCGTTTACAGTTTGGTGATGGCCCACAAGCCTACTTAATAATGTATCAAATTTCAGGATATTTTATCTGATTG
This sequence comes from Abramis brama, assembly GCF_963993115.1. Lineage (NCBI taxonomy): Eukaryota > Metazoa > Chordata > Actinopteri > Cypriniformes > Leuciscidae > Abramis > Abramis brama. The sequence goes on from NC_139967.1 coordinate 41,760,085, forward strand.
TCAAATAATTTCCTCCATCAATTCTACATTTATGTAAATGCTGCGTGACTTCTACGTGTTTTAATGGGCCCACGCACTGAACATTTGAGTTGCATTTGAACTGGAGCAGAGGGCGTTGTCATGGAAACGGAGCAATAGCTCAACTGACAAGCAGCAACTGAGTTCGAGTAGACCATAGACAGTAAAGAAATGGACACAGCGACCCCATTGGATTCAACGGAGAAAAGTGAAGTCAATTAGAAGCACTCACTTCCTGATGGCTGAGCGTACTGCGCAGACTCAAACTGAGCTTGACGACGTAGATGTGACGTGAGCAACCCGTCTGTCTTCTAGTAGCTGTGCCAAGAGAAATATGAATCATTCCCTTCTGAAACTTGCAGAGACGGAGAGTGTGAGTAGGAGGTGTCCATGAGCTAGGAGCAGGAGCAACTTTTGGTAAGTATTCTGATTAATTATTTTGTCATTTTGCCTCTACGTCCACCCGATTGCCCGCGAGCTTCTCCTCCTGTCCATTCGGTAATTTCTCTACTGTGCGACAGAGAGTCGCGTGGTTATGACACAATCATTAGCCTGTTTTTACAAAAACGGCTTCTATGGGGCCATAACGTAAGATAAAAGGTAATGGAGCCTTTTATACATTGTCGTGTTTCTTTAGAAATAAACAATGGACAAATAGAGTCTTTAAACACCTCAGATGTAAAGTTATTCGCTGTCAAAGTGACGCCAAAATGAATGGGAGTCAATGGATTGCTAACAGCATGTGATGGCTTGGTACGCTTTCTGGATGCTGGATTACCCCATTACTTTTATTTAACTTAAAAGTATTCACTGGACGGTTAATTCATAGTTTTCACGTGACGTCACACGACTCACACCATTTTAGGAACGCCCACCTGGAGTGCAAATTAAAGGGGTGGTATAATGCCATTTACGCCTAGTATTAACATGAATGTCACACAACCGTTTAAATCGTTTAATGCACAGGTAGTTCCAAGTCAGTTGAATCACCGTTTTATATTAATATGCTCTTTTAAATTAAGCGCACAGCTGCACACACATGTTACACACAGAGGCCTACTTCAAAAAAATCGATTTATTCCTGGACAAGTAATTTTTTTATTATTTTTTTTTTACAAGTGAATGACCGATTTATTTGTCCAAAGGACAAGTACAAGACCAGGGTTAATGCCAAGCCCTGGTTTATACATTTTTATAATTTTATTATAATAGCTTCAGAAGACTTCAGCAGCTGTTGTCTCTAAATAAGATTCATTAATTTAATATGTCTCCAAATAAGACAGACCTCAGTCACAGAGATAAATAAAGGATGCAGATAAGTGTCCTAGATAAAAGTGAAAATCATGCCGCAGTGAGCATTTTAATGAGCCTTTTGTATTATTGAACATCTCAGAGTTATTTGACAAGAGCCTAATTGCTCACTGCACGTTCATTAATTAGTTACATGACACTGAGCCCACACAGCACACATAAAGTGAACATGTCAATAAAAGGTTTCAATGCTTATTACATAAATCCTATTTGCTGGACCAACCGATAGCCCAAATACAACAAAGTTAATTGACCAACAAATTGCTTCCTTATAGTTATCTCTGCATATTAAGCTAGGGAAAAGTATTTAAACACTTTAATCGCCAGGGGTCATTGTATAAAATTTACCCATGCACAGGACTACTGTTTTGATATGGCTAAAAATGTATTATGTCACTGTATTATGCCACTGTCTTCACAATGTCTAGAGTGTCTAGAGTGTTTAATGTCAGTAATGTCTAGAGTCATGAAATGATTATTTTAGTCATCAACTATGTTCAAAAGAGGATCCGTCAGATGCTCAGCTGACAACGATATGCTTGAAACTGAGAAGTTTTTCCTTTGAGTTTTACACGGATCCGCGAAAACGACTAAAAACCCTGTACTCTGCTGCCAGGCCATTAGATGGCGATGAAACACTATAGACTAAACATGTAATACGCATGTGCATGACATCATCATCTTCAGAGATTCACGTTTTTGTTGTTTACACAGAGACCATTTTCAAAAACGTGCACTTTGAAACTCGTTTTCAAAACTGCGTTTTCAGGTACCCAAAACGCTGTTGTCGTGTAAACAAACGGCCAAAATGCATACAAAGTTTTACGTTTTTAGTTGAAAACGGTGTTGTGTAAACTGTACCTATGTCTTGTTCTATTCTGTTTTCTTTCCATAGTTTTCACTGTCACCATTTACCTGAGTTCACATTCATTATTAGTTGCTATGGTTCCTGATTAGTTACACAACTGTTCCCTGTTTCTTTGATTATCATCTATAAAAGCCCTCTGTCTCTTCTGTTCAGAATCTTGCATTAATGTTAATGTGTCCAGTGCCCAGTCAGCCTTAGCCTTAGCATAAGCCATAGCCCACCACGAAGATATAGCCAGAGCAATATCCAAAGGCTACATTCGTCCTGGAGCCTGAGCTAGGGCTGGGCAGTATATAGAGTTTGTACGATATATCGATATATTTTTTTGAAACGATATGGAATGAGGCAATATTTATATCGATACAGTAGTTTGATATGAGCACATCTGAAAAATAGCGGAGGACACAGTGTGAGCTCCTGCAGAGAAAGTACATAGTACAATTTGTCCTAAACATGACACAAGCTTATATTAAGGGCTTCAAAATAACTGGTAAGATATAGTTAACTAGTTTTAAGCAGCTTGCCCTGTCAGATGCTGTGACAGATACTGTTGCTGACTGACAGATAAATACTTGCGCTGCTTAATGCGTTTGAGATGTGGTGCTTTCCTCAGTGCTTACATTTCACAGTTATATTCTCCATCTGTAAATGTTAGAAAGTCAAACAAATATGTCCATTTCACTGTCAGGAGAGGACGAGCTCTTCTGGAAGTGAATCTCCGCTAAAATTCAAGCTTCCGTGAATGTGCGAATAGAATAGTAATGCAATAATTCTGACTAAAATTGTTGTTGGAGAATTTGAAACCTACAAGTATATTTTTATGAAAGTGACCATTATAATGGGGTAATCAAATGCAGGCTGATATAATTAGTTTGTGCATTTGTTTTTATTTTCATTTTTATTTTCAATATCATTGGGCAGGATGTGAAATATATATATATATTTTTTTAAATAAATACAGATTTTCTTTATCCAAATAGAAAAACGTATAAAGTACCGAGATATATATTGTATCTATTGTATGTCGCCATTTAACCAAAAAATACAGAGATATGATTTTTTGGCCATAACACCCAGCCCTAGCTTGAGCCCATCGTGGAGTCTAAACAGGTTTGTGTTCTGGCAACAACATCTGTCAAAGAGGGTATTTTAGTGGAGTTTGATGGGATTCATATCCGGAATCTATTCCTTTTATCACTTTCACAAACTAAGTCATATATACACCTGAATAATTCATTTGCATGCCTTTTCACAAGCATCAACAGCTGAGAGACTCATCTGCATTTGGTTAATTTACACCTTGAGAACCATCCTGAAATGCGTCTAAAATGGGTTCAAATGAAGCACAGAAAAGCAGGAGGGGCATTCTTTCTTGAACGGCAACAAATGAGTGTCCCAGGGCAGAGCTTTCTTAGAGACAATGCAGTTGACTGCGGATTTAGCAAAAGAAGAATGTGATTGCCCTGGGGACCTGTGCAGCTTTTTAAACCATGAAGCGGCAAGGTTGTTGAAGAGAAAGCTCGGTAGATCATCTTCTAAAGACTGGGAGAGAAAAGCGCTGGTGCAGAACCGTGCAGTGGATGGGGCGATGGAATAGACAGGCTGAATTACAGAGTGTTAAATGACCTCCACTTCTGAGCGGATGGGGAGAGCTGGATAAAAGGGAGATACAAACAATGAGATTCCAACACATGAATGTTAAAAAGGTCCCTGAGCTCAGACTGTGCACCTTAACATTTTGCGCTGACAGTCAGCAAAAATGAAAACAAATATCAGGACTTGAAGTCAGCTTAAATACAGCTTATAACTTCCTCAATTTAGTTGACAAAATTCTTTGACTTCACTTAATTTGAATATAAATCTCTCTGAAGAGATCTCTTCCACAATCCACAACCTTTGAATGAGGTGGCAAGATCTCTGAGCTTTTCATTTGGTTTTCAATCATTTCAATTCTCACCTCTTTATATTTTCAATCTCCCTTTCAAATGCTTACGTATTTGCATTTGTGATTTTCAAACATATTTGGCAGCATTTCTACTTTGAAGGACATCTTCATGTCTCCCAACATATCTTAAAGAGAAAGTTCACACAAAAATGAAAATCACCATTTACACACCCTCATGTCATTCCAAACCCGTTAATCTTCGCAAAATAAATACGTTTTTTAATGAAACCTGCAAGACTTCTGTTCTTCTTTTAAAAAGTGCTGGTAGATACAAAAGAGTAGTTACAAAAAGGTCATAAAGGTGTTGTACAACAAATCTATATGAATAGAATGGTTTAATCTAAGTCTTGTGAAGGAATGTGATTGCTTAGTATGTGCATCACATAATCACGAAAGCGTGTGCATGTGTCACACGCTAGAACAAACCTCATTAGTTCTCATGCATGCACATTTTAGCTTCCGTGTTTACCATACGTAATGTGCTCTGTTTATGTGTGTCAGTCATTGTTTTAGATGTACAGCCGTGGCCAAAAGTATTAGCAGTGACGTAATTGTTTTTCCATTTTTTTTATTTATTTTTTTTACATGTTTCTATGATATACTGGAAAACAATGATAAGCATTTCACAAGTTTTAAAGGCTTTAATTGGCAAAAACATTCAATATATTCAAAGAGTCACTATAGTGTTGACCCTTCTTATTAACCTCTCCAATTCGCTCTGGCATGCTCTGGTCCAAATCCTGACCGGTGGTGATTCATTCCAGCCTTATTAGTGCTGGGAATTAATCACAATTTGTGGACTTCTCGTCCACTCGCCTTTTGAGGACTGACTACAGGTTCTCTGTGGGATTAAGATCCAGGGAGTTGCCTGGCCACGGATCCTAATGTAATGTAATTCAATGTAATGATCTCTGAGCCATTTCATTATCACTCGTACCTTGTGACATGGTGCATCATCATGCTGGGAAATGCAAGGATCATCACCAAATTGCTCCTGGATCATTAGGAGAAGTTGTTTTTGCAGGACATTTTGATATCATTCTTTATACATGGCAGTGTTTTTGGGCAGAATTGTGAGAGAGCCCACTCCCTTGGATGAAAAGCAAACCCAAACATGGATGGTCTCAGGAGGCTTAATGTTGGCACCATAGACTGTAAAAAAATAGATGCACCTTCACTCTCTTCCATTGTAGAAAAGTGAAGCCGCCAATGTCCATGTATGGTGCTGACATCTTGAAGCCTGTGTCTGCGCAGTAGTGAACTCTGAGCCCAAGTCTGCACAGTAGTGAACTCTGAGCCCAAGTCTGCGTAGTAGTGAACTCTGAGCCCAAGTCTGCACAGTAGTGAACTCTGAGCCCAAGTCTGCGTAGTAGTGAGCTTTAAGTGGAGCCGCAGTTTCAAGGCCCCGCCCACACACCAGCAGAATCGGTTAGTACAGTTTACCGCAGAACAACTCATGATGTCGGTGTGAAATAAATGGTTATGGAAATGTAGAAATTAAAGTTAAAGGTGTGGTTGATTATGATTTCACTTTTCTAAATTAAGTTAGTGTGTAATGTTGCTGTTTGAGCATAAACAACATCTTACAACGCTAAAAGTTCAAAGCAAAGGAAGAACTTTTTAAGGACTACAACAAACGGCTGGTAGGGACTACACAACATTTCTCCCGGGTTAGTGACATCACTAACCCTAAAATTTACATAAACCGCAGTCCACGTTGAGAAGAGGAAGAGTTGTTGTAGTATACAGCACATTTGTGAGTCTGCTCAAGCTGTCGCATCCGTCCTTTTATATGCAATACAGTACGTAACACAAATGCAATAGCATGTCACTCAGTAGGCATCTTACAACGGTTCCCACACAAGCGATTTTATAGATTACCATGACAGAATATGCTAATCAAAGGCTTGAAGATAGTTAACTCCACATCAGCAACATAAATTCATCAACTAACCATTCAGAAACGTCCTGTTGCATTCTACATGTTGTCCCTTCTTCTTGAGTCTCTTCATCATTGTCTGACTCCAGTTTAAACATAAAAAGGCAGAACAGTTTCTGACATTTTAGTGCTTGTCTGCGTGAGGTAATCGGAGTTGCTAACACACACGAGCTGTTGTAGCTCTGCCCTCTGTGCCAGGAGCAGCAGCTCATTTGCATTTAAAGGGACATACACGAAACGACAAGTTTTTAATGACCCTCAAAAAGGGTCACATGCTGTAAAAATTATCTGAGGGGTATTTTGAGCTAAAACTTCACATACATACTCTGGGGACAACAGATACTTATTTTACATATTGTAAAAGGGGGCATTATACCACCCCTTTAAAGCTCCAGTCTCCCCCCTAAGATTCAGAAAAAAAGTATATTAGTTCCTCAGTGACTACTTCACTCAGAGAAGCTGTCAGTCTCAGCTGTCAATCATGATATTAAACACCTGTTTTTATAGCATCAAATAACTAACTAAAACCAAACTTATTAAAAAAAAAAAAAAAATGGACACTTGAACCTACATCAGTGTGATTAAAAAAAACTACCTAAATGACAAACTATCTTTGGAAAAAAAATATATTTGAAGTGTAATTTGATTTAGTTTTTCTCACGTCCCATTTGATTACATGGAGAGGGCGGGGTTTATGACATATACTACATCCAGCCACCTGGGGGCGATCAAAACATTTTGGCTTCACTTTTCAGGGCTTGTGCGGCACACTTGGTTTGCACTCATCACTGTTAGACATTTTATCGTATTTTTGCGGTAACTTACTGGCAGCACTATTGCCAGTAAGTTACCGTAAGTTCCCCTTTACAGTAGCTTGCTGTAATTGTGTTTTACGGTATGATGCCCTTACTGCAATTTAACTTTACAGTAAGATGCCCTTACCGCAATTTAATTTTACAGTAAGATGCCCTTACCGCAATTTCATTTTACAGTATGATGCCCTTACCGCAATTTCATTTTACAGTATTATGCCCATTTTACACTATTTTATTATTTATATTTTACATGAATGCTATTGAATTTAATAAATTCCAAAAAAGCGACTTGAGTCCATGTACATCAGCATATTCTTTATTCACTCTCACAATCAATTACATCCATTTTATTTATTTATTGTGATGCAACATTAGGCAAGGCAGTTTTATTTATATAGCATTTGATACACTTTGGCAATTAAAAGTGCTTTACACAGTAAGGAATTAAAATAATCAAAAAAAAAAGCAAGGAAAATTAAAGTGCCCCTATTATGGATTTTTGAAAATGACCTTTCATGTAGAGTGTAACAACTCTAAGGCCTCGTTTACAAGTGAAATGTAACCCAATTCAGATTTTTTGCCCATATGTGACACGGATCAGATGTGTTCTATGATAGTGTAAACAGGAAAAAAAAAAACACATGCATTCAGATATTTCGAGATCGGTTTCAGGCCTCATTCATATGTGGAAATAAATCAGATATTAAATCGGATATGTGCCAATGCGACTGTCATGTAAACAGGCTGATCGGATTTTCTGAGGCATTAGGTTACTTCTCCTAACTCTCCGACATGAGCAACCCCGATGCGCATCCGCAAAGGGACGGATGGCCTGTCGAAGCGTTGTGTCGTCGTAGGAGAGGAATGTGGACAAACATTGACACAACATATCAAAGGTTGGCTTACTCATCCTAAAATTTCGGACCCACTGCTTCTCGTTAAAGCTCGCCACAATATGCTCCCACCAGTCCTGAGACCTCTCTCGCACACAATAACTGAAGCATATGCACAGGCTGCCATGATGGCACTTTTCGTCCTCCTCCGCCTCATAATCATGGTTATGTTTGGCGAACTTTGCATACATCGCAGAGCTAGCATCAAGCCTATTTCATGTTTGTCCATCTGTGTAAGATAATTTAACCCTTTAAGCATGCGCAATGTTTCAGATAGTATGGCAATTGTAAACACATGAATCGGATATGGGTCACAATTGAAAGAACGTGTAAACGGACGGGCAAAAAAAAATCGAATATAGCCAACAAATCAGAATTGGGCATCAAGGCCTGCAGTGTAAACAAGGCCTCTGAGGCCTAATCGTTTTTCAAACGAGTCATAAGCCATTTAGTTGTGACGTCAAGACGAAACATTAGCATATTGCCGATGAAAACTTGAAACCCCTCAAACACTACAGCTGATCCCTGTGAATGCTGGATAGCATCATGTTGAGAAGATGGAGTGCTCTACAATGTGAAGGTAAAGCCAGTTTTATTTTCACTGCCCAAGGACGAGCATGTGAAGAATCAGTGGTTAAAGTTCATCTTTACCATGATATCATAGCAGTAGAATCCTAAACTTTTGCTGTGTTCCCTTTATTTCACTGATGACTGCTTCTCAAATCTCGGAGTTCAATGCAGGATTCGCAAACCGCTTGCTCTTGGAAGATGGAGTTCAAAATACTTAGTTTTGAGTTTTATATTGCATAGGTCTCCTGCTAACTGGCTAACTCATATTATCACTGTCTTACCTGTGCTAATCAGTTTGTGGGCGACAATTATCTATAACTGTGTCCATTAATGCAGTGTATCACTGAGAAACGTCCTGCTTGAGTCGTCCTTGTGATGGAGGTTCGGGTTGAATAACTAGTTCTTCCAGTGTTTCATTATTGGACTCGCGTTCGGATTGATATGGTAAAATCGACGTCATTGTTCATTACTGTGTTTAGTTTACGGTGTAGGAAGCCTCAGGACAGCTGATGTTGTTATGGCAATGGGTGTTTTTGTTTAAGACCTCGCGCTGTACGCAGTAAACCAATCACAACAGACTGAGCTGTCTGGCCAGTAGCATGTGGGAAGGAGGGATTTAGAGAGATTGATTCATCTGACGAGCCGTTTAAGAATCTTTGAAAAAATGTGGTGATGTGCAAATGTATATTATGAGAAAATTAAACAGTGTTTTTTTTTTTTTTACCTTTGATGCACATAAACCTGTTGTAGGTAAGTGTTGTAGTAAATAGCATAATAGGGGCACTTTAAAACAGTTATAAAAACAATTTAAAAAGATGTACAGTACAGTTATAAAATTAATTAAAAGAGTAAAAAGATAATATATAGATAAACTTCTCATCTGGCAATACACCAGTGTATCATATTTTTCACAACTCCCAGTTTTACTCTGAGATTTTCCCATGGTGATTACACTGTGTCTGTGGTGTTCTTGCGGCACGCCTAAGAAATCAACGTATCAAAAAAAACCCCCAAAAAAAACGATTCCCTAAAATCGTCCATGAGAAGCTCTAGGACTGACTCACGGGGTAACTTTGTGTTCACTGCCCCATCAGTCCGCACCCCAAAGATTTGTCCGGAAGCTCTAGGAATGGAATCGATCCAGTCCGCACCCCACAGAACCTCGAGTTTAATTACACGTCAAAATCACTACTTCACCACAGACAGAGGTCATCAGCATGGTTTCATCTCTCAATTTCCCCAATTAAGTAATTTATTTTTGTCTCTTACCCAATTCGCAGTGCCATTTGAGTTCAGTTTAGAATCAAAAGGAGGATGCAAAAAGAGAACTGAATTCATAACAAATCAAAGCAGGGATCATGACAATATGCAAAAAAAGCATGAAGCATGAAAAAGCATCCCAGTTGGTTTTGACTGGCCTCCATGCGGTAAACCACTGATGGCTGATCTGAAAAAAAGAAAAGAAAAAAAAAACAGAGAAAATGCGTGAGAAATGGTCATGAGTTTATTTAATCTAAATTTGTTCATAGACGGATGAGGAATCAACTTGTGCAACAGCAGTTATTACCAGTCGAGTTAGTTTAAATAGTATAGCTTTATTGCATATCCCTTGTTAGGGAACTCTATTAATTGCCTGAATGTACAATTACGTTAAAGGTACACTGAGTAACTCTATGACCCTTCAAACTTAAATCTGAAATAGAAAGCTTTTGTAACATTACAAATGTTGTCACTTTAGGTCAATTTAATGCATCCTTGCCGAATTAAAGTATTAATTTCATTCAACAACCAAAAAAAAATAAAAAATACTGACTGAACAGTAGTGCTTTCTATTTCAAATAAATGCTGTTCTTTTGAACTTTCTATTCAAAGAATCCTGAAAAAGAAGTGTACAACTGAAAATAATCAGAAATGTTTCTTGATTCACACAAGTGCTCCTAAAAAAAGTTATGCTGCAAGTTATGCATTACAATATGTTAATCACATAATGCATCTGACAGTTAGTCAAAACATACTTACAAAGCCAAATATGCTCAGTGCTGAGGCTCTTAAAAGAGCCTTTGGGCTGTAGTTAGCTCCTGTTGACACAGGGAAAAGAGAGAAATAGAAGAAACATTATTTTTCAGCAATGATTATTGGCAAATGACTAGCCTATATGTTATGAACATGATAAATGACAATTCTAGGATGACTGCTAGATTGATCAATTACACAATCAGATGACAGTTTACCAATAATTGGCATAGAATTAAAAACAAATATATTTTGCAATTAATAATTTTCAATTAGTCTGCCTTTACATTGCTTTAAATGCCTTACTATTTTAACATGTCATATTCGGTCCTGTGCAGAGTGAATCCAGCATTTATACGTAGCTGTCACATCTCTTACATCGTGTCTACACTTTGTTAATGAGAGTTTTCGCGAGCCTGCATAATTCGGCACTGAATAAAAACTCATGCGTTCTCCAGAGCGCGAAAACAAATAAGCACAAATAATGCACTGGAGCGTTTGGTTTGGCAAATCTGTTTCGCCAATATATTATAACAGTATCAATCTCTTGCTTGCGTTTGAGGGTGCATAGCACACCCCCATAAAACCGGGCCTGGGGCAGAGAGAGCGCGAAAGAGTCCCTTTGAGAAAACGCGCTAGGCCTAACTTACTTAAAAACGCCACACATTTAACTGACGAGTAAAATATGTCATAACTGGTCGTAAAAAGAACAGAAAACCTTTGTTTGTGTAAATATTAGATTGGGTCCATCTACTGGAAAAGGCAGTCAGTCAATTCTATGGCATTTAATGGGATATTAAAGCGGCAGTTTCGAGGAAAATTAGACTGTCCTGTGAGCTGTTATTAAAAGCCTATTAGAATTTATTATTTACTTTCTTCATAAATTTAGCTATATTTAATTGATATTGGTAATGGTTTACTTTGTAAAAGTAACTTATAAAATAAATTTGTTCAGTAAAAAGTACTTACCTCAGAAAACCCCCCAGCTGGCGTCTAGCAATCCACTCTCTCAGCAGGGACGTCCGTTAAGAGCGCGCACTCGACACGTGACGTCACACAAACCTCAGTTTACATTCTGCAAGGTTGTTGCGCTGCTTTGCAACAATTTAAATTTTGTGAGGTGTAAGCAAAGTTGTTATATATGAAGTTTATATTAATTTGAAATAAAATAAAAATACATTTATATCATTTATATTGCCTGTATGGGAACCAGTTGTGAATTTTTGTATATATATAGGTCTATTTATTACATATATATTGTACAATATATTTATTTATTTATTTTGTTATTGGAGAAAATGCTAATATAAAAATGACTCTGGTCTCTCACTAAGAACTAATTTTAAATCCTTCCATCCACGTGTTTTTGTTTGTTTGTTTTTTATTCATTATTATTTATTTTATTTAACTTTTAAACATCCAGTGTTTCATAATCCAAAAATTAAAAATGAGAATGCAGATTCATGATTTTCATCTGCAGAACAAGATGGGGGGAAAAATATAAAACATTATCATATGATATTTTAATGCCTAAAACATAAATACAATATGCATATACAAACTTCAAAAAATAATTTACAGTAGCACTACTGCAAATTCCATATACAGTAAGTTACTGTAAATTTCATAAGAAATACCCATAATGCAGTGCATATTACAGTAGTTAACCGTAAATAATATAAGTGGTATTTTACTGGGCTTTTTTGCGGTAAGTAACTGTAAAATTGCGGCAAAGTTTAACAGTGATGGTAGCATTCACCTTTTCTTCTCCGGAAAATATTTTTTTTAGGGGGCTTCATCAAAGAAAATAACTTGAGAACCATTGGGGCAGATTTCAGACTGCCCTGTTTATTTTCATATTACCTCACGTAAACCTCGCTCCAGACCAAGACAATATCAGTCTGCCTCAGCTGTGTGTATATTAGTCTGCACCAGGTCAGTAACCAGTTGGCATGTCTATTCTTTGTATCAAATAAATGAAAGTTTAAATGTGTTAATGTGAATAGCCTTTGTATAGTTCTGTTGTGTTTGTTTTATGTTTGTTCTGAGAATAGAAATTACTTTCTTTTCCTCACTGGAATTCCACAACTTGTAACATTCTAAAACAACATTCAGAGGCAATAAATACTACATTAAGGCAACACTAAGGGCCCTTTCACACCTACCTTGTTTGGTCCGGATTTTCGGACTTTTCAGTTTGATCCGAATCAAAATTACAGGTGTGAAACCTCCCCCGGACCACGGTCTGGACCAAACATACGAAATTTGGTCCGACGAAAAGAGGTAGTCTCGGTCCGGATCAAACTGAACAAAGGTTTGGTTCGTTTCTAGTGTGAAAGCATTTTCTGTATATGGTTCGGACTTTCAGACCATTTACAGGAAGTTCTCTCAGGATTGCTTGCAGTCTTCTCCTCCTTTCCTGCTGGCGACGATAATACACTGCTCAAAAAAATTAAAGGAACACTTTGAAAACACATCAGATCTCAATGGGGAAAAATATCATGCTGGATATCTATACTAATATGGACTGGGTAATGTGTTATGAACGAAAGGATGCCACATCGTTTGATGGAAATGAAAATGATCAACCTACAGAGGACTGAATTCAAAGACACCCCGGAAATCTAAGTGAAAAAATGATGCAGCAGGCTTGTCAATTTTGCTGAAATTTCATTGCAGCAACTCAAAATGGTACTCAGTAGTTTGTATGGCCCCCACGTGCTTGTATGCATGTCTGACAACGTCGTGGCATGTTCCTAATGAGACGACGGATGGTGTCCTGGGGTATTTCCTCCCAGATCTGGACCAGCGCATCACTGAGCTCCTGGACAGTCTGAGGTGCAACCAGGTGATGTCAGATGGACCGAAACACAATGTCCCAGAGGTGTTCTATTGGATGTAGGTCAGGTGAGCGTGGTGGCCCTTCAATGGTATCATTCCTTCATCCTCCAGGAACTGCCTGCATGCTCTCGTCACATGAGGCCGGGCATTGTTGTGCACCAGGAGGAACCCAGGACCCACTGCACCAGCATAGGGTCTGACAATGGATCCAAGGATTTCATCCCGATACCTAATGGCAGTCAGGGTGCCATTGTCTAGCCTGCAGAGGTCTGTGCGTCCCTCCATGGATATGCCTCCCCAGACCATCACTGACCCACCACCAAACCGGTCATGCTGAACGATGTTACAGGCAGCATAACATTCTCCACGGCTTCTCCAGACCCTTTCCTGTCTGTCACGTGCTCAGGGTGAACCTGCTCTCATTTGTGAAAACCACAGGGCACCAGTGGCGGACCTGCCAATTCTGGTGTTCAATGGGAAATGCCAATCGAGCTCCCTGGTGCTGGGCAGTGAGCACAGGGCCCACTAGAGGAGGTCGGGCCCTCGGGCCTCCCTCATGAAGTCTGTTTCTGATTGTTTGGTCAGAGACATTCACACCAGTGGCCTGCTGGAGGTCATTTTGTAGGGCTCTGGCAGTGCTCATCATGTTCCTCCTCGCACAAAAGAGCAGATACCGGTCCTGCTGATGGGTTAAGGACCTTCTACGGCCCTGTCCAGCTCTCCTAGAGTAGCTGTCTGTCTTCCTGGAATCTCCTCCATGCTCTTGAGACTGTGCTGGGAGACACAGCAAACCTTCTGGCAATGGCAAGTATTGATGAGCCATCCTGAAGGAGCTGGACTGTCTGCGCAACCTCTGTAGGGTCCAGGTATCGCCTCATGCTACCAGAAGTGACACTGAACCTAGCCAAATGCAAAACTGGTGAAAAACAGTCCGAAAAGATGAGTAGGGAAAAAATGTCAGTGGCCTCCACCTGTAAAACCATTCCTGTTTTGGGGGTTGTCTCACTGTTGCCCATCTAGTGCACCTGCTGTTAATGTCATTAACACTAAAGCAGCTGAAACTGATTACCAACCCCCTCTGTTACTTAACTGACCAGATCAATATCCCAGGAGTTTAACTGACTTGATGCTATTCTCTGATTAAAAAGTGTTCCCTTTATTTTTTTGAGCAGTGTATATCCACACAATGAGGACGTTCAATTGGTGAATTCGAACTATTCTCAAGTATAGTTGGTGCTGCAGTAGGGCTGGACGATATGGCCAAAGTTTATATCACAATATATTTCGGTCAATACGATATAATTCCAATATTGATATGAAAAATATAAAAGCCTCAGAAAAAGTGCCAAGAATGCACACAACGGATGTCTGTACCAACAAACCTCTGAAAAATGAATTTGCCAAGTCTATGAAACCTCTTCCTATAAAACTAAATATTTTATTAAAAAAAAAAAAAAAAAAAATATATATATATATATATATATATATATATATATATAGACTGCTTCAGCCAGGACAAAGAATATGAAAAGTGATCAAGAGTTGGACATTGTTGAGTGTTTATGACACCCTGAATTCATTCCAATTGATCAATGTGAATGTGGTGTTTACATGAACGCTAAACAAATGATTGGGTTGATGTGCCCGCTTCAAATTGGAATATATTTTTCATGTGTTTCCCGATGTTTGCGCATAATAACCATTCTCCTACATTTGTTCTTTATTTGTTTTAAACAGCAGACTTAATATTTATCCGTTTCTGGTCATAATTTGGAGACAATGAGCATATGAACCGTTGCGCCGTGCTGCTTATATTTATCACACAGTAAAAATGCCCCTCCCCACGCCAAATCCAGATGTCTGTGGATGAAAATCGGAAACTAGGACTGGTGGGACGTTGTCCTGCTCCACTTCACAGACGCGGAATGAAAGGAGAATTTCAGAATGACAGGACACTTATATGACACTTTATTCAACAGGAAGAACAGCTCGTTTCGTGCCTCATAACGCTATTCTACGTCATTGCACATGCGCAGTCCTTTCAGTTTCGGTTGTCAGTATGATCAGAGCCCATCTACGGAGAGCCTGTCCACACCCTATTAAGTCCTATTGTACCGAATTTTGGTTGTAGTTCCACCAGAGTTCCACTGGGGGCGATCGCCCATGAGTGCAGAATGAATGGGAGTCTATGGGGCTAGACGGCTAAATTTGTCTCTTTCACCCGATCACCGTTGAGAAATCTCAGATTTGATTGTAGGTTTTGCAAGTTCAACATGGGTTATAGGTCGAAAGTTGAATGAACGAGTACTTAAGTCCTTTTGATTTCTTACAGGTTGAGTTGTTGTTGCCCCATAACACACTAGCATTCTGCTAATGAACGCTGATTGGTCAGTGAAGGACTGATTACGACCAGAGATGCTGCTTGATGGCATCGTGGCATCCGATGCGGGACCAGAAACAAACAAAACAAAAATTCTTCTAGCACGTGTATTTACCTGTGTCAGCTGTGTTGTCGATGCCTCGAGTGAAAAGAAAGTGCAGAGCGCGAAAGCACCAAAGTGACTGAAGGATTGCCGTAAAGCAGTATCTCTGGTCGTACGATGTGTATGACGTCATTGACACTTTAAAAGACTTTTTAAAGCAAATAAGTGACTCTAAAAAATCTAACACCCAGCAATGTGTAATTTCTTTGCATCTCCTTTCGAATACAACATTCAAATTACTAGACAAAAAATTATATCCTGAGAAAAGTGGATTTTGATGTGTATAGCGCCATAGACCTCCATTCATTCTGCACTCGTCCTGTGAGCGCCCTCATATGGAATCAGAGGCATATGGAATCACAAGCAACAATCGCTCGGCAAGATTGCCCAGCAACATTGCTCAAAAAGTTGCCCTGTGTATCATCACCTTTTGCCTCACTGTGCGTGTACTGTAGATGCACTCACACCGACCTGCTGCCAATATTGATCAATCTCTGCACTGGTGGTGACACGATTATGTAGCTGACTCCTGAGAAGATGGTCCTGGTGCTTGTTGGATGCTCTGAACGTCCTGAAGCCTTCTTCACTTCAACTGAACCTCTCTCCTCTCTTCTTGATGATTCTGTAAATGTTTCTTTCAGGTACAATATTTAAAATCTAAAAACAATGTGAACCAACCCCACAACAACTGAAACTAACACAAAGTTTATGTCACTGCCAATTTGACCATGGCTGTAAATAAAAGCCTAAAATAAATCTGTTCATCATATAAAGCGATCACATCTCTTCACAAGACTTGGATTAAACCCCTCGATTCATATAGATTTTTGTTTGCAAATTGAAGCTTCAACACAGAACATCATTCCTTGGAAGTATTATTTTAAGTGGTTATTACATTTCCCCTAGGTCCCCAATATCAGTCCTTCCTTTTAGTCTTTTATAAAATTTGATTAATAAAAGTCACATCCTCCAGGAAGTGACATCATTTTAGAGGGAAAATAACAGCTCATTAAGCAATTGCTTATTTGTGCTCATCATTTACCTCTTTTTAAACACGATGGAACATTATCTTGCCATAAAAAAAAAAAAAAAGGAAAACATTTCTAAACATCTTTTTTAGAATTAAGATTTAACATCTTAAATTGCTTGTATTTTGCTACACTGTAAAAAAGTACAAAGTACAATGAACTTGGATGTTTAAGTCATTTTCAACTTAAATTACATTAAACTGACATAAGAAAATAGTTGAGTCTTATATAAATTCAAAAAGAAAGTTGAAAATTGCTTAACTTATTGTGATGAGCTAAACCAATGTAAAAACAAATGTTGTCATAACTTACAGTATCATATCATTTTTTAGTGTAGTCTTGTTGTTTTGTTAGTTTGAACCTGCTTGTCTTCTCTAACAAATGAACTTGATCATATAACACTGCTAAAATAAAATTTGAAAATCATGCCAAGTTAAGCACATCCTAAATAGCTAAATATTTGTGTTCCTTAACAAACATGGGACTTTTCTAATACTATATACCAAATGATGGCAACATTAGTCTGTTTTAGATGCTTATGTGATGTTGGGCTATTAGCATGTGTGCTGTAGACTCCTTAAAGGCCCACTAAAGCGCAGCTTTGTATGATGCGTTGACGTAATTTCCACTGAAACAGGAAGCTAAATTGCCAATAGCGTTTAGTTTACCTCACAGACTGCAAGTCGTACTTGATAGCACCATGGAAGTGAATCTGAGCGCTGATGATACGTTGGATTCAATAGTATAGATGTGAATCAATTCTAGCCATTTCATTCTTAACCAACTCACAGTTGGAAAACGGAATAAAACTCAAGCATTTGAGCAACCAAACACACATCTCCAACCCATATTGCTCTGTGACGTGTCAACGGTCGCATTGGCCAGGTGGTATTTATAGCAAAGGGGGCGGGATTGGACAGAAGATGTGATGAGAGGCTGAAGTCGGCGGTGATGTCATAAAAATCCGAGATCCATTTTAGCAGAAGTGTGAGACTGTAAGTTTTGATTGCTTATATCTCCTAAATGAGAAATTTGTCATTGCTTTGGAACACACCATAACCTTAAGGCTAACATATTCATACTAAAAGCTAAAAAACTAAAACATTTATTTCAGGGGGTCTTTAAGTGGTGGTAGTCATGCAGTAGAAGCAGGATTGATTCTGCCCAAAAATAAATAATATAAAATAAGCATAGAAGAAAAGTGCTGTGCGCTTTCACAAGGGGGGACAATTATGTTCATAGCAGAATGCTAATGGGTTTGCTAATTGTACTCAGGGGCTACATGCAATGCACAGTTTAACTGACTTATTTAAGATGTAATTGGTAAATCACTGGATTTGGATAATCAGTGGACACTAGAACACCTGAGCCTCGCTTTCTGCCAGTGGCTGCTTGTTTTGCAAAGCAAAAATGGATTGTTTGGTGCGCCTCCAAAGACCCTAACCCAAAGTGTAGATTTGTAAAGTTTCACAGTGCTGTGAACAACAACAAAAAAATATATGGCACAAATGCAAATCAAACTTAGTGTGAATTTCCATTTGCAATCCATTTTACTTTATGATGTATTTCGTAGTGGATGAACTTGATTTTGTCCATTGTAACTCAACTGGATTATGTAACGTGGCTGTTTTATAATAGAGTCAGACTAACTGCTTTGGAATAACATACACTGATGAAATGTGCCCAGTAAGACCAGAAACATGTATTCCCTTGTTAAAAAGAGTGATTATTACAGAAATAATATATAATATACTGTTTATATATACTGAAAAAAGCATGTCACAGCTGCAGAGAATGAAAATAAAGGCTGGATCTATATTGCAAGAAGTATACAATAATGAAAAAAATAACACTTCTCATAATAACAGATTACAAAAGACACATCGAACAGAACAACCACTTTGTAATGACGAGATCAGAAAATGAACAGAACAAACACAGGGGTAAAACGAAGTTCGAAATACACGACCAGCAATATACTGTTAGCTAGGGCTGTAGTCAAGGCCACCTTTGTCGAGTCCAAGACCAGGACTAGTCGAGTCCAAGACAAGACCGAGTCCAAAAAGGTTTGAGTCCGAGTCAAGACCGAGTCCAGGACAGGAAAAAAAAAAGTCTTATGCATGACATTATCAAGACAATCATTTTGGGTTATTATTTGTTGATCTAAAAGCAAAAACAGTTTCACAACACCCAGGATTTTTAAGTATAGACATTCCCCTTGATATCATATAATCTTCTAATCTAAAGAAAACAGAAGATGACATATGGTGATACCTCATAATAGCAGTGTTAGAACTGATATACAAACACCAACCCACTACTATTACCACTGCTAGGTACTAGTACTGAGCATTTGAGCAACTAAATGACAATATAGCTTCACTCCAGATGTACAGTAGTGTAGAAAAGAAGTGATCAGTATTACAGAGTGTAACCCTATGGTTGGTTTATGCCTTCCTCGAAAAAAAATATTGTATTGTATTATATTGTTATTTGGACATGGGTTAATAGGAAAGAATATATTTCTGAAAATATTTTCAGAAAACATTAAAGTTTGGTTAAACAACAATGAACACAGTGTCATTTAACATATGTTCTTTTTATTTGAGAACAAACTGCAGAATTTTAAAATAAATTCATCAGGAAGTTGTTTAAGAAATTCATAAGAACCATTTTTCACAGTATACTTAACAGTACAAGCATTTGTACAACGTTGTATCCTTCAAAAGCTTTTTTACCATGAACTATAACAGGAAAAACAAATCTGAGTAAATTATCGACAAACTTTTAGAGTGTAGCATTCTGTATGCAGGTGAGGTAAGTAAAACTATTCAGTTTTATAAAAGTGTTTTGTTACACTTGAGAAATATGAGGGAGGAGAACATTTCCGCTCCTAAACTGGCTCTATGGGGCCTCATAATGAGCCCTCCTTCAAAGAACAACAAAAACATTATTATATAGGCCTAAAGGCGCACACACATTCGTTTCGACTGTCTGATCAGCCTCACATTCTGTTCCTGTCAATCATACACGCGATGTCAACCAATTAAACTGCATGAGGGAGGGCCGAGCCAACTCACACACACACACACACACACACACACACAAATGCGGATCAGGCGGATGACGTGACGAAAAATAATATTTTAATTAAATTCGGTTGGCGGTTGAACCAATCAAATGAAAAAAGTTTGCCACTAAGCAAACCTGCAAGCTATGAGCCCAGCTGTCAGTATTATTGGAGGAGGCCTATAGGCCTACGTCTCGTAGATGAGACTGCCTGGGTTATTTTGTTTCGATATTAGCTATATTTTAAAACAGCCAGTCATTATAGCCTACCACTCGTGGAATAGGCATTTAAAAGAGAGGCAGATTATGGAGTGATATGACTCAGAAATTACATCGGGCAATGTTCAGATGTTATTCAGCGAGATGTTCAGAAGAACGCAAGAGCTAAACTTCTACAAGCTCAATAACATCCACATCAAAAAAAAAAAAAAAAAGAAGGTAAGAAAAAAAGTCAGAAAACTTTGCCTATTAATTAGATGTGCAAGGCAAGTTTTCGGGTTGTTATGGACAATTGAAAATGTGAATATTCACTTTGCACTAGCGGTGGACTTTCAGCGAGTTAAAACGTTTATTTTTTAAAGAGCCGTTTGTGAGTCAAAAGAGCCATCTCTTTTCAGTGTGCTGAGTCAAACGAGCCGGCTCACGAAAAAGAGCTAGTTATTAGGTGGCCAGTGTTTCACTTTCCCTCCAATATTATTATGTTCCCAGTAAGCACACATACGTCGCGGCGACATATGTGTGCTTACTGGGAACATAATAAAGACACCTGGACTCGGTCGAGACCAAAAGCCATATTTGGCAAGACCAGTGGCCGAGACCGAGACAAGTCCGAGTGGAATACCAGCGAGTCCGAGACAAGTCCGAGTGGAATACCAGCGAGTCCGAGACAAGTCCGAGACTGGACTTGAAAAAACGGTCTCGAGTCTGGACTGACCGGGACCGGACTCGAGTACTACAGCCCTACTGTCAGCGAACATCCGACGCCGCTCACACTGCTGAGAGCAGCGTATAGATGAAAATGTAAATATGTGCTGCACGCTTTCCTCTCAATAACAAAATAAACACTCAACTAAATTGAGAAAACAGCAAGCTTTTTTTTTAAATAAATAAAGCATAAAAGTATCTGATCATAGCAACATGGATATGTTTGCATGAGCTCTGCAATTTGGCATTCTAGTAAAGTCATGTGATGTTTATTTATATAGCACTTTATACAATAGATTGCTTAAAATCAAGTTCACGGGCAATGATTGCAGTTCTTGGTTCATTATGATCATCAGAGTCCAAAAGTGTGTGCACATTCCAAGAGGCAAGACGCAGTTTAATCTTTATCTTTTGTACCTTTTGTCGACCACAGAATTGGATAAGTAGCTGGTCATGGTGAACCAGAAGAGTAAGTGGAATAGGTTGTGTTTGAGGTACCTTTTCTATCCTATCCCCAATCTGTCAAGTCCTCTAAAACTGCAGTCAACCCTGCTGAAAAGACTGGCGTGATCACATCCAGCACATCCATAATGGGAGGTGAAAAAAAATGCCTTCTGGTGTCAAGCAACTGAAACACAACATACAATAGTTTCAACAGAAGACCATCATTTTTCTGTGGATAGTATAGTAATCCCTGGTTTATTTATTTACAATATGAGAAGATTTGTTTAACTGCAACTACTAGAAAATGTTCCTTTTGCTCAGATTCCTCCCTGACCTATGGCCAATTACTTGAGTAATGAACCTATAGAAGCCCTAATGCATTAAGCAAGACTGTGCTTCATATGCAAAATAAGCGGGTGTATTTTAAGAAAGTCATTACCCTGGTGATGCATGAGCAAATTTTGGTCAATGACATAAAATATATATTACATGGGTGAGGAAAGGGGGAGGGGGAGGGGGAGGGGGAGGGGGGGGGGGGGGGTAATGTTTGTGTAATGTTTGTGTTTCATTACACAAACATCTCATCAGAATACATCGTACCAATCCCAGTCTAAAGACCTGCCAGGAAACACAAATCCGTGATTATGCGCTTTTACTATTTTATACTTATTCTTAATCAAATCAGCTGGATTTATTTTTATGAAATACAAATTATGCTGTAGATTTGTGATGATTGTGATATGCAAACTATTTGAACATTATACTAGAGCAATATTTATTACGTAACTGCATTATGACCAAAAAGCTAGATGTAGCCTTAATTTTTTTTTTTTTGACGTTTACTGAACCTTTGATAAAATATAATAAGAAAGTCTCACTATTCACTATGAGATTTAATCTGATATGGCAAATGCTTTCCAAAAATCATATAGCTTAATAACCTGTTTTCCATCAAATGATGCATGCAAAGTTTGGTAATTCACAGACATTTGCTACTGATAATTACATTATGACAAGACAACTGTAGACTTAACAAATAGCTAAACAATAAAATTGAACACACGCGTGTTATTTGTAAATTCTATTCTATTCTGATTTTTCAAATGCTTTGGCAATATGAATGGACAAATATTTGTCATGCCAATAAAGCACTTGGAAAAAGAAACTGAGGGAGAGATATTATTTTTGTTGTTGTCATTCATTTATTTATGTTTTTTATTTTGCACCTTTAAAGGTACTCTATGTAACTTTTTTTTTTTCACAATTAACAAAATTTTAATTATGAGTCAATACATCATCAATTTTCCTTCCAATGACAATCACTATGGTAAGCCTATTATAAATATATATTTTAGACCTATAGGGCGATGGTTTTACCAGGAAATTGAGTACATACGTCACTTGCCCATGCAGTCTCGTCATATCCATAAATAGAGAAAAGTTGCTCCTTTGACACATGAACTGTGCGGGAGTGGCATAGGTTAGTTGTCACAAGGAGTGAGAAAGGTTGACATGGAGCATGCTAAATCGTGAACCTCCAGAGAATCACGTGTTTTATTTATTTTTATTTTTTTTAGATAACGCAGAAGAGAGGAAAGTCTGCTTGCAAAAAGAGAGTATGATAGAGCTGAAGTATACCAATTGAAGTTGCATCCTGCTAACCTAATACTAAAGCATTATACTTGCACTGGATTTCATTTGTGGTTTATACTCACCTGTTTTGAAGAATGTTCAATAAAAGCTTTTATTATATATAGCTTTTGTTATATTAGCAACTGTTTGATATAAATAAGTTATCATCATTGTACTATTATTAAAAATTATAAACTATTGACGTTTCAAAGTTAATTTTTTGCAGATATGTGTTTGATTTATAAATTAATTAATTATATTGCGGCACCACCTCTTAAACAATGTGTGACTCTCTGTAAGGACAATTCTAGGGAAACCAGAGCAATCGTTAGAGGCGACTGCTAAATTTAAGAAAACTGTCTTTGGACAATCAGCTTTTTTCAGTTAGAGCAGCAAAAAGATGGAATATATATATTGTGATTTTGTGATGTGATATTATTATTTTCCTTTTTTTTATTTCTTGATTGTAATACTGTAGTGCTGTAATTGTATGTAACAATGTCCTGCCCAGGGATTGCAGATATCTAAATTAGCTATCTAGCTTACACTGGCTCAACATTTGTGTTGTGCATGGTCCCTGTTAAAAAAATAAACTAAACTAAACTACGTCTGATGTCTCCTAACAGAGTTAATTGTAAAGCATCATCTATTGTAAAGGGTCATATTCATCCACACAGTCACGCAGAGCAGAAGCACAACCAAAACAATGTTCTTCTGCAAAATGCATGCAGTTTTGTTTTTTTAACTGCTGTGCGTACCACAGCACAGTTATTTTGTTTGGATTAAAGGGGTCCTATTATGTCCTTTTTACAACGTTTTTGGGGTGTTTTAGAATATGCTTTCATGCTTGATTGTTCAAAAAACAATTTTTTTCACATATTTTACATTATTACTGTAATATGTTCGGGAAATGTCATGTCCCTTACCATAACCACGAGTTTCATCTGCTCAGGTGTAAATATTGAGGATGGTGTCAATTTCAAACCAATTCAAGCCTGATTCAGACTTAAGAATGTTAACAAACAAGAGGATCTTCCAGAACAGATTTAATGCACAGACTTTGCAAGCATGGATTTCACAGGACGTTTCAGAGTGGTATGTTGTTGTAGTTGTTTTTTGTAATTTTCTTATACATTTTTGATATGTTAAACACCATTTATTCA
The DNA here is from genome assembly GCF_963993115.1 of Abramis brama. Taxonomy (NCBI): domain Eukaryota; kingdom Metazoa; phylum Chordata; class Actinopteri; order Cypriniformes; family Leuciscidae; genus Abramis; species Abramis brama. The sequence continues at coordinate 41,784,041 of NC_139967.1, forward strand.
TGATATTTGTCGGAAAACTATGGTAATACAAACAGTAATCAATCACAAAACCATGGTTAATTTTCCTAAGGTGCAGTGAACAGTAAAGCGAAAGCTTACAAAAGCTACAGTAAACACTATATAAATACTGTAATGTTAGCTAGCAGGCAAGTGGAGGCAAAACTTTGCCCTTTGTTTACATCATAGCAACTACATAAAACCTATAATTAGAACTGTTAATAGAAAAGCAACTAGAAATAATAAGACATACTTGCAAGTTATGATCCATAAACAGAATATTGTCCCGACAAAGTTGAAACTGCTCCATTTCAGGAGAAGCTTTTGTGCGTAGCCTGCATTGTACTCATCATTGGTTCTGGAAGCTCTTCTTTGTAAAATGTGCAGCACCCAGATAAACATTGGGGTTATAATGTTCAGGAACAGTGTTTAACCCCTCAAGTGTCACCCTTCCTTTTTTTGAATAGACATGAAAATGCACATTCCAAACTTAAATGGTTGTAATTCAAGAGTGCTTTGGAATAGACATAAGATTGGTCTTGTTTTAAAGAAGACATTTGGCCGATTTTTGTAGAAGTGAAATAAATTAAGAAAGTGAAACAGAAAAAAAGTTATAGAAGTTTGAGTTTATGAAAATGTACAATGTAAAAATTGTATTATTCATAATTTATATAAAATATATATTTTCAAAACATGTTGGACTCTAAAACTGCAATCAATTTTAACCATTCTCGTCAGCTGTAGGAAGGTCAAACAAACAAGTTTTGGAAACGAAACAGCGTCTCTTCAGCATAGCGACAACGCTGTCTTTTTTTTTTTTTTGTGCTCAAACAGCAACTTAACACACTAACTAAAGTTGAAAAAGTGAAAAAGCATAATAGTACCCCTACTTTCATAGGTTAATTGTTCACTGCAAGGCTAGTATTGTACACTAACAAAGTAAATAGGAATTTGATTTCCTGCAGACTTTAATATCTGGTCAACTATTTTTTTCTTTAAAAAACATAAATTAACGAATAGTGTGTAAGAATATGATGATTGTAAACATGAATAATTTTAAATTTAGCATTAGAGATTGACATTACCAGTTTTATATATCTGATATATTAGCAGTACTGGTAGATGCTTCCTGAACCTGGATGTACTGCTATTCTTTGGTTGAATGCTGCAGAGACGTACTCAACTTGATCTTCATTTTGTGTTCTCTGAAAAACCAGGTATAGCTTAACTAGGCATCCGGGGTCATAGGTCTTTTAACAGTGCCTGCTTCATTCCCTCAACAGGTCTTGTAGGAAAGTGGGTGGTTTAGGATACAGACAGGTTGGAAATGTGTGTAAAACTGTAGTGCTACGTGAGTGTGTGTGCGTGCAAGGTTCAGCAAAAATCTCTTTGTTTCCATGGTACCCATATTTTTTTTCTTCATTTATGGCTTGTGGCATTGATAAGGTCAGTCACTCAATGCTACTATATCACTACGTTTTGGAAGATGGTTTTATATCTTTTGAGATTTCTTCTATTGTGTGTAAGTAAACAGTTGTGACATTTACTGCTTGTTTAGCCCTAAACCCTTATACCAATGAGATTTAAACTCCAGATTCAGTGCCATCGACAGAGCTAAAGGGTTTTTTGAGTGTAAACATACATCTTGCTTTTGTTGGTTCCTAATTAACTATAGAATAAAATCTGGGGGGTTAGTGCGCATGCACATGAAGGGGGGTGTGGGGAGTGAGGGGAGAGAGAAGCATGAAGAGGGAAGTTAGCTAGAGGAGAGATATCCTAGACAACGACAACGACTAACGTTAGAATAACATTCTCTTGAATTTTGATATGGCCGACACACGACCAAAGAGACGATGTTCCGATGAACAAATAGCAAAGAAGAGGGAAAAAGAAGGAGAAGTCCTGAATTTACATTGGAAAAGCACGGAAGGGAGGGGGAGGGGACAGGATGAGGAGGAGGGAGGGTCGAGCTAGCCTCCATTTTGTTTGACAATACTTTGAATGTCACCAAGAAGTGACGTCACCCAACATCGCTTAGAGCACCTTTAAAGCTAGACCAAAAAAAAAAAAAAAAAAAGAGTTTCCAATTAAACAGTGGATATAGATTGAGACATGTTGGAATGAATAGGAGTAAACTGCTGTAGACTCAAATTATTTTGATAAGTCCTCATGTCTGCATGTAAGCAAGCAATCATTTGGGTTTTTTTTGTATTACCTGTCAATATTTAATATGTTTATTGAGTACAGAGTACAAACATAATTAGTTTTTGTGTTAATATGCTGAAATAAATGTGAGATCTTAAATCTATATTAAGGCAGATGAATCATGTGCGAAAGTGGTTTGAGAAGGAAAAGGTCAGCTGTGTGCTGTGAAACATTAATTAATTAATTTTTGTTTTAAATATATGGCCAATCATGACTGTGAGGCATCTATATCATTACATTTGACTGTTTACATAAGATAAGTCATCTGTAAGAAAGGCAGAATATCACTGCTGTCTTGAGCATGCATTGAACTGTGAGCTCTAAACGAGCTTCCTGCGATTTGGCTTGTGTTTCCTGTCACCTGCAAGTGTTTGTGTTTCCATATTAAGCATCATATAGACATGTTCGGAACTATGTGTGTGGAAATATTCTCCAGAATTGATAACAGTGTAAGTGAAGTGTTGCCAGGCTTCAGTGACCAAGCTTCACTTGACGTATGTCAGAATCTCATAACATGCTACCGAAACAGCTTCTGCACTTGCAGAAATTGTCCTGAATGGATAATAATTCATCAAATCCATGTTGGGTTTGCAGAGTAAGCAGACTAGGAGTAAAGGGGTTATGTGTTATGCACATTAAGGGGCTCAAACAATTTTTTGTTTGGTTGGTGCAAATTCTGCATTCTAACTGGTGTACATTATTGTAATGTAATGTATTGGTTTGGTGTTGTAGAACACGCACAAAATAGGAATTTATTTTCAAAATTGACTTTAATCATGCAGAACAAAAAAAAAACAGAGCAGGAAAACATGAACTAAAGGAAACAGAAGAGAATATCAAAATAAGAGTCTGAGATGTGACAACAATAATATAATATAATATAATATAATATAATATAATATAATATAATATAATATAATATAATTGAAGGATGCACCTGTGTATCCTCGCTCATGACTCCTCAGGAAGCTTCCTCACTTTTTGTTTCTTGCCTCCTCATGGTGCAATTAGAGAATTGAGATGCCCTTCAATATAGCTGAGTTCGATCAGTTTCCGGGTCACGGGCTGGAGGACAGAGAAGCAAGGAAACAAGGAAGCATCGATTCGAGTATTGAGAAGCACCCAGTGTAAATGCAAAAAAGAAAAAGAAAACCACCTAGTTCAGCTAGTATCGGACATTTTCAAACAACCAGAGCAGATTTATGAGAAAATTTCCTCATATGGTCAATTATGCTATGTGTATGCACACATTTTGAAAAACAGCAGGCCTCTAATTGGTCTCTATTTTATTCTTTGTCTCTTGATGTTGAAAACTTTTAGTCTGTGGGACATCATTGCTTATTTTCTCAGATCCAGCAGCCACATTGGTGACTATATTTCTGCCATCATTATCATTTGTTTTCAAATTTGTGTGATGATTACTTTTTTGTTCCCTACAATTAAAAGCCAAAATGGCATTTGATATATCATCTGTTGTACCTGATGCAGTGAGCTGTATGTCCAGATGATACAACTGGGTACAGTACTGATGCCTGCCAAGCACTGCTTGCATTGTTTATTACAGAAAGAGAGTTTTGACAGATCATTGCAACAAATAGCCTAAGTATTGGCTTGTTTTCTTTTTTCTGTAATTGATTGTGTTTGAGAATCTGTTAAATCCCGATGCTTAATTCATCCGTTATTAAGGTGTCATTTGAAATTGTAAAATTCGTTGCTCGGAGCTGAGCGTCACAAGGAAAACAAAAAACAAAGATGAAATAAAATCATCAAACACGCCTTCACACTATGTATGTGAACACAGTGTGATAAGTGCTTTGATGTTTTCACCTGAGGTGTATTCACTGCCCCCGTATTGTTGTTCTGAAGCATACTTCTTGTTCTGGCCAATATCGATATCAACAGACACTGACTCTGAACAAATGAGAAGTTACTGCAAGTTTGTTGAGGTTTGTCCTTTTTAACAGGATCGCTCTGACAAAAAAAGTGCCATCATTTACTTTACCTCATGTTGTTCCAAACACGTATTTGTCAGGATTCTGTAACTTTAGTTGGTCTTATTCTTAGTTTGGTGACAAGATCTTGACTCCCATGTTAGGCCGCTGTCGGTAGCCTAAAAGAGGCCTAGAAATAGGGTTTCGTTCCACCAAGTGGGGCACTACCTACTTTTTTTATATTTAACATCAGAAATATATAGAGATTCCTTAGGAAAAAGTTCTCCGCACACAACCTTGCAGTTTTTGAGAAAAATTATGCTAAAGGTGTCCATTTTGAAAAAAAGGGAAAACATAGGGAATTTTGCACTTTCAAACCTGTTTATCATATAAACCCAAAAATGCCAAATTACCACTTGAAGTACAAAATAAACCAGTTTGAAATGTGTGATATACCTGAAGTTGCTATCTAGGCACAGTAAACATGATAAGATTATCAAGAAAACTTCTACTGTAGCATTAACATCCCAATTACTTCTGTTGTTCCAATTCAAAGGTAATATTTTAGGTAAAATCTGAATAACAAATAGAATTAAGACAAAATATAATATATAAAAAAAAACACTTTTCAAAATAACACATTTAATGGTGAATTGTCAATTCGCATACACGAGCAGTAACTGCACTACATGTACATATTCACAGGAATTATTATTGTAAACAAGATTTAATTTTGATTTATTTATATTAAATATATATGTCCTATATTAATTTTATTATCATATACACATCACTAAATATCAAGATCACTGTCCTCACTATCAGATTCACATGAAACACTATCCTCAGTTAATCTCACATTGTCACAATGAACACAAGTGGGGGGAGGGGGAGGTGGGGGGGGTATGTAAAAAAAATTATTGCATCACAATAAGTGTATTGTGATTGTCAAAACATTTTAGTAACTAAACTGAATTTTATTAGGTTTAGTGACAACATGTTACAATGACTACGTTTGCATGCAGCCAATAACCCGTTCAAAACCGGAATATTAGCAATAACCCGGTCGCGCACGGCCATGTAAACACCGGCAAAAACCCGGATATGCTCATATCCCCCGCGTGCAGTATACCGGAAGTAAACAAGAAGTAGAGGTAAACATGGCGAGACGCAGCACAGCACCACACTTTTGGAGCAAGGAGGAAAGCGCAAACAAAGGCGATCGCTATCTGCCCCGAACTATTCATTATACGCATGCTGCTGCTGTTGTTGTTGTCTTTGGATACAGGAAGAAGAATCGGAAATGACGCATATTGCGTCTAAGCCGCCTTTCCACTACACACGACAAACGACAGCCGTCGGACCGGAAGTCATTCATTTCCAATGGAGAGTCGTACGGGAGCTGCGGGGAGTTCCGATCATATGCGTATGCAGAAATTTCGGATCCGATTTGAACTTCGGATGCGTTGAAATATCTGAACTTCTGCGGCTAGACCATATGCGACCGGTCAACCGGATGTGATGTATTCTAATCAAAACTATGAGCGCGAAGCTAGAATTACTGATATTTTAATACTTTAATGTAAACGCTATGCCTGCAAAATGACGGTTATTCATAATTATGGCTGAAAAAATATTTTTATCATTATTAAATCAATATTTATATTGATTAGCTCTATAAAATCGACTATTTTTTATATTAGACGTATTGAGGGTCATTTGTTTTGTGTGGATATATTTATGCATGCATTACATTAATTAAAATCATTCATTTTACCATTGTGAATAGCCGAGGGTAACGGTTGCTTCACAACCAATTTCAAAGTTCCGTGCGACTGACACCAGGAGGCGAAACGCGACAATCGAATGCGAATGTCGTGTGTAGTGGAAAGGCGGCTGGTTGTCCGTACGTCCAGACGCTAACCGTGCGTCGCCGTTTACATCGGGATATTGCCAATTGATTACAAATTCCATGTATACAGGAGTAACTCTCTCTGCTCACGCATGTAAACGGGTTATTCCGAATGTTTCAGAAACCCAAATAGTGACCTTAACCCGACCATAACCCGAATTTTAACAGCTTGTAAACATAGTCAATGTTTACATGGTACAATTTCTGGTAAGCTACGCTTTTTTATTATTTCAATTCAATTCAATTATTGTGATTTGATTTAATATTGACTCGTTTGGATAAATATTAGGTAGACTACACAAGACAGGCATTACTTTTTCTCAAGAAAAAAACAACTAACCTAATGCTGTAAACATACAGAGAGCCCTATCAGCTGGTAGTATTATTTAAGGTTAAAAATAACTCAAATAAATATAATGCGTTTTTTATTATAATAACTTTATTTAATGATATAAAATATCATTATTATAAAGTAAAAATATAATAGATATGTAATATAGTACACATTTAGCAAAATACTCTCTATAGCTCTTTTTTTCTAACTTAGCCAATAACGTGCTAGCCTATATTATGGTCATCAAATGGCTTTCCTGAGGTAAAATGTTATGTGATATAATTGTTCTCCAGCTGTTTTATTGACCCCTTTGTTTGATTGATTGGTCGATATTATGTATGAGTAATATACATTTCAGCAAGTTGTACTGTATCTTTCAACAGTGTTCATTCGTGTACTATTAGCTAGTAGAGATGATCGGTTCACATGCCGCTAGGGATCTGTCGCATCACATTTACAAGCGCCAAAACGGTATTTACTGTTTGAATTTCGTAATAAAAGTGACAGAATCTGAGAGCTGAGATTTTTTTATATCATAAGTAACCTGCTGTCTAGTCTGTCGGTGTCCGTGTCCTCTTTCCCCCCGCGATTTTTCTGTGCGTGAGAAAATGGATGTGTGGCGTGAGCGCGTGTGAAAAGTGTCGGTGAATGCGTGAGAGTTGGCAGCTCTGAAAAACGCCGATAGCCGATAGCAGGCCGGGTGAAACCCGTAGTTTGTTGGGACATCAGAGACATCAGAGACCGGTTTGTCCAGGAGGACAACATGTTTATTACCAATAGCTAGCTCCGTAGTGTCCGACGTTTTGAGCCATTCCTTCGCACATTGCTTGAATTTTTCCCATCGGACTTCAGTAAAGGGCATCTTTTCCGACATGAAGAATACACTTTACACTTTACGGGTGTTAATCGAGCTTGATCGCCGCTATCAGATGAAGGTGCGCTGCTTACGTCCTCCTCCATGTTTACATGTGCGTAGTGATATTGGCTTGATTTTGGCTCTGACCTACTTACATTTTCGATGCTGATTGGTTGAAAATCTAGCTCAACAGTTTTATATGTCTCAATACGCAGTCAATATAGTGTGCCAATAAATTACACTTTTCTCATTAACTGCAGGATAATGCGTGGAGAACTTTTTGCTTGGATACCTTTTATTAACGTTGAACATATTGAGCAAAAGAAAAAGTAGTGCCCCGTTTGTCGGAACGAAACTGAACGATACAGCTCACGTACAGCGGCCTATGTGTTGTATCGTCTTGTCCATGTGTCCATCTTAACAATATAAAAGAAATACAAAGTCACTTATACACAAGAAAAAAAAAATCCAATCATTGGCTGATGGTTGCCAGCAGGGGAAGTCTTGAGGCACCAGCAACACTCAAATATGAATCCTCCCCGCTAATCAATGGCATAAACCGCACGTCTGAAAGAACGCATTCATGATTAAAACAAAAATTATATCAGACCATGACGCACACATACAAAGAAACTACATACCTAGGGTGCGAGGAATCCCAGTCACAACAGACCGGAGAGAAATCAACACGCACAGTGTAAAAAGAGCACACAGTATTTCGATTTAACCGTACGCGGGAAGGATTAACACCACAAACAATGCTATTTGTTCCTACCTGTGAATGGGCTGCAGACACGTCGACCATGGAAATCCGTACAAATGCTCTCCCACAAACTTTAGGGATCAAACAAAATATCTCTCCTGCACGCCACTCGGCATGTGGAACCGGAGAACCGGAATACGATTATTCGATTAGAGGTCTATATCCTCTAGCCGTGATAGGCTCACTCAATAGACCCTAACCAACCAATATTAGAGTACACCCATACTGCCACAAGTCTATAGGCTAGTCTATCTTTAATTTGGAACATAATGTCCACACTAGAGGCTTAGTAACTTCAAGCTAGTTGGAAACTAGACTAATAAAATAATTAGTATTCTTTTGTTTGTAAATAACATTCAGAAATGGTTTGAAATTTAGAATCAATAAATGAATACTGATACAAAAAAAACCCCATAGGAAATTACTTTCAATTTTTATGAATGATTTTATTTGACATGCACAACACAAACTTTTGAATGATAGTGTAAGTCATTATCCGGCTAATCAACATTTGCTGTAGGACTATGCTATCATCACGTTTTGAGTGTCTTCATGTCTGTTTCTAGGTTGCTTTTCTTGTTCTGTTAATTAGTTCTGTCCCCTATCAGTTTGTCACAATGGTGTCTGATGTGATTAGAGTTTGAGTTCAGGTGTCTCTAGTTAATTAGTCTCATTAGTTCCTCTGTTTGATGTGAATTTAAGCCCTGTGTTTAGTCCTATCTAGTTGTCTGTTATTGTCGAGTTTTCCCGGTTGTTCTCTTACCATTTTCATAGTCAAGAGTGTTTTGTTTCTAGTTCTTTGTTAATAAACCTTTTACTACTGCACCTAGATCCTTCCATCTCTATTACCTGCAACCGACAGTGACAGCTATCTTATAAAGCCTCAAAGATGGTACGCATGGACTAAAAGGCAGGACATTTCTATTTAATGAAAACAGTGCATTTTATAAATGACGTTTAACCCATGCCAATAGCCTTTTATCAGAATCTTATGTAGTATTAAATTCACAGCAGTGTTAGAGGGCATGCCTCTCTTTTCTTATCTGCTTGCCATGCTGTTGATTTTGCTCCCTGTGTCTGTGGGCAGGAACAGAGTGGGTCTGCGCTGTATATATCGTGCTCCATCTCCATATAGCAGCCCTGTGATCTGAGTATTATTGCCTGCAAGGAGGGGATATTACATCCGTGCTGCCTGGGTGGGAGATCAGGGAATGCCATCAGTGAAACGGCAGGGACTCTCTCTCCTTTCTCTCTGTCTATCACAGACACAGACCAGTCAGAGTTATTAGATTTGCAGGCATGTACATCTACAGCAGGGAATAAAGCAGTGTACAATGTCAAACTCTGGCACAGCTTGACTGAGTGACAGAGACTAAATAACAAGTATCACACTTTTGCGGGGGAGGATATTCAAACTTTGAAGAACTGTTTCAGGGTTTTATTGTGGCCATGGGGTCTCAAGCTCGAAAAAAGACACACACACACACACACAGGAAAAAAACAGCATACATGAAGGAAAAGCCACAATAATTGTATGTTTTTTTTTCTTTTTTTCTTCAGTAAAATTAGTTGGCCCAAAACTTCCAATACAGAATCTTATCAAATCTTTTAAAGGTGCATTATGTGAGAATGATAGCTAGTGGTTGAAATGGGTACTGCAGTCCAAATTCAAAATATATTGTAGAAAGTTGTTTTCCCCACCCTCCTGCTTAGACTCGACGCTCACACGGGATGCCAGATTGAGAACACGCAACAGGAACGAGCGCAATTTACAATGGAAGGCGAGAAGACTTACACACTCTAAGTTGATGAGTTGATTTATGGATTTATGAGTTGATATCGCATTTTAATATGCTCCTGTTCATAGAGATTTTTAGATAGGTGCGGAGGCTTTTTAGGTCGGGTAGAATCTGCGATCTCTGACCCAGTTTGTTTGCTGGCTTCCATGACTGCAATATGCTGTGTTTTCCGCCAGCTGGCAACCTGTGGTGGTGAAAAACTATTGGGTAAATTGGCAACATGCGGTATCGCACAGACCAAAACAAAAATAGACATTCTGACACGGAAGGCACATTTCAAAGTAAAATAACGTCTCGGTTATGTGTAACCCTCGTTCCCTGAGAGAGGGAACGGAGACGTCTCGTCGTGACCGACGATTTTGGGATCTCGCTCAGAGGACCGATCTACTTCGAGTGTAACTAAACAAGCCAATTTCATATTGGCATGCAATCATTGCATTCAGCTGCTCTGCCTCGTCAGCGCGGGTATAAATGAGCAGCTGGTGCATGATGCAATCAGTTTTTCGCTGAGGAGTTGAGCCAAGTTGGCGACCCAGGCCCCAGCGACGGTACAGCGCCCGTGGCGATGGGACGAGACGTCTCTGTTCCCTCTCTCAGGGAACGAGGGTTACACATGTAACCGAGACGTTCCCTTATCGTTCGGTCACTCTCGACGTCTCGTCGTGACCGACGATTTTGGGATCCCTACCAAAGCGCCACGGGCGCTGGCCGCTTCCAGCGCCCTGGGCAAGCCTCCTAAACCCTCTGGTAGAGTGAGCTCGCAACCTGAGAGGACAGGGCACACCTTGTGCTTGGTAAGCCAAGGTGATGGCATCCACTATCCAGTGGGCCATCCTCTGCTTGGAGACAGCCTTCCCCTTCTGCTGGCCTCCGAAACAGACAAAGAGCTGGTCTGAGTTCCTGAAGCTTTGTGTCCGGTCTATGTACACTCTGAGTGCTCGGACGGGACAAAGCAAAGCTTGGGCTGGGTCTGCCTCCTCCGGGGGCAGCGCTTGCAGGTTCACCACCTGGTCCCTGAAAGGAGTGATTGGAACCTTGGGCACGTATCCAGGCCGGGGTCTTAAAACCACGTTGGTGTCACCCGGCCCGAATTCCAGGCACGATTCGTCGACCGAAAATGCTTGCAGGTCCCCTACCCTCTTGATGGAGGCCAATGACAGCAGAAGCAAAATCTTCATAGTTAGAAGCTTTAAGTCAACTGACTGCAAAGGCTCAAATGGGACGAGCTGAAGTGCTCTTAGTACCAGCGTAAGGTCCCAAGAGGGTATGGAAGGAGGACGAGGAGGATTTAACCTTCTCGCCCCCCTAAGGAACCTGACGACCAGGTCATGCTTCCCAACCGATTTACCCAGTATGGGGTCATGATGTGCAGATATTGCCGCCACATAAACTTTGAGGGTGGAGGGGGACAGCCTCCGCTCCAACCCTTGCTGCAGGAAGGAAAGCACGGCTCTGATCGAACATTTCCGGGGGTCTTCTTGGTGAGAAGAACACCATTCGACGAACAGGTTCCACTTCAGCGCATAAGCTCGTCTCGTAGACGGTGCTTGGGCCGAAGTGATGGTGTTAAGTACCTCTTGGGGTAAGTCACCTAGAACCTCCGCTTCCCATCCAGGGGCCAGACATGGAGTTTCCAGAGGTCTGGGCGCGGGTGCCAGAGGGTGCCCCGTCTCTGAGAAAGCAGATCCTTCCTCAGAGGAATCGGCCAAGGAGGGGCTGTCGTGAGGAGCATTAGCTCTGGGAACCAGGTCCTGCTGGGCCAGTATGGCGCTACTAGCAGGACCTGCTCCTCGTCCTCCCTGACCTTGCACAATGTCTGTGCGAGAAGGCTCACTGGGGGAAACGCATATTTGCGCAGGCCCCGGGCCAGCTGTGTGCCAGAGCGTCCGTGCCGAGAGTTGCCTCGGTCAGGGAATAGAACCACTGGCAGTGGGTGGTCTCTGAGGAGGCAAACAGGTCTACCTGTGCCTCTCCGAAACGACGCCATATCAGCTGAACCGCCTGGGGATGGAGTCTCCATTCTCCTGGAAGTGCTGCACGTGATAGCTCGTCGCCTATAGTGTTGAGTGCACCAGGAATGTGAATGGCACGAAGCGACCTCAGATGCTTCTGACTCCAGAGGAGGAGGTGGCGGGCGAGTTGCGACATGCGGCGAGAGCGCAGACCACCTTGATGGTTGATGTACGCAACAGTCGCAGTGTTGTCCGTGCGGACCAGCACGTCTTTCCCCTGTAGGCGCCGTTTGAGGCGGCTCAGAGCAAGACGTACTGCTAGCAACTCTAGGCAGTTGACATGCCAATGCAGATGGGGTCCCGTCCAGACCCCTGAGACTGCATGCCCGTTGTACGTGGCACCCCAGTCGGTGGCAGAGGCATCTGTGGACACCACTGCATGTCGGGACACTTGTTTCAGGGGGACTCCTGCCCGCAGAAACAACGGGTCCGACCACGGGCTGAAGTGTTTGCGACACTCCGGAGTAACTTGGACCCGGTAGGTGCCGCGTTGCCACGCCCACCTCGGAACTCGGCCATGGAGCCAGTGCTGAAGCGGTCTCATATGGAGAAGACCAAGCGGTACTACTGCCGCTGCGGCCGCCATATGCCCCAGGAGCCTCTGAAAATGTTTCAGTGGAACCGCGGTTCTGCCCTTGAAAGTGTTCAGGCAGTTCAGCACCGACTGGACATGCTCGTCTGTGAGACGTGCTGTCTGTTCGACCGAATTCAACTCCATACCAAGAAAAGAGATCCTCTGCACTGGCAAGAGTTCGCTCTTTTCCCAGTTGACCCGAAGACCCAGCTGGCTGAGGTGACTGAGCACCAGGTCCCTGTGTTCGCACAACTGAACTCGGGACTGTGCTAGTATGAGCCAGTCGTCGAGGTAGTTGAGGATGCGAACACCCTGCTCTCTCAGAGGAACAAGGGCCGCCTCCGTGACCTTGGTGAAGACATGAGGCGACAAGGACAGCCCGAAGGGTAGGACCTTGTACTGATATGCACGACCCTCGAACGCGAAACGCAGAAATATTCTGTGTCGCGGAAGGATGGAGACATGGAAGTACGCGTCCTTCAGGTCTATCGCTGCGAACCAATCTTGGGGACGGATGCATTCGAAAATGCGTTTCTGCGTTTCTGTAGCTTGTGTAAAGCCCGATTCAAAACTCGCAGGTCCAAGATCGGCCGTAACCCACCGCCTTTCTTGGGTACAATGAAGTAAGGGCTGTAGAACCCTGTCTTCATATCGGCTGGAGGAACCGGCTCTATCGCATCCTTCGCCAGTAGGACCGCGATTTCCGCTCTCAGGACAGGGGCATTGTCTGAGGTTACTGATGTGAACCGAATACCCCTGAACCTGGGGGGACGCCGGGCGAATTGAATCGCATAGCCGAGCCTGATGGTTCGAATGAGCCAGCGAGACGGCCTGGGGAGCGCTAGCCAGGCTCGCAGAGACTGTACAAGTGGGACCAAAGGAACCACAGGCATACCCGGGGTGGGGCAGGGAAGTGGAACACAGGGACCCAGCCCGTGGAGCTCTCTTTCTGTCGAGGCGGCCGAAGGCGTGGTCTGAGCGTGTTGTGAGTCGCTTACCTGGTTCCGTGGTAGGGCAGATGGGACATGAGGATGCTTGAATGTGTCCTGAACCCGTCCGATACTGCCCTCTGGCGATAGAGGAAGGGGAGTGTGTCTGGGTAGTGTACCATGAACCGCTCCCCGAGTCCTCCTGGGACCCAGAGAGGAGAGAAACTGCTCTTTTACTGAAAATTTGGGTACCGTTGGCTGTTGGGCCAGCGGCAGAACAAAAGAAAACTGGAACAAAGGATTCTCCTGCCGGTCCTCCTCCGGGGGAGGGAGTGGTCCTGTCGCCATCTCCCAAAGAGCAGTCCTCTCCACCTCTGGGTCGCCCGTCTCAGGGCCTCTTACCCTTACGCTTCCCTCCTGGTTTGGTGGAGGCCTGGACAGGCGGGGCGCCACGGCCACGTCCGGCTCCTCTGCGCTGCTTTGCTGGTGGTTGCTGCTGCGGAGCGGAGGCGGACGCGGAGGGGCGCCCTCGGCGAGGAGCAGACGAGGTCGCTGGCTCCGATGGCCTCTTACCTGTAGCCGACCGCCGGGGCAGGATATGTTTAATGGCCTCCGTCTGCTTCTGTGCTGCCGAGAACTGTTGGGCGCAGCTCTCGACAGCCTCGCCGAAGAGACCGGTCTGGCAGACAGGGGAGTTAAGGAATCTGACCTTCTCAGTCTCCCGCATGTCTGCCAGACACAGCCAGAGGTGTCGCTCCTGGACCACAAGAGTGGACATCGCTCGACCCAGTGACCGTGCGGTGACCTTCGTCGCTCGTAGCGCGAGGTCTGTTGCGGCACGAAGTTCCTGGAGAACCCCTGGGTCGCGACTACCCTCGTGCAGGTCCCTCAGGGCTTTGGCCTGGTGAACCTGCAGTAACGCCATGGCGTGTAAAGCAGAGGCAGCCTCTCCACAGGCTCTGTAAGCCTTGTCGGTTAACCCCGACGAGTACTTACAGGCCCGGGATGGGAGACACGGTTCCCCCCTTAGTGTGGAGTTAGGGGAAAGTTGCATGGCAACTGCCCGCTCCACGGGGGGGATACGCGTATAACCCTTGGCTGCTCCGCCATCGAGGGTAGTGAGGGGGGAGGGGACCCTAGGACCACTTCTGGCAGTAAAAGGTGCCGTCCATGACCTAGTGATCTCCTCATGTACCTCGGGGAAGAATGGTACCGGGGCAGGACGCTGAGAACCAGCGCGAGCTGCCCCGAGAAACCAATCATCCAACCGAGAGGGTTCGGGACACGGTGGAGGGTTCCACACGAGCCCAACACTCTCGGCGGCCCGAGATAGCATAGCCATCATCTCTGGGTCCGATTCGGGCAACACTGCCACACCCGAAGGTGGCAGCGCAGCCGAGTCATCATCCCCGGAGAGAGAGGACCCGCCCTCCGATGCCGCAATCGACATCTGATAGTCAGGCGGGGCGCCGAAGGATACGACTAGTGCAGACCTTGAAGGTGGCCCAGCCCGTTCCTCCGACGGCCCAGCTGGTTGCGGAACGGGAGTGAGGGTGTCCCGGGGGTGGTGGCCCCGCGGAACCGGTCCTCACTGTCACCCTCAGATCTCCCAAGCTACGGCCCGAAGTAGCCCCCCGAGGAGGGTTAGATCGAGGCAGAGGCGAGGGGGCTCCCATCCCTTTGAGGAGTGAGAGCCGCGATCGGAGCTCCGAGATGGTCATGTTCCCGCAGTGAGAACATGACTCATCCACGAACGCTGACATTGCATGCCGAATGCCCAAACATACAATGCAACGTCCGTGACCATCACCTGGCGTCAGGAAACGACCGCATCCAGAAACACACGGTGTGTTTGCCATTTTTGTACAAACGCGCACACACCGTGAAGCTCTTTTAGAGAACTGCTCTCTTTTTGTGCCGAAGCACGCAGGGAAACCCCGCTCGCGTCACCAACAGTAAGGGGAATCCCGCGGTGCGCAACCGATACCAGCTGTTAAAACAGCTATTGTTTTATTTAGAAGGTGCTGGATCGGTCGAGGAAGTTCGCTGCCGTGCCGTGTCGCCAACACTCAAAGAGAACAGGAAAGTACACTCTTCTTTGTAGAACTTCTTTGGAGAAGCTCAACTCCGAAGCGAAAAGCTGATTGCATCATGCACCAGCTGCTCATTTATACCCGCGCTGACGAGGCAGAGCAGCTGAATGCAATGATTGCATGCCAATATGAAATTGGCTTGTTTAGTTACACTCGAAGTAGATCGGTCCTCTGAGCGAGATCCCAAAATCGTCGGTCACGACGAGATGTTGAGAGTGACCGAACGATAAGGGAACTGGTTGTAGCATTGTTTTTCAGAGAAACGAGTATGTGAACTCAGCATGTTTCCTAAATATCTGCAAACATATTATGGTATTTTTATGCTTTAGTACAGTCAAAAACGTACATACTGCACCTTTATTATATTAGCAGTCATTTAAAACCTAATAGAATCAGATGCAATCAAACTAGGCTGATGTTACATTCATAATACACAATTCATGATGTAATAAATGTAACGGTGAACGAAAATGTTCCGAAATGTGTATAGTTCTGTTTTTATGTGTATAACATTAGCATATCAGTCAATACACAACACATTCTGAAACACTTGACAAATTCTTTCATTGTGAATAAACATAGCCTACAAACAACTCATGCAAGTTGTTTTGGAAAATACATATTTTAAAAACTTTTAAATCCTAAGAATGGAAATAACATCAACAACATAGTTTAAAATGTGTGCACTGAACGCTCATTTCTGATTAAATCATTTTAATGTGCTGATTTGCATTTCTTATTATCAATGTTGAAAAGTAAAACCAATGTTGAAAAATAACCAATGTTATTTCCATTCAGTTGTGCTGCTTAACTCTTTTTTTCTTGATTCTTTGATGAATAGAACGTTCAAAAGAACAGCATTTAATTCAAACAGAAATGTTATCATTATAAATTATATTAAATTATAACTAAATTGTAAATGTCTTTACTCTTACTTTTGCTCAACATTTAAAGGGTTAGTTCACCCAAAAATGAAAATTCTGTCAGTAATTACTCACCCTCATGTTGTTCCAACCCCGTAAGACCTTCGTTCATCTTCGGAACACAAATTAAGATATTTTTGATGAAATCTGAGAGTTGTCTCACTCCTCCATGTGAGTGTCTCACTCCTCCTCTATGTGATTGAAACTTGCTGGCCCAGAAAAGTTATTAAATAGATCGTTAATATAGTCCAAGTGACTACAGTGGCTCAATCTTAAGTATATCAAGCGACGAGAATACTTTTTGTGCGCAAAAACAAACAAAAATAACGACTTTATTCCAGAGTGCGAATTACCCCACCATAATTGGGGGGTACTGCTCCTTCACTTCTTCTATGACCATCATGGTTCACTACCATATCAATCCCCACCGTGATCGTCAAGTGCAACATGTGTTGTGTAACACACATACAAGGTCATGCAATGTTGTCGGGGGCTATATGCCCCTGGTAGGGTCTCCCAAGGCAAACAGGTCCTAGGTGACGGGTCAGACTAAGAGCGGTTCAAAACCCTTTATGATGACTATAAATCCGAGGACCGTGACGTCGCCCGGCATGGCGCAGCCGGGGCCCCACCCTGGAGCCAGGCCCGGGGTTGGGGCTCGTATGCGAGCGCCTGGTGGTCGGGCCTCCCCCCATGGGGTCCGGCCGGGCTCAGCCCAAAGGAGCGACGTGGGGCCACCCTCCCGTGGACTCACCACCTGCAGGAGGGACCGCAAGGGGCCGGTGCTAAGTGGATCGGGCGGCAGTCAAAGGCGGGGGCCTAGACAACCCGATCCCTGGACGCGGAATCTAGCTCTAGGGACATGGAATGTTACCTCTCTGGTGGGGAAGGAGCCTGAGATTGTGCGTGAGGTTCAGAGATTCCGACTAGAGATAGTTGGGATCACCTCCACGCACGGCTTGGGCTCTGGAACCACACTCCTCGAGAGAGGATGGACTCTTCACCACTCTGGAGTTGCCCATAGTGAGAGGCAGCGGGCTGGTGTGGGTTTGCTTATAGCCCCTCAGCTCAGCCACCATGTGTTGGAGTTCACCCCGGTGAACGAGAGGGTCGCTTCCCTGCGCCTTCGGGTCAGTGATAGGTCTCTCACTGTCGTTTGTGCCTACGGGCCAAACGGCAGTGCAGAGTACCCGGCCTTCTTGGAGTCTCTGGGAGGGGTGCTGGAAAGTGCTCCGACTGGGGACTCCATCGTTCTACTGGGAGACTTCAACGCTCACGTAGGCAGCGACAGTGACACCTGGAGGGGCGTGATTGGGAGGAACGGCCCCCCTGATCTGAACCCGTGTGGTGTTCTGTTATTGGACTTCTGTGCTAGTTACAGCTTGTCCATAACGAACACCATGTTCAAGCATAAGGGTGTCCATCAGTGCACATGGCACCAGGACACCCTAGGCCGGAGGTCGATGATCGACTTTGTGGTTGTTTCATCTGACCTCCGGCCGTATGTCTTGGACACTCGGGTGAAAAGAGGGGCGGAGGTGTCAACTGATCACCACCTGGTGGTGAGTTGGATCCGATGGCGGGGGAGGAAGCTGGACAGACTCGGCAGACCCAAACGTACTGTGAGGGTCTGTTGGGAACGTTTGGCCGAATCCCCTGTCAGAGAGATCTTCAACTCCCACCTCCGACAGAGCTTCGACCAGATCCCGAGGGAGTCTGGAGATATTGAGTCCGAGTGGACCATGTTCTCCACCTCCATTGTCAACGCGGCCACTCGGAGCTGTGGCCGTAAGGTCTCCGGTGCCTGTCGAGGCGGCAATCCCCGAACCCGGTGGTGGACACCGGAAGTAAAGCATGCCGTCAAGCTGAAGAAGGAGTCCTATCGGGCCTGGCTGGCTTGTGGGACTCCTGAGGCAGCTGACGGGTACCGACGGGCCAAGCGGACTGCAGCCCGGGTGGTTGTGGAGGCAAAAACTCGGGCCTGGGAGGCCATGGAGGCCATGGAGAAGGACTATCGGTCAGCCTCGAAGAGATTCTGGCAAACCGTCCGGCGCCTCAGGAGGGGGAAGCAATGCCCTACCAACGCTGTTTACAGTGGAGGTGGGCAGCTTTTGACCTCGACTGGGGATATCACCGGACGGTGGAAGGAATACTTCGAGGATCTCCTCAATCCCGCCGTCACGTCTTCCATTGAGGAAGCAGAGGGTGAGGGCTCGGAGGCGGACTCGTCCATCACCCAAGCTGAAGTCACCGAGGTAGTCAAGAAACTCCTCGGTGGCAAGGCACCGGGGGTGGATGAGATCCGCCCTGAGTACCTCAAGTCTCTGGATGTTGTGGGGCTGTCTTGGCTGACACGCCTCTGCAGCATCGCGTGGCGGTTGGGGAAAGTACCTTTGGACTGGCAGACCGGGGTGGTGGTCCCTCTTTTTAAGAAGGGGGACCGGAGGGTGTGCTCCAACTATAGGGGGATCACACTTCTCAGCCTCCCTGGGAAAGTCTATGCCAGGGTACTGGAGAGGAGAATCCGGCCGATAGTAGAACCTCGGATTCAGGAGGAACAGTGTGGTTTTCGTCCCGGTCGTGGAACACTGGATCAGCTCTATACCCTCTACAGGATGCTGGAGGGTTCATGGGAGTTTGCCCAACCAATCCACATGTGCTTTGTGGATTTGGAGAAGGCATTCGACTGTGTCCCTTGCGGCATCTTGTGGAGGGTGCTCCGGGAGTATGGGGTCCGGGGTCCTTTGCTAAGGGCTGTCCGGTCCCTGTACGACCGGAGCAGGAGCTTGGTTCGCATTGCCGGCAGTAAGTCAGACTTGTTCCCAGTGCATGTTGGACTCCGGCAGGGCTGCCCTTTATCGCCGGTTCTGTTCATAATTTTTATGGACAGAATTTCTAGGCGCAGCCAGGGGCCGGAGGGGGTCGGGTTTGGGGACCACACGATTTCATCTCTGCTCTTTGCGGATGATGTTGTCGTGCTGGCCCCATCAGACCAGGACCTTCAGCATGCACTGGGACGGTTTGCAGCCGAGTGTGAAGCGGCTGGGATGAGAATCAGCACCTCCAAATCCGAGGCCATGGTCCTCAGTCGGAAAAGGGTGGCTTGCCCACTTCAGGTTGGTGGAGAGTTCCTGCCTCAAGTGGAGGAGTTCAAGTATCTTGGGGTCTTGTTCACGAGTGAGGGAAGGATGGAACGGGAGATTGACAGACGGATCGGTGCAGCTTCTGCAGTAATGCGGTTGCTGTACCGGTCTGTCGTGGTGAAGAAGGAGCTGAGCCGCAAGGCGAAGCTCTCGATTTACCGGTCAATCTACGTTCCTACTCTCACCTATGGTCATGAGCTTTGGGTCATGACCGAAAGGACAAGATCCCGGATACAGGCGGCCGCAATGAGCTTTCTCCGCAGGGTGTCTGGGCGATCCCTTAGAGATGGGGTGAGAAGCTCAGTCACTCGGGAGGAGCTCAGAGTAGAGCCGCTGCTCCTCCACATCGAGAGGGGCCAGCTGAGGTGGCTCGGGCATCTTTTCCGGATGCCTCCTGGACGCCTTCCCGGGAAGGTGTTCCGGGCATGTCCCACCGGGAGGAGACCCCGGGGAAGACCTAGGACACGCTGGAGGGACTATGTCTCCCGGCTGGCCTGGGAACGCCTCGGAGTCCCCCCGGAAGAGCTGGAGGAAGTGTCTAGGGAGAGGGAAGTCTGGGCATCCCTGCTTAGACTGCTGCCCCCGCGACCCGGCCCCGGATAAGCGGAAGAAGATGGATGGATGGATGGACATACAAGGTCAATGTCACATGCATGCGACAAACTGATAATCAGTAGGCTACAGAATGGCATTAGGCAGTAGGCATTGTTATTATATATCCAAAAGAAAACTGTTTTGATCAATTCCCAAAAGTTAGAAGTTAAGTGCACTGAAATACCATTCTAATTACTAGTAAAAGTAATACCTTTACAAGAAGCCTATTGCCTATTTCAGGGTTTTTCCTGGCTCAAAATGAGGCGGAGGTGGTAAAATCATAATAATGTATTTTAATAATAAGATAATTAAATGTGTATTTTTTTGTAGATCATCATAAAGCCTAATGCCCACATTTTTTTGTTGGTGGAGCTCGGTATCTCTAGGGGTGTCCGGGGGCATGTCCCCCCGGAAGAAAATTTTGTAAATTTTAAAAATAAATTCATTAATCTGGTGCACTTTGAGTCACCCGAATCCACTATTAAAAATAAATAATCTACCCACAAACCGCCTATATTCTTTGATTTAGATATCTGCATCTGATCATCACATTACAATTATTCAAATTCTCAGTATTAAGCATATGGTAACATATCACACTGAAGTAGGCTGATTTAAACATTTATTTAAAATAATAGTTCTTCTTTTGGCAAAATTACATTTCCTTAATAGCCTAAACAGAGGCTTTACTCCCTTCAAGCTTAAATTGACAATGTTTCATTACATCACTGTTTGAAAACACTCAGAATAATTTTTTGTACCTTTATAAAGGGCATTTTCCCCTAATTTTATTAAATGTATGCTCCATCTTTCATTTCAAATTCTTAAATTTGATAAATATATTCAATTAAAATAATTAGACACTAGGCTGTTACCAATAAAATTAAATAATTGTATTAAAATTAACTGTATTAAATTCGATTATTTATTATTTTTGAATATACAAATAAGGAATGTTGAAAAGAAGGATACTTTATGAAACTAGCGTTTTGTCATTCAACATTGACACTTGCTTGAGAAGTTGAAGTCGTTCTCTATCTCCGTTGCTTCTAGCCACGGTGGTTAAAAATGGTACGGTCCACAATAGGGGTGTCTGAAATTGCTTTACATTAAAATGTTCCTACAGTGAAAATAGGAGTTGACTTGTATTGTAACTGTAATTATATTTTTTTCACAATATCAGAAAAATTATCTGACCCCCCCAAAACTGATATTTCTGTCCCTTTGGGGGTAGTACCCCCCAGTACCCCCTGTAATTCGAACTATGCTTTATTCCACTATTCATTTCCTTCTCTCTGTGCCTCGAGCTGGTTCACGTAGTGTTTTTGCGCAGCGCGTCTGTGTTACACGTCACCACGTAGGCTCACTATTGGCCGATGCTGGTCATGTGTGTGATGCGTATGACGTACAACACTGACGCGCTGCGCAAAAACACTACGTGAACCAGCTCGAGGCCCAGAGAGAAGGAAATGAATAGTGGAATAAAGTCGTTATTTTTGTTTGTTTTTGCGCACAAAAAGTATTCTCGTCGCTTGATAAACTTAAGATTGAGCCACTGTAGTCACTTGGACTATATTAACGATCTATTTAATATCTTTTCTGGGCCAGCAAGTTTCAATCACATAGAAGCCTATGGAGGAGTGAGACAACTCTCAGATTTAATCAAAAATATCTTAATTTGTGTTCCGAAGATGAACGAATGTCTTACGGGGTTGGAACAACATGAGGGTGAGTAATTACTGACAGAATTTTCATTTTTGGGTGAATTAACCCTTTAAACAGTATAATGCACATTTCCAAAAAAAAAAAAAAAAAAAAAACTCTAGATTGTTAGTGAAACTGTCCATTATATTAGGATGAAGATGGTTGAATTGCACTTGCACATACTTAATTTGGCCATGTTGAGTATTTTGTCCATTAGGTTATTACTAATGCTATATTGAGCTTTAAAATTATTCCCGTTTTTCCTTTCTACAAAAGCAGTCTTCACACAATGTCACAGGACATGTTGTGCGAAGTGTCTCCGTATGCCAAATTCAAATATGTGAAAGTGCGATACTGGAGAACACTTTTTTTTTAGATTGTATTGTATAACTCAATTCAAGCATTGGTTCCATGGCGGTGCACATTGCTGTGTGAAATACAACGAATGAATGTGTGTTAACTGAAGACTTATCCCTCCTCTTTGACAGAGATAACTACGCTTCCAAAAATGTGTCACTTGTTATTTCCTCTTGTGACTTCAATGACCGAGCAGCCCTTTTAGTTGCAGATATTGGGGTTAGAAAGCAGAAGAGGATTTTTACCCATTCACCACTGCTTTTGATGATGACAGAATTCTCAGCATGATCAACATATTTTTGATTGCTTCAGGAGTCTCACAATCAATGCATGTGGGCTGTGGAATTTCATATGTTTTTCTTTCTCCAATGAAAGTAGATGACTAGCATAATCACACCATTCCTCTTAGGGTAGAACATGCATTTTAACATTATCTAAATAAATTGCTTGCTTAGAAGTAATTTTAATAAATATGTAAATGCATTACTGTTAATCTAGGGAGCTCTGGCGTTCCTTGGGCAAGAAGGATATCACTCAAAATTTGTCAGGCCTTTTTTTTTTGCGAGCCAGCATTAAAATAAATTTCAATATTGGCTCCCTGCATATGCCAGCTCCATTAGCGGAAAGTTGAAGTGAGAGAGGGGTATGAGCAATGAAACCTTCTTGGAAAGGTGTTTAATGTTTTCCACTGCTAATGATCTGCTGGTCATAATAGGTGGGGCTAATTATCAGACCATTATCACCTTACCTGAATATCAACACAAAATAATTTCCTTACAGAGGAGAGCCAGGAATAAGACTCAAAATAATACCAATTTACTGCTATTACAGTGTCACTGGGTTTTACTTCTAATGGAGTTAAATTCTATGACACTGAACACAAGCTAAAATAATCCCTCGTTGCTAATGGGAAAGAGGTGATTGCTGAAAGTAATGCATGTAATGCATGCACGAATGTTAGGAATAAAAAAACGCAGTAGTAATTTGTTTTTTGTTTGTATGAAAATACATTTATTAACACATATTAAATGTTAACATATTTTCCCTGCTGTCTAATATTGCACCTATGTCACTAAGGGTACATTTACACGACAACGATTTTCCTTTGAGTTTTCCGTGTACAGACGACACCATTGTCAAAACGATTCCCATTCACACTGATCCGCGAAAACGACTAAAACGCTGTATTCTGCTGCCAGGCCATTAGATGGCTATGAAACACTAGACTGAACAAGTAATACGCATATGTATGACGTCATCGTCTTCAGAGGTTCACGTTTTTGTTGTTTACACGGAGACTGTTTTAAAAAGAAACTTGCACTTTAAAGCTACACTATGTAGGATTTTCTCCCATCTAGCGGTGAAATTGTTTATGACTACCAACTGAATATTACTTTCTAGCCTCTCCCATTCCGAGGGCGTTTTAACTCCTACGGTGGCCGTATTATTTCAAATCTGCCGGCAGTCGCGAGTAATCTCCCCCTCGCATTCGTCACGGTGCCACTGAGTGTCAAAACGCGAAAGGCGAAGCTTGAATTTCCAGGTATGTCCCTCTTTGGCTAATGTATTTTCAAGATGGAGGCGCAACATGGCTGCCGCCATTCGAGCGACTCGCTCGTATGTATTCTAAATGGCAGATTCTACGCTTACGAGAATACTTTATTAGTTGGTAGAAGTAATTACACAATATTGAGCATATATATTTTTGAAAGAACAAAGTGTTTTTCGCTAAGAATCAACTTAAAAAAATAACACAGTGTAGCTTTAAAACCCGTTTTCAAAACGTTGCATTTTCAGGCATCCAAAACGCCATTATCTGGTCTCTATCATTGGATACAGCAGGTTTTAAATGGCTCAAACTGCACAGAGACTGCAAATCACACCTTTTGGAAGGTTTTAATAAAAAGGCATTTAAACAAATTACATCCCTTGTGAAAAATAAGTACACTTTAGCATACTTTATATAGGCCTACTTAAGTGCAAACTAATTAATTGAAAATGTATTTTAGTTTAAATTTGTATTAAATGCAATTAGCTGAATTTTAGAGTGCGTTTTGTACTTAAGTATGTTAAGAAACGTAGTCATTAAAGTGTACTCTCTTTAAATACACTTAAGTGGTTAAGTCATTAATATTATAATATCTGCATGTAGTTAGTCAATTAAGCACACTTCCTTTTCACAGGGGATGCTATATTTCACATAAATTATAAAGCAGCTTCATTTTAGAAAGCTACTTTTTCCAAGTAACTTGTAGTGAACTAGCTGCACAGTTACACTTTATTTCGACTTCTAATAACTATAAGTAACTTTGCAAGTACATGTCAACTAAATATCATATAATTTGCCAGTACATGTCAATTAACTCTCATTAGATTAGGGTTCTGATTAGTAGAAAAAGTTGACATTAACTTGTAAAGTTACTTGTAATCAGTAGAATGTCTTTTGGGGGACCATAACAATAAAGTGTTAAAGGTCCCGTATTATGCCCCTTTTCACAAGATGTAAAATAAGTCTCTGATGTCCCCAGAGTGTGTATGTGAAGTTTCAGCTCAAAATACCCAACAGATCATTTTTTACAGCATGTTTAAATTGTCATTTTTTGGGGCTCAGAAAAACGCGCTGTTTTAGTGTGTGCCCTTTAAATGCAAATAAGCTGCTGCTGGACGGCACAGGGGGCGGAGCTTCATGAGCTCGCGCTCAGTCTCTCACATAGACAGTAAAAGAAATGGACACAGCGACCCCATTGGATTCAACGGAGACAAAGTGAAGCCCATTAGAAACTCTTACTTCCTGGGGGTCCAGCGTACTGCGCAGACTCAAGCTGAGCTTGACGACGTAGATGTGACGTGAGCAAACCGTCTGTCTTCTAGTAGCTGTGCCAAGAGAAATCTGAATCATTCCCTTCCGAAACTTGCAGAGACGGAGAGCGTGAGTAGGAGCTGTCCATGAGCGAGGAGCAGGAAAAACTTTTAGTAGGTGTTCTGATTAATTACTTTGTCATTTTGCCTCCAGGTCCTCCCGATTGCGCGCGAGCTTCTCCTCCGGTCCATACGGTAATTTCTTACTGTGCGACAGAGAGTCGCGTGGCTGTGACGCAATCGTTAGCCTACTTTTACAAAAACTGCTTCTACAGGGCCATAACATAAGCTACAAGGTAATGGAGCATTTTATACATTGTCGTGTTTCTTTAGAAATAAATAATGGACAAATGGAGTCTTTAAACGCCTCAGATGTGAAGTTATTCGCTGTCAAAGTGACGCCAAAATGAATGGGAGTCAATGGGATGCTAACTGCAGGTGGGGTTCCGTTAGCCAATGGTGGCGTCCGGGGGTACCTTCAAAATAATACAAATCCCTGCACCCTTGGTCTCTCAGGACAATTTCATCTCACGGAATGATGATAATATCAGAAACTCTCAGTAACGGTGTTCATTTCGAGTCGGACAATAATGCCTACAGAGTCAGAGTGCTGTATAGAGATGGAACAGGTATAGTTTAGTAGTTTAATTACAGTTATTATAACGTATTTGTCATCTGCTTGTATGTATCCATTATTTATTAATAGCCTACAAGTCTGCAGTCTGAATGATGATCAAACATATACTGATGAGTTTAATAAAGTTTATTGTACATCACACAAAAGATGAAGCGTCAGTTTTACTTCAGAAAATCACCGTAAGAGCTGAGTAAACACAGTAAGTTATAAGAAGTGCGCAAGTACATAAACGAATTTCGGTAGAGTTGAGGGAGCATTCCTGTGGGCGGAGGTTAGTCAAAAAACTGTTCTACTGACATCATTAAAGAAGGAAGTAGAGGGATGTAGTCCAAACGGGCCGTTCGATGTAGGCGACTTCTGTTAAATAAAATATCTCGCTTGGCATTGAACTTTGAGCTTTATAATTTTACAGATATTATTTATACTCTAACAGCAACATTACACAAGTTTGAAACATGGGATCACGAAGAACAGGACCTTTAAAGATATTAAACAGACAGTTTACTAACACTCTAATGACTGCTGATGTGAAGTTACAAAGTTAATTACAGTTAGTAGAATGTCTAAAATGAACATTGAAATAAAGTGTTACCAGAGTGACTTTCAGTTTAGCTTATCTCATTTTATGTAGAGTAGGTTTAATTTATCCAGCCACTTTTTTGAGAAGGCTGCCGGGTTCACAAACAAGGCTTGAGTCTAGTTCCAGACTAAAATGCATGTTTGAGCTGTCTTAACTGAAAGCAACTTGCACTGACACATCTTAAAATGTCTCAAGATGCAGACCAGATGTGAGGTTTTTTGTTTTTTTTTCTAAGGCACATTTATAAAATTAATTTAAATGCCCTAATTAAACTAAGGCCTAATCCTGGCTTAATCTAAGCCCTGTCTGTGAAACTGGTCCATAATCTATTTTTTTTATTTACACAAATTGCTGGCTATAGTGGTTTTCCTTCAAATTGTAATTGAAGCAATAACATTTTGTCCATTATTCTCAAGATTACAAGTGGTAAGTAAGGGCAAGACCAGTCATTTGGACCAAATATTTAAGAGTGGATAAAAAAAAAAAAGAATGAGGAAAATGCAGACCTCAAAGTCCTGTCCGACTAAACCAAATCCCACTGACAAAACATCTAAATTACAAGCAGGATGGCACCAATCCAATCTTTTACACGTTATTTATTTTCCTTTTATCGAAAGCTTTTGTATAATGCATATACTCCCTCAGGAGTTGGACCAATTCAATATGAAGACAAAAGCTTTTGCTATTGTAGCTATTGTGCCCTGCAAGAACAATAAGGGTTTTCACCTTTAGACAAGAATATGTATCAACTCTCTTGTGCTGTTTATCAATCCAATTAAAGTAATGAGTTAAAGTAAAAGTTTTCAATCACACATAAGCAAGCCTGTTTTTGTAGCACTACCATTGAAAAATTGTGACATATTTTTTTTTTTTTTATTGTCTCTAGTAGGTCAGTGAATTCTACTTTGGACAGTTCAGGATTAGTTGCTTCTGAATCTGACACAAACTGCCACTGCAGTGGGGGCAAATCACACATGGACTGCTTTAGTATTTCTGACAATTATTTTATAATCTCTCTCCTCCTATTCATCACGTCGTAGCAGGAAATTGCCTTTTTTTTTTTCTTTGGCTAGTGTGGGTTGGATAAGGGAGAACGATTTTTTTTTTCGTCCTTCAACATTTATCTTTAGAAACTTCAGTCATCTAAATGTTTATGAGCTGATCTTTCCCAAAACATGTCATGTCCAAGAAACTCATCTTTCCTTGCCACACAATTCAGGATATGTCTGATCATCTATATCTATTTATTAAAAAAAAAAAAACCATGTACCCTTTTAGAATTAACTGGGAAGGGTCATAGCACTTGCATATTGTTGTCCTACTGTTAGTTTAATTGCTTCTATTGTTCTCATTTGTAAGTCGCTTTGGATAAAAGCGTCTGCTAAATTAATAAATGTAAATGTAAATCATGAGATATATGTATATTAATTTTAATTTTTCTTATATTTTTATATATTTATGTATATATTTATATTTTCTTATATTTTTTATATCACAGTCAGCTAGCAATTATACCACAATAATCCCAAGGTCAAGTGGTACACAACATTATTGGATGGCTGGCTGTACATTATCCCACTTATTATAATGTTACTTACTAAATAAATGGACATGACATATTTAAGTTGAAATTATTATATGAGAGGAAAAAGACTGCAAAGGGTTCGAGACTATACAGCAACTGTATGTAGGAAATCATTTGCCTTGGAAAATGGTCAATTGTACAGTTCATGGCTCATTATACAAAATATTTAAAAATGTCCAATCAGAATAATGTATTCTGAAGAACTGTTTACTAATGGTGGTTCCAGATAGAGCATCACTGATGAGGATATTTCAGACTCTTTCTGCAGATTATATCATTACGCCACAACGCGACAAGTGACTGTCTTTATGAGTGAGTCGTCGAATCATTCGTTCAACTGATTCGTTCAAAAACACTGATTCATTCAACAAAACAATTGACCGGATGAATTCAAAATAGTGTGTATGGTAGTATGGAAATTTGTTATTTTCATTAATCTTTAATGATTAAGCTTCCATTAATCTGATTCATTCATCAACAACACTGATTAATTCAGGAACGAAACGAGTGAATGTCTGAGAAAATCATTGAATCATTCACTCAATTGAACTGGGGTGCGTTTCCCAAAAGCATCATTAGCCAACTATGGTCACGAGTTCCATTGAACTCTATTTATAACGACGGAACTTGCGACCATAGTTAGCTTTGGGAAACGCACCCCAGATTGGTTAAAAAACAGAGATTCATTCAGCGACACCCACTGTGTGTCAATCAGAGATGACTGATTTTGATTCGTTTGGAGCTGGTAGATTTCAGTGGTGGATCAAAAAACAGACAAAGTGTCAAGATTGTGTCCTCATTCTAAGCTACTCGGTATTGACTTCGATAACAGATGGAGGTGGTTTGAGTATCATCATCATCACTCTTGCTCGTGTGATTTGTCTGTTGATATCAGTATTGCAGTATTGGGGTGTTTCTAGCCCCCATTAAAAAGAATGTCCCCATATTTTGATACTTGTATATATGTAAACTATATATTTATTTATACATATATATATATATATATATATATATATATATATATATATATATATTTATTTATACATATATATATATATATATATATATATATATATATAATTGATATCCATATACAGTATGTCCATATATTTATATGGATATAAATTGTCTCTACCTGTAGTACAGCTGCCAGTTTCGCAAAAAGACATTTGCCAATTTTGTTTCCTCCAATGTATTGTAGTAGGTAAATATCAACCTCATCCAGCATTCTTTTTGTTTCCTGTCTTATAAATCCCATAACTATTTCACTGTGAGAAACTGCTGCAAAATTGTGCAAATTATTTAGTGTGCGAGCGACCTGTCAAAATGAATCAAACTGAATTGTGAATGATTTCAGACCTTTTTGCCAACTGATTATATCAAAAGAGTGAATAATTCATTAATCAGTTATCGCCAGTTCGGATTCAAAACAGCGGATAGAAAAAGCTCATGACATGGGAAATGATTCTTGTGTCAGTATGTGGTAATCTCCATTGTCAGACAAGGATTTATCAGTAATATTTTACTGGGGCACAGCAGTATTTCACTGCGGCTCGTACCCCATAAAGGGTGTAGTGATCCCCTGATATAATTTTTTGTCTGAGCTTTTTTATCAGAGCAATCAGCTGCTTCAAAAAATCCCATTTTCAAATGTGACGTGATGAACACGAGTAAACAGGAAATCAGTTTGTTCCTGCGGGCCCCGCACTCACTTCACCTCACCAGTGGGTCATGCTTTACAACTGAACCTGGCATGCTCTGCACTCACTCTCAGCACTATATCATCTGCCCTCTATCAGAGCTGCCAAGGTGGCCACAGGCCAGCTTGCAATCTACTGAGCAGTCATCACCATATCCAGATGTGAAATGAGGATAATTAGCGGGATGCTTGTGTGCTTTCATGTGCTAAGTGGATCTCATGAAAATGTAACATCCAGTTGGGCACCTGAAATATTAAGTAATTTTTTGTCCATTGGTTGGTTATTGGTTGTTTTTTCTTTGCTGCAATAGTGGGATTATATTAGCTGCTTTTAAATTGAGGCACTGATAAGTGAGGAATGGATGACAGAAGAACCGGTATTAGAGGAGGACAGGGAAATTTTGCTGGAGGACAGATGATGTGATGGTTTTGGTTTGGCAGGCCGTCGCTGGATGGATAGGCATAGGTTCAGTACTCACTCATTAAAGATGGTCGCTGAGGATATTAGGGTTGTCTGTGAATGATTTACTGAGGTCTTGGGTGAGCTGATGTCAGAGAAGGTGAAGGAATGGATTGTGCCAAGGTCATCAGATAGGCCTACTGTATGGTCATTTCCCACTGCCGTTCTGCTGCACAGGATTTGTAATATTTGTAATATTTTTATTAGAGGTATATACAACCTACTGTATCATATTTAATAGACAAATTTCTAAGGCTTCAACATGATCAAAACTTCGTCAGCTACAGTAGATGCCTTCTATCTGATTTTTTAGTATCATTGTAATCAAATCGGCCTTCAGTTTGTGGTACATGTGTCTTTTTGCTGTGAATTCTCTTTATAAACCAAACTTAAGAATTACTTTCATATTGTTAGTAATATTTCAAGATAAACACTTAACTACTCGACTGAAGCAACATAGGTTTATTTGATTTTCAGTACATATTTTTTTAGAAAAATGGAGGAATTTGATGAACGTTTATTTGTACACCTCTCAATCATCATTGTATTGCAGTGTAAAAGCCCTTGCACACTGAGTCCGAAATTATCGCATGCGTTTTTTCGCTTTTGTGATTCGGTGGCTCTGAATTGTCAAAACACCATTCAAAATGCTTGCTACGGATGCGAAAAACGCAGAAAATCGAACCTGATTCGATTTTTTTTTGACGGGCGAAAGTTTCGGAGGCAGTGTACAAGCATGATTGACATAACGTGAGGTCGTATTTATTTTTTAACGTGCAAAAATTTCGGACGCGAATTTTGGACTCAGTGCTTACTATTACTTAAGTCATTACTAGAGAGTTATAAAAAAAAAAAAAAAACACACACTTTAGAATACTGTTCCAAATAATTAGTGATTCCTTCTAAAGGATTTGATCATATTTGAGTCATTACTAGTGGGTTACCATATCTTCACTTTGGAATTAATTATACATTATATATTATTTACATTAATTCTGAACCTGTACATAGTAGTTCTTGGTAGTCCTCTGGGAGGCATGGAAAAAATAGTAGTTTTTGATTAGCTAATAGTGAACTACCTCATTCAACTGAGCTTTATTATTTACCAATTTGTTAATCAGAGTTTCTAGTAACATGCCACCGTTTTTTTAAATAGGGGTTATTCAACATCTTACCTACATTTAGAAAGGTGGGCAAACACATTTTTGTCTCAGTGCATGCATTGTCTTAGTCTGGCAGCGCCGCCGCTAGCTTAGCTTACCATAATGGATGGAATCCTTTGTTGCCGGATAGCATGTTGTGTAAAAGTGATAAAAAAAAAAAAAAACGAATTACTTCTTGTGGCCTGCGTATTCACAACGATTACAAATAGCAATGCAGATTAAGACTAGGCGATTTCCTAGGCAGATATTGGCTTGGGACTATATTGAGGGGGAAGCACAGGCAAAGCACTGCTATTTGGGCACAGATATATCACGCAACACCTGAAATCTGCTATCTCTGCACCCAAGATATCTGATATCTCTGTGCTCTGCGTCTACTGTAGTTGCTTATTAGCATGAATATTACTAGGATATTGGCTTTTTATTAGTACTTATAAAGCACATATTTATGCCTTATTTTGCATGACCATATTCTACATCGGTAACACTTTACAATAAGGTTTCATTTGTTAACATTAGTTAATGTATTTGTACTAACCATTTGTCACAGTAACATTTGTTACTGTATTTGTTATTCTTTGTTAACGTCCGCTAAAAATACAGATGTTCATTGCCTGTTCATGTTACTTTACAGTGCATTAACTAATGTTAAGAAATACAACTTTTGATTTAAAAAAAATATTATTAAATGTTAAAATTAACATTAATAAACATTAATAAATGCTGTAGAAGAGCAGTTTGTTATTAATTTTATTCATTATAATTGTAACTACTGTAGATAACTAATGTTAGCTAATGAAACCTTATTGTAAAGTGTTACCTCTACATCCCTTTATCTTACCCAATACCTAAACTTAATAACTACCTTACTAACTATTAATAAGCAGTAATTAGGAGTTTATTGAGGCAAAAGTCATAGTTAATAGTTAGTTAATAGAGAGAATTGGACCCTAATCTAGAGTATGACCAATTTTTCTTACTATCATTTAGGATTTACGATTTTGCTCACACTTTAGTTTAGGGTCCAATTCTCACTATAACTAACTATTAACTACGACTTTTGCCTCAGGTATTGGGTAGGATTAAGGGATGTAGAATATGGTCATGCAGAATAAGGCATTAATAAGTGTTTTATATGTACTAGTAAACGGCCAATATCCTAGTAATATACATGCTAATAAGCAACTAGTTAATAGTGAGAATTGGACCCTAAACTCAAGTGTTACCAGGATTTTTAATAGATCGACATAATTACTCATATCTAGTCACATAATCTAGACCCATTTTATGCAATATAGTGAACATTCTTTGCTATTTGTATCTAGTGCCTGATGACTGTAAAAAACCAAGCAAGCAGTATATTCAGACATGTAGAAGTTCGTGAAAAACAATGTCCTCTTATAAGGGCACTGGGTTTATTTTCAGACCAAACTGTCAGTACACAACTAAAATCAGCACCATCACAGTCTGACTAATGTTCTGTCAGAGTTACTGCCTGCAATTTATTCAGCAAACTTTCTGATGATGACCATCCAGCTGAAAACACCTGAAAAAGTTGATGTCAAACTATTTTAATCCATGAACTGTAATATAAAAACAACAAATGCTGGACAGCACAGTTATTGTGGGGGCATTGTAATGTTTATAGTGGGCAGAGACTATTTGCACTTAGTATAAATATGATAGATGCTATTTATCCTAAGGGTACGATTACACGACAACGATATGCTTAAAACGGAGAAGTTTTTCCTTTGAGTTTTCCGCGTACAGGCGACACCATTGTCAAAACGATCCCCATTCACACGGATCGTGAAAACGACTAAAAACCCTGTATTCTGCAGCCAGCTCATTAGATGACGATGAAACACTATAGACTGAACACGTAATACGCATGTGCATGAAAACTTGGACTTTGAAACCCGTTTTCAAAAGTTTGTGTTTTCAGGCACCCAAAACGCCATTGTCCAGTAAACGAATGGCCAAAACGCATAAAGTTGTATATTTTTAGTTGAAAACGGCGTCGTGTAAACAGCCCTAAGTGTAAATCCCTATCCCTTAAGCTAGGGGTGTCCTATCCTGCTCCTGGATTACCACTGTCCTGCAAAGCTTAGCTCCAACCCCAATTAAACAGCAGATGGGAGTTTTACTTACTCAAACATGTTCTGAGGGCAGAAAGGAAAATGATTGGTTTACAGCTTCAACCAATGAAACTGAAGCAAGGGCGGGGTTTAGACGTTTGAATTTGAGGTGCGCCGCTGCGGAGGGATTAAGGAATAGTCGGAATAAAAGACAGTTCGTGGGAGAACGCATTTATTGCAAGGTAAGTGAATTTACTACTATATTTTGTTACAATTTAACATCCTCTAACGTTTACTAAGATAATAAGCGAACATTTAAAAATGCACAGAATTAATAATGATCATCTAAATATCGTATTGTATGCATTTTGATTTGCCTGTTTCATCAGTCGACCAAAACAAAGCTGCTTATGGGGTAACTGGTGTAAAACATGCTTTTCCAATGCTACCTCGCTGTCTGTTAAATTGATATGCGAGAACAGAACTCGTTCAAATTTTCCGTGATATTTCAACGGTCAAAAAATAATGATTCATCTCCCGCCGTAGCGCTGCTCTCAGGGCAGGAGTACTTCAAATCGCTTTTATTTTAGTGTAGGCCTATTACGCACTGCTCTCAGGGCAGGAGTACTCAATAGATTCAAATCACTGTTATTTTAGTGTATTACGAGCTGCTCTCAGGGCAGGAGTACTCAATAGATTCAAATCGCTGTTATTTTAGTGTATTACGTGCTGCTCTCAGGGCAGGAGTACTTCAAATCGCTTTTATTTTAGTGTAGGCCTATTACGCACTGCTCTCAGGGCAGGAGTACTCAATGGATTCAAATCGCTGTTATTTTTAGTGTATTACGCTGCTCTCAGGGCAGGAGTACTCAATAGATTCAAATCGCTGTTATTTTAGTGTATTACGAGCTGCTCTCAGGGCAGGAGTACGCAATAGATTCAAATCGCTGTTATTTTAGTGTATTACGCGCTGCTCTCGGGGCAGGAGTACTCAATAGATTCAAATCACTGTTATTTTAGTGTAGTACGTGCTGCTCTCAGGGCAGGAGTACTCAATAGATTCAAATCGCTGTTATTTTAGTGTATTACGAGCTGCTCTCAGGGCAGGAGTACTCAATAGATTCAAATCACTGTTATTTTAGTGTATTACGAGCTGCTCTCAGGGCAGGAGTACTCAATAGATTCAAATCACTTTTATTTTTAGTATATTACGAGCTGCTCTCAGGGCAGGAGTACTCAATAGATTCAAATCACTTTTATTTTTAGTGTATTACGTGCTGCTCTCAGGGCAGGAGTACTCAATAGATTCAAATCACTTTTATTTTTAGTGTATTACGCGCTGCTCTCAGGGCAGGAGTACTCAATAGATTCAAATCGCTGTTATTTTAGTGTATTACGTGCTGCTCTCAGGGCAGGAGTACTCAATAGATTCAAATTGCTGTTATTTTTAGTGTATTACGAGCTGCTCTCAGGGCAGGAGTACTCAATAGATTCAAATCGCTGTTATTTTAGTGTATTACGCGCTGCTCTCAGGGCAGGAGTACTCAATAGATTCAAATCACTTTTATTTTTAGTGTATTACGAGCTGCTCTCAGGGCAGGAGTACTCAATAGATTCAAATCGCTGTTATTTTTAGTGTATTACGAGCTGCTCTCAGGGCAGGAGTACTCAATAGATTCAAATCGCTGTTATTTTTTAGTGTATTACGCGCTGTTCTCAGGGCAGGAGTACTCAATAGATTCAAATCACTTTTCATTTTTAGTGTATTACGAGCTGCTCTCAGGGCAGGAGTACTCAATAGATTCAAATCGCTGTTATTTTTAGTGTATTACGCGCTGCTCTCAGGGCAGGAGTACTCAATAGATTCAAATCGCTGTTATTTTTAGTGTATTACGTGCTGCTCTCAGGGCAGGAGTACTCAATAGATTCAAATCACTTTTATTTTTAGTGTATTACGTGCTGCTCTCTGGGCAGGAGTACTCAATAGATTCAAATCGCTGTTATTTTAGTATATTACGCGCTGCTCTCAGGGCAGGAGTACTCAATAGATTCAAATCGCTGTTATTTTTGTGTATTACGAGCTGCTCTCAGGGCAGGAGTACTCAATAGATTCAAATCGCTGTTATTTTTAGTGTATTACGCGCTGCTTTCTGGGCAGGAGTACTCAATAGATTCAAATCACTGTTATTTTTGTGTATTACGAGCTGCTCTCAGGGCAGGAGTACTCAACAGTTTCAAATCGCTGCTATTTTTAGTGTATTACGCACTGTTCTCAGGGCAGGAGTACTCAATAGATTCAAATCGCTGCTATTTTTAGTGTATTACGCACTGTTCTCAGGGCAGGAGTACTCAATAGATTCAAATCGCTGCTATTTTTAGTGTATTACGCGCTGCTTTCAGGGCAGGAGTACTCAATAGATTCAAATCGCTGTTATTTTAGTGTATTACGAGCTGCTCTCAGGGCAGGAGTACTCAATAGATTCAAATCGCTGTTATTTTAGTGTATTACGAGCTGCTCTCAGGGCAGGAGTACTCAATAGATTCAAATCGCTGTTATTTTAGTGTATTACGCGCTGCTCTGAGGGCAGGAGTACTCAATAGATTCAAATCGCTGTTCTTTTAGTGCAGTACTCGATGCTGTCGGGGCAGGAGTACTCAATAGGTTCTAATTGCTTTGCATTTTCCTAGAAATGATGTCCTGTAATATTCCTGTATTGCAGGAATATACAGTAGTATTGATACTATGTGCTGCAATAATTTTCGATACACTAAGCTCAGTTCTAGAATAATTATCTTATCAACTAATCATTGTTAATTCTTTAAAAAAAAAAAAACATCACTCATAAAAACATTCAGTAAACATGGCTGTCTGCTGCCAGGGCATTCTTTAGGGCATCACTTTTGTAAAACTAAAGCAAAGTTGTCCCACAATACCAAAATATACAGTGTACAAAATACACTTTTTTTTATATATATATATTTTTGCTGGTTTTATAGTCTAGTAAATCTATAACCCTACACATTTTTAAGGGTATATTTGATTGTTTTTAATCGTTTCGTTGTTACATAAGTAGACGATTTCTTTTCGGTCTATTATTAACTTGTTCTTTTATCTCATTCTTCAGTTACCTGAATGAGCTGGCAGAAACTGGATGAATAAAAGGAGCCAACACTGAAGATACCTCTGATGCTACCCAGTCTATGATTAAGGCCTGGATGCAAAGATGGAGAGCGTTTGGTTCCACCTGATACAAGCACACAGTCTCAGTGTTGACTTTGTGATGCATAAATGTGATTGCAAAAGATCCCAATGTGGATCTATGTTCAAATATTTAATTTTCCACTGAGTATTGCAGAGAAACAAAGACTTTTAATTTCAGGGTTCCTACGCAATTTGGAAAAGTTTGGCATTTGATTTGAGTATTTTCCAAGTATGGAAAAATATTTTTGTTTCCATACTTTTCCCACCATTCTGTTTTCTAAAACATAAAATTAAGATTTTCTAAAAATACATTTTCAAAAGCAGATTGAATTCATGGCAAAAGTTTAGTGATCATTTCGAGATTGTTTGTCTTTATCATAAGCGAGTCTCTTTTGAATATCACTAAATTAATGTGCATTTGCCCCTCTACCAGCAACACTACCATTTAACTTAGTGGTCATGCAACATCAAACCACACAGGTTATAAAGCATTTTAGGTTTCTTCTCATTCTGTTAGTGCTTATCACTTCCAGAAAACTTTTGTACTGATTGTACTGTATACCAAATATAATGTTTTATGAATCATTTATGTTCAATATGGTTAGAAAAATCTAGAGAGAGGATTGGAATTTTAAGTCTGTGTGGAAAAGTGTAAGATTGAAAATAATTAAAGATATTTGAAAATGAACAAAAACATTTTTTTGTTTTATTGTTTTAATTCCCCTTTCTTACCCCAGGGTACCATTTGGAATTCCTAAAGGCAGAGGTGCTGATAGTGCTCAAGGCCTGTAGGTCAAAATGTGTGTACTTCGGGGGTCTACGAATTGTCACACCTTTTACAATGGGGGAAATTGTAATTATCTGATTGGTCGATTTGAACGTCTCACATTTGGGTTACAGACACATGGTCAAGGAAGGCATCAAATATTATAACAGTTTCTCTGTCCCTTTTATTCTCTGGCTCTCTTTCTTTGTCTCTTTCTACACCCTCTCCCTCTCTTTATATCTCTCAGGTAACACTTTACATATATGGGGGGTACAATTAATGGTATAAGTTTTTATCATCACATCTATTTTGTAACTTTAAGTGTAACCATATAAAGTGTCATTAGACCCTTTCAATTACATATAATGTGCTAACTAGTTTTGATTAGGTATTGACTTTGAAGTGCTACCTATTGCAAAACAATATCGTCACTCTATAGCAGCAATCTGCCACATATTTAGCTATTGTAACTGCGCTTATTTCCGTCGTTGATATAAGTAGCAGTGAGTGGTAAGAGACAAGAAATCTACAGTTTTCCACCATCTTACTGATAACGTTTCTTTAGTCATTTGGCAGTCTTGCAGCCTGAACCCCTGTAGGAAATCCATCCTTACAAAAGTATGCAATTTTGATTTCATTTAATGACTGAACAAACATTGATTGTAAATAACTAGTTTACTAATTGTATTTTTATTGAACTGTCTTTTAGTCCAATTTTGCAACAAAATAATCAATTCAAGCATAATTATGACTTTCCTTTTTTATTGTATTACAAAACATTGCCAGTGAATTAAATGTATAAAACAGAAACATGTCACAAAAAAATGCAGAGCAAAGATGTAGCCTATCATTAAACTGTTGTACTTTTAACTAGCTCATATCATTATTCTTAGAGGTTTTTAATTGCTTTATTATTTTTCTTTTAGACGGGTGTCATTGAACTTCAATGGGCTTCCCGATAAACCAGGCCCAACGCTACAGGTCGCCTGGTCAAATGTCTGTCAGTTCCTCCTTAAATTCTCCAGAAGTGTAGGTCTTCCTGCTAATGAATTACATAAAGATGTTGGTTTCAATGTAAGCTGATAGTCATAAAAAAACTAAACGTAAACTATATTTCACCTGAAAGCTTCAGTTTTGGATATTGCACAATGAACATCCCCATTTTAAAATATTTCCTGGACAATTTCTTTTGTGGAGTAAACTTGGTGTGAGGGACATTAATGAAACCTTATTGTAAAGTGGTACCAATGTAAACAAATAGAATTACTTGTAAAAATCTTAAGATCTTTAAGCTAAAATACATTTATAATGCCCTCAAAACAGCACTAAGGACACAGTTATATTGTCACATGCTTATCACAGTTGCATGTTGAAGTCAGTTTGGTGTGCCTGGAAGGCTAAAATTTGAATCGGAGTACTCCTGCCCTGAGAGCAGTGCGTAATACACTAAAAATAACAGCGATTTGAATCTATCGAGTACTCCTGCCCTGAGAGCAGCGCGTAATACACTAAAATAAAAGCGATTTGAATCTATCGAGTACTCCTGCCCTGAGAACAGCGCGTAATACACTAAAAATAACAGCGATTTGAATCTATTGAGAACTCCTGCCCTGAGAGCAGCGCGTAATACACTAAAATAACAGCGATTTGAATCTATTGAGTACTCCTGCCCTGAGAACAGCTCGTAATACACTAAAATAACAGTGATTTGAATCTATTGAGTACTCCTGCCCTGAGAACAGCGCGTAATACACAAAAATAACAGTGATTTGAATCTATTGAGTACTCCTGCCCTGAGAGCAGCGCGTAATACACAAAAATAACAGCGATTTGAATCTATTGAGTACTCCTGCCCTGAGAGCAGCGCGTAATACACTAAAATAAAAGCGATTTGAATCTATTGAGTTCTCCTGCCCTGAGAGCAGCGCGTAATACACTAAAAATAACAGCGATTTGAATCTATTGAGTACTCCTGCCCTGAGAACAGCGCGTAATACACAAAAATAACAGCGATTTGAATCTATTGAGTACTCCTGCCCTGAGAGCAGCGCGTAATACACAAAAATAAAAGCGATTTGAATCTATTGAGTACTCCTGCCCTGAGAGCAGCGCGTAATACACTAAAATAAAAGCGATTTGAATCTACTGAGTACTCCTGCCCTGAGAGCAGCGCGTAATACACTAAAAATAACAGCGATTTGAATCTACTGAGTACTCCTGCCCTGAGAGCAGCGCGTAATACACTAAAAATAACAGCGATTTGAATCTATTGAGTACTCCTGCCCTGAGAGCAGCGCGTAATACACTAAAAATAACAGCGATTTGAATCTATTGAGTACTCCTGCCCTGAGAGCAGCGCGTAATACACTAAAATAAAAGCGATTTGAATCTATTGAGTACTCCTGCCCTGAGAGCAGCGCGTAATACACTAAAAATAACAGCGATTTGAATCTACTGAGTACTCCTGCCCTGAGAGCAGCGCGTAATACACTAAAAATAACAGCGATTTGAATCTATTGAGTACTCCTGCCCTGAGAACAGCGCGTAATACACTAAAATAAAAGCGATTTGAATCTATTGATTACTCCTGCCCTGAGAGCAGCGCGTAATACACTAAAATAAAAGCGATTTGAATCTATTGAGTACTCCTGCCCTGAGAGCAGCGCGTAATACACTAAAAATAACAGTGATTTGAATCTATTGAGTACTCCTGCCCTGAGAGCAGCGTAATACACTAAAATAAAAGCGATTTGAATCTACTGAGTACTCCTGCCCTGAGAGCAGCGCGTAATACACTAAAAATAACAGTGATTTGAATCTATTGATTACTCCTGCCCTGAGAGCAGCGCGTAATACACTAAAATAAAAGCAATTTGAATCTATTGAGTACTCCTGCCCTGAGAGCAGTGCGTAATACACTAAAAATAACAGCGATTTGAATCTATTGAGTACTCCTGCCCTGAGAGCAGCGCTACGGCGGGAGATGAATCATTTTGACCGTCGAAATATTGCGGAAAATTTGAACGAGTTCTGTTCTCGCATATCAATTTAACAGACAGCGAGGTAGCATTGGAAAGCATGTTTTACACCAGTTACCCCATAAGCAGCTTTGTTTTGGTCGACTGATGAAACAGTCAAATCAAAATGCATACAATACGATATTTAGATGATGATCTAAACGTTCTGTTAGGGATGGCTGACGCGAAACAGTTGTTCCGAAGCTTTGCGAGATCCCGAAGCGCAGATGTTTCGAAACACTGATGCGAAGCGTGATTCAAAACACCCATGTCACGTGACTTTGGCCAAACGAAGCCTCGAAGTGTTTCACTAAGTGTTTCATCAGGTGTGGTCCGCCGAATCAGCGTTTGATTGACACGGTCGGGAACAGACCACACAATCGCACATCTGTATAAAAGTGAAATCATCAACGCATATTGACCTCGTGGGTTTTTGTAAGAGGAGTTTGATTTTGAGATAGCGGATTTTTGATGATAGTGACATAGTGATAGTGCGATTTGATAGGCTATTTAGGCTTAGTACATTTAAATTTACACAACACATTGACTGATAGGCTAGAGACAGACAGAGTATACATAGTGACACATTAATAGATACATAGATAATATAGACAGCTAGATAAATAGATAGATACATATAGCCTATTGATAGATTATAGATACATATATAAATACATAGATTATAGATAGATAGATAGATAGTAGTAGTATCTTTTTATTCAGACTCATGGTCCATCCATACAAAAAAAAAAATACAAATACAAAAAAAAAACAAAACACGAAATACACAACACAAAGTTACAAATGACTCGTTTTTAAAAGACACTTATACCAGTGTTCCCAAAACTGAGACATACAGCGTGTGGCACTGTACCTAACATTCACCAGCACCACAACAACTTGATTTATAGAATCATTCAGCCGACAAATGAACCTGAACATCGCTTTTCGCAGGACAGACTGCAGTGTGTCCCCTCTGGTGCTCACAAACAACTCACTCGCACAAGTTGATCTGGGCTTTTTTAGTAACATCCTCAGAGCGTCATTGAATGCTACTTGCAATTTCTGAAGACTAGCTTTTTTATAGTTCAGCCACAGATGTGCAGTGTACAAAGGCGAACAGTATGCTTTAAATAGGGTCAACTTGACTCCAGCAGTGCAGCAACCAAATTTGCTTACCAGAACATTTGCCCGCACATACAGCATACGGCACTGACGATTAATATCATCGTCACCTGTTAGCTGATCTGTAGTCAGATGACCAAGATATTTCACTTTACTGCAGATATTAAGAACATTACCTGCGAGCCTAAAAACAGGAAAGGTTAAATGTCTGTCTTCTGCGGTTCTGCAAATCATGATAACACTTTTGGAATCATTGTACTTTACATCATGTTCTTCCCCAAACGCAGAACATATGCTAAGAAGATGCTGCAGTCCAGCTGAGCTCGGGCTAAAAATCACACAATCATCTGCATACATAAGATGGTTCATCACTGTACTGCCGACCATACAGCCAGTTTTACCTCGGTTTAGATTATATGATAAATCATTCATGTAAAAATTGAATAAAATGGGGGATAAGATGCTCCCTTTTCTTACTCCATTACTGATATGAAAAGGAGCCGACATACAGCTGTCCCATTTCACTTGCATAGTCTGTTGGGCATACCAATATGATAGGATTCTGACAATGTATTTAGGGACTCCTGCAGCATCCAATTTTTTAAATAATTTCCAATGATTCACCCGGTCGAATGCCTTAGATGCATCTAAAAAACATATAAAAACAGTTACGTTTTTTCTCTTATAGTTGCTTAGTAGTTCCTTCAGGACATATATGCACATATCCGTACCATGCTTTGGTTTAAAACCAAATTGATTATCTGCAGAGATAATTAATTCATTGATCCTCTCAAGGAGATTTAATTCCACAACTTTTGATAATATATTAGCTAGGGCGATGGGTCTATAGTTGTCTGAGGAACCCACTTTTCCTGCTTTATCCTTAATCACAGGAGTCAGCATCACAGACATCATTGAGTCGAGATAGATTATATCTAGATACATATCTAGATAGCCTACATAGATAGATTATAGATAAATAGATAGATTCAGATAGATAGATACTGCATAGATAGATTATAGATAGATAGATAGATTCATATAGAGAATACATACATAGATAGATTCATATAGATAGATATACATATATAGATACATAGATACAGATAGATTATATCTAGGTACATAGATAGATTATAGATACATATCTAGATACATAGATAGATTCATATAGATAGATACATATATAGATAGATTCATATAGATAGATACATAGATAGATAGATTTGGATAGATAGATAAAATGGAGGCTCCCCAGAAGAGATGCCGTACATCTGTGGTGTGGGAGCATTTCCGTTTAGAAACCCCAAATAAAGTGAGATGTGTGTATTGTGATCGGCAGCTAGCCTTCTGCAACAATACATCATCCATGATGCGCCATTTGAGGAGCACTCATCCTGCCATTTTGCAGGGTGCAGAGGATGGCATTCCCCCTGTACTGCTACTGACACTGCTGGGCCATCTAAGCAAGGTATGCATTGTTTGAAATATAATTATAATTGAAATATAATTACAAACTGTTGGGACACTTTTTAGAAAGTCCATAGGCCTGTGTCAACCTAAGCCCTACAACCTAACGTCCCAATCACAACTGCCAGTCATGTTAAAAACAGCTTCACTGTGAATATAATATAATATGATTCATGTAATTTATACTTCATATATGCAGTCAGTTTAGGATTTGTTACTAACTGCTGTTTTCATTTTCATTCCGAGCCACAAATGTCAACATCAGGCCCATCATCATCATCAACAACATCAACACAGGACAGTTAGGAACTTTTTGATAATCGTATCCGTGAAACCCAGATGATACACACTGATGCCATAGTGGAAGTGAAAAAATACCTCAACGATGCGTTTTTGCCCAGAACTCATGATCCCCTAACTTACTGGAAAGAGGGAGCAGTAATCTTTCCTCATTTGTATGTCCTTGCTAAAAAATATATTTTCATCCCAGCAACAAGTGTCCCTTGTGAGAGGATTTTTTTCAAAGGCTGGAGAAATTATCTGTAAAAAAAAAGTAGTAGGCTAAGTCCTTCCACAGCAGAGAAATTAATATTTTTGAATAAAAATCTATAAAAAAGTGAGACATTGTGGCTTGATTTCTTTTATTAATATTCATTTTTCATGACCAAAATAACATACACAGTGAGGAGCCTACAGGTTACAAGCTCCACATATTAAAAAAAACAATAATAAAAAACAACAAATTTTTTAATGGCTCGTCAAGGTTGTTTCAGATCAACACCTGCAAGTGACCACTAGGTGTCACCGTTGAGACGGGTGTCGGATTGTTTCGAAGCCTCGACACAATATGGCCCATTTGCTTCAACTGTTTCATTGTTTCACGAAGCCTCGATCTGCAAATCACTAAGTTCTGTGCATTTTTAAATGTTCGCTTATTATCTTAAACGTTAGAGGATGTTGAATTGTAACAAAATATAGTAGTAAATTCACTTACCTTGCAATAAATGCGTTCTCCCACGCCACGAACATCTGTCTTTTATTCCGACTATTCCTCAATCCCTCCACAGTGGCGCACCTCAAATTCAAACGTCTAAACCCCGCCCTTGCTTCAGTTGCATTGGTTGAAGCTGTAAACCAATCATTTTCCTTTCTGCCCTCAGAACATGTTTGAGTAAGTAAAACTCCCATCTGCAATTAAACACACCTGAACCAGCTTATCAAGGCCTTAAAGGGGAAATTAAACAGTCAATCAAGTTTACATGATTTACAAGATGGATTACCATATAATCAACAATTATATAAGAAACATGACAAATGTAAACATATGAAAGAAAAAAAGAAAAAACGTTATATCTTTCGCGGCCAGGGCGCCACCATTGTGCAGTATTCTAACATGTGACGTCACGGGGTTGGTTGGCTTTAATAAACCTGGCTGAATGTAGTAATATCCCGACATCAAACTGTCTACACCACGGTGTTTTAAACGCGGTGTCTTTTTTTTCTTTTATATGTTTACACTTGTCATGTTTCTTATATAATTGTTGATTATAGTGGAAATCCATCTTGTAAATCATGTAAACTTGATTGACTGCTTCATTTCCCCTTTAATAGGCATACTAGAAGCTTCCTTGCATATGTGTTGAGGCTATTGGAGCTAAACTCTGCTGGACAGTGG
This sequence comes from Abramis brama, assembly GCF_963993115.1. Classification (NCBI taxonomy): domain Eukaryota; kingdom Metazoa; phylum Chordata; class Actinopteri; order Cypriniformes; family Leuciscidae; genus Abramis; species Abramis brama. Next base: position 41,828,483 of record NC_139967.1, read on the forward strand.
CTCTCCAGGACCAGGACCAAGTTTTGACACCCCTGCCTTAAGCCCTCCCCTTCACCTACTCCTAACCCTAACCATACTGATCCTGCTGTTCAGTCCTTGAGGGTCCCAGAAGGGAACCACGGTTTTGAGACTGGTAGCGAAATGCTGTGATGCGCCAGCCCATCCAAGGTCACCACATCCAATTTCAATTACAGGTCTATTAAATACCCGTTAGGCACATTATTTCAACTTTTTGGTTATTTTCTTCATTTTTTTCAAAATAAATATCTTGTTAAACTGATATGCGATGGGAATAGGGAGAAGAATTGGATAGGGAAAAGGTTAATGCCAACTTGAGCCAGTTGCATTAAAAGCTAAATCCACTGTTCTTATCGTCTACGCCATTGTCCAGTTACCAGCTTGGTTCCTTTTGTAGTTTTGTCTCAACCAGACAAAGTTGGCCAGAGTTAGTGTAAATAACCTTTGACAACAATACAAGGTTATTATTAGCACTTAGTACCAGCCAACAATTTGTGGCGGGGCCAATGTAGAGACAATATGGGTTTGAGGAATGGGCCCCATATAGGCATAATTTCCGTGATTACCGAAAAAACTTGTCCACGGGTTCCATGGCGGCATTATTTGAATTGGCCCCAGGCAAATCCTATTTGAGATTCCAATGGGCTCAGTCAATCAGGGCCGACATGGAACCCATTGCCATACTCTTTTGGGGCCTATATCTCGAGCCTATATCGTCTTTACATTGGCCCCATGTGTCTGTATAACTCTTTAAAATAAAGCTTTAAAAAAGGGGGTTTTGACAGAATAAAAAAACAATTTTTGGTTCCCCAAAGAAACTTTCAGTGACCCGTTCTTAAAATAACAATTTTTGTTTCATAGTTTAAAGAACATTTTAATAATCTGAATAACCTTTTTCCACTATAAAGAACCTAATGAAGAACCTTTATTTTTTAGAGTGTATGAGTATGTTTGGACAAAAAGAATGTACATTTCTCATGATCTAATGACCTTTTAATAATAATAACAACTTGTGCTTAAATGCTTAACTCAAAAATGGAGAAAATCATAATAAGAAAAAATAGGTGTGTCCAAATATGTTACATGATATTGTACATGATATTGTTACTACAGTTTTGCATTTAACACTTTCTCCACCAGCGTTTTCTAAAAGAGTTAATTTAGTAACTTAAGGCAGCTTTGATTTTTATGCAGATCTTCTTTGCTTGTTTTTGTATTTGGAGATGTTGTACTATTTAAGCAGATGCGTAACAGCGCCCATACTGGATATCAGTGAACCAATGGATTGCTGGAAAAACTTGTTAATTGAGGGGAAGCCATGTGTCATAAATTATGGACAATACAGTAGGCTACTTATGATGGAAGGAGTTAATAGGTGTTCCATTGTTCTCAGGTGAGTGACAACATTTACCGGCCTGGTATACTGTATATTGTCTCTCATAAGACTATTAGAAAATAATCACATCAAAGTAAATTACATAAACAGATTTTTCACGGATACAGTCTTCTGGGATTGTGTCCCCACAATGTTGTTGAACCTAAAAGTTTACACCCATTTAAGGATTTGAACATTCCTTAATTTGTATATAAGTAAAAGTCTATCAATATCATGTTATTGAACATCTATCCATATCCATTTATACTAAAATGTATCTCTACACTTTGAAACGCATGTTTTTTTTTTTTAGCACCACTTTTGAGAAAAGAAAACAATGAGTAACAAAGATGAATCATTGATGTTGCAGCTGTTCTCCTGTGGTCTCCTCATTAACCGCACCATCATCGGGGTGTTTTGAGCTCGAATAACAATTAAATTCTGCCATTTAAAGATTGCAAATGATTTTTTAATGACTTTTGTTAAAGAGTTCCATCAGGATTTCATCTATATATAAATTAGACAGGCTAATCCATTACTTATTGATAAATGAGTACTCGGTTATGGAATTGTTTTGTCAGAGTATTTTACTTGTATAACTGCTCTTCAGTGTGTAACTGGTTTATTATTATTATCATAAAAAAAGAATAATAATAAGTTAAAGCATTAACTTTGGTAGGCCTACTTTTTATATAACACAAGCTACAGTATATGGAGAGGATTTCCAGAGGCCAGATATAACGATGGCACATGATGCAAGAGAGGCAGACAGAGCTTTTCTCAAACTTTAGTTGAGTGAATGTTGAAGGCGATGTTGAAGTAAACTGCACTACTGGGAGGATTGCGTGCAGACGTTCAAATCATCATATGTGAGTGGGCCCCTGTGTTTAGGGACGAGGCAGAAGGCTGTTTCAAGTCTGTCTAAAACTGTCTAAAAAGACCAAGGAGAAAACATACAATGTATGTAACATTTTGAGAGGTAAAAACAGTAAAAATGTCTAGACAGAAAGCTTAGAAAATTTTGTAAGCAAAAAATCACATGATGAAGACACTTATCCCCGGGGGACCACCAGACTATCAGATAAACAAGAGCTTCACAACTCTGGCATTGAGATCTATTTTCCTCCAACCTTTATCAAACTCACCTGTTTATAATTTTCTTGTAATCCTGAAGACCTTGATTAGCTTGTTCATGTCAGTTTGATCAGGGTTGGAGCTAAACTCTGCGTGGACCAGGGTTGAGAAGTCCTGCGATTAACAGTCATGATTTTACAAGTCTCGCATTTAGACAGACTTACAGTCTTAGTTTAATTGCTGTAAATAAACATTTTAAATGGGTGTGATTTGTACATGTGTAGTCTTAGGCATTGTTCAACCAGATATAAATTATGTCATCATTTACTCGCCCTCATTTTGTTCCAAACCTATATGACTTTGAATGTGCCAAATGTCTTCTTTTTTCTTGGTCAATGGAAGTCAGTGGTGTCCTGTGGTGTTTTAGCTCTCTATGACTTTTTGTATGGACAAAAACAGAATATTTAAAATATCTTATTTGGTGTTCCACAGTGTAATGTTTCCTGTCCTGTGTTTCCCTTGTCTTGTGTGCACTTTTGTTATTTCCTGTTCTGTGTCATGTTTTGTAGTCCTTTGTAGTTTTTCTTGCTTATTAGTTCTCCCAGGTGTTTCTAATTAGCCACACCCCCTTGTTATCTTGTTTAGCTTGTTTGTCTGTGTATTTAAACCCCTGTGCTTCAGTTGTTGGTTGTCGGTCGTTGTTTAATGTAACTGTTACCTGTTCATGTCCTGAGTTCCGTGTTCCGCCTGGATTACCTGTTTGTTTTATTAAATGTATGCTTGCACTTGGATTCTCTCTCTGCTTCATCCTTGCCTCAGCGTGACAGAACGACCGACCAAACGATGAATCCAGCAGCATTAAATAAGTCTCATCGTGTCATGCCTGCAAAGCCTGAGTCTCTTCGCGTCATGCCTGCAAAGCCTGAGTCTCTTCACGTCATGCCTGCAAAGCCTGAGTCTCTTCGCGTCATGCCTGATTTTCACAGCCTGACCCAGGAGTTTGCTGGACAGATCGCGGCCTTGGCCCTGGATAGCCTCGATCTCTTCCAGTATACCTGGGGATTTGTTCCTCTAGCTGCCTCTTGCTCTCTGGGTGATGAGGCAATTAAGGTGTGTTACCGGCTGGGGGCTAGGGAGGTTGACCCGAGGGAGCTCCCCGATCTCTCCGGTCTGGATTGGAGAGAGGCACTCTCCAGATGTCTGGAGAGCTTCCTCCCGTGGCACCTAAGGTCAACACCTGGTCTTCACGTCCCGTCCAGTTCAGCCGCATCTTCTCCGCCGCTGGTCCCGTCAAGCTCAGAGCGCACTTCTGCTGATCCAGAGACTGTTCACGTCGCTTCTGCTGATCCAGAGACTGTTCATGTCGCTTCTGCTGATCCAGAGACTGTTCACGTCGCTTCTGCTGATCCAGAGACTGTTCACGTCGCTTCTGCTGATCCAGAGACTGTTCACGACGCTTCTAGTGATCCAGAGACTGTTCACGTCACTTCTGCCGATCCAGAGCTTCAAGCCAGTCCAGCCGAGCCTGCAATTCACGCCAGCTCTGAGTCCTCTTCACCGCTGGTCCCGCCCAGCTCAGAGTCTCCTTCACCGCTGGTCCCGCCCAGCTCAGAGTCTCCTTCACCGCTGGTCCCGCCCAGCTCAGAGTCTCCTTCACCGCTGGTCCCGCCCAGCTCAGAGTCCTCTTCACCGCTGGTCCCGCCCTGCTTAGAGTCTCCTTCGCCGCTGGTCCCATCCAGCTCAGAGTCCTCTTCACCGCTGGTCCCGCCCAGTTCAGAGTCTCCTTCGCCGCTGGTTCCGTCCAGTTCAGAGCCCTCTTCGCCGCTGGTCCTGCCCAGCTCAGAGCCCTCTTCGCCGCTGGTCCTGCCCAGCTCAGAGCCCTCTTCGCCGCTGGTCCTGCCCAGCTCAGAGCCCTCTTCGCCGCTGGTCCTGCCCAGTTCAAAGCCCTCTTCGCCGCTGGTCCGGCCCAGCTCAGAGCCCTCTTCGCCGCTGGTCCTGCCCAGCTCAGAGCCCTCTTCGCCGCTGGTCCTGCCCAGCTCAGAGCCCTCTTCGCCGCTGGTCCTGCCCAGCTCAGAGCCCTCTTCGCCGCTGGTCCTGCCCAGCTCAGAGCCCTCTTCGCCGCTGGTCCTGCCCAGCTCAAAGCCCTCTTCATCGCTGGTCCAGGACTCTTTACCGGGGAGCCTCCCCAAGAAAATTTTGGGGGGGGGCAATACACCTCCGGACCAGCCCGATCCACCAGGACCGCCAGAGGGGTGGTCTCCTGTTCCGCCCTGGCCGCCTGAAGGGTCGTCTCCGCCCTGGCCGCCCGAAGGGTCGTCTCCGCCCTGGCCGCCCAAAGGGTCGTCTCCGCCCTGGCCGCCCAAAGGGTCGTCTCCGCCCTGGCCGCCCGAGGGGTCTTCTCCGCCGTGGCCGCCCGAAGGGTCTTCTCCGCCGTGGCCGCCCGAAGGGTCTTCTCCGCCGTGGCCGCCCGAAGGGTCTTCTCCGCCGTGGCCGCCCGTAGGGTCTTCTCCACCGTGGCCACCCGAAGGGTCTTCACCGCCGTGGTCGCCCAAGGGGTCTTCACCGCCGTGGCCGCCCAAAGGGTCTTCACCGCCATGGCCACCCGAGGGGTCTTCACCGCCGTGGCCACCCGAAGGGTCTTCTCCACCGTGGTCGCCCGAAGGGTCTTCACCGCCGTGGCCGCCCGAGGGGTCTTCGGACAAGATGGCCGACTCCACGCCTGTGTCTTCGGACAAGATGGCCGACTCCACGCCTGTGTCTTCGGACAAGATGGCCGACTCCACGCCTGTGTCTTCGGACAAGATGGCCGACTCCACGCCTGTGTCTTCGGACAAGATGGCCGACTCCACGCCTGTGTCTTCGGACAAGATGGCCGACTCCACGCCTGTGTCTTCGGACAAGATGGCCGACTCCATGCCTGTGTCTTCGGACAAGATGGCCGAAACCACGCCTGTGTCTTCGGACAAGATGGTCTCCTCTGAGCCGGTGTCTGTTCCTGTGCCATGGTCGCCTGAAGGGTCGTCTCCTCCCTGGCCGCCTGAAGGGTCGCCTCCACCCTGTTCGCCTGCACCACCTGCTCCGCCCTGGCCGCCTGCACAGCCTGCTCCGCCCTGGCCGCCTGCACAGCCTGCTCCGCCCTGGTCACCTGCACAGCCTGCTCCGCCCTGGCCTTCTGCCCTGCCGGAGTCTTCAGGTCCTCTTCCGCTCCACGGGCCTGGCCCCCCGTCCCGCCCCCGGGTCCGCCTCAGACCCACCACCCTCCTGGACTTTTGTTTTCTGAGGAGTGTCTGGAATCCACTCCTTAGGTGGGGGGCTATGTAATGTTTCCTGTCCTGTGTTTCCCTTGTCTTGTGTGCACTTTTGTTATTTCCTGTTCTGTGTCATGTTTTGTAGTCCTTTGTAGTTTTTCTTGCTTATTAGTTCTCCCAGGTGTTTCTAATTAGCCACACCCCCTTGTTATCTTGTTTAGCTTGTTTGTCTGTGTATTTAAACCCCTGTGCTTCAGTTGTTGGTTGTCGGTCGTTGTTTAATGTAACTGTTACCTGTTCATGTCCTGAGTTCCGTGTTCCGCCTGGATTACCTGTTTGTTTTATTAAATGTATGCTTGCACTTGGATTCTCTCTCTGCTTCATCCTTGCCTCAGCGTGACACACAGAAAGCTGTTGCCATATATGTTTACCATCATGCATAATAAAGACTAGACAAAGCACAATACAATTTTCAATGATAAACCTTACAATAACTGTTTTGTTAATAACCCTCTGTCAGACGGAGACATTTGTATATTTGATTACACAAAATTACATTTCGACCCTTGGGATAAGATTTAGAATTGGGGCACATTGATGCTGGTGTTTATTTATTTTTATTCATTTAATAATTATTATTATTGGGATGGAGTTATTATTTAATTTTCTTTTTCAGTACATTTTAAACATTATACATCATAACCTAAAGTCCAGTTGAGTGGAATCCTTAAATATGTGTGGATTGACAGTTTATTGCTTTTAAGACATGTCTATTAAAAACACAGTTCAATCATGACAACTCTCGGAATAGAATTTTATTTATGGAATATACATAAGCTTTGTCTCGGCGGACTAGATTTGCTGCTGCTGCTGGCATGAGTGAAGGCTGAATAAATATGGTAGGATTTATATAGGATATAATAGGATATGAGCTGATGCAAGGAAATAGGGAGAACCCCTTAGCAGATCTAGGCAGGTGGTGCTGGGGAAGGCGAGGGGCAAGGCACATTCCTATGGGTCGCTGCACTGAGTTGAGCCATCAAGGACGGAAATAAATAGGTTACCTAGATAGAACAAAAAGACTGACTGCCCAAAGCAGCCGGCTTTACAAGAACCAATCAGCTGCTCTGAAGAGGAACTGGAAGGGGTCTTATGGAAGGGGGAGGGGATATCTTACCAGGCCACAACTCTGAAGTGTCCAGATTATTATTATATATTTTTTTCATCATGATGAGTCTAGACTAAAACAACCTGTGTGTGAAAGCACAGGCTAATTGTAATGTATCAGGGGTGGCAGTGTGTTTGGGAGTAATAATATTCTCATTAAGAGATCAAGAGACATCCTTATGCTGAAAACATGCATTTTCCCTGCCCCTTTCCCAACATAGATTGCACAGGATGTTTTGTTTTTGTTTTGTTTTTTTGCTTTGCCTTGCTTTGCTGCTGGTAAACCACAAGTTATGCAATCAACATGAAATGATTTCATTACCCTCTATTTATCTATGATCTGATTTTAATTCCCATTTGGTTTGTAGTATGTCCAGGATATGTTTAAATATTTGCTGTGTGGAGGGATGTTTATATGCATGTCAATGCAGTCAATGGAGGAAGTGAGTTTACGAGGAACTGGGTTTATCTGCTTTTATGTGTTTGCTTGTTTGCTGATTCATTGTTTTTGTGACCTGTCCAAGGACTACAGGACAAATGTAGCCATTTGGCTGCTGCCTATAGTAATATAGATAAATGAGCATTGATGTTGTCAAGTTGCATCTTAAGAGAGTTTGGGACATTCTGAGCTCAGCAGTTCTTTGCTGCATTTGTTTCATTCTGTCAGGCAGAAAAGAAAAGAGACAATAAAACTGTAGAGAAAATGGATAATTGGCTCACATGAAAATGTATTGTGTGATCTAATTTGTTTCTCTCAGAGAAAGAGAGAGAAATGTTTCTTGTCCCAAGGCAATGTACCTTGTTTTTACATGATCAGCACATATTTTTGTTTTATCCCCATATGCAGCTTTTCTATGTGCAGTTGCTAGCATGTGGTAAATCACTTGGGGAAAAAGCTGTATCAAATTTAAACGAAACTACCTCAAATATGCTACCTTATCAGACAATGTCCAGAGGTAGGACGACACATTAGAAACTGCCCTGAAACCTGGACTTTCATATAAAAACTCACTATTAAAGGGATAGTTCACTCAAAAGTGAAAATTCTGTCATCATTTACTTACCCTCAAGTTCTTCCAAACGTTTCTTTCTTCTGCTGAACACAAAAGAATACATTTTAAAGAATATGGTTAACCAAACAGTTGATGGGCCCCATTGACTTCCATAGTATAGAAAAAGAAAAAGAAAATACTATGGAAGTCAATGGAGCCCATCAACTGTTTGATTACAAACATTCTTCAAAATATCTTCTTGTATACAGGTTTGGAACAAGTTGAGAGTGAGTAAATGATGACAGAATTTTCATTTTTGGGTGATCTCTTTAAGCAACTGCAAGGCAACTCTATTCTGCTGGAATTGCATTGTAATGTGGAGAAGTGCTTCATTACACAATTTACTGTATGTTAATCTTATGTCTTGCAATTTTACTTTTTCCCCCTAATATTGTCATCATTTGGCTGGACACTTTAAATAGAATAACATCATCTGATTGGAGTCTATCTTTGAAAATAGACTCCAATCCTGTCATAAATCTGCATACAAGACTTAAGATGCAAAAGCCTCTAAGTCCGTCTAAAGTTTTTGTTTAATATTAACATTTTTATCATCAAACATTTTATCCTATGTATAGGTTTCTACCTAAGTACCGGCATTTCTGAATGGGCTGAGGCTGGGATTTAGTGAGTTTGAAGTGAAAGTATTTGATGAACGTATACTATGTGCGGAGAACATTGCCCCAAAACACTATTTATGTTACTAGTTATTGATTTTGTGAAACAACTTACACAATTTGTACTTGTGTAGTTGTAGATTCTACTAATAGTGGATTTTGTAATGTGTACTACTGTTATTATTTCAGTCCTGCAGTTACACTACTTGATAGAGAGATTTTCAGTATTAATAAGCATGAACCAAGTTGTAGCTGTACATATTTGTATGAATGCAGCATATGTAAATGGTTGGAAAGTGTCAAAACAAATGAATACATTGAAACATGCTGCAGAGAGACATGATTTACTGTTTTAAATATCATTTTACATTTCTTATAATGGTTAATTGTGTTGCAATTATTATTCATGCAGTTTGACCTCATGTTAATTGAGAGTTAACATTGAATATTTATAGGAGAGAGCAGGGATAATTGTTTCATTTGTAATAATGTAAATTTGCCATATTATACATTATTAGCTATTTGCACAAATAAATGAATGCTCTACCGACAGTTTTTGTTTTTCAATTGTCCTTTATTTTGGGGTTTTATGGTTGTAACTTTATTTAGAATCATTCAAATAATAATTAAAATTTAAGGGAATAAAGAAAAGAGAATGAAGTCCATTAAAAGAAGTAGAATTTGTCGTAATCAATTCAGACTATTTGCAAATAGTGTTTTTATTTTAAAATATGCAAACATTCAGTCTTAATTGTGCTAATGTTTCTTGCCACATTCAGTTATGAATGACATTAATCAAGTAAATTATTGCATCTTTTTCATTCAAAACAGCAAAAAAAATAATGTGTTTGTCATAACAGTTGTCACATATAAAATTTGTAGCTTCTTGCATCATCCCTTGCTCCCTTTTTCCATTAAAACTGAAGCGTCATGTTTGATTTCTGTGAACAGTAAAGCCTGCCAATTTGCCCATTTATTTGTCCTCCTCAGTATCTCACACAGCCCTGTGTCAAATAACCTTTTCGATCCACAGATTCTGAGGCCCACTGGTACATTTAACTTCTTGTGGACGATGGGCTGATATAATAGGCACTTTAAACCGAAGCTAAACTATCATCCAAAAATGGCATCCAAAATTCATGCCTCTTTGAGACAGAGGTCAAACTTAACATATGGGGCTTAAGTGAGACGAGAGTCTAAAGGGGAGAAAAAAGAGATTGACCCCTAAATAAAGGCAAGCGTTTGTGACCTTCTTATAAGTGCAGAAAAGGAAAGACAGAGAGGAGCTGCAATAAAAAAGATGATGCCTTGAAGTGCTCCAGTGAAGAGGGTAATACGCAGGAAAAACCTCTCGTCACATGATCACAGCCATCAGAGAGGTACTAGGAGAACAAAGAATGAGCCAAATGAAAGAGAAAAAAAAATCAGATTCAAGGACAGTCGCAAGCGTGCTGAAAACTTGTGAAGTGTCTCTCTAGTTCAACAAAGAGTCATTTTCATAAAACTGCTCCCATTTTCTCTATTGAACTATGGATTCCGACCTATTCACAAGTTATTGATTGCCAGAAGACAAATTTACTGCACAGATGTTGCTGTATCATAGCTCAGGAAACTTATTGGACTTTCCTCAGTTCTGTTTAATAAGGCAATCTTAAATAACTTTGTCCCATATGTTTCTCCCAAATAAATATTTTGGTGTTGGAAGAATTTGATGAGAAATGTGATGGATGGAGATATGACTAATCATTTAGTAAATGTGTTCCAGACCCAAGTTGTGTTTTGTTGCTCACATAGATACGAAGGTGCATATCCAGCTAGTCTCACCCTCAGATGTCTCACCTGTTGGCTGGACATCTAATACGTAATAGAAAAAAGCGAAACACTTCAGGAGTTTGGAAGTCTGCATCTGATTGGTTGAACTGACTGGTTACAGGATTTCCGGGAGACGTGTGTCGCGTTCTTTAACGGTTTGCCTAGAAACAAAGCTGTGTTAAAAAAATATGATGAAGAGTGCTTACCAGGATGAACTAAACACTGGACTTTCAAAGGTATGTAAAGTTCATGGCATAGATAGACCATTTTCTGCCAGTCTGTTATTGTAGGGATATCGACTTTATATTTTCACGCACCTAAACATGACGCTAAACAAATCGAACTGTGATTGGTTGCTTTACAAGTCAGTCAGACGGCCTCTGTCCCTAATATCCAGCCTGCAATATGTTGCAACTACATGCCAACTAACTCTCATTAGAGTATTAGTAGACTCACTGTCTGCTTAATATCTGATAACTCTTTATTGTGATGCTCCTCCAACAGACATTCTACTGACAATAGCAACTACATGTCAACTTATTCTAACCCTAACCGTTTGTTACTTATAGTCAACAGAATGTGTTAAAGGGACCATCAAAATGATACAAAGTGATACCCTTCTCTCTACTTTCATTGTCAATTAAATCAAACAGTGTGGTTAAAATAAGTATGAAACTGAAATTACGCCAGCCACGTGAAAAAAAAAACGCTTTGGTGGACACACGGGCTTAATTAGACTTGGTGAAACGGCTTATCGGACAAGAAGAAATGTAAGCCGAGATATGATTTTGTCCATCAGGAATTTTTTATTTATTTATTTTTTTACAATCCGCCGCCGTTTGTTAACTGCTGTACTGTTTCATATGAGTGCGGGTTTGAGCTCATCTGGCCAGCATTGTTTTATTATGTAAAAAAATGTAATTGTCAATTTTGAAAACCTGCGTGACATGCTGTAGGCCAAATCTGAGGCCTCAGGAATTTCTTTCCAGAGACAAATAGCGCAGTTTGTGATATTATCTTATCTTTACTGATGCCCCATTTTTTAAAAGATTAAGTCGGTGCTTCTGAGGCAGTAGAGCTGTGTTTTAGGACAATAGTTTTTATGCGATTAGATTTACCATGATTCTTCTTAATGGGCTGGCTGGCAAAAATCCCAACTCTCTTTTCTACATCAAAAAGCTAATGCACCTGTTGCTCTTAATGGCGCCCAATGCACATTTATCAAGTCACCCTACTCTTATTGTGTAAGATGGAATATACTGTGCAGTGAATGATATTTACGATCTATTCCACTTTTTTTATTTATTTTGCCATCTATATGTTGAATCAATTACTATGGATTTAGCGAACACAACAGCACTCAAACTGAATAAGACAAAATGTTTTGTGGTGTTAAAGTACATGCAGAAACACAGAAAATCAATGATAATTTAATGAACGTAATGTTTCCTCTATTTCAAGTGTTACACAACAGTAATCTCCTTACACGTTTTATTTCTGATAAAACATTTTTGTAACTTTTTTCTGTATTTTCCTATTTGTCCTATTTTCCAATTCAATTGAAAAGTGAACAATTATACCGTTTAAGCACATCCTGCTCTGATAGGGTTTGATAGGTTTACTCATAAAAATGTGTTATTCACCACCACATTTAATGACAAAATAATTCCAACCGCAAGTCCTTCAAACTGTTTTTTAATATATCTGAAACACAGAGTTGTGTAGAACTGCATGTATGACTCTTTATAATGGTATGTTTGGCTGGTCTGGACACAATATCTGCCAATATACCATATAAAAGAGCTTATTTTCGATCTGGGAGCTAATTAAATAAAGCAAATGATGACCGAATTTTCATTTTTTGGACAAGCTATCCCTTTAATATATTACTTCCCAATTGGTTACAGTTTTAATTATGCAATGAGCATTTGTTAACTGGTAATGAAAGTGTGCAATTGTGAGTGACTTAAGGACACGAATCAACATGAACAGTATCATCAGGAAGTTCAAAAGGGCATTTTTATTTGGTATATCGTATTTTAAGAATGGAGATGCAGAGAGAAAAATTAGGATAAGGGTGAAAGATACACTGAGATCACAAATTTTTTATCTGGGCCAAGCATGGTGCCGGTGTGATGAATTCTGCATAAATTGTATAGCCTTTGAGCAATTCCCCATATTCTCCACTGGATAAGTTCACAATGTCATAATTCATCTTTAATCTAATGAGCTTCAACACTAGCATAGCACAAATCAAATTTGGTTAGTGAAAGGAAGCTCTGAAATTTCATTCCAACGAACCTCTCCTGCCATTTTGACATATACAGGAAGGAGCTAATATGATTTACTGCGGACACCACATGAATTATCTCCAATAATTTGAATTAAATGTGCCAGGTCTTGTGCTACTCTTTTTAGCTAATTAAAGTTCAGAGATTAAAAAAAGGATCAGAAGGTCATCAGAAGGTTTCCTTTTATATATATATATATTATTTTTTTTTTTAAACATATGAACTGTGCACAAAAAAAGAAAAAAAAGAATGATTCCTTGCTCAGGAAGGAGGAATAGTTTAGCCAAGTAGACAGCTACTATAATTTGCACATCAATTATACATCTGGTGCAACGTTGTAGACAGCAGGATAATATTCTCTAACCGGTACTTTAAAAACATAACTGTATTTTCTTGCCCTACAGTGTCATGGTGTTGAATTTGAGTGGAATGTACGATGCTTTAAAAATAGAAGTTAAGTGATCTCAGCTCATCGTTTTGCTCATCTTTTAACTGCCGATGTAACAGTTATCGCTGACACTTGATGCAATTGAAGAGCAGCACCACAGGGGATAATATAGAGTTAAAAAAATAAAAAGACAGAATTACTTGTTGGATGAGCCAATACGCAGCTTAAATCATGTTTCATACGCTACTGTCCCTATAAAGAGCTGAAGCACTCAGAATCAGCTGAAGAAATTGAATTGCTTTGCTATTATCATAATGCCGCTATTACATTTGGAAAAAGAACAGTTCCTTCAGTTCAGACTTTTGGGATCTCATTTCAAAGCCCATGCCCATTAAATCTGATTAAGAGGGATTTATCTAATGCCGTCTGATTTATAAGCTCCTCAAATCTATGGACTTGTATTTCTGTCATGTAACAGTTGTGATAAGTCAGAACAATTTAGAAAACCCAGGTGAAAAGGACATTTAAATTGTGCTTTTTTGGACATACTTAATATATTTAAATTGATACTAAGTGCGTATTAAATGTATTATTTTGAAACAACTTCAAGTATATTAAGTGTATTTCAAGATATGCTTAAGATCAATTTTAAGCTATTTGCAATATATTTTAATATATTAAATTGTGCTAAAATGGAACCACTTCAAGTACATTTAAGTGTATTTCTTTACAGTTCATTTAAAATATACTTTCACATGTCAAATATACTTAATATATTTGAAGCATAATTTTAATGTACTTCAAGAACATTTAAATAGCATTTCAGCTCATTAAAAATGTATTAGCATTACACTAGTTTATTATAAAGCTGTTTTATTCAGTATTCAAATTGGTATATTAAAAGTGCAAAAGACATACACAGACTTTGAAATCAAGAAAACTTTAATATAGTATCTTGTTGTGAACATTGCAAAATAAATACATAAGTGTACATTAAAAAAGTACAGCAGCATATATAATCTCTTGAACAAAATACATTATAACAAATATCAGTGAAATGCTATGGCAGAGCTATATTTATCTTTTTTTTTGTTGAACATTTCAGTTATACCTGCTGTATTACTGAAAAATATTCACTTCAATGTGCAGAAGTGAATAATGCATTATTTACAAACTTAGGCCTACAAATGGCTGAACCAAAGAAACTTCATCTTCAAGGACGATCACTTCTTTGAGTACGACTCGCATTTTCTGCAACTGAGGGCTTGTAGTTCAGACACTGTAGTATTTGAAGACTGCTTTATCACAGGATCTGAGAAAGGGAATTTATATAAAATTAACCAATGATTAACATGTTTGTATCCATGTTTTGAATATATGTATAATAATTTGCATAGAAATGCATTAGAATTCCGTTGACATGAGTGTTCATTTTTATTCTCTTGTCTGTCGTCACTATACAGCACTCTATGAGTTACATTGAACATGAGATTAGAAGAAGCCCAACACAACTCACAGTGAGCAGAGTTCAATCAAAAAGACACTGATGTAGTTATTAGCAGCAATAAAGCAACCTGTTAGTATTAGAGGGTATGTTGTATATTGATAATTGTGGAAAACGTGTCTATTGTGGTCATCACCTCTGTTGCAAAGATTTAAGGAAATTAGCAGTTGTGCAAAATATTGTATGCCAGGACAACTAGGACAAGTGACTTGCAGCTTTACTAAAAAACAAATAAATAAACAGATTTTTACATGAATGACTCAAAGGCAGCACAAATTAGACAACTGAAACTGACATATTTTAATGAAACCTGAGAGATTTACATCCCTCCAATGAACGATTCACCAAATCTGTTCACGTTTCAAAAAAGTTAATCGCAAAAAACATCACCTAATCCATATGAATCAAGACACCCCTCGCTGCAGCCTGTAGCACGATGACGTATGATCCAATACATAATGGATGGAGGTGTGTTTGGGTAATAATTCGCATTCACATGCGCTGGTCTTAAGTGACATGTGCTCAATATTGTATTGAGATGATGTTCTAACCTGTGTAGTAGTATAGCCTACTGATAAATAGTAATAAGTAATTATTGATGAATAAGTAATTATTTACATAAATGTGATGCTTTCCTAGTTTCTCTCTACATGCAAAATAGTTCATTTTACAACATTTTAAATCACATGATTTTAAACCTAAATGTGATGGATTCAATGCGTGTATACAGAGCATTTTAAAATAAAGCCATTTTATTTTATTCAGGTCATATTTTCTGTTCAGTGGAAGCAAAAATGAGTCAAGTAATTGTCTCTGTAATTTTAATCCAAGAGGTAGGCATACAATACAATACGGTCTGTAAACAACTTAAAATACCAGTATACACATTCAAGGGAAAATGCAAAAATAATAACAGCATCAAGAAACTAAATCTTGTCAGAAAAAAGTGCTTAATGATATTTTGCCTGGTAAGAGTTCCTTCTTTAATGGCTATACTAATTTTTCCACAGTGACATAAGGTTCCTCTTGCCACCCGTCCCTTAAAATACGGAATCGTCCCGTATTTACAAGCAAGATGATGCGTCCCGTATCAGATCAATAAGGGACGGGATTTGTCCCGTATTTTTCATTAGGCCCACACATAGTTGAATAAAAACATAAGGATTTTGCATTATGGATAATACTAATAGCAAATATAAAGAAATCAATTTCACAAGAAGTAGTAGAGAAGCTCATTGCATGATTGCATTTTAGCGTCTTTGTTTCTATAGCGAAGGAGTCGATGGAGTTTTATGTACGTACATCATGCCATGATGTAGCCTACATAAAAAAAAAACTGAATTTAAGTTTAATATACAAACTGATCACAGCAGTCAGATCACGCAGTTGTCTGGTTGTCAAAAAAATGTTTTTTTTTTAAACATCTTTGGAAAATGTATCTATGATGCATTTCAAATAATATGATGTTGAAATCCTTGTGGGAATTTCAGTAGTACAAACGTATTATGAAATGGACAACAGCCTTTTAAGTAGCCTTTTACAAGTAGCCTACAGACAAGTAAAAGTGAACAACATTAATTTTAAGTATGCTTATTGCAATGCTTAATAATAGTTGACAAATAATACATTATAAGTTGGTACATTGTAAATGTAAAAAATGATAAAATGATATCATTTTTTTCAAAATATTAAAATGATAAATACATAAATATTTATAATATATTGCAGTAGGCCTAAGTGTTTATAAAGTACATATATTTTAAACACACTAAAAGCTTAATCATTTTGCTATGTTCTTACACAAAGTACACATAAAATGTACTTTAAGTAAGAGCAACATAAGTATGTTTTCTTTATATACACTAAAACTTCACTAAAAGTATGCTTGTGTTTAGCATATTTCTTAAAAATGTAACTAAGCATATATTTATTACCAAAGTACTTGTGTACTTTTTAGAAATATATTAAAAGTATGCTTGTGTTTAGCATATTTCTTAAAAGTGTAACTAAGCATATATTTATTACCAATGTACTTCTAGTGCACTTGTTAGAAATATATTAAAAATATGCTTGTGTTTAGCATATTTCTTAAGTGTAACTAAGCATACATTTATTACCAATGTACTTCTAGTATACTTTTTTAGAAATATATTAAAATACAATTCAATGTATTTTTAATGCACTTCAAATAAGCATGTTGGGAATACAAATGTTTTATAAACATACTACTTGAATTTCAAGTATATTTTTAATACATTTAATACCACGTCTTTTTCACCTGGGAAAACGTCTCAGGTTACAAATGTAACCTTTGTTCCCTGAGAACACGGAACGAGACAATACGTCATCGACGTTATGGGGAATCGCCTCAGCGTGACCAATGACTGAAGTACCTGTGGAAACCCGCCAATCGCATTGGCCCGCGTCAGCCGTGACGTGACGCTCTGGCGTGCCCAGGAAGTATAAATAGAGCGCCCAGAGAACATGTCATCCTCTTCGTCTGAAGGGACTGAGCAAGCAGAACCAAAAGCATGGCAGGGAGACGTATTGTCTCGTTCCCTGTTCTCAGGGAACAAAGGTTACATTTGTAACCTGAGACGTTCCCTTTCGAAGGGAACCTCGACAATACGTCATCGACGTTATGGGGAACGCTGTAGCCATGCTAAGGGGATGCCTGACCACTACAATAATCCAGGTAACAGCCCCTACTGCTCACATCAGATTAGCAATAGCACTTCTCCCTAGGGCCAACGCTCTAGCTCAAGGTCTGGATACCAAAAAGTATATGGAAGCCTCAGCAATACGACCCTCATATGGAGAGGAAGCCTACTACATATACTGACGCCAAACTAGCTTGCTATTCGCATGAAGGCTTCTGCAGGATGACCCTAAAAGTAGAGGAAGCCTAAAACATGCAATATGTATATGGAGGCCTCAGCAGTACGACTCTCATATGGAGAGGAAGCCTAACACATATATCAGTAATACACTAAGTATATGGGGGCCTCAGCAGTACGACTCTCATATGGAGAGGAAGCCTAACACATATATCAGTAATACACTAAGTATATGGGGGCCTCAGCAGTACGACTCTCATATGGAGAGGAAGCCTCCTACATATACTGATAAAAGACTAGCTTGCTATTCGCATGAAGGCCTCTGCAGGATGACTCTAACAGTAGAGGAAACCTGAAACATGCCATGTGTATATGGAGGCCTCAGCAGTACGACTCTCATATGGAGAGGAAGCCTACTACATATACTGACAAAGACTAGCTTGCTATTCGCATGAAGGCCTCTGCAGGATGACTCTAAAAGTAGAGGAAGCCTGAAACATGCAACATGTATATGAAGGCCTCAGCAGTACGACTCTCATATGGAGAGGAAGCCTAACACATATATCAGCAATACAATAAGTATATGGAGGCCTCAACAATACGACCCTCATATGGAGAGGAAGCCTACTACATATATTGACACAAAACTAGCTTGCTATTTGCATGAAGGCCTCTGCAGGATGACTCAGAAAGTAGAGGAAGCCTGAAACATGCAATATGTATATGGAGGCCTCAGCAGTACGACTCTCATAGGGAGAGGAAGCCTAACACACATACTAACAATAACTAGCCCGCCTAGGCTAAATAAGTATATGGAGGCCTCAGCAATACGACCCTCATATGGAGAGGAAGCCTACTACATATACTGTTAAAAGCTAGCTTATTATAAGCTATGAGGACTTGCAATGTGTAAATTAATATCATAACCAGGAACGCCTGGTGAGGCCTGTAACCTGGCAACCACAGCATGTGCCCATGATCAGGAAGGCCAGATGAGGCCTGTAACCTGATAGTCACAATACGTGGGAGCTCACATTCAGGAAGGCCTGATGAGGCCTGCAACCTGACATGTGAAAGCTCATAACCAAGAAGGCAGAGGAGGCCTGAAGCCTGGTAACCACTGTAATGTGGGAGCTTAATACTCAATAAGGCCGCTGAGGCCTGTCACCTGGTGAACATCAGTATGTGGGAGCTCATAGGAAGGCCTAGTGAGGCCTATGACCTGATAACCACAGTATGTGGGAGCTCATATTCAACCACAGTATGCAGGAGCTCACACTCAACCACAGTATGTGAGAGCTCATACTCAGGAAGGCCTAGTGAGGCCTATGACCTGATAACCACAGTATGTGGGAGCTCATACTCAGGAAGGCCTAGTGAGGTCTATGACCTGATAACCACAGTATGTGGGAGCTCATATCCAACCACAGTATGTGGGAGCTCATACTAAACCACCGTATGTGGGAGCTCATACTCAGGAAGGCCTAGTGAGGCCTATGACCTGATAACCACAGTATGTGGGAGCTCACATTCAGGAAGGCCTGGTGAAGCCTATAACCTGATAACCACAGTATGTGGGAGCTTATATTCAACCACAGTATGTGGGAGCTCATATTCAGGAAGGCCTAGTGAGGCCTCTGACCTGATAAGCCACAGTATATGGGAGCTCATATTCAGGAAGGCCATTTGAAGCCTATTACCTGAACACCACATATGGTTTTTTTTTTTTTTTTTTTTTTTTTTTTTAATTCCTCAGAATTAAATGCATCAAAAACACTGGATAAGTGAAACACGGTCTGGATGGTAGGCTGAATTAAAATATCTAAATTCCTAAAGTCAGATAATATTCCATCATTTTAATTCCATAGAATTAAATGCAGCCCTAATCACCAGACAATATTGTTTTAATATTTATCTATACGTTCTCGTAATCTACACACTGCCTCGGCAAACGCGAGATTCGAGCCGTTTAAAATTTGGCTTTCATCCCTCGAAAAGAAAGTCAACAGGTGCGAGGTTGAAACATCCGACAGCGCACGGATGCACGCGCGCCGAGATATTTCTCAATGAACACTGCCAGCACCCTCAGGGGCTGACTGTGAATGCCTCGCACCCAAACAGTATTATTTCACAGACACCAAACACAAAGGTTGTGTGAATCACCAGGTGCGAGAAACCTCTCGCACGGGTAAACGCACTTCCTATATGTTTTCTTAGCACTTCTCCATAATAACCAACTTACAGCACTCAGTAAATCAGTCCCTGAAGACGAAAAGAGGATGACATGTTCTCTGGGCGCTCTATTTATACTTCCTGGGCACGCCAGAGCGTCACGTCACGGCTGACGCGGGCCAATGCGATTGGTGGGTTTCCACAGGTACTTCAGTCATTGGTCACGCTGAGGCGATTCCCCATAACGTCGATGACGTATTGTCGAGGTTCCCTTCGAATGGGAACAATCTGCAAAGTGACCTGAGATGAAAAAAAAAGTATTTGACGTTTTTAATGTATACTACAGAATCTATATTTTACTAAGATTTCCTGCAAATTATTGAAGATGCAGTTAAAATTGTAGATGAGTCTAATATAAATGTTATTAAACATCAATACAGATATTGTTTCTCTTTCCTTTTTTTTTTTTTTTTTTTTGTGATGATGTCACAATCAGAAATTGTCATAGCCAAACAAAAAAATGCTTCTTTTTTTTTTTTACAACAGGTTGTACTAGGTCTGGCAGAGCATAACACTACAACAGATCATGGGTTTGATTCCCAGGGATACATAGACGGCCTGCTGATTAAATGCAGTATGTACCTTTAAATGTACTGTAAGTTGCTAGATTTAAGGTGTTTTCTAAATTAAAAAATGTAAAAGTCCATAATATACAGAATTGCTTCTCAGTATGCTGTATGTAATAAAATGCATGACTGACAGTGTAAACGGCAAGGTAATTAGCATCATCATAATTGGTATGGCAGTGTTTGCAAATCGGTGCTGAGAAATAACCATTCAGTATCCATTATGAGATCTCCAACAAGTCAAATTAAACCGCTACAAACCACTGTTGCACCTGCAGACAGACGCAGAAATTAGTTTGGGAGGAAGGGTGCCTTTGAAGTTTTTCTCATCAAAAACTAACCCGAAAATTGTTCAGTGTTTGTTACGTTAGCAACACTAGACTGCATTTTACGACAGTCAATGATTTAGCCAATTTGGACATACGTTTTGGTTTTTAGGGAGGAATGTAAGCGCACGATGTGAAGGAAAGAAACACACTAAAATTGCACATCTGGCAAATTTATTGTCTTTTTCAGACACCTGGTAGAACTGCCAGACCGGTGAATGTAGTGAGGCAATTTTAACTGTGTATAGAAAAATTGTCTTGTGGGTTTGCGTCATCTGGTCTACTTCTGATCAAACTATATAAAACATTTATCGGCCGATCAATCGGAACACCCTTAAAAGGGGAACTATTATGCAAAATTCACTTTTACATGGTATTTGAACATAAATGTGTGTTGGCAGTGTGTGTACACAACCACACTATAGGCTTATTGTAAAAATCCACCCACTTCTCTTTTTTTTATCCCCATAAATCATAAGGAGTGTCTCAGAGCAAGCCATTTGCAGAGTCTAGCAGTGCGAAGTCACATTGCTCAGGCCCCGCCCACTACTGCTGACGGACTCTGATCTATTAGCATAGACCCTGCCCTGAGTGAGCTGTACACAGTCCGCCATGTTTATCTCCTCGCCAGAGCATTTACAACCCGATCTCATGGCAATTCATTCGTATTTTACGA
Source organism: Abramis brama (assembly GCF_963993115.1). NCBI lineage: Eukaryota > Metazoa > Chordata > Actinopteri > Cypriniformes > Leuciscidae > Abramis > Abramis brama. The sequence continues at coordinate 41,849,666 of NC_139967.1, forward strand.
GGTGGCTAATATGTAGGAATTCTTACGACCTCACTCGTACGAATTCGTATGATTTTTGCTAAATCGTACATATTTTACGAGTTGCCCAATTTGTATGAATTTGTACGAATGAGCTACCCCTGACCCCGCCCCTAAACCTCACTGGGGTTTAGACAAATCGTACAAATTCGTATTATTCTGAATTCGAATTAGCCACCTTTTACTCGTACGAATTGGTCGGGAGATAGCGTTGACATTTAACAGCAGCATTCAAGTAAGAAATGTATTCTTATTAAAGCTACTAAAGTTATTCAGTCAAGAGCAGTGAGTTATTTTCTGATTTTCTTTTGTTGTTTGATTCATATTAACAGCATACTGTATATAACGCTGCTTTCACTTTAATACACAGATCTAATATACACATGCGATTTCTTTCGCTGCTGTTTATGTTCACAGACATAACCGACTGTTTGTGAACTTTGTGTGTTTTTGACAGTTTAAAGGATAATTCCGGTATTTAGCACTTTGAGTCTCTTTTCTGGTTTGTTTTGGATGAACTAGAGTGGTGGACACAGAAATTTTGACGATGGGTCCTGTCTCGACTTTTTGACTCGTTTAGAATCGCCTTTGACCGCTTCAGAGTGGCTGGCTACGGGCATGCACGAACATGTCCTTAAAACAACCCTTAACGTTCGTTTTCAAAACTGTGCAACTCACCGAGTGGTTAGTGGTGTTCGTTGATGTTCCAAAACAAGTAGCGTAGCGAAATACAGTTTATGTCGTGTTTTATTTGGCATTTTGTAAAATCCCATTGATTTCTGTTGGAGGACTCATTGCTCGTTGATATTACTGCGCTTCAGCCTCAAATATCGAGAGGAAGTTTATACGCGGTTGTGAGGTATCTGAAAAAATAGTTCCACTATAGCAAATAACACGGATTCAAATCATACATTGCGCCGATATATTTGTTTTTAATCATCAACGAACACCACTAACCACTCGGTGAGTTGCACAGTTTTGAAAACGAACGTTAAGGGTTGTTTTAAGGACATGTTCGTGCATGCCCGTAGCCAGCCACTCTGAAGACAGACCAGAGACAGGACCCATCGTCAAAATTTCTGTGTCCACCACTCTAGTTCATCCAAAACAAACCAGAAAAGAGACTCAAAGTGCTAAATACCGGAATTATCCTTTAAGCACAATTTTAATTTAATACTGTCTGACAGCCAGCTTTCTGTGCGTGTGCTTCGGATGTGTGCGCTCAATAAACCATATATCAGAAGTTTAGATGTAAAAGCTTTGAAACACATTAAGATAATAAACTTTCATGATGATGAAGAACTGCAATGTTACGTGAGTGTGACCACGATAGAGATAATAAACAAAACAAAACAAAACAGATATTTTAGTTTTGGCAGTTTTATCCTAGGCACAAGCTGTAGGCTCTGCCCTTTTCTAGAAAGCGGGGTGGGGAGCACTCATTTGCATTTAAATATACATGCACAAAAAAAGCATGTTTTTCCTTACACTGAAAAATGTTCATTATTTTAATAATATTTAATAAATGATCTGTGGGGTATTTTGAGCTGAAACTTCACAGACACATTCTGCGGGGACACCTAAGACATCACATCTTGTAAAAAGGGGCATAATAGGTTCCCTTTAAATTTTGTACAATCTCTTTTGTACTTTTTCGTACAATATACGCCCCAGTGACAGGCATGGTTAGGGGTGGACCTTCATGCTTTTTTCTAATAATCGTATATTTTTGTATAACTCACATCTTCAAATTCATAAGAATTCGCCACCTCATAATGCAGAACCGGATTTCACCAAAGTGCAACATGTTCCTGGATAAAAATGTGTTGATCCTGGAACAACATTCCAATCAACCAATCAGATTTGAGGGACAAGTTTACAATTTATGTCAAGTTCAGGCTTACAATCAGGGTTTGGTGCTTTTACATCAGTGTTATTCACCTATCATTTCCCTCTGATTTTAGAGATGTGTTATGGTTAGGTATAGGGATATGGTTAGGACTAAATTTTCGGACAGGAATGTTGCTCCTGGATCAACAAAATAGGTTCTAACGCGGCAAAATCAGGATATGCATCGTGACATAGTTACGTTTCCTGTGAGATCAGGTTGTTCTTGCCTTCAATATTTCACCTTTCGAAGTAAATAAGCACTTTTTGAGTGAAGAAGCACTAGACTATAATATATATATAATATAAATAATTTTGTTCAACAATTTGTCTATGAAAGTAAGCATCTGACAAAGGGTAGCGCTCAAGTGTCTTGTTCTCATAATGCAGCTGATGTTTCCTGAGGCGTCTCTGCTGAGTATCTGTGTCTCAGAGAAGCATGCCCATACAATGACACTTTGTTTCTTGTGTTACTCTGAGCTTTTATTATATTTATTATATGTATTACATGAAATTTAGATTTAACTATTTATATTTTACTGTTTTAATCATAAAACTATTTTTCAATATTGCTCTGTTTTAGCATATTGCTCTTGTTGCCCTTTTATAAAAGCAATAAGCAGCTTAACGTTCTGTGTTACAGGGTTTTTAGCATAGTAAATGGGAGGTTTAGCCATGTCCTATTGCTTTATTTTAAGATAGCGTAGCTCAATGTCATCTCTTATGAGCTAAATATATAACAGGCCAATGTGATTATTTTTAAGACGTTTGGCACAATGACATTTTTCTGCACTTATCTGAAATCCTTCAGAATCTTCCTGTCAGAAATGCTTTAAAACCGAGATGATTCAAGAAGCATCAAGAGTCACTTTGGCATGTACAATTTACCATTCGACATCACTTCAAACCTTAAATTTGCATAGCTAGCATGGTCACACTGATAGGATATAGATTTTTTTTTTTTTTTTTTTTATTGCAATCCCCTCGCCAACTCTCAGTTAATGGGCTGCTGTTTGAATAATGAATTGCATTTTTGCTTACTCCAAATCTACTGTTATCAGATTTGCTGAAAATTTGGCATTATTATTTACTAAATATTATTAGATGAGCCGGTGTGACTTGCAATAAGATGCTGAATAAATAGGTTACGATTTTTGGACATATTAGTGAGTACATGTTTGTCATATATAGTGAAGTGTTAAGTTACAACATTTGCATGATGAGATATGAAGTAGCAATTGAAGCTTGTTTCCACCACGGAATAATAATAATAATAATAAAAAAAAAACAATTGTGACTTTTTATCCCACAATTCTGACTTTTTTTCTCAATTGAGAGATATAAACTTGCAATTATGATTTTTCTCAGAATTGCACATTTATATCTCACAATTCAGACTTTATAACTCGCACTTGCCAGTTTATATCTCTCAATTCGGACTTTATAACTCACAATTGCTCACAAATTGCTAAAAAAAAAAATATATAATAATTTGCGAGAGAATTGCGCGATATAAACTCACAATTGCAAGAAAAAAAAGTCAGAATTGTCAGATAAAAAGTCTCAATTACTTTTTTATTATTATTATTTCCTTGCAGAAACAAGCTTCTACAATGGTTAATGTCTACTCTTAATGACCACTGGATGTTAAAATTACTTTTTTGCAAAGTACAAGTAGCCAACTTTAACTGATTAGTATATTTTCTGTGTATTTATAGGGTAACATGGATGGAAATTAGTTTATTAGTTTATCCAGGTGTAAGCAATGATTTTTCCCTCATAACCTAGAAACAAGAAACAATTAATTAGCAAGTGAGTGACTCAAGCAATATCTGAGAGAGGTGCTACAGCACAGCATCAATACAGGTTTAACAGAACTGTTAGATAACTTGATTTGTTGCTTTCCACTTTTTGACAATAATTCTTGCCAAGTAACTGAAGAGCTGCCAGATCAACTGTCACTTTTCTCAACAGCTTTATTAGGATGATTTCCTAACATATCACTGCACAATGCACTGTTGCCAGATTTAGTCAAACAATCATAAGTATTAATATTGCCATGTGCTTTGAATTCATGTTGGATTCTGCAAGGTATATGTAATTATTTATTTATGTATTTATTAAAAATGACTCACAAAGGACACTACGTTTTTGGGGAGTTACACCACTTGACATTTTATAGCCTGAACTAATCTAGCCTTTTCATAAAAAATGTCAATTATAACTGACTGGGGATGTGCAAGGATTCTCTCTAGAGTTTGATAAAATTTCGGTGTTGGTTGCACCACATGATTTGACTGTCAAAAGATTTTCAGATATTAATCAAATATTAATAACATAATAATAAGACATTAATAAAATTAAGCAGTGATTTTGTAGAACCTTTTCTGATAACACTTCTAAAAATAAATGACTATGCCAAATTATTGTCTATTTTTATTTGAATGATTCTTTTTTTCCCTTTCATTATGAAGTCAGGACGGTTGTATCACCTTGCGTTTTTGACTTTGTGTCCCCAAAATAAGAATTTTTATTCATAATTAATTCAGAAATGTAAAAAAAATATCTTCATAGAAGATGTGTATTCATGTCATTTCATGACATTTGGATGAATTGCATTTTTATTGTATTTTTAAAATAAATGAAGGGATTCAGACAATCGAATCCGCACCCTGTCACTGACATTTTGAGGCGATGATCATTTTTAGCAATGCCAAAAAACTGCAAAAGTGTCAGCTGTTGAATACACCACCAGTGCCACATTTGAATGCTTTTTGAATAAGATAGAAGTGTGATGTTTTGGTGGTGCAGGATAAAAATAGTGATGTTTCCTGCGTGTTGCATCTGAGCTGTTTAGACCCTGTGCATTTGAAGGGCCTATTCTTGTTAGCACGGAAAACATTCAGTGCAGACATATAGGCTACTATTTTATCCAACAATGATTGTCAGGATAGATTAAGCTCATTGAAAGCCTCATCCATGTGGTTTCTAAAGCATGTCTTTGCATTCGTAGAACCAGAGCTGTCTTCTCGAAGCAATCCCTGTCGGCCTGTGGGCTTTCATTGAATTTACTGCCTATTCCACTTCATCAAATGCTTTTAGACCTCTTGATCTTGACACTTCAGCTCGCCTGAACTTTTTAATACAGGAGAGTAGCCTGGTGTATTGCAGTTTCACATATACACAATGTGTGTAATGCAGTCAAAGTGTGGGCAGTGAGTGGATGAAACCTTCTCTTTGTGCTGTGGGGCATATAAGGTGCATTCCTCTGGGTGCTGGAGACGAGTACGTGAGTACACTTGTACACTCAAGAGCAAAGCAGAGGAGGACTTTGCTTCGTCTTGTTTAGTGGTTACTGGCACTCTAGAACAACTTGACATTGATACTTCAGTTGCGGACACTCAATCAGTGGTTCATTCATGCTTGCGTGGCTTCGCTTCTATGTGCTTGGCCAACACAAGTGCCTACAGCAGAAGATTTACGGCATTTTCGGCCAACATTTGGTCATCAATCTTGACCGCTGCGAAGCTCCAAAATAAAACAATCAACAGTGCGTTAATAATCACGAGCGGACACACAGATGGATCAAGAGTTCAGTTCAGAGAACAATTACGAGGAAATGGACCCCAGCTGCAGAGCGAATGAGGTTTGGATGAGCGCAGAGCTCTTGAGTATGAAAGAGCACAAATGGCTGGAGTGACATTGCCAAGGTCACATGCAGTAGTGCCAGGAAGTCCAGCTCTTTAATCATGAGACTCTCAAAAGTCTGGCCCCAGGCCTGAGCTCAGCCTCCCTCCTCTGTATGTTCCAAAGGGTCCTTGAAGCGATGGATTTTGGCTCTTTCTGCACATAGATGTATGCCAGTATCATAAAAAACGCCTCTGCATATACGGTGCTTTACAACGTCCTGTCAGACGAAAACAAATGCTCTGTCTGCTGTGCTCTCTGTGTTATCAAATCATCAGAATATGAAAAGCATCTGTACTGAGTTTTGGTTTTAGGCTGTCTTAGCCTTTTCTTCGGTTTACTAACGTAAATGTGTCAAGGCTTCTACTGCTATTGAACTGCGGTGCTCTCCCATCACTTACAGGTATTTTTATAATCCTTATATAATGTTCAATATCCTCAGGCTGAGGTATTCAAGAACACCTTATGCAGACTTGCAGCATATGTGTACATTTGAAAGCCAAAAAGTCATTGAAACATTATTTTTTATAACGCATGCATGCAATTTGTTTAGCAGTTCAAGGCAGGATTGAGATGGGGAAGCTGGGTAATGAACTGTGCAATACGAATTAATGACAGTTAAAGGACAGTTGATCAAACTACCAAATGAAGAAACACAAAAGATATTTAGTAAAATGTTTCAGTCATTACAATGAAAGTCAAAGGGGTGTAATGTTGCTTTCAAAATATCTTCTGGGTTCCACAGATGAAAGAAAGCCATATTGGTTTGGAACGATGACAGATTTTGATTTTGGGGTGAACTATCTCTTTAAATCTCACTTAATGTTTGATTGGTTACAACAACAAACATTTGGAATCATTCATGTCAAGCATGGATTAATAGTATTCACGCACACACAAAAAAAAAAATGCAAGTGTGAATAATATTTCAGAATTATGTTGGAGAGACAGATTGATCAATAAATAATGACTTCAAAATTGTTTGAATTGTCATTGAATTGTATTTTTATTCTTGTAAAATACTTTATCTTTTCTCTGTTTAATATAGGCTATAAATAACCAGATGTTGCTGGGGGTAATAATAATCAAAATTCCAAATCTGTTTTCTTGTCTTAACTCAGTTCACTATGTTATAAGCCAACAATAGTGGTTTATATTTTGAGTGGTCGGGTCGGAATTGGTCAAACATTTCAGCTTTACATTATTCACCCTTGCTGCTATGGCTACTGAAGAGGCAGATATACTACTTGCTCTGAAGACATACATTTTGGATATACGTCGTAGATGACTTTCTTCTTACTTTTCTTGTTGTTGTTGTTAACTAAAACTGCAGCATCTTGGTACAGCTTTACAGATCACCAGCAACCATGGGTGTACCTCAAACCATCAGATTCATCCATGCTGAAGAGCAGTGCTGTATGGAAGCTCGTTTCCGCCATGGAATAAAACAATTCAAAAGATAATTGCGACTTTTTGTCTCACAATTCAGACTTTTTTTCCTCACAATTGCGAAATATAAACTCGCAATTGCGAGTTATAATGTCAGATTTGTGGGATATAAATGCGCAATTCTGACTTTTCTTTCTCGCAAATCTGACTTTCTCGTAATTGCTAGTTTATATCTCGCAATTGACTTCTTTTCTCAGAATTGTGATATATAAACTCGTAATTGTAAGTTATAAAGTCCAATTCTAAGGAAAAAAGTCAGAATTGTGAGACATAAACTCGCAATTGTGAGAAAAAAATGTCAGAATAGTAAGAAAAAGTTGCAATTACCTTTTTTATTATTTATTCAGTTTTGGAAACAAGCTTCCTTAGCATAGAAAGATAACTGATATATTAAATAATAAACATTAACTTGTAATTTAATGTTTAAAACACAGATAGTCAATAGTTTACAAATGTGTCCATATTTTAAAATCTGTTCCTCACACAAAGTCATCGTATGGCTTTACAAAACTTGAAAAACAACATGAGTTGTTGGCCTATATCCTGCTTTTATGGTACTTTTTGTCCTTTTGGAGCTCGACAGCCTGATGACTGTATGTATATGTTATCATAGTTTGGATTAAAGCAGTATGAATATTCTGATAATTTTTTTTGTTCCTTAGAAGAAAGCAAGTAATTCAGTTATTTAACAACATGAGGGTGAGTAAATGATGACTAAACTATTCTTTAGCACTCACCACATTTCTCATATTTCTTACTTAGACAAGCCATTCTGCATTTCAGAGAACTGAAAACAATGCTGTGGTGCTACTAATGTTTTATTTATCCTAGCCAATGGCTTACTCAACTGCTGCTTTTCTCCCTGATGTTTCCTGCCCACTCATTACCCTTCATTCTTGGCAACAGAAGAGACTGTCAGCTTTCTGCAATCGCAACAGCTTGTTCCTCCGGCAAGCTTTATTCCACTTATGCGGGATCTTGTTCCATCCAAGTGAATCCCTAAAGTTCCTGCTTGTAAGAGGTCCTGCCAAAGTGAGCTCAGATCAGTGTGCAAGTGTGATTCCTACCAACATCCCACATGTTCTCCAAGACCACCTTAGACTCAAGGACATCAGCCATCTTGATCCATCATTTATACGTTGCCCCACTGGCTCTTGTCTTTTCCTCACTATCCAGAGATTGCTTACTGTCACTAAGAATGACAGAGCACAGCCCATTTGCAGAGAAGGAGATGAGCCATCTTTTGTGTTGAGAGCCAAACGCCAGGGCCACCACCTCGTAATTATATAATTTAATTAATGAGCGCACCCCCAGGGTAGGTTTCTCTTTTGGAGTGAGCTTCATCTTTCATTTCAACCTCTCAATGTCAGATATGGAGATTTTAGGGGAATTGCTCTCTCGACACTTTTTCCTTGCAAATGGTTCCTGCGAAAAGGTCTTCTCATATCCTCAGTCATTAGACCAATAGTGGTGCTTGCAAACGCAATGCGAAACATTCAACCAAGGCTCATTTGTGCAAAAGGATTTTATGTTGCTTCTTGCACGTTGTGGCATATTTGAAAGTGAAAGTGAAATGTCCAGTGAGTTGTGCTAAAACCGTGTTTAGTTTTGTCCAAAACAGATGAATGTGAATCTGGCAGCTTTTTATTTACGTTGGTTGATGTATGTACCGTGGTAAAGATGGTGACTGCGATTTCACCAAGTACAACATGTTCCTGGATCAACATATTTGTTGATCCTGGAACAACATTGCAATCAACCAATCACATTTGAAGGACAAGTTTACAGTTTATGTCAAGTTCAGGCTTATAACCAGGGTTTGGTGCTTCTACATCAGTGCTTCTGACCTATCATTTCCCTCTGATTTTAAGAATAAGTTAGGTTTAGGTTTAGCAGTAGGGACAGGGTTAGGACAAAATTTTCTGACAGGAATGTTGTTCCAGGATCAACATTAGTACGTTTTGGAGTTTTTCCAAAACAAATTTAGGTAATGGCACAATTTCCCAATGAGCCTTTTGAAAACATAGCTGTTGTTCTTGCTCATACTTGGGTTAGGTGTTACGGTCTGAGCCTTATGTTTATTTGTGTGTACTTCTATTTCTTTGGTTTATCTGGTTCTCTCTCTCTCTTTCAAACTAGGCTTCGCCCCTGCGCACCTGCAACCTGTTCAGTGGTGTTCTGGGCTGGATATATAATGAGAGAGTGGAGAGAGAAGGGCGCGGAGGTTGACCAACTTTGATTTGTTTCCACAGCGGCGTGATCGCTTCGATCACTGTTTCAGCTCTGTCAAGAGCTTGGCGTGCACTGAGGGAGAAGGGCTTGAGAGGAGTGACGAGAGAGCCCTGTGTGCGTCATGATGTTTCCGCCAGCCAGTGTTTCAATGTTGTTCGTTTCAATGTTTTGTTGGTCTATGTTTGTTTATTTCTGTCAACATTATCAGTTGCCTGCTGATACGTGAGTCTTGTTCCAAGAATAAACTGTTAAAACTGTTATATTTTGCATCGCGTGTCTTTATGTTACTTACCCCCTCCTTTAACGAGCACTTTAATAGTGGGGTTCGTAACATAGGGATGAGAGTAGGGGTGTAACCCCGGTGTCCTGGCCACATTCCACCCATTGGCCCTTACCAATCATGGCCTCCTAATAATCCCCTTACATTGAATTGGCTCTATCACTCTCTCTCTCCTCTCTCCACCTATAGCTGGTGTGTGGTGAGCGCACTGGCGCCGTTGTTCTGTGGCTGCCGTCGCATCATCCAAGTGGATGCTCACACTGGTGGTGGTTGAGGAGAGATCCCCTGATATGATTGTAAAGCGCTTTGGGTGTACAGTAGTACATATGAAAGCGCTATATAAATGCCTCATTCTATTCTATTCTATTCTATTCATCTTCAACATGTAACTCATTTTGCACCACCTGTGCTATGGGCATGAAGAGCTGAAGATAGTTGTGCTCTTACTTTTAGATATTTAAAATAAACTGATTTCATGTAACTGTCATTTCTAGAGACCGTTTTGATAAAACTGATAAATTGATAAAGGCCTTGCAGACAAAGGGACTGAATAGATTTCAAAATCACTCTCATGGCAATTCGTAACTATTTTACACAATGTATGATCTCATTTATGCGTTTTCTTATATATCTGCTTATTATTATAGACAGTTAGGTTTTAGGGTGAAGTTGGAATAGACCTTCATGCTTGCTTTTTCTTAAAAAAAAAAAAAAACATTTCTGTATGAATCACATCTGCAAATTCATATGAAATCACCACTTTGTAAAATAGGCTAGTTACATTTTCTCATCAGATCCAGTTGAAGATTAAATGTCATTCAAATTTCAATTAAACTTCTTATGGACTAAATTCTCACTCATGAATTGAAAGGAAACCAATTAAATTACAAATTTTGATCAAATTTTGAACTACTGGTGTCCACAATGTTTAGGTACTAAAATACCTATGAAAAGTCAGTTCTGCTGGATTCCAAAGCTACATGTATGTCATCATTTTGAACACTAAACATGAACAATTACAACTCAAAGCGATTTTCATGATGTAATCATTCTCCTTGCTGCTTGTAATGCTTCAATGTCAATAATTATTTGATATAAGTAAATTAGAACATTTAATTACACAAATAATGCAATATACAACATTGCTAAGATAATGAAAATGCATACTGACAAATAGCCTTTGCAAGGGAACTAGCATCAGTATAACTCAAAGGGTGATTGAATTACAGTGAATAAGGACCTAATTAATATGCAAATGATTCAGAATTAATATTTAACACTTTATCAACTATTCGTCCACCGGTAAATTGAGATTAGGGTATTTTATCAATTCTGGACAGAATATTATCCCGTGGCCTACGGTAATAATATCATAAAATTATGATCACTGATTATGAGCAAGGTAACAAGATCTACAGTTTAAAGCTACACTGTGTAGGATTTTCTCCCATCTAGCAGTGAAATTGTTTATGACTACCAACTGAATATTACTTTCTAGCCCCTCCCATTCCGAGGGCGTTTTAACTCCTACGGTGGCCGTATTATTTCAAATCTGCCGGCAGTCGCGAGTAATCTCCCCCTCGCTTTCGTCACGGTGCCACTGAGTGTCAAAACGCGAAAGGCGAAGCTTGAATTTCCAGGTATGTCCCTCTTTGGCTAATGTATTTTCAAGATGGAGGCGCAACATGGCTTCCGCCATTCGAGCGACTCGCTCGTATGTATTCTAAATGGCAGATTCTACGCTTACGAGAATACTTTATTAGTTGGTAGAAGTAATTACACATTAATGAGCACATATCATTTTGAAAGAACAAAGTGTTTTTTGCTAAAAATCAACTTAAAAAATTACACAGTGTAGCTTTAAGGCAGTAACTTGTAAGCACACAGCACAAGACACTTGTATGTAAAATCAACCAAGACTTTATTGAACTACTCTAATACACTTAAACCAATCTAACCATTAATTCAAACAGTGACAGAGAAAAGTGATGTTATTAACGGAGTGTGAATTGAGTCCCAAATGTCTAGCGTTAGACACTATTTCATGACCGCAACCTGAGACAATCAATCTACTAGCACTTTAATCTTAGGTTGTTTGCTTAATAAGATTTGTACCAGTTCAGCCAGAATTAGGAGATTGTGTACTTGTGTTTGGATGCTCCTGTGAGAGCGTGCGTTCCCTTCCGTGACGAAATTGCTGGAGGGAATCTCTTCGGCGCTGATTGGCTGGCAGTCGGTCGATGATGCGTTCGGAGGGACAGCACTCGATGGTGAATGGTTGGTTGGCTTTGCCGGGTGGTGCTTCCTGTGCAGGTTTTCCTGGACTTCCTCTGAGTCAGTATGAATTACTTTTGTGCCAATAATAATGAACGTAACCTTTCAAGAAACTGATGAAAATCAGGACCGGATCTATCATACAGGCAATCTGGGCACGTGCCCAGGGGCCCTTGCACAGAGAGGGGCCCTCCGTGATCAGTTTTTTTTGTGTGTGCTACATAAAAATAGTATACACAAGGCTTGGCCTCGATCTTGATAATTGTCCAATCAGAATTTAAAAAAGTGCATATTACATTATATGATCCCGCTCTTATTCATGCAAATGCTTTTAAACAATTCATGTGCGACAAGACAAAAGTGTGACTGTGACACACACACACACACACACACACAGAGAGAAAGACGCGCCAGTATCGTGCGCAGAATACAGTTCTCTTTCGTGCTTGAACTTACAATAACATACACAATTATGCCAAAATGTCAGTTTTTTGTCGAGTACCTTCATAACATAAGAGCAGTCTTATGATGAACGTGAAGTGTGAGAGAACGAGTCGCGTGTGATATCAGCGTCTCTGTCAGCAGCGGCTGGTCTTAAAGAGACAGCAGACAATAAAGCTGTCTGTCAGTAAAGTTAATCAAAGAACAAAAAGAACAGAGAAAATTACTCACTGCTCTTGACTAAAGAACGTTTTAGCTTTAATAAGGATTAGTCTATATTTAATTTATAATTTATGCATTACAGACTGTTTGATAACTTTATTCAATATCGGTATATGTCCTAGGCCTACCTGTTAGACAGTAAGGGCACTGGTAAATATGACATTTATTTTTTACTATTGTATTATTGAGACAAATAACAAGTTTGCAAAGATGTCAATATTTAATTTTGTAAAAAATATTATTTTAATTTGAAAACACAGTGCATTTAGTTGTTGTTGCTAGTTTGAGTCGAGAAATACACATTTCAGCATTATCACTAATCTGTGTGTGCATTTTACTTGAGAACCAAGCAAGTTGACTCATGAAACCATTTGTTTATTATATCGCAATCGCATATCGCAATCACAATATTGACCACAATAATCGCAATATGACATTTTCCCCAAATCGTGCAGCCCTACTTTTCAGACGAAAAAAAAATTGTATCATTGTCTTGTGAACTTGTCATTCAGCTTTTGACCAATAGTGATGGCATGTCAAATCCCACACCTGGTGGGCCTTAGTAGTGTGTGTGTGTGTGTGTGTGTGTGTGTGTGTGTGTGGAGTGAACTGGAGTGCACACTTGCATGATTCTCTAACAGCAGCACCCGTTGTAACTGCCAGCGTTAATGCAGGGAAGTGTATTTTGACATCTTGACTTTTGGCTACTACTTTTGACAATGTGCCTTATAACAACAGTTAAGAGCGCGTTTAAAGACGCTCTCCAGACCGGCAGGATTTACAAACAAAGCTGGACCATCCACGATCCTGTGCTCAATCACCCAGCGGGTGGAAACTACACAGACTTTTCGACCACTGTAAGAACACTGGGCCAGGATGAGTGGATTCTATTCCAAAATCATCAGGAAAGAGCATTTAGAAAGACCTTGGATACGAAACATCTTGAGGACAAACATAACTTCCTCTTCTCAGGAGTAACGCCGATAAAATGGATCAGACTCATCCGCATTTTAAATGGAGTTTACTTTAAGAACGGAACTTTTACAATCATCCGGCGAAATGGAAGGCAGTTTGGATTACCTTTTCTGAAGTTCACAATCCGTGTACTGAAGAGAATGCCGCGAGCCATCGGAGGCCTTCCCGAGGCCCAGACCGCAGATTCCCTCGCCGGCTGGATCGAGGCGGAGTTGCGCTTTTTGCGGGACATCGTTCAACCAGCACTGAGGGCGTCACGGAGCGGATCCCAACAACAAAATGAGGTGGGCAAAGATAAACTTGCATATTTATGGCGGAATAGAAAATCTAGAGCAATCCAAATCATTCTTAACAACAGTACATATCCAGATGTACCAGTCGGTGCGAATAATATACTGTCTGTGCAGAACTATTACATTTCAAAATGCGCGCACGAGAGGCTTGGGGGCGTGTTAGATGCACCGCCGTGGGCTGGATCATTATTTTCCGTACAATCTATCCAACCTAACACTTCACTGTTCACTGTCACTGAAGTGGAGAAAGTGGTTAATGACCTCCCCAATAATAAAGCAAGCGGACTTGATGGCGTGACTTATAAAACGCTGAAAACTACCAAACAAACAGTGTGTCCAATTCTGACCAATATATTTAACATCTGTCTGGAAAATGGTAAAGTCCCCGAATCATGGAAAGGGGCCCTGATCCACCGTATCCCCAAAAAAGATAATGTTCCCGATGACCCGTCTACCTGGATAGATATCTCCTTACTACCTACAGTCTATAAGGTGTTTATGAAGTGTATGCTATCACGAATACTTCCTTGGTTAGTAGAGACAGGAATACTTTCACCAAAGCAAAAAGCTTATGTTAATAGGCAGGGGATGAATGAACATGTCTTCTGCCTTAAAACGGGAATAGATGACTTCAAACACTCATCTACCAAGTTCTTTACTGTCTTTCTGGATTTTCGTGATGCATTTGGCACACTGCCCCATGATGTCATGTTTCACGCATTAGATGAAATAAGATTACCACAGTTGTATGCAGACGTAATTAAAGATGTTTATAATAACTCTTACATCCAAGTCATATGTGGAAGCGCCCTAACCGATCCCATACCACTTAAAATCGGCATCAAAACAGGGTGCCCGTGGAGCGCCATCAATTTCATTCTGGCGATTAACTCCTGGATGAAGTGGTTGTGCCAGTGCGCGCCTGCAGGTGTGCGATCCCCAAACCCAGTGCAAGGCTATGCGGACGATGTGGAAATCTCCTCAAGAGATGAAAGTGTAATTTCCAACATGCTCCACCGCACAGATGAGTTCATAAGGTGGTCAGGTTTAGACATCAAACATACAAAATGTGCTGCATTCTATGAAAGACGCAGTGGAGGAAACAGATGGTATAAAGCAAAGTCTGACAAGCCCCCTGCCTTTTCATTAATGCAGAAACCTATCCGACTATATGAACGTCACGAAACATATCCTTATCTGGGTCATAAATTTAACGTCAGTGGCGATTGGGAGGAACAGATCACAGAGCTGTGTCACGAGTACACCCAAAGACTCGGGCTGATTGATGCTGCCCCACTCCCCATAATGATGAAGATTGAAGCCATCAGGCTGATCGCAGCGGCTAAAATCCAACACCTTTTCCCGAACGTACATATTCCACAACGTACACTGTCAGAGATGAACAACGAAACAGTGAAGTTGGTGAGGAAATGGTTTTGTCTTAATAGTCGTACAACTCGGGACATTATCTTCCAGCCGCGTAGAGACGGAGGTCTCGGCGCCCCAAACATTGAATGGCTCTACACTGCCTCCAGAACAGGACATCTTTTAAACATGCTTAACAATGACGATACAACTGTTAGAGAACTATCACGCGAATCGCTGTTTTTACATCTACAGCGTCGCAAAATACCTGCTGCTTCCACAAACGAGTCCCAGTTTCTTGGGTTTAAACTAAAGCAGAACGGGAAGTTAGACATCAGGGCAGCCGGATTTGGAGTGCGCTCCGACTGGCTAGATTTAAACGATCTCTGCTGCCGTACAGGAATACAGCTGTCCTGGCTGGGACCCGACGGAGAGGGAGTTGTTCTCAACGATAACATAATCACTAATCCGCTGGTTTCCACCCTGGCGATCCTCAATAACGACAGTACACCTCACCAGCTACAGATTAAACATGCAAGAGCCTCAATTCTTCATCTCAGACAGACCCAAAACAGACAGCACTGGACGGGTCTCAGATTACAAGGAAAACTTGCATTACTCCAATTTGCCGACCATTCAGTGTCTCATTCTGTCCTGACAAACCCCTCAATCTCAGATGACATTCTGATATTCATGGTTAAAGCAAGATTACAGTGTCTACCAACGAAGTACAATTTGGCAATATGGTATCCATCAAAGCATGAACCCTATTGTATATTGCACCCAACTCAGCAGGAAAATGAAACGGTTGCTCAAATACTAAACGGATGCTACAACTATAAAGGACTTTATGTGGCTAGACATGACCGTCTGGTTGATCTGGTTGCAAAGGACTTGCAAAAGGTAATCTGTGGACATGATAGTAAGATCTACAAGCATAGCACTGTACGAATGAACTGGTTTCACCATAACATATCTGACAGTGACTATTTTAAAAACATTCCAAATACTCCTGACATTGTAATTGTAAATGAGGCTATGAAATCTGTGTGTGTCTTTGAGGTGGGCTGCTGTTTTGATCTGTATATGGATACTTGCTACTATTCCAAATTATTGAAATATCAACCCCTGGTAGATCTTATTCTCCATCTTGGATACAACTGCAGATTAATAATTCTGGTATTCGGAAGTTTGGGCCATGTCCATAAGAGTGTGATCAGGGGGATGCAGTTAGGGGGACTGCAAAAAATTCTGCAAAATTCTGCTCTGTTTCAGCCTCGATAGGGAGCATGCAGATATGGAGACGGAGATGTTTTGTTTATCCTTAGTGTTTTGAGAATCTTATATAGAAGGACCTGTACAAGTGTGTGAGCCATGAATTGATGACCTGTCACCGTGTCAAAGACTCTTCCCAGAGTATTTGGATCTTGTTTTCTTTGTAATGTCTTTCAGATCCAAATAAAAGTATTCATATGTGTGCGTGCGTGCATGTTCCTTTGGAGAGTATGGTTGTCAGGTAGGGGAGGGGGACCCATGAGCTTCAGTGCCCAGGGGCCCCTGGGGGTACTAATCCGGCTCTGATGAAAATATAAATTGAAACTGAATAAAATATCTTTGAAACTGAAAAAGAATCTTTGAAACTGCAAATTTTTTTACTTCGTTTTTAATAAAATGCATGTTTTGCTCATCTTTTTTATCATCTTTCTTTCATCTTTCGATGTGAACTTACAAATGCGCTTCCACAGTTTGTCTTGATTTAACTGTTAGCCCAATCACTATATGACTTGTTTATCTACATACGGTTACAGTCTTCGATTAGATCATATTTGCTTCGATTAGATCATATTTTCCCCCCGCCACCCCAAACAACATTGGGCTAGATTATACTGTACAGTATCTGTACTGTAGCCTACAGTACAAAAAGTACTGTATCAGACAATGACCAATGCCACTGGACCAGAGCGCTGTCAATCACTGCCTGATTCAACTTTGGCAATGTAAAGCCTTTTTTGTTTACCATGCCAATAAAGCTATTTAAACCTGAATTTAATGCAGAGTTTTTGAAAGAGGAGAGACACAACTTGACCACAGACCACGTCTCTGTTCATAATCTGTAAACACAATCGCCCTGGTCGCAATATTTATTCTGATTACTTTTGCATGATATAGATGACTGATAAAGCTATTATATGTAGCTAGTACGAGTAACTTTCTGTGTCCATATTTGACTAACAATAATGCAAGAAATTGCACTTCAAATGAACATTTTGGAGAAAAATGTTTAATCTTTAATAATACATATACAAATGCAAACCTAATACATGCAAGTAATTATGACTGAAAACCTCCAGCAACTAGGGAATACACAGCCATGGATATATATAGGGCTATACAGCCATCTACTGGTTACACAACAGTATTACAGACGATAAATGGTGCATGACTCAGAGGTAAATATTTAGTACTGTAAAATCCCTTAAAAAATGTATATAGTTTGTTTGAAATAAATATTTTAAGCCTGCAATTTGTAACTGTATATGTGGGAGTTCAAAGCAGTTTGTATTGTTAGATTATAGTACATTTCCTTTCTCATTTTTCCAGGGAGGGGAGCAACTTTTCCATAAACAAAATTGTGATGCTGACACAGAGGATGGAGTGGTAGTACTAGAGATCCACTGTCCCCATCAGACAAGAATCTTACTTTGTTCACTTATTTTAGTCACCCTCATGCTGTTCCAGATGCATTTTACTTTCTTTCAACAGATAAACACGAATTAAGATTATAAGGAAAGTAATCCATCTCTGCGAGTCCTATAAAAACCACAAAGTGACTGTGATGTCCATGCGACCTCAGTGGATGAATCAATGCCTTCTGAAGTGAAACAATAGGCTTGATAAGAAAAATACTAATAATGTAAACTGTTTTAACTATTAAAAATCACTTCCGACCAACTTTCATACGTACATGGGTTACAATCCACTTGTATTATATGGACTCACAGAGATGGATTATTTCCTTAAAAATCTTTGTTTGTTTATGTGAAGAAAGAAAGTCATATACATCTGGGATGGCATGAAGGTGAGTAAATGATGAGAGAATTCTCTTTTTTTTTGGTGGACTATATCCTTGTACCCACCCAGTCACTGTTTTGTTACTTGTACTGCAACAGGAACTGTTCAAAGGATCATTGCATCATTTAAAATGTATATGAATTTTAAATATGTATACTGTATTTGTAATTTTGCATTTTTTATAGTAATGTATAATACTGTGCATTACATGTATAGTATGCATTTAATGTTTTGTGGATTCTGGTCTTTCCTGTCACAACATTGCATCCAAGACTTTCACTCTGATACTTGTGTATATGCTTTAGTGACAATAAAGAATGTAAATTTATTTGAATTCATATTTTCAATTACATTCATTCAACTGGTTTTATATTTCACAATTGAAACTGTTGATGATTGTTAAAATATATTTACAATTTTAAATGTTAGATGATAATATTAACTAAATTAAATAACTAAATAAAATTGTCGGCATGATAAAAAAAAATGGCAACAAGAACATTCTTTGTGTGAAATATGTAATGAAATGTC
The DNA here is from genome assembly GCF_963993115.1 of Abramis brama. NCBI lineage: Eukaryota > Metazoa > Chordata > Actinopteri > Cypriniformes > Leuciscidae > Abramis > Abramis brama. The sequence continues at coordinate 41,868,392 of NC_139967.1, forward strand.
CTTAGAAGTCTGCATCATCTGACAGCAAGCCACGATTGTATGCTAACAATGAGTAGTGTGATGGCCATGGTTGCCAACCTTGATTACCTGGTTGAAGTGAGACTTTCTTGACGGCTGAATATATCACACACGTATAATAGTATTCTCTTTAAATTGTAACAGCACAACCTAATCAGAGCCTAACATGTAAAAGAATCATCCAGAATAAACAAATATTCTCTGAAAACATTGGACATTATACAATATTTTCAGTATTATATACAGTACTTTAATGTACAAATAGATCTCTTGCGCTCCTAAAAGCTTCAGTCGACAAAGTAGTAGCAGCAGGTAAATACAGATAAAATTCAAGAACAAACATAACTTAATATCACTAAAATAAAATAGAAAGCTATGCTTACAGACGCACACATGTAAACATAGATATCATATAAAGGCTAGATGTCTTAAGGCGGAGTCACTTCCGGCATCACCGGCGGCCATCTTGTCACAGTGAAGCTGTGAATTAAGGTGAGTGATCAGCACGCACACAAATCCTCTTATCTCGCTGAAATCTTGACGGATTTACAAACGGTTTGGTTTCTTACAAACGTTATTTATTGGGCTATAATTCCGAATGCTTGAACATGTATGTTATAATTATTCATATGTATGCAGTGTCATAGCTACGTTTATAACAAACCAAACCGCTTGAAAATCGGTAGAAAATTGAGCAAGTTATGGTTATTTAAAAGTACATGCACCATGTTACGAGTGAGCGAGCACACTGTGGTAAGATGGCCGCCGTGTGCGGACGTCGACCTCCATTGGCCAGCAGCGCGCACGAGACATCTAGCCTTTATATGATATCTATGCATGTAAACACAACACTGACGTCTTCACTTCCAGGTCAGGAAGCTGTCAATCAAAAACTCAGTAGCCAATGAGAACACACTGCTGCTAGCCCCACCCCCGCAGGAGCTATGTGCCAGAATGGCTAACGAAAACTTAGGGAGCGTAAACAAGCGGGAAGGAAGTCGACCGGAAGTTGAAGCCAGCCGCGTGCCACCATCTTGTAGCAGAACTTCACTTGCGTTAGCATTCAATTGACTCCCATTCATTTTGGCGTCACTTTTACAGCGAAAAACTTTACATCTGAGGCGTTTGAAGACTCCATTTGTCCATTATTTATTTCTAAAGAAACACGGCAATGTATAAAATGCTCCATTACCTTGTAGCTTATGTTATGGCCCCGTAGAAGCAGTTTTTGTAAAAGTAGGCTAACGATTGCGTCATAACCACGCGACTCTCTGTCGCACAGTAGAGAGATTACCGTATAGACGGGAGGAGAAGCTTGCGGGCAATCGGGGAGACGTGGAGGCAAAATGACAAAATAATGAATCAGAATACCTAGCAAAAGTTTCTCCTGCTCCAAGCTCATGGACACCTCCTACTCACACTCTCTGCAAGATTCGGAAGGGAATGATTCAGATTTCTCATGCCACAGTGTCTGCAAGATTCGGAAGGGAATGATTCAGATTTCTCATGCCACAGCCTCTAGAAGACAGACGGGTTGCTCACATCACATCTACGTCGTCAAGCTCTGTTTGAGTCGGTTTGAGTCTGCGCGTCAGGAACGGAAGTCCTAAAAAAACGCTAAAAATGGGCTTCACTTGTCTCAATTGAGTTCCAATGAGATGGCTCTGTCCACTTCTTATACTGTCTATGAGCGTAAACGAAAACTTCAGAAGTGTAAATGAAAACTCTGGAAGCGCATTTGTAAGTTCAGATCAGCTAAAGATGAGAAAACAGTTAGCAAAACATGCATTGTATTAAAAACGAAGTCAACAAATTTGCCTGCGATTTATTCTTTTTCAGTTTCAAAGATATTTTATTCAGTTTCAATTTATATTTTCTAGTAATTCTAGTAATCATCTACCCATCAAGTAGGTACCAAAATAACATATATTTCCCATAGTTGAGGTGGAAGTTAATAAGGATTTAGCTGTGATAAATGTTTAACACACAAAATGAACTTGGGTAATATAAAGCATACATAATACAGAGGATATAAGGCAGCTTCTGATGATTAGTTCCTATAACTGAGGTAGAAAACCCTACGAATAGGCTGTAATAAAGGTTAAACACAGAGAGAACTCCACAGGTTATATAAAACATACATGATACTTAAGATATATGTGAGGTAAATACTGGTGATCAATTCAGCTAATTGGAAGCAGTTTTTGAGACTGTTGTTTGTTAGAAACCACAAGTGGGTTTCAGGAGACAAAAGTCTCTGGAATTTACAGCTACAGAAAAGAGGTGTCCCTGGTTTAAGGTCTGTGGTGATTCCGGGCCATGGGAACGCCTTAGCACCCTTTGTTTCCTGATAAGGCTGTGGATTTATGCATTGGGGTCACAACAGGGTTTCTTGGCCATTTAGTCTTAAGTTTGGGGAACAAAGAGAAATCTTTTCCTGCTGTCCTGGCATTGCTGGTGTGAGATTAGACAGGCACAAAAAGAGGGGGGGCCATCTTGACACCATGAATGTGTTTTATGACTTACTAATGGTTCGATGGGGAATCGTTCCGAACTGTGGAATGTGGTGTTGTGTTCATTAAATGGCCTGTTCATGGATAATCCTACATCTTAAACACTATACTTCAGATGCTCCTGTTTTTGATCTATTGGCAAGGACTTTCTCTATTATAAATGTCAATGTTTTCGTACTACTGTGGTTCTAAGTTAAATTTTTATAATGACTTAATTGCATTATTCAGGTGGGTTGAAATATAAAGTCCTTCACGGCATCAAGAGGTCAGAGTCAGAAATTAACTTGAGCTTGGTAAACTGAAAATTCCCATATTGTCCTTTTAAAAAGTTAGACTTTTAACAGCCAATTCAAAACTGACAATAAAAAAATTATACCTATGTTTATTTATGCAGCAACATAGACTGATGCAGTGTTTATTTAAGGCATTGAGGCATCCTCTGCACTACAGTACTTCCAGCATATTCTATTGTCAAAAGTCATTTTAAATTCAACACAAAAGGGACCTGATTACAGTAATTGGATTGGTAATACGAGAGGCTACAGATTGAATGGTTTCCAGTCTGCTGCGAGTCTCAGAGGACAGCAGGGAAGACATTACCTGTCTGGCATCTCAGTAGTAGCTTAAGTACAAGTCTTCAAATCAAATCATTTAATGATAACCATAGCCACAGACTATGTTATATTGCACTTCCTGGAACTTAAAGCATTGGTGATAGTTCAATAATTAGTGACTGGACAGATCAGATAGACATAGTCAGTCCATTATTGTTTCCAACAGTTCATTTGTCCTAACCAATCAGCTGTCATTGATACCCAAATGGACTGTAACAGTGACATTATGGCTAAAATAGCTAAATAAAATTTTAAATGTAAATTATTGTAATTAAAATTATTATTACTATTTTTGTGGAACGCATACTTACTTCCACTAGTGTTTTTAATCTTTGGATATTTAAAGTGTAACTTCACTGAGTTTACACCTGCTTTGTATTGTTACAATGTCGGTAGTATATGTAAATGTGTACTCATTCTTCGTGTTACCTGAACCAAGAAATTCATGCTTATATTTTCAGCAAAAATCCGCCAGATGACACAATGATGGTGTCAGGAAACGCAGACTGGACAGATCATCCAGTGGACTTTTGACAGCTCCAGGGCTTTCCTGAAAACTACAAATTATACTTCCGCATTGTGGCAAGCCGGACAAGTCTTGTATCTCATGGAGGAGTTACGGAAGCTTAAAAGGAGGAGCAACGACAGTGAAGGACGAGACCGACGCTCATTAGTAATCACGCCACCGGCATCGTGCCGTTCTCTCACAGCCCTCAGCCTCGTCCTGCTTGCCACACACATTTTTGTGTCCCCGCCTACGGACAGTTGGATCGACAGAGGATTATTAATAGAAGAGTTATTGTAAGGGTATATGTTTATCACTGAAAATGTTATTGTACCATGTCTACTCTTTAAACAGCATTATGGCAAATATGTAACACTATGGCAACAGCATTTTTACCTGTACACGACAGCGTTTTGCTTCGGGTGGTAGGCCGGAACCGACAGAACGGCAGTTTCTTTCAGTTTTTCCCTTCCGTTTGGCCTAAAACACTGTGTTCGTGTAGTCATACAGTTGACTACAAACACAGGCTTTTCAGATGTTCTGCAGTGGTGTTCTCTCCGTATTTGTGATTCTTTGCCTTTAGCCACAGCCTTACAATGCACTGGATCCTTTACTGGAAACTGAAAGTAACTCATTCCCGCTAAATGTTCTTGCACCCAGGAACAATACAAGTCGGCACCATTATGACTAAAGGTTTGCTAAGTATTACCTACTAAAGCAAGCCAGTATTTGACTCACCTAAGTCTGGTCTTCCGGCAGTTGTACCTTCAACCAACTTCAATTCCTGTGTACCATCCGCTCCTCGGAAGGACTCAATGAAAGCTTCCAGCTCACTCCTAATGAACTCATCCAGAATCTCCATGCTCTACATGCATCCGGCCACTTGTTCAACACTAAAGCCAATGCAAGTAACCGCTTACTAGTTATTTAGATGTGTTTCTAGGTTTTGACCCCTTTATTAATGTTATTTTGATTCTCTGATGATTCTCATTAGGTTATGGTTAACCGAAGTTAAATACTGTCATTCGTTGCTTCTTTCTTTCTTTCTTTCTTTCTTTCTTTCTTTCTTTCTTTCTTTCTTTCGATTAATTCTCTGTTTTGTTTAGTTGCATGTTCCCCAGTTTCATCACTTGATGAATAGATCCACACTTGATTGTCTTTGTGTTTGAAACTCACAGATCAAGTCACTTAAAAGTTCAATCTTGCTACGTTTTTTAATTTTATTAGTACAATGTACATTAAGAAAATTATCCTTCTTAGCCAGGAGAAAAACTTTGTTTAGAGTTAATAGAAGATTGGCGAGCAAACTGATTAGCCTAATCACTTGTAACTTTAATTTGGCTTCAGTTAATTCTGAAAGCTGATCTAAATATCTATAATTAATTATAATCTGTTATTATTAATTATACCTATTTCCTTTTTGAGCTAATTTGCTACAGCATCATGAAGATTTTATTAACACATAAAGTGTCAAGGCTTATTTACACTTTGAATGTATGAAAACAAACTTAGGGTACGATTACACAACAATAATATGCTTAAAACTAATTCGTTTTTCCTTTGAGTTTTCCGTGTACAGACGACACCATTGTCAAAACGATCCCCATTCACACGTATCCACAAAAACGACTAAAAACCCTGTATTCTGCTGCCAGGCCATTAGATGGCGATGAAACACTATAGACTGAACATGTAATACGCATGTGCATGTGCATGACGTCATCGTCTTCAGTGATTCGCGTTTTTGTTGTTTACGCAGAGACCATTTTCAAAAACTTGCAGGCACCCAAAGCGCCATTGTCGTGTAAACGAACGGCAAAAATGCATAAAAAGTTTTAAGTTTTTAGTTGAAAACAGTGTCGTGTAAACAGACCCTAAAAGTCCATGATAACTTAGACAAACTGAACATAACTGTGACAGGATTCAAGCACAAAATTTTTTAATAAAATACTGCATCTACAGTGTTCTGGTCTTTAACAAAGAGTCAGCAATTTTATTTATGAATATGATTTTAGTTCTGCTCAGTAGAGGGCTCTTGGAGAGGCAATTTTTATGGTGTGCGGGCACTGGAGATTAATTTTCTATGTGAATTTACTGAGAATTAGCCCAGCATGAAAATGTTCTCGACAGTATGGTTGCAAGCCACCTAATCTCTCCCAACACTGGGGAAAACTAATAGAAACAGCCAGTCAACCCTGCAGAGATGAGTTGCTTTCAAGTCTTTCTCTTTGGTGATGAAAACAAAACAGAGAATCAGCCTTTAATGGCTGGAATTGCTCGGTAGGAATTTGGGAGTTAATATTCTTTTCATGCTCTGCATACTTTTCCACTCACTGCTGGTTTGTTCAAAATGAAAGAGGTGAAGCTGCACAGTTTGTCTTTTGGTATTCAAATGAGGCGGATCATTTGGTAAAAAAAATGGCACATTTCATTCTGCTAATATTTTTGCAATCTTTTCATGCTGAGGAGTAGTAGACAGATGTCCTACAGGGACCTCAAAAGTTGATTAAAAGGAAGTTGATATAACTCTCGCCCAATTTTGACAATTGGTATAGGGGAGAGCAGGAATAATTAACACTCTTTGTCTTTTGCTCAGATATATAAAATATTTAAAGACTTAATTTTTATTCAGACATGTAAAAGTGAAAGTGTCATGTGGAGGCCAAGTATTTCGGAATTTGTTCTCTGCATTTAACCCATCCAAGTTACTGCACACACATTAGAAGTAGTGAGTAGTGAACACACACACCTGGGACCATTTTTGCACCCTTGAAGGGCACTTCGGAAGGGACGCCATTTGTAGGTGCATTCCAAACGAAAGTGAACAACAGAACCCCTTCACGAAGGGCCCTTCCACAGGTCGTTAGCGAAGGGAACATGCGACGGTAACTTCAAGGAAGTAATTTAATCGTTTATGGACATGTGACCCAGGGGCGCGAATCCTCATGATTCATTTTAAATATAGATATGGCGGGAGAGTTGGATTTAAAGGGTTAGTTAAAAAATGAAAATTACCCCATGATTTACTCACCCTCAAGTCATCCTAGGTGTATATGACATTCTTCTTTCAGACAAATACAATCGGAGTTATATTAAAAAATGCTGTGAATGGCTGTTTATGTTTTGAAGTCCATCAAAGTGCATCCATCCATCATAACAGTAATCCACACGGCTCTGCTGGGGTTAATAAAGGCCTTCTGAAGTGAAGCGATGCGTTCGTGAAAGAAAAATATCCATATTTAAAACTTTATCGACTAAAATAACTAGCTTCCGGCAGACGGCCATACGCATCGACTTATGGTGGAAGTCCCTAGTCTTAAAGCAGCACTCAGTAGCTTCGGGATTTCTTCGCTGTATTCTCGCTTTTTGCTCGCAGGTTTCTCTCTAGAGCTCCCCCCACAGCTTCGGAATAGATATTTGACAACACTGTTGTAAAAACTCGTTGGTGATTCTCAGACACCAGAGGCTATAGATCAACGACATCAAAGCAGATGGGACATTCTTTAAAACGTCTTCTTCATTCGGGTTCGGACAGCGTGAGGGAGCGCAATAATGACAGCATTTTAGCAGATTTCTTTTGGCCGTAAAGCAATTGTTTACATCGCGAGACCTGATATCACGCAAGACTTCCTGACGCGTTGCAAGTTGCAAGTGCGTATTTTCCGCTCACGGGCACCAGGGGGGTGCAAAACGACCACCATTCAACCCGAAATAAGTAATATAACCATTCCAATGACTCCGAAGCTGTTCAGTTAAGGTAAAAAAAGTTACTTAGTTCACCTTTAAGGCTTACAATTCTAGCTAAATGCATTTTTTATCAACACTTGAATGTGCGCAAGTTTCATAAAAAAGCAAAGAAATTTGTAAAAATCTGAGAAAATCACATTTTTAGAGAGACCACATATCAAAGACCACATCCAATTCGGATTCAGAAAAATGATCAAACAGATGGAGGAGATCAAGTCCATCAACACCCCTAATGCTTGCACAGTCCTATAGCTCGTCCTGGGTCAACATTTCATTCAGTAACATTAGGCGGTTTTGAGTTAAATACTGTTTAATGTTGACGATCGCATTATTTTGAATATGCATCTGCTTACATATGATATCACTTGTTTCTGCTTCTTTTTCACCTGTGTTTTGTTCCAGAGATTCTGTACTATTTCAGAAGATGTGTCATAGATGTGCCCCCTATCATTTAACAGTGAAAAAACACATAAAGCCGGAAATGTCCATCAATGGTGGGAAAGTGTTTCCACATAAATGACGGAGATTTTCGTCAATGACGGGGAAAGAGTTAAAGGCCTTTACTTGTGTTCAATGTATTTTTCATCAAAGATGGCCATGTTGATAATTTAGAGGCCTTCACAATTTGCATATCAAATATGATACAATAAACTTTAGGGTTAATAATGTGCACAGTTTACAGAGTGACAGTGTTTTAAAGGATGGCTAAATGTAAGAAAATAATTGCTGTGACCTACACCTATGATTACAACCCCTGTGCCCCATACACCCCAGAAAATTAGAACGCAAACATTTGCTGATTCAGAAACGAGGAACCATCTGCACATCAACTGCATGCAATCAAGAGATGTTTGCATTCTAGAACTCCTGTATCTGCAATTATAGAAAAAATCACAGGTGGATGCCTCGTAAATTAAGACCCAGAGGCAATGCTCAATCATTACCATGTTAATATTCATCTGAACATTCCTGTCAGTCAGTATTAGCAATGAGACTCTTCACAGTGTCAGATCTTAAGCACTGTTGCTTTAACTCCTATCTGTCATCATACTAAATTAGTCAATGGTTTTTCTCCATGCTTGGAGACACAGCTGCATTTGAGAGGTTGCTGGTGCCAGTGCTGGCCACCTGCTCGGACTGTGGAAGTAAGTGCTGCTTAGAACCAATCAGACATGATATAGCAGCCATAGAGGAAGCCAATGCGGAATGTAAAGGATCATTTCACGACTCTAATATGAGACTTTAATCTTGCTGTAATAAGAGCTGCTTTAACTCTGGCCATTAGTGCCTCTTTGTGCTGATCCATGACCAGCTTCCTGCACCTAAACACTGGCCGTATTCATTAGGAATCTGATCATGCAACTGGCCTCAGATCGGAATCGGAGTGCATCATTCTCTCTCCCTCTCAAAGAAAAAAAAAAGCCATTAGGAAGACTACTGCAGAGAGAGGGGCGACTGAGAATCCGTAAAGCAGGCTGGATCACTTCTGCTCATTTGAACAGTTGCTATAGATACAGAGTGGTGATGATGTGACGCTCCCGTGATTTGTCTTGTTGTTTTGGATAGCAATGTCACTGCGTTTTGAAATGGATGAACCAATCAGAGTCATTGCTTGCATCTGATCTCTGTCATGTTGTAATTGCAAATGATTGCCATGTTCAGGTCTGAGAATAATAATTACAGTAGGCTAAATCGAGAAGGATTGTAGAGTTACTAAAATGTCATGAGTCTTTCTCTAGCACTACACAGAAGAATACTTAATCACATGTTAGATTGAGGTGTATTTTCAGTGTTGTATTTAATCTCTAAACTAAAAGACGTCACATCCAAATCACAAATAACTTGACGGCAGACCAAATGACACTTCTCATACAAAAATATAGTGTTCTGGCACAGATCGCTGGCAAATTTGTTGCAAGATATTTTCCAAATCAGCTTTGTTGAGAACCGTTTGCAGCAAATTTGTAGCAAGCAACAGAAAACCTTGAACCGTTAACAGTGCAGTTTTCTAGATCAAAATAACCAAAATACAAAAATAATGGTAAGACTTATGTTTATTGCAACGTAGTTACACAATTATTTACTATAGTAATAACAGTAAATCATGCATAATTAGGCTACATGCAACTAATGCTGGGTACACACCAAAATATTTTTTACATCTTATTAGATTTTCAAAATGTGATAGACCACAAACATGAGGACAAAAAATCCTAGATTTAAGCGTTTTGCTCCTACAGTATAGTGTGTGGTGTGCCATGATGTGACAAAGACAGCACACCACACACAAACAGATTTTCAACCAGAGTCTCGACTGTGAACACAGGAAATCTCGCAAAATCTTGCGAGACTTCAGAATAAGCATGGCAGACGTCGGACGATATGCAGGAAGAAATTGCGATGATAGTGTTTGGAATGATTTTCACAGAAAATTCATGTGAAAAAAAACATTGTACCCACCGTTATATATAACCTTTTATACAGAAATATATTAATTCTTTATTGTCTTTATTTATTCTTTATTGGATTTATTGTCTCGACTCTTTATCCCTCTATAGAACCTCACGGAACCCTTAACACCAGAGAATGTCTAATAGGAAGAGAATTGGCACTCTCTGCTTACTTCCGGTTTCTGGACTGGCTGCAGTAACACGTCTCTGTCCATGCGGGGCGCTCGCAGGCGAGTGCAGTATGAATGGAGGTCTATGGCGCTATACCCATCAAAATCCACTTTTCTCAGGATATAATTTTTTGTCTAGTAATTTGAATGTTGTATTCGAAAGGAGATGCGAAGAAATTACACATTGCTGGGTGTTAGATTTTTTAGAGTCACTTATTTGCTTTAAAAAGTCTTTTAAAGTGTCAATGACGTCATACACATCGTACGACCAGAGATACTGCTTTACGTCACTTTGGTGCTTTCGCGCTCTGCACTTTCTTTTCTCTCGAGGCATCGACAACACAGCTGAAACAGGTAAATACACGTGCTAGAAGAGTTTTTGTTTTGTTTGTTTCTGGTCATCAAGCCATCAAGCGGTATCTCTGGTCGTAATCAGTCCTTCACTGACCAATCAGCGTTCATTAGCATAATGCTAGCGTGTTATGGGCAACAACAACTCAACCTGTAAGAAATCGAAAGGACATACTGTAAGTACTCGTTCATTCAATTTTCGACCTATATAACCCATGTTGAACTTGCAAAACCTACAATAAAATCTGAGATTTCTCAACGACAATCGGGTGAAAGAGACTAATTTAGCCGTCTAGCCCCATAGACTCCCATTCAGTCTGCACTCGCCCGCGATCACCTCCAGTGGAATTCTAATGGAACTGCAACCAAGATCGATACAATGGGGCTAATAGGAAGTGCCAAGGCTCTCCGTAGATGGGCTCTGTTAACACTCAGCTTCCTGCAAGGGTGTGTGTGTGAGAATGACCGTGTCTTCCATCATCTCGCTTTCTGATTGGATATTGTTTCGTTTCACGTGATAATCTCCAGAGCGTGCTCGCGTTTGTCCTCGGGGTTCCCCCCACACATCAGGATTTCTGATTGTAAATATGAAACATGTTGAATATTTACGATTCGCGATCGGGGCGACTCCGACGTTCTTCCGAGCAGGTTCAGACACTCTTAACACACCTCACACCAAGGGAAAATCTGATAAGATAATCTGTTGAACCATCAAGATAATCGGGACATAACTAGGATTGTCGGAAGGGGGGAAATCGGCCCAAAATCAGCCCGATTATCTTTTGGTGTGTGCCCAGCATAAGAAGAAAATTAACCCTAAACCTATAGTAAGTACATGTTGTTAATTAACATTGCTCAGTACCCCTTTGTGAAATAACATTGTAATAACATTCAAACCAAAATAATTAATATATAGCTCCTTTAACATACCTCAAGACTTAATATTCAAACATTCTAACAAATGTAAGAGATCAAAAACAATATATTTAAAATATTTATTACCAGAACAGTGATCATATTCAACAAACTAAATCATCACTTCACTCAGATTCGACCAAAAATAAACACAATCAATTGCTAAAGTTTCTCATTTTTAGCTTTTTGATGATGACACGCACTAAAAAGGAGTGAAATTAAATTGTACTGTCTTTGTAATGTCCTTGAGTGTCATAGGGGGCTCTGCATCTTTGAAGCTGGCTTTGTAATTTCATAGTCCAATTGTTGGTCCTGGGCAGGTATTAGTTTTTTAATTTATGGCAATTATTTTGTCTTCTGCAAATTTGCCATGCAAAGTTTAAGGGTTCATTCACAGACCTGACTACAGCAAACACATTTCACAGTTATATAAATAGCATGTAATCCCATAGGAGACATAGTGGAAATCACATTACATGTTTTCTGCCAAAAAACCCTGTATCAATCCTCAAGACATGGTCCCTGCGGCGGCCATGGGAGAAAGCAGTTAAAGTCATGTTTAAAGAATTTTTAGACCATGACGAAGAATCACGTTATAGGAAAATGTCTATACATCACATGCAACCTTGTAAGCATATAACCTATGTAATGGATTGGCCATATAAGCAGCTTCAGATATTTTCATCAGCAACACTTCTTTGGATTTTAAAGAAGAAAAACGAAACATTTATTCTTCAAGCAAGTCGTGCCAATTTTTTTACTGGAGATAATTTACAAGCTCAAGCAGTGCTGTAAGCTCAGATGTTAATGGAGTTTGTATTTCTGACTAGCTTCTTTTGCAAAACTTTTGCAATTTTTTTCAAAAATCCACATCTATGTACAGTAGTCAACATTTGAAGTGGATCAAAAAAGGTTCATCAAAGTTGTCCTAAGACAAGAACTGGTATTGTTCAAAATTTAGGCATAACTTTGATGAAAGGTTTTGATCCACTTCAAATGCTGACTACTATAGTTTGTGCCCATTAGGATTGCCAAGTCCATGGTTTTACCCACAGAATAGGGCAACTAAGCTGGGTCTGTTTACTTTTGCGTCCATTCCTTATTTCTTTTTTAACCATGACGGGAAAAAGAAGTTTCAAATTCTAATTTGAATACCAAAATTGTAATTAGAACCTTATGCACAAAATTAAATATTGACTTCTTTTGCACCACTGACATTTTGCACCTTTATTAAACATGTTAAAAAATGCACAAGTTATTAACACCATTTTTTTTTTTTTTTTTTTGAGTTTTCTGTGGCTAAATTAGAAATAATTTCTATATGATAACCTCCTAAACTAACTTCTGTAACCATACAGAGAAAACAATGGACATAGAGAACCTGTCCCAATTGTGATTTTCAATGAAATAAGAATTTTGTAAAAGGAAAATGTGTTTTGTACAAAGACTTTTGAAACAAAGACTTTTGATACAAAGACGGTGCACTCATATTACTTATGAATGGGAGAAAGTACATCACGCAGTATGGTAGAATAAGTCCTACCTTCTATAAATAAAAGAGCCAATCGCCGAATGGTAAAGTCATCGCGCCACTGAAGCTGAAGCTCCAGTTGCTATAGAAACAGTTAGTGTTCTGAGATGAGCGCTTGTTAGTCCAGTCATTTTATGAAAAAAGGTTGAACAAATTGCAACAGAAGCAAACTCAACTGATTTTGTATCCTCCATATGTCCCGAGTAAGGAAAAAAAAGCCCAGAAGAATCCCATTAGGGGAAAGTTTCGAAAAAGACCCAAATATAGCCTATTCATACGCTTATTCATTCTTTTTCTCACGTGAACAGGGTAAAAATTTTAACCTTTAGATATCACCATGAAAATTACTGAGTTGATTACTTACATCAAGACAAACAAAAAATGTATTACAAGTTTTTTTGAAATTGTTTGTTAACATGGACAAACGGAGCATAATCTAATTACGTATGTGTTAATTTGCATAAATACCACAACAGATCTAAACATTGGGTATAGCCAGGTGAAAATGTCTTGTTGAATCTTGTTGACATATAACAGTAAAATACTTAATGTTGAGGTCTGAATGGAACCCATTTAGGCTACCCATGAACATTAATACATAGAGGCAGGAAGAAGTACTTTAAACCAGCCTTTATTAATTATTATTGTAGTGATGAGGTTTAGGGCTGGGTCTGTGGGACTGTTCAGGGAATTCACAAGTGAAATTTAACGGGCTACACTTTATTTCAATAGTCCACTTTAGACATTACAACTAACTATAAGAAACTTTGCAACTACATGTCAACTAACTCTCTAACTCTTACTATGGAAGTCAATGGGGTCTATCAACCATTTGGTAACCGACATTCTTCAAAATATTTTCTTTTGTGTCAAGCAGATGACAGAAATATAAGAGGGGGTGCCTTTAAGACAGTCCACTAATACTCAAATGACTGGTAGTTGATGTAATTGCAAAGTTACTTAAAATGACTAAAGTGGACAATTTGAATAAATTGTTACCATTAATATACAGTAAATGTGCCAATGAGGACCCAGAAAATCTTACATTTTAGTCTGTTGCTCATGCAAAGCTATCATATGGCTTAAACCTGTGCACTCTGTTTATAACAATTTATAATAGTCCTTTACGATTGTTGCTTGTCAGACTGAATGAACATTATCCCTGCTGTAAGCCATGTCACACTGTAGGATCTCAGTTTTTATTGATGTCAGACAGCAGTCAAGACACGTTAAAAATGGACGGACACATAAAGACTAGTCTGGAGTTTTACATCATCAATGTGTGATATGTTTGGTGTCTCTGAGCTGCATTTACATGCAGGATAGAAATGGTGGCTGGGTAACAAAAACAATCTCTAGCATTCATTTTGATCATGCCGTTTCTTGAAAAGAAAACTGGGGAAAAAACGAGACTTGTGTGCGGAGCAAGTGGTGGTTTGTTGTTGTCTCACTAATTGCGTCATCAGGTTCTGTGCTTCTATTGGTTTTTGACACTGCCAGAATTTCATTGAAGGTAAAATTGGTTCACAATGGTTACTGTCCACCCATAATATATTTTTGGAGGCTTCGATGTCTTTCCCCACAGGATATTTCGAAAGTTTTCTCCTGACTGTTTGCTAGTGGTTCCGTATCAGAACAGGCTTAACCACAAGCCTCCAAGCTATGAGTGTGTGGACAGGGGAGAGAGGATAATGAGAAAGAGTGGCTAGGGACGGTTTATGAGACAGCATAATGGCCACTGGCTACAGTTTACTCACTCAAACCTGGAGATTTACAGACAGATCCAGATTCCCAAAGTAAACTGAGCCAAAAAGTGTTATTGCACTGCGTTATTTTTCCCCATCCTGTGCTCTTTCCGAGCTATCATCGCAAAACAATTGCGAGTTGTTTTGCTGATTAGTGATGATTGAAGTCATGTAACCATAATGGCCTGGGAGCCCAGCTGGGCTAAAAAAATTAAGCATTGCTGCCTTAAAGCTTTGTGAAATGCTTTAGTTGTTTTTTAATTAACAAAAATTGCAATTATGCATTTTGAATCAGGCAGAAAGTCATCATAGTTCTTTGTGTAACTCATTACTCTCTTTAGAGAACTGAATAAATCACAGCAAAAAAAAAATTAATCATAACATAGGCATAAAAATGGACCAGTATATTGCCAAAACACTTCCCTAATTTGTAGAGTCTATAGTATTCTCATTCTTCTTTTATATTTTTTTATTTTATTTTTATTTTATCATAGGTGACAAGTCCAAAGCTCTCATAGCTTTCCAATAAAAAATGAAGACTTACTTTCAGATATTCAGTCAATGGTCAACCTAATTATCTTGAAAAATAGTAACTTCTTCAAACTGTTTCATCATCATCTGATCATGGCCTTGGTCAACCTTGAAGTGAATTTTGCTAATGGTGATTTTTTTTTTTTGTGCTGGTAATGATATTTTGTCACTTTTTGGATAAAAGTTTGGATAAGCATTTGATTTAAAAGTTAACTAGCAGTTAACTTTAAATATATAAACATGAACAAAAGGAAATTGTTAATTAAAATTCTTAAATACTGACGATTTGGTACCAATGCACCTAATTAAATGCTCAGATCATGAGGTACCACGATCCCAAATTGTTGTCAGGAACTGATGTGTCACTGTCAAAATTTCATACCAGGATTCTTAACTGTGTTTCTGTGCTTGATTCAACTACTGTTTCACTAGAGAAATGATGCAACTCTTGTGAAAAAGAATGAAGGATCAATACTTCAAATGAAGGAGAAATGTTTCTGTACCTGCCATCTGGCTGATGTTGATATGAGTCTTGGCTACGTTATCTAGAGTATGTGTTGTTTGCATTCATCATAGCCAGTGACTTCTGTTCAGTGTTCATCAAGCTCATCATTTCCACCAGTTAACACTGGCAAACAGTATAGATGGCTGATGAAAAGGGAACAGATATGTTCTTTCATATATGAGCCTCAACTTGTGACATTCAGCTCCATGAGTAAAAAAAAAAAAAAAAACCATCATAAAAGCAGTTGACTCATATGCTTTATTCCAAGTCTTCTGAAGCCATACACTTTGTGTGAGGGACAGGCTGAAATCCAGACAAAGCTATCATATGACTTCAGAAGAAGAAAAAATACATGCCATATGAGTTTGGAACAACATAATGGTGAGTAAATAATGATAGAATTTGTGGGGCAAACTTCATTAAAATAATGACAACGGCAGATTGTAAACTTGCATATTGCAAATCTGAAAAGTTCAGAAATCCCTGGTATAATGCAGTGGATCTCAATCTTTTTGACTTCAAGGCCCCCCAATGTCCTCATCATAATTTGAAGTCACAATTTCTACCTAATCAAATATTTTAGAGCTTGGAATAACTAGAAAGATGTATATTTGTTATAAAAAAGAACCAAATACTAAGAAGTATATTGATTTTTAGTTGTTTTAACTAAATTTAATGCTTGTTTTGTCTTATTTTAAATAATCTGAAGTCATTTTGAGGCCCCCTATAGTGGGCCCTGGCCCCCTGGTTGTGAACGTAAAGTGAACAGCTGCCATGTTTATGACGGAACATTGCAAATTACACGCAAAAAAATTATTCTTATGGGGCAACCCAAGTTCTAACCATCAGTAAATGGTTCTCTGCTGAACTCTTTATTTATTGATCATGAATAAGAATAAAGTGGCTCAAATAAAATTTTAACTAGACTACCGTATTCTGGTCCAGTGAACTGGCCAAAGTGGCAGGGGTGAGATACTTTTTACTGTCTTAAAGAAAGCGACTATCAGAACAAAATGTCAAACGGATCGATACTCTTTCCATTTGGGGAGTAAACAAGCCCTTTAACACTTAAACTAGAAGTGCTTCAACATTTCACCAGCAACATGACAGAGTGAAAGAAAGCTAACCTTTCATATAAATGAAAGACGTTTCTACTATAATCAGTTTCATATTATTGTCTAACTGCAACATGAAACCATCAACCCACTTTGGGCATAAAATTACAGTGCACTCCGCTTAACAAATGCTCTTCAAATATTAAATTGCCTGATGGTGCTGCTGGCCATTATGTTGCATCTATTTATTCTAGCATGATCTGAAGGTAGAGAAAGAACTGCTGGCAGTCACCATCACTTTGCACTTGGACAAGAATAGTATGTCATCATTTCAACCACTACTGGACATTTATTTTTATGGATGTCACTGCATGAATGCACTTAAAAACCATCAGAGCGGCATGTAACCAAAGAAGTGCTACCGATAAAAAGACTTCTGTTCTTATTTATAGAATGTTCCAAAGTCCTTCGTGTCCCAAATTCATTCAATTGAACTACTAGAGCATGCTTATCAAGAAGTTGCTTTTCAAAAGCAAGAGAAAAAGTTTCAAAACAAACTGCCATACATGGAATATATACATTTAAGATAGCCCATGTTTAATCAGGTGAATATTTCTCTTGGTAGGGAGAATTGCCATGCAGGGGAAGGAAAACAAAATTGGAGGTATGGTTGCAATAGATGTCACAATGGAATCTGCCATATTATAGGCTTTTTTAGCAAAAATCTTATCACTAAAACATGTTTTAAATAAAGAAGAAATGTAACAAAAATCAAGTAATTATTTTGGCCAACAAATATTGTAATACACAAATTGCATACATTTATAAAAATTTATACTTGCGGCCCTAACCTGTCCTGAGAACTTTTCATATAACATCTACATTCATTTATACATAGTTGATTGTTCTCTGAATGTATGTCAGTGTGGTTTTATTGCGTGCAATATGTTTACCCAACAGCTGTAACAAAAGATTGGTGATATTGTAATTTTAGTTTGGTGGACCATGTTCACAGAAATTATCTACTAGCCCTGTAGTCCTAGCTCTGCATATGCACACAATTATACAATATTACATCATTTATGATGCAGGAAAAAAAGAGCCACAGTAACGTCCCCGATTGCAGCAATTAAAGCAAACTTTAAGGGGAACTTGGCAACTCTAGACATTTCTTTGCTGATTTTCACTTTTGTCATCGCATGTTTTCTCAACGAGCTCCCCTTACAGCAGTGGGACGTATATTTCACAACACTGTCGTGAAAAAAACTCACTTGCGGCACCCTCCTCCCCCTTTCTACCACTGCTCATGTGCATTTGTTATTATCGGAGCCGGCCAACTTTATCGTGTGGAGCTATGTCTACCAAGGTGGGTAATCATACACAGTATCATATGGCGTGTGTGTTTATGTCGAAATGCCGTAAAGCAGTTTGTGTTTCACGCTCGTTCTCGCTTCTCACGAGAGTTCCTATTTCCAACTTACCGGGACGTTAGTCCCCATGTTGCAAGGTTGGTTTTCCACCTGGGAACGCTAGGGGGAGCGGGGAAAGTCACCATTTTCACCAGAACAGGTTTTTTAACCATCCAAATGATTTCTAAACGGTTTTATTAAGTTGAAATAGTTGCCAAGTTCCCCTTTAACTAAGGGACCATTTACATGACACAGTTTTCAACTAAAAACTGAAAACTTTTTATGCGTTTTGGCTGTTCATTTACACGACAATGGTCAGTCTGGTACATGTTCAGTCTGTAGGCGCATAGTGTTTCTTTGCCAAGTGACATCGCCAACTACTGGCCTGTTATGAATAATACAGCTTTTTTTTTTTTTTTTTTGGGGGCAAAAGTATCCATTTTTAGTACATCATTGTCTTGTAACCGTATCCTAAACAGGACATGATTATGACAGTCATATCATGATAAGTCAAACTTTCCTTGATCTTTTTAAACAAAAGACTTAAACGTACTATGAAAACATATTGTAACACAAAACCTCCTCCCCAGAACAGCAAATAGCATGTACTGAAACTAAACTGCAAAAGCTGAAAAATGTATAAAATGATTTTAAATAAGTGCAATAATAACAGTATTTTGGGGAAAATCTTATAATAATGTCTGCATTTGATACAGAGCTAGTACCCTTTTGCCCACAAATTCCTACCAAGAATTCTTTCATTTTGTTATGCATTTGTCTTTTTCTGCTACCTACTGTGAATATGATTAAAATAGCAGTGGGGAAAGCTGCTGTCTTTACACAGAAATGAATTGAATTATTATTATTATTATTATTTATTATTATTATTTTTTTTTTTACTTAAATCACAAGTAACAACAACAACAAAAAACGTCAAGGCATAGACAGCACATTTTCTGTCAGGGATACTCAGCTCGGTTAGAGAATTAACCAATGCAAACACTTACATTTCAGCTGAAAGCTGATAAGAGTAATACAGCCTTATGTTGAGGACTGAAATAAACTGGAGCAATTCTTTAAACTCTTTAGGGACCTGCTTCTTTATAATATTTCATGCAGAAAATAAGCAACAATTGGTTTCCTATGAAAAGGCAAAGTATTTTCACCTCATACCAATTTGTACCTTCTAACCTTAGTAAAATGATGCAATTCTGCAGCTAAAATTTATTTAGGTAAAAATGATTTACTGTTACAATAAAACTCGCACATAGGGTGAATATTGCTTTCAGCCCTGTATTAGTGAAGCTCTTTACCTGACTTACTAAAAGTATCATCCTTCTGAATTTATGGTTAGCAAGACGCTTTAAATATTAAAATATTTTTTGCAAGAGATAGAATCTCCCATCTCAAATTCTTTTCTGATGCCCAACAAGATGAAAATAATTCAAATGCATGACATCTAGGAAATGAAATGTTCATGTCTTGAGAATTGCTAGTGCACTCAAGTTAAAAAAATAAAAATAAAATAGGGCACAATGTATGGTGTTAATATGAAGGAATTTTCAATAACACTTTACAGTAAGGTCCAATTAGTTAATGCTAACAATGAGTAATACATTTGCTATAGTATTCATTGATCTCTGTTAATAAAAATTAAATTGTTCATTGTTAGTTCATGTAAGCTCAGGTCCATTAAATAGCCTAATATGAACAGATTTTGATTTTAATAATGCATTAGTAAATGTTGAGATTAACATTAAAGGTCCCATGGCATTAAAATTTCACTTTATGAGGTTTTTTAACATTAATATGAGTTCCCCTGGCCTGCCTATGGTCCCCCAGTGGCTAGAATGGCAATAGGTGTAAACCAAGCCCTGATCCTGCTCCGCCTTTGAGAAAATGAAAGCTCAGACGGGCCAATCTGGAATCTTCCCTTCATGTCGTCATACGGGGAAAGGTTACCTCCCCTTTCTCAGCTTTGCCTGCCCAACAAATTTGGCCCGCCCATGAGAAAATGAGCTACGACCGTGCGAGCGCGATATTGTTTTTCCTCGAGAGACATCTGGGCTCGCAAACGACTGGCTCATAGTGGCTGTAATTCTGCACCAAGGCTGAATTTCGGGAAAGAGACTTCAGATACAGTATTAGGGGACCACTAAGGCCTATATAAAAGCATCCAAAAAGCAGCATGTCATAGGAGATCTTTAACAAAGATCATTATTTTTCATTGTTAGCTCATGTTAACTAATGTAACTAATGTTAACAAATGGTGCCTTAGTGTTACAAGTGTTTTAACCATATTACCCGTGTTTTGTTTTAGGGTTAAAGGAAATGGGTAACACTTTTGTTAACATTAGTTACTGCATTAGGTAACATGAACTAACAATGCAGAACCTTTGCTAGTTAATAAAAATGTTTATATCTTAGTTCACAATCTTAGAGCATTAACTAATGTCAACAGATACAACTATTGACCTGAAAGTATTTAGTATTTGAAAAAAGAGATTAAACTTATAGATTAATAAATGCTATGGAAGTATGTTCATTCTTAGTGCATGCGTTAAATAATGTTGTTTACATTACGTTAACAAATGAAGCCTTATTGTAAAGTGTTTCAAGGAAATGTCTGTAAACAGATAATGTCCAGGCAGACAATTATCAGTACCTTTTCTGTTTTTCAAAAAAAAAAAAAAAAATTCCAGTGAGTCCTGATGAACAATCATATCAATGTGATCTAAAATATAATTAATTATGCATTTGAAATGTGTGACCTGGTAAATCCTAAAGACCTGCTGCTGAAAAAGAGGATGATAAGTTAAATAATGATGGATGGGTTAGTGGGTGCGTGGGGTGTGCGTTCACACCACACATCAATGCAGGCCGACTTACTAATAGATCAAGCTGGGATTCTTTGTAATCATTTGTGTCAAGTCACGGAAAGGCAGAACTGATAACTCACAACAGCAGTAGGCTTAATTAATACAATCATTGTTTATAAAAGAGGTCGTTTTAAAGCATTAAAGCTAATCGCGCATGCTGTTAGCATTAGGAAAACCAATGGAGACTAAACCTAAGCCAATAGATATATTTTTCTAAATACACAGGGACATGTGGTATTTATTTACATAATTTCTTATGCAGAAAAGTCAATGTGATAGTGGAGCTGTAGGTTGCCAGATCTCTATTCATTTAATATACAGTACTTAAATAATTCAAAACCACTGACCGTGTTTGTCCCTTAAGACTTAACCAAAATATTCACTGTAAATGCTTTAGGGAAGAACAATTTAGGGAAGACATATAGATAATGTAAATTATTCAAAACATGTATTTTTATTATATATCCATTTTCCAAAACGTTTGTCCTGTGTAGGGTTGGATCAATCCATCACCATGCCAACATGGGGACAACATGCAAACTCCTCCCATTATTATATATTATACAATAAATAATAAATACACTCACTGGCCTCTTTATTAGGAACACCTTGCTAGTACCAGGTTGGACCCACTTCTGCCAGTAGAACTGCCTTAATTCTTCATGGCATAGATTCAACAAGATGTTGGAAACATTCCTCAGAGATTTTGGCCCATATTGACATGATAGCATCACTCAGTTGCTGCAGATTTGTCAGCTACACATCCATCATGCGAATCTCCGTTCCACCGCATCCCAAAGGTGCTCTATTGGAATGAGATCTTGTGACTGTGGAGGCCATTTGAGTCTATTGAACTCATTGTCATGTTCAAGAAACCAGTTTGAGATTTTTTGAGCTTTGTGCCATGGTGCGTTATCCTGCTCGAAGTAGCCATCAGTAGATGGTACACTGTGGTCATAAAGGGATGGACATGGTCAGCACCAATACTCTGTGGTGTTTAAACGATGCTCAATTGGTACTAAAGGGCCCAAAGTGTGCCAGGAAAATATTCCCACACCATTACACCACCACCAGCAGCCTGAACCGTTGATACAAGGCAGGATAGATCCATGCTTTTATGGCGTTTACTCCAAATTCTAACCCTACAGAATGTCGCGGCAGAAATTAAGACTCATAAGACCAGGCAACGTTTTTCCAATCTTCTGTTGTCCAATTTTGGTGAGCCCATGTGAATAGTACCGTCAGTTTACTGGTCTTACAGGCTGCTGTAGCATCTGCCTAAAGGTTCGAAGTGTTGTGCGTTCAGAAACGCTCCGGTTGTAATGAGTGGTTATTTGAGTTACTGTTGCCTTTCTATCAGCTTGAACCAGTCTGGCCATTCTCCTCTGACCTCTGGCATCAACAAGGCATTTTTACCTACAGAACTGCTGCTCATTTTCTCTTTTTCAGACCATTCTCTGTTAACCCTAGAGATGCTTATGCGTGACAATCCAAGTAGATCAGCAGTTTCTGAAATACTGTAGTCAGACCAGCCCATCTGGCACCAACAACCATGCCATGTTCACTTAAATCACTTCCCCATTCTGATGCTCAGTTTGAACTTCAGCAGATCTTCTTTACCATGTCAGATCATTGCTGCCATGTGATTGGCTGATTAGATATTTGCGTTTACAAGCAGTTGAACAGGTGTACCTAATAAAGTGGCCGGTGAGTAAATCATTTAATTCATAATTATAATGCATCATTTATAAAATATAATTCATTTATTTTTACTAGTAATGTCCCAGCATCAAAAGTAGGTGGAAGCTACAAAAAATTCTGGTAACTATATAAATAGGATCCACTGACTGAGTTATACAAATTATTTTTGGAAGCTGCTGAGTGAGAGAAAATGCTACGTCTTATACGCATATACGAAACTAATATTATTCAAGAACAAAAACAGAATTCCCTGGGTCCCGGGGCCATTGTAGCCTACATTGAAGACAAAAGGATGTGATGTGGGCTAAGCATATGCATAACACATTACTTTAGTGTTTATATCTTTTGACCTAAAATGCTATGCTAACTGAAACAATATTTGCTGCCTTGCAGAATACATGCTTTTGAACAAGAACCTTTAGTTGAATCTTGCCAAAAGCTTTTTTATTTTATTTTGTTATTTTGTTTATTTAGTTTCATAATTTATTTTGATTGGGAATTGAGAAAAATGCATCACTTAATTTTTTGACAGCTTATGCAAGAAATCATTTAAAAAAATCTCAGTCAGTGTATGATTCATCAACTTTTCATCCTCAATCAGGTTTGATTTCCAATGGTTGCTTGCGATTATTAATAGATGCTTGTGCTGATCAGCAGGACACCCAATAGACTATTTCATACATTTTTCTTCTAATTCAGGGCAAATCTCTTGAATGATTGTGATCTTTAACATTCTCAGCACAAATAAAGGAAATGAAGAGAAAAAAAGATGTTTTAAATGATTGATCAGATGTGATTTATGAACCTCGCTCAGAGAGTAAAGGACTATTATGCTTTTTTACATTTTCAAAGAGGTTGCACACTGTTTCTGAACTCCCTGAAATGCCTCGATTGTAGACACTTTTGGGGCTGCGTTTAAACTTCACTTTTAGACATACAGTACACACAAAATAAGTTTATTTGGACAGAACCTCGCTCGATCCCTAGATTTTGACTAAGGGACTGAGTCTACTCAACACGTACACTTCAGGCAGATCCATAGACCACAATGCAACATGATTGTGATGTCACAGCAGGCCGTGCTTAATATACCCCAACCCCACACAACTGTAGTGTATGATATTGGAGTTATTTTGACTTTCAACCACATGTAATACTTGTAGCTACCTTAAGCTGACTGTTTCTTAACACAGTTATAGTTTATTGTACTGTTATCATTTTCGTTTGTGTTTTCTAATATTTTATGTTTAATATAAATATATTATTATATTTATAATTATTATTTGTTTATATTTAATGTTAGGGGTTAACAGTTTAGGACCCAAGGACCAGATGTTTGAAAGAAGACCTGGAGTCAGAATTATAAAAAATTGAAGAAAAGTTTTACTGAAGATAGTTTGCAGTTTCATCAGCAGAAGTCAGCTTCAAGACTCACACAGGAGTTCGTAGGCCGCCCCACTTACAGTTACAAAGATCACAGCAGTTATACCATTTATTTTAGTTATACCAAGGTCTAAGCTACGTCATTGCTTGCAGGTTGAATGATTCTCATTGGCTAAGAAATAGATAAACATAGTAATTTTCCACACAGATACAGATAGACAGAAGCATATCTCCATAGATTATGCAGCTGACACTCGGACCCTGAAGTCAGGCACGTCGTGACCTTCCAGGTCGCCAATTTGGGTTGCTGGGTGCCAGCATGTCTCGAACAACAATGCCAGTGGTTCCTGAACCTATAACCAAGAAGACTAACACACACACACCAACACACAGCCATTTCCAAGGTTGGATTTGGCCAGGCTCTAACTATAAACAGGAGTCTCGTCTCAAAACATCAAGATAATGCGTTCTTTCTCTCAAGGATAGGAAACTTTAGTCTAAATGGAAAGTAAGGCTTTAACTGAGAAATGGTCCCTTAAACTATTGGCTTCAATGACCCCTATATGTTTTAACACGTTGAAGACCTTTCTCAAACACAAAACCAGTCCCTATTTCATTTCTGGAAGCCGGGATAAATAGGCAAGCATTGTTACTGCATTCAAATATCAAATACTGACATTAAAGAATACATGAAAAGAACCAGAGAAGTCATTCAACTCATTTCATATTTAGAAGGAAAAATATTGATTAATACCTTGATTATAATCACTCATTACATATACATTGAAGCAGCAGTGGATTCCAATCCACCCCCTTCATTAAAAAAAAAATGACAGCCCAAGCATGCATACATACAGACCTATAGAATGGTGTTAAAGAAAGTCATAAGGAAAAAAACTAAATAATAGATGAGGCTCCATTGCGGATTCCAAGTGATCAAGGCCATAGGGTGTTCCATTTAAACATATTGCAAAGGTTTCGCCAGCAGTGGGCACTGAAACGTAAGCAATGACATACAGCTGAGTGAACAAGATGGAGGGAAGTAAGAGAAGGAAGGGCATAAAAAAGACTTAAAGGCCCCCTGAAATCTAAATTTAAAGCAGGGCTCAGTAGTTTCGGGATTTCTTCGTTGTATTCTCACTTTTTGCTGGCAGGTTTCTCTCTAGAGCTCCCCCACAGCTTCGGAATAGATATTTGACAACACTGTTGTAAAAACTCGTTGGCGATTCTCAGACACCAGAGGCTAGTAGATCAACGACATCAAAGCAGATGGGACATTCTTTAAAACGTCTTCTTCATTCGGGTTCGAACAGCGTGAGGGAGCGCAATAATGACAGCATTTTAGCAGATTTCTTTTGGCCGTAAAGCAATTCGTTACATCGCGAGACCTGATATCACGCGATACTTCCTGACGCGGCGGCCGGCGGCCCGCCGGCTCAAAGTTGCAAGTGCGGATTTTCCGCTCATGGGCACCAGGGGGGTGCGAAACGACCACCATTAAACCCGAAATAAGTAATATAACCATTCCAGTGACTCCGAAGCTGTTCAGTTAAGGTTAAAAAGTTACTTAGTTCACCTTTAAGTTTTTTAGCTTTTAGTATGAACATATACATACCTCTCTCGTCGTCGACGACGACGACTTACACTTACAATTGATTGGTTGGGTCCTTACAAGCGCTTCGTGAGGCACACTAGCACACACACGCAAGGTCTCTCGCTCCCTCTCTCTTCACGTTCTTCTCCCGGTAGATGTAGAATCCACAGCTAGATCAATGAGTATAGAAGCCCTATGATTACAACGAACGACCATCATTTGAAGTGTCACACAGTGAAATTATCGTACATTATAGGATTTTTTGTCATTATTGATCGTACATCGTACAGAGGTCAAAATTATCGTACAAATACGATAATTATCATACGTCTGGCAACACTGGTCAATGGAATGCTAACAGCAGGTGATGGTCTGCTAATCAATGGCGGCGCCCGGGGAAGCTTCAGTTTTTTTCTGAAAGATTACCCCCTTGGTTATGGTAAGGTTATGGTAAGGGGCGTGGCATTTCAAAAACGCGCTCGAAGCAGCTGACCAATCACAACACACTGGTCCAGCCGACCAGTCAGAGCACATCATGCTTTCCGGAAGGAGGGGCTTCATAGAAGCAGGAACTAAACAGAGCGTTACTGACTGAGAAGTACGGAGCTCCGCACATGACATGCAATCATTTTTTTTTATCATGTGCACGATTTACTAATTCGTTTCCTCAATTTACTAAATCGTGCGGACGATTTACTAATTTGTTCTTTCTATTTATATATTGTCCGCACGATAGAGCAAATCAAGGGAACAAAATAGTAAATCGTGCGCATGATTTATAAATCGAGGGACGAATTAGTAAATCTTGCGCACGATTTAACCTACTATTTTTTTCCTGCATGTCATGTGAGGGGCTCTGTAGGGAAGAGAGGTGCTGCAACAATTTAAAATATGTGAAAAAATAAGGTGTTTTTTGACCATTCAACCATTACATCTATTCCAGCAGGCCCCAAAAACAAAACCAATACTTTGTAAAAGGGCAAAATAGGTCCTATTTAGCGGTCAGAAGTGTTCATAAAGTGCTCAAAGCAATACAAAATAGTCAGTGGCACAGTGATGTGTTAAATGCTGCTAGAGCTGATGCTGACAGCTTGGCACTATTTTGCTTGGCTCATTAATACATTACACCATAATGTCTCTGCAAGGAAAGAGAGTTGTCTTCTTTATGTGTTTGTAAACCACAAAAGACCAGCTACATGTTATTTTATTTATTTATTTACAAAAGGGACAGTGTACATGAATCAACATTCGTGAATGTAAATGTACCCAAATTAGCCCGAAGGCTAGTTTTCATCGGTAGTCCCTTTGCCAGATGTTATTAGGCTTAAAACTAGAGAAAAGGGTAAAACATTACAATTAACATTAACAATAATAGAACTAGAACTTGTAAACAACTCTGTAAAATACAATTAAACATATTATACAAAAAGACGATATATATATATATATATATATATATATATATATATATATATATATATATATATATATATACAGTATATATATATATATATACACACAATAAAAAAGAAAGATAAAAAAAGACATTGTTATGAGTTAAATATTACTAATTATAATGAAATTATTAATAATAATAATAATAGAGGAAGCAGCATGTTCACATTGTTGATTATGAAGAAGCCATTTCTTAAAATGATGCTTAAAGGATTTAAATGATGAGCATTCTCTGTTACCTTCAACAAACTATTTCAAGTTTCTGAAGTGACGTCCATCATTTGCTTTTGACCCTGTGGCAAGACAAGCAGATGAAGGACGCTCATGTTATGGTGTAACCTTAGATCTAAATGGCTAGGACAAATGAAGGTATAACAAAGTTAATATCTGAGATATGAATCAATGTAAGTACTCTAAAATCCGGTCCTAGGGCCATTACCATGAGGTTCCAGTGTGTACTACAAGGGGACCGTGCCATATAGGAAGATTATCCCTATTGCGCAAGAACCGATATCCTTCTGTGTGCAGTCTTGCATTGTACACAAAGCCATCAGTAGTACATTAAACAAAACATCACGGGACACTGGGCGCAAAAGCACTTCCGAGCAATAAATGGTTAAAATGAAGAAATCTTAATATGTTTTCCGTATCATAAACTGTGTAGTTAATGTGTATGAGTATACATTTAGCATGCTACTCTCAGAGGAAGAAAATGAGAATTGTTTTATTACAGCGGCTATATTATGCACTGTCAAATAGCATTCCAATTTTTTTTCTTTTATGGTCTGTACATATGAAATTGTGATGTGCATTATATTATTTGTATTATGCATACGCACAAATCATATGCAAATTGCTGAAATGAAATGCTCTAGCCATTAAAGCACTGTGTTTATTTATTATGCCATTAAACTTTCCAAAATGAACACAAATAAAACCAGCTGTCAGGGTGTGTGTTCCCTACAATCAGGGAAAATATTGTTTAAAAGAATGAAAGGTCCAACAGGATGTATAAAAGTATCAAAATCATGGCAATGGTGTTTATATAGGACTGTCCTGCCATGTGAACCTGACAAGCTGTTATATAAAATATAGGCTACACGACCTTAATGATGTGGCCCGCCAGGAGATGTCACTGTCGTGTGACACCTCAAAAGCAACGTCAACTTTCTAAAATACAGTTACTTGTGAAATTTTCATTTGTGTATTGCACACACTTCTGGGTGATATGTTGTTGATTAAGATGTTTTGTTTTAAAATTAAAAATTGGCTTAATAACATTGTTGTTTTTATTCCTGCAACCAAAATACATTAACTCTCCTCTGTTTACTCTGCACCTTTACTAACTGTAATAATAATATTTTATATATATATATATATATATATATATATATATATATATATATATATAGGCTACAATTTTTCAGTTACAATTTCATTTACAAGTTTACAAAACAAGAAATGTCATGACTGACCATGTTCTTTCACTGGATGATTGCACAAACTAATATAGACCTACATTTGCTACAATTTTGAGAGTGACTAAAACACACACTGCCTGTAATGTTGATAGATATTAGTCTATGTTTTATGTATGTATATTTCTGTCTTAAATTGTCCTGTTTTTTTTATTTAATTAAAATGTTTGCTATATTTTTACCCTTTTTAGTTAAACTGTTTAAAATAAGTTTTGATCGTGACAATATTTAAAATGTCTACCACCCATCATATTTACACACTCTGAAAAAAAAAAAGTAGCCTACAAACACTGTCAGTGGGATGATACCCCTTCGAAAGGTGCTAATATGTAAAAAATTAAGGTACTAATATGCACCCTTAAAGGGTAAGTACAAAAAAGGTATGTGTATCTTTTGAAAGGGTACATTTCTAGTGACAGCTTTTGTACCTTTTCTTCTAAGAGATAATTAATGGATTTTATAAACTAGGCCTACTCTTATTTGTTGCAGACATATATGCAAATATTGTATCAAAGTATGATACCGCAAAAAAAAAAGCCTCCTGGTCTCTCCTAAAAAATAAATGTGAAAAAAAAAAAAATCCATTGAAAAATATTGGGATCACAAAAATCTCTGAAGAAAAGCATTTCTCTTACAGTAATGGGAATCCGGAGCTGAACTTTGGGTTGATCATCGTCTCATCATATTTCTTTTGATCTTGGGATGAAATGTGACCCTGTCATGCTTTTGTGACATGCACATGACGGACGCGTGGAAACGTCAGAGCGGTCTGATTGTAAAGTGTCACGTGACCGCTGTGAACTGAAGTGATTTGAAGGGTTCAGAGATTCACCAGCTACTTCAAACAAGTCCAGCGGAACGCAAAGCCTACTTTACGCCACAGCTCGAGTGTTGAAACGCAAAGTTAAGTTGTGTGACCTAAGGAGGGGTGGTCTTGAATAAATCTCTACTCTGACCAGCTCAACAGTGAAGCCGAACCTCTATATACAGACCGGAGCGCTGCATTGTTAAGAATAATTTAGCCGTTATTTTTTCGCAAGTCCTCGGAAAGTAACCTCGGAAAAATAGGTTTGATACGCTACAGACTGTGATACCAACAGAAAGGTTTATCATAATGTATCGTTAATAGTTTACCGGGAAAGGGTGTGCTGGACTTCAGTTCCTCCTGAGAAGAATTTCAAGTCATCTTTCGGACTTCATCCAGGAAGAAAACACTTTTTTCATCGGAGCGGACAAGTAAACGTTTATTTCCATGCATCGTTGGGCGACGATCTTGTTCAACATCGCATAACTTCAGGTTAAATATACATCGAAAAATCGGATCTCATCCATAACATAGACTGGTACAATTTGATGTCAAGGTTACTATAGGAAATTCTATATTGCCATCCAACACAAACGCATCGTGTATCAGTTGTTTTGTGCGATGCTTTTGTAGATTATTAAACTAACAAGCTCGTGGACGACACTGGTATTGTGCTGTTGCGATACCATTTCTGGCGTTTCATGCTTTCACGGGATTATAGTTTGAATTAAAATCTCTGGATGGACGAAAACGACTATATTCCGTGCCGTGTGGATTACTGAGAGAGAGAGATACGCGTGGGAATCGAGACACCTGAGCCGGATACCTGTAACTTTTCTCTCTCTGTCGAAAGCTCCTCATCGTGCATGAGATTGGGCTTTCTGTCTGTCGCTGGTTGACACGGTCTTTTTTTATTTAACTCCTTCTGGTCTGGTATAATGGACGTGATAGCTCTAGATAAAGTTCACCAGCATCACAATCCAACAGATTCTCGCTGGGAATTCGTCGCTGGACTGTAGACGTCGGTCGGGAGATATTTTGGAGGAGTGCTGTTGTTTATCATCACAAACGGGATTTATTCGTGGAAACTACGATGTCCGTTTTACGCTCTTGGATGGAAACTCTGTTGCTGTATATGTTAATTTCAGATGGTAAGTCTGCTATATGCACGCTTGTTTTTTTTGTTTTGTTTTGTTTTGTTTTTTCAAATAGGCTACCATACTTGCTTGATGATATTTGGATGTTGTGAATGACTGCAGCGGATTTTATCCTATATGTTTGAGGTGCAGTGGGTTTTATAAGTCTTAATTGGTCATTCAACACACATATAAAGCGCAGAGCTGAGAGATTAAACCGTTTTTAACGCTTCAAGTTCTTGTTTGTTGCTGTCTCCAGCCTTGGTGGGCAACGTAAGCTTCAAGTGCGGCTTTTTTACATCATTTAATGCTTTTTTCCCCCTTTTTTTTTTAAACACAGCAAACACTTATTATTCTAGCATAGCAACTGCCCGCAAGGTGGGAGCACGACTAAAGCTTGAGGCCAACCGTGACAAAAAAGAAAAGAAAAGAAAAAGCCCCTTTTTTTAAAACAACAATGTGAAATCAGTTTTTGAGCCTGCTCTGTCGAAATGACTTTTTCTTATTCTAGCGTTGGGATGTAAAAGAAGGTTATGAATTAGGGAATGGAGAGTCTATTTAAGACTAAACCCCCAAAAGTAGTCAAAACAAAATATGTGGTGTTGAGTGACTTGAAAAGTATAATAAACCCAATTCTATGTAGGCTAGGTATTCTAAGATAAAAAAGATTATGAATCATGAAAGTTAGGGGTTAGTTCACCCAAAAATCAAAATGATCCCATAATTTTCTCACCCTCAAGCCATCCTAGGAACATACGACTTTTTTCTTTCAGCCTCACACAATCGTAATTATATTAAAAATATGAGGAGTGGGAGTAGGCTAATAGTAGTGAATGGTACCTTGTTTTTTGAAGCCTAAAAACTGCATCCATCCATCCATCATAAAAGTAATCCATATGGCTCCAGGGGGTTAATAAAGGCCTTCTGAAGCAAAGCGATGCATTTTTGTAAGAAAAATATCCATAATTATAACTTTATAAACTGTAATCACTAGCTTCCAGTGATGTCCATCCGCGCGTTCACAAGAGAGTCAGAGGAAGAGTGACCTCTGACCCAACATATTACATAGGATGTAGGAGTAGCGTAAGATAGTTGAGAATAGACGCATTTTGCGGTTCAAATAAATAGGGCTGGACAACAAACTCAAGCTCCTCTGACATTTCTCATAAAAAATTCTCATTTTAGATTTTTTATTTGTGATTGGTGTTTTGTTTTGCTCTATCCTCTGTGTTCGTCAATACGTCATACGTCGGGTCAGAGGTCACTCTTCGGCCTGAGCGCGACTCGCGTACGGCCGTTACCTGAAGCCAGTCATTATAGTTTATAAAGTTATAATTATGGATATTTTTCTTACAAAAACACATACCTTCGCTTCAGAAGGATCCCTTATGATGGATGGATGCGCTTTTTTGGGCTTAAAAAAAAGAGGTAGGCTACCATTCACTCCCATTTTAAAGCCTGAAAGAGCCAGGATATTTTTAATATAACTCAGATTGTGTTTGGCTGAAATAATAGTCATATACACCTAGGGTGGCTTAAGGGTGAGTAAATTATGTGATAATTTTCATTTTTGAGTGAATTAACCCATGTTTGATTGCATATTTTTTTTAGGTGGCGCAAAAAAAGAGTTTCTTTCATATACTGTAAATCAGATCGCTTTAAATGTCTGGCAAAACACCTGTCTTTTTTTTCTTTTTTTTTTGAGCAACGAAAAGATTTTAAAGTTTTAAATGTATTTAAAAGTGTTCCTTCTATTGAGAGGTTCAGTGTTGCATTACTAAATTTACAGGGGACTTGCGGGTGGGACAAGTTTGGATTATTAGCCAATATTTTCTAATTATCTGATGCTTGTTTACAAGAAATCGGCACCTGTTCAAGTTCATTTCAGATTTGCTCCCTCTGCAATTTTCAAATGAATACGATAACAAATGAGACTGTACTTATCTAATTGCCAGTCTGCATTCATATAAATACATTTATCTCTCTTTTTTTAAATAATTTTTTTGATCAGCTATCACAGCTGTGTCTCTCATTGTTTAATTGACAGCTTTGACTGATTTGTATCTCATCAAGAGGAATCCTTTTGAAACACGAAACAAGTCATTATAGGCTATTTTAGAGTCAGAACCATATTATGGCATCATGGTATGACTAAGATTATTACATTGACAGTCATCAGTACAGAAGTACAGAAATTTCTTTGCAATATTCCTTTGAGGTCTAATCCCATCCCTTATCTTCCTTTCATGAAACCATAAGAACAAAGGCAACATCATTTGGGAGTCATCAAAGTTCTGAGGGTCCGTTATGTGACTTGACTATAATCTATGGTATTTGACAGAAACTTGGATATGAGGAACACCAGAAAGGGAGTTTCGTTTGTAGAAATGTTTTGATTTTTTAAGTTATGAGTTATGCCATGGGAATTGTTAGTTGATTTAAATTTGATCAACTTGCTTGCGCATTTCACTCTTCCATGATTCATACCTTGAACATACAGTATAGAAGGCAGGAGCGATGGAAGGTCAGATGTGCTCATAATGTCATCTGTCAGGCACTGTCCAATACAATTGCGCATGTTTTGACAACAATGCCATTCAGTCATGCGTTTGCATCTGTAATCCAGACAGCCTTCGTCTGCGGTTGTTACTGATGTACTTGGGCACTAAATTGGGCCAGCGCAAGTGTGTCTCCTCCGCTTCCAGTTACAGACGTGACAGACAGGAACCAGGCATTAAGATCAAGGAAAACATCAACAAACCTGAGACGTGCCGTGAGCTCTCTAGGAATGTCTTGTTTGTTAATCCACAGTGTTGCACCTGTGCGGAGAGCCCTGGTTCGGTTTCAGAGCGGCTTCCTTGTGAAACCAAATCATCTGGAAAGAAATAGCTTTGTTTTGTTCTCTTGTTTTATTTAGTAGGCCTGGGAAGTAGCATCGGTGGAGCTTCAGTGCCTTGATTGTTGGACCCCTGTGCTGCTTCTCATCCTTATGACAAACTAACCTGAAATTATTTTCGTCAACTCTTCTAATTGAATCCTGATTATGATATGACTCCTCTTTCATGGTCTTAAATGTTTTAAAAGTTTTATGTATTAACATACACTGAGCAGAACAAAGAAAAAGGCTCAGAATTGTGTCGTCGTGAATGCTGCATTTGCGAAATTTAAAGGGATAATGTCAAAATCTGTCATAATTCATTCACTCTCATGTCATTTAAATCCAAACTTTTTTGATTTTCTGGTAACACTTTACAATAAGGTTTGTTAGTTAACTACATTAGTTAACATGAACTAATAATGAACTGCATGTATAGCACTTATGAATCTTTGTTAATGTTAATTTCAACATTTACTAATACTTTATTGCAATCTTGTTAACATTAGTTAATGCACTGTGAACTAACATTGAACAGTTGTATTTTTATTAACTAACGCTAACAAATACAGTAACAAATGGATTGCTCATGGTTGGTTCATGTTAGTTAATATGTTAACTAATGAACCTTATTGTAAAGTGTTACCAATTTTCTTTCTTCTGCAAAACACAAATATTGTGAATGAATACATTTTGTGTGTGTGTCCATTCATTGAAATTCAACTGGGTTGAATGTTGTTTTTCACAGACAGGGCTTAGGCTAGATTAAGCCAGTAGTAGGCCTCAGATCAGTTAGGATCTTTTATGAACGTGACTTAGATGAAAAAAAAAATCACTGGTTGCATCTTGACACAAAACAATGGCACTGACATGTTTTAAGATATGTCAGTGCAGGTTGCTTTCAGTTAAACCAGCTCAAACATGCATTTTAGTCTGGAACTGAACCTTGTCTGTGAAACTGGGCCTAAATATTCAACTTATTTCAAAGGTTCAAAGTTAACAGCTCTCGAAAGTTATTCTAAAATGGATTTCTAAGTCACAGCAGAAGTATAAATCCTGGTAGATAATCGCCAGTCATTTTTGAGTAATTTCTTTGAACGGATGTATTTTTGAGACCGTTACCTGTCCAGTTCCTTTTTGGTGGGTTTGAAAGATTTAGATATGTGCAAAATTTAGGTGCACCCACCTTTTGCCGATTTTTGGAATGCCGGACCACTTGAACACTCCTTTAGGAATGCAAGGATAGTGCCCGTTTGTTATCAATTGGCCCTGCTTTTTTATCTGTTGCTTTATATGAAGTCCTTGAAAAACTTGACAGAATTTGCACAGGTTCACCTGGTAGCCTACTAATGAGATTTCTTAATGGGATTTAGGTCTGTGTGACATTTGTAAACTCAAGCAACCTAATTACCATAAGAATACGGTCTATTTGAACCGGAACAAACGTGAAAAAAAAAAAAAAGGTGAAAGTTTTAAATTGAAGCAGGATGTTTTTGTAGAGTAGTTATTTTTGTCTTTCCTGGTAAAAGAATATTTAATTTCATCATGTCTTGGCTTACACGTACACCCACTATAATCTGTGGCACAGCATGTCAAATCATTGATTAATGCAGTAATAGCATTAGCTGGCACCAACAGCGACACTACAAAACGTTGTTCCTTGAGTTGCAGTAAAAGACAGCTTTGTGAAGTGGTGGTTTCTACAGATATGGGATGACTGAAGACCTCCCGCACTGGCCCTGAAGGCACTATGGCCTTCCTTCTGAAAGCACACAACTTGTTTACATTCACTGCACATTGCCCTTTAAAAGAAAGATCTCCTCCAATCACAAGCACCGTGATCAATAACTGCACCAGGATAGCAACATCCTTTAAAATGTTCTTTTATTTATTCAGAGGGTGGGCCTAATAGTATGAGATGGCTTGCACGTTACCATCATTAAAACATCCTCTTTGAGTTTGAAGTTGACCCTTTGTCACGCGAGATAAATTGCCTCTCCCCAGGCAACCCGCCTGACCCATCTGTCAACCAATCAGGGAAAGAGACACCGCTTGTATCCTCCAGACTCTTTAGTTTGGTACCTACTGTGTCCATTCATCACTTATATCCTTCACTGTCATCATATACAGTCATCATATAGCGATAGCTCTGAGAATCATGACCAGACACCTCTCCCAGACAGCAGGGATGAGGAAAAATCACAAATGGACATGGACAACATTTGCGCCATCCCTACATTTTGTTTTCAGCGTGTTTTTTTTGGGGGGTGAACGGCTGACTGTATCGTGCTCTTGCTTTAATAAGACTGCATCTATGATTAAAGGGCTGACTCGGGAGACTGTAACCTGTATTTCCCAGTCTTGTTTCTTTCCCGTCGTTGTATGCCTGCCAGCTGCACAGGATTAGTGTCTTGACAAAAGGAATGCTTATTAATAAGGAAATTGTCTGTAGCTGCAGGAAAATGAAGTAGATGTGAGATGCATATTTTGTTAGTCTGAAAAACCTCTGTGAGGCTATTAATTAGCCGACTAGGAGCATTTGCTAGGACAGAAACAAATAGATTAGCTGGGAAAATGCCTCTTGCCTTTTCGAGTAGAATTATCATTATCGCATCTACTTTCAAAGGCCTTAGCTGTGACGGTAGAAATGTGCCAACAGGAACAGACTTTGCAGTAGCGCTTAAATGGATGTTTTTGCGCGGCTGTCGGTGGGCAGGACTGATTTACGTTATTTACGTATGAGAGCAGCAAAGAAATGTGGAGTAATTCAAAAATACATGACACAGTTAGACCAAAACAAGTCAAAAAAGAGGAAGAAATCGTGTTGTTAGTCGCAGTGTGAAGCAGAGTTTTGTTTATAGTTGCTGAGCAAACTTGCACAATCACATCCACATTAATACAGTTTTTTTTTTATAATATATATATATATATTATATTTTTTGTCTAATGTCGCAGAATGTGATGCTGTTTTTGCACTGATGCCAGACTGATCATTCATTTGTTTTGAATAATCCGATTTTTTTTATTATTTAAAATTATTTAATAATAAATGTGGCACTGTAAATTTTTGGGTAATTCAGTCAATTCAATTAAATTATATTTATTATATAAACCAATTTTACACATCTTTAGACTGCTGAGCCTTACACACACACACACACACACAAAGTTTTGGTTCGGTAAGATTTTAAATGTTTTTGAAATAAGTCTCTTTTGCTCACCAAGGCTGCATTAATTTGATCAAAATAACAGTAAACATTATCATATTGTTAAATATATTATTACAGTTTAAAGTAACTGTTTCTATTTGAATATATTTCAAAATGTAATTTATTCTGTGATTATTCCAGTCTTCAGTGTCACATGATCCTTCAGAAATCATTCTATTATGCTGATTTGCTGCTCAAGAAACATTTCTTGTGATAGTGTTTACAACAGTTGTGCTGCCTAATATTTTTGTGGAAACCATGAGTCTTTTATTAATAGAAAGTTCAAAAGAAAAGCACTTATTTGAAATGGAAATCTTATGTAACGGTATAAATGTCTTTACTGTCACTTTTTATCAATTTATTGTGTATATGGATTAGGCACATTTTATACATAAAAGGCACGGATTCATTATGCATAACAAATAATATAATTTTTTTATGTATGATTTTGTCAAGCTGTGGCCTTCCTGTGATTTTTGATCTTAGTCCACACCTGTACATGAGAAAAAGCTGATTATTTCTTTCTGCCTGCTGTAATGCAAAAATAGTTGCTTGTTTTTTCTGTCAGTGGCATGAACATATTTGTTTTGTTTTTTTTCCCCTTAATTACTAAACTAATACTGTTAAACAACTAAGGAATGTTAAAAAGGTCATCAACGTAGCATTGTGAAGTCCAAACATTGCCACACATTTTGCCTCTACATGGGAGACTGTGATCTGTGATCACTGCAGTGGAAGCTGAAGAAATATGGCCAGATTTTTGCCCTCCAGCATTTCTTGGCTCCTCACGTGGTCTTGTTTGCCTCCCTCCCTTCCTCTCTTCCTCCATATCTGCCGCCGCTTCCCTCCCTCCCTCCCTCCATTTCTCATGTGCGACAAATCTGCAGAAGTTGCTTGTACTCCCAGTGCCCAGGACAACTAGATGTCCCCTCAGCCTTTAGGCTTTGCTTGCTTTCCTTTTTCCTTACTTCAGTTGTGATATTTCTTGTTCCTTCTGCACTGCAGGCTTCTGCTTGGCATGAGGATTTCACAACCCAAAGAAAGCCCAGGTGGAATGATTAGAAGGGCAAATTGGTTGAGTCTGCAGTCCAGATATTTAAATCAGCAGACTCGGGCTGATGTGGGCGGTAAAGACACTGTCTGGCCTGCATCGTCATTACCTTTCCTAATTGAAGGACACCCGTGGCAGAAGAGGTGATGATGGCGACGAGGGCTGACTGTGGGTCAGTGTTGTCTCAGCGTGACTCATTAGTCTTTCTGCTGAGCTCTTGTGCTGCTGCTTTTAAAAATTCCTCAAGCTTACACCAGTGACAGTAGCACAGTAACCTCAAACTGTGAGTGCAGAGCCACACTGAGGGGGAAATGTGTGTGGGTTGACTGAATGACTGTCACTGTGTAATATTATGCAACAGTAGTAATAAAGTATTAAACAGGGGCATAATCTACACTTTTGTAGGCCAAAAGTATGCCGCATTCATATGTGCCTGCTGAATATTGTTTCAAAACCATAGCATTTATATATATATATATATATATATATATATATATAAAAAAGTTCCCCTTTCCATTGCTACTAAAACAGCTTTTACTCTAGGGCTGCTCATTATCGGGGGAAAAAAAATTATATTTTGTTTTTCTGCAATATATATATTACGATATGAAAAAAATCCTGGAAGTTTCACCAGATGACTTGAATAGTTCTATTCTAGAATGATTGGGGTGATTTTGTTAGGGAGTGCATCTAGAAAGAAAAAAAGAGCCAAACTTTTTACCCTGAACTTTTTAAAGTGTGGAATCCTTTTAGGGCTGAATGGAAAAACTTTTAAAAAGTGGGTGTTCATGATTGGATTTACTCTTTACAAGAACCAGCTCAAACCATAAAGTGAGGGGAAAAAATCAACGACTTTCCACTTCAGTTTTCATAGACCACATTTACACTGTTTTTGACCAATTCAGTATGACTATAAGATAATAAAAATTATGATTTTATTGTGATTATTATGAAACATATTAAACATTATTGTAAAACTATTGTATTGTAATTTATTTTATTTTATTGTAAAATTACAATACTGATATTTCATTTCTTCATTTTCAAATGTTATACCATCAATTTTATTTTTACGGGTTGTCGGAAAATGTGCTGCCAGTTTCAGATTGAAGGCAATGTATGTTCATTTACACGTTCGTTTACACAGCAGCTGAATTTGAAAATCGCACTAAGCATTAGGGCTGTAGTCAACCAAAGAAATGCTTAGTTGACCAAAGTCCTGTCCTGCACAACGATTAGTCGACTAAAAAAAAAAAAAAAAATGACGCGATGTTTTGCATTTTGATTGAA
The DNA here is from genome assembly GCF_963993115.1 of Abramis brama. Taxonomy (NCBI): domain Eukaryota; kingdom Metazoa; phylum Chordata; class Actinopteri; order Cypriniformes; family Leuciscidae; genus Abramis; species Abramis brama. The sequence goes on from NC_139967.1 coordinate 41,907,307, forward strand.
CATTTATTAAACAATTGTCATAGAGCATTTATAAAACAACAATGTTTTATAAATGTTCTCATTCGCGCTTGAATAAGGCCGGCGACACACTGGCTGCTGGCGTGAGAGTCTCAGCTGCGTTGGGTGTCTGTTTTTATTTCGGCTCCCATGTTAACAGGTTAGAGTTTGCACACTGCCTGCGTGAGACACGCGTCTCAGGCGCGGCTCGAGTCACGCGGAAAACGCGTGCATGCTAGAAATAGAACCGACGCCTGAGTGTTCCAGCAAGGGGAGTGTTCTCTGGCTAGAGCGCAGAACAGCGGAGTTTGTATGGACCGAAGTGCATGTCTGAGCTTGCTGCTGTTGCTTTGACATTGTGGAAAATAGAATAATAGAAACAAAATGTATTAGACTTTTTACCCCGTTATTATCAATCTAAATTAATCTCGTTTTTAATTTAGGCTAACTTAATTTCGTTTTTCTTTATTTAAATTTAATTAAATAAGTATTGCTTAAGTTAACAGAGTGTGTGCGTTTTATATCACTAGTGCAGTGTCCGTTCTCGGAGAATATAGCCCTGCTCGCGTGAGGTGCGCCGCTTCCCGCTCGCGCTGTTCTGTAGTTTACTATTAATTCTGAACGTGTCGCGTCTCGCGTGTCTGTCTATATTGCACCAAATGCGACACTGCACTCCCTTGTGAAGTCGATTGGATGAACGGTTCTCGAAATAGGATAATCAAAATGCAAACGGACAGACAGACACAGAGATTACTACCTATATTCCTTACTGAGCGCGAAGCAGCAGTGCAGCCAGCCACAGGTGCGGTTCCCGAGTGTTATACGTGGTGCGCTAAACTGTGGCGCTGTTACAAAATAGCCTAAATTAAAGCATTTAAAGTTGGGGATAAAACATAGGCTAATTATATTTAGAATACAGTAATATATAACTGCTTATAAAGGAATAAATATCAAGGAGTAAATCAATGAAAATTTCTTTATTGGTGAAAAAAATAAAAAAATAATTATGCACTGGTCGACCAATGAGAATGTCAGTCGACCAAGACGGCATCGACCGATTAGTCGACTAAATGACTAAAGTTGACAGCCCTACTAAGCATATCATGATATCATCGGCAGGTTGGAACAGAAGGCTTACAGCACATTCTACTAGACGAAGCAGTACGTCGACTAAATAGTATGTTCAAACACGTTATTTACAGCCAACATGGTGGATCTTATGTGTTCATATTGTATTCTACGCACATGCATACTTGCAGAATGCACTTTATTAAAGGTGCAGTATGTAATATTGACAGCTGGCGGTTCAAGTACTGCAGTCCTAATTCAAAATATTGTAGAAAGTTGTTTCCCCCGCCCCCTCCTCCTCAGACTCGACTCTTACATGGGTTGCCAGATTGGGGACACGCAACAGGAGCAAGCGCAATTGACAATGGAAGGCGAGAAGACTTAGCCTACACACTGTGAGTTGATGAGTTGATTTATCTGCGTTTTAATATGCTCCCGTTCATAGAGATTTTTAAATGGATGCCGAGGCTTTTTAGGTCAGGTCTTCGATCTCTGACCCAGTTTACTCTGTGTTTTCTGACAACCTGGTGTGTCGAAATACTATTGGGTAAATTGGCAGTGGGTGGGATCACACAGACCAAAACAAAAATAGACATTATGACATGGAACGCACATTTTAAAGTAAAATAACTGGCTGTAGCATTGTTTTTCAGAGAACTAAGTATGTGAACTTAGCATGTTCCCTAAATATCTGCAGACATATTTACATACATGACATACAGCACCTTTAGTGGCCGAGAAGAAAGTTCTTCATCAAATTGTGTATGATTTTAGTTCATACTAAGAAGGATTTGAGTTTTTGCACCTGCTAGTAACAGGTGTAGCCAAAATAGCCTGTTAAACCTGTTTCAGGGGGGTGTCCACATACTTTTGACCATGCAGTTAGTCAAGGTTTCTTGCACAAAAAAAGGTTTATATTTCCTCACTTTGAAGTAAACGCTACACTCAGCTGCTGTGCCTCTATAATCAAATGACCCATTTATAATTAGATATCCATAAACATGTTGTTATTGTGAATTCTTTTGGCCACAATAATTGTTTAGTTATAAATCTGATATTGTGACAGCCCTAGGAATGTTGCTGTAAAAGGCGTTGATATTGTTGGTAATGCTAATTTTCTCATGGATGTGACATCTTAAGCTTAGACTATTTCTGAGTGACCCAATTTTGCTGCTTGAGTTTCTTTAATGTTCTGGACTGGGGAAGGAGCATTGTGAATGTATTTGTGAATTTATTTATTCAGGAGCAGGAAAATACTTCTATTATGCGTCACATTTAAAGTAAGAGCATATTTATAATGCTAGGCTATAACTAAAAGTGTGCAGTACTTTTTTTTTTTTTTGGGCCCCGACAGGTTGATTGAGTTGAGAGAACCGGCCATTATTCTCTTCAGGCCCTGGGGTGAGCTAAAACTGAGGAATGAGTAAAGTTTACAGGCCATTATATAGAGAGCTTTAAAAGACATTATAAGCTGTTCACAGGACATGGAGTTGCACAATATATCCGGATCCTTCCACAACTGCATCTTTACCCCTGGAAGAACCTCACAGCTGTCTGCAAGAGATCTGAATTAAAGATTACAATGACAGCACAGTCAGCGTGTGATCCTGCACAAGCTTTCTTCATTAAGGCAATAAGCTCTTTTTTCTTCTGTTTTCTTTATGTAACTCTTATTAGGTTCCCTCACAGGTTCTGCATTTACTGCCTCATCTCAACAAAAGAACAACACTTCCGTTCATGACAGCCAACGCGTTTCCATCAAACCATAATCATGGACAAGATGACTGTGGGAAAGGTTTGAGAAACATTTTTGCATACCCAAGACTTTTTCCAATCTGCTCATCACACATCATTTCAGAAAAATCCCTCTCGAGTCAGTTTGAAGTTGACTTTGATGTTCCCTATATTCCGACAAGAATAGTCATGGTTGCTGGCGACATGCCATATCTCGTAGCCATCATTCTGGATAGACATTCAAAGTCTTAACTATGAAAAAGAGGGATCCACTGTCTGTAGATCAGAGTATATTTGTACCTGCAGAAGTCACTGAAAATCAACAGTATTCAAAGTGATGTCAGTTATTATTATATCAAAAGCTTTAAATCTATTTTACAATCCAGTCTAGAGGAGTAATAGAGCCATCAAACCCACCTGTGCTCATTCTGTCACTGACCTTATTGTTTTGAAGACAGAAGAAGTTGCCTCTCAGTACAACAGTGATAGTCTTCCCTGGAGACCTTCTCATCTCTATGACGGTCATGTAAAAGTGTGACCCTGCTGTTTTTTCCACCTCCCAAAAAAGATGTAGAACATGTTTGCTCTTGTTGCACCTCTCCAGTTGGCTTGTACTGCAAAGCTAGCACTGCAGCTGGGAGTTTGTTTTCAGTTTCAGCCATCATATGTTGACATGTTAGAGTGTCTCTGACAGCCGTATGTTTCTTCCTGTCCTTCCAAGCTCTGCCGGAAAGCCTGGCAAAGCTACCAGTCTGCTAGGCACTGAGATCAGTGAACAGACAATCATGTTTTCATACTATTTTGATGTGATGCCTGGCAAATGCTGCCATGTTCATGAATGGCTACCAGGTATTCAATTTTGATCGCTCATTACAACAGCTTTATTAACCCCAAAATGAAAATTGTCATTTTTTACTCTTATGCCGTTCCAAACCTCTGACTTTTCCAATATTTTTTTGTCTATGCAATGACAGTCAACAAGCTAACACATGGTGGCAACATGTTAGCAATGTGCTAAAACATGCTTCTAGAAACATGCTAAACATGTTAGCAAGATACTGTAAAAAGCGTTCAGTTCACTTACTTAAAAAAGAAAAAATAGTAAACCCTTTGCCTTAAAATGATTAAGTAAGTAAACTTAATGCTTATGTTATGTAAACAATTCCACATTACTTCATTTTTTTTGATTAAGCATGCGGGTTTCCTCAATGTTTTTAAAGTTAAGTCAACTGATCACTTTTTACAGTGTAGCAACTTCTAGAAACACAATAAAACATAGAAACATGTGAAAACAAGCAAGCTTTCAGATAGCTTTGGATAACTTTGTTTAATCTAGTTTATTCTCATGGCGTTCCAAACCTGTATGTCTTTGTTTCAACTGTTTTTGTCGGTTTTCTCCATACAATGCCTTTCACTTTATGGAGAATTTTGTTGTTGTTGACATTTCTCAAAATAGCTTTTTTTGTGTTCCATGTAAGAAAGTAAGTCACACAGGTTCTGAACAATATGAAGATGAGTAAAAGTTCATTTTGGGGTGAATTATCCTTGTAAGTTAATGTTAAAAGTGTATATTTTGATGTTTCTCCTATCCCAGTTTAATGAGCGAACCAACAATGGAAGACTGATGTTTTTTAAGACTCAACAATGCAATTCCATTTGGTGCCTCTAATGGTGTAGAAATGACACACTTCATCTTTACATCTTTACTGCTATCTTGTTGCCTGCAGTGTTACAATATCCAGTAGGGAGCTCAGGAGAAGATAGGAGAATACCTTGCAGAAAAATAGCTTTCCGGGCATTATAATCCATTTTTATTGTTGACTAAAGACGTGGCACCAGTGAGATTGTGACACCTCCTCTGGTAGAAACGGATTAACCCAAGACAAGCATGTTGCCGGATGAGGGATGAGAACACCAAATCCCTGAAATGAGCACTGGGACCCCTGGGAAATCAAACTCTATAGCGACTGGCGAACGAGAGAGCAACATGCGTACAACTCAGAAACGCACTGCATCACACATCATGCCCTTTATATGTTCCCAACTGATGTCAAAACCCAGAATCCTCTCAAAGCGCACCGTCTCATGTAAACGCACATGCATGCACTATGCCCATTTATCTTTCTGTTTTTCTCTTATGCACACAAAACAGTTGTGAACTATAGAAGTACTACTTACTGACTTAAAAGAAGTTTAGCAAAGTTTATTTTTGTATTTATGCTTTGGGCAAACATTTCATGTTTGATATGGAGTTGCTTCCTATGTTGAGCATCTATGTTTCCAAATCTGACACAAGGGTCCATCTTTATTACAATACTGGCTTAGAAGGCAGTAGACCGAAATCACACTATGTTTTGAAACTTATTGTCTGCCCACAGGCATTTACCTGCTTTTTTGGTTCCAAGGGCAAAAAAATCTATAACGATTAAAAAAAATTCTCTGAAGCACCATAATTCTAGTATGAGTCAAAATGAGATTTGTATAATGGTCTGTGAAATGTTTAAGGAGCCTGTGATGATGAACAAAGCAAAAATCACATCTCCATGTTATTTCTCCCTACAAGCCACTTCAAATGTGGCTAATGACTCAGGAAACATTACTGCATGGATTAAGTTGAGTTTGACAGTTCTGGCCCAAGGGATTTGTTTTATTTTCTCTGTTTAGGTTGTGTTTTATGCATTGTAAGAAGATTATTTGAAATATGAACAGGATTACTACACAACAACCATAAAATGATATTGAAAAAAAAAAAAAAAAGTTGGTTTACACGGATTAACCAAACATATTAAGTGTGTGTCTGAATGCATTAATATGGATTTCCGCCATAGAATAAAACATAATAATAATAATAATAATAATAATTGCAACTTTATCTCATAATTTTGAATAAACTTGCAATGCTGAGAAAAAAAAATCTGTCATCCCCCCCCCCCCCCCCCACACACACTTTTTGGTGCCCTTTTTCTTTTTCCCTTAATTGATTTTTTTTTTTTTTTTTTTTTTTTTGTCTGGTGCCCTGCCATGGTATTTATGCTTATAACATTTTTTTTCCAGCCCTTTCATGGCCTCAGGTTCAGAATAATTTCCTAGCATAAATGTTATTTTCAGCAGTGGCCTATCATAATTTTGTCATAAAAGAAACCGTGATCAGATAAGCATGAGAGTGTTTCTCAGTGTGCACCTGCAGAACAGAACTATAATTTAATTTAAGTAACAATGGTCACACCTGGGGGATGTTCTCTAATATTTAAGAATGCCTTTGACTGGGGTTTCATCATTTTTTGGAGCAAAATATTTTTAAACTGGATCAAGCTAAAATAGTCATTAAAGTATTTAATGAGGTGCACATACAGTACATTTAGTATGCACAGATCAAATCTGCCATTAAATGGATTGTTAGAGTCCTGGATGCTGATTGGTCAATACAGAGTCAATACTAAGGCTATGTTCACCCTGTCAGTCCAAATCTGATAATTTGTGTATTCGACTGGAATCTGATCTAAAAATGATTGACTGTCCATAGTTCACTCGCAAAAATATATATTTTTTTGTTTTAAATATTTATGGTAGGAAATTTACAAAATATCTTGATGGGAACATGATCTTTACTTAATATCCTAATGATTTTTGGCATAAAAGAAAAATCGATAATTTTGACCCAGACAATGTAGTGTTGGCTATTGCCACAAATATGCCTGTGCTACTTGTGACTGGTTTTGTGATCCAGGGTCACATATTGTGTATTCGATTTGTGTGTCCCATGCTGCTCTTTTGTTTTCCGGAATATCTGCTTTGGGTTTTTAATGGCAATGACACTGGGTTGGTGGGCATACGGCAAAAACAGCCACAACAGCAACATGGAGGGGTTTGGAATATTGACGTTGTCTTATTTACAACATTGACAATGTGTAGCCGCCATGCTTGACTACTGCCTCTTAAGCCCTATTCGTACGGGATTAACTTTACAAGGGTAGATGGAGTAATGTAATTTTACCACAGGACGTCTGTAATATTAATATTAACTACTTTTAAATAGGAAATGATGAAATATATACATACATATTTACAGCGGGTCTATTCGCACAGGATTAGTATTACCTAAGGCAATTTTTCTGGACCGTTTTGAAGGTAAAAGTCGCCGTAATCTTTACTGACATTGTCCGTAATGATTACTGAGATGCACATTCGGACGGGACTAAAATCACTGAGCAGCTCTGGTAATTATTCTCACCTCTCCATGTTAAACTAGTCCCATCCGAACAGGGCTTTATGAGGCAGCGGCAGAACCGTAGGAGGTATTCACAGCTTTATTCCGGCTGTCGTCTTCGCCAGTCTCAAAATATATCGCCGCTATATTGTCATTTTCTGCTCGTCCGGCACTTTTCAACAACACAGCATTGTTTCGGCAGCGACTTTCACCATGTTTCCTTTAATTAACAACGCCAACGTTTTACGTGGTCACATAAACCATGTCACATAAACCATGCAAAGTCACATAAACCATGCAAAATCAGATCAGTCAGACTGAAAAGGATTTCCAGAAATGCGTTTTAAATAAGATTTCAAACCACATATGGATGTCTCTTGAAACACATTTCATGTGTTTTTTTTTGTGTTTTTTTGCCGTTCACACTTGCTAAATCTGATTGGATTTCAATCAGACATGCACACAATTCGGATTTGGACTGACAGTCTGAACGTAGCCTTAAACGAGGCTTAAAATACATGATCTAGTATCAGCTATGATGTGAAACACCTGTTAACAGAGATACTATGTGCGTATAAACCCAGGATAAACCTATCAGCACTATAGTTTAGACGCTATTTGGGACAATGACTTTTTTTTTTTGGTGCAGATCTTAAAAAAATAATTACAAATTTAAAATACAATTCATTCATATGATAACTTGAACACACTTGTTTTAGTTTCTGATTTAAAATTTATTTTGTCACAAAATCAAAAGCTAATTTTGGCAAAGTGTCAAAGTGTTACAACTGTCCTGATATAGTGAAGAAAAAAAAGCCTCATTAAAAGGATTCAATTCTTGTAAAAAAAACCAAATATATATATTTTGGGATAATCTTTTATTATTATTATTATTTATGTAGGAAGAAAAATGTTTGTCAATGAAATCAAAGTCATATGGTCAAAGTAAAATGTGAAACTTATGAAAAATTACCAGGAATTTCATTTTAATAATTAAATTCAAACTTTTTTTTTTTTTTAAATGGAATGAAAGTTTTTAAAAAAAACTCTATGTAATAACCAACTTTAATATACAGATTGCATTTTAAGATCTTGGTACGTTTTAAACTTTTAAAAGACTTTTAAAAGATGTTTCTTTCTTATTCTTATTCAGTCTTATTTTCAGTCTTTTTTCACTAACCCATTTTCTGTGTTTAATAATATTTAAAAGAACGTTTGAACATTAATATTTAATTATACAGTGACCTTTTTATTTTTGATGTAAATGTAATCACAGCTAAATGGATTGCAGATGCTTCACTGTTAGGGCTGGGACGGTTACCGCATTACCGCAATACCGCGGTCACGTGACGCCTACCGCGGTCTGAGCTCGTCACCGTCATCACCGCAAAAAAAATAAAAAATAAAAATAATAATAAAATAAATAAATAAATAAATAAACACTGGCCTTCACATGTGTTCACGTTGTGTCTAATGACATGGGTTCATTGATTCTAATGACATGGATTGTGTCTAATAACATTGTGTCTTACATGGATTCAAGGTTTTCTAAACAAAACTTATCATCAAAAGATGGAGCAAATCCGACCTTTCGCAAGTTCGCAAGTTGTTTCATGACACATAATAACATTCCATTCGTAGGCTATTGACTATAACCCCTTATTTACACTCTGTGGCGCGTTACGGCTGCGACGCGGCTACCGGAGCTGATCGCGCCCACTCTAGTCAATGCTTGTGTTTACAACAGCCACGACGCGGCGCGTTTCAGAAGCGTCTCTCCGCGCCGCTTCGCTAAAGATAGGCGCCTAGTCTATTTTCGACGGACGCCGCGTCCAAGCCGCACCGTAAATAAAAAAAAAAGTAAAAGCAGGACCTCAGCTTTTAATTGCACATGCTTATTTAACACAATTCTCTCACGTGAAGACCGCATTTGTCAACCCTCGCGGAGTCGCGGCAAGTGCACACTCACAGCACCAGAGTAATCTTGACGGCACTTGCAAGAAAATGGATAAGTAGGCTACATAATCAAATTCACAAATATTGCACCATTTAAACATTATTAAAAATACATAGGCTATGAGTTACTAAAACAATATTTGTCAAAGAATACACTTGTTCACAGTTTGAACGTTCTTGTTTCCATTTGTTTAATTTCAAGATCTGAGGTGAATTATCCATTGTTGCTTTTACAGCTACAAAGCTGGAGCACTAAACGATATTCAAAGTCACATTGCATGCTTTTAACATTAAATAAAGCACATAAACACTACCTGAGATTATCATTGACACACTTTGTTTGTTGTTCCAGCCGCAACGTCGCAGAAAAAAAAAAAAACTGGGGGAGGGTGGGGAGGGGGGTTGAGGTTTAAAGCGTTTATCGCAATACCGCGGGAATTTCTTGCTTTTCAACCGCGGTAAGAAAAAATCCATACCGTCCCAGCCCTATTCACTGTGCAAAATGACTACATTCACAGTATAGCATAGCCTCATATACAATATTTTATATCCTCATATTTAGACAAGCATCATTGCAGTAATAAAACCAGTTTCTGTAGTGTTTCATGGTAATTTTCATTAACAGACTTGTTTTTTTATTTTATTTTTAAATTTTCACACTCATCATTGTTGCATATCTAATGTGACATACAGGGCGCCGTCATCAGCTGCACCAAATGCTCAGGTGTAGAGTGCTCACACATTGAACAGATGGGTGACTTTAAATGTATGATTTTTCTTTTACTAATTGCAGTTGCATTTGCAGCTGTTAATTGCTCATGAATATGTGTAATCTGAATCTTGAATGTAATTAGGAGACTACAGCACTCTGCATTAGATGCTAATGACAGCCCTTCTCCGTGAATCTTTTGTCGTTTATGAAATTATTTTTCTTGTCACATAAGGAGTCCACTTCTTCTTCTGTGTTTTAATTTTTTTTTCTCAGCAGGATAAAGAGTCTGCCATTCAATTTACTAAAAGTGTTTGCTTGCTATTGAAATTAAGTAGTTCATATTCTTTGGTGGCATGATTTTTCTGTTATTCCTGAAAACACTTTTACGCGATTAGAAATGTTTTAAAAAGGTTGACATTTGTCAAGATTTGAATAGTGGGGAAGGAGGGCACTTTGGTCATGGATTTACCACAAAGTTTTGCTCATACGGGTATTAATATTTAATTATACAGTGACCTTTTTATTTTTTATGTAAATGTAATCACAGCTAAATGGATTGCAGATGCTTCACTGTGCAAAATGACTACATTCACAGTATAGCATAGCCTCATATACAATATTTATAAAAAAAAAAAAAAAAAAAACTGTGTTCTTTGGTATAACATGCATCAATGATTCGTTCATAATAATACCATGATGCATAGTGATAGATGCTACTCACCCTCATGTTTTTCCACATATAGATGACTTTTTTTATGCAGTATTTAATTATTTGTTTGTTTGTTTGTTTTTTGCACATACTACTTTTATTTCCAGTTGTCTGAAGCTGATCAGAACAGAATGCATTTTAAATTGTCCAGTTATATAGTAGCAACCTTTCCCTCCGTTAAGTTAACTTGACAATTGCTTCAACGTTCTTATACATTTCAACCTGAAATCTGAATACTGGAAAAACTGTAATGGGCATTCTGTTTGTCTACCCAGGTGCAATGTATTTATTAATTTATTATTATTTTTTCTTGTAGTAAACTCTCACCAGACCACACTTCAGTGGTTCTGTGGTTGTTTTATTTTTATGTGAATTTTACACCATTGGGGCCCATTTTCAACAGTAAGGATGGCATTTGTTTTACCATATCAATTCGAGCCCGAGTCCTCATCCTTTGGAAGTGCATGAAAATTGGATCTGCTTTCGCAGTGCAGTAAACGGTGTCTTCGTTGTCAACATGTTGATAACACAAGTCACACTCTTCCAGTCTAAGCTACAACCATTGTGTTTTAGGGTCAAAGTAGACGTTGTTTGCAGGCAGCCAGTGAAGACCATAGGTTGGCATTATGCAAATTTGTATATGTAGGTTTGAGCTGGAAGTAAGACTGGAATTACTGACGACTCGTTTCAGGCAGTTCAGAATCGGTTCTTTCTTTTACTGTGCGTTCACACCAAACGCAAATAGTGCGTCAAATTCGCGTCTACCACGTCTAGTGGGACGCTTGAACATTTTGAATCCATTCGCGCGTCCAGAGCGAAATTGACGCGCGTAAAAAGCAAAGGTTTGAAGCGTCTGAGGCGAAATCCGCTTGTCTGTTTGCAAGATGTCTGATGTTGATCGAGCATTCATCGAGAGAGTTACCGCATCGGAGCCAGGAAATTTCATTTTTGACAATACGGGACATTTAATTTGCGTTCTGAAGATGAACGAAAGTCTTACGGGGTTGGAACAACATGAGGGTGAGTAATCACTGACAGAATTTTCATTTTTGGATGAACTATCCCTTTAAGAATGTGAATGGGGTAATTTTGATATCTTGTTGACTTTAATAACTGATTAAGGTGCAGTGTTGAGAATGACTTGTTCTCAGGGCTCAGAGTAGTCTTTTTCTCTCTTTCTCTCTCTCTCTCTCTCTCTCTCTCTCTCTCTCTATCTCTCGTTCTCGTTCTTTTTCAGTTTCTTTTTCTTTGCATGAGAGGATGCTCACAACTGATCTTCTGTTTGCTGCCGTATAATAGGTAACAGCGTTTTTGGAGACAGTACAAGCCTCTTTCTCTTCTCTCTCAACCTTCACCCTGCAGTCAGCGTTTGTCCTAGATTTTTTTGTGTTCTCTCTCTCTATGTGTGTGCCCTCCTCTCTTGCTCTCTCTCTCTCTTTCTTTCTCATTCTAAGCTTTCCACTGAAATCTATTCTTCAGTGTCATTCTGATTTCCAAACGGAGTGAAGCTACAGTACTGAACTATAAGCTGAGTAAGTTCCCCATTTTACATTTAAATTTTTTCCCATTGGTGCAGCCACATGCCTGAAGCTAGACTGCCACCTGTCACACAAATGTCTTTTGCCATTTTGAGTACTTGACCAGAATTGTATTTTCTTCTAATGTTTGTGAAAATGTGTCACTTTGGCTGTGATCTCAGTGAGAATTAGATGAAATGGAAAAAAGTTACAGCAAAAATGCTGACTGTATGAAGCCCAGTGCACAGTTTTTGCCCACGAAGTTTCTGTCTGAGATGAATTTCAGAAATCATAAGTAAAATTTAGGCTATTCACCATAATCTGCAGTATTTTATCACATATTTGTATCACTCTTGACATTCTCTCACTTCAATTGATGACATCTTTATGTGTGTGCGAGAGGCATGTAGTTAAAAATATTATTGTAGTTATTGCGTGAACACAGCATAAGCTCATTGTTTTGGTTCAGGAGGAACTGTAAAAGATGGTTGCAGTTCTTGGTGACTGACGTCTGTTTAACTCTGCATAGCATGAAACGCACTGTTGTCGTGTGATGTCTAGCATCGACGGTATATAAAAACATAAATTGACAGGCAAGTAGGACATTGGACGAACATTTTATGGTCCTACGCCTTCCCCAGATGATATAAATACATATAAACATATACATTTAGACCACTTAACTTAGTGATTTCCATCGGGATGTGAAGAGACTTTCAACCAGCATAGCAAAAAAAATTTTTTGAAGCACATCACCTACCCTGCCTTTTGTACAGTATGCGGAAAAAACTTTTGTCCGTCAAATCAAAGTCTTTAACATCTTAATGCGGATGTCAGAGCACGACAAGATTGATCACCAAGTCAAAGCCATCAATTGTGACAAAAGTTATGTGATGTATATCGTACAGGCTGTCAAAAGACTCTTGATGTTGCACAGTCTGTCTTGATTTTACACAAGGTCTCACCACAGGGTTGTATTGTACAATCTGACAAGGAGGACAGAAAACAAATTGCATAGTGTGCACTGGGCTTTAGAGCGCACTCTTACAAATAAAGGTTTCAAAAGGGGGTTGCACAGCGATGCCATAGAAGAACCACTTTTGGTTCCCCAAAGGACCTTTCAATGAACAGTTCTCAAAAGGACCATTTATTTCTTAGTGTGAAGAACATATATCTCGTAAAATGGCAGAGCAAGAGAGTCAAATGCCAATTGGAGAGTCAGACACAAAAATAGCAGAACTATGACCCAAGACCTCAGCTGTCTTTGGTCACCCAGGTATTGAGGTCACTTCATTATCTGTCCTCCTCCAGTGAAGCAGCTTTTTCAGACCCAATTTATGCCATTTATTCAGTTTGCTCTTTCCTCCACTGTTATACCATTGCATGAGTCATTATGAAATAAATCAAAAGTATGATCTTATTCAGATCAGTTGTTTAGATCTCCAATCTAATTAGAGTTCATCAATGCAGCGAATGCACATCATACAAATACATAGCATAGTTATTTTTTCCTCAAGTCGGAACAAAAACCGTTATCAAATGAAAAAGTTATCAAATGTTTTCTTTAGAACATATTTTCTTAAGCATAAAAAGATAGGCTTTGATGTCTGATTCTGTAATAACTTATTCAATATTTCACTATTAAAGAAAAGTGCATTACATATTGACCTTCTTAAAACACCTTGTGAGCTCATGAGATGTGTTAAATGAGATTACAGTATTATACTGTATGTTGATAGTACTATAATGTTATAATTCAGTCTGACTAAATTCACTAAACATCTTAGATTTTAGAATTTTAGATGAGTGTTGAGACTTCCTCAAATGGGATCTAAAATATCCATATCTACTGTCTGAGAAATGTCTTACAGTATATGTAATCAATAAATACAATTAGAATAATAAGACACTATAGAGCTGTTACCAATCAAATCACTAAAAAAATCATCTTTGTGTTGCAGAGGTGGCACAGAATTTGCGTTTGAATGTAATTGAATGTTTATATGTGAATAAAAGCCTAAATAAAATGTATCTTATAAAGCGATCTTGTCTCTTCAGAAAATTTGGATTAAACCGCTTGATTCATATGGATTTATTTTACGATCTCTTCATGAACATTTTGAAGCATCAGTTTTGGGTGAATAGACTTCATTTCAATCAATCTTCATTTGTCTTCTGAAAATGAGCAAAAGTCTCTTGGGTTTGGAACGAGTAAATGAGTAATGAGGATATCTCTTAAGTTATTTACGAGGAATTTTAAGTTTTTCAAAAGAACTACATTTTTTAACCACATTACTTTTATTCAACATTTAGTATTTTCAGGAATAAAAACAGGAAGAAAAAAATCTTAATATTTATTAAAATATATATTTTTTTCCCAACTTCATATTAAGAAAAGAAGAAAAAATAATCATTCTTAAGAATGTTTTGTGAATCTGGCCCTTCTTCTAGTGGAAAAGGTTACTGGTTGTGATTCATGATCTAGGAAATTATCATTTCCCAGTTGCGCCCTTGAGAAATGCCTCTGGGGTGCTCTAGGGGTTTTGTCCCGGTAAAATATGTACTGTCACTTTGAATAAGAGAGCATCTGCTTAATGACAGATTTGATACATGTCTCTTCTCATTAAGCGAGGCAGGATTATATCATATAGACCATCCGGTCATGTCAAGTGGCATTGCACATTGAGATTGTGTTAATTAACTTTCTAAATCCCCAGACGTACAGCTCTATTGTAAATAACTTCATAAGGACGTTGTCTAACCAGCCTACCAATGGGCGTTCCATTGACCCACTCACTGTGCATGTGTTCCCCATGCAGCAGAAATTAGTCAGGGTACTAAAGTTGGATTTGCTCTAGCAAGACGGCAGTGCTCCCATAAATACCAGTGTACCACCCAAGGGTGAGTGTTAATGGATCGCAGTTAACAAGGTTAGGCCAACACCATTTCTTCGCTTTTGTAAGGAATGATCACTGGACCCTGCCCACATTGAGAGCTCTTCATTTATCTATGGAAGCCAGACTTCGTGCTCTGAAAAGGACCAAATGATATACCCTACTCATAACCTTAGCCCTATTACTTTAGCCGATATAACGGAATTATATAATAGCAGATGAATATGCTGAACATAATATGACTTGCACTCGGAACGATGTATGTAGTTTAGATTCTAAAGCACTTTCTTCTATCCCAGCTTAAGGGTTAGTTCACCCAAAAATGAAAATTCTGTCAGTAATTACTCACCCTCATGTTGTTCCAACCCCGTAAGACCTTCGTTCATCTTCGGAAAACACAAATTAAGATATTTTTTATTAAATCTGAGAGCTGGATCACTCCTCCATAGGCTTCTAAGACATTATAACTTGCTGGCCCAGAAAAAGTATTAAAGACATCGTTAATATAGTCCAAGTGACTACAGTGGCTCAATCTTAAGTTTATAAAGCGACGAGAATACTTTTTGTGCGCAAAAACCCCCAAAAATAACGACTTTATTCCACTTTTCATTTCCTTCTCTCTGGGCCTCGAGTTTTTTCACGTAGTATAACTGCGCAGCGCATCTGTGTTGTACGTCACACGTAGGCTCACTATTGGCCGACGCTGGTCATGTGTGTGATGCATGTGACGTGCAACACAGACGCGCTGCGCTAAAACACTATGTGAAATAACTCGAGGCCCAGAGAGAAGGAAATTAATAGTGGAATAAAGTCGTTATTTTTGGGGGGTTTTTGCGCACAAAAAGTATTCTCGTCGCTTTATAAACTTAAGATTGAGCCACTGTAGTCACTTGGACTATATTAACGATCTCTTTAATACATTTTCTGGGCCAGCAAGTTATAACGTTTTAGAAGCCTATGGAGGAGTGATCCAGCTCTCAGATTTAATCAAAAATATCTTAATTTGTGTTCCGAAGATGAATGAGGGTCTTACGTGGTTGGAACAACATGAGGGTGAGTAATTACTGACAGAATTTTCATTTTTGGGTGAACTAACCCTTTAATGTGCAGAGACATATAAGTAAGCCATTTGTATAAATCTATTCCATTGAAAAGTGTAAACATTGGCTCTGTGGCACTTTCAAAACAATAATCTGCTTGAGCTACCGGAAATGTCAACTTTATCTCAGCCAATAGCCTAAGGCCTAAGCCCACACTAATAAGTTTTCGTTTGAAAACGCATATTTTTCTCTCCGTTTTGACCTTTCGTCCACACTGAGACAATGTTTTTGTCAATAAAGACATCGCTTTTTGAAAATGCACTCCCAAGTGGATAAATTTGAAAACACTGTTTTCACATTGTAGTGTGAACTGTGAAAACGAAGGTATTCGAAAATGATGACAATTATTTATTTATTTTTTTGTACATTTTTTGTTTCTAATATTGTACTGATAGATGTTTATACTGGTATTGTGCCTGTGCTATTCACTTTCACACAGTTGCTAAAGATATGTTTCTTTGTACACTCTTCATATCACAGTCCAGCAAAAATAACAGAAAATGTACTCCCAATTTCTGTCCTGTGGCAAAACATGAGGGCAGACCAAACATATAATGGTGAGTGAGTGCAACCTGGACGCATTAGAGAATGGTGAGATATTTTGCTAAATAAAATGATCCTGCCAGAAGAATAACGTGAGAACTTTATTATGTCTGTTCCGTCTATATGATCTAAGTAAGTGTTTGAGGTTTTTCGCATGCACAGTAAGGTTAATTTGCTGTTTGTCCCGACGTTTCAGTGTGGATGTGAAACTTTTGAAAAACTCTAGTGTGGACAAAATCGCCATTTTCAAATGTATCCAGATTACTGTAGACGTAGCCTAAGTTTGGGGTTAAACTACCTGCTTGGATACTGATCATTAAGTACGTTTACATGTGCTTTTAAAGTTTGATTTCAGTCAAACTAAAACATTTATTTGTCTTTTCAAAATGTCATGTAAACACTTAAGGTAACACTTTATTTTAACATGACTTAGTTACAAATTGCATGTACTTACTATAGTAATAACAGCAAGATATGCATAATTAGCAACTAAGCCAACCCTAACCACAACTTTTTAGTTTGCATATGTGGTTAACTGATATTACTCAGTACTTACTTGTATAATTAGACTGTAAGAAGATCATCTTAAAATAAAGTGGAACTACACTTTTTAGGCTGTGACACCCTCTTTGGCCGATGTTGAGCCGTTGAGTGTCTGTCAGCCTAGGCCTAGCTTTGGCACTAGTCAAACCCCCATCTGCGTTTTTGGGCAAGTTGAATCAGGGGCAGAGCCAGACCGTAAGAGATTACTCTGATTGTCTGATCAACTTAACAAACCAGTGCACTTGAAAAAAAAAAAAAAAAGCGCAAGTAAAGCAAGCAAGCAAGCTACATAATCAAGAGGGCACACGAAAGGCTCTTCTCATTTTTCATCTTTATCTCATCTGAACATTTCAAAACACGAATATTTTCATATCAACATGCCCATCTGGAATAAAGTGAAGATCGCCTGTGGTGAGAATGTGAAATTTGTGTTTACGATTTTCATGTCACATTCCTAACTGTTTCAGTTCCCCATTTTTGAATTATGAATATAGAATACTGCCATCTGCTGTTATGGAGAGTTATTTCCTCTCACCCACATGCAGAATGTACGTGCTAGTTGGCCATCGGCTGTAGCCATTGCGGTTTATGTTGCGTTTTGACTAACACAGGTTCAGCAGGTTCGGTCAGCATGTATACGTATGTTAATTAAAAGACGATTGCGTTGTGTGCCTGCTTCAAAATACAGAGGTGACACACGACACATCTTTGATCCAGTTATCCGATTATGCATTGTGTCAGAAGACTGCAGCTTGTCTACTCAAAAACATGCTGTAGACATTCTTGTTCACAGCAGCTTTAAATATTACTTCAAAGTAATTGACATCTTTTATCAAGCCTCATAAACTAGTGGCACATGGGCCAAATCCACCCCGTCAATCATTTGTGTCAGCGTTCTGATCAAGATTAAATTTCTCTGCTGCCTTATCAGAGCACTCGATAAACAGCACTCAGTCATGTGTGTTGGCATTCAACACTCCATATTGGACCTCAGTGCATGATTAATTTTTTTCTGGCCATAGTTCAGCATAGGATTGCATATTTGATGTCTTGTTCAATGAAAAGAGTTTTGAAGTGCCCCTATTATGCTTTTATGGATATTACCTTTCATGTAGTGTGATATAACTGTCTGTGAATGTAAAAGGTCTGCAAAGTTTCAGAGATCAAACTGCACAATACATAGTTACTATCTCCCGAAAAGAAAAGAAAAAACATTCTGATCTGCCTGAAACGAGTCATCAGTAATTCCAGTTTTACTTCCTACACAGACCTACATAGATTTGTAAAAAAAAATGCATAATGGCCTTTATTGGCTGCCCGTGAAATATGCGTCTACTTTTACCCGCCAGTGTTTAACTGTAGTTGTAGCTGAGGCCTGGGAGTGTTTGGTTTGTGTTGTCGACATGTCAATGCTGTTTTCTGCAATGTGAAAGCAAATCCACTTAGCATGCTCTTCCAAAGGATGAGAACTTGTGCTCAAATTGATACGGTAAAACCAAAGCCATCATTACTGTTCATATCACTGTGTATTCAAGTGCCGAGGAAGCCTCCGGAGCTGAAATTCAGATATGGTAATTGCCGTTTCGTTTCTGACACATGCTGAAAGCAGTAGACCAATCAGTTTTTCATTTTCTTATGTAGTTTTATATCGTCAAAAATAGAAACTTAAAGGCACACTATGCAAGATTTGTACCTTAATATAACAGCTTTGAAGTAATTTTGATGGTAAACAAACTCGTAGTAGGACGAATCATCCTGCTAGCAAAGCAGAGGGGGGACGCCGCTGGCAAAACCAGCAATGCAGGTTTGAGAGGTGGCGCCCCGACAAATCTCGCGAGAATCACGACTTGCTTTACGGCACGACGTCACATACATCAACCACATATGAAGCAGCCTCTGTGGAAGACACTAGCACGCATTTCAGACATGAATCATGGCAGAGTCGACGAAGAAAGCGCGTTCGGAAGAGTCAAGGAAAAGAAAACGAGAAACTGACCGCGCGAGGAACCGGACAAGAGTCCCACTCGGTCAGGCTTTCACTTGTTGGCGAGAGCTAAAAGGCAGTGAGTGCAGAGACGGTTCGGCGTGAGTGGTATTTACGACAGTAGCGTTAAATACAAGTACTCCACAGCGACTCTAGGGGTCGATGTTTGACAAAAACGTAAACTGCATAGTATGCCTTTAAGCAAATGTTTGAAATGCACTTCCTTCTTCAGGTCCCTAATTTGCAATGTTTTGCCCTAAAATGTTAAAATGTGTTAAAAACACATTATTAGAGGTTGCTAGCTTTTGTTTTTCATATGAACATGTTTCAATTATCTCAGATCTGATAATTGTTCTGTAAAATCCTTCATGCAGAGCTCTGGCCTATATGCTGAAATTAAAAAGGAATAATAGATAAAAAGAATAAGAGAATAGACTTGGAAATGGGACAAAGAATACTTTTTTTGCGTTTGTCTGTTGCTAGAAAAGCACAAATTGCAAGAGCCACAAAGAGTGATGGAACATTACCACCTTTAGAAACCATGTTCACTTCACCTGATTTAACAGAAGCTCTTGGTATTCAAGTGTACTCATCTCACACTATAAAAAGTTCCTAGATCTTGCTTTCTCAGCTCAGAGATGTCATGTAGTATCAGAGGGTTGGTGCATGTGCTGTGTGGAGCTGTCTGCTGATACAAGCCTAGGTAGAAATAGTTCTTTATTCCTCCAGGGGCTGCACAGCTCATGTAGGCAACACACAGGAAGAATGCACAAAATCCTCCTTTTCTTGGATTCCCAGTTTGAAAAAAGTGATTGTCATGATGGCAGAGTTTTGGTCGTTTGGCAGATTTGTTTATTAGTGTGAATGATGTCACCTCAGTGTTGTTTCCTGTGACAGTTGATTGGGAATAATGTGCTTCTCACCATATAATTATTTGTGCAGGTTGTCAGTCTTTTCCCTGAAACTGTCTCAAAGAGTCTGAAAATATATTGCTTTTGACCAGCTGAAACATATGTTGACTGGAACTGGCTTTTTATAGTATATAATATTATTTACATTTCACATCCAAATATGTTTCTCAGGTATTTTACCACCTCAGAAATGGCATATAAGCCAAACAAAACAAGTATTTGACACTTAAAAGCTTGTGATGCATGAAAACATGATCTTGCCACTTAATTAAAATGTTTGTTTTTATTTCAAAGATGCATCTTTAATCACGAAAATGGTTTTATTATTTTTAAAAGATCTTGTGAATCTGATCTGCAAGTTCCCTGTTTTGTTTTAAATATCCTGTAGGAAACTATAAAATTGTAATGCAATCTCACTGTTTACAGAATGATTACTCTTTGCAAGAATCCATAGTTCATTCTGATAAATTGTGTACCCCATTTACAATAACTTATTAAATAACATATTTTAATAATAACTACACTTGAACCAAGTCAATCCTAACATATATAAACTGTACTTATGTAGCTAAAATGTGTAACTTGCTGTACAGTAGCGTATAATTCTCTCAAAGTGTGTACTGTATAGGCTACACAAGACTAATTGCATTCTGTTTGTCCAGCATCCAGTGAGAAATGGGGCTTCTTTTAGAGTGGTTCAGCACTTTTTTTTGTGTGCGAGTTTATTGAAAATCTGTCTAACCCAGAGGAATCAGTGCCAATAGACTTTTGTGAAAAACAATGAGATGTTTAGGTTGGAGACGTGGCTGTTTGTCAGTGGTGGACGAAGTACACAAATCAAGTACTCGGGTAAAAGTATAGATACCGTAATAAAATATTACTCCTGTTAAAATATTAAGTACCGCTTTTTGATTTTACTTGAGTAAATGTACAAAAGTACTTGATTTTTTTGAATGTACTTAAGAATTAAAAAGTACCGATTGATGAATGTATATTATGCTATTTACTATATTCTATCCTACTAAGCCTATAAAGCTTAAATAGGTTGCAGCTCACTCTGGCATCATTATGAATTTAGTAGCCAGCACTAATCAATAAGGAAGATTATGCAGACACTAAATATGTATTGATCTGCAAGTAAGAAAACATTTTATTTTATTACCATACATTGATAACTAGCTGCTACTGATAATTACTGATAATTAAAATGTGAAAATAACAAAATATATCATAAAGTATATAAAAATGGGGAAAACCGAGTGTGTAAATGTGTGTTGACACATATAAACATACAATATAAAAACGTCACATTGGGAAACATGTACTACCATTTTTAAAAAGAATGCTATTCATACATACTAGTTTAATATCATTTGAAATTGTTATGGCGGGGAAGATGCATGCGCATTAATTTGCATTATTTTAACATTGTTTAGTTTTTACCTAAAACCTTCCCTGTTCATACGGTAATGTCCACATTCAAGCATTTCATTCAATGTGCTTAAACAGCTCGCCTTTTTACATCAAATTTAGTTCAGACTGACAGTCCTAAATACTGAATGATTCTCATTTACAATAATAAATCCTAAAATTCGGCATTAGTACATTTTCATGCCATCAGTCGCGTACTCGCTCAAGCTCCGAGGATCTCCCGTCCTTGGCTCATTTTGAGTCAGAGAGTGTGAATTCATTGAATTGTTAACTGGAGACTCGGTCTGACCTGATCATTTGAATCAGTGAGTTGTTGATTTGAGAACAGATGCAGTCGTATCAGACCAGTTCACGAATGAATCGTTCAGCATGATTTGCAAACCGATTTAACGGGTTGATTGGAAAGATTCAGCTCATTCATGAATCGGACATCTCTATCATGTCTATCACGCTATTTATATCTAATGTCTTTGGTGACGATTTCTTCAGTTCAAAATATCGAGCGACGACATGTTTTTTTTATGAAATTTAGTGGAGTAAAAAGTATGATATTACGCTTTGGATCAATGTAGTGAAGTAATAGTTTCCCAAAATAAAAATATTTTTTTCTGATAAACTACAGATACTTGAAAAATACTTGAAGTATTTCAAACAAATACTTTGTTACTGTTCACCACTGCTGTTTGTCATCACTTATTTTAAGACATGTCCAGGAGGGACTATGCTTAGTATTGGCTTTCCTTCAAAGCTACGTTTATATCCACCCTTATAATGTGATTAAGTTGGAGCTCATAAACGGAGTACTGCAGTTGTATTGATGTGATCATGCTCATATTACAAAATATAATTCAAATAAATTAGTCAGGAAACCATCGGGAGTCTTTGCTCACATCCGCGTCATGAACATTGTTCATGGAAATCCTGGCAGACATTGTGCATTTGAAGCACATACTAACAGCAGCAACAAACAAGCCTACTGTACTTGAATTTAATTGTATTTTATTTTTGTTTCAGGTACCGAAACAATAAGGGTATAAGGGAAATGTGCATTGATCGTGTACTTAGCCCTTTAACTGCCTGCTCGACCAAATGGTTGAGCACATTTTGAGTCACTATATTTTATTGAGAGGAGTAACTTAACTCAAGCTGATTGAGCCATCTCTACCATCTGGTTGAGGTATGTTATGCTAAAAAAAATCCACTAGATCATCAGCACTCGTCTCAACACTTCCTCTAACATGGATTTCAGAAACACAAAAATCACTCCTTCCATGTGAACTGTTTTTGGTTAATTTTGCAAGGTAAGCATATGTTTTTGACATATTACACTGTAAGAGCCCTAACTTTACAAAATTATGTTACTTGGTGCCATGAAAAAACTTTAGTATGTTTTTAATAATTTTTCGAAAACAAACGGTTGATTCGGCACTTTATGGTAAAAGTAGAAAAGCTAAGCTAATGTTTTCAGATCATCCATTTCTGCAGTCAGAATGGACTATTTGCTTAGAAATATAAACTTCTGATCATTCATAGCTATGAATGTGACACAGCTATTGTTGTTTCTTCATGAATATACTGAGATTATTTCTTAAAGGAGTAGTTCACTTTAAAATGAAAATTCTGTCATCATATACTCACCCTCATGTTGTTTCAAACCTGTATAAATTTATTTCTTCTGCTGAACACAAAGGAAGATATTTAGAAGAATGTCAGTAACCAGACAGTTGTTGGGTCCCATTGACTTCCATAGTATATTTTTTTCCTACTATGGAAGTCATTAGGACCCAGAAACTGCCTGGTTACTGATATTCTTCTAAATATCTTCCTTTGTGTTCAGCAGAAGAAAGAAATTTATACAGGTTTGGAACAACATGAGGGTGAGTATATGATGACAGAATTTTCATTTTAAAGTGAACTACTCCTTTAAGTATGTTTTTTTTTTGTTGCCACTTTTGGATATTTTTTTAAGTAAATATAATGAATTCATAGAATTAATGTGTGGAAATCATAATTATCAGAGGCAATTACTTCTTAAATGACAAATGCTGGTTTACTAACATTGCTAAAATTGTAAGAGATTGTAATTATTATTATTTTTTTTTACAATTAATGATGTTTTATTAACAAGGTTTGGGAGGAGCACGTTCAGATAATTAACACAAGTGGAGAGCACTCAGCAATCAATGGTAAGAGGTGTGTATATATACTCAGCAGTCTCACCTCATTCCATTGACAGTTTTGCAGCATCCCTCCACCACCCCTTCTCCACGCTTCTAGTCCTAAGCACTTACATACGGGGGGAGTACTCTGGATTCGGGCCGATCTCCGAGCTCGGAGCCCTCCCTCCGGACAGCACGCCAAATACGCATTAAACTTTACCCCCTCAAATTATATGTAAGTGTGAACTCGTGAACTAGATGTAAGTCAACAGCTTCTATGGTACAAGAATGCGCACTCTTCAGGCCCTTGTACCAGAAAACGTCTCGGTTACATATGTAACCCTCGTTCCCTGAAGGAGGGAACAGAGACGTAGTCGATCAGTTCGGGGAACCAGGTCCGGTTGGGCCAAAAAAGGGGCAACTAGCAAGACCTGCTCCTCTTCCTCCCTGACTTTGCACAGTGTCTGTGCGAGAAGGCTCACTGGGGGAAACGCATACTTGCGGAGGCCCCGGGGCCCGCTGTGTGCCAGTGCATCCGTGCCGAGGTTGCCCTCGGTCAGGGAGTAAAACAACCGGCAGTGGGACGAGTCCGGAGAGGCACACAGATCCCAGATCAGCTGGACCAGAGTCTCTAGAGTCCACTCTCCCGGGGCCACAGGCTGTCGTGAGAGCTCGTCGGTGGCACGATTGAGCAGGCCGGGGATATAAGTGGCACGAAGCGACCTCAGATGCTTCTGACTCCATAGGAGGAGATGGCGGGCGAGTTGCGACATGCGAGGGGAGCGTAGACTACCTTGATGGGCAAAGGAAAAAAAAATCCTGTTGCTCTGCCACACTTGACGGCGTGTTTCTTGAAACATAAAAGCCATTATATTACTATCTTTTGCTTTTTAGTTTTTTAGTTTTTTAATGCAGAAAGAATGTAATGTCTACTTTTTGTTATTTGTGTTATTTATTTTTGTTTATTGTTAAAAAAAACAAGAAAACATATCATTTCCTGTGTTAAAATGAAAACCTGAAGTATTTAATGGCATACTTCAATAAATAAAGAAGTCTAAAAATATATTATTTTGATTGTTTTTAAATAAATTAGTATTATAGTTCATATTTTCATAGTTCATATGAAAATGTGTATATAATTTCTTTTACCTTTAAGTGCCATCTCAACCATTTGGTAGAGGCCGATATTTTTAAAATTATGGGATGTGTTGGAAAAAAAGACATTGATTGTGGCTAATTTTATATGCTAGGTGAATCACACTTTTCTTTGATTTAATGTTGTAAGATTGAAAACTGGATACTCCAGGACGTTTTATTTCTGCAGAGCTGTTTGTAATGCTGACTCATTCACAGACACTGTTGGACGTGATATTTTGCTATGTGCGGCTGTGGCCCCTTTCATTGTTTGCATTTTAAAGAGCTTCAGAATCCCATTGGATCATGGGTAAACATAACAATAGAGAAGCATTGTTCCTTCTCACCAAAGATGGTCCCAACCTTTGTCACGCTGGTTCAGGAAGTATAAGAGAGAGATTTTCTTCAAATCCCTTTGAGCTCATTTGTATACAGAACCTCTGCAGTTTTGTATTCTTTATGTCTGTCAATATTCCTTTGCCTTTTGTTTGATAGTACAAGGGGGCGGAATATATCGAGACTCAACGCAATTCAGTTTTAAACCTGCTCAAAAACCATATAAAATGTATGTGCGCGACAGTCTTCCTTTGAGCTGTTAAAGGGCATTGGATAAAGGGGCTGGTGAGTACACATTGATTAGACCATGTTGATGAGTAGCCCCTTTAGGTTTAACACCCCTGTCTCACCTCCCTCTATTAGATCTCATCATATTTACCGACAGGTGGTCCATATGTCTCTCAGCACTGCAGGCTGTTGCTGTGTCAGTGCCAGTGTCAATGATGAGGGGTGCAAACCCATTAGCCTGTCATTGACTGGGCCGTTTAGTCGAGGGGAACGATTGGGTACTACATGTATCTATCCATGCATGATGTAATGATCTCCCTTGGAGCCTGTGCCAGACCGTATGTCCTTTGCTGAGGGTTTAGTTTTTGTTGTAGTACTTTTATCCGTTTTTGGGATCTAACGTCTTTAGTCATTGAGCGGGAAGCAACCACAGATGAATGATCAATGCATTATTAATTAGGTTTTTCAATAGGCAGTTCTCCATCGGTTAAAATGAAGTCAATGAAAAATATATAATTAATTATTATATTATTGTTGAGACAAAGAGTATCTCGCAAAAACAAAATCATTCAGTAGTTGAAAGTTTTTCTTCAGTGTATCAATTCATGTTGGAAAAATATCATCTGATATTGAATATTCAATTGTTCATGTTAATTTCCCCTGTTTTTACTTTTAGTGTTTTTACTTTTACATTTAGTGTTTTTACTAATTTGCTGTCAGCTAACAGTTAATCTTTAAAAACAAAATATTTAAATATTTAATTACTATTAATTAAATGTATTTAACTACTCTTCAGCAAATATTTAAATGAACTCCCATTTCATACTGTACATAATAAAAAAAAAGTTTAAATTTTAAATTATTTATTTATTTTAGACAACATTTTTCAGTGTATTTATCGGATATTCCTGGGCAGAGGTTTGATTCCCATGGAATGCAGGAACTGATAAAAAAAAAGAGATTGATGACGGGCCGTTGAATTATTAGAAAAATAATGCGGTGGTAATGCAGCCACGACGTGAAGCGGCGTTTACCACACCTCAAAACATTGTTCAGATGATGTATTTCAAGACATTTGTCAGGATTTTGTCCTTAAAGCGCTCTTGTGTATAGGACTCATTTCTTACTCATCTAATCCCAAGCCTCCGTTGCTAATTCCAAAACGTCCCATTTAGAGCTAGTAACAGAGGCTTGAGCCACTGATCGCAGACTAATGCAGTTATGAGAGAGAGAGAGAGAGAGAGAGAGAGAGAGAGAGAGAGGCGTATGTGAATTAGCTGAGTCTGTGTATCTCGCAACAGTGTTCGGCAACAGCGTCTCTAATATTAGCAAAACTGTAAGTTTATCTTCTCCAAGAACAACAACGTTATTACATCGCTAGTGAGAAAAGTCATGTAGGTTTTATGTAGGTTGCTGTCCGTACGTAATTTTGTGGTAAAAAACATGGCCATAATTTGTCGTTTCTATCCTATTGTTTACTATATTTATTTGCTTGGTCCGTGTTGTTGTGGGTTTTGGTTCTTTTGCTGTTGTAGTCTGTAAGGACCTTTGAAATAACTGAAATCATTTGGCGAAGTGATAATGTGGTCAAGACCAGTCTGGAACTACTTTAGCCGTGCATTTCCATAGAAATAATTGCATGCCTTAGAACGTTCGTTAACCTCTGTACGTTGTTTCAAGCTCTTCAGAATGCATAATTCAGTGGAAAATGAACATGTAATAATAAATCTGTTCTCAGACACCAATGATAACACTAAACATCCATTCTCTTCTCTCGTCCAGAATACTTTTCTTCTGTGTTTACACAGGTTTACAAAACAGCGCTTTGTAAGCGCTGGGTAAGCTCAAAACTAATTGGACGGCTAGTTTCATCGCAGGGCGGCGGGAAAACAAATCGACAAAAAAAGAATTCTCACTTTGTCTCGCTGCGATTGATCACGATCGGTCTGAATAGCTCCATAGGGATCTATTGTTTCGACTCAAGAGCGCCAGCGTACATTCGCACCATTTATTCTCGCTGAGTGTTAAAGGGCCTTAACATTGGTGTGAGTTCAGGGCAACATTTTCAACCAATGGCAGATGGGGGAGTGTTTGAGAAACCATGATTTTTACACTTCTCTCACTTTATGATGAGGTAGATTCTTCACATTATTTGAAGCATGTGCCTTTGTTTAGTATTGTAAATGGCCTTTTAATATTCCTGTGCTGTTGCGTCCCATTTCTCTTGACATCTAACTTAAGATTTATATCCACATTATCCCTACGCCCCATGACGCTTTGCGCGAATTATGGGTGTAACTTCCGTAAAGCTGTAAACAATCAGTGAAAAAGGCTCGCTCTATGAACGCAATACAGTACGTTAAAAAAGTGTCACAATGAGATGACATTAATCTACACACCCTTCAACCATCGAAGTGTAAAAGCATCAACAAGGTATTTCAACAGACCAAATTACCCCAAGAGTCTTTCCACAGCAATAACGGACGGGTTAAATATCACTGTACTAATACAGTGAGGAAAATAAGTATTTGAACACCCTGCTATTTTGCAAGTTCTCCCACTTAGAAATCATGGAGGGGTCTGAAATTGTCATCGTAGGTGCATGTCCACTGTGAGAGACATAATCTAAAAAAAAAAAATCCAGAAATCACAATGTATGATTTTTTAACTATTTATTTGTATGATACAGCTGCAAATAAGTATTTGAACACCTGAGAAAATCAATGTTAATATTTGGTACAGTAGCCTTTGTTTGCAATTACAGAGGTCAAACGTTTCCTGTAGTTTTTCACCAGGTTTGCACACACTGCAGGAGGGATTTTGGCCCACTCCTCCACACAGATCTTCTCTAGATCAGTCAGGTTTCTGGGCTGTCGCTGCCTCGACCCATCTTCAATGCTCTAACTGAGGGAAGGAGGTTGTTCCCCAAAATCTCGCAATACATGGCCTCGGTCATCCTCTCCTTAATACAGTGCAGTCGCCCTGTCCCATGTGCAGAAAAACACCCCCAAAGCATGATGCTACCACCCCCATGCTTCACAGTAGGGATGGTGTTCTTGGGATGGTACTCATCATTCTTCTTCCTCCAAACACGTTTAGTGGAATTATGACCAAAAAGTTCTATTTTGGTCTCATCTGACCACATGACTTTCTCCCATGACTCCTCTGGATCATCCAAATGGTCATTGGCAAACTTAAGACGGGCCTTGACATGTGCTGGTTTAAGCAGGGGAACCTTCCGTGCCATGCATGATTTCAAACCATGACGTCTTAGTGTATTACCAACAGTAACCTTGGAAACGGTGGTCCCAGCTCTTTTCAGGTCATTGACCAGCTCCTCCCGTGTAGTTCTGGGCTGATTTCTCACCTTTCTTAGGATCATTGAGACCCCACGAGGTGAGATCTTGCATGGAGCCCCAGTCCGAGGGAGATTGACAGTCATGTTTAGCTTCTTCCATTTTCTAATGATTGCTCCAACAGTGGACCTTTTTTCACCAAGCTGCTTGGCAATTTCCCCGTAGCCCTTTCCAGCCTTGTGGAGGTGTACAATTTTGTCTCTAGTGTCTTTGGACAGCTCTTTGGTCTTGGCCATGTTAGTAGTTGGATTCTTACTGATTGTATGGGGTGGACAGGTGTCTTTATGCAGCTAACGACCTCAAACAGGTGCATCTAATTTAGGATAATAAATGGAGTGGAGGTGGACATTTTAAAGGCAGACTAACAGGTCTTTGAGGGTCAGAATTCTAGCTGATAGACAGGTGTTCAAATACTTATTTGCAGCTGTATCATACAAATGAATAGTTAAAAAATCATATATTGTGATTTCTGGATTTTTTTTTTTTTGATTATGTCTCTCACAGTGGACATGCACCTACGATGACAATTTCAGACCCCTCCATGATTTCCAAGTGGGAGAACTTGCAAAATAGCAGGGTGTTCAAATACTTATTTTCCTCACTGCATATATCTGTATTATGTAACTTATGTTGCCTTAATCAAAAATGTTCATTAACTTCAGCATTACGTGATACTATTTCAAAGTGATTTCCGTCATTTTGTCAGATTATAAATTGCATTTACCTGTGAAAACAAACCTGGAAAGAGACGTGAAGATTTGAGGAGAATAACGAGAGATTATTTGTGCATTCCAGTGAATTATTAATGGAATATATCGTAAATTAAATTCGGGAGAACAGACCACAGATGTGCAGTATATGTTGACCTTTTTCATACTATTACAGCGGATTGCAAAGGGAAAAAAGAAAATAATCATGAGGAAAAGAAAGCAGTGACTGAAAAGAGATATTCTTGTTATATCATGTAACGTTAAAATACCAAGTATAACGTTATTCTCATGATGTCTGAAAATAAATCATGAAGGAAAATTGACAGCTCATCCAGTCAAACTGATGGATCAGCTTTATTTGTAGGGCAACCTTATGATTTGAAATGATTCGTTTCAGCCTTTTTGAATGGAAGTTCTCCAAACCGGAAGTGCCACCCATAATTCAAAAGGCAGTAAGGTCGTCAGGAATAAGGTGGATAAGTTGTGGAATTATTGTGGAACTTGAAGAGCTTCATGGTTAACTCATCTTTGCACCATGACGTCAGACTCCCGGGATCTGCAGTGAGGATTTGGGAGGCACTATGCCCCAGGCATCAGGAATTAGTCACCTCTTATCTTCAGTGAGCAGCTATATTTCCCTCTAATCTTATCTCCCAGTCAGTGTTTTTTAAAGACGGGCTCTAGTGCGAATCCCTGTGCCTTCAGGAACATGCTGAACACTGCATTGCACCTGACACTGGCAGCAATTTGTATCTTGGACCTATATAAAGACATAAGGTGACACAGCTTCCTGGAAAGCTGAATAGTGATTCTCCTTTAAAGACTTTGTTTCTGTTAATTATTCTAGAGCTGTAGTGTGTGAGTTATTATTAGGTCCCAAATCATAGTACATTGAAAATACATTGTGAAAGGTTCACTGATGGTGTATTATTTCTGGTGTACTTTTCAATGTCGGTGAATTCTGTTTTGTTTAGCTTTGTATTTTTTTGTATTTTTTGTTTTGTTTTGTGTTTTGCTTTCCTTTGTTTTGTTTTGTGTGTTTTTTTTTGTTTTTTTTTTGCTGTTTTGTTTTTTGTGTTTTTTTTTGCTTTGTTTCGTTTTGTGTTGCATTGTTTTGCTTTGTTTGGTTTGGTTTAGTTTTGTGTTTTGTGTTTTGTCTTGGTTTAAAACGGTCTCATTAAAATAATTACATTCTTGAAAACCTAATTAGTTTGGCAATAATATTTTATTAGTATTTCCTAGGGAAGTTAAATTAATATTTAAACTTTTGCTCACTAAAGTCATATATTATAAGTACATTACATTATATAAAATATATTGTATTATATTAAATTATAGGATGTACAATAACCTGATTAAAACAATTGTATTTATGGATTAATCATTTGTGACCCTGGACCACAAAACCAGTCTTATGAGTAATTTTTTTTAAATTGAGATTTATACATCATCTGAAAGCTGAATACATAATCTTTCCATTGATGTATGGTTTGTTAGGAAAGGACAATATTTGGCCGAGATACAAATTTGAAAATCTGGAATTTGAGTGTGCAAAAAAAAATCGAAATATTGAGAAAATCGCCTTTAAAGTTGTCCATTTCTATTGGCGATAGTGCTGCATCCATTCACAAAAATAAATGTTTTATATATTTAAGGTGGGAAATTTACAAAATATCTTCACGGAACATGATCTTTACCTTAATATCCTAATGATTTTTGGCATAAAAGAAAAATCTATAATTTTGACCCATACAATGTTTTGGCTATTGCCACAAATATCCCTGTGCAACATAAGACTGGTTTTGTGATCCAGGGTCACATTTATGGATGATATTTGTAAAATATATTTTTTAATTAATAATTAAAACATGTGCACTTACATGTATTCATAACAAAAGAAACATATTTTACTTGATGGTTACACCACATGACATTTTTCGAGTTAAAGCGAACCTTTTCCTACAAGGTATAAAGGTTTTTCAAAACCATATGAAACTAGCATAAATGCAAAGAGTACAGAATGTGTTTTAAGCTAGATTTTTTTTAAAGCCCGCCTTTTCTTTTTCTTGATCACTCTTATTTGACATTTCCCCACATACTGTACAAGTGGTACATGAAACCATTCTACTGTGCCATCATTGTAGTATGTCTAATACAAACTGAGTTGCGAAGTAAGATGTAGTGTAAGGTAAATATTCAAAGCCACGCTATGATCTGAACTCTTAGAGCGGCATTAGAGTACAGTACAAATAACATGCATTGTGAGATATGCATACACATGAATTGTTTTGGAACATTTTGCTCACAAACAAAACCATCTATCAAGTTGGATGGATGAAAGTAGCAGGATTGAAACGGCGCACAGTTTCCAAACAAAGCGCAGAGTAATCCACTGAGATTCCACCTCAGTTTGCCCCTGCAAAGGGATTACATGTCTACCTCGGATCAAAGCTGGGCTTTCTTTAATGTGCTCAAGAGACACACAGCACATACACGACTCTTCTTCAGTCACTCTTTAGTCAGTGACCTTGAATTTGTGCAATTAGCTGAAAAGATCTTTCTCTTTAGATCAAGTCCTGTCATTCTTGAGAATACCGAGAGTTTATAGACTCTCTTTCTTCAAAGGTGTTGTCTATTCAGCTTACTGGAGCTGTAATCTGCTTTGTAATGTTTACACAGGCCTCGCGCAAGTTTTTCGATCTCTTTCTTGGAACACCCTATTTCCTCTGGCACTAGTGGAAATCCCTTTATGTTGAGTCTCCTGATCAGTACATTATCTGATTTGTTCTCTGGAATGGCAGATGTCCTTCTGTCATTGATTCTCAGTAAAGCAACTGTTATGAGATAATGCAGACAGAGTTGCACTTTGCGAACCTTTGTGAATACACCTTTTATGTTAAACCATTATCTGACTGTATTTTGAAAAATATATATTTTTTAAATTTATTTTTTATGATTACCTGAATTGTATCAACCCATGAAGAATTTGATGTAAGTGTTGTAGTCAGCTCTCTCTGGCCACACCAGGACCCCTCCTCTGTAATTAAGCCTGACTGATAAAGGACCTGAACTTGCTGACAGGGGGATGTGGATCGCTGGCTCAGCGCTGGATGCCCCATCCCAGCCCAGGGTCATCAGTTCGGTGTGTATTTGTGACAGGAAGTGGCCCCTCATTGGCACAATAAGAGTTACAGAAGCATGATAAAGAGGATAAAGAACATACATTGTCGATGCTCTAAAGAACATTACATATACTATTACATATTATACATACTGTACATATCTTCTTCATAACAGTGTCATTGTTTCATTAGCTTGAAACAAGTTTGCATGAAATATTTGTAGAGATTTTTTCTAGTAGTTGCATCTCCACTTGAGTTTATTTGATCTTAGGCAGAACTAATAAATGTATTATGTTATGTCTAATTTTCTAAAAGGAATTGAGAAGATGAGGATATATTTTCCCTCATCTTATTTATTATTGCTTGCGTTTTAGAGCACTTAAAGGCTGCAATTTGTCTTTATTTATTACATTCTTTGCTGATGCATCAAGGCTGTGAAAGGAGGATACAGAGGGTCAGTTTACACATAGTAAACAATGACATTGCAGTATGGATCCAGCGAACAGTATCCCGCCTCATTAACAGCAACAAAGTACATAACGCTTTATGCATTCTGTACACTGCTGTGTGTGTGTGTGTGTGGGCAATGGCAATATCCAGAATCCTTGTTCTTGCGGGGACATTTTTTGATCCCCATGAGGAAAACAGCTTATAAATCATACTTAGTGATATTTTTTGAAAATGTAAAAATGCAGAAAGTTTTCTGTGATGGGTAGGTTTAGGGTTAGGCGATATAATATACCGTTTGTACAGTATAAACATCATTATGTCTATGGAATGTCCCCATAAATCATGAAAACTCAATGTGTTTGTGTGTGTGTTTCTATACACTGAACATTCCATTTCTACATGCTAATAGCATGCAAATTTAAATCAGAGTTTGTAAGATGGAAATGTGTTTATCCACCAGAGACTTTGTCGAAATGAGCATCATGTGCAGGAATGTGTTTATTCTGTCATGTTCAACATGCATTACTGTGCTTTTAGTAAATTTAATGGCAAATGTGTCCGACTTCAAAGGGTTTTCTATAAAAGATCCCCTCTTTGATGAGCGCCTGTGATAGAACCATGAGGACAAGAGTTGACAACAGACAAATCGAAGCTTTTTTCCGGCAAGCATCTGGCTCCTTGTTGCGTGTGTGTTGTTTACAGAATGTTGTATCACGTCCTGCAAGCCTTTTATTTGTTTGCAGAAGCGTTATTTTCCATCCTTTCACTCTAATAAACAGTGATGTGTGCAAACAGAAGTCCACGTCGGAGCTTCACGATTAAATTGACCCGCCGCGGTTCACCGGTGTTGGTAATAATGCTACATAAACACATTTATGCAACAAAATAATTTAGCAAGTGTTTGGGATATTACTAAAGAGAGCACAGTTATTATGCGGCACTGAATTTTGGTAAATTGATTTGGGTTCTGCTAAATTGTATTTATTTATTAAAAAATATTTGACACTGTAACAAGATGAGGACAAATGCCCCTAAATGTATGATTTTATAAATAAATAAAAAAGCTCTAAATTGATCCCTTAAAAATGAATCACTGGTTGACCCTTGTTTGGCAGCAATAACAACCACCAAACATTTCATTTGATTGCGGATCAGAACTGCATATTTTCTCTGTGATATTGATTTTAGTTTGTAACAATAAGATGTCATGTAAGAAAGAGTCTTAAGAAAGAGTGTAATCAATTGTGCTATACGAAATAACAGAACAGAAAGCAAATGCCAAGCAGATGACACAATGGGAGGCCAACAGATTGACAATACCATTTATTTTTATTTTAATATGTACACTTGTATGGTGAACAGATGACATGATCCTGAAAAACAAGAAGACAATTTCATTTTTACACAGATAGCACTGGCAAAAAAAAAAAAAAAAAAAAAACCTTGGCTCCTTTGCAATCAGAATGTGCCCTGTGGATTCACTCTCTTCACCTTTGTTGTTTTCTAGAAGTACCATCCGACGGGTAGAACACTAAAAAAAATAGATATAAAAAGAAATGCTCTAGGAGCTTAAAGTTGCAAGAATGTCAACGTCGTTTTTTTGCTAGCCCATTACCGTAGCTAGAGGCAAAGAGGGAAAAAAGGAATAGACTGAGATAGTCCTCTAATCTTGGAGCCCACTCAAAAAGCATTGAATGTAAAGGCTTTTACTGCCACTTACACGCTATACTGTGAGAGGTTTTATGTTGAGTGATGCCCAAAATATATTGACATCAGATTTGTTTTCAACTGGTGCACTTAAGGTTCTGCTTTATCTGGACATTTTAACTTCCAGACATATACAGTTATTGTGTTTACCAGCTAGAAAGAGGCCAAGAAGTATACATAATGGTGAGCTATTTAATATAGAGCAGAAACTAACCTTTAGAATTACAATTAAAAGAGCTCAAACTTAGAATGTGGAGCCAACTTGACTTAAAACTGAAAAATTCATTACGGTAATTCAATCGTCTGTAGTAAATTAGTTTCAGTAAACTACTAAATAATAAAAATTATACACTCACACATACATGTCTGGTTCGCTATATTTCTGGTTCGCACAAACCCTACCCCTAAACCTACCCATCACACATAACTTTCTGCATTTTTACATTTTCAAAACTCATTCTGTATGATTTATAAGCTTGTTTCCTCATGGGGGACCTCAATTTAGGTCCCCACGGTGACACGAGTCCCCATGAGTCTGTGTGCATTCAGGTTGAAGGCCCCACCGGGATAGAAAAACATGTACGTACACACACACACTTTATTTACATTAAGTACCTTTTAACGTCACATTGTATGGCACAAGCAGTCTTTCAACCATGCTACCTGAGGCAATCTGAGTGTGTTTGTTCTGATGAAACTGATTGAACCAATTAATCATCACTCAGTTTTTTTTTCTAGGCGACTGGTAATCTTCATCCAGAGTCTTTTCACACATTTATCAACATTTATTTCAAAAGTATTATTTATTAGTTTATGTACAACCTTTTTATAAGGTTACATATATATACAAATCTAAAATATGATAAGTACACAAGTATACAATTAATACAGTGAGGAAAATAAGTATTTGAACACCCTGCTATTTTGCAAGTTCTCCCACTTGGAAATCATGGAGGGGTCTGAAATTGTCATCGTATAGAGCTCATAATATGACAAAACGATTTGAATTTGAATTGTGTAAATTTGAATTATTTGCAAGTGTAATCTAACTAAATTGAATTTTAGGTGGTAGTTTAAATAGTTCTGAATTTGATTTTTTTTAAACGAATATTGAACATTTGAAATTTAACAAATTGAAATGTTTTTATGGCTGAATTTTATAGACATTTATTTTCAAACAGCTAGTTTTTTGTTCTGAATTCGTATACTGCAAATATTCATTTTAAAAAAATACAGATTCAAGTTTTCAAGATGAAGAAATTCGGAACTTCAAATTCAGTTTTCTAAAATTCAAGTTCAAAAATTCAAGTTCAAAAATTCAGATCTTACAGAAAGTAGGTCACAGGTCATCCACAGGGAAGAGTAAAGGATCTCAGATAAGTCGAACAGAGCATTTTGGCTGCACTGCAGTAGTTTTCTGCCGCAAACGCGGTGGTGGTTCAAGATAATCCATGTATCTTTCGTTCAGTCATTTTTTTATTTCATATTAAGAGTAGAAAAATGAGAAAACAGCTTGAGTATTAGATTTCTAATATAATAGCCTAATAGTCCGCTGCAGCAGTTGCACGGAGCTTACAAAACGCGTGTATTGCAACTAGGCTACATTTAATTTTCTCATCAAACAACTAGACTAACGAATGGCTCGGTACAACAGAAGAGCCTAGAAAGGGCTTTTTCTCTGTGTAGACCAGCAGTTGGTCTGAATTTGCTATAACCTATGGCTAGCCTATTTTCCGGACTGTATAGGCTGTCACGTTTTATCATGAAACACGCTGTGATTTATTCCAAAGTGACTCAGGCATATATAATGCAACGTTATAACGTTAAATAATCTAAATGTTGACTTTCAAAAGTAGGCGCGCCAAGAAGGCTATTCTCTGTATTTTGGTTCATTTTTGGTGAGCGCCAGAAAGATAAAGAGACCGAGACGCGCTAAAGCAGCTCATCATGTTGTTTTATTTATTTTTCAATGACATGATATTTTGTAGTCATTTTGAATGTACACAAATAAAAATATACATTTTACTGTTTCGAATGATGTCATATTATCTGTATGACTATAAATAACAGAGTATTAAGTTATTTCCCAGCAGTGGAACAAATCCAAGAGATGGCGCTCGCGCATCGCGCTCTCACACAACATAGTATAGGAGATCAGTTCTGCCGTTGCTTCATATCGCAGACTGCTCATTATCAAAATGAAACACAGTCAACCAAACATATAAAAAGTTATTCTGCCTAATTTAATTGGTCTGCTGTACAATATAAAGGGCAAGCTGTGCCGCACACAGTCCTACTTGTTATTCCAAACATTTACCTTGCTGTGAAGACGCTGATTTAGCCTATATGCCTACGTGTATTTTGGGACTCGACTGAAGTATGACGCCTTTTTATTTGTATTATAATATAATATATTAAAATACAAAATCTTCTGAGTTTTATGATGTAGGCCTTGTGTGTTAAAATGTATTATAATTTACATCTCAAAAGGATGCGCTTTGTGCATTCTCTGACATTATATTTATTTAATTAATTAATATTGAGTATCAATTGATGTTAAACAAAACGGTGTGTTATTTTCTCTGGCAACTAAACTTCCAAAAAAAAAAAAAAAACTTCCAAAGCAAAGCCATTGTGCGTTCTCTCCGCGCTCCGCAGCTTTTACACACAGTTTTGAGAACGGCCAGCTAAAAAAAATAGGCCAAAGAAGTAGACTAACGGCTAGTGTCCGGGAAATGCGAGGTACGTTCATATTTATAAATAAACATAACTGATTTTGTCTACACCTAAATACATTTCCTAATAATAACAGTGATTAAGCCCAAATGTGGGTGGGGGTAATGAACACAATATGTTTTTTTTTTGTTTTTGTTTTTTTTGCCCAAATGGTCTTCACTCTATGCATTTTGTAATAATACAGCAACATTTTTTAACTGACCGTATTTGCCAGAAAACAAGTCACACCGGATCATGTTGAGAGAGAAACGCGTCATAAAAAAAAAAAATTAAAAAAATTAATATTAGCCTATTCAGCAATAGTGTAAAAGACCTGTAAATAAAATACAACATTTACATGATAAACACTGTTAACATGTAGGCTATGTGTTGCCTATTTTACTTTCCCTTACTGTATGACAAATGAATGCAGAAAACAACAAGAATGAAAAATAAGTAGCCATGTATAATAAAATAATATAGGCTACATAGACTATAAAAATAGCCTATACTGTGCCCTTTATTACAAACAACATTTAGCCTATTTTAAACGCCAAGCCTAAACAAATTTATTTTAATCGAAACGGTCGCGCATCTCTCATTCAGTCAAAAGTTTTCATATTTGCAATGTAACATGTGGATGCTAACTATTAATATAAAGAAGGCGTCATACTTCAGTCGAGTCCAGGCTAAATCAGCATCTTCACAGCAAGGTAAATGTTTGGAATAACAAGTAGGACTGTGTGCGGCACAGCTTGCCCTTTATATTGTACAACAGACCAATTAAATTAGGCAAAATAACTTTTTATATGTTTGGTTGACTGTGTTTCATTTTGATAATGAGCAGTCTGCAATATGAAGCAACGG
This sequence comes from Abramis brama, assembly GCF_963993115.1. Lineage (NCBI taxonomy): Eukaryota > Metazoa > Chordata > Actinopteri > Cypriniformes > Leuciscidae > Abramis > Abramis brama. Next base: position 41,945,397 of record NC_139967.1, read on the forward strand.
CAGAACTGATCTCCTATACTATGTTGTGTGAGAGCGCGATGCGCGAGCGCCATCTCTTGGATTTGTTCCACTGCTGGGAAATAACTTAATACTCTGTTATTTATAGTCATACAGATAATATGACATCATTCGAAACAGTAAAATGTATATTTTTATTTGTGTACATTCAAAATGACTACAAAATATCATGTCATTGAAAAATAAATAAAACAACATGATGAGCTGCTTTAGCGCGTCTCGGTCTCTTTATCTTTCTGGCGCTCACCAAAAATGAACCAAAATACAGAGAATAGCCTTCTTGGCGCGCCTACTTTTGAAAGTCAACATTTAGATTATTTAACGTTATAACGTTGCATTATATATGCCTGAGTCACTTTGGAATAAATCACAGCGTGTTTCATGATAAAACGTGACAGCCTATACAGTCCGGAAAATAGGCTAGCCATAGGTTATAGCAAATTCAGACCAACTGCTGGTCTACACAGAGAAAAAGCCCTTTCTAGGCTCTTCTGTTGTACCGAGCCATTCGTTAGTCTAGTTGTTTGATGAGAAAATTAAATGTAGCCTAGTTGCAATACACGCGTTTTGTAAGCTCCGTGCAACTGCTGCAGCGGACTATTAGGCTATTATATTAGAAATCTAATACTCAAGCTGTTTTCTCATTTTTCTACTCTTAATATGAAATAAAAAAATGACTGAACGAAAGATACACGGATTATCTTGAACCACCACCGCGTTTGCGGCAGAAAACTACTGCAGTGCAGCCAAAATGCTCTGTTCGACTTATCTGAGATCCTTTACTCTTCCCTGTGGATGACCTGTGACCTACTTTCTATAAGATCTGAATTTTTGAACTTGAATTTTTGAACTTGAATTTTTGAACTTGAATTTTTGAAAACTGAATTTGAAGTTCCGAATTTCTTCATCTTGAAAACTTGAATCTGTATTTTTTTAAACTGAATATTTGCAGTATACGAATTCAGAACAAAAAAACTAGCTGTTTGAAAATACATGTCTATAAAATTCAGCCATAAAAACATTTCAATTTGTTAAATTTCAAATGTTCAATATTCGTTTTAAAAAAAATCAAATTCAGAACTATTTAAACTACCACCTAAAATTAAATTTAGTTAGATTACACTTGCAAATAATTCAAATTTACACAATTCAAATTCAAATCGTTTTGTCATATTATGAGCTCCATATCATCGTAGGTGCATGTCCACTGTGAGAGACATAATATTAAAAAAAAATCCAGAAATCACAATATATGATTTTTTAACTATTTGTATGATACAGCTGCAAATAAGTATTTGAACACCTGTCTATCAGCTAGAATTCTGACCCTCAAAGACCTGTTAGTCTGCCTTTAAAATGTCCACCTCCACTCCATTTATTATCCTAAATTAGATGCACCTGTTTGAGGTCGTTAGCTGCATAAAGACACCTGTCCACCCCATACAATCAGTAAGAATCCAACTACTAACATGGCCAAGACCAAAGAGCTGTCCAAAGACACTAGAGACAAAATTGTACACCTCCACAAGGCTGGAAAGGGCTACGGGGAAATTGCCAAGCAGCTTGGTGAAAAACGGTCCACTGTTGGAGCAATCATTAGAAAATGGAAGAAGCTAAACATGACTGTCAATCTCCCTCGGACTGGGGCTCCATGCAAGATCTCACCTCGTGGGGTCTCAATGATCCTAAGAAAGGTGAGAAATCAGCCCAGAACTACACGGGAGGAGCTGGTCAATGACCTGAAAAGAGCTGGGACCACCGTTTCCAAGGTTACTGTTGGTAATACACTAAGACGTCATGGTTTGAAATCATGCATGGGACGGAAGGTTCCCCTGCTTAAACCAGCACATGTCAAGGCCCGTCTTAAGTTTGCCAATGACCATTTGGATGATCCAGAGGAGTCATGGGAGAAAGTCATGTGGTCAGATGAGACCAAAATAGAACTTTTTGGTCATAATTCCACTAAACGTGTTTGGAGGAAGAAGAATGATGAGTACCATCCCAAGAACACCATCCCTACTGTGAAGCATGGGAGTGGTAGCATCATGCTTTGGGGGTGTTTTTCTGCACATGGAACAGGGCGACTGCACTGTATTAAGGAGAGGAGCCATGGGGCCATGTATTGCGAGATTTTGGGGAACAACCTCCTTCCCTCAGTTAGAGCATTGAAGATGGGTCGAGGCTGGGTCTTCCAACATGACAATGACCCGAAGCACACAGCCAGGATAACCAAGAGTGGCTGTGTGGAGGAGTGGGCCAAAATCCCTCCTGCAGTGTGTGCAAACCTGGTGAAAAACTACAGGAAACGTTTGACCTCTGTAATTGCAAACAAAGGGTACTGTACCAAATATTAACATTGATTTTCTCAGGTGTTCAAATACTTATTTGCAGCTGTATCATACAAATAAATAGTTAAAAAATCATACATTGTGATTTCTGGATTTTTTTTTTAGATTATGTCTCTCACAGTGGACATGCACCTACGATGACAATTTCAGACCCCTCCATGATTTCTAAGTGGGAGAACTTGCAAAATAGCAGGGTGTGCAAATACTTATTTTCCTCACTGTGTATATATATATATATTAGGGCTGTTTTCGACTAAGGATTTTCATAGTCGAATCTGATTCGTTAGATTTTGCCGTAGTCGACTGATAGTCGAACCTTTTTTTTTTTTCTTTTTTTTTTTTTAGATAGCAGCTAGATTTTTTCCATTTCAAACAAAAGAGCTAAAAAAACTAAAAGAAAAACATGGTGTGTAACAAATACCTTTTATTCATTTAAAGCCAGATGAACAAAACATATCACACATATATCATAACATTTCATAAACATGAGGAGCAATATGAGAGAGAAATTTGGTGATCGTTTTTTAGGTACATTAAACCACGTAAAGCTTTTTCACGCCCATGAGAACCGTGTGGAGTCAACTCACAGCCGCTCCGCTGCCCTGCTGAAAATGTGAAGCAGAAACGCTTAATGTCAGATAACGTCCATAATAATTGGACTCTGGGTTCGATTTTTTGACCATTTTCAGTGGTTATGAGGAGCAATATGAGAGGGAAATTTGGTGATCGTTGTTTAGGTACATTAAACCACGTAAAGCTTTTTCACGCCCATGAGAACCGTGTGGAGTCAACTCACAGCCGCTCCGCTGCCCTGCTGAAAATGTGAAGCAGAAACGCTTAATGTCAGATAACGTCCATAATAATTGGACTCTGGGTTCGATTTTTTGACCATTTTCAGTGGTTATGAGGAGCAATATGAGAGGGAAATTTGGTAATCATTGTTTAGGTACATTAAACCACGTAAAGCTTTTTTCACGTTAGGACTTATAAAGCCCATGAGAACCGTGTGGAGTCAACCCACAGCCGCTCCGCAGCCCTGCTGAAAATGTGAAGCAGATTTTTGAATACATTTTTATTTATTTACATTAGTAAGCTACAGGACATCGTCTTTCAAAACATGACCTGCGCGAAAGCGAAAAAAAATGTTTTTTGTACCCAGCCCTTCTGAAAATGCGAATGCGTCTCTGTCCCCAGCACATTTCAAACCAAACTGACGCCCATGTATTCGACTATGAGGTTCATAGTCGAATCAAACCTCTCCGAATCGAATCGTCGAATCCTCGACTATTAGAAGTCAGCCCTAATATATATATATATATATAAAAAAAATTTTTTTTTTTTTTTTTTTTTTGTAAGCACTTTGTTAGTAGCATGTAGTGTAGCTAACTTTTTTTTAAAAAAGAAAGAAAAGCAAAGCTATAGTTTCAAAGTAGTTTCCAACATTTCAAATCCACATGGGAAAATTCATAGAGTATAAAGTAGTAGAGCACATACAGCCTGTTCTGTACCATTATAGTCCGTCTCTTTTGGAGGATGAAAAATATATTGCTACATTATGACTGTTTTCTATCATTGAAGTCTGGGAGGATCTAGACTGCTTTCACTGAGTGGTCGGTAATTACAACTTTTGAGAATGAGATCTAGGAGAACAGCCTTAATGGATATAGTGTGCTTCCCTGGCCTTATCCACAGATGATTTTGCTCTATGTTCATAAATTCTGTTGCAGCCTATGAGCCAAATGAAGGCCTGAGAGAGCGAGAGTATGTGAGGATGTGTCTCTGAGAGGCTCTATAGGTTGGTTTATTGCCAGAAAACTGGATCAGATCACTACACAACTCTCTTTTACATTCTGTCTGAGCTGGTCTAAATGCATGTTTTCAATATCCTAAAAAAAACATGATGTTTTTTCATAATAATTGTATGATTTGTAATATAAATGGGATCAATGCCATCGTTCAAAGTTCTTTTTGGATATTACCTTTCATGCAGTGTGCTATATAGCGTTTTGTGAATGTAAAAGGTCTGTAAAGTTCAAAGTGCTTTTCCCAAAAGAAAGATCCGATTCTGAAACGAGTCATCAGTAATTCCAGTCTTATATTTCCTGCACAAACCTACATAGGTTTGTAACAAATTTGCATAAGGCCAGCTTATGGTCTTCATTGGCTGCCCGCAAACAACGTCTACTTTGACCCTCAAACACTAGTTGTAGCTGAGACTGGAAGAGTTTGGTTCATGTTGTCAACATGTCGAGAAGACGCCATTTTCTGCTATTTTTTTTTCTTTTTTCTGAGGACTCGAGCTGGAATTGATATGGTTAAACCAATGCCATCGTTTCTGTTCGTATCACTGTGTATACAAGTGCTGAGGAAGCCTCTGGAGCTGAAATTCAGATATGGTAATGGGCGTTTCGTTTCCGATAAGCGTTAGACCAATCACAGCAGACTGGGCCATCTGACCAGAGTCAGAGCAGAGTATTGCATGTATAAGGAGTATTGTAAAATATAATGTTTTGTGAGTACAGCCCCAGATCACATTTTATGACAAATATATGTGGAAATCCGTTATAAGGGATTCGCACACTTTTTCTTCCTGCAGCTGTGCGGTTCTGCATATTCCCAAGGATTTCTTTTTTTTAAACTGGATTAAATAAGGGAATTACAAGAATGAAATGTCAATCCATATCTAATATGAATAAACAAACGGAAACAAATAAGAGAAAGGATGCTGAACTCTCAAGGGCACAAAGAAACAATTTATTGTTTCTGTGAAATCCTCCTTTGTGGATGGATGGATGGTGAATGCTACAGTGCTTGTCATAAATAAATGTTTATCTGCATTCCCTGTGGCCTCTTTTTTCAGGCCTGAACTCAAAACATACGGGAGCTGTTGAAACTTTTGATATGAATCTGTCTCTTGGTTTATTACCTGGTTACAGTTTTATGGAGTCTTTTGCCACATTCTCCCATAACAATTACAGAGTTGTCATTCACGGCATGATCTTCAATGACGGCAGAGTGACACGCCATATTAAGAATCATGCTATTCTGCATTTCATTTATTTGCAGTTTGTTTAGTCTTCAATATATGCAGCATAATAATGCAATTACGCATCAAACTGATTTTGACAAATATGCTGAACGTACAGACTGAGGGATGCAGGCTTTTGCTTAATGTTGAAGTTGAAATTGAAATGAATCTCAAAGGGCTTTTTATGCAAATGTTCAAAGCTGTTGATCAGTGACTGACACCATGTTTTGCTGCATAACGCAAAATTTAATTGTGGTTGTCTAGTTTAGTTTGTCTTGATTATTAAGAACACTGTAAAATCAGCTTTTTTTTTTTACATATAATGGATGAAATAAAGGTTTTCCACATCAAAATACATTGCGTTGGCAATCTTTTGAGGAACTGGCAACGTAGCCAGAAGCAGCATTCAAATTTTGTTCTCAAAATGTTTTTCTTTCCTAGTTTAATATGCAGATAACCTACAGTATAAGTATGTACTGTATGTAACATTTTGTTTATTCCATTTATTTCACCATAACTGTGGCACTTTTGAAATATTGCCCTATGTTTGAGCGTCCCAACACAGCAATATTAGCTCAACCAGTGGTGTGAGTTAGGGGCGGGACTATCTGTTTGACCAATGGCAGGCGAGGAACTGTTTGACAACAGCCGTTGTTTTTGTAATTGTTTAGTGGCAAATTAATATCATAATAAAAAATAAATGAATCAACATAACATAATATTATTATTAAAATAAATGTATGTAATCCTAGGTTTAGGTTTCTCTTGTGTCCTCTCACAAGAAATATATTATTATTAATTAACATATTAATATCTCTTTACCTAACGAAAACCAGTTCCATAATGGCAAGCTAATTACATAGTATTTGATGGGGGGGATGGGGATATTAATTGGTAATAAGTATTAGTAATGGATTTGATGTATTACAAAAAATACATAAATCGCTGTTTGTTTTTTATTTTATTTTATTTTCAAAACTTCAAAAGATGAATACATCAAAATGCAATTCTAACATAAAACTCAATCCCTCTCAATTCTTCAATGAACAACTGTAGATCTTTATTTCCCTCCTATCTGTTACACATTCTGCTTATTTTCCTGTCATTGTACAAATAATCTAATTATATTTAATGAAGTGCCTTATCTTGAGCAGACTACATTACTGAAAGTCTGCCATAAACAAAATGTTAGCTTGGGTTTTGCTCCGACAGTGATCATTCAGAATGTTCTGTCCATTGTATACACATACCTAATACAAGCAGTTTCATATCATTTGTATGAGGCTAAATTGAATTTCTTTTATGTAAAAAAATGACAGTGATTGTAAGTTGAGGGCCACTTTCTTCTGAGCATCTCCTCTAGATTTACAAGCACAGAAACTCATTTTCAAAACACAGACACAGGGGAAAACATACACAAAAAGAGGCCGAAAATGATAGCCTTGCAATCTTTGCAGTGTCCACCATGCATCAATGCGGTGAGCAACATTTAGCTTTACAGTGAAAACTGCAGCAATAAATGGAGTGGAAAATAATGTAGTTTTGCTGCATCCATTTGCCGAAGCTGGCAGCAGTAGATACAAAGAGACCGGGTTTACAAGAACAATGGTATGTTGAGTATAACAGTAAAGTGCCTGTGATCATCTAATTCATTGATAAAGGTCACGAGTACCTAGTTCTATTTTTATCTTTAGCATGCTAATTTAAAGGTAAAACGGTCAATATTTCCAAGCCGATGTACTGAAATTCACCCCGTGTTCTATTAAGTGATATTGTCATGACGGAAAAGTTAAATATTTTATCCAGTATATAATTTGGACATGAAAATGCCCTGCATAGGAGGAATTACTATAGGCGAATATCTATGCTATACATGTGATGTCATGTTGTGTAGGAACATTTTACTGATAATACTGCTTCAGATCAGGTCAATGAAAGTTTACATTCGACATCACTGGTACAGCAAGATCCCAGAAACCAAGAGACCGACTTGTTTTAAAATTCATTCTTTCCAGCCTTCATACCTGTACCTTACACTGATTATTGATTAATCTCAAAGATGCTACGCCAACCCAAAGTAATCTCTATCCTGCCATATCACTGGCAGTGTATCCCTTCCCGCCTCCACCCATCCTCTGAGAAAACACATCCTCACTCAGAACCAGGATGACATCAGACAGATTGAATTGCATAAAAGCGTTTAACTCCCAGAGAAAATGTATACCTCCCTCGGTGGGAGATTCTTTCTCTACTCCACAGTCTTATTCATTTAATTTCCCTCGGCTCGATGCGGACTGTATTACAACATTGATCAAAGAGCAGATAACACTGCACACTGCTAATGGCCTCCTCTTTCTGATCACAATTCTCCTAACTGCTGTGAGTCGCTGTTGCCCTAAAGCATTGTGTCCCCAAAACCCAGTTAGCTCAAGTACCATATCCTCAATAATTATAGTGCATTTGTCCTAATATAAAGCCTGTTTTTTTTTTAGACCTAAACGATTATGTACTTAAAGCTACACTGTGTTGGATTTTCTCCCATCTAGCGGTGAAATTGTATATGACTATCAACTGAATATTATTTTCTAGCCCCTCCCATTCCGAGGGCGTTTTAACTCCTACGGTGGCCTTATTATTTCAAATCTGCCGGCAGTCGCGAGTAATCTCCCCCTTGCATTCGTCACGGTGCCACTGAGTGTAAAAGCGCGAAAGGCGAAGCTTGAATTTTCAGGTATGTCCCTCTTTGGCTAATGTATTTTCAAGATGGAGGCGCAACATGGCTGCCGCCATTCGAGCGACTCGCTCGTATGTATTCTGAATGGCAGATTCTACGCTTACGAGAATACTTGATTATTTGTGGAAGTAAATACACATGAACGAGCACATATCATTTTGAAAGAACAAAGTGTTTTTTGCGAAGAATCAACTTAAAAAATTACACAGTGTTGCTTTAACCATTTTACACAGTTTACATGTTATGTACATACATGTAGGTACATTGTAATTACGTTTACTCCGTTTCACAGACAAGGCTTAAGCCTAGTCCCAGACTAAAATGCATGTTTGAGCTGGTTTAACTGAAAGCAACCTGCACTGAGATATGTTAAAATATGTCAATGCAATTGTTTTGTCTCAAGATGCAACCAGTAATGTTTTTTTTCCTAAGGCACGTTTATAAAAGCTACTTAGATGTCCTAATTGAACTAAATCCTAATCTTTCAAGCTTTCAATTGATACATAGTTTGTCAAGATTAGTTTAGGTTTAGTGTAGGTAAATTACGGTTTTAAATATGTAATGGCTGTGGGCCCACTGGTGGGCCGGTGACACTTAAGTACTTGCTTTTAATTAACATTACTAGTTGTACTGTTAACCAAACTGTTAACCCAACCATTACCCCTCACACATTAGTTATACAACTTTAATATTTTGTCATTTATGATTGGCTATTAGTTTTCAGCATTAAAACTGAAAACGTCATTGTCACAATTTATGTGGATATTATGTATGGGCTGAGGCACAGATTTTATAAAGTTCGAACAGGATATTTATATGTTCATTTTTAAATTTCCATTTCACAACAAATAAAATCACATTTGAAACACTCACGTCATAACCAGGATTATCGCCATGCACAATCCTCATAATATCATACTTTGTTTGTTGACCCTTGGCAGACTATCATCCAGTTGTTTTATTAAATGGCCATTTGGATGATACGGGCATTTTGTTAAGCCCTGTGAGAGGGATATCCATCCTCTTTCACGAGAGAGGGATTACTCCTCGGATGATTTGGGCCCGTATCCAGATCACTGTCGTAAATTGTCACATGTTGGGAAAACAATGAAATATCAGCATCTGCTCCCTTTTTGTCCCCAAATCAAAGATTTGAGCTCTTCAGTTTCTCTCAGTGAGGCACGTTGTTCCAATCTGTCAGTCCTTGACTCCGGGTTTTACAATTGTACGACATCAGTGGCATATGCAAAATAACCATTAACCTGATCTGTGACTAAACGGCATAAAGTCTGATCCACATTGCAGCTATATCTGTGCAAGAACCACCTTCTTATACACTCAACCATTTTTTGCTTTGCCAAATTTCTTCTTTCATAAAATAACCGGGTTTTTTTTTTTATTAGTGTGAAGAACATTTTAAAATTCTAAAGCTGGGGTTCTTAACTCTCTTTCCTGTGGAGTTTAGCTAATCAGGTCTTCAGGACAGAGATGGTCTTATAATACAGAAATCATTCTAATATGCTGATTAAATGTCACTTTTAATCAATGCAATGTGTCCTTGCTGAATAAAAGCATTAATTTGTCTTAAAAAAAAAATCTTACTGACCCTGAACTTTTTATCTAGATATATTAAACCCTTTTGGGTTCACCAAGTAGATTTAGAACCCGAACTATCCATTTTATAAATATAGTTTCTGTTTAAAGGTTGGGTGGGCAATGTTTTCATAAACACTTTTGTTATACTGGTTGAAACTCTCTTCATATCCGGATCAATCAATAATAGAAGTGGTCTAAATATAAAAATAATAATAATAATACATATATCTCCTGTGGAAGTCTCAAAAATGTTCGTCCAATTATTGCATTCGGTCCAAATGCAATGATTGGATGTCTTACCCGCCTGTCAACATTTGTATTTCCATACCTTCGCGCAGACCTCACACGCTATCTTTCAAAGCAAGCTTGCTGTTGCTAGCCTCTCCAAAATTGCCTACCCTACCTTTAACATAATATTTTCATTAACATTTCTTAAAATACTTCAAATGGTTATAATACTTTAATGTCATATCATAGCTAAGAGGAACACTAACAACACGGGGAAGGAGGCGAGTCGAGGAGGAATATGTTTATAATCAATTTTACAAATTAGATAATTACTACACCTGCATATGAAGACATTAACACATACAGCCTGTGCTATTAGATAACCGTGCAGGCAGTCTGTGTTAATTGGCTCCGTTAGCTACAGCATGAACTAGAGAGATGGGTTTGTAGGATATTCATCCATCACGCAGCTTGGCAAGTTAGGGAGAGATCTATAGATGAGGCTTCATCAGCCCAGAGAGACTGATGGGGCAATATAGCAAAGTGATGTGGAAAGTCAAGGCTGATTTGTAAGAGTGTATGACAGTGGTTCTCAACCTTTCCCTCTACTCGAAGTCTCATGGGCTGCATATCATTTCAGCATAGAGATGACATCATCAAGACAACCCACCAGGCTTCATTTTAGGCTGCTTTATGTCAGTGTAATATTATTATAAAATATAGATGTCAGCATTAAGCATTTTAGTTAATTCTTAACATCTGATGTGAAATTTAAGTAATTTAATTAATGTTGGGATTTAAAATGAATAAGCATGGAAAACACTACACAAATTTTTAAATCTGAAAAGATTTTTACATTCACTCAAGGCATCTTCTTTAATAATAATAATAATAAAAAATGAAATACAATTGTATAATTAAAAATATTTGTTTCCTACAAACTACACTGTAAAAAGTGGTAACCTGCAACTGTTACCTTAAAGAGCTTCTACCTGATTTAACCCATAAAAAAAAAAAAAAAAAAAGTTTTGTTGGTATAAATTAATGTATATGGTTCAGTGATGTTAAATAATATTTGACTTGAATAAAACTAGATATTTTAGATGTTACCATTTATTTATTTATTTTCAGTGTACAAACTCCTTATTTTTAAAATGCAGTGAAAGTGAAAGGCTCTTTGGAACAAATAACAATTTTAAGTTTAGCTAAATTAAACATTCTTCCATCTGACTGACTCTTTCAAGGAGTCCAAAACGCACTCACACAGTTAATCTGATCACCAGAAAATTACTTGGCTTTATGCGATGAGGATGTGCAATAGCTGAATCGTGACAGTCTTTTTTATTTGTTTAATCGGAAGAAGAGCTGAATGTTATTTTTAAGAAGTGGATGGCGGGCTGCAAGTTGAGAACTGCTGGCGTATGACTCAAAACTCATTGCTTTCAATGCAGATAGAAGACCCACTTGTGTGTAAAATGTCAGTGTGAATAAGATCTGACTCATCACTTTACTGGCCTCACTGTGCTGTGGTTAAACTACAGAGTAATTACTGACACCATACTGTCAGACCAGAGTTACTGGTAGTACTCCAAAGATTGTGTGCTTTTTAGAGTACCTTTTCGCTTCTCTCTCTCCTCTCGACAGAAACCTTGAGAGACCTATATTCGGCAGATTTATTAGGCCAGTGAGAATACCATGTCAATATCAGATTACATATTGGCACATATTACATATTATCTCTGTCCTCCAGAGCCCTGTAGCTTCCCACCTGATTTACAGCTGTTGATTGGTTAACAGTCCACATCGCTGATTTACGTCCAGCCCTACACCACGCCCTAGAGATGGAACTGACTGCACCAGCTGTCCTGCTATATTAGATATAAACCCAAAGCACTCAAGCCTGCACATAAACCCACTGGAGAACTGAGGAGACTGGTGTGCAGTTGAGTTTCTCTTAAATAGAGTCTATTGGATGGAAGGATGGACGGATCCATCCATCCGTCCAGCCATCCGTTGGGTATTGTTTGAATTTTAGCAATTTCAATTCCAGTTCCAATTCTGCTTATCGATTCCCAATGGGTAAAAAAAAAAAAATGAAGTCAAACATTTAGATATCCAACATAATTCGCCTTTGGCTAAGCCACACCCTAGAATGTAGATTGACCAATCACAGCGCAGCCAAGAACGAGCTCCCACAGAGGTCCGACACTTTTTCACAGCGCTCCATTGACTTTAACACAGGCGTCTCATATTTTTGGTCTCGGCAGGCTATTACCGCCGTAGTTTTATCAAAAATATGGTTAAACGTTGTGCCTGGGGCATTTGTAACACAGATACGCGTTTCCCAGAGAGGTTGGAGAGGGGTGTCCATTTTTTTCCCTTCCCAAAACCGAAGTCAAATCCTGACAAGTGTCGTCTTTGGATTAAACTGTGTGGACGTCCTCACAGTCAGCTAAACCCCTCAAGGATCAACAAGCACACTTTTGTGTGCTCTAAGGTAAATTTTGCTTTTAACCTTACTGTGAAGTTATACTAGTTAGACAGTTTTATGCTGTTTTAGGTTATGATTTCGGTTCTCTACCCTAATTAATGAAGAATCAAGGTGCTAGCAAGCAAGCTTAGCGATAGTTTAGTTATCACGTCAAGTCAGGGTTGTATGTTTTGACTAGCGGCTGGATGTTAGCTAACTTTGTTAAGATACAAACACCTAACATTAATGTTACAGACACGCTGTTGTGGTAGTTTTGAAGGTGACTAACGTTACCGCCACCGTGTTGCCACAGTCCAACAATATGAAGTTGTCGGACGTAGTAACAGTAACTAAGGGGGGCGGGGCTTAGCCAAAGGTGAATTATTCTGTCTTTTTGCAAAATGTTCTATTGCAGCTGAATACTAATAAACTAGATCAACTAATATAAATTTCAAACAAAAGACAAGTATGCAGTCAGTTATACAATAAGAACAAATAAGCAAATTAGCAATAGCACAAATGAATACAACCAAACAAAGTTCAGAAATTGAAATCAAATGTAAAATAGCGCTGTATAGTTTTCTTTTTATAAATAAAATATAGATTAATCCTTATTAAAGTTACAAAAGTTAATCAGTCAAGATCAGTGAGTGAATTATTATTTTTTTTATTAACAGTAATGACAGATGCTGCTGTCACTTTAAGACCTAATGCAGGGTCCAGTATACTGTTACACACGCGCTTTCTTTCTCAACTATTTACGTTTTGTGTGTATTTGTCCGTTCAAGCGCAAGAAGACGTGAAGGAGAACTCAATTCAGTATTAGTGCAGTATATGAGAGGCGGCTTTTTGTGCGCATACTCTCAATGTGTCCAACACCGAAAACCGCAAGTGCCGAATTAAGTTCTCTTTCACATCTTCTTGTGCTTGAATGGTTTAAAACCGCATTAAAATGCACACACAGGAATCGATGTGGAAGTGAAATCGATTTTTTTATTTTATAACAAGTATCCGATTCCTGAATTGGAATTGATTTTTCGATTCCCAACCCAGTTATAGCATCTAAAATATACAATATATAAAAATCTACACATTTAAAACACAATTCTCGATGTTGAAAGAAGTTAATGGCATGCAATTTCTTCAACATCGCTTGTACTTAATTCCATGTACATTGTGTACTTTTTAGTTATTTCTCTTTAAAGAAAAATAATCTGTTCTTCTTGTTTGCATTACTTTTGCAGTGATCTTCGCCTGGGGCTACACAAAACCTGTGCTCTTACCTCAGCCATATACTTGAAATCAATAACAGAGATGCTGGGCAAAAGTCATTGATTTCCATTAGACCCGTACTTCCATGACTTATTTCTTACGATAAGTGGTTTTTATGATGTGGAATGTGTCAGTGAATCATATGATTTCATATGATTTCACAGTGAAGGTTTCAAATGGTAAAACCATGGCACTTTGATATATACCATGGTACTGAATGATAAACCATCCTGAGCTCTTGATAAACCATACTAATAAATCTTGATAAACCATATTGATAAACCAAGGTATTTACATGATACATGTCCAAAAAAACATAGTAATATCAAATCTAAATGTTAAATTTTCCTGTAAATGTCATGCTCTGTAAAGAAAAAGAAAAAACACTTCACACTAATATTTATTCATATATTTTCATTTGCTTAAAATATCTGAATTGGCTTTGCAACTGACTCTCAAAGCAGTCAGAAAGCAACAGCTGTTATTTGTGTGATTTTCTAATAACATGGTGCTTGCAAGTTCCACAGATACTTTTGACATCACGCTAATAGCATGTGAAGTTGAAGTGAAGGGCTAGTCTGAACAGAACAAGTAATGGAATATAATGAATAATTCAGCTCTATCCAACACATTTCATGTTTTTTTCTCTCCCTTTTATGACATCTCAGAAGGCGGAGGAGAATTAGGACGAGGAGGAGGCGCTCGGGATATTGGAGTGGGATAATTATGGCGTAGCAATACGATTGTGTTGGCTAATGAAGGTGCTAAGCTGATGTACAGCACAGCAGGTTATTGTCACTCCATGGACCCTTCCTGTAGCACAGAGGCCTGGAGTTATGAGAGAAGCTGGATATGAGGCATAAGAGAAACTTAAATCACTCTCAACGCTCCTTGTGGCAATTTAACAAGCTGCCCACATCCTTTAGTCATTTTTCTATGCTTGTTCGGGCCTTCTGAAATCCCGTGTCTCCTTAGCTCAGTGGTTTCAGTAAATTTTGAACTATTTTTATGAGACTCTTCTAAAAAAAACTTCTGGATAAGTGCGGTTGAGACAAAGCAACAATAGCTCCCACCATAATTGGTGGAAAAAAAGTAATCATTCATGCCAACTAAACTGCCTGAACAAGAACAAAATATTATGCTGTGATGTAAAAATATACTGTATGATAAAAAAAAAATAAAAAAAACTATGCTGCTGTCACGGTGTGGTGCAGGCAGAATAAGACGAAGAAGAGTCAAAAGTTCCAATGCAAACTTTTACTCACAATATAAATCAAACTGGTACATAGAAGACGGGCAGAGGGACACAGACACGTGACAGCTGCAATATTCTAGACCAGCCCAAATGACCAGATAAAACCATCTTATTACACACCTCTCTGGAATACTTGGTTCTGATTGGTCAGTCATGGCACTCTGTGGTTAAATATAATTGTATAATGGCCCTGTATGGCATTGTATAAACTACTGTATATAATTTACTGTTGCCCCTGACAACCAGTCTGATACATGGTGCTACTATATGACGTATGTCATGATGCATCACTTCAGTGAACACAGAGGTGAATGTTAGTACATTGGCTTGCTTCCTCATTTTGTTTTGGAGGTCTCCTACAGCAGTTTTACATGCATCAAAGGTCAAAAAACACAATTTTCTCATAATATACATTGCACATCACCACATTTTTCATTGATTCTCAAACAACTCGTCAGATGAACCAGTCTCTCTAAATCCCTCCTGTCAGTGAGTCTACCGCGTACAGCGTGTGTTTCAGAAGCTAAATGTACATTACCATAAACTATACTTCAGCTCAGGAGACTTACTCAGCCCTCAGCGATTGTACACACTGTAGAGACAGTAACGATGACTTTGATTTTACCATATAAATCCGAGCGCAAGTCCGTTGATGAAACATTGGAAGTACTAGTTATTCAACCCAAACCAAAGACGATTTGAGCAGGACGTTTCTCAGTGATACACTACTCAGTTTGAGTAGTAAATTATGTAATTCCTCACCATCAGCATTAACAAGAGTATGTCCATCAACAAGCCGATGTGTATATTCTAATTTATTGCATTGCACATGCGGGAACTGTATCGATCACAGCGCATAACATAAATTAGCCGAGCACTAATGTGAATGACTGATGTAACGTTAAAGTTTGCAAAACAAATCTTGCTCCATCCTTTTAAAGTTACACTATGCAAGATTTGTACCTTAATATAACAACTTTGAAATCATTTTGATAGTAAACAAACTCGTAGTAGGGCGAATCATCCCGATAGAAAAGCAGAGGGGGGACGCCGCTGGCAAAACCAGCAATGCAGGTTTGAGAGGTGGCGTCCCGACAAATCTCGTGAGAATCACGACTTGCTTTACGGTACGACGTCACATACATCAACAACATATGAAGCAGCCTCTATGGAAGACACTAGCACACATTTCAGACATGAATCATGGCAGAGTCGACGAAGAAAACGAAGAAAGCGTGGTCGGAAGAGTGCAGAGACGGCTCTGCGTGAGTGGTATTTACGACAGTAACGTTAAATACAAGTACTCCACAGTGACTCTAGGGGTGACCCACAGTGACTCAAAAACGTAAACTGCATAGTGTGCCTTTTAATAGACACACTTTTAGGTAATAGTGGCCCACAGTTGATTAGCAGAAGTATTTCAGTAAGAAAGTAATAACGTGAGTTAGACAGTTAGCTGGAAACTTACACAATATAAAACACAAAATTACTTATTTTGAACACCGGTAGAAAATATATAAATCAGTAATTATTAATTAAGATAATTAAGAGCAAGCTGGTCCAAATAAACGGGGTACTGACCTGTCTTTCACGAGCAAGCGCTTTGCGAATGTTGCGTTGAGCTCTGAGATTTGAGAAGCAGTTGTCAGTAAAATTACGTGTTTGAAGGCGGGACAAGTTGTTCACGGGCGGACAACGTACAACATAGGTAGCCATTATGCAAATGTATCTTCTAGTGACATAGGGCCGTAATGCATTTTCTTTTTTCTTTTTTTTTAAATATCAATAAATTACACACACACACACACACACACACACATACACAATATATATATAAGTATATATATAATAGTTTTTATAGCACATACAACGCAACTTATGTGATATTTAAAATGTTCTGATGCCATATTATAGTTTTATATGAGAAACAGACTAAAATAAATAACATTTATGTGAATCTATTGATTCAAATGACAGAACTGGTCTCTGATTCAGATTCACTAATTTGATTCACTGAATCAGTCACAACCAATCTTTTCTTTTTATCAAACCAACTGTTGCTATAATACATGTATTATGTTTATTTATTTTTTAAATCATCGTAGTACAGAGCCCCTGAATGGACCTTTGCAAAAATAAAGAATATACAGACTTCCACGTGCTCACAAGAAACTTTCGCGTTTCCTACATCTGGTTTGCGTCATTACTACAAATGCAGGGCTGCCAACTCTCACGCATTGAGCGTGAGACTCACGCAATTGACACTTTTCACACGCTCTCACGCCACACATCCATTTTCTCACGCACAGAAAAATTGCGGAGCAAAGAGGTAAATGTGACGTGACAGATCGCTGAGCGCCTCAGTTCAAGTGCACGTGAACCGATCATCTGTTACTTTTTTATTTAAAGATGCAGTACAACTTGTTTTTCAACCACGGAAAGGTCAATATAACAGCAGGAGAACAATTATGTCACATAACGTTACATTTACCTCAGGAAAGCCATTTAATGACCATAGCATGTTAATTGAATAGAAAAAAATAGCTAGAGAGGAGATTTTGCTGAGCACTATATTACATATTTATTATATTTTTACTTATGTCATTAAATAATTGTTGTTATAACAAAAACTGCATTATATTTAATTTAATTTCTTATTTTTAACCTTTAATAATACCAGCAGATTGGGCCCTCTACAGTATGTTTACAGCATTAGGTGAGATTATTTTTTTTAATAAAATTTTAAATAAACATGTATTCAAATTAGTCAATATTGAATCAAAATCGGAATCAAATCACAAGAATGGAATTGAAATCTTGAAATTTTTGTCAAGCAATAATAAAAACTGTATCCTACCAGTCATCTCACTCCAAGCTAAACTCAAAAGTTGGCAGCCCTGCAAATGTATATATGTATGTGTGTACATTGTATATATATATACATATTTGTTTGTAACAGAAAAGCTATTTTATTTAAATTTTTGTTAATACTTTTTACATATCATAGTATCAATAAATATTATGTTTTATATTATTTGCTCAATAATGGTAACTGCAAGTCGTTGCCATAGTGCCAATATGCAAATCTCATCCACCAGAGCCTGTGGAAAGTAGCCTTTGAAACTTTTTGCATTTTCACACATTTTCAGCGTTCAAATAGCCATATGTCCAGTGTCAGAAGTCATCTAACCCCTAGAATCATGCCCATGGTTTCACTTGAGCCCTGTGCATCATTAATTCAGAGGTAAGCTGAGCCACCCTGGAGATATGTGAATGGCTGCTTCACTAGCAGTAATTAAAGTCTAGGATGGGGCTGAGCAGCAGTCAATGCCCTCAGGCTTATTCTGTGTGACTCCCATTTCAGTCTCCCGCCCCCCTGCCTCCATCACACACACACACACACACACACACACACACACACTTCCAGAAGCTTTCTTATTTTGATTGTTGCATTTCCCCTACTCTGGAACGCAATATACTCTGAGTGATAACTCTATTCCCAGCCAATAAACACATTTGTCTGATTTGAAATACTGCATCCACAGTAAATAGTTATGACTTTTAAGTGGTGTGTGATTAAAAGGATAGTTCATCCCAAAAAAATGTACTCTGCTCATTCCAAATCTGTATGACCTTCTTCCATTAAACAGGAAATGGGGCATTTTAAAGAATATCCTGGCCAGGACTGGGGATGTCAAGTTGCAAAATGAAATAAAAAAATAAATAAAGTTTTTTTTTTAGAAGTGGCACATACAACTTGTGTGATTTTTAAAATGTTCTGATATATTGTGGTTTTATATAAAAAAACAGACTAAAATAAAGTTGTTGTAATTAAGTTGTTTTTTTTGTGCGTTCATGACAAAAGTATCAATTAGATTTGTGAGATATTTATTTTTTATAAATGCCATTCTTTTAAACTTTAATTTCAATAAAGAACCCTGAAAAATTGTATCCGGTTTATACAAAAATATTCATCTGTTTTCAGCATTGATATGAAATGTTTCTTGAGCACCAAATTATTTCTGAAGGATCTTGTGACGTGACAGTTCAGCTTTTCCATCAAAAGGAATAAATTACATTTTAAAATTGAAATATTAAAATATAAAACAGTTATTTTGTAATAATATTTCGCAATTACTCTTTCACTGTATTGTTGATAAAATAAATGAAGAGACTTCTTTCAAAAACGGCAGATTATTCAAAAGTTCTCCTGGTGTGTTCCACAAAAGAAAGAAAATAATTCAGTTTTGGAATAAGGATAAGTAAATGATGACAGAATTCACAGTTTTTTGGGCGAACTATCCCTTTAAGTGTGGATAGAAGTGAGTATATTTTGTTGCCTGTTCATTTCCCCTCCTGCTCACTTGAAACCGAATATGAAGGAGCAGTGATGAAGTGCAAATGGCTTCAGAAATATGTCTATGCATGTTCATACTCTGAATATTTCAAAGGCTTCAATATATTGTCTCCAGAGGCCCATTAAAGCAAAATCAAGCAACTTTAAAGGAATACATTAATTGCTGAGCTTGAGAAAATGCATAGTAAGATGTTGAGCTATCACAGGCCTTTGATGGAAATACGCAGGTTGAAGGTGGATAACATTGAAGTATCATTCTGTGGGGAGAAAATCTTGAAAACGCTAACTAGTTTTGGCTGATGTGTTTTCCCTGCTACATTTATTTATCATCACTGATATGGCTCTTATTGGACAGACAGCTATAAACGGTTCTTTCTGCTTGTGGAAATTTCCCATATGTGGAAAACAACCAAGTGAGAGCTTGGCTCATTATCCTTTTTCCTCTCCAAAAGAGGAAGATGGGCAGTTTTCGCCCTCAGGTTTGATTGATCTGTCTGACGAACTGATGTGCTTACATAGGAAATCCTGAAGGGAGGACATCATCTTAACATTTTAAATTCCGTATGGCACTCCAGCACTTCCATAGCCTCCGGAGGGGTGTCTGGTGCCAGTCATAAGATGATGTCATACTATGAGTCTCAAGCTCTTAAGCTCTGCTTTGCTTTTCCCTACGGTTCCCCTCTGATCTCATCCTGCAGAGGAGTGGATACCCTTCCATTTTTAATTGTAATTCCGGGTCATTGCTTTAACATTCTGCCATTAAAATATAGAAATATATGCTTATGTGGATGCTAGAGAAAACCTCTATTTAAATGCTGTCTGCTGTCTGTCAAACTATTTTTACTTCCACATTGATAAAGCATTAAAATGTTTTTTTTTTGTAAATATTTGTTTAGTCATTCTCCGTGATACCTGGACCGAGAAATTCATGTTTCCGCCGGATGACTTTTGACAGCTCCAGGGGTTTTGTGAAAACAACAGATTATACTTCCTAATTTTTTTAAAATCCCTACCCACGGGACAGTCAGGTCAACAGAGGATTAGGCTATTAACAGAACAGTTATTGTAAGGGTACGTTTATCCCTGAAAATTGAATCATAACATGTCTACTAAACAGCATTATGGTAAAAATAGTCAAAAATGTCAACAACTTTGTTACCTGTACATAGAGGTGGGTAGAGTATCCAAAAACTGTACTTAAGTAAAAGTACTTAAAATATATATATATATATATATATATATATATATATATATATATTATTATTATTATTATTATTATTATTATTATTATTATTTTTTTTTTTTTTTATAAATAATTGTTAAGTAATTTTGAGTAAGTAATGAGTAATTTTAATTACTCAAAGTGAAAGTAAAAGTAAAAGTAATGTCCTTAATAGTGACTTGGTAGAGTAAAAAAGTATCCAATGAAAAGACTACTCAAGTAGCTAGTAACTAGTTGCTATGGATCATATATATATATATATATATATATAAAATTACAAACAATTTATTATAAACAAAATTACATTAACATGTTATTGTTTAGACAGATATTTAATTTATCTAATAATAGATAAAGATAATATTATATTATTATCATAACATGTACTTAACATAACATGATCTGCATTAAAATATAGTAACAAGAGGAATGTTGCCCAGCAGTTACGTTTTTTACATTAGAAATCGAGTTAAAGTAAAAGTACAGATTTTCCCAAAAAATACTCAAGTAAATGTACTTCGTTACTACCCACCTCTGCCTGTACGCGACAGCGTTTTATTTTGGCGGAACTGACAGATTGGCAGTTTCTTTCAGTTTTTTTCCCTCCGTTTGGCCTAAAACACTGTGTTTGTTGTCATCCAGTTTGAAATGTTGACTACAAACACAGAGTATCTCTGTATTTACCCGAAATTAACTTGCTCCCGATAAACGTTTATTTTAATTCTTGCACCCGGGAACAAAAGTTTGATAAGTATTTCCTACTAAAGGCAGTATTTGACTCGTAAGCGTATACATAGCAGACTGGTGGGAGTGGCGTTGGATGGCAACATGCCTAGTGCATTATGGGTGTTGAAGTTAGAAGTTTTCCTACCTATTTGGTCTTTTTTTCTCTCTGTTTTCTCTATTCAAGTTTTTCAGTGTTGAAGTGTCTGTTGCTACCTTATATTTACTGTAAATTTCTGGCTGAATGTTGCTGTTCAGTTTTTTGGGTGTTTTGGATGCTTTCTATGGTGTTGCTTGGGTGTTTTAGGTGGTTGTGAAGTCTCTATGTTCTTGTCTCTATGGCTGCATTTACACTGCAGGTCTTGATGCCCAATTCTGATTTGCTGACTATATCCGATTTTTTTGACGACCCGCTTACATCATCTTTTAAAAGTGACCCGTATCCGATATTTGCATTTACACTGCCAAAACAACCAAATGTAGACGTTCTGACCCGGAAAATGAAGTAAAACAGCTCGATATGCAATGGATGCAGAAGCAGACAAAATTATTATAGTGATGCGCGGATCGCGGTTATATCCGCGGGGGCTCTGTGGATAATCTGCGGATCGGGCGGGTTAAGTAGGCTAATAAAAATAACATTCTGATTCATTTCGGGTGGGTCACGGGTGAATATGATAAATCATTATTAACAAAAATATTAACTACATTCTCTAAAATATGAGTATGTTCCATTCCAGTTTAAGTTTCAAGGGAGTAAAGCCTGTTTATGCCATTAAGAAAATGAAATTCTGTCAAATAAATTTTGTTTTAAAGAAATGTTCATTTAAAAGCAGCGCTCATTCATTATGTAGCCTGTTATGTTACCATTAGAGATGCGCGCATCAACCGTCGCCTCGAGTCCGCTGTTGAAGGTGATGATCATCCTTTTATCCTCACGCGTAACAACACATACGAATACATAATTTGACCATCGGGTACGGATACTTAAATCAGACAAAAATATTGGTGCGGGTGGATGATTTGTTTCTGGCTGCAGATTCGGGTGACGTTGGAGCTCATCCGCGCATCTCTAATTATCCAGTGTTTTGCTTTCCGCATTATTTTCAAAAATCAGCAAAACATTGCTCTCGTAACGCAGAGAAAAAAATACTCCACTATGTTGAGCCTTCGTCCTCCATCGCACCATTAATAAGTCATGTGATCGCAGTTGGTGTCCACCTGAGTTGACGTCCCTTTTTTAATGACGTATGACTCGCATTTACTGGGGAATATCCGATTTGTCTGCTTACATGGCAGACGCTAATGCACGTATCCGATTCATATCCGATTTATTACCACATATGAGTGAGGTCTGAATCCGATCTGAGAAAATCGGAATCCATGCAGTTTTTTCCTGCTTACACGTTCACCGGTCATATCCGATCTGTGCCACATGAGAGGAAAAAATCGGAATTGGGTCACTTGAACCATGCAGTGTAAATGGGGCCTAAGATCAGAGTGCGAATTACCCCACCATAATTGGGGGGTACTGCCCCTTCACTTCTTCTATGCCCATCATGGTCCACTACCATATCAATCCCCACCGTGATCGCCAAGTGCAACATGTGTTGTGCAACACACATACAAGGTCTAAACATGCGACAAACTGATAATCAGTAGGCTACAGAATATCTCATTGTTATTATATATCCAAAAGAAAACTGTTTTGATCAACTCCCAAAAGTTAGAAGTTAAGTGCACTGAAATACCATTCTAATTACTAGTAAAAGTAATACCTTTACAAGAAGCCTATTGCCTATTTCAGGGTTTCCCCTGGCTCAAAAATGAGGCGGAGGTGGTAAAATCATAATAATGTATTTTAATAATAAGATAATTAAATGTGTATTTTTTTGTAGATCATCATAAAGCCTAATGTGTTTCCCACATTTTTTTGTTGGTGGAGCTTGGTACCTCTAGGGGGGTCCGGGGGCATGCCCCCCCGGAAGAAAATTTTGTACATTTTAAAGATAAATTCATTAATCTGGTGCACTTTGAGTCACCCGAATCCACTATTAAAAATAAATAATCCACCCACAAACCACCCATATTCTTTGATTTAGATATCTGCATCTGATCATCACATTACAATTATTCAAATTCTTAGTGTTAAGCATGATAATATGGTAACATATCACATTGAAGTAGGCTGATTTAAAAGGAACATTTATTTAAAATAAAAGTTCTTCTTTTGGCAAAATTACATTTCCTGAATAGCCTAAACAGAGGCTTTACTCCCTTCAAGCTTAAATTGTCAATGTTTCATTACATCACTGTTTGAAAACACTCAGAATAATTTTTTGTACCTTTATAAAGGGCATTTTCCCCTAATTTTATTAAATGTATGCTCCATCTTTCATTTCAAATTCTTAAATTTGATAAATATATTCAATTAAAATAATTAGACACTAGGCTGTTACCAATAAAATTAAATAATTTACATTGAAAAATTATAACTGTATTAAATTAGATTATTTTAAATATTTTTGAATATACAAATAAGGAATGTTGAAAAGAATGATACTTTATGAAACTAGTGTTTTGTCATTCAGCGTTGACACTTGCTTGAGAAGTTGAAGTCGTTCTCTATCTCCGTTGCTTCTAGCCATGGTGGTTAAAAATGGTACAGTCCACAATAGGGGTGTCTGAAATCGCTTTACATTAAAAAATGTTCCTGCAGTGAAAATAGGAGTTGACTTGTATTGTAACTGTAATTATATTTTTTCACAATATCAGAAAAATTATCTGACCCCCCCAAAACTGATATTTCTGTCCCTTTGTAATTCGAACTATGCCTAAGATGCCTGTTCAATGCAAGTCAATCCCCCCTGTCTGTTTTATTGTCTGCCAAGTGAAATTCTAAAGCCTGATTGCTTTACAACAAGTAGCAAGTAGTAACAGCACACCTCTCCTTAGCAAGCTGTGTTATTTGAGGAATTGTTCATGCCCATAACACAAACTGTCCTTGATGCGTTACAAACCCAAGCTTAATTTTTAAGTTAGGGTTTTTGAAAACTCCCCAAGTATGAGCAACAGTAGTGAGTCTTGTCTGAGATATGAAGGAGAAGTCTTTATTTGCGAGTAAAGTGTGACCTTTTAACTGGCCATCTTAGTTACCTTGACCTTTTCACGTGGAAGGGTATAAAAAAGCCATACAATGTGCTTCTGAAGTTTAGCAAAAAGCGCACCATCACCAAGAGGGGAGGAGCACTTGCTTTCATGCTTTTGACCTTTTTATGCTGATAACAACTTGCTGCCCCAGTACAAATTGAAATAATTTATGGTTTGTGACGCCTGACGGCCTTTGTCTACGACTTTAGCTACCTACCTGATTAGAAAAGGGACTCTTCACATTTATCTGCTGTCTGCCAGACCTTTATAGACTGAGCACCTGATGCAGGACTCTGAAGCATTTCATTTAACTCGTATTGTGTCTGCTGCTAAATTAGGTGCTACTAACGCTTATTTAGAGATGACAAATATGCCCATTTTCTCTATCTCAGAAATCAATTGAGAAACTATGCTTTGGTAATGATTTAAGCTTAGAGCTTCCATGTTCTTGAACTCTCGTGCAATGTATCATTTTCTTTCATAGAAATGGGTCTGTCAGAGATAAAGCCTTTCTTATTGCTGAAGGATAGTTAATTCGCATTGGAAAAAGAAACCCATCATGTTAGCATTTGATGGCCAAACAGATAAGTTGTGTTTCACTTGAATCAATTTTTTTTTTTTTTTTTTTTTTTTTTTAAGATTATGTTACAATAACTGTATGATTTTCCAAGTTGTAAACCCCTTCATGTCTTTGTTGAACTTGTAATTACATGTTAGCAAATTATTGAAAGCCCGACTTCCTCTAACTTGGCATTATAAAAAGAACCAAAATGACTGTGTGGTCTTTACAGTTAAAGGTAGTCAGGTGGCTCTACATATACCTGCATACATTATGTCATTTTATTGCAGTTAGTGTTGCCTAGTGTGATTTTTTTTTTTGTTCATAAACATTGTGCAAGAGTACATAGAGGTGAATAATAGAGGTTAAATATTTTGCTGCCATTAACAGCAAAGTCACATACAGATTCCTTTTGCTGTTATGAACATTACCATAGAAATTGTTAATGTCTGACATTAATATTTCAAAGAACTTAGCCTCTTCTAATAACGACGCAATGAAAACATAGCATCATTAACTCTGTTAGTTGGCTGCCTTGCTGTCTACTGTCTAAAAAGTCAGCTGAACTTGTGACTGATAAATTAGTGACTGAAGCTTCATATAGGCTGCTCTACACGCTCTACATTCTGGAGTAACTAATTCATTCCAGTAGAATTTGATGTTAGCATGTTGCTAATGATACTCACACAAAGATTAAGATGTAAATATCTAATTAAATTAAATATATATATATATATATATATATATATATATATATATATATATTATTATCATTATTTTTTTTTACATTGAGCTAATATTTTTTAAATACTTTCAGTTTCAAAACTAATTAACTCAGTTTCAAAACCTAGTGAGCGACTTCTACTATCTGAATAGGCAGTCTGGTCTCACTGTTTATACGTAGGTATTTGTAAGAAAATAATTTACTGGTACTTTTTGTATGCTTGGGTAGATGCTGAAACATACAATATGGATATATTGACAGCAGCAGTATTATGTATAGATTTTAGTCAGCCAGTTCTCAAGTTATTTTATTATTCAATAGTTATTTTTTATTGTAATGAAAAAAATAAAAGAAATAAATGAATAAATTAATATATATATATGTATATACAGTATGTATATATGTATATATGTTTATGCATGTATGCATGTATGTATATATGTATATATGTTTATGCATGTATGCATGTATGCATGTATGTATATATGTATATATGTTTATGCATGTATGCATGTATGCATGTATGTATATATGTATATATGTATATATATATATATATATATATATATATATATATATATATATATATA
The DNA here is from genome assembly GCF_963993115.1 of Abramis brama. Taxonomy (NCBI): domain Eukaryota; kingdom Metazoa; phylum Chordata; class Actinopteri; order Cypriniformes; family Leuciscidae; genus Abramis; species Abramis brama. The sequence goes on from NC_139967.1 coordinate 41,971,671, forward strand.
TATATATATATATATACATATATATATATATATATATGTATGTGTGTGTGTGTGTGTGTGTGTATATATATATATATATATATATATATATATATATATATATATATATATATATATATATATATATATATACTGTATATATATTTAAGCGGAACCTCGCTTAAAAGTTTTACCACTAGACCATTAGGGAATGTTAAAAGTAAGTGCAGGTCTATGTATTTATCGGTACTAACAATATAGTGTAATATAGTAGCTGTAAGAATTAAACTATCACATTCAACATGAGAGACAAAGGGGCATTTGTTGCAGGTGTATAATAACTTGGGGTTGGTGCATGGAGTGTGGGCACTGGGCACCCATCGGCAGAAACAGAAATCAGTGTCGATGGTGTCTTATATGTGTCAGCAGGACAGTGTTGACTAACAAATGGATCAGTCAGCAGATTAGAAGCTTAATAAACATCAACACCACCCTGGATTAACTCATAATCTGAGAGCCAAGTGGGATAAAGAAATGTGATTGATGGCAAGCAATATTAACTGACATCTGCAACATCATCAAATCACAATGTGAATACCTGTATTGATTTTGCATCATACAGTATATGTCACACATGGCCCATAATATTTCTAACATTATGCCCTTCTCTCTCTCTCTCTCTCTCTTTCCTCTATGCTTTCCCTCCTGGCTAACCACCTATAAAGGTAAGTCAACTTTAATGATATTTTCTTTGTGCGATGTGTGGGAAGGGTAAAGATGTTAAGCTAAGGTCAGCAGGTATATGTTTCGCACGTTTACGGTGCTACTGTAGCGCCGTGTTGAAAGTTTAGTGGCTCTCTGAGTGATTAGTGGAGTTTGGAGCTGATTCCTGAATAGAAATGAAGCAGCCCGGAGCGCAGGGCTGACCTTGGCACAGGCTTAGAAGCAAGTTTAAGGGAAATTTAGACATGCAACCAACAGAGAGGAAATGCATATTTAGAGCTGACCATCTGGAAAATTGTTCAAGCTTTGCTGGTTTATTGCATTACCTTTCAGTTTGTGCAGCTGAGTAAAGAACATTAAAACACTTTCAAATCGCTCTCACATTTTTATGAAAGAGGATTTTAGAGATGTGCTCTGCTTCTGTAAATGTTAAGTATATACCTTTATACTTCTTAAGTAATTTTGGTGCAGCGTCTTTAGAGAGTGTTTTTCGGTGAAAAACGGTTTGATATGCTCAGTAAAAGTGCAAATATGCAGCTTGAATGCGTTTTGCAAAAATCCTTTTGGTTTGATTAACACTAGCAAACTACTGACTGCATACTATGCAGTATACATTGAAAACTAAGACCCACTTTTAATAAGTGTCTATTATTATGCAACTAATATGTAATAACATTTCAAATAATCAGTTGATACAATATACTTATTGTGTAGTTACATGTTTTATACATTGTACTTTTACTTTAGTGATTAAGCCTACATCTGTAATTCATTTCAGTAATTACACCCTTAAACCTACACACACCATGAAACCCGTACCCGTATCCCACATTTATAGCAGCAAAAGTGTTTTGCAATACAACATGAACACAATAAGTGATTTGTACCTAACAATATATAGACAAACATTCAGAGAAACATGGGTGAATTCCAATGGAATTCGGAAGTGAGAATCCCTATGCACTACTCGCACCTCGAGTGGGGACACATAGGAATAGGCAGCTGTCTAGATAAAACATTTATTACATTTGATTTATTTTTGTTTATGTTTTTCTATATTGAATGCAATAAGTGTATTTATATATAATAATTATTTATCTTGCCTTGTTCGCCACCTTATATTTTGTTTTTTCTCCACTGAGCTCATTTCATTGCATTCTGATTGCCTTTTCCATGAAGGATATCAAATTGATTAAGGTGTTTACATAAAGGCTTTTAGTCCGATTACTGGATATTTGCAGAATTAACATACCGTGTACAGTATGTACCTCATACTTCAGAAACAGTGAGGATTATGGTAGTGTGCTAACCCAAAGCTAATCATAATTTCACTTTACATGCTTGATTTTACTGTTCTTTCTAGCAATGCGTATTTCGATAAAGAATATCACTTTTTTAAAGTCATTCGCATGACCTTGTTGGTGGCCCTGCTTTTCCTTCAAGGTTTTGTCCACTCTCTTAACTTTAAGATAACACTCGTGCTTCAGAGCAGTGTTAAAGCTTTCCCAGAGATGTGCTAATGGATGTGTAATTTAAAATCCAGAAATACAGATAAAATGACCCACATGCATTTCAGTTATTTCAGTTTCAGTCTTGCCATCTGTATTTGTTGAGCTTTCGCAGTTTGGGTTGCATGTAGATTTGCTATAATTTTCATTATTCCAAGAGCGAGTGCTCTAAAACTGATAGAGATTACCCAGCCTAGGGGGGAAATTCAAGGTTAAAGAGGCGGCTTATAAAGATGAAGCTAGCTGCAATATGGCTTGTGTACACTTTACAAATTACTAGTTTTTGGACTCTGCAGGCTGTTGAGAGTTATTGTAAGCAGGACTTTGCTCTTGGAAATGAATTGCCTTAGAGAAGAATAGAAGAGAGTAAGCATCCAACAACACTTTAACTGGTGCCAAATCAAAGTATAAAGTATGACTATAAATGAAAGAAGTAAATATGAACACTGTTTTAAAATGCTAAATTTCGCGATGTTTCATCAAGTGGATCCTATTCAGACCAACACACTCTCATGGCAAATCATATCTATTTTATGTTTTGGCGAATTGGTGTCAAGTTCATATGAATTTGTACGATCTGCTTAGGCCCCACAGATTGTTAGGTTTATGGACCTCTGTGTTTGAATTTTTTTTTTTTCTTACAAATTCATACAAAATCACCACCTCATAAAATAGTTATTTTCTCATGAGATCGGGTTGATCTGGCACAATGTCCTCAAGATTAATGTCCTCAATTCAGGGTTTCCCAACTTTTTGTGTCAGACAAACCCCTTTGACCTAATATTTTCACTTGAAATACCCCAGCGATTTGAAGTGAATTATTATGTCAATAATTTAACACCACATTCACATGTTCGTGGCTCTGCTATATCACTTGGTCACATGACATTTAGGAGAACAAATAAAAAGGTAGCACTTTATTTTACAGTCCTGTTCCCATGAACATACTATGTACTTATTATGATCATTACAATAACTATAACTATATGTACTAACCCTGAACCTAACCTTAACCCATGCAGTTACCGCATATTAACCTGTACTTTCTTAGGTAAGTGCACTGCAAGTACACGCAAGTGCACATACTGTAAAATTTTGCCTCAAACTCCTAATTACTACTTATTAATAGTTAGTAAGGTAGCCTAGTTGTTGAGTAATAAAAATTGGGTGGGATTAAGGGATGTAAAATATGGTCATGCTGAATAAGCTAATAAAGTACTAATAAACATCCAATATCCTAATATGCATGCTAATAAGCAACTAGTTAATAGTGAGAATTGGACCCTAAACTAAAGTGTGACCAAATATTTCATATTTTTAGTATTTTACTTTGGGTTTTTTGGGGGGTTTTTATGTTTAATTTTTATGATTTTATAAAATAAAATAAAAGCTTTCCATAAACTTTTGGAAACCCTGCTTTAATTTATTTCTACTTTCCCTAAAATTGTCTCCCAAATGTAATATTTAACATACAAGTCAGCATTAAACAACATTGACAAGCCATTTTACTGTACCTTGATAAATTTAACATATTTCCACATAGACAAACATTTTTGCTTTGGAGTAATATGACTAATAAATCATCCACAATAAAAAACAGAAACGTATATCAAAAAGGCTTGGGTTTGATTTTATATTGACCTCTCTCTCACTTTCAATTTCGATCACTGCCACCTCTTCTTGGCACTATATCTGCTGTGTGCTTTACTCTGAGATGTTAGAGATGGCTTCATCCTTGGAAATGAAATTTGTGTGTTGTGGTGCGTTTCTGCATATGTCTCTTTTTTTTTTTAGTGGAAAGCTCCCATGGCTTCTCATTCAAATGGGAAGAGGAAAAAAAGTCAAAATGATTTCCTAGATCTGAAAAAAAAAAAAAAAAATATCTACACAGACACACTGTGGCTTACTGAAAGCCCCAAGAGGTGATACATGCAAGCATATCCTCCCTGTACAGCTTCCAGTTGTTTCTAAATGGCTACAGTAATTAATTCTCGCATTTATCAGTGAAACAACTAAGGACAGTTTTGATTTATATCTTAATTGCCCCGAATTATGCTTGCCTTACAGTAGAGACCGAGCTAACCTAATGTAGAGATACCAGAATAGGGTATGTACTTAAAACTCTAACTCAAAGCACAAATTTAATACCACATGCGCGTGATAACATATAGGGGCCTCATTGGAAATGTAATGCTGAGCAGTGGTAGTGGTGCTCTTTGAAGTGATAATGATTTGGATAGATTCTTGCTAGCTAGAGAACTCCACAGTAGAGCAATTAAACCTGCTTTAAGGAAACTGCAGACACAGGGAAAATGAACATGAGGAAAGGGCATGATTCCCAGATCGGGAGCTTAGAAACAACCTGTTGTGTTTTACAGTGCTGGAAATTGAGTCTGCAAAATGACCAAATTAGCTACATATTCCAGTGCCTTAGCAGCTACTTTTGATGACAAATGTGTAGCACAGCCAAATGCTACATGGCTAAGCTATCCTCTTAGCTTGTTCCAAAACGAATTAGCAAATCTCTTTGAGATGTTTTATGAAGGTGTGTTTGAGGTCCTTTTTTTGCAGTTTTTGCTGCCATGCGCAACGTTTACAACTCTGTCGAAACTGGAGGGATTTTATAGTCTTATTAGTTGTATTTGGTGTACATTTATCTGTTTAGATTCTCTTTGTTTTTATCACAATACACTTTGTGCTGTTTCTTTTAATAAGAAACAAAGGACCAGATTAACGTGGCAAATTAGCATGAGAGCGCAATCCCATTAAAGCGCAGATGGGAGTGGAAACTTCTGCGCGTGATCCACTGCTAACGCGCAAATTAATGAAGAAGCAGCCGGAACATTTCCATAAAGACCAACGCAATCTACTAATTTGAGTCTTAGGGCCAGATTTCCTAACAGCTTGTACCAGTAACTACCTTACTAACTATTAATAAATAGTAATTAGGAGTTTGAGGCTAAATTCATAGGTAATAATAGTCCCCAGTAAGCGTATAGCGCTGCTGACTTCAGTAACCCGGATGAGCCTGTGTTATCTGTTTTCAGCGGTTGTTATCTGGGAATAACATACCGCTGGATGGCGCGATTGACCAATCAGAATCAAGTATTTATATATATATATATTTTTAAAGTTTTAAATTTACATGTAACATTTAATTGATAATTTATTATATGAGAAAATAGTGTGGCCATGTCCCCAAACCTTAAAAACAAACAAAACTGTGACAATGACAGTGCAGTGCAAAGAGAAGCAGAAGCCGAATTCTCAAAAGTGCAGATTGTGGCAACGGGCCATCAATAATCTTGGCAGGACGCATTTGGGCCGGACGTTGAATATCCCTGCTGTAGCGTGTAGGCGCCCTTAAAGTCATTGCTGTGTGTGGCTATTATAATAGTTGTTTCACCCCTGCACACTCTCTCTTTTCTCTCCTCTACCTCCCACACAGTCTCTCAGTCTCTTGTGCTCTGAAACTGACGACCTGAAGCTTTTCTTGTAGGAGGATTTCAGCTGTCAGGTTTTTTAGGCTTATAAAGGGAAATAACATTTAACCTCTAACAGTTTCTATGTTTTCAGAGAAGGTGTCCTTTCCGGAACATGTCTGAAAGGCTTTGGAGGCTACAGCTATTGTTTTGTGCGTGTGTGAATGTGTGGTCCTGGTAATCCCAACGTTATGGGGGACCCCACGAGTAAACAAGCTTATAAATTATACAGAATGATTTTATTTTCAAAAATCTAAAATTGTTTTCTGTGATGGGTAGGTTTAGGGGGAGGGTTATTGCAGGGGGATAAAATTTACAGTTTGTACTGTATAAAAACCTCCAACTATGAAACATGGAAACCTAATGTGTGTGTGTGTGTGTGTGTGTCAGCCAGTTTTACAGTAACTCACACAATACAATTAGTATTCTTACAGTACTTCCACAAGGTTTGGCTTCAGTATATGGCGCGTATCCATGGATACCTGTTTAGGTAATAATCCAATTAGCTATAAACGTAAATGTAATGTCACCATTCATTAATGGCTGCAATCTAGCAATCTAGTTTCTTCCTTTCATTCTGTGAGGTTATTTTCACTGTTATGTTGGGAATGTGTCTCTAAAACAGGGTTAGAAGCCTTGGTGAGATTAAAAAAGGGGCATGATGGGACTGAAATGGGATGAAAATTCTTGTATAGAAATGCCCTTGTTCAGGTTTAATCTTCCAGTTTGCAGAGCTTTTTTTACAATCATGTTCTCCTTTAAATTTTACATTGAATGGTTAGCAGAGAACATGCTGTTAAAATGCTTTATGTAATTGACAATATTCTGGGTTGGTGATGGGAGATGAAAGCTGTTGTAGGATTTGGATTATGTATGTAGTATAATACATGTCAAGACCATGGGTTGGTTATTGTTATTCTTTGATGATCATCATGTTTTCAGTCAGCAATGTGTACAGACATTGTAGCCAGTTACTCTTTTTATTTTTTTACTAAATAAACTGTAGGAAGAATGTTTAATAGTTATAATATAATATAATTTACTTTATTTAATGTTACTAGTATACAAAAAATAAGGAAATGTTGTTGTAAAACTTCTGAAATAATAAAAAAGAAATGTGATTACACTTTATTTTAAGGTGACGTAGTTATAATGTACTTACTCAAATAAGTACTGAGTAATATTAAGTGTGTTAATATTAAGTTATTAACTTAATAATTAAGTTAAAATAGTAACATGTGCTTACTATAGAGTTACGGTTAGGGTTTGGGCTTTGTTTGGGGTTAGTTACTTTATGCATAATTTGCTGTTGTTATTATTATAGTAAGTACATGTAGTAACGTGTAACTACGTCACCTTAAAATAAAGTATTACCAAAATTGTTCATATTTTATTTAAAGCTGCAGTCCGTAGTTTTTTTTTCTGTCTGTCGCCATCTCTGTTCAAAACCTGCAATTGCAGTTATTTGCGGAATTAACCTTACGTGGGTTGTGCTTCGGCATGGCACAGCGCGGATGAATCCAATGTTTTGAGGAGAATGTGTGGCTGTCAGTCACCGCGCCGGTGTGGATCCTGTCATTCGGAATCACAGATTCCTACTAGCCGAGACTTCTTCTTTATGTGTACAGATGTGACATAATGACGCAAAGACATCCTCGAATTTCCCGTGGAAATCCACCAGAACCACTGGAATTAAAAACATTATTACAAGCTTACCGTTTTGAATCGAGCTAAGGCAAGCAGATCGTTTTGAACACTGGCTGGTTATTTACTTACTCAAAAAAATATTTTGGGTAATTTTTAATTTTTAGTTACGGACTGCAGCTTTAATTTCAGTCTTATTTCAATTCATGAAAACAAATGTAATAGTTTGTTTTAATTAACAATAACAACACTGATGGAGAACTTTTTTTTTTTTTTTGTTATGACGCAAACAAATACCAAAAGTGGTACCAAAACTATACCAAAATGTATTTAAAATACATTTATTTCATACTAAGGATACTACACATTAAGATGTGCACAATGCACGTCTTAATATTAAGCCTAAAATGTTTTTTTAATATCACTATTAGTAAGGATAGTATAATCACTGCATAATATCAGTCTTTCAATGCAATATATTTAAAGTGTAATTAAAGTATTCTTGCAATAGTTCCATTTTAGCACAATCAAATATCCAAATATACAAAGAATATCTTTAGTTGGAACTCACCACTAAGTACAAAATTTGTTTAGTTAGTTCAGACTTTAAGTATACCAAAAGTACAATTGTAGGGTATTTATATTAAGTACATAAATATGTAAATGCCTTTGTAGTATACTTAGCATAAAATAAATGTTTTTCAAATAAATTTTGGTACATTTATTTTTCACTTGGAAATCACCAACATTTCTGCTTCTGAAGTTTTTAATTTTTAGTTACGGACTGCAGCTTTAATTTCAGTCTTATTTCAATTCATGAAAACAAATGTAATAGTTTGTTTTAATTAACAATAACAACACTGATGGAGAACTTTTTTTTTTTTTTTGTTATGACGCAAACAAATACCAAAAGTGGTACCAAAACTATACCAAAATGTATTTAAAATACATTTATTTCATACTAAGGATACTACACATTAAGATGTGCACAATGCACGTCTTAATATTAAGCCTAAAATGTTTTTTTAATATCACTATTAGTAAGGATAGTATAATCACTGCATAATATCAGTCTTTCAATGCAATATATTTAAAGTGTAATTAAAGTATTCTTGCAATAGTTCCATTTTAGCACAATCAAATATCCAAATATACAAAGAATATCTTTAGTTGGAACTCACCACTAAGTACAAAATTTGTTTAGTTAGTTCAGACTTTAAGTATACCAAAAGTACAATTGTAGGGTATTTATATTAAGTACATAAATATGTAAATGCCTTTGTAGTATACTTAGCATAAAATAAATGTTTTTCAAATAAATTTTGGTACATTTATTTTTCACTTGGAAATCACCAACATTTCTGCTTCTGAAGTTTAAATCGAAGACATTCTCTTTCTTAACACTCTTATACTTGCATGATTTTGAGAAATGAAGGGATCACGAAAGCAGTCTCTCTTTTTCAAATGCGCAATAAAAGCATTGCAATATTTAAGTTGCTTTTATTTATGTTCAGCAAAATCATTGCGAATGTGTTGTGAATATTCAATACATCACCCAACCCTGCACCTTTTCTCTTTTACCTATAAAAATATGAAAATGAAAGATAGTTTGTGACGTTTTGTCACCCCTGCCACTGACAGCCGTGCCCTGCGCTGAAATCACACCAGACATAATGCATTCTTTTCAGCTCATTGATCCATGCCAAAATGAAACCATTACTCTTTCATTGATTTCCATTCTATCTCTACTGCTGCTCTTTCCCAGGTCTTTCTTAATTAATTGCAGTGCTCTCTCTCTCTCTCTCTCTCTCTCTCTCTCTCTCTCTCTCTCTCTTTATGAACATGGCTGTATAGATTGTGTCGCCACTGATGAGGAAGCGAAACTTGTTTCTGCTTATTTTAAGTGATGCTGCCTTAAACATTAATTGCAGTGAGCCTGGAGTAAGCAAGGTAAATTCACCACAGGAGATTTGAAATGTTCATCTCTGCTATGGAAGATGGGCCTTAATGAAGGGTTGTTTTATATATGACCACAATGCATTGCAAGAGCTGCATTATTTTCCTTGGGGTACTTCATTGACTAGCCATAAAAATATGCTCGATCTGAGCATGTGATCTTGTGACAGGGTCATGACAGGAATACACTAACTAGAGCACTTGGCCATATTTGTTTGATTGACAGTTGTTATCGCTAATAGATAGCTGAGCACAATAGGATGTGATGTACATGAGCTTGTCTAAATTTAGCCTGACTTAATGGTGGCTTAAACCTTTGCTGACACTCTGTCCACACTGACACAGCTAATGATGCCATGCCATTAGAGGAGCATGAGGGGAACTCTCAGCCCATCGCAAACTCTTTAGCTGATGACAAGGAATGACTAACTGTGCTTTTACAGCAAATGTCAGCTTGTTTCATATGAGATCTCCATAAAGAAAATAAAAGAAAATAATAAAACTAAATTTTCTTGGTAACTCTAAAACTTAGATGGATAGTTAATCCAAAAAATGAAAACTCTGTTATCATTTACTCACTCTCATGTCGTTCCAAACCGGCATGACTTTCTTTCTTTCTACTTTGGTAAATAAAAGAAGATACAGTATGTTGAGAAACGTCTCAATGCACGGGTCGACCAAACATAAATCGGAACCGGACAGTTTTTTCGCCAAACATATAATCGGGAACTGGACGGTTTTTACTTTTGTTTAGGCCAATGTACACTGCCCGGCCCCCCAAAAAGTTGCTGTTTGGATTTAAATAGGCAAATGCTTAAGAGTCTATGATTGGATCATTATTGCAGTGAATATTATGCTTCTAGCATGTTATATGTTTGGCAACAGTTCTTCTAACCCTAATTGATGGAGTGTGTAGCTTTTCATTTCTTAATCAACCATGTAGGAAGACGCATCATAGCCATATTCCAGGATGACAACATCAAGATTCATCAGGCTCAAATTGTGAAAGAATGGTTTGGAGGGAGCATGAAGAATCATTTTCACACACGTCCAGACCTTAAAGGAACACTCCACCGTTTTTTCATATTAAACTATGTTATTCCCTCAACTAAGATGAGTTGATACATTCCTCTCTCGTCTCAGTGCGTGCACTTCGGGAGCACTTCGACTCGGCACAGTAAAAAGTCACGCCTGAAAAATCCTCTCACTTCTGTCATTAGAACCAACGTGACTTTTTACTGCGCCGAAGTGCTCCCGAGTCCCAAGTGCTATTCCGCCATACATTATAGTTATCCTTTTTACCCGCTTAGAAAAGCGCCACGTTTTATTTTGTGTCACCATACTTGGTTGTGTAACTAACTGTATTTAAATAGGGAAAACTTGGAGGTGTTTGGTCGCTTCTTACTTCATCTCTGTTTGGTCCCTAATGAATGAACTGGGCTAAGCTAAGTGCTATCAAAGTGTCGCCGCGCGCCAGAGCGATTGAGTGCACGCACTGAGACGAGAGAGGTATGTATCAACTCGTCTTAGTTAAGGGAATAACATAGTTTAATATGAAAAAATGGTGGAGTGTTCCTTTAAATTCATTGAAAGTCTTTGGGACGTGCTGGAGGAGACTTTACAGAGTCCTAGACTCTTGCATTGTCAATATAAGATCTTCACCAAAAATGTATGCACCTCTTGATGGAAATAACATCACAACATTTATTTCCATCAAGATGACGTTAGATGGGACATGCTGAAGACGGACGCAAAGAAGAGAACAGAAACATTTATGAATGTATCTCTGAAGGGAACAGACTGTCTTCAGAAAAGTTTCAATAGAATTTTCTTTTCCTCTTCCCTTCATACAGTATAAAGTAGTTTATAAGCTATAAAGTGTGTACAGCGGTAGCCAAAGAAACCGCTGCTGTTCCATAAGTGCCAGAGAGTGAATTTGCATTTTCAGTCAGTCTGTCTGATGTTTTTGTTTTGTGCAGGTGTGTCTTATGTAGCATAATTTCACAAATCTAAAGTCTGACCATTCTATTTTTGCTTTAAATCTTGAAGTTACACAATTTAATTTAAATAAAAAACAACTGCTCATGCTACATGTGTGTAGCATCTTTGTTTGGATCGTGATTAAAATGCAGTAGTTGCCTCTAATTTCAAATGGCTACCAATATTTTTTTGTTTAAGGCCAGTTTGCCCATTATAGAGCAAATAAACCACAAATTTATTTACTTAAAGAAAAAAATGGGCAAATTGTATCAGAAGTAGCCAATTTGTTTGTAATAATCATTTGTTTGATTGATTTTTGTTGATGACTAATGCATGTCATTCACACAATTCATATTCACATCTGCCTAATTCGGTTAGCTTTTTCAAAATACTGTAGCTTTTGATTGGATTCTCAGCATATTGCTAAAGATATAGATAAAAAATGTTCACGGATCATTGATGTGCTCATTTATTTTGCTGTCCTCACAATGTTCAATTATATGGTTAGTTTCATTATTTGCATTTAGCATTGGTTTTAGTATTTAGCATGTAGCGAACAGATCTCCGTCTTGAACCAGCAGTTTTGCCACACAGCTTTGCAGTAGGGTCTATATCTTCAGGTCAAATACCTTCAAACCAAAACTAGTGGTTTTTTTGGGTTTTTTAAAAAAAGCAAGCAGGACTTTATATATTTCTGTCTCTGTTGTTTGGCCTATGTTGACCTATATTGCTTTATTATCGTGGCTGTTGTGTTCCTGGGGGAAAGACAATAAGACCTATCCCAACGGAAGCCTCTGGCGTGGCACTTCTGCTGTCTAACTAGCCTGAGTCTCTGTTTTCAAAGCGAATCGGAGTTGGCGAAGGGGAAAGAGACTGTTTATGAACTGAAACTTTGGAGTATTTTGACAGCACAGCTGAACTACAGACTAAATTATACATGGGCACAAGAACTGTGGCATTGAGGGGACAGCTGACTGCAGGTAGACCTCACCATCAGTGCTGCCAGTTTGGCATTGACATCCCGCTCTATGCCAGAAAACACTGCCATCATGTCACGTAACATTTCACTCTGTTCCCTTCTCTTCACACAAACAACAAAAGTTCCATGGTACAAGAGCAGCCTATTGACAATGCTTGACAGGTAGGCTAGTGGTTCACTGGCTTGGAAATGGTGGATGGCACCTGGGATAATGACAACTCTTGTTATTGTTTTTTATGGAATTCGGGGCATTAAATATGAGCATTCTTTCATTGTATGTTGTGTTGAAATTTGCCTTAAGCAAACTGTCTAAACCAGCAGCAATCATATCAACAGGATGAATCCATGAATTTTCAGTGAGGTTGAGATGTTTTAAGTGTTGTTTCTCTTTGATCTCATTTTAAGGTTGAAGCAGTGATAAAGTACAGTTGCTCTCTGTGGGTAAAAGTTCTAAAGCGCTTAAGTAAAGGATTTTTTCTTATCTACTGGAGCTGATGAGTGTTACTTTAGGGATTCAGCGGAAAGAAACGTTTGGAGTGCTGTGAAAGAAATCTTTTTTTTTTAGCTTGGAGCTGCAAGCCTGCATTCAGTACCACTAAAATACTCTGAGGACTGTTTAATAATTATTGTATGTGATACACATTCAGGCTGGGGAAATCAAGAAGGATTCTTGGATGCTTTCTTACAGTTTATATGAGTGGTTGCAATCATTTGAATTTAGTTTATATTAAGCATGAGGAGTTGAGGGGAAATCTTCATCTTTCTGTGAATATTGTTTCACATAAGCATGTATATGCTATGACAACTAATTGCTTCATAACTGGGTCACAAGTACTGACACATGAATACGTGAGTAGTCACAAAAAGAAGGTTTCTAAGTGTGAATCAGTAGCAGAAGAATCTTGAAGTATGATTACCTCTGTAAATGCATCATGGACAATAAAAACTGGATGCAACCAATTTGCCAAAACATTTTGGCCATCGAAGAGTAATCATTGCTTTGGATATCTCTGCCAGTTTTTTTAACACCACCAATAAGCAATTTCATTTCAATGCTTTTCATAGCAAAAATGTAATCATGAAAAATCATGTCGATATATAAGAATTTTTGTGTACAACGGCCCAGAAATACAAGCAGAAACTGATAAAGGCAACCTCCATTGCAAACGAACGTGTCACACAAATAAAACACCTCTCTTTTTTTTTTATAAAGCAAAGTTATATGAGCGGAGAACATCCTGATTGAGAGATGTTGACGTGGTGAAAATTACAATTTCACTTTTTAAAACTTATAAGTATAGCTCATTTAAGGCTCCAGATTGTTCTATAATTGTAATATTTTGGAAGTCACATTTAAAATGTTGCTATAACAGCTTGTGTCCAGCCTTTTATGTTCAAACCGATGGAGAGATTCAAGAAGTGACAACATGTAGACAACATTTCTGAATGGTTAGTTGATGAATTTATGTAGCTTATGTGTAGTCTTCTAGTCATGATAATCTATAAATCGCGTTCCTGGGGGTGGGGTTTATGTAAATTTTAGGGTTGGTGATGTCACTAACCCAGGAGGAATGTCATGTAGTTCCTACCAGCCGTTTGTTGTAGTCCTTAAAAAGCAATTTCTTTAAAAGAAAATCTCTCCCTTTGCTTTGAACTTTGAGCGTTGTAACTTTGCAGATGGTGTTTATGCTCAAACAGCAACATTACACACTAACATATTGTGTTATTGTGTATTTATTATTAATATTGTGTATTTCAAACCTTTCTAAGTGTGGCTTAAGTGTCCAAATGCGTTTTTTGAGTCACTATAAACAATTGAACAGTTCAGTGTCAGATGAATGCTAACTTCTCTCTTGATTTGATCACACATTATTTCATATTAGCACAGGGCCCATTTCCTGATATATTCAAGAGCCTCTGTCCTCCTGAGATTCACCCAGATAAAGGATGAGCAGCTTCACCTATAGTGAAGGTCTTAATGTTGAAACATCTCTTTGAGTGAGTTTCACATGGTGTTGGTTTCAAGCCCTGCACACTCAGCATTGGTGTAGCAGTTGCCAGATTGCACCTGTCAGCATTCTCACTTGATCACTGGCGCCTCCCCCTTGGGGCAGCAGATCAAAGCAGAAATAAAGGTTGGGCAATTTTCATTCTTGGGTGAAATATTTCTCTAACGACATAAAGATTCTGAGTCCAAACTAAATTCATAACTGTAGAAAAAGGGTAGTTGTGAGATAAAGTTGCAGTGTGAGAAATGAAGTCAGTTTCTAAGATATAGTTGCAATTACAAGAAACAAAGTCAGTTGTGTCATATGAAATCATATTCTGAGATATATAATATATATAATGTTGTAATTACGAGAAACTGTTAACAGTTGAGATACATAATCACATTCTGAGATATCTAGCTGTAATTATGAGAACCAGTCACAATTGTGAGATATGAAATGAAATCACATTCTGAGATATATAGTCACAATTATAAGAAACTGTCACAATTGTGAGATATTGTCACATTTTGAGATATGTAGCCGGAATTATGAGAGTCACAGTTGCTAAATTCTGATATATGTGCAATTACGTGAAACAAATTCCCAACTGTGAGATATAAATGTATAAATGTAATGTATACAGTAGTTACAATAATGAGAAACTGTCACAGTTGTGAGATACTGGACCCTATCTTGCACCCAGTGCAATTGACTTTGTACACCGAAGCATGTATCATTCCTATTTTGCACCCGACGCACAGCAGACTTTTCCCTCCACAGACGTACGTTGTAAATTAGGGAATGAACTTGTGCTCCCGGGGGCGGTTCAGCGAAAAGAGGAGGCGTGTTCCGGCGCAAACGTTCCCTGATGCTATTTTGCAGTTTCAGAAAACAATTCCGCCACAGACCAGGAAAAACCTAGTCTAAAGTCAGTGGCGCCTTACTCAGATGCTATTTTAAGGGCGCATGCTTCATGTGGCGTGTGCACAACGCGCATACACTTTGCTTCTCTCATCTACACACAGACACAGCAGTTACCATTTTTGCAAACCATACATAATTACAAGGAAAATTAAAGCTGCAAGCAGCGATAAAATGGGCCCTCGCACCCCTGCCACCGCCACCCGGCGCCTTTAGTAAAGGCCTTAAGATTACATTCACCAAATTTGAAGAGGATCAGATCAAAACTGTAGGAGGAGTTCGTTAAAGTACAACATCAGGAAATGGCAAAAACTGCACAAAATCTGAGAGGAAGTTCAAAATAGCTGACTTCCTGTTGTGTTTAGGGCTGCGCTCCAAGAGACTTTTTTGTAGGTATTGGGTCATTACATGTATGTACCAAATTTCATACCTGTACGTGAAACGTCGAGCCGGGGCAAAATGTGGGGGCAATAATTTACCGAATTTGCCCCACCCAATTTTGAAAACCACATCACACGTAAATTTTCACCACTTCTGAAGCGTGTGCAAAGTTTCAGGATTTTTCGAACACGTTTTGTATTTGCCACACTTCCTGCTACCAGCAGGTGGCGCTATTGCTATAACCATAATGAGCATGGTCATGTGTTCAGGACAGGACTCTTATCAAACATGTGAAGTTTGGGGCAGATTGGAAATTGTATGCCTGAGTTACTGCAGGCTGTCTGTGGTTGCCTAGCAACATCGGAACTGCAAGCAACATTAATATTGAACTTATCTGATCATGCATATATCACCAAAAGGCCGAAATTGGGTGAACATCTGTCAGGCCGCCGAGGGCACACCCTTCGACGAAAACTCAAGATCTTCGCAATTTCACGTCGCAAAGGCCTTAAGATTACACTCACCAAATTTGAAGAGGATCAGATCAAAACTGTAGGAGGAGTTCGTTAAAGTACAACATTAGGAAATTACAAAAACTGCCCAAAATCTGAGAGGAAGTTCAAAATAGCTGACTTCCTGTTGTGTTTAGGGCTATGCTCCAAGAGACTTTTTTGTAGGTATTGGGTCATTACATGTATGTACCAAATTTCATACCTGTACGTGAAACGTAGAGCTGGGGCAAAATGTGGGGGCAATAATTTACCGAATTTGCCCCCCCCCCCAATTTTGAAAACCATATCACACGTAAATTTTCACCACTTCTGAAGCGTGTGCAAAGTTTCATGAGTTTTCGAGCACGTTAAGGCCCTCTAAAAAGCGATTCACTTTGGAGAAGAAGAAGAAGAAGAAGAAGAAGAAGAAGAAGAAGAAGAAGAAGAAGAAACGGAGCAAAAACAATAGGGTCCTCTCACCATCGGTGCTCGGGCCTTAAATATTACCACACGAGGGAAATCATTGTGGTGTCCATGAAGATATGAAAAAATAGGCATAAATCTAGCTTACACATTTACCCAAATTATATAGGCTAATTGTAGTAATGACGGATCAAACCTGTTTGACCAATAGTGGCAAGACACATAGGTATATAAGGACACCTGACAAAGTGGTTTCTCCCATCCCCATACAATGTCACTTCTCTGTCTTTTACGGCCCTGACGAGAACGTCGGTCTCCTCGGCTGTGAACCGCTCCTGGCGTGCGCCTGGCAAATCCACCATTATAATAGCAATCCGCCATGGAACAAGCGGACCCTGCTTTTAAAGGGAATGTGAGATGACGCTCTGATTGATTTATTGTACGTTACACCCAAACCACACCTATGAGTAATGTAACTACTTCAGACCAACCCATTTTAGATTTGTGTCAGAGATTCATCTATCCCGCCGGTATATTAGCAACAGTGCCCGAGATCCGCCCGCAAAGTTACTTGCGTTTCGCGTTTGATACTTGCGTTTCAGATTGTTAAAATAGGGCCCATTGTCACATTCTGACTGAGCTATGTAGTGGCAATTATGAGAAACTCACAGTTGCTAAATATAATGTTGCATTATGTCGACACAATTACGAGAAAGTCACATTGGATCCAATTACAAGAAACAGCCTCGATTTTGAGATATAAAATCACATTCTGAGATGTATAGTCGCAGTTGTGAGAGTCACAATTGCAATATTTGTCACTTTTTTTTTTTTTTAAACATGGAAAGGTGAAGACAAACTGTGAGAGGTATTTCAGTTTCAGAAGTTTGAGTGTACTGCTTGACTGAGAACATCATCTTATTGTTGTTTACTTTCTTGGTTAGGTGGGTGTAGCTGTGAGTAGGCATTTGTGGATGATTGACAGTCTGTTGTTGTTATGGCTCACAGTGCAGTGTTCAGTTTTGTGGCAGTACAGTGGGGGGAAAAATGGATGTCTATTAATAAATAACCAAAAAACGAATGTGTCAGAGAACTAGGTGGGAAATATCAAGTGGGTGAATGGATGGGTTTCGTAAGTGTGATCTCATCTGCAGTTTATTGGATTTCAGATCAGAAGCTCAGTACCGAAAACAGGTGTTTGTTGTGTTATCTCACCAGCAGAATAAATAAAAGTGCTCAAAACCATGCTCTCTCTTCTCATTTAGGTAGAACCGCCATTTTTTGTATTGATCCAAAATGTGTCACTGTTGTTGTAATGGTTGGGTTTAAATCCAATTATAAACTTTTCCCTCAACAGTTTTTTCACCTGTTTAACGTTTTACCATTTAAGCAATTAGTTTTAGATTCAGCTCCCTTAATGGAAATTGACATCTCGCATAATACATGCAGCCATTTTTATTGCATTACTGAATATTGAATAGCATGGTGAACATAATCATGGTTAGTGGAATAGTAACTGTCTATTTCAAAGCACAAATACCCTGAGGACCATCTTGGTAATGTTATCTTATTGCCAGTAGAATTTCTTTGTAGCTTTTACGGCACCTAATAAATGTGGCATGAAATAATCAGGGAAGACAACACATTCTTTCCAGCCAATTGAGCTCCATTTGAGCAAACAAAACGGGATGAAGATTGTGGTGGTCGAGTAATTCTGGGACATATGTAAACACTGGTCACAAACAGCTTGAGATTGGCTGGAAATGTCACATAATTGACAGGAAAAGTTTAATAGGGGTCAATGTTTTTCATTTTAATTAACACTGCTGTATAGAGGCCAAATGTTCAACTCTTAAGCTTTCCTCTGGTGAGCTTGAATGTTGACCTCAAGACCTGGCCCATATCATGGGGACTGTCATCAATTAGTTTCTGGAGGATTTCACATAAATGTTTTAGTTAGAATTGAATCAAGCCAGTAATGATGCATTTAATGATGCATTTCATTTATGAATAGCTTTTTGGCCCTGAGACATTCACAGAAGCTTTAATATTTAGACCACTTCTATTATTGATTGCTATCAGGATGTGAAGAGAGTATTCTGTCATTCATCCCTGTCTATAAACAAAGACAAAGAGTTCCGACTATGGCTGTAGAGATACTACTTGTCCAAACGGAATATTTTTCATATACATGTATATGTTATGAGGTTTTTCGATGTATGTGTAAAATAAAGCCTGTGGTTAACATAACTTGACTAAACTTGGATGTTTTGTTCTACAATGTAAATTACACACACCCATAGCAAAAATGCTAATTTTGAAGCAGTTATGTTTATTTTTGCAAACGTACACAAGACAGCTTGGGGGTGCGAGTGTGCGCAGTCAGTGTACACGGTAGAACAAAACGTCAACGTATCAACAAGCTATGTTTACCACTGGCATTATCTTACTCATAAATTGAAAAACCTCATTATAGAACCCCATAGGAAAATCTCGAAGGAACCAGCGGTTAGACTTCTGGGTTCTGACATCATACCTGCACCATTCTATTCTGGTCCATCTTTATTTATCATTAATTCACTAGTTTTGTTTTAACAGTAGTTCTTAATTATGGTGTAGTCGAACTGTGTGGGTTTGGTAACCAGAACAGAACCATGTTTTTCGGCATTATACATTTATCAAATGCTTGAAAATGGCTTATTCTTAAAGGGATACTTCACCTCTGGAAAGATGAATGTGTATTTAAAATTGGTCATTTATGTAGTAGAAATGTGAAATTATTTTTAAATTTGGAGCCTTCTAGACTGAGAAAAGCCAGAAAATGTATTTTTGGCTCAGGTGGATGAAGACAACAACTCCCAGAATGCACTTGCTTCGCTGCCCTACAAGGCCCACTCCCAAGCCACGCCTACCGGTAAGAGAGCGCAGTTAAACAACTAGGCTAGGCTACTAGTTGACTCAAAACTTAAAAGACGCCGTTTTATCGTGAGTTTCCGTGACGAGTTTGCCCGGGATTTCGAGATTGCCCAAAATGTCCGGGATTCGGCTTTTTTGCGTTCTACATTCGCCATTCATCATGTTTACTGTAGCGAGCAGGACGAGGCTGAGGGCCGTGAGAGAACGGCGCAAGGCCGGTGGCGTGATTACTGATGAGCGACACCTGTGAGACGCACCGGCTATCTCTCACGGAGGAGCAGGAATTTTCTTAGCAATGCTAAAACGCACATCAACCGATCACTTGTTTAGCGTTCATGTAAACACTACATTCAGATTCACCAATCGGAATGAATTCAATTAGATTGAAACAAAAGGTGTGTATGTAAACAATGAATGGCGACTGTAGAAAGCAAAAGCCGAATCCAGGACATTTTGGACAATCTCGATGGCTGGACGGCCGGGAAAAAGAGGATGGTAACCACCACTACTCAGCTTTCTCCACAGAACAAAGAGCCTGTTAGCTTAGCTTCCAAAAAAAGATGGCTGACACTATTTGTACATTCTGTGAGTGAGATCCCAGCCCCTATGGGCGGGTTGAAAACATGCTGAACTAGCTCCTACTACTGGCTGTAGTTTCTAGCCTCTGGCCAAAAAATCCTCCGATGACGCAAAATGACGTCATCAGGGGATTTTTTCCAGACAAAAAATACATAAATCTCTCGTCTCAGGGGGATATGAGGGAGGGAAGCACGGTAATTCGAAAATACTACAGGTTTTCTACTGATTCAAAGCTTAATGCTAAATGCTGAAGTATCCCTTTAATTCTAGGTTATGATTGCCTAATTATTTCGTGTTTTTTTTGTGTTTTTTTCAAAGTTGAATCCAGGCAACCTTGTGTTAGCACTGAGCATATCATGTTAAACAAAGAGAAAAGATCAAATTGTCTTCACAGACGAATTTTTTTGGCCAGCATATCTTGCAAACGTGGCTTTTTGAATTAAGCTTTGGTGTGCATTACTTTAAGTTTTCGCCGTGTCATGAGATGTGGGTCAAAATTATACTAATAATCTAAATGGAAGGTTTCCATTTAATGTTCAGTTGTCACCAACAGTGAAAGTAGGGGAATTATCTACTCGCTTGATTTATTCACCTAAAAAGGCACGAGTTAAACCATTTTAATTGTGTTATAAAACACTGCAATGGTTTAAATTAAAAAAAAAAAAAAAATCGAAAAGACAGAAACTAATTAATGTGCTGAAAAGGAACCACTACTTGGTATTTTAAGAATGCTTAGTTTGTTGTCTCTACAGTTCTGCAGTGTTTACCGTGCTCATTGTGACTATTATGAGGAACTTTACCCCAAAAAATGGTACAAATTTTGGCCTGGAAGATTTATTTTTATTTTTCAAAGGGATAGTGAAAGGAAATTAATAAGGTGCTTAACCGTCAGAAAATGTCCATCTCAGGACTAAATATTAAACTAAATACAGCAGGAGCTGTTCTGTTGTCGCTTGTCTTTGTTTGTATTTCTTTTTTCTAAACTATTATATTCTGACCCTGGACAGACCGTTATGACCCTATACACTGTAAAACCCAACAAGTTAACTCAACTCAAACCGATTAAGGAAACTAATTGCGGCAAACCATTTAAGTTTTAAAATAAATACATATGAGTATTGTGAACTTATATATATTGAGTCATATTCACTCATAATTTAGTGTTCGTTTAGTCATTCATTTTGAGTATATGTAACTTGAATATTTTAAGTTCATTCCATTAAACTTTTAAAGTAATTTAAACCATTTAAACTAACTGGTTTGAGTTCATTTAATAAATCTAATCAAGTCATAACAACTATATAGCTACTCAAATGGTTTTAGGAAACCGATTGCGGTAAATGATTTAAGTTGATTAAACTCAAATTAATAAAGTTTTATAAGACAAAGGAAAAACATTGGTATAAAGCAGGGTTCCTCAAACTCGGTCCTGGAGGGCCACTGTCCTGCACAGTTTAGCTCCAACCCTGATCAAACACACCTAGCTGTGAGTTTCTAGAGATCCTGAAGACATTGATTAGCTTGCTCAGGTGTGTTTGATCAGTGTTGGAGCTAAACTCTGCAGGACAGTGGCCCTCCAGGACCGAGTTTGAGGAACCCTGGTATAAAGAAATGGTCAAAGAAAAGGATGCAGTTATTAATAGTATTTATTGAAAAATAATTTATTTTACAAAAGGTTCTCAGTGATGAATGTTGTGAAAGATGGTCAGTCAGTCTCCTCACTGTCCAAAATACAAAACTGCACATGACTTCTGTCTGGCGAACTGTGAATAAACAAACAAACAAAAAAAACATTAATCTTCCACTGACAAAACTGGTTTACTCACAGCATAAATGCTAGAATAGAGGTTATGCGTGACGTCACCGTCGGCTAAGTGGCAAAAAGACTGAGCGGCAGCATTTGTTTTCACTATAAAAACACACACACATCCAAAATGGAAAAGAGCTTTGAGATTGACAGTACAACTAGATTTGACAAGATCCAAAATGACTTACATTGCATTTCAAGGTGCACATTTTACATTCTTATCAGTTCTCAGTTCTTGCTTTCCCTGGGAAATTACCTTTTTCTTTAGTTTTTGCCATGTGAATGACAGTCACTGGAGGATAGTCAGTCAGTCTTCTTACTGAAATAGATCCAAAAATGCGCAGGACACGTTTGTCTATTTTGAACTGTGAAAAAAAAAATAAAAAAAAAATAAAATTAATACATTTTCCACTGACAAAAATGTAATTTACTCACAGCATAATAAATAGAATAGGTCAGTTTGTAGTACCTTTTTCTTTCATTTTTGCCACGTGAATGACAGTCGATGTGGAGGATAGTCAGTCAGTCTCCTCACTAGACCCTAAATTGCACGGAACACGTTTGTCTATGCAAATACGTGAGAAAACACAAAAATATAAATTACTCTTACACTGACAAAACTGTAGTTTACTCATCATTATAAATGAGGAAATATGTCAGCTTGTATTACCTTTTTTTTTTTTCGTATGAATGACGGTCGGTGGTTGATAGTCTCTTCACCGATATCCAAAATTGCCCAAGGGACACATTTGTCTATGACAAAATGTGAGAAAAAACACAAAATATTAATTAGTTTTCCACTGTCAAAAAATTGGTTTACGTTAACGTACTCACAGCATAATAAATAAAGGAATAAGTCAGCTTGTATTACCTATTTCTGCAGTTGTTGCCATGTGAATGACGGGCGGTGGATGGTAGTCTCAATCACTGATAATGATCCAAAATGGCTCGGGACACTTTTGTCTAAGCAAAAATGTGAGAAAACACACAGAAATTAATTAATCTTCCACTGAAAAAACTTAAGTTTACTCACAGCATTATAAATGAAGAAATAGGTCAGCTTGTATTACCTTTTTATTTAGTTTTTGCCGGGTAAATGTCGGTCGGTGGACGATAACGTTATAGCTGCTAGTCTCCTCACAATATCCAAAATTGCGCGGGACACGTTTGTTTACGCTAAAATGAGAAAACACAAAAAATATTAATTTTCCACTTCTGTGGTTTACTCACAACATAATAAATAAAAGAGTATGTCAGCTTGTATTAACGTTAACGTTACCTATTTCTTTAGTTTTTGCCGTGTGAATGACGGTTAACGTTAGCACTAGTGGAGTCAGTCAGTTTCGTCCTCACTGATAAATATCCAAATTTGCGCGGGACACGCTCTGTAAAAATGTGACAAAACGCACACACATATAAATTACTGTTCCAGTGACAAAACTGTTGTGTACTCACAGTACAACTAACTTACTGCCGCTGAAAAAATCTCTAAGTTAGTGCTAAATGCAATGTCGCGTTGGCTTGGCGTTTCTGTGACGTGACACAAATGGCATAACTTAAGCCCTATTCGCACGGGATTAGTATTACCTAGGGACCTCCGGTAATTTGTAATAATCGCAGAGGTCGTCTGTGATTTTTATCCCGTGCGAATCTGCCATGTCTGTAAAAATGTCTGTAGAAATTCCCCCGAAAATTACCTACCATATTTCGGCCAACACAGGGGTCCTCTGATAATACCAGTCCCGTGCGAATCCCCATGTCTGTGATTTGGGCTGTTTTTCTGTGAGCCTATCGTTTCCTAAAGAACGTAATAACCATTATGGGCCGTTTAACAGTCCATTTTACGTCTGTATTAAAACTGTATTAACAATAAAATCTCTCGATATGCTCTACTCCAATCCGATTATAGTTTTTCTCCAATAAAAACTATGAATTGCTGCAAAAGAGAAAACAAACTAACGTTACAGTAAAGACGTGATCCGGAAGCTCAACTCGGACCGTTGTCATGGAAACATTAAATTAAGTATTTTGGCGCAACATGGAAGCTCTTTTGGAAAGTTTGGACGCTTTTTGTGGTAGTGTAATTTAGTAGTCTGTATCGTGGAGCATTTCTTTGTCTCACACGGCCTCTAAAGACGTCCATCCTGTAAGTATCTCAAGAAATCAAAGTGTGAAAGAGTAAAAATGATATAAAATGAAATAAACCAAATAAAATGAATAGAAAAACAAGCCTATCGCGACGTTTCGGTATTTATAATACATTCTTCAGGCAGGCTTGTTGTAAATATGGACAAAGAACAAAAGAAAAAGAAGATATATTATATATTTATACAATAATATGATATTCTATAATATATATATAATATATTTCTCTAATAAATTGGTTTTAAATAAGTTATTTTTTTGAATTGCAATACTGCAGCGCGATCTTCGTTTCAGCGCGTTCAGCTAGTGAAGTGTGAATGGGTGGGCGCACGCTGTAAAGTCCGTAAACTCGAGGGAATTACGAACATTTATTTGCCCGTGTGAATGAGCCACCAAAAATACAGACGTCAGGGGGTAATTTCTTAATTACAGAGGTCCAGGGGTAATACTAATCCCGTGCGAATAGGGCTATAGTCTTATTACAGTAGTTAGTAGCCTACGTTACTTTAGCTAGTCGGTCTTCTTAAGATGAAGAGTAACGACAATACAACGTTAAACGTACAAGTGCTCTAAAGAGGACGAAGCATTTTGCCGTGCTTACCTGTTAAATCTCTCCATGGCCGCCATTCTGTTCCGACTCCGAGTTACTTGTTGTTACTTGTGTGAGCTGAGCTGTGGGGGATGGGCAGATTGAAATAAATACGCGGGGTTTTCCGGTGCGTGAGGGAGAACGCCGTAGAGAGACCTAAATGTATGCTTCAAATGAAGCAGAAAATGTTAAATGTATTTATTTAAGTGTTTATTTCATCTCCTTATACAAAAGTAATTTCTTGAAAAATAAAATTTAAAAGCTAAAATAACAAATAGGTTATTCATAACTTATTCGGTTTAAGTTCTGCTTAATACATTGCAGTTTTTGAGTTAATATCACATATTTTATTAAGTTAAACTAACTTTTTTTTAAAAATAAGTTAAATGTACTCATTTAGTTTAGTAACTTTCAGTCTTAGGTTTTACAGTGTATAGACCTTACGTGGCCTGGCCCATGCCTTGTGTTATGCCAGTTTACAGCTGGCCCACTGAACCAAATAGTAAACTGCACTTTGCTGGTTTATGTGGCTGTGATTGATCACCAAATGAAGGCAGCCTAAGTGCTGCAATGTGAAGCAGATGAAATGGAAAGCTCTAAACTAAACTGACAATCTAGAAAGTATTACAGAGGTCAGCAGCAATCCCCAGGCGTTTGAGGCAACATACAAAGTATGACTGTTTATTGATTTTGAAGATATCTTCAAGCAGTATGCATCTTGCTTAATGAGTTCGTCCTGCACAAGTAAACAGTTGGTACACATTAGCCTGAAAAATCAACATGTGTCCACATTTGAGCGGGAACATTTCTTCGGCTCACATCGACTAGCTTGGTTGCTCTAGATTGGATCTCACCGGCATGTCACAACAATTGTGATTGTACTATCAAGTTTACCTTAAGTTTGTTTTGTAGGGTGAGCAAATTCTATTTCATTAAGTCACGACACA
Source organism: Abramis brama (assembly GCF_963993115.1). Classification (NCBI taxonomy): domain Eukaryota; kingdom Metazoa; phylum Chordata; class Actinopteri; order Cypriniformes; family Leuciscidae; genus Abramis; species Abramis brama. Next base: position 41,997,112 of record NC_139967.1, read on the forward strand.
ACAACTTTTTACCTTTTCCTGAGAATAAAGTTTATTGCCAAAATAAGTGCAAGGTCTCACAATACCTTTTTTTTTTTTTTCGTGTCAAAATGAGGATGCTGCAATGCTCAGTCAACGCTTGTCAATCATGAATTCTCAGCTAAGATTTGGTATAATACAATCTGACTTAAGAGTTCGTAGATGTTGCACAGTCTGCCTCAACATTTAACCAAGATTGAACAAATCCTTGTTTTAATTTATATATTTTCAGTGAATCGATTAATCTGGTTCATTGAAATAATCAGAATACTTTAATGAATCAGACTGATTTGGTTCTCGAATCAGCAATGCCATGGAAGAACCATTTTGGGTTCCATAAAGAACCTTTCAGTGAAAGGACCTTTCATTTTTTTTTCTTAATGTGTAGAACATTTTTATAATCTAAAGAAGCCTTTTTCGACTATAAAGAACCTATTTAGTGCAATGGAAAGGTTCTATGGATGTTAAAGCAACACTAAGTAACTTTTGCTCTCGGGCTCCCCCTACAGTTGGGAAACAGTATTGTCTTCTACTACTGTCGTAAAATCTGTCATGGTTACATGGTTAACACGTGCATTTGTTGACAAGCTGTTACCCAAACTCTGCAGAAGGAGTTCTCACGTCTTGGGCAGACAGCCTGCGTTGCGTGTGAAATGTCTTCAACCCAGGTACAGTGGCATATATTTCAGCATGTCATATGAATATAATTTCATGGGTTTTATTTTTTTCAAGCGCCAAAAGATCGCGTAGCTCACGTTTACAAGCCAGCGTCATTATAGTAGCCTATTGGCTACTGTTTTACAGAATTCTAATTCAATTCAATGTTTGTGTGGTAGGTAATAGCCATATATCGTCAACATTATAATATCAAGCTACCATAGATGAATCTGCAAAGTTGAAAAATCAATTTGCATTATAGCCTGAGGCAAGACACTTTCACCAGAAAAATAAATAAACAAACATGACTATCAGCCTGCAGTCATTAGGCTAGTTAGCCTACTTCTGACTTTTTTTTTTGTCCGTTGCTGCTTTGGCCATGGGGCTGTTTACACCTGGCCACTTCATGCGTTTTCTCAGATCGGATAGCTATCTGATATATCAAAACGATTCCATTTACACCTGGTCACATAAATGTGTTTTTGCGAAACGGATTTAAATCCGATCTTCAATTCCCGTGATATATATGCATGTTTATTGGAGTGCACGTCACTGAAAGCAACAGATACGAGCGGCATTTTATTGATCATCAGCTAAATTTTCAAAATCAGAGACCGCAATAAGAGAGAGCAGCAACAGCCCTGGTAAGATCATTTCATTTATTTACTTTTAATGATGATGATTGTGTGTTAAGCGTCTGCGACTTACTTTCACTTTGATTTGCGATAGTTTGCACGTTGGCTTGATGAATACATAACTTACTCAGCTGCTCATCTGCGGTGATTCCAGTAGCGTCGTCATATCTGGCTATCACATTACATATAGCCTATAACGCGTGTATTTATTTATTTTTTTAGCATTTTTGGGAGGAGTACAATTTACATATGTGGTTTCAACAACCAGATGCATTTTTACACTTGTCCAGTTTCATCTGGAATGCGTCTCAGACCTCCTCCTGAAGTGGTTTTGAGCGATCGGTTTCAAATCCGTCTTGAATGCGTTTCGGAGGACATTTACACCTGGTCTTTTCACGATCAGATAGCTATCCGAATTGAGAAAACGCATGAAGTGGCCAGGTGTAAACACCCCCAAAAACATACGCATGAGAGCCGGAAAAACAAACGCTGGTTGGCCTCTCGCGTCCAAATTTGACGAAGTGGTGGGGGGAAGTGACGTATGCCGTAAAGCAGTCGAATTTTGTAGTTCTTTTTGTGCTCGGGTAACTACCCGAACCCCGAAGTTACATAGTGCCAGTAAAAGCGATACAGACCCCGTCAGGCTATGGCAGACGTGTCATTCAACCTATTGTAAGTCCATGTACCATCACAAGGGTTTTGGAAATATATTATGAAGGTCGAAAAGTTACATAGTGTTGCTTTAAAGGTTCTCTAATGAACCTTCTTTAACCTTGTTTTTAAGAGTTTATTTCCACTTAGTGTACGATTATCAATGAGCAATGACTTATTAAGTAAGTTTTGAAGCAAGTTAGACTCAGGGGCTGTTTACACGACACTGTTTTCAACTAAAAACGTAAAACTTTGTATGCGTTTTGGCCGTTCGTTTACACGACAACATCACTTTGAATGCCGGAAAACACAAACTTTTGAAAACAGGTTTTAAAGAACAAGTTTCTGAAAACGGTCTCCATGTAAACAACAAAAACGCGAATATCTGAAGATGATGACGTCACGCACATGTGTATTACGTGTTCAGTCTATAGTGTTTCAGTTAGTGTTTCATTTTTAGTTGGTTTCGCGGATCCTTGTGAATGGGGATCGTTTTGACAATGGTGTCGCCTGTACAGGGAAAACTCTCAGTTTTAAAAGGAAAACACTCTCAGTTTTAAGCATATCGTTGTCGTGTAAACGTACCCTCAAATACTTGTGTTTTTGTCTGTTTAAAAACCACAAGCGTGTTACAGTGCAGATTAAGTGATTCTTAAATGTCTGTTGTAGAAAATTCAGCAAGTTTGGAGTGATATTACACGATTTCCCTCTTGGTTTCACTTGAATGAGCTAATTTAAAGCCATCTCGGGGGTAGAGATGATATGTGACATAATATGAAATTAATCACGGTCATCAGTATAGACTAAATCCACCCCTGTTTTTATCTGGGAGAAATGAAATTAATTCCACAAAAGTAGGTTTGGGTCCTAAACTCAGACTGATTAACTAAAGATGAACGTATTCCCTTTTTGCTTCTTTGCTGCTAAACTTTGTGGAATAATCACATTAAAAAGTAGACAGAATTTATTATGCAGTACAATAAAGGGAATTGCTAACTGATGGTTCTGAGGATGGGTTTTCCTTGCATCTACACATCCCCAAAGGACCCGCATTGCTTTAAATTACAGCCTGAGAAGCAAATGATGGCAAGAGCTAATGTATCCAGACACATACATTTGAAGAGCTAAAAGGTTTTTCATCTGCTTCTCTTGTTTCATTTTCCATTCATTTTTCTCTAGCATGCACAGCAGAAATGTACACTTTTGCATCCGTTTCACAAGCAAGCACAAGACTTTCAGTTTGAGGAGCAGCGATTATCTGGCCTTAGGGAGCATTGGGCCATTGTATTAATTATAGAGTAAATGCAGTCTAATGTGCTGCTTAGTTCATTGAAAAACAAAACATACCATAATATTTTACAGTAATTATTTTGTTTGTTTGTGTTATTTAACCGTGGTGCCTGCGTAATGTAAAAACAACTAAAGAAGCTAAATTGTCAGGTAAAATCATTTTTAAGCACAAACTAGTGAGATTTTTTGTGTTGTTGTTGCATAAAACAAGATAAAACAATTTGACAGTGAGGTGAGAAAAACATTTTTATTTGAAACTTGTATATGAACAAAATACAGATTAAGCATTTGCAGTGAATAATATTAAACTGATAAAAAAAAAAAAAAAAGAGTGCTTGCACAATGTAAACAAATGTAAAACATAGAAAATGCTGATGATCTGGAATTGCCTAAAAATAGAACATTTTACTAATGTTGATGCATTGCTTACTTGGAAATGAGTAATACTCTGCTATAAACCTGATTTTTAGGTCAGTGCATTATGCACTTATCAAAACAATATAAGATTATGTTAAAATGCCAGAAAGCCTGTCTGATATTTTTATCTATCTGTTGTGGTATATTTGCAAAGCCACATAACTGAAGTGTATCAGCACAAACATTGGTTTTCTGTACAAATCATACCATGGAGAATAGTATTTATTTATTTACTCACATGATGTCAAGGCAAAATACATAATGAAAGTTATTGTAATGACAACTTTAATTTATTTATTTATTTACAAATATACCATGGAGAATATTATTATTTATTTATGTATTTACATCATGTCACAGCGAAATACATATTAAAAATTATTGCCAAGACAACTTTTTTTTTGTACAAATCATACCATGGAGAATATTTATTTATTGTTTTATTTATTATTTACATCGTCACAGCAAAATACATTATGAATGTTATCGTCGAGACAACTTTTATTCATTTATTTTTTTACAAATCATACCAAGGAGAATATTATGTTACTAAATAGTATTATTTATTTATTTATTTATTTACATCATGTCGCAGCAAAATACATAATGAATGTTATCGTCAGGACAACTTTTATTTATTTATTTATTTTTTACAAATCACCAAGGAGAATATTATGTCACTAAATAATATGATTTATTTATTTACATGATGTCGCAGCGGAATACACAGTGAAAGTCATCGTCAAGACAGCATGACTGAAACTGTCACTAAAAAAAACTGACACAATCGTGAGCCATAATAGTTGTATCAGTCCTAACTGCAAAACACACATTCCAGTTATTATAAAACAATCAGCTTTCCTCAGTAGACCTCTGTGGACTCCATCTGCTCCAACGCTGACGCTCATATGGTCTTGCACACAGCAGACGTGTGCTCCTCTGCCCCGAGTGAAGGGATTATTGCCTTCTCCTCCGTGCCGTAGGTCAGACTCGGGTCAGACCGGAGTGGCAGCTGTGAGCGTGCGGATCCTCCGTTGGGGAGAGCTTTTTTTTTTTTTTTTGGGCCGAAGCGGGGGGTTGATGTAAAGCTTTGCTCTCTGACCCAATCATCAGTGATTAAAAAAAATCCCCACAGAGAATTGCTGGAAAACAAACAACAAAATGTCACAGGTGAAATGAAGAAAGACAGGTGGGCTCTGAGCTGCCTGTTATACCAGCGCATGCAGGCACTCGAAGGGCACAGCGTCCTCCTGCCCAAACGGACACCTCTCTGCTGCCTAGCAGAGAAATGCCAAACTAATGTTCAACTTGGGAATACTTTATGCTGTTCTTTTTCACTTTCAATTCAATTTAATTAGCAGAGGAAATTATCTTCAATTACAAGTAATACGCAGCACATAACAGCAGACATCTTGTCAATCTACAATCATTTTACTTTGTTAGAAATGTTCAACTTATTCTTAGATAACAAAGTTGTTTAATGCAAGATATGGGGCCCTATAGACCCGGTGCAATGCAACGCCGCGACGCAAGTGTTTTTTGCTAGTTTCAGCCCGACGCAGTTATCATTTTTATGTCCTGCGCCACGTTGTTTAAATAGCAAATGCATTTGTGCCCATTTGTGCACCCATTGGCGTGCTGGTCTGAAAACAAGGTGTGTTCAGGCGCATTGTTGGCGCGTTGTTGGCACATTGCTATTTTGAGGCAACTGAAATAGACTATGCCATTGACCAACTGAAACCTGGTCTAAAGTCAATGGCGCAATATTTTTTTTGTTATTTAAAGTGCCCGTTAGTAATATGAGTTCATAGGACGTGCGTACACTTTGTCCCGTAGGTGGTCTGCTTGCGTGCTTTAACCTCGCGCACAAGCAGATCCGTTTCCTCGCTAGAGAAGCATTCAGTTTTTACACTTGCAAATTCCGCCACGTAAATAGCGAATCCGCCATGGCGCGAGCACAACCGGCTTTTAGAGGGAATGGGAGATGAGACTCTGATTGGTTTATTGCACGTTACGTCCAAAACACACCCATTACTCATTAAGAGAATAGGGACAACCCTTTTAAACCATGCGCCGGGTGCGCCGACCATTTTTCCCTTTGTTAAACTAGCAAAAGTGGATTCGGACACGCACTAAGTGCACTTGCGCCGTGCGCTTTAGACCATGCGCTTAGATCCTTAAAATAGGGCCCATGGTCTTCATTGGCTGCTTGCAAACATCTCCTTTGGCCCTCAAACACTGTTGTAGCTGAGGCCTGGAAGTGTTTGGCTAGTGTTGTCAACATGTCGAGAAGATGCTGTTTTTACTCTGTGAAAGCAAATCCACTTTGCATGCACTTCCAAAGGAACTCGAACTCTGATTGATACAGTAAAACCGAAGCCATCATTACTGTTCGTATCACTGTGCATTCAATTACTCATTCAGTTATGGTAATTGACGTTTTGTTTTGTTGTAACTGGGCCATCTGACCAATCACAGCAGAGTAGCCTTTTGGAAAGGAGGGGTTTAGAGAGAACAAATCTTTTATCAAACTGTTTCAGACATTGGGAGAAAAGAAGTGATGCTGCAATGTAGATTATTAGAAAATGAAATTGTGTTTTGACCTTGGATGCATGTGAATCCTCCAAAACAAAATTAGGGACCTTTAAAATAGCATAAATGGGGCACTTTATCATGACTGACAGCCGATTGGTAGCAAGCTTGAAAATTATTCTTTAAAATACATAATTAACATTATTTCCTCTGAGTATGCAGCTGAAAGCTGCTTTCGACTCATGAACCGATCAGTATTTCATTTAATTAAAAATGATTTTACATGTTTCAGTTAATTATAATGCAGGTCCCACTTTGACTTGCTTCGAACATGCATTATTCCTGACATCTAAAATAATTAGTATCAAAAAATATAAAGTAAGTAATATAAAGTATTAAAGCAACCTAGGTGCAGGATTTTTTTTTTTTTTTTTTTTTTTTTTTTTTATAATACTAAAAAGATGATGGCTATTTATAGAAGTTGTGAAGGAAAATATTAATTGCCCTGGTTTCCTAATGAGTTTTCAGGATATCAATGTCAATAAATTAATAAATCAGTAAATTAAGATATTGCATGATATGAAGATATCTACTACTGGTTTGCGTTTCATTTTATCTTACTTGCCCTAACATTTATAATTTTAATAACCTTTTACATAAAATTTTGCCTTTTGGAATCTAATGAGGTATAAGTGTGTTATTTTCAAACCATTTTCAAAGTGTTCGTATTTCCATGTCCTTGATTTTAGTCTTTGATATTAGCTTATAGCTGTTGATTTGCTTTATATGGCAAATTCAAATTCCCTGAAGATAGTGAGTAAATTCTTCATTGACTCAGTTGGAACATGTCAGTTCATAAGAAGCATGTTGTAACATCTGACTCATAATGTCTCATCATACAATGTGAATATTACAAATGAATTGAAAAGTTCAGTTTTTTTTTTTTTTTAAGTAATGAAGGCCGTCATGAACTGTCATTTCCTGTTAGCCTTTCTGGAATTTATAGGTGTCTATAAAAATCAGGTCATGCCTTCTAGTTAAAATGAATACACCCCCTTAATATAATGAGTCAGAAAAGGTGAAGGACTGGGTTTATGATATCAAGGTCACTGCACCCGCTTCATATTCTAATCTATAGCCATAAAAGACTACATATGACACTTCATATGAGAGCCTAAGAGTGGAATCGGACTTCATTTTAATTTTGTTTCTTTATAGGAATATTTCGGGCCACCATTCATTGCCACCATCACTTGGCTGTCCTTGGTCCCCATCCGCTTGCATTGCGCAAAAGAGCAGCTTAGACATTTTTTACTAAACTTCTTATTTTGTCACAGAAAAAATACAGGTTGGAACAGCATGAGTAAATGATAACAGAATTTTTATTTCTTGGGTTAAAAAAAAGAAATTCCTCAGTGACACGACAAAAATAAATAATTTATAAAGTAATAATGTTAAACAGTCTGCTGTTTCATATTTGTTCATGGCTCAGAGTTTGAAGGCTTGTGCAGGTTTTGGAAGTGCCAGTCTATATTAGTTTCACAGTTTAATAATAACACCCTTGTCCTTGCAAAAGTGCCTGTTTAAAAATCGCCCTTTTTTTAAGTGAACTTCAAGATGCATTAGCCACTGAAATAACAGCTATCACTTTTGCAAATGAGGATACATTTGTTTGGTAAGTGCAGATAATTATAGCTTTTAGCTCCATTATGAAGAGGCAATGCAGCCAGACAATATTTCTTAATCAGTGATGCCCTTTGACAGTTTGCTTAAAACTGTATACTATAAATCACATCTCCTTGTAATGTAACTGTACAGTACAAGGTGCATATTTCACGAGGCATCTTGAATCAATTCCACCGAGTCATCCTACTTTTTCTTTTAAATCTCTTTTGTCTGTTGACAGAGCAAAAAGAACAGGGATCAGAGAAGCTGTTAACTCATCCAGAAGCAAGAGTTCACAGTGTAGCGTGAGATATTGATAGGCACCGTTGAAGGTGTATTTCCTTCACACATCATCAGTCTGCTCAATCTCCTGATAAAATCACAACAAGTTTCTGCTAACTCAAGAGTATACTCAGTGCACACATATAGACAGTTTTTCTAATCTCATTCCATCTAGTACATTACACTTTACCGAATTACATTACACTACAGAAGGACACTTTTCTCACTGTCATGAGACTTTAAAGTCTTCTACTTTGGACAGAGGCATCACTGACATTGTGTGAATAGGCCTGACTTTGTGTGCAGTTGCACACCTTTTGAGTATAATACAGTGTATATTGTGCATAGTGTATTTGTATTTTTAGGCCATCCTTAAAAATATTTTGGTTTGCAGTAACAGCAAAAAAAAAAGAAAAAAAGGGTCGGTAGGTAGGTATATATTTTTTTTTATATATAAAAAAAATATATAGAGAGAGAGGGGGGGGGGAGAGAGAGAGAGAGAGAACATTTTTCACCGATGTCTAGGGGCTGTTTACACCAGGCCACTTCATGCGTTTTCTCAGATCGGATTGCAATCTGATTTATCAAAACGATTCCATTTACACCTGGTTACATAGGCTAAATGTGTGCGTTTTTTGCGGATATAAATCCGATCTTCAATTCCCGCTATATGCAGATTTAGAAGTGCACGTCACCGAAAGCAACAGTTATGAGACGCATTATTTTATTGATCATCAGCTAAAATTTCTGAATCAAAGCCCGCAATAAGAGAAAGCGGAAACAGCCCTGGTAAGATCATTTCGTTTCTTTACATTTAATGAAGATGATTGTGTGTTAAGCGTCTGCGACTTACTTTCACTTTGATTTGCGATAGCACGTTGCTCAGCTTCATCTGCGGCGATGCGTGTTGCAGTAACGTCGTCATATCTGACAATAACATGGCATATAGCCTAACACACTCACACATGTTTATTTTTTAATAAACCATATTCAACAACATATAAAAATGAAATAATCTTTAGAGTAAAGCCGCAGCCATCATTACCAAGCGCGAACCATTGACAGTGAATGAAACGAAGCGAACTTAGCCCGTATGTGATGCGTAAACCAATGGTGTAAACATAATCATAGATGACGCGCCACGGGTTTTTATTTAAAAGAAAGAACGTAGCTTATGTTTGTATGTAGGTCTAGGCAATTTATATTCACAATACTTAATAACTATTATTTTATTGCATTTGTATTAGTTGTTTGAAGAGTTAAAAAAAAATCGGTCAGTCTTAACGCAAGTTTACAACCGGCAAGTCGGTCGGACTAAAAGGGAAAATAAATAAATAATTGGGTCGGTGCTAAATTGACAGGGTCGGTCGGGTTACGGCAAACAAGACTATTTTTAAGGATGGCCTTAGCGGTAGGCTTATATATGGTTTTGTATTTGTCATTCTGTTCATCCATCCACTTATGCATACAATATGCACTATTATGCATATACTGCCACTCCGATGCCTGCTGCATTATCTAATTTATGTATGCTCATGTTCACTTCACTTTGTTAGGGCAATTAAATGAACAATAAATTAAGTAATAATTTAAAAAGATTAACCAAATTAAATGTTTATGTAATTGAAAGTTAATAATCTTTTAATAAAATTAGAGGTATAGGTTAAATACTTGATTGCTTTTCAGTGAAGCAGCAAGTGCCATTGTCTATGTTGATTTTATTGATTTTATTTCAAATGTACTGTTTTTTTATTTTTTTATTATTATTATTACATCCATACCCGATCACGAGACTCATGGGGAAAACACATGGCAGCTGAAGTACAAATTGGGGACTACAGTACGTGGAAAAATTGATTTAAAGGAAATGATTTTCTGTGTATATATGTAATAGGCAGACAAAATGTAAAGAATAAAACAACCATAGTCAACCTTACACAGATTTTTTTCTCCCCTCACCGTAAATATTTTTGTATATTATACAAATATAATAATTGCATTTGTAATATTTTAATACAGTATGTATATATATATATATATATATATATATATATATATATATATATATATATATATATATATATATATATATATACACAGTATATATATATATATATATATATATATATATATATATATATATTAAAATGAATAAACACACACACACACATATATACTGTATATGCATATGCAGTTAGGTTACTGTAAGATTTTATTTTTTATCTTTTCTCTGAAATGTCACTTTAGTTTTCAGTGGCATTGTATACGTCGTATTTTTTATATTAAAGGTGCGCACGTTCTGAAATGATTTATCTTGCTTCATTTTTTACATCATAAAAACACCTTTTTAACAAGGGGTGTGTAGACTTTTTTTATCCAATGCATATTATCTATGTATAATGACTACACCTAGGTACTGCTCTGACCCTTCTTGGCATTGAGTGTACAAGTTTATGACAAATGTTCACATCTATTCTGTTTAACTCCTGGAGGATCACTTTCTTAAGTGTCCTGATGTTTGAGTAGGAGTGTTGAAAATCCCCCACAGGTGTCCAATAGTGTTAAGGTCGGGTGAAGTCATGCTGTGTCCAACAACGCAGAGAATTAGGACCAGGTAGCGTCTTCTGTTTCAAGATTTTGTATTACATCACGCAATGCGATTTGAATTCATAAAACCATTGATTAAGCACAACTTCCCCACTCTTTCAGCACTCATACATCCCTATACAAGAGCTTTACTACCACTGAACTTCACTGTGGTGACCAGGCACTTCTCACTGTATTTCTCCCCCTTGCAATGCCATACATTTTGGATGCAGTTAGAGCCAAAATGATTGATTTGGTCTCATGAGACCAGGATATGGATTACCATAAGTCTATATTTTTTTTATATGGGCCTTGGAAAAGACTAAATGAGTTTTGTGTGCTTTGGTTCCAGTAGGTAGTTCCTGTGTGGACAACAACAATGCATTTCACTTCTACACATTGCATTTTAATGTGTGAGATGAAACAGTCACTTTTCTCACAGCTTTTTTCAGCTCTGAGACATTTTCTTGCCATTTCTCCTGCTCTTTTCTTAATAAAAAAAAATACTCATCACGAAATGAAAGCTTAAAGTGAGTTCCTGATTGTTTCAGGGACTTTCAGGGACAAGTCCATTCGAGTTTCTGTGTAACTTTTGCTATATTTTCACACTTAAAACATTGCTTTGGCAATCCTCTTGTACCATTGTCCTCTTTTGTACAAAGAAATTAGTCTTCTGACAATTCTCTCCCAAGTGATTGGTGTCAGCATTAAGTCTGAGAATGATTCAATGGGGTATATAACACTTCATTTTTAAAAATAGAATTTTTAAAGTAAAATTTACATTTTTAGTTCAACATACCTGTTGATGAACAGTTGCGTTTTTATTCAGTTCAGTTCAATTCACATTTATTTGTATAGCTCTTTTCACAATAGACATCATTTCAAAGCAGCTTAACAGTAAATGCACATTACAATTTAGAATGATCAGTTATTGAGGTAACTGTCTAAGTAATGTATTTCAGAAATGTACATATACATTTATTTAGTTTTATCTTGTAACTATCAGGAGGGTGTACTCATTTTATTCACTTTTAACACCAAATTTTATTCAATTTTATCACTTTATCACAGTTTTTCTTAATTGCTAAAACACATTTCTCAAAACCATCATCCACTTTCTCAAAACCTTAAACACAAAACCAAATCGTCAAACTACATTCAGAGAACATCTGACTCTTCTGATGTAGTATCGAGAACAATTTTTAGAACTATACCTTTATTGTTATCTTTATGGTTATCATCCTTGGTGTGTGAACGGGCTTTTATTTTGTACAGTTGGTTTGATCATATCATTAGAAACAAGTGAGACCAATTTTGAGTCTTAACGATGACAACTGTGTTGTAGTTGTTTAACTTTTGCCTTCCTCTCTTTAGCGTTTTGCAACACAAGTGCATCACATTGCAAAATGTGTTTTAGTGGGTGAGAATGTGTTTAGAGTTTTGCAAATGGTGCTTAACTGCCTGAACTTGTTTAATGTACAAATTGGTTCGACAAATTTTGATTCAGAGAATGGGGTTTAGTGTTTTAGCAATTCAGAAAAACTGTAAACAAAAAAAAAAACATTTTCCTGATTTACATTGACATGCTTTTTTGGTAATCGATCGAGCAGACTTGCTGGAACATTATATCTTCAAGTAATCCTAACTTTCAGAGGGGATGTACTCATTTATTATGAATACTCTAAAGTACTGTAGAAATGATGGCAACACTTTAGTTTAGGGTCCAATTCTCACTATTAAGTAGTTGCTTATTAGCATGCATATTACTAGGATATTGGCTGTTTATTAGTACTTATAAAGCACATATTAAAGGGCCCCTATAATGGATTTTTGAAAATGACCTTTCATGTAGTGTGTAACATAGCTCTAAGTGAATGAAAACATCCTGCAAAGTTTTAAATCTGAAAGTGCACCGTATATAAAGTTAATGTCTTTCAAAAGTAAGAGTCGACTCTGAGTCAATAAAATGAATCGTTTTTCAAACGAGTCATAAGCCGTTTCGTTGTGATGTCAAGACGAAACATTAGCATATTGCCCGCCCACTTATTGCGTGTGCAGACACCAGGGAAAACTTGAACCTCAAACACTTCAGCTGATTCCTGTGGATACTGGATAGCATCATGTTGAGAAGAAGCTGTGCTCTACAATGTGAAGGTAAAGCCAATTTATTTTTTTTGCATGTGAAGAATCAGTGGTTAAAATTCATCTTTACCACGATACTACAGCAGTATAATCCTAAACTTTTACTGTGTTCCCTTTATTTTACTGACGACTGCTTCTCAAATCTCGGAGTTCAATGCAGGATTCGCAAACCGCTTGCTTTTGAAACATGGTGTTCAAAACACTTAGTTTTGATCTTTATATTGTGTAGGTGTCCTGCTAACTGGTTAACTCACATCATTACTTCCTTACTGAAATACTTCTGCTAATCAGTTGTGGGCCACTATTACCTAAAACTGTGTCTATTAATGCAGATTGTCTGTCGTTCTCACTACTTAGAGGAAAGATTAAGCATGGAGCAAGATTTGTTTTACCAACGTTTATGTTACATCAGCCATTCACGCCAGAGCTCGGCTTATATGCACTGTTATTGATAGTTTCCACATGTTCACAGCAATAAATTAGAAAAATACTAAAAATACTAAAGAAATCATTTCATTTCATTTTATTGTTTATTTTTACAGGGACAATGCACAATTAAAAGTAATTGCACCAGAATTAGCTAATAGCTAGTTTACATCTGCCTAATAGCTAGTTTACATCTAAGTACAAATAAGTACAAGTAAAATAATCGGTTTGTTGATGGACATGCACTTGTTAATGCTGATGGTGAGGAATTACAGTTGCAACATCCGATAATGTACCTTAAACTGAGTAGTGTATCACTGAGAAACGTCCTGCTCGAGTCGTCCTTGTGCTGGAGGTTCGTGTTGAATAACTAGTTCTTCCAGTGTTTCATCATCTGGCTCGCGCTCGCATTGATATGGTAAAATCTACGTAATTTTTCGTTACGGTGTTTAGTTTACGGTGTAGGAAGCCTCAGGACAAGCAGAGCTGACGTTGTTATGGCAATGGGCGTTTTTGTTTTCGACACGCGCGCTGTACGTGGTAGACCAATCACAACAGACTGAGCTGTCTGGCCTATCAGAGCAGAGTAGCTCGCGGAAAGCAGGGATTTAGTCATTAGTCATTTGAGAATGATTGAAAATGTGGTGTTGTGCAAATGTTTTTTTATGAGAAAATGAAACAGTTTTTTGACATTTGATGCATGTAAATCTGTTGTAGGAGACTCCAAAACAACATTAGGAAACTTTAAAATAGCATAAAAGGGGCACTTTAATGCCTTAATCTGCATGACCATATTCTACATCCCTTAATCACGCCCAATACCTAAACTTAACAACTATGGAAGTTTATGTGTAGCAATATTCTATTTTAAATGTAATATGCAAAATGACAATGCAATATGTAAAATGGCAATGCATTTCTGATTTTAAATTTTAATTTCCCCATACATTTGTGCAATGTTTGGTGCAAAATGAAAATGAAAATTCAATTATATAAGTTACATTTGCCATTTCATACACTAGTTTTAATATGTAAATTGAATAAATTTTTAACGCTTTATAAGTTGCAAAATTAAAATTTAAATGTATTACAGAAATGATTAGATATGTTTAACATGTTCAAGCAAAAACTGTGGCAAAATTGTAATTTAAATGTAATTTTTTCTTAATTGCATTTACACTCACAGTTAAGACACTTGCGATTGCATTTCCATTAAGTGTCACGCAATGAATGTAGCAAAATTCAGTGTGCATTTTGAAAATGCATTCTGAGCCGATCACGTGCCCGTTACCTCGGCAACAGGTAAACATAGGCTTTGGTGCATATTAGAGGTGTTGGAAGGAAACGGCGGCGGCAGAGCTGTTACGAGCGTTAAATTCACTAGCAGATGAAGTGGAGCATGGACAGAGAAATGGTAGTGTTTCCAAGGATTATTACGTGCCTGCAGGTGATAGAACCAGTACGATGTTGGACCGTCTGGGTCTGGGAGAGTGTTCTGCCTATCAAGCGTCGTCGACACCCATGTGCTGCTGTTGTCTGATGCTGGACTGTGTTGATGGTTTCGTTTTGTATAAAATATTGTCATTGTCTGATACATGCTTATCTTTATTCTTATTAGCCTACTATTAACTGTAATACCCAATAATGTTGGAGATCCTGTAGTTTTTCCTTACAAATGCATAGGCCTATTACCCTGTGATCACATATGACAAAGCTCCATTGGTATTCGGTATTAATAGCTACCGAAAAATAAATGTGACCGCTCTTTATTTATTTATAACTGACTGTAATGTTCAATAAAGTGACGAATGTGATGTGACCATCTCTGTTTATTCAGCTGTATAATCATAAAATATGGGGCAGACATATGCGAGTCCCTTTCCATTTTATAAAGAATATTGATAAGGTATTAATACATATGTACATGGTCACGGAATCTGACGGGTCAAATTCATCGACCTAGCCTTTTTGGGTGAATGTGGAGCAGGTTAAACAGCGAAGCAGCACACGAAACTTTAACCGGCACAAACGACTATTTTGGGTCAATGTGGAGAAGGTAGGGGGGTTGAGTGACCTCAGAATGACCAATAAATAATATTTTAATATTTAAGAAAGCGAAGCCGCACAAAATAAACGTTTATCGGCGCAAATTAGAAAAAACATGAGTCTATTTTGGGTGAATGTGGACTATTTTGCCGACGTTTTGCATTGGATCGGGGGCGGAGCCAACTTCATGCAGTGACTGACAGGGCGGGGCGGGCACGTGATCGGCTCAGAATGCATTTTCAAAATGCACATTGAATTTTGCTACATTCATTGCGTGACACTTAATGGAAATGCAATCGCAAGTGTCTTAACTGTGAGTGTAAATGCAATTAAGAAAAAATTACATTTAAATTACAATTTTGCCACAGTTTTTGCTTGAACATGTTAAACATATCTAATCATTTCTGTAATACATTTTAATTTTAATTTTGCAACTTATAAAGCGTTAAATTTATGTATTTAATTTACATATTAAAACTAGTGTATGAAATGGCAAATGTAAATTTTATAATTGAATTTTCATTTTGCACCAAACGTTGCACAAATGATGGGAAAATTTAAATTTAAATACAGAAATGCATTGCCATTTTACATATTGCATTGTCATTTTGCATATTACATTTCAAATTGAATATTGCTACACATAAGCTTCCATAAACAACTGCCTTACTAACTATTAATAAGCAGTAATTAAGAGTTTATTGAGACAAAATTCATAGTTAATAGTTAGTGGCCGAAATTATATAATTGGGGTTTCAATTATTGTATTATGGTAAAAGTACTGAAAAACAGATATGGATGTTTCCTCTGACTGGACAGTATTACAGTGAGGCATCTTATTCTCTCTCTGTATGTGTGTGTGTGTGTGTGTGTGTGTGTGTGTGTGTGTGTGTGTGTGTGTGTGTGTGTGTGTGCGTGTGTGTGTGCGTGTGTGTGCGTGTGTGTGCGTGTGCGTGCGTGTGCGTGTGTGTGCGTGTGTTTAGGCACTGGTGCAGCTGTGTTGACTAACTGCATGGTGAAGTTCGCCCAAACAGGATTAGATACTGTGGGATTAGCTGTATATTGGAACTTGTGAAAGGAAAAAATTAAAATGCCATCAGAAACAATCCCCCCCCCCCACCTCCCCAAAAAAGAAAATAGAAATCACAAGGCTTAGCTTAAACAAACACAATTAAGTAGTCAATTACCGCATCTGATGTTGTTCAGCCATGTTAGTTTTTTATCTGTTGCCGATGCTTTTGCGCTTTTGTGTTACCTTGAATGCGTTATGTTGTGTGTAGGTTGAGCTCTTGTGGACAGGAGTCAATCATGTGTTGTCTCATTAAATGTGTTGGTGGCATTATGTTTGCCATTCTCCATCCCAATTAACTCACATTCACATTCTAACACTTCGTGCCAGTGATCACACTCTGCCAGAATGTGGTAAATATGCAAAGAGTGCAGGATGCTTTGCTTCCTGTCTGGCTTTGTTTCTGCATTTGCTGCTTTGGGCTGGGATTTTAGTTAAAGTGTATTTACTATTTTAAGAGACAGCACTGACTGATCATGAAAATATGATTTTTTTTCCAACTTCAGAATACCGGTATTTCAGATAAATATGTTCACACGGACGTGTCAGAAAAGAGGCAAATTTTGGTTACACTTTAGATAAGGGAAACAAATTCACTATTAAGTTGCTTATTATACCGGCTGTTTATTAGTACTTATAAAGCACATATTAATGCCTTATTCTGCATGATCATATTCTACACCCCTTAGCCCTACCCCGTATCTAAACATAACCACTAAAGCAACTACCTTACTTACTATCAATAAGTAGTAAAAGTTTATTGAGGATAAAACTCCTAGTTAATAGTGAATATGTGCTCCTTAATCTAATGTGTTAACCTAATCTTTAATTACATGATTGGTTGCAGTGTCATTTTGGGGGCCAACACTCTTGAAAAAATATGTACAAAAGATAAATTGTTCAAGAACAGAATACAGACTTCTAAAAAAAAAAATATTTGAGGCTATTGGTTGAAAGATACTAAACAGTGAGACCTTGTGCAGTGTTCAAAGATGGAGCATATGTATATTAATATATATTCATGTATTTTTTGTGAATTTTTAAAAAAAGAAATTCATACTTTTATTCAGCTAAAATCAAAAGTGGCAGTACATGCTGTTCATTTGAACTTTCTATTCATCAGTGAATCCTGAAAGAAATGTATCATGGTTCTGTACAAAAATAGTAATTTAAACCTAGATAATAATAATAAATGTTTCTTGAACACCAAAATAGAATATTAAAATTATTTCTGAAAAAATAATAATTTGAAAATTAATAATTTGGCTTTGGCATCACTGGAGTACACTCTAAAAAATGATGTGTTGGATTTACTTAAAATATATATGCACCATTTTTGCATCATACTTTTTAAGTAATCCCAACTTGTAATAATTTTACTTAAAGTTAATAAGAAAACCTTTGTTATATGTACTTAAATATTTGAGTTCATGCAACATTCTTTACTTAAAAATATAAGTACGTATAACAAAGGTTTTCTTGTTAATTTTAAGTAAAATTATTCCAAGTTGGGATTACTTAAAACGTGTGATGCAAAAATGGTGCATATACATTTTAAGTAAATCCAACACACATACATTTTAAGTAAATCCAACACAGTGCAGGCCATGTGAGATCAAAATAAATCTTAGTTGTGTTAACTTAACATTTAAGCTCATTTATAAATAAAAATAAGACAATTAAATGAATTAACATTTTTACTTAACATTTTTAACTTATTTTAGATCTTCAGCTATTGGTCTGCTTACTGCACTGCTTTCAATGTCTTAAAATAAATAAAACATGCAAATCACACACAATAAAGCATTCCACTTTATTTTTTTGCCACAGGCTGCAAAGCCTGAAACCACACATCATGAAATATACAACAACATATGGCAAATTGACAAATGGAAGTTCACTTACAACAGGTCACTTTTTCACCCTTTGCAACACTTAAAAGATTTTCTGTTGAGCCACCTTTCATGATGATCCTCAATGTGAGCTGTTCCAGTTCCTCTTCGTTCCCACGAGTATCCTTAAAAAAAACAAAAAAAACAGCAAATCTGCATTTACTTGCAACATCACCTGCTATTGTTCAGATTGTCGCGAAAAATACTTTGCATTGAAAATACATTGTATTGAATCACAAAATTAGAAAGAAATGTATAGAATTTCTATAATGCAAGTATAATTAATACTTGCTGAATAAAAGTATTCATTTTGTTTCTTTAAAAAAAAAAAAAAATAATCTAACTGACCCTAAACTTTTAAATTGCATCTTAAAATATATTCAAATAGAAAACAGTTACTTTAAATTGTAAAAGAAATTCACAATATTACAGTTTTTGCTGTATTTTGGATCAAATAAATTAAGCCTTGCGAACAGATGGAACTTCTTTTATAAACATTAAAAAAATCTTACTGGTTGTGTGTGTGTGTGTGTATATCTATATCTATATAATTATTATTTTGTCTGTTGATCAAAAATCTATCTAAAAATAAAAAAATAATAATTAAATGTTACAAATTAGTCCATTATTAAATGCCTATAAATATAAAAAATGAGTCTATTCAATAATATGGAATAGCCTAACAATGCATTTACTTATTTTGCTAATAATTTCGAAGGTTTAATAGACAGTCGTCGTTGTCATTTAGGAGTAATATTGTGCTTGAATCAAGATCGCCATTTTTTAATGATAAATAGTGCACACATATGGAGCTGTAGCCAATGTGTTTTCAAATTTAATATTTACACAGTACGTTAACGTTACCAAAAGTAACCCGCGCAAGGCCACAGGCCGCCCCCATTTCCCGCGATCCATAGAGAATATGAGAATATGTAAACATGCAAAGAACAACTTATATGCATATATAATAAATGACAACTACATTTACTTAAAAAATACTGAAGTATAAGCTACGTGACAACTCGTTAATGTAAAGTACGAATTTCTCCGTGCGGGAGAGCGAGCCTCCCAATAACGCCGTCTGAATAGTCATCTTAATGCAATCTTAATGCATACGTACCAATGCGATGCATGGTCATATCCCACGAAATAAACAATAAATACTCTGACTACTATAAACACTTATCCCTACATTCGATGGAAGCTCACTCGCTTAATAATTCAAATAAAATATAGCCTATAGCCTATGTTTTTGAATACTCGCACACAGTCACACATTTCATAGGCTACATCAACTAATAGCCTATGTCTACAAACGTTTTCATAAGTATTCGTAAGTAACACGTTTCTTGTTGAAAATTCATAGCAATTCTGAAATTCAGTTTAAAAGTTAATTTCTTGACCAAAAATGCAATAAACGAGTGTAGCCTACCTTAAGTGAAAAAAGTTAAGCTTACCTCTTTTCAGTGTCTTCATCACGTTGCGTTTCAGAAAATCTTCACCCACTAACACAATAAACAATAAACAAGTGTTTAGCCTATTAATGTTAAAACGTCAAAATCTAATATTTTACTAAGTTTATAGAAAGTTAAGCTTACCTTTTCACCATCTTCATGTGCTTCACAAAATGGCTCCAATTTTTTGGCTGGAAAGGCATCACGGGAAATTGCATATCACGTGGCTCGTATAGTTACTTAAAATGTTATGCTAGATTTACTTAATTTTGACGCAATTGTTATAGTAGTTGATTTGACTTGTGTTTTTTCATTTTATTTATGCATACATTTAAGTTCACCTGGTAACTTATATTTTTGTGTTACACACACTATATATGTTAAGTAGAGGTTGAAAAGTTATGAATACTACGTTTTTTGTGTTTAATCTAATTACTTTTATAAGTAATGGTTGTTCAGCCAACAAAGCGTTTTTTAGAGTGTAAAGTGTATTTTAAACTATATATATATATAAAGATCTTTTAAATTGGTTAATTGATCATCCACTTATTTATGCAACAATTATATTTTGTCAGCCCATGTGCAGGGATATAAGTAGAAGAATTGATTTCCCATGCATGTCCTTCAGCATTCTGAGTGAATTTGATTCATTCATTAATAATTGTCCATACCATTTATAAGGAATTATAGACTGCTACAAAGTATTCATTATTAGTGTCACGTACTGCTCTGAGACAAGAGGGTTGAAGATCCAAATGCAGTTTTATTGAACAGAGGGTAATCCAAAGACGTAATCCAGAAAACAGGCAAGAGGTCGAAAACACCGGGTAGTCAGTCCAAACAATAACAGGGTCACAGGGGCGCAGGCAAAAAGGGAAATCCGAGGAAACAGGCAGAGAATCAAGAGAACAGGATACAAATGCGCTTGGAATTGCAGTAGAAACACTAAACAAGACTTCACAGGGAATGACAGAAAGAACCAGGCTTATATAGGGTGAGTAAACAAGATAATGAGACACAGGTGAATGTGATAATGGATGCTGGTCTGGGCAAAGGATTATGGGTAATGGAGTCTGTGGATGTGTGGTGATTGTCCAGGTTGGAGTGCCCTCTGATGGTTATCCCGGGCACTCTCACTGGTGATCGTTACAGTTAGCAGCCTAATTTCCTTGACAAAACTAGTTTTTTGATAAATAAGTGACATCTCATTTTTACTGGTATTATATCTAATTTGTGAATTTACTGAAGTTACGTAGCCTACAAATAAATAACGAGGCATCAGCATCCAGACTATTTTACCAATGAAGCCAAAATTACTTCTGCTAATTTAAGAGCATTATGCATCTATTAATCTTTGTTTTACTGTGGCCCTGACAAACACTAAGTACCTTTTTATAGCTGTGAAGCACACAGGAGCCTAAGTCAGATGTGTGTTGTTCCGCGCCTGTCTCTTAAGAACAAGACCCCTGACTCCCTGTGAAACTGCCAAAACCCCAGTGACTTTGCATTTTCCAGCTTTACAATTTCCCAAAGCCTGTAATAATGAACGCAACCCGTGGCTACAGCATTAACTCTGATTGGATATGTCCTTTGGAGAAGCTAGGACCTCGACCCTCACTGGTCACACGGTGAGCACTGCTTTCTCTCTAAACAGAGTTAACTGGAAAGATTTAGTTTCATGGTATTAATTTATGGTGGTGGCAAGACTTGCAATAGGAATTGAAAGGCAAATGCATTTGCATGAATTTCCCATGGGACTTTAAATGCAGGGCACTACTAATTCGGTCTGGACGTAATTAACAGCCTGATATGACAGAGATCATTCACATGACTAATATCACTCGAAATGCATATTCATTTATGCCATAGTTCATATTTAGGAACTTACCAAATTATTAAACTGAGATTTTCACACCCTAGGAAAGCTGGTTTGTTGCCAGTCTAAGGTGGTTTACTAACCCTAACAACTTGACCAAGACGGTCTACTAGCTGATCTGGCATCTTGGCACCAACCATAAGCGGTTTACGTGAGGAATAATTGACGACGGGCTGTGGAATTATTAGGCAAATATTTATATATTACACCGGGGTGGTAATGCAAAGCGGAGTGGCCGTTACACCACAGGTGTGCATTGTTTTTCAGTAATTCAACAGCCCAGAGTCAATAAATCCCGCTTATACTTCTACCACACCTTAAAACATTGTTCAGATGATGTATTTAAAGACATTTGTCAGGTTTTTGTCCTTAAAATGTTCTTGTGTGTAGGACTAATTTCTTACCCATCTAATCCCAAGCCTCCGTTGCTAATTCCAAAACATCATTTTAGAGCTAGTAACAGAGGCTTAAGCCACTGATAGCAGTCTAATGCAGTTCTTAGAGAGAGAGAGAGAGAGAGAGAGAGAGAGAGAGAGAGTCTATGTCTCTCAACAGTGTTTGACAGCTGTAAGTTTATCTGCTCAAAGAACAGCACTGTTATTACCTCGCTAGTGAGAAATGTCATGTAGCTTTTAAGCTGTTAAACTATTTTACTGATAAAATCATCAGAGCAGTGCTGACAACACATTTCTGTGTGAGTGTGTGTCCGTACTGTATGTGTGTGCGTTTTGAGTGCGAGAGAGAGAGGGAGAAAGAGAGTATGTGCATAATAAAACATAATTTTGTTGCAAAAAACATGGAAATAAATTGTCGTTTTTATCCTATTGTTTAATATATTTATTTGCTTGGTCCGTGTTGTTGTGGGTTTTGGTTCTTTTGCTGTTGTAGGCTGTAAGGACCTTTGAAATAACTGAAATCATTTGGCGAGGTGATATGGAACTGTAATGCGGTCAAGACCAGTCTGGAACTACTTTAGCCATGTGTTTCCCTAAAAATAATTGCACACGTTCGTCAACCAATCAGATTCAAGCATTCAACAGCACCGTAAAAAAGTTTTAATTAAATTGCATTCTTTTTTAAATGTGATCATTACGAATTAATGCAGGTCACTACATTATTAAACTGCAGTTTTGGCCTAATTTAAACCAGTATGGTGTTTTCTTCTGAGGTTGGATCAGAAAATCTCCAGAACATGTATCTTTCTGCTCTGGAAGTAATGGCTTTGATTAGTGCATTAAACTAAAATTCACTCCACATAACTCATAAACTCTCATCTGACATCAGCCTATGAATATCAATAAGCTTATGATGTCTGAGAAGTATTTCTAGTTTGACCCAACAGACTTTTTCTAAAAAAAAGGCAGCTTGAGAATGATCTTATGGGGATGCTTGAGGGTCAGTTTAGATGAAGTAAATATTAGAGGTTCACCAGTATATATTTTTCTCAGCTGAGACCAGTGTTGAATGCATCAGTTGTTTTTAATAGCCAATACTTTCATTTTATGCCCAGCACACTCCCACAGTATGTTTTACTCACAAATATCAAACTTCAGTTGCAAAACAGTGCATTGGCTTCAGCAGAAATGTTGACTGTTAGTAATTTTTTTTTTGCCGGCAGAAAGTTGCGTTGCTTGCAAAGAGCGTACAACAAAGGAGTAAAGAAAACAAAACAGTCTTAATGAATCCACATGGAAAACGCAGGAGATCACTGGAGAATAAACACCTCAATATACACATAACGGACCGAGAACTAAGGAGAACTCAGGGCATATATAATGAAGATAATGAGTATACTAATTAGACAACAGGTGAATTAGATCACTGACTCTGGGAACAGACTGGCACACATTGGGAAAGAGGACATGGCAGGGAAACAGAATTAGAACAGAATCAAACCAAAACACAACGAACAAGATGTAATCCCTACATGTGTCTTGGGAAGTGAAATTAGACCGATAACATGTATGTATACCAGTGTGAGTTGTATCAGCGTTCCAATGCATCAGCAAGTGGTATCGAAGCATTATTAGTTTTTATTTTATTTTATTATTATTACAATAGACATATTTCCATATTTCCATTTAGTACTATATAAAGGTGAAAAGTATTCAGTATACAGATTATCAGTATTTTTTTTAGAACAGTGATTTTTTTAAATATTTATTTTCTTAATTATTTTATTTTATTTACATGTATTTTACCAATTAACTAACTAAAACAATTAATGAAAAAATTTGTTAACTTTTTGTCATTTCAAAATTAATTTTTAGTTAGTTAGTAAAGGTACATACAAAATATCAAAACTTTTTTAGCAGTAGCAAGCGGTATCAATGCATTATTAGTATTTTCACATATTTCCATATTTACTATTAGTACCATGTGAACATGAAAGTTATTCAGTAATAAAGTATGGTTACACACATTGTAACAGTGTAATTATATATTTTAGTACTAAGTAATATTAAGCAACTACATAGTACTTACTATAGGGTTAGGGTAGGATTAGTGTTTGGTTGAGGGTTAGTTGCATCATTTTTAAAGCAGTGATGTTCATTTGAGGTTATTTAGGTTAACATGATTGATTAAATTAAATTAATTAATTTTACCAATTAACTAAAACAATCTATGAAACTTATTTTATTATTTGTTGAATTAGTACAATTCAATAAAGGTATATACAAATGATCAAAATATTATCTTTTTTTTTTTTTTTTTTACAAATAGATCCGTTCTCCTCTGTATATTTTCCTTATACCTAAAATGTCAGGTGCATTCAGCTGTGTGTCCTTGCAATTAGACACAACTACAGGTTCAGTAAATCAGGTTATGAAGATTGCTGTTTGTGATCTGAATCCAAATCTCTTGATTTGCACATTCTCTTTTGCATGTCCCAGTCCCTTGTAGTTATCATAAAACTGAATGTCATATCATCTCCCGCTGTTCTGTCTTATCTGGCGGATTTAACCATCTGGCCTTGACATGATTACAAACTCATCCAAATCTTTTGTTGTCCACAGTGACAGAATCACCAGCGCCTTCACATAACAACAGCATTCAAGAGTCCCTAAATGAATATTAAATCTGAGTTGAAGGAGTAAGATTACTTAAACATGAGTTGGTGGCTTGAAGGGATGGAGGGGGAGGGGTCTGTGTGGGGGGGGGGGGGGGGGGGTGGGTTGGGCTATATTAGAGTCTCCTTTACATAAAAGCAAACGTTGACATTTTACAATTCATCCGCCTTGATTCTCTTGTGTCTAATAGTGCTTAATTACTCAATATTTTGTGCTGGCTGTCACCTCTAGTTAGCCTTGTTTAAAGCATGCTTCTCCCGAGGTTATTGTTAGCCTTTAGCACATCTGTCTAGTCTCAGAAGTTCTCATCCTTTAACTCCTCATGGATAAAAAAAGACTAGAAACAGTTGGCTGTGCAGAGGGAAGAGTGTTCATTGCTCGGAGGCTGAGTTTATTAGCGAGTCTCTCTAATTTGGATCAAGGATTAGCATGGATTTCATTGCACACTGGTCAATTTATCAACTTGGCTGAGTGTGTTAGAGCATTTTGCACTTCTTATTGACCAACAAATTTTTTATTACTCAAATGAAAGATATAAATGCAGATTTATGACCTTCCTTAGACTAAGACCTCATATTAAGCATCATGCAAATTTTTCTAATTCTCAAAATGCATTTGATGACTAGTGAATGTCAAGCATTATATGAAAAACAGTGGTCCAAATTACTTGCGCGCTAGATTCTAAATCTTCTGAAGCCATTTATTAGATAACCAGTTAGAATTAATTGATAATTCATGGCTGTGCAATTAAATATGCACATATTACAATTTGGCCCATTACGATCAGTTATGAGGCACCAGTGACATTTGGCATCATTAATGTCAAAACGAGCATGTCATTAATGTGCCATATTTGAATATATTAAAATGTGAAAGAGAAGATGGTTTTAAAAACTCAAAGCTGCACACAAAGCTATCATATGACTTCAGAAGACATGGATTATCATACAATTCATGGACTACTTTTATTGTGTTTTTAAAACATATATATTTATTTATTTCTTTTTTTTAAGTTTGACCCAACCTGGTCACCATTTACTTTCAGTGTATGGAAAAAGGCAGCAAACTTGGGTCTCTAGCTGTCAAAGTTTAAATCCCACCTGTCTAGCACACTTCCCATAATGAATAGACAGTCTTTTGTGGCTGTTTGAACACATTGGACCACATTAGCGTTTACACTACGAAAGCAGTCTGGTCTAATGCATTTTCAACTACCTCTGGAAGTGGTCGAAAGTAGTGGTCGACCGATATAGGATTTTTAATGGCCGATGCCAATATTGAGAAAGCAATCTGGCCGACTGGCCAATGAGGCCGATACAACACATGTGAATACAGTAAATGAGAGACAAAAAGAATATTGGTGAAACTAAATGATCATTTATTTTACATAATATTTTTGACCAAGTTTTGCCATTTTCTTTGAGTGTCAAAAATGTGCGTGAGTGTTGTCTGGACTTTGCTCACTGAGGCAGAGCTTGAAGCAGCATCCCTCTTCTTCTGGGCTTCTTCATGCACAGATGAATGGAGAGACTTATGGTGACCACATGTTGTGGTATTGTTTTATTCCCTGTTGCAGCTCCCATTTTCACCACGTCACTGCAAATATTGCACTTTGCATTCCTCGGTTAGCGCCATGCAGCTTAGCATCAAATCAGATCGGAGCATATGAAAAGGTATACTACACACGGTATTACGCCAATCATGGACTATTAAATACAGCAGATAGTGAATACAATTTTCAAGGATTTATTTTAAAACGTATTATTATTACTTACCATACAGTGTTCTTGTCTCATCCACCTCACACAACCCAGCTTTTCATTCCGGAGAACACAGGCTTTTTTTTTAGTCCGTGGGAAAACGGCGTCTAGTTTAAAAGGAACCAAGAAGAGAGAGAGAGAGAGAGAGAGAGAGAGAGAGAGAGAGAGAGAGAGAGAGAGAGAGAGAGAGAAAATGTCTGTGATTTTTTGCCCCATTTACTTTAAATGTATGGAAAAAAACAGCATGAACATTCTGCTAAACTTCTCCTTTTGCCTTCCACGGGAGAATAAATAAATAAATAAAGGTATACTTCTTTAGAACAACACAAGAATGGATAATTGAGAAATGCATGAAATTAAATATTAAATGAATGCATTTTTTTTCATAGTTTAACTCAATTATCACAAAAAAGAGAGATTCTGTCTAAAAGAGAGGTCTGTCTGTCAGTGCTAAACCTATGCTTGTATAATAATTCTATATCTGAGACATTTTTTAACATTCAAGTGTTTTTTGTTTGTTTTTTGAAGATACAGAATGATCACCAACGTCTTGACCTCGCTGTTGTGAAGAAATCACTTTTTTTTCTCTGCCATGGATGAGTTTTGTAGGTTAATCTGAAGAAACAGGAAAAGGCTGAGCATGCATCGCTAAACAGCTTTTCTCTAGCAGAAATTCGCTGCCTCCCTTATTATATTCCTTTCCTGCAAAAGGCTTTATCCTCTTCCCTTTTTTCTTATTTTCTCTTTTCAACAGTAATTTCCTCAGTTGCTGTTTGCCCTGATCCCTCCCCACCCCCACAACCACATCACTGAACCGGTGGTCAAACATTTAGTTTCAGGCAATAGGACATACCCTAATGCATTTTGGGCGAGCAAGTAATGATCGAATTATTTTTTAGAGGGAATGCTCTTTGCGTTGTGACCGAGCTCCTCTGGCTAAAATAGTTGTGTAAAAATTCTATGATCTTCATTTTATTGACTGCTGCATGATGTTGTGGCCTGCAGGCCTGCCACCATCACAAGCAGACCCACTTTTGGGAGGTCTGCTAGTCAATAAAAACCTCATTTATTTGCATGATAAGGAAACAAAGTAGCACCGATCGACAGCAGTCTAGACATGACACGCGGTGATGACAGTTTTATATTGGAGATGGCACTACATGCTGTCCTCGTTCCTGCTGGGTGAATTTGCTGTTATATGGGGATGGCTGAGATAAATATATATTGAACTTCTAAAAGCCACCGTCTCATTATGAAATTGATTTGTTGAATTGAAGTTAACGCTCCTAGTTTTCCATCTATAAATTGACTACTGTATAAAAACATTTTATTTAAAAAAAATAAATAAAAATAAATAAATAAATATATATATATATATATATATATATATATATATATATATATATATATATATATATATATATATATATATATATATTTATTACTACTAAGAAAGCTAAAATGTCTATAATTTATTACTGCTAAGAAAGCTAAAATGTCTATATCAGTCTTTCTCAATGGTTATAAATGTCACTTGACAGTCATAAACAATGATAAATATTCAAGAAACTAGTCTATCTATCTATCTATCTATCTATCTATCTATCTATCTATCTATCTATCTATCTATCTATCTATCTATCTATCTATCTATCTATCTATCTATCTATCTATCGTTAATTAGTTAGCAAACAGCAACCTTAACTCTATAGTAATGTAGTTAATTAATATTACTTATTTGTATATTTATTGTATAAAATTACACTGTAACAACATCACCTTAAAATAAAGAGTAATCAACAATAGCTTTTATTGGAGAAAACCAAATTCACTATAATTTGAGAATGATCCATGTATTTATGATGTAACTAGACTTAATGCCTAAAACTAATGGCTGAATGATTGCTTAAAAAAAGCATAATGAAAGCTGCCATGTTGCAAATGCTTTGAGAATCATGACAAAAACTAATAGGTATTGGTCATAACAATGCTGTAAGTGTGCATGTTGGGTGGACATTTCAGTTAGTACACAGTTTGTGTGCTGTTGATAAAGAATATAAAGCTTGCCAAGCTTGCCTACTAATTTAGCTGTTCATGAGGCGACAAGCTTTTGCAACAAAACTGCATTACCCATCATTCTCAGTGGCAGCACAAAATGGAGGTAATGGATAAATACGTTAAAGCATCAATTTCACTCCTAACTCACATCCTTTACTCCTCATTGTGTTGCGTTAGCACTAAAACAGCCTGAATTTGTCAGTAACAAAAGAGAGAATAAATATGACTTTACCAAACACATCCTTTTTATTCTGACCACAACTTGAAAGTGGCCTACATTATGTCATAATTACCCTTCCGGACTCACAAATAGGAACTTCCAGGGGGAACTTGTAGGCAGCGCAAGTTAAAATCTGCTTCTGAAATGTCTGCTTTTATTATGGTACTTCAAGCATTATTATTGTCTTCCTGATTATTTCCCATTATAGAGCAGTGGTTTTCACACAGGGGACCGGGGTAACTAGGGGGGCCCAAATGTGCCTCGAGATGACTTAATACAACCACTGGCTCTGCACCCCTATACCTAAACTCACTACTCCAGACTTATGTGCCCTGCAGAAGCTTGAGTTCTGCAAGTGAATGGAGCCTTGTGGTGCCATCTTAAAGAGGCACACAACCACTTTCCTGGACCTTTACCTTGACTGTTCCAAGTTGGTCGTATGACCTACCTAACTCAACCCGAGCTGCGGAGTCTTTAGCCATTTTCAAGAAACTGCTGAAAATGCATATTTTTCATTTGACCCATAACACTTACTTCCAAATCTAAAAAAAAAAAAAAAAAAAAAAACTTGCTACCCGTACTGTGCTAGACTGATTGGGACTTGTCACAGCACTTGCATATTGTTGCCCTATTGTTGGTTTGATTGGTTCTATTTCTCTCCTCGTTTTGTAAGTTGCTTTAAATAAAAGCAACTTACTAAATGATTAAATGTAAATGTAACTATTTTAAAAAATAAGCTAAAACATGGATATATGAGGTAGCCTAATTATAAAAGTGTGACTTCTAAACCTGAAAAAGTCATGTAAATTAATCAAATCTTAAATCTCCATGGGCATTTTTCTAGAAACGCCAAACTCTAGAATATTTTATCAGGTAGAAATTGTGAGTAAAAAAAATCCTCAGATGATGAATCACAAATTACTTTTAAATTATTTTTTTTTAAAGTAGGAACTTTGAATAACATTCAGCTATTAAAACTTTTATTTACTTTACAGAAACGTTCTAGTTCTTCAAATATTGTTGTGGAAAATGGGGAGTCTTTTTTTCTGATTTAAAGGTTCACCTCATCAAAAAGTATGTAGCGCTACCCTGGTACAGTAATTGTATCACATGTTAATATAATGGAATTTTCATATACTTTATTCCATGGTAATAAATGATTACCATATTCATATCATGATATTTACATCATACTCAAAGGTAGCCTACTTTAAAATATTCCATAGTGAAAATTTATTTTTGGAAATTCCATTTCGAAAATACCATGTGTATTACCATGTTAACATAGTCAGAAAACCATTGTGGTACTATGGTAAAATTTTTTTGGCTGGCTTCATGAAAGCAATGCAAAGCAATGCAATCCCCCCCCCCCAACCCCCCCCCCCCCCCCCCCCCCCCCCCAATCCAAACACCTGCACCTAATCAGTCTACTTTCAGCCAGTTTGTTGCACATTTTGCTCTGCGTTTGTTGTTAATTAAAATGTCTGAAATACAAGGCACTTACAAGTTGAACTGTGAGTCTGTTCCTCTTGAAATATTTATGCACAGGCACAATTTTCTAGTGCTATAATTTGCCTAGGTAGAAGCTCAACTGATATGTGTGTAATAGTGTGTGACACTTTGGTATGACATTAAAATTCATTTATTTTTTACAACAGATGCTATCAAGTCATGTGTCAGTGAACCAAACTGAAAATGATTGCTAAATGCATTTGAGATGCACTTAATTCCATCTGTTTTTATACACATACACACTGTGCATCACTTTTTGTTTACAATGCGGAAATGGTTTAGTGAAGATTTTAAATGCCATATGTGGTATAAAGAAATGGAGAGTGTCTATTTTCTTCTGCTGAAGTTGGCAACCCTACTCAGTGCATCACAGAAATGGATCGTTTACCTGCGCAAGTTGTATAAATCACTTGTTCGTATGCCAATTTATCACAGAAAGCAGCTTGCCAATTATGGGGTTTAACAGAATGGGATTTAACAGTCTCTCTTCATTTTTTGAGTTTGGGGTCTGTTGGTGAGAAGTAGGCCTATATAGCAAATCCCCAGAGCTGAGGCTGTGAGATACATGATGATTGTCTGCGTGTACCAGCTTTGCATGATCAACAAAACAAGGACTGAATACAAATGAAAGCCTAGAGTAAAATGAGCGCGCTGGTGGAGAGAGATATCAAGGCTATAATGGAAGAACACCATGGCAATGCTAATAGTGCCGGCTTGCAGGCTTCCTTTGGAACTTTTTTTTAAATGTTAGAATATAGTGAATAAGATGCTGATTATTAGTGCAGAAATAGATCAGCATCATGGACCAGGACTTTGATAAAGTGTAACTTTCTAAATTAAAGATAGGGTAGGCCATTTTCAGAGCAGCTAGCAATAGTAAGTAATAGTAAGTTAGCTTTGAAAGCATACGATCCTATCTCTTCAGAGTGTTTCCAAAGCCCTGCCGCCTTAAGTGTTAAACTACCTCATGTCTCAATGAACATAAACATTATTATTATTGATGTCCACACTGTGTTTCACAACTGTTCAGATCCGATTTGTGTGTCCATGCAGCTCTTTCCGGAAAATCTGCATTGGTTTCTATGGCAATGACATTGCATTGGTAGGCATACGCTAAAAACAACAACAGCAACATGGAGGGGTTTGCAATAGAGATGTTGTCTTATTTAAATTTTTTAACATGGAAATGTGTAGCTTTTTTGTAAATGTGTAACGGTAAAAACCGTAGGAGGTATTCACGGCTTTATTCCGGCTGTCGTCTTCGCCAGTCTCAAAACATGTCTCCGTTAGATTGTAATTTTCTGCTCGTCCGGCACTTTGCAACAACACAGCATTGTTTGGGCAGCGACTTTCAGCATGTTTTCTAAAACAACGTCTGACGATTACATTTTACGTGGCGTGAGAAAGTCCAACCTGATCTCACCGCAATTCATAAGAATTTTACGAGGTGGCTAATTCGTACAAATTCATACGACCTCACTCGTACGGATTTGTACGATTTGATAAATCGTACATATTTTACGAGTTGCCCAGTTAGTATGAATTTGTACGAATGACCTACCCCTGACCCCGCTCCTAAACGTACCCATCACGTGGGTTTAGACCAAGCGGCAACCTCCCTGTCTCTCTCTTGAAACCAACACGGAAGTCAATTCAACGGCAATTCATCGACTGGCCGCTTGAGGCTGGATGCAGAAGTGAGTCAAATCTGTATCTCCCCCATGTTAAAATGCCCAACTTTACAGCAGAAAAAAACATGTTTACAGCCTGGTGCAAAAAGTGGCTTTGGTCTATATAGCTTATTTTTCCCTTCATGACAACTGTGAGGGGGGTGAATTTTTTTCTAACTCATCCGTTTAAATTATATTAAGCCTTAAAATTTCTGCATAATTAAGGGTGTCCACTTTAGAGTGACGGGTGGATTCCCGCTGCTGTGGTCATTAGTCATCATTAGCCGTTTGTCTGCTGTCTGTTAGCCGTCACGTTACCTCAGTTCATTGTCTGACTGTAAAAATAAATAAATTCGGGAGTGACGCGCTACCAAGATGGCGACGGTCGGCCACGCCCACTTTAGGCTTCAAAAACGGTCTTCAGAAACCTACGGGTGACGTCACGGACACTACGTCCATATTTTTTTACAGTCTATGGTTTAGACAAATCGTAAGAATTCATTCAAGTGAAGTACAAATTCGTACGAATTAGCCACCTTTTACTCACTCGTACGAATTCGTACGAATTGGTCGTGCGATAGCGTTGGAAAGTCACAAGCCACGCGAAATCAGAGTGGTCAGACTGAAACGGATTTCCAGAAATGCGATTTGAATAGGATTTCAAACCGCATACGGATGTAGCTTGAAACAGATTCTATTTGATTTTTTTGCTGTTCACACTAGCTAAACCTGATCGGATTTCAACCAGATATGCACAAAAATTGAATTTGGACTGACAGTCTGAACGTAGCTGTGAGCTAGTAGTATATAGTCCTGTACAATTTACTGCAAAGTTATTATATCAGGAAATATCTCAAACTACAGATACACTCAAAGGTAATGTCCTGTCATTATTAACTCTATCAACTCACCTATTAACGCTGATGTTGCACTAAACCAGTATATTGATGTTTTCAAGTAGCACGTGTCCATACGGCAACATTCATAGAAAGAACATAAAAGTATCATAAAAATAGTCCAATAACTTTTACACTGTATTTACAAATGTAAGAATTGATCACATCGGCAAAATTTTGTTGGCAAAAAAAGGTTGATGCATGAATGCATGAAGCACCACTCAGTCAAAAGCAGCTTTCTGTTGGACCAGTTTGTACATGAGAGAAATCTGCATGCGGACCTATTCCGACATGACTGGAATTCATAAAGCGAAATTTCGCCGAGCAACGGTAAATCGGAGCGCACCTTGTGTGAAGTCATTCAATATGCTTAATTTGCATCATTTGAATGCTTTATTTGGATCCTTTAGCTTCTCCGTTAGAAGGAAACTGCATACTGAAGCTGTATCCTTCCTAGACCAGACCTTCTGAGGCTTGTAGAGTCCTTCTCAGCAGTAAAAGCTATATGAGACAGTCTAATAAGTACCCATGGCTACATCATAAAGGTTTCCACCCCGCATCATGACACAAGAACACTATTAAAATCAATTGTGGATAAATGCTTCATATTAAAGATCTTTATATGAACTGACTTTTTATTAAAGCAATACTGCGAATGACAACTTTTTGTAATCTCCCAGGGGATAACGTTATGGACAGTTTAGCATTATGAGATTAATTAAAAAAAAAAAATGTTGGTCTTACATTACATAATGAAATTGGACAAGCTCAGTGCTGATTCATTTTCCACTCTTTTTTTTTTTTTTTTTAATTGGAATGTTTGCAAAGGATTGTTAATTGATGCATCCTTCAACCTAAGCCAAAATAAGGCAAATGAAGTACATGAAACGAAGGCTGCCTTCCAAGGATCCTTCAAATTGAGACGGGCTTCGGCGCTTGATGACGTGGCAGTCGAGATAGGCAGCCTTACTAGGAAACATCCCTCTGACTGAGAAACACCCAGTGAGTTTGGATACAAGGTCAGTCTGATTTATGAATCACTGAGTCTGATTTGCGAATCAAAGCAACTGATTCATTATAAATAAATTGCTCAAAAAAGGATATGTTCACAAATAAAACTTCTTTGGATGGAGTGATGGATGGATTTTCTGCGCACTTGTATGCAATTATTAGACCCATTGTGAGAAAGTATAATCACCAGAATATGCAGTCCCAAAGCATTTTATCCAAGATGGATTGAAGTGGCCATTGTTCGGAGGTGGTCGGCAGACGCTGGTGGGAGACTCTCTGAGACTCTCAACATGTGGCCCGACACAGATATATGAGCTCGTGGATGCTACCTGATGCATTGTGCAACTCGGAGAAAGCCAGTCGGCGAGACATGCTGTCGTGCAGGTCGCTTTTCACATGGTCTGTGGCTACTAAGACTGCTTTTACAGTTCAGAGAATACATTTACCTGCTGGGAAACCAGTGGAGATCAATAAATCTGCAGCATGTACAATAACAGCCTGTGCTTGAAGCTTGAGCCCAATTGAGAATGTCCTTGACATGAAACATTCTGCTAGCACTCCAGAGCCTTTCTTTTAATTTACCGTGTTGATGACTCGAAACAACTCGGCAACCGTTCTTTCTTCTTCTTTTTTTTCTCAGCCATCAGGCACCTCGTTGTACATCTAGCTATATTTACACTGGCACGTGACCGTGAGTAACTACTTTGTCAATAGCATCCAAAAAGACAGCAGTTGTGCTTATATTTACAAAAATACAATGATGCATTTTGTCTGAAAGTTTGAAAAATGGCTTTTCTGTCTGTTGCATTAACTGCAAAACAAATCAATCTTTTGAATTAATGCACTGCGCGGTGTATTGGAGTTCATTTACAGAACATGTAGAGACAGAACCACAGTGTGGAAAACTAATGCTAGAGATGTATATTGAGAAGTTAATAGTTCATAGCTTTTGAAAGTCTGTGTGTTCTCAAGTGTTAAAAATGCAAGGCACACTATCGTTGATGGTGACTGTCATATAAAGAGCTCCGCTGAATAACAAATAGCAACAGAAGCGTTTATAAATGTCATGCTTATCTCTTATTCTGACCACGCTGTGCTTTCATCTTGATTTTTTTCTCAAGTTTCTAAGGGAGATTATGACTTTTCTCTCTTCCAAAGTGTTGGAGGACAAACAAAGCAAACAGATCAAAGATGGGTTTTGTGTATTTGCAGATGCACTATTTGGTTTATATAATTTACTCACCCCATGTCATCCCAACCCTTTATTATTTCATTTTATTTCCGTGAAACATATGTGAAAGGAGATCTTAGGGAGAATATTCTATGCATATATTAGTGCTGTCAAAATTAGCGGGTTAACGCATGTGATTAATTTGTTCAATACGTTGAAAATATTTAACACAATATATATATGTATGTGTACATTTCTAAAAAGCATAATTTGGACAATGTCACTTCTGATAACATCACTCTAAATTGTAATGTAGACACATTCATTTTCTGTAAAGCTGCTTTGAAACGATATGAATTGTGAAAAGCGCTACAAATAAATGTGAATTGAATTGAATTTTAAACCATTCAGTCGCGACAAGACAGAAGAGAACGCGCTGTCTGTGAATGTCCTGAACATGTGACATGCACACACACACACACACACACACACACACACACACACACACACACGATGCACAGAAAGACACACGACAGTATCGTGCACACAGACAGCGCACCAGAATGGAGTTCTCTTTCTCTTGAACACAGAATTATGCTAAGTATAAGAAAAAGTTTTGATTAATTACAGAAAAAATTGTGAATAATTTATATATATATATATATGTGTGTGTACGCACGCACACACACGCACGCACACACACACACACACACACACACACATTTGCTATGCTCATTAAATTGACTAAAAATTTTGATGACAGCACAAAGTTTAATTAGTCAGAGAAGTTGTTCAACAAGACTAAATTAATAAGAGCCGGCCGAAGGTCACGGCCTGCAGTAAAACGAGACATGAATGACGCAACACTAGGGAACTCAGGCCAGGCATAGGAACTGTCCTCATTAACAGGCACCTTTTACTGTCTCTGCTTTCAAATCCCTCGAGAGGGCAATTAGCTACAGATGAAACTCGTTTTTTTTTTTTTTTTTTTGGGGGGGGTTTTGTGTGTTGTGCACTAGAAATTACAGCTAATCTGGTTGGTTAGCTGGGCCATAGCTGGTACACCTCCACCATCCAGCATGGCTCATAAGATATCAAACTATGATTTCTTTCCCGAAAATGTCAAATGTTATCGTTTTTTTATGCATTTGGCAGACAATTTTAACCCTAGTGACTTGAAGTGCACTCAAGGGATTCTTTTTATCAACTCATGACCTTGGTGTCAGAAATGCTCGATCAATTGAGTTACTGAGAAAGACGTAATCATTGGTGCTGAAACAGGACGGTATTGACATATTTCTCATTTTATTATTTCAGCATGTTTTAAATATATGTTGTTTTCGAAAGGTTATCAAAACTTTTGACATTTACAGTGAAGATAAAAGAGACTCGATTTGGTGAATTGAAATCCAGTGAAATGTAACTTTTTACATTTAAGGCCGTTTGTGAAAGTAATTCTTTAGCATTTTTTTTACATCTAGTTCATTATATTCATTCTTTTGCTGTAGAGAAAAAGAAAAGCAGTTTTAGCAGAATATCTAGGCTTTTCTTCTGTACACAAAGAAAATTATTAAGTGATTAAGAACTAAGCTACAGTATGTGCTATCTTTGTTTATTGCATGGCTCTGTGGAATACTTGATTCTGATTGGTCAATTGCTCCATCCAGCAGTATGTTATCCCCTGATAACAACCGCTAAAACTAATATGACAGGCTCATCAGGGTTACCGTCACTGAAGTCGGTGCTTTACATTTGCTAGGAACGTTTTTTCCTCATGGAAGTTTTGTATTTGAAGAGCTAATAAAATATTAAAACTCTAAAAATGTATTGATGTCATCCTGTATCGCGGACTTGCTCTCTCCTGTTTCATGCAAACGCAGCTGGTGCTATTTTGCGACGATTGTTTGTACACTGTAATGGATATAAGATACAATAACAAACAGGTAAGATTCTAAAACAGTTTCATCTCAAATCAATATCTCTTATCCCCATAGTTATTCATGTGGTGAAATAACGTGTAATAAGTGGTATGACTGTACCGTATTGCTTTAATGTCCATCTAGTTAGAACTAGGGGTGTGCACAATATAAACTAGGGGTGTGATCTATAATTATTATTTGAAAAATAAAATACTATTCAAACTTTATTAGGGTTTTTTTCCGTTTGTGCTGCTTGAGCTTAAATGCTTTTGTTCTTTATATTTTTTGTTGACACATAGGCTTACTGTTTAATGTTTTCAACTAAAAGAAAACTTTAACATGTATTCTAAGCTTGTTGTGTATATTGCCTAATCGTAAGACTGTTCAGAAATGGTGACAAAAACTTTAAAACCTTTTTCGTTAAACGTCATTTAAATAAACGAATATCCGATGTTTATGAGCCCGAATATTCGAATGCAATATTGAAAAATGCCCATCCCTAGTTAGAACTTGCTGCTTGCTAGAAACTGCTTTCTCCGCGGAAGCTTTGCGTTTAAAGAGCTAATACAAATTTTCGACTCAATATTTCATCGTCTAAAACGATCAATATTTCATCTATAATTATTTACTTACGAGGCAAGTAGCCGTGTAATAAGCAGGATAATGTACATCCAGCCTGTTCTCTGCTTTGCGCCGGGGTCCTGATCACCCTGTCTGGGTTTATTCTGCGATAACAAAAGGCTGGGTTTACATTATCCCTTTCAGAATCTTTACTTTCTAAAACAATTTTGTTTCTGTATTTTTAAAATATAATTTTATATTAACATATTTTAATGACAGTACATGTATTGAACAAAAATGAAATTCTTTTATTTGCTAATATAAACAAATTAGTACAAACTTGGCTAAAGTGATTGTTTTGAACAAGTATTAACTTGGACATTATTAAAAACATATTATTTTAGCTAAAGTATTTGTATTAATAATGTGTGCCTTTTGCTCCATGCTGGTGAGCCTTTTCCAATTTTTAAACAAAATGAACCACTTTTATGATTTATTTTCAGGCAATCATACACTATGGGAGTAGTGAAAAGCACATTTTTCTTAAGGTGTGCCTTTAGCCCAGTTGTACTATATAATTTAAGCCATCATTCACTGGAATTCTTGCCTCCCACCATAGCTCTCAAATCTCCTTCACACTTTACACATTCAAGTCAAGAGCTTCACTGAAACTTGAATTTAGCTTGAAAGTTGAAAGTTTTTTGGAAAACTTTGAGACGAGTCATATAACTACTTTCACGGCACTGGTGAGTACATATTTCAGATCAAACTAAATGAAAACTAGCTTAACAAGAAAGATGAGTTTTGGTCAGGTTTTGCTGTTTAACTAGACCAGAACTAACCAGGATAAAGCAACTTGGTTGAACACAGACATTCACTTTTGTCAAAGCTAGTCTTTTCAGTGGAGCTGATTATAAATATCATTAATTATTACTGTAATGTTTGGTGGTAATAATGTATAGTGGACGTAGATATTTTCCATATATCCATTGTATCTTTTGCTGACTTTTATATCTTGAATATGAGATTAAGGACTTTGTGGGTATCCAGCATCTCGGCTCCGTTTGTGTCATGTTAACTGCAGTGAGAAGTGGAATAAGTGAGGAGGAAAGCCCGAGTGATTTGTGGGATTGAGTTGTAGGTGAAGAGGGTGAGCGTGAGCTTAGCCTAGCTTGACCTCTGCGCTGTTGTTTATAAGATCAGTCCCAGGCTGCACTGCTCCGAAGGACTGAATGAAACTTAAACAATAAAAAAGTGCCTTATCACATTGAATTTATTTTAGGGGGAAATGGAGTGCTGCAGGATTGAGTCACGGATATGTCATAATTTTTGCACTTTGGTTCCATCTTTCTGAAGTAGTTGTTTATTTTTGAATAAATGTCTGGAAAAGGCCTGTGGTGAACACAAGCTTCACATTTTAATCCATGGCATAAAATACATCAGTAATACCCTATTCATGATTTTTAAGCTTTTACATGTCTTGAAAAAGGCTAACAAGTGGCTAAATGGGACTACAGAGTTGGTCAGGGACATAAAACGTCATCACACCGAACAAGTGAACTACTTTACCCGCTAGGCCACTTTTACAGTCGCGTTGTGTTTATAATTGTGCTTTTGCAAACTACTCAAACTAAAACAGATTTTAAATAAAGTTTGAACAAGTTGTCGGAAGCTTAGCGGTGGCGACCGTGGTGTAGTTTGTTTATAGCCTAACTTTAGCTTTTCACTAAGAATCACTAAGACTTCATGTTGTTCCTGATATAGTGCTGTCTGGAAATTACTATTGTGGTAATCATTCTTGCAGCACTCTATTCAACTTTAATAATATAACTACTATGTTTTAGCAGAAAAGGTACACAGGCTCATTTGAAAAACATACTTGTGAGGACATTTCTGCAAAACCTGGTACATGTTTTAAAACATACAAATCACTGCAGTTTCCAGCTGAAATGAAAACTTTTACTCCTTTTCAAACAAAATTATGATTTCATGCACAGGTTATCAATCAATAAAGAATAATTTTTGCGTGGTTCCCTCCGCAATACTATATTATGACCTCAAAACGCTTTCGCCATGGTGCATGATTTGTAAACTAATACATTTAGATTTTTGCATTACATAATCAGCTCCATATGTTTGGCTTTTCTGACATATACTCACTTGCTACAGCATTATATTTGCAATGTGAAGCGTACGGGTAGGAGTCCTGTGGAACAACAGTCATGATAAAAGTCTTTGTTAGGGAACTGAGCTCATGTGAACTTTTGGAGGTTTAAAAATTGTTGACTCCGAATGACACCATGGCAATTATTTTCTTTTTTTAATGAGGGAAAGCTTTCTGTTTTCTTGTTTGTTTATTCGCTGGCAACTTGTGTAAACACACAATTAGTGGTGCAAGGCATTTTTGTGCTGTTTTGATATTATAATTCGATGCGCAACTGCTAATATGACAGTCTGCCAGACTGACTTTAGATAGCCTTGTAAGCAACCAGTTTTTTTTGGTCATACTTTTTTTTTTCTACTCCAGCAGTGTACGCAGAACGCTGTGCACTTTGGGATGAATGTCCCAACGACGGTGTAATTCAATTTCACACATTAACACTTAAATCATTACAAGCACACTAACCCTCAGCCACCATCAGACAAGCTACAAGCGGCGCCTGCAGTCTCTCTCCCAGAGCCACAGGAATAAAAGCCTCTCAATGTGTAATTCTGAACGCATTCATGGCGAACGTGTTGCATTGAGTCCGACTGAGCTGAAAGAGACACAGACTACGTTTAGACGTACCTTGCAATCTCGTCGCAAAGACGCATTCATGAAAGCCGATGACTCACCTGTTTGTCCGGTGCTGCTATGTTATTGCATTCTGATGTTTAGATCCCCCCCCGCCCCCATATATCCTTTTCTTATCAATGAACAGGAGGTGAGCATGAACAGGGTGACAGGCTTTCAGATTGTACAGCTTTCAAGTTGTGCCCTCATTTTCATCTCATCTCATAGTACAAATTGGAAAAAGTATGTTGTACATAATATGTTGACACGTTTCAGAGAAAGAAGGGAAGCAAATGAGAACGCGTACTATCCAGAAACGAGGGACATGAATGTGGATGAGTGTATTAGAGGAAGATTACTCTGAGAGACACGAACAAACGTAGCCAATCACGC